>NW_027203937.1:7802500-9035000 GCF_024711535.1 Dipodomys merriami | reverse complement strand
CTAGGATGCATTAACCACATATTGCATAGAAATATGCATTATATGCCTATTACAAAGACTAAATTACTACATATGCGAAGGGTGCAGCCCAGAATTTGGCATAGCAACTACTGGTCTTACTTCCCATTCACAGAACTCCATAATGGATGCAATTAATGGATGCAATTTATCTCAGGTTTTAAATGAGAGAAGATTAAAAAAGAAACTGACATTGTTCAAGGTTGGAAAAAAAAAGTGGATGAGTCCAGGATTTCTGACTATTATGGAGACCTCTATATCATTCACATTTCCTCTGATGAGGAAAGTTAGAGAATATATAGGGGAAAAGAGGAAAGGCGTGTTCCTAAAAATGATGAGAAGCATTTTTCTGTTACCTTAATAGGCCATGCAGGCAAAGGCTGCAAAAAGTTACACTCATAAGGGTAGTTCACCATCGCCAGATTCACCCAAGTTTCAGCAATCCATTCTTTCAAATGCTCAACATCTTCAGAAGTTAAGGGGCTACACAGGTGAAAAGCCTCAGTGAGCCACAGAAGTCCACTGCCTGGGGGGAGAATCACAAGTGGAATCTAAAACAGGACTTGTCAGCCTACGTCTTTACATATCATTACATATCATGATTTAGTATTACAGAAGTCACTGTTTTTTATACCACTTCTCCAAAAATGGTTTTCAACAAAACATTTTCAGAGCGATGGGATAATCCACACTAGACATTGGTGATATGTGGCTTCTCTATGCACCCCTTTTTACGATAATATTGAAATAAGTAAAAACATAAGAACAAAGGGGTGGGGTGGGGAGGAGTGTGGGAGGTGGGGGGGAGGGATAGTGGGGCAACAACAAGGGAAGGGGTAACAATGGTCAACAAATAATTGACTCATTGCCTTACTCATGTAACTGTTACCCCTCTGTACAGCATCTTTACAATAAAATTTCTAAAAAAAACAACAAAAATCCCCATAAGAACAGCATAAAATGAGAAGAATCACATAAACTATAAAACAAATGGGTGCATTTAACAAATACAGAATCAAGCGAAAGTAATAGTATATTCACGAACATGTTGATTACTAAAATTCAAGAACAAGTAAAATTAGTCTATGTTTTAAGGAGTGAGGGTTGTGTTTAGCTTGGGTAGATGTAGAGGTAAAGACTGAAAATGTCACCAGGGAATTTTTAAGACGTTGATTGTGTTCTTTCTGTGTGTGTGTGTGTGTGTGTGTGTGTGTGTGTGTGTGTGTGTGTGTGTGTGTGTGTGTGTGTGTGTGTGTGTGTGTGTGTGTGTGTGTGTGTGTGTGTGTGTGTGTGTGTGTGTTCTATTAGAGTTGGAACTCAAGGTCTTGTACTCATTCAGCTTGCTTACTCAGCTGGTATTTTACCACCTCAGCCATGCCTCCAGCTCTGCTGAGTCTCAGACAATTATTTTAGAGTCTCATACAATTATCTTCCTGGACTGGCTTTGAAACTTGATACTCTTGATTTCTGTCTCGTGAGTAGCCAGTATTACAGGCATGAGTCATCAGTACCCAGCTTGATTGTATGCTTTCTTGATCTGGATGCTAATTATACTAAGCATTTCACTTTGTGGAAATTCATCAAGCAATATATTTTGATTGGTATGATTTCCTATATGTGTATTATACTTTTAGTAAATGTCTATTTAAAAAAGTGGAAGTGCTAGACAGGACCAATGACTCATATGCCTCCAATTCCAGTTACTTGAAAGGTAAAAATATGAGAATCAGGGCCAGGTACCAGTGGCTCACACCTGTAATCCTAGCTACTCTCAGGAGGCTGAGATCTGAGGAGTGTGGTTCAAAGCCAGCCAGGAAATGAAAGTCTGTGAGACTCTTATCTCCAATTAACCACCAGAAAACTGGAAGTGATGCTGTGGCTCAAAGTGGTAGAGCACGAGGCTTGAGTAAAAGATCTCAGAGACAGAGCCTGGGCCCTGAGTTCAAGCTCCATGACTAACAAAACAACAACAAAAAATACATGAGAGAATGACATTGCCCCATTTGTTAGGAAATGAAAAGACTTGGAAAAAATTATATTAAGTGAAGTAAGCCAGGCCCAAAGAAACATAGGTCCCATAGTTTCCCTTATTTGCAATAACTAGTATACATCTGGGACAAGTAAAAAAGGTCAAAAGCTATGTACATATGACCAGATAAGATGAAGTTAAGTGAAATGAACCCCAAGATAGGGACACATGTGGTTTTTTTCTTTCTTGCTATTGTTTCTAGTTTTTTGTTGCTTTGTATGTTCCTCCCCCACAGTATAACCCCTGTTCTCACTGTATTTGATGCTGGTATAATTTGGGGAGGGAAAGGGAAAAAACAAAATGTTTAAATAGGAATACAGGTTGGCCTATTATAACAATGAGATGTACAAGACACTCTGTTGAAAAATGAACTTTACAATATGGGGCAGGGGCGGGAGGGGGGGAGGGACGGGGTTGAGGGATGGTAGGGGAAAAACAAAGGAGGAGGCAACAATGCTTGATAAGAAATGTACTCATTACCTTGCTCATATAACTGTAACCCCTCTGTACAGTATTTCCACAATAAAAAAAATATTAAAAAAATACATGAAAGCCAAGATTTTATTCCAACCTAAGCAACAAAAGTTAACAAGACCTTATTTCAAAGAACAAGCCTGGCATGGTGGTCTGTATTTGTAATCCCAGTTACAAGGAAGACGTAAGTTAGAGGACACTGGCCTAGGCGAAGTACAAGACCCCATATGAAATACAACTAGACAAAAAGGACCAAGGGCATGGCTTAGATGGTAAAGCACTGACCTATCAATTACAAGGTCCTATGTTTAAACCCCAGTACTGCCAAAAATATAAATAAAAATCTAAGTGTTGAATTTAACAAAGAAGAGGTAAAAAAAAAAAAAATCTGCAGAGTCTGAGTCTTTACTCCATTTCCTGCATGGGAAACAGGAAATGTTCCTCCTTCTTTTCCCATTTTTCCCTACTTTATCCTGTTAGACTAAAATAAATCCTTTCTAAAAAATAAAACAAAAATCCCTGAAAATCTATTCTGTTAATGAATGCTTACCGGAACCCGCAAGTCGATTAATGGCGTCCCAGGATTTCCGGATGCTCTCTGAACAATTTGGACCACTTTTCTTAAAGTCTGCAGTCACAATCTTCATAAACATACCACAAGGAACCAAATCCTCAAACTGCCAGATAGGGGCAGACGCTGCAAGAGCTCTATGGGAATCGAGGAGAAATGAAAAATAAAAAAAAGTAACTCATCCAAGTCAAGTCTTTAAAATGAAAACCGAGACTGAGTTAAAATGCAGAGAAAGAATAATGTCATGTTAATGAGACAGAAACTGGAAATTGCAATATGATAGAAAGGGACATTTCTTACCCCAAACAAATCTCTAAGTTCACTTGGGTGGTCAGTGAAAATGCATATGTCCACTTACCCAACTACTGTGTGAGGGTATTTCATCCTAAGCCAGGCCGCAAGCATGCCACCATAAGACCCCCCTATGGCAATGACAGGTTGATTTTCGGCTCCAGGGATTGTTCTTTTCAAGTGTTTGATTAACTCTACAAAATCAACTAGGGCTTGTTCTGATGTCAGAAAATTCAAGTGTTTAGCATCCTAAAAGAAAAATCAAAAAAGAATATGGGTAAAAACCTGCACATAGATCTATATAAGCTTTTCTCCAAATACAATTTCCAAGCCATTGTGCTAAAACGCCCAGTCAAAGCACTATGTGCTTGTCTAATGGGAGCTGGAGTTCTAACTTGCCCCACTGCCCGCAGCACAGCCCTGGTGTGGTCCCTGGGTTTATTTCTGTTAGATAAAACAATACACTTTCCTTTCAAGCCTGTCATATAACCCACCTGTGTGTCCCCTTTCAAATGTAAGTTCTATTAGCTGCTTTGTTGAAACTGTAGAAATAATAGAAAAAAACCCTGTGACATTCAACAACAAATGTGACAGAATATAAAACTGAGCTGGGTGCTGGTGACTCACATCTATAATCATAGCAACTCAGAAGACTGAGATCTGAGGATCACAGTTTGAAGCCAACCTGAGCAGGGAAGTCCATGAGAATCTCCAATTCACCACCAAAAAGTTGGAAGTGGAGCTTTGACACAAGTGGTAGAGCACCAGCCTTGAATGAGAAAGTGAAGGAGCATTGCCCAGACTCTGAGTTCAAGTGCCAGAACTGGCACACACACAAGTACGCATGCACGCACACACACACACACACACACACACACACACACACACACACACACACACACACACACACACACACACACACACACACACACACAGGACAAACTAACTTAACAGGCAACTGTTTTAATGTTAGTTCAAATCTTGACATATTTAAAATATCTACAATGTAGCCAGAAAGAAACAAAACCCTGAGATAAGGATCACTGGTAAAAATAAAATTGATTCCTCCTGGGCCAGTGGCTCACGCCTGTAATCCTAGCTACTCAGGAGGCTGAAATCTGAGGATTGCAGTTCAAAGCCAGCCCTGCCAGGAAATGCTTATCTACAATTAATCACCAGAACAACCAGAAGTAGCACTGCGGTTCAGTGATACAGAGCTAGCCTGGCACAAAAAAGCTCAGGGATAGGGCCACAAAAAAGCTCAGAGACAGAACCAGTCCCTGAGTTCAAGCCCCACAACTGACAAAAAAAAAAATTCATCCCTTCTTATCAGGAAAATTATATATTATACTGTCCATATTAATTAAACAAATGATACTGCCTATTATTTTTTAGAAAAACTTTAAAATTTGCAAGAGAAAAATGTATTGGGAAACATACAACATAAGACACTGATCCCCAAGAAAAGGAAAATCCATAAAACAAGTCCTATGATCATGTAGCACTCTGTGTGGGGTCCATGTTCCTGTGTAGCATAGGAGAGTGAAGTTGAAATGGGGTCCTGTTGAACTGAGAGACAATCAGGGTGCTCTAAAGAATGTATCTGTAAATTCATTACATGGTGGTGGAGCCTAATTCCATTCCCTTTAAACTTGGCCTAGACTTAGTGTCCTGTTTTAATAAACAAAACATGGCAGAAGTTATATGGGACTACCAAAGTTAGGCCATAAATGAGCACTCTTAGTCTACTAACATTGAGGAAGTTAGCTGCCATGTCACCTGGCTACTCAGGTAGGTACCCAGCTGGAACCAGAACCACCTGCTAAGCTACTCCTAGCTTCCCAGGTAGTAAATGTTTCTTGTTGATGGGGCACAGGAGCACACATCAGTCATTCTAGCACTGGGAGGCACAGGCAGGAGGATTTTGAGTTGGAGGCTAGCCTGGGCTATCTAGAGAGACCCTTTTTCCAAAACAAACAAACAAAATATTTATTGCTATATTAAGCCATGAAGGTTTGACGTACATAGCACTCGATAACTAATACAGATGTTCTTCTATTAGGCTATCCAAAATTATCTTCATACTTGGGTCTCAACTATACTGACTCCTTCCATCATTTGGCACATTACTAAGTCACAGAGTCCCCATATTTCCTCTCTACTATTTCCATTGTCTATTTCTTTAGCCTTCCCCTCATGCAAGATGTAGACTCTCGAAGTTCTTCTGTGTATGTGTGCGTATGTGTGTGTGTGTGTGTGTGTGTGTGTGTGTGTGTGCAAGTGTATGTGTGTGTATACAGATATGCAGCCTCAAACTCAAAATAAGCCACACCTCTACTTCCAGTCTTTTGCTGGTGAATTGGAAATAAGAGTCTCAGGAGGTTTTCTGCTTAGGGTGGTTTCAAACCTCCATCCTCAGATCTCAGCCTCCTGAGTAGCTAGGATTACAGTTGTGAGCCACCAGCACTCAGCACTTCCTGCCTTCTTACTGATTCTCTCACTATTGTTTCCTTCAGGTTTTTATCACACTAGGAGTTAGGTGCAACTTTTTGCCTACCCTCAAATAATATCTGTAACATCTTCATGTTACTGACAAGTTCTCTGAGCACACAAAGGGAAAGTAGCATATGAAAAACAGCCCCTTGGCTTCACTTCCCTAGTAGAACATCAACTATAGTGACCTAGTGAGGAAATTATTTTTATCTGCAACAATCTGGTTTGCTTCCCAATGATTTTAAGATCTGTCAACTCTCCTAGTCATGCTCAATGTACTAAAGAATAAAATTCCCCATGCAGCCCAAGAAATATCAGCAAAAAACTCTGCTTTCTGTTAATAACATAGGGATATCTTTAACTTACCTTTACTTATTTTAGTAATAATATGAGATAATAAATTCAGTCCTGAGAAGAAACATGTAAAAACTCCTTCAAAATAGTGAAATGACTTGTCTCAAGTTCTTCTGGCTAGGGGTTCTAAGAACATAATATGTGTGTATACTGGTGATATATAAGATGATTTTAGGTACAGTCCATGGTTTTTTGTTGTTGTTGTTTTGTGAAAATACTGTACAGAGAGGTTACAATTACATGAACAAGGTAATGAGTATATTTCTTTTTTTATTGTGAAAATACTGTAAAGAGGGGTTACAATTACATGGGCAAGATAATGAGTACATTTTTTATCAAGCATTGTAGCCTCCTCCTTTGTTCCCCCTTACCATCCCTTCCCATCTCTCCCCACTGCCTCCGACCGTCCCTACCCCCCTCCCTTCCCTACCCCCCCCCGCCCCCGCACCGAAGTTGTAAAGTTCCTTTTTCGACATAACATCTTGTACATCTCATTGTTGCAATGGGTCCACCTGTATCCCTATTTAAACAATTTGTTTTTTCCCTTCCCCTCCACAAATTATACCAACATCAAATATAGTCCCTCCATGGGTAGGGACATACAAAGCAACAAAGAAATCATCTTATAAATATGTTAGAAACAATCGAAAGAAAAACAATTTGAGGCCTTATCTTGGGGTTCATTTTGCCTTATATCAACTTATCTGACCATTTCTGCTTGTCTCAGACATATACTAGTTATTGCAAATAAGGGAAACCATGGGACCTATGTTTCTTTGGGCTTGTCTTACTTCGCTTAATATAATTTTTTCCAAGTCTTTCCATTTCCTAACAAATGGGGCAGTGTCATTCTTTCTGATGGAGGCATAGAATTCCATTGTGTATATATACCACATTTTCTTGATCCATTCATCTACTGAGGGGCATCTGGGTTGGTTCCAGATCTTAGCTATATAGTAAATAATGCTGCAATAAACATAGTTGTGCTGGTAGCTTTAGTGTGGTCTTGTTTGTAAACATTTGGGTAAATGCCCAAAAGTGGGACTGCTGAGTCATAGGGGAGCTCTATGTGAAGTCTTTTGAGGAACCTCCACACTACTTTACAAATAGGTTGAACAAGTTTACACTCCCACCAACAATGCAGTAGGGTTCCCTTCTGGCCACATCCCCTCCAGCCTCTGTTGTTATTAGAGTTCTTGATTATAGCCATTCTAACTGGGGTGAGGTGGAATCTCAATGTTGTTTTGATTTGCATTTCTTTTATGGCTAAGGAGGTTGAACATTTCTTCATGTGTCTATTGGCCATCCTTTTTTTCTCTTCAGAGAAGTTTCTTTGTAAGTCTTTAGGCCACTCATTATTGGGCAGTAATTTCTTTGAGGATTTGTTGTTGGGGGATTTAATTTTTTGAGTTCCAAGTATATTTTAGAGTCTTATTTTAATGTAATCTGAAGAAGATAATTAGTACTTTATACATAAAGCCCTTAGTAAAAGTAATGCTGGGTTTAAAAAGTAAATTCCAACTAGGTGCAAAGAGGCTGAGATCCAAAAGATTGCTGTTCAAAACCAGCCACGGCAGAAGATTCTGCAAGACTCCATCAAAAACAAAAAACAAACAACAACAACAAAAAAAAAAAAAACAGTAAAAGCTGGCATACATGCCTACCAAACAAGCTAGCAAGCAAGAGAGTTCAAGACCTTGAATTCAAACTCTTTGTTTTGTTTTAAGTGAGTTTCTTAAAGAGAAATATTTTTAAAAAATAGTATTTCTAGGTGAGGTGCTGTACACTTTCATCCCAGCTACAGGAGAAGCACACTAGCTGGGTGCAGTAGTAAACACCTTCATCCTCAGCCAACCCAGGGAAGCACAAAGCCTGAGCATAGAAGAAGACCTTACCTTATACATAACCAGTACAGGGCTGGGAATGTGGTTTAGCAGTAGAGTGCTCGCCTAGCATGCATAAAACTCTGGGTTCGATTCCTAGGTACCACATAAACAGAAAAAGCCAGAAGTGGAGCTGTGGCTCAAGTGATAGAGTGTTAGCCTTGAGCAACAGAAGCTCAGGGACAGTGCCCAGGCCCTAAGTTCAAGCCCCAGGACTGGCAATGATGATGATAATAATAATAACAACAACAATAATAACCAATGCAAAAAAAAAAAAGGAGCTGAGGATGTAGCCAGCAAAGGCACTGAGTTCAATCCCTAGTACTGAAAAACCAACAAACAAAAATATTTTCCTTTAAAACAAAGGCATACTTACTTTAAATGAGTTGTTGCCAAAGGGCAGGGACTTTCCATAGTATCGATGCTCAGCAAACACCAACATAGCACTCAGTTCCTCAGCCACATCCCACATGAACCCCTAGGAAGAGTAAAAAAGGAGGATGTGAAAAGAGCACTACTCAAACTTTTTGCAAGCCATATAAAATAGCTACTGATGCAGACCAGAACAAACTCTCTGGCTGCTGAAATGGCTCAAATGATAGGAGTGATTCTTTAACAAGGGTGAGTCCAGAGTTCCAATCTTACAAAGAACTGTCTGAAAAGTTACATGATTTGGGCTTATTCTAGGATAAGATGTCATAACTGTTTCACTGCTAAACAACAGGTTCACACTGATAGTCATTCCAATTCTTCTTCTCCTGACCCTCTACCTCTTTGAATTGGCATTCTTGGAATCTTCAAATTGCATGTGTACCAAATATTCTAGCAAAGAGCTAAGTTCAAGGCCAGCCTGGATAATGGTATCAGGACTCAAACTCAAAAAGGAAAAGAAAAGGACTAGGTCCTATCATAGCTCAAGTGGTAGAGAACATACCTACCCATCAAGACCTGGGTTCAATCCCCAGCACTGCAGAAACAGGCACTGTGAGTTCAGACAAAAACACTGGGACTTGAAATCATCTCTCTATTCATACAACTTTTAACTAGCAGAGTCAAGACTCTAATACAGCACAATCACCAAGCACTGCCAGGCTTCTTTGCTCCATCACCTATGTCTGGCCAGGAAACTGGTCACTGTGTTTTGTTTTGTTATGGTTTTATTCTGTGTTATTCAGTTGTGGCCTCAAAATCCTTTAGAAAGCATCCCAAGAGCCAATATCAATGGATTTGATGATTTAGCAGTGATTTAAAAGATATCATTCTTGGGAGTGGTGTCATGGCTTAAAGTGGTAGAGTGCTAGCCTTTAGCAAAAGAACTCAGGGACAGCACCCAGTCCCCGAATTCTAGTCCCACAACCAACAAAAAAAAGTCACTCTTAACCAGGCATCAGTGTTTCATGCCTGTAATCCTAGCTACTCAGGAGGCTGAGATCTGAGGATCACAGTTCAAAGCCAGCCCAGACAGAAAAGTCTAAGATTCTAGATTCTTATCTCCAATAAACTACCACCCCATCCCCCCCCCAAAAAAAAGCTGGAAGTGGAGCTCTGGCTTAACTGATACAGCACTAGTCTTGAGCAAAAGAAGCTCAGGGACAGCATCCAGGCCTTGAGTTCAAGTCCCAGGACCAGTATGCATGTGCATGTGTGCACGTGCGTGCACACCCCCATACCCCCATCATTCTTAATGTATGTTCTTACTTTCTAATGGGTTACTCCCTAACAAGGACTATGAACCTCAAAACATTTGTTTTGATCAGCAGCAACGAAAGAGCTGCATGAATGTGAGCATGGAGAATCTGGCATGATATCTGTGATGGTTATATAACCCTACCTTCTCTTCCAAGGCCCTACTTATTCCCTGCACATATCTATGCATTTGGCCACACACATCTCAAGCACACCCCCTTCTGCCTGCCCCATCCTGGCAATATTGATCCCTTCTTCAATACTTCCCTGATAGCTATAGTTCTCTATTACTATCCACATGTCTTGCCCTATGAGGCTGAGTGCCCTAAGAATAATATCTAGTCACCAGAACACCCACACTTCTGTGGAGCTGTCTTCAGGTTGTGGATTGAACCTGATGCACAGTGATTATTTGTGATTATTTGCTTGCATCTATTTCAGGAGTACTTCTATTTTTCAAAGAGATCCAGGTTATATATTATATATTATATAGATAGATACATAGATAAAATTAAGTATTTTTCCTTTCTATATATACTCTTTTCTTTAGATAAAATTAGCATGTATTTATAATATATAATATATTCATATATTTATGATATATTGATATAGATGTATTACATATTTATATGTTATATATTACTATAAAACATTCAAAGATATTTTTCATTTTCACAACGATTTGTGTTTCAGTTTTATTCATTTAACTATTATTTATTGAGCACCTACCACATGCAAATATTTTTCCAGCTTATTATAATAAAAAGCAAATGTTTGGAGCAGAGGAATTTCACAAACTGGCACATACCGTATTATTGCTAAACCAGACAATGTCCCCTTCATTACCAGTGTAGAAAAGTATTGATCCACCATCTTTCTTCCAGTGTCTATCAGCTATTAGGTACCGCTGTTTAA
This sequence comes from Dipodomys merriami, assembly GCF_024711535.1. Lineage (NCBI taxonomy): Eukaryota > Metazoa > Chordata > Mammalia > Rodentia > Heteromyidae > Dipodomys > Dipodomys merriami. Next base: position 9,024,286 of record NW_027203937.1, on the reverse strand, counting down.
AGGTTTTCGTGTCACTAAATCCAAAATGATTAACCTATGTAAGAAACAAAATAAACAAGACATATTTTACAGGAAGGAAATGAAGTGATATCAACATAAAAGTGCTTCTCCCACTAAAATCAACTATGCTATAAAAGTAAGCAAAAGAAATTTTGATTTTCATTTTTTATTATTAATAGTAATATGGATGGATGTTATTTTCTTTATATGGTTATTGGTGGAAAATATATTCAGTAGGAATGAGAACAGATACAATTATAAAGTCAAGTAGCTATTTAAAAACACAATGATACTAAAACTGAATTGAAAATAGAACTACTAATCCATTATTTTCTCACTTATTTCTGTTAATTTTTGACAAAAATTGTACATATACTGTACAGCATGATGTCTTGTAAAAGGAATACATCATAGAATGGCTAATTAAGTTAACTAAAATAGGCATTACCTCACAAATGTATCATTTGGGGAGACGAGAGGATTTTAAATCTATTCTCTTAGAAATTTTCAAGTGTACAACATAGCCCATAGGTTTTCAAAAGTAATACATTCTTAATTATCTAAAACTTCATTTCATAACCTTTCAATATTAACACTCACAAACCACATAGACCACTGATGAGGCCAATAAACACTGTCACTGTAGAATACTCCAAATTCCAAGATTTGGGTATTTTGTACCATTCCCAACAAAAGGAACTAAGGCTTGTTAGTGAAGTAGCTGACTGATATTTGGAACAAGAAAATAGGTTCACACATATTGCTAGGCAAAGAAGTGCTCTGAAATTAATAGCATTCAATTAATGGACATAGAAGCCCATTGGTTAATGCTTTGTAAATTGAGCATAAAAACAATAAAGACTGCAATTGACTAAAATATTCAAATTATAAAAAGTATTAGTGCATAAGGACATTTTTTTAAAGAGCAAGGAAAAAAATCATTTGCCACTACTTTAAAATGTCCATGAAATCAGTCTTTTACTTTGAAATTGGGAATCAAAAATAAAAGAATTCAACTACTGGTTTTTTTTTTTACATTTTTTATCTGTATCAATTAGTTGTACAAGGGAGTTTGATTTTGACATGTTTGTTCATATATGCATACCTTGAGCAGACTCACCCCACCTCTCCCTTGTCTCCTCCCCCCACTTCCCCAACCAGTACCCACAAAGTTCAATACATAAAACATGTTGATCATAAGAATTCAAGATTTATCCTGCCTTTTCAACACAATTGTATTTTGGGGTACCAAATAGTGATAGTTCATGAAAGAGAGGTGTTTAATCAAATGTCAGAAAGAATTAGAGAATTAGTAAAATAAAATGATAGTTCCTCAAGAATTACCAATTTGGGCAAGAATTACCAATTGTTGTTAAAAGCCTCATGAGAATGGATGATAAAACTTGAGGGAAGGGGCAGGAGGAAGGTGAGGGAGAATAAAAGAAGACATGATATTGACTGAGAAGCATGACTCATAACCTGACTTACGAAACTGTAACCCCTTCGTGCAACTACTTTAATAATAATAAAAATAAATTAGATGATGGTAAAATGAACACTCATATATAGTGTCAGAATTATACCATAAGGAATTCTCTTTTGTCACAAGGGGAAGAGGTAACTTTATAAGGAAGAAGGACACAGAGCTAGAATGTGGCTCAAGGGAGAGTACATGTCTAACACCTCAGCAAGCATTAAGTTCCATAAACAAACAAACAAACAAACAAACAAGGGTCTGGCTCTCATCACCTTAACCTCAGGATAAATACATCACTAATGATGAATCAGACAGGGTTATGTATCTCTCAGTAAACGTAACACAAAGCACATATCACTTGTGGTATACTCTGGCCAAAAAAAAACATTGTGTTATCTTAACTCAGACTTTAGATCTAATGACTAGGCTCCAGGAAATACAGAGGGAGGATGATTAAGTTGCAGACACTCTAAAGCAGTGGTCAGGCAAAGCTGAAGGCAGGACCCTTCACAAGGCTATAGGATGGAGCAAAAGGCAGTTAAGATTAAGTTAATTTTAAGGAATTTAATACCTACATGCAATGCATGGCCCTGGAGTGACTCCTCGCTTGAATGAACATGACAACCTGGAGACAAGTGGGCTAATTTGAATATTGAAAAGATATTAGACAATACTAAAGCTTTGTTGGAGTGATACATTATTTTGACTGCATAAGCTATTTGTCTTTTACAGCTGTACACTGAAATATTTAGAGAAAGAATGCAAACTGTGATTTCCTTGAACATACTTCAACATAAAAAAGAAAAGTGAGGACTGGGAAGGTGGCTCAGTGGTAGAGTGCTTGCCTTGCATGCATGAGGCCCTGGGTTCGATCCTCAGCACCACATAAGCAGAAAAAGCCAGAAGTGGCACTGTGGTTCAAGTGGTAGAGTGCTAACCTTGAGCTGAAATGCTGAATGACAGTGCCTAGGCCCAGAGTTCAGGCCCCATGACTGACAAAAAAAAAAAGGAAAGTGAATTTAAATGAGCAAAACTTTATATTGAAATAAACAAAACACACAGGATATTGAAACTTTCCAAAACACACTAGACATGTCAAAAAATAAGAGTAACAAAACTATTTCAAATTTTAATGGAGCTTCAGATACATTTTTTTAGACTGTTTTGGCCCTTTGGTATTTTAACTCCACTTTCAAAATACAATAATCAAATGCTACCATATGATTTTAAAAATTCGTGTGTTTACAGGGTGACCCACAGTACACAGCCCCGTGCCTTCAGGGTGGTGGAAGCTGAATTCCTAGGTTTTTGGAGGGACAACATGAGGAGGTAGTATACAGGTGCTGTTCCACCCTCACTAGAATGGGAGCCATGCTGACCTAAGCCTGAGCCCAAGAGACTTCCCTAGCCATTATAAAACAGCCCCATCTCCATCTCCATCCACCTGTACACACACACACACACACACACACACACACACACACACACACACACACACACACACACACACACACTTCAGTCAGAGATCCCAAAATCAAGTGTCTTAAATTTATACCTAAACTTCATGCTTTCTGATATTATAATCATAACTATAGGTACACCTTAAATATAAGCTATTTCCAAATACATAGACACATGCACTTCTTCTGAGGGAAATCAGCAGTTGATAGGGACTAGGTATATAATCATGATGTGCACATGCTATACCTTCCTCTTATCGCAGACATTAATATTCTCAACCAGTCAGCAAGCATGCATTGAGCTCCTGTTCTTGACCAAGTGCAGAGCTAAGGGACCATGAGGAGGCTGAGCCGCAACCCCTGCATTTAACTTCGATTAACTCAACTCAGCCTAAAAATGAAAGCAAGGGCAAGACATAGTGGAGACAGCAAGTGATTCCATCTGCTTCTGTTCTGCTAGTGCAAGGTTCTCCCTGAGAGCTCCTGCCCACTCTCAGTATCAACCTGAGAAAGTATTCCAATCCTAGACCAACTGAATCTGACGCTGCAGGAAGGGGCAGAATCTAGAAATCCATTCTTAACAAGCTCTTTGTGTGGTTCTGATATCTTGAAAACCACTCAATTAGAAAGCACCAATGTAAGACATGAATTTCTTGTTTATTCTCTTGATCTAGGTTTCAGAAGACCTCTAAAGTAGCTTGCTAGGCTGAATAAGTCTCTGGTATTTAATTACTACCTGACATTAGACCCCAAAACAAGCCAACTTTCCATCTAAAATCCCAAGGGTCACAGTAACTTTAGAACCAAAAGGAAAGAAGGAAGGAAGGAAGGAAGGAAGGAAGGAAGGAAGGAAGGAAGGAAGGAAGGAAGGAAGGAAGGAAGGAAGGAAGGAAGAAAGGAAGGAAGGAAGGAAGGAAGGGAGGGAAGGAGGGAGGGAGGGAGTGGGAGAGGAAGGGAGAAGAAAGGGAGAAAGGGAGAAAGGGAGAAAGGGAGAAAGGAGAGGAAGGAAGGAGAGCAAGTCTCTCTATAGAAGAAAGGACACTGTGAGAGTTAACAGGTCTTCCTTGGCTGGGAATGTGGCTTAGTGATAGAGTGCTTGACTAGCATATATGAAGCCCTGTTTTTGATTTCTCAGTAACACATAAACAGAAAAGGCCAGGAAGTGGCGCTGTGGCTCAAGTGGTAGAGTGCTAGCCTTGAGCAAAAGCTCAGGACAGTGCTCAGGCTCTGTGTTCAGGACTGGCTAAATAAATAAAAAAATAAGACAGGCCTTCCTAGTTGTAAAACCAAGTATTTAACCACTCTGAAGCACTGGTGTCTTCCTAAGTCATTCAAAGAATTGAGTCAAGGATAGAGAAAATGTACCTAAAGTACCAAGTATAGTTTCTGGTAATAATAAGGGCTCAATACATGTAAGTTCTCTCCTCCCTTTCGTTTGCATACCTATCCTAGGAACAACTTGGGCAAGAGAAATGAAACACCTCTGAGAATTGCAGGAATCATTCTTAGAAGGTCAAAATCTCCCGTTTTCTAAGTGTTTCATCTCAGGGTTTAACAAGTTGAAATTTTTACACAGTGGGGTGTCCTTTGCACAACATGAATTTACAGAATTTTCTTGGCTTCTTGCCATCATCAGGGATATCAACCTCCAACTACACACATTAACTGAAGTTCTCATAGCTCCTGATCCAGCACACAAGGGGCAGTGGTGCCCTCTGCTGCTCAGAAATGAGACCCACATTGCACTTTCCTTTCTGTGATCCTGAAGGGAGATGTTATAAATCCCAACAAGAAAGGGCTTTAGAAATCATGTGATCTGTGTTGCTCAGGTCAAAGAGGTCAAATGATCTGATTAATGTCAAATCAGAGCTGGAACTTTACATTTGCAATGTGATTTCTTCTTTTATTGTGAAAATACCGTACAGAGGGGTTACAATTACATGGGCAAGGTAATGAGTACATTTCTTATCAAGCATTGTTGCCTCCTCCTTTGTTTAAATAACTGAAATAAATAACAGTGCTGTAAAAGTAACACAAGCATTATTACCCCCAAAAGGAAACATACTTCTGGCCATGCTCAGCTGTTCTTGATGAACTGTGGTCAGGAAAAATCCAAAAATAAGTAAGTGTTGGATTGGGAAGGATGAGGGAGAATGTTGAAAGGGGTGACATCACTCAAGATGCATTGTATTCATAAACTTATTTGGAAGGAGGAGAAGAAGGAGGAAGAAGAGGAGGATCAAGAGGAGGAGGAGGAGGAGGAAATGATGATGCAGCAGAAGCAGCAGCAGTAGCAGGGAACAGGTGGCGCACACCTGTAATCCTAGCTATTCAGGAGGCTGAGATCTGAGGATGAAGGTTCAAAGCCAGCCCAAGCAAGAAAGATCATGAGATTCTTGTATCCAGTTAACTACAGAAAACTTGAAGTGGCTCTGTGGCTCACAGTGGTAGAGCAGTAGCCTTGAGCGAAAGAGCTCAGAAACAGTGCCCAGGACCCACAACTGACCAGTAAAAGAGATCAGGAAAGGAAGTCATGACACACTAAGTGTGTTGTCATTATCCTATACTAGAGTTCTTAAATGGAGACTAACATTTCTCAGCAAGTTTGATTCAGAAGGGAGGCAACTTCACAGAGGAAGGTTACAAGGTCTCTTTTCATAGATGCAATACATTTTAGTAACTAGTGCTTGAGAAAAGAGATCCTATTGTAAATTCATCAGGTAATCATATAGTATCAAATTACATTGGAAAAAATAGTATCTGCTTCTAGAAGAATGTACCCAAACACCCCATCCAGTCTTGCAGTGCTCTGGAATTTCCCTCTGACCAAAGACCATTGGCCAAGGGGGAAATCACCATCTTAACTGAAACCAAAATAGTCCCGAACATACTCCTAAAACAGAGATGCAGCACCCTGCCCTTGGGACACCTAAAACATTCCAGTAGGCCAAGATATAACAAACGTGGTCAAAGAACTAATAGTTCTATCAGAAGAAGATTCTGTAATTACCATATCTAAAGCTCTACACTGGACTTACCTGGCCTCAACTTCAGCTCTGAAGCTGACATGCCACTGGGACGGACAACTACACGCACAAAGTTTTGGGAACTGATTTACCACTAGATGGTGCTGTTGGATAAGCAGTGAAGTGGGAGCGTCCTTAGGGACAGGGATGGACGCTAGATCTCAAGGCCAAATGCTTGGATTCAAATCTGATACCTACATGCCAATTACGTTAAAATCTGTTTTTCTAAATAAGGATATGTTCACATCTCTGAAATTCATGAAACATTTTCCTTTTGTTTTTCCTAGTGCTAGGAATGGGATGGGACCTCAGGCCGCAAACATGATACACAGGTGATATACCCAGCCTTTGGACTTCTTTAGAGATGAGGTATACTATGCTGCCTAGGCTGGTCTCCAACTGAAGATCTTCCTTTCTCAGCCTCCTGAGAGCTGGGATTATAGAAGAACACTTCCATTTCCCTTCTTTTTAAAGTCAGCGTTTAAAATGCATGCCTTAGAGCTGGGTGCCAGTGGCTCATGCCTGTAATCCTAGCTACTACTCAGGAGGCTGAGATCTAAGAATCACAGTTCAAAGCTAGCCCAGGTAGGAAAGTCCAAAAGACTCTTATCTCCAATAAACCACCAAAAAACTGGAAATGGCGCTGTGGCTCAAGTGGTAGGGCAACAACCTTGAGCTGAAGAGCTGAGGGACAGCGCCCAGGCCCCAGAGTTCAAGCCCCACAACTGACCAAAAAAAAAAAAAAAAGTATGCCTTTGAAGTCATAATTTGTGGAGGAGATGGGGAAAAACAAGTCGTTTAAATAAGGATACAGGTGGACCCGTTAAAACAATGAGAAGTACAGCTTGTCAAGTCGAAAACGAACTTTACAACTTTGGGGGGGGGGGTGAGGGGCGGGGAGGATTGGGTGGGGGTGGGGGGAGGCTGGGAAGGGATGTGAAGGGTAAACAAAGGAGGAGGCTACAATGCTTGATAAGAAATGTACTCATTCTCTTGCCCATGTAATTGTAACCCCTCTGTACAGTATGTTCACAAAAAATAAAAATAAATAAATAAATAAAAGAAGTCAGTAAGGATTCAGGTGGACCTGTTGCAACAATGAGAAGTACAAAATGTCATGTCAAAACCAGCTTTACAATGTCGGCGTGGGGGGGGAGGGGGGTATGATTGGGTGGGGGGGAGGGGGATGGCTGGGAAGGGAGGTGAAGGGTAAACAAAGGAGGAGGCTGCAATGCTTGGTAAGAAATGTATGCATTATCCTGCCCATGTAATTGTAACCCCTCTGTACAGTATGTTCTCAAATAAAATAAAATAAAATTTAAAAAAAAAAAAAAAAAGAAGTCAGGACAGAAGTTACTATTGCAGGAGCATAGTGACTCTACAAAAGTACTAAATGAGTATCATCTTAACTTCAATAATCTGATTAGGATGATACATATTTCTACAGAATAATAAAAGTTTATAAACCTATCTGTAAACATTCACAAAAATTTCATTTAATATAGGATGCTATAATGTGTATATAATATTTACATTCTGATCTCATTTGAATCACATGTCAATTACAGTATAATAAAACACCACACTATTACTTTTCATTTATAAATGCTTTACATTTGGGGGGGGAGGGTTCCGGTCGTGGGGCCTGAACTCTGGGCCTGGGCGCTGTCCCTCAGCTCAAGACTCAAGGCTAGCCCTCTACCAATTGAGCCACAGCGCCACTTCCGGTTTTTTTCTTTTTTGTTTATGTGGTGTTGAGGAATCGAACCCAGGGCCTCATGCATGCAAGGCAAGCGCTCTACCACTGAGCCACCTGCCCAGCCCTAAAAATGCTTTACATTTAAATAAAAATACTTATGTAGAACTCAGTAAATAGCAGACATTAAGGAAAGAACTGAGTAAGGCATAATTCTTTCTTTCAAGTCCTGATCATAACAAAAGTCGTGAAATACCAACAAGCAACTGCACAATGGTGTGGTTATGTTCTGTGTGCTAAGCACTGGGAGAACAGAGGTGCTATCCTTTGGGAGGAAATCCTAGAAGGCTTCTCCAAGCAGAAACATGCAACCTGATGCTTGAAGCACTACAAGAATTTTTGCAGGTAGAAAAGGGACAGAAGAGCATTTCAAACAAAGAGAGAAAGCCCAAATGCAAAGCTATGGTGAACTGTGCCAAGCAAATGTAAACTTGTAACTTATTATACTATCTGAAATACGCTTGACATTGTCACAAGGTATAGTCAATGCTTCTAAGGCTGAAAGTCAATAAAGGTGCACTCTCAGCCAGAGCTCAGTAAGTTGACCTGAGTAATTGTAGTCTAAAGAAATGTATATCACAACAGTTCATTCAGCAGCACACCAGTGCTTCTGATAGATATTATATGACTTATGAATGAAAGATGGGAAAAGAGGTTAGATGCATCAGGCTGCCATCAGATTTAGAGGCAAAACCTTCCTATAAGGAAAAACAATTTAAATCTGAAATCTTTTCTCTAAACTGACAGTCAATAAACGGTACCACTAGAAACAGAGACCTAGCAATAGAAACTTTCGTCTGCCCACTGCTCAGTCACCAAAATTTAGAGCAATGCTGTATATACTGTATGTGATCAATGAATACAGAGAATGAAAAACAATGCATGGATTCTGGTTCTGTAATCAATATGAAAACAGACCCAATAAGACTTCAGAACAAAAGCATAAGTCAAGATAAATGAAAGGGAGAGCAAAGTTCCCAAGAAGAGAAGGTTTGTGCAGGTAGATTTACTGTTTGGGTCCATTGCTGACTTTGGAAGAGCTGCAGAACACTGGAATTGGATATGCCTTTTGCCCTATAACAAATCACATACTGTAGGAAGAACCCAAGCCTAAGGCCATGGCAAACAATGCAGTCTTCCCAGATGGATGAGGACGCAGACACTGCCTGCCTCGTGCTGCAGGGAGATATGGTAAGATGATGAAATAACTACAAATATTCCAGACAGCATGAGGAGGGAGGACTAATCAGCATTCTTGCAAAGTACATGATCTAAAATATACCTGACGTTGTAACAAGGCTATAGTCAAAGCTTATAAGGCTGGAAACCCTTTAAAAATGAGGCTTTCAACCAGGACTCTGGTTATGTTGTATGACTCTCATACAACACGATAATTTTACCTGAAAAAAGCATCTTTTCAACTTTTGATAAACCCAAATATGCCAGAAAATGTTGGGGGGGTATTTGTTTTTTAATTTTATTTAAGTAATCGTACAAGGGTTTCACTTCAACAGGCTAGATTATGAGTACAACACATCTTAATCAATATCAACCCTTCTCATTTCCCCCATCTTTCTCATTCACTCTTATCCAGAAAATGTTGGTGTTTTTTCCTTCCTTTTTTTTTTTTTTTGCCGGTTCTGGTGTTTGAACTCTGGGCCTGGGTGCTGTCCCTGAGTTCCTTTTTTGCTCAAGGCTAGCACTTTACCACTTGAGCCACAGCACCACTTCCAGCTTTTACTGTGCTTAATTGGAGAATAGAGTCTCACTGACTTTTTTTGCCTGGGCTGGCTTTGAACTGCAATCCTCAGATCTCAGCCTCCTAAGTAGCTACAATTACAGGCATGAGCCACATGTGCCTGGCTAAGAAATTGTTGTCTTATCATTACCTTACTCATCTAACTGTAACCCCTCTTTACAATAAAATTTAAAAAAAGGTGTTTTAAACAACATGAGAATACACTTTCCAACACAGTTAAATGAAGAAATCTGGGAAAGGCATTATGCCTACAGTTAAAAGGTAATCAGTTGAGTCAGGCACTGAGACTCTTACCTCCAATTAGCCACCATAAAGTATAGTAGTAGTGGAGTTGTGACTCAAATAGTAGAGCACTAACCTTGAGCGTAAAAGCTCAGGGACAGTGCCCAGGCCCTAAGTTCAAGCCCCAAGATCAGCACAGGAAAACACCTGAGGTAGGGAGAATCTGAGATGGCAGAAGGGATGGTCCATGGCCTAGATGGAGAGGGGATTTGACTTGGGCAAGATGAGTAATCCTGTGTCCATCAGAAACAGATGAACCCAGAAGGAATGACCTTTCTACGAAAACAGGAAGGAACCGAATGCTTCCTCACTGGCATGACTCTCATACAACACCTTAGGTTCTTCCCTCTTTTTTTCCTGTGGTTCTGCTGTTTGAACTGAAGGCCTTGTGCCTTCAGGTGGTAGAAACTCTACCACCTGAGCTATAACCCCATGCCTACAACATCTAAGAAGGGGGACAAAGTTTACTTATTAAAAGAGAGGATGAAGCAATGATTGAAAGACAGAAGTCCAAGTGCAGTATAGGAGGATCAGACATCTTAGCCTTCCCAGAGTCCCTGAGGCTGGAAAGTCAATCTGTAGATATACATGCCACTGTCTAGTTGTAAGCTTGCTTCAGTAGAGACAGACACCCCAAGGCAGAAGCAGAGATGATTCATGGCTGGATAAAACTAGGTTGGGATATTCATGAAGAGGCTGGGCAGGAGAGTTGAGGTCACTCCTGGTCTCCATGCTGCTGGACTAACCAGAGGTACAAAGTCTTCCTGACAAATCAGGCTGCTACAATCTGCTAGCAAATCAGAATGCAAGAAACTCTTTCTGCTTGCAGAAACAGACAGTTCATAAGGCCAGGATGTCTGTCCATGGCTAAGTCACCACAATGTCTGTAAGAATGGCTGGTATGTAGTAGATCAGTGACAATGTAAATGGATGCATTTGTTGCAAGTACTCTGAACTATGCTGAACGTATTACATTTTAAAAAATAAAAATTCTTGCCAGATAACACTACACAGAATCAGTTCAAAGATACTCTAAAAATACATAATGATGTATTACAAGCCTGACAAGTTTCTATTTTCCTGTTTAAACTAAGATGATATTGCGCTCATGTTTTTCTTCTCTTATGATCTATTGTTATGAATTGTTATTCTCATATACCACTGTTATGATCATAAACAACACTCTATCTTCTGAAAATGGAGGCTAGTATCTGTACAATGGAAGGGATAAGGACACTCCAATGCTCAACAAGACAATGCCAGGCTTCTCACCCACAGGAGCGCTGGCCTGTGATCATGTAACTTAATCCTCTTGCAATCCATGCTTCCTCCTGCAGAGGACTGTGATGGCTTTCCAAATCTTATCTGCTCCACTTCACAAGTCCAGTTCTTACTGTTTCTCACATAATACCATCTCCGGATCCTCTTAGCCCTACTCACATTCCATTGGAGTGAACATCTTGTTATGGATGGCATGCACACATGACACAAGGCCCAACAAACTGCCTTGCTCAGAAATTCATTTATAGATGCATCTCCACTAATGCAATTTACTTTAAATTCAGAGGCAGGGAAGGGAGACTGTGTTGAAGAGCATTCCCTCCCAAGTTCCTATCTTTCTTGGGACCTCTGAATGGGACCTTATATGGTAAAGGAGTCATTGATAGTATAATTATTGAAGATGAGATCAAGCTGGAATAAGATGACTCTTAATCCAATATGACTGCTACTGTTATTTAAAAAAAAAAAAAAAAGGACAGTAGCAGGTGCTCATTCATGCCTGTAATCCTAGTTACTTAAGAGGCTAAGATCTGATGATTGAAGTTCAAAGATATCCCAGGCAGGAAAGTCTGTTAGACTCTTATTTCCAGTTAAGTGCCAAAAATGCCAGAAGTAGAGCTGTGGCTCAAGTGGCAGAGCACTAGCCTTAAGTAAAAGCTCCAGGACAGTGCCCAGGCCCTGAGTTCAAGCCCCAGGACCAGCACACAGAGAAACAGACAGACAGACAGACAGACAGACAGACAGAGACAGAGAGAAGGACATAGAGACAGATAAACAGAGAGACAGGGAGACAGAAGAACAGAAAGGAGAATGCTATACAAAACTGCAGGTGTACAAGATGTTTATGTGACAATGAATGGAGTCAAGACAAGAAACACCAAGAATCATCAATGGCCACCAGAAGCTTAGAGAGAGGCATGGGGCAGTTTCCCACTGAGCCACCAAGAAGGAAAAAGGAACCTATCCTGCCCACACCTTGATTTTGGCAGGTGGCCTCCAGACTGAGAGAACCTATTTCCATTGTTTTAGCCTCACATTCTTGAGGTCTTTGTTACACCTTCCTTAAGAAACTAATACGGGCTGGGAAAGTGACTCAGTGGTAGAGCGCTTGCCTTGAGCTGAAGAGCTGAGGGACAGCGCCCAGGCCCAGAGTTCAGGTTCCGTGACCGGACCCAAAAAAAAAAAAAAAAAAAGAAAGAAAAAAGAAACTAATACGGCCAGCACTAGTTACTCACACATGCAATCCTAGCTACCCAAGATGCTTATATCTGAGGATCAAGGTTCGAAGCCAGCTCATGTAGAAAAATTCTTATCTCCAGGGCTGGGAAGGTGGCTCAGTGGTAGAGCGCTTGCCTTGCATGCCTGAGGCCCTGGGTTCAATTCCTCAGCACCACATAAGCAAAAACAAAAAGCCGGAAGTGGTGCTGTGGCTCAAGTGGTAGAGTGCTAGCCTTGAGCTGAAGAGCTGAGGGACAGCGCCCAGGCCCAGAGTTCAGGCCCCACGACCAGACTCCCCCACCCCAAAAAAAGAAAAATTCTTATCTCCAAATAACCAGCAAAAAAAAGCCAGAAATGTAAGTGTGGCTAAAGTGGTAGAGCACCAGCCTTGAGCAAAAAAGCCAAGTGAGAGCACAAGGCCCTGAATTCAAGCCCCAGTAACAGCGTGAGCATGAGCGGGCACACACACGCACACACACATGCGCACACGCACGCACACACACACACACACACACACACACACACACAGAGGAAAAAGAAAGAAACTAATATGGACTCTCCATGGAGGTGGCACTGGAGCTGAAGCCTGAAGGAGCCAGCCAAGGAGAGATCCTGAAAGAAAGAAAATATAAAGGTCTCGAGACTAGGAAGGGCTTGGCAGACTTTAGAAATAGAAATGAGACCAGAGTGTCTATCTCAATGTGGTAAACAAGGAGCAGGGTTATGAAATAAGGTTTAGGGCTGATTCACACCTACTTTGGTGGGGAGCTTGAATTGAATTATAATGGTATCAGGAGCCCTCGAAGAGCACTAAGATGTGCTCTGGCTGCTCTGTGAAGACAGCCCAGAGCAAAGGTAGAGGAGGCCACTGAAAGGTCCCAGTGAGAGATGATCCTAAGAATAAGAAGCAGATTTCAAAGCAAGGTCTCTCTTCAGTTATCACAAATATAGCAATGTTTATTTTGCAACATCATAATACCAAAGAAAGGGCACAATGACAAAGGAGCCCAGTGTACAACATCAGTGCTCAACAAAAGGATGTTTTTCGTACTTGGCAGCCACCGCCACCACCCATCATAAGTGATTATGCAAACCCTGATTGTGAGTAGTTGAACAGGGAGGGTCCTGCTAAACCGAGAGAGGTCTAAGCCTTCCTGCTAGTAATTGACAGATGTTAACAAGACAGATTCTACTTCCATTCCCTTTTTCCAAAACTGCTTCAAGAAATGGATAAAGTGATACCCTAATTGCTCTCAAACATATGGTTCCTGTTCAACTCCCATGAGACAAAGGACACCAGGAACCACAATCTCTACCTACTTACTTCCGCTGACTTAAACTACTTTTGTGTGTGCCAGTCCTGGGGCTTGAACTCAGGGTCTGGGTGCTGTCCCTGAGTTTTTGTGTGCAAGGATAGTACTCTAGCACATAAGCCACAGCTCCACTTTTGGCTTCTTTTTGTTGTTGTTAATTGGAGATCAGAGTCTCCCAGACTTTCCTGCCTTGGCTGGTTTCAAACTTCCCTCCTTGATCTAAGCCTCCTGAATAGGTAGGATTACAGGTGTAAGCAGCCAGCACTGGGCAAGAAACTACTTTTTTGTCTTGTTTTTCCACTTGCTTGATTCTCTTTAGTTTTTGTTAAAATATAACTCATCTTCCTCTAGGCAAGATCTTCTGCAAATCACAGAGTGGGAAGCACTGAAAAAGAAAAGCTATCATGGTTTTTTTTTTTATAGACTTGGTTTTAAAGTAAATTGGTTTTGTTGCATTGCAAAATACATGATTTTGAAATACTTAAGGGAAAAAAAGTAAACTTTACAAAGCCCTCATATGACTTGTAACCACAAAAGGAAGCAACTGAAGAAAGTAATGCCTAAGTTTTTTTTTCCTCCCGGGAAACTCCAACATCGTATTTCCAATTCTGATTTCACTACAAAATAGTCTCCAGGGGTTTCTTATCATCCTCTTAAACATACATGCTACAAACACTCTACATTGTTTTGAGCACCATAAAAAAGATGACAGACGGGAAAAAGGATATCCTCAGCAGAAACCAGAAAGTTCAGAACAATGACAGCAAGTTCAAATGCAATCAAGTGGCTTCCGTTGATGACTTCCAGGTGCGCTCGCCCCACTACATGGCCCTTTTGGCTGAGGACAACCTAGAGCTAATAGGATGAGCACCCACCTGAGCGCTCACTGAGGAGGAATGGCAAACAAGCTCCACTGTTTTCACAGGGCTTAGTGTTTAATGCATGATGCCATAAGTATTTAGCAACAGTACCTGTACAGGCGTTCTACCAGACAGTAGCAGGGCCAAGCCTTCCTTTTGACCTAGCTGGCTGGAGAAGGGATCTTGGGGATGATGAGCTTTTCACATTCAAATGGCAGGAAAAAGCCATGGAGATCTATTCAGTGTCACTTCATAAAGGAAATAGTCCTGCTTTATTTGTGCTCTTATAGTTAAGTTTAGCTCTATTTCTATTATAAAGCTTCTAGGTTTAGCCTTCACGTAGTTACTTCTATGCTATTAGAACCTAATGGCAGGGCTGGGAAGGTGGCTCAGTGGTAGAACGCTTGCCTTGCATGCATGAGGCCCTGGATTCGATTCCTCAGCACCACATAAGCAAAAATAAGCAAAAAAGAAAAAAAAAAAAAGAACCTAACGGCAGCAAGATTATGTTAGAATGTACAGATTGCACCTCGTGTGGATGGCCCCCCTCTCAGAATTCTTCAGGGGCTGCCCTCAGCTCTATGCACAATATTATTACCTCATTTGTTCTCCACAGGAGCTCTGGGAAGGGGCAAAGCTATGTGCTTCCCACCATGCCACAGGGCCTTCTTATGACTGCAACCACTGCACAAAACACCACACACACAGCCCTTGAGCCATCATCACTGTGGACCTGAATGGAGAAGAAGTGTAGCATGTGATGTGACAGCAGGAGACCCCATGGCTCAGAGTGGCCTTAGGCGACACTGGTCTCATCTGCCCTGGTCTCTAGGGACCATGAATGAGACTCAGTTATCTCTTCCTCACACGTAGTACATCAACCCAGGGACATATGGACAGATCCTGACAATGTAAGTTAACCCTCAACTCAACCTGGAGGATGCAGAAGAGTGGTAAGCACAGGTGACTCCCGTTAGGACGGACCCTCCTCCACAAGCACAAAGCTTGTCCTCCTCCTACCACATCCTCAGTGCCTCCATTGTATGCCCAGCCATCCTGGAAACAAAGATAAAAGGCACATTCTTTGTTCTCAAGGAAGCCATGGTATGGGGGAGGAGAGCAAGCAAAAATTGAGAGGCATGTTATGAGCTGAGCTGGTAGCTCATGCATGTGATCCTCGCTACTCAGGAGGCTGAGATCCAGAGAAGCACAGTTCAATTCTCCAACTAACCAGTAGAAAACCAGGCTAGATATAGAGCTCAAGTGGTAGTGTACCAGTAGTGAGCAAGCAAGCCAGGTGAGTACGAAGCTATAAATTCAAGCCCTAGTTCTAACAAAAGGAAAGAAAGGAAGAAAGGAAGGAAGAAAGAAGGAAGGAAGGAAGGAGGGAAGGAAGGAAGGATAAAAAGAAAAAGAAAAAAGAAATGTGCTTTATGAAGAGAGTAAGAACAATGTATTTGTTGGCAACAAAGTGGAGACATGGCTGGATGTGGTAGCTCATGCCTGTAGATCTCAGAAAGCTGAGATACGAGGATCATAGTTTTGAAGCCAGTCCATGGAATCCTTATCTCCAATTAGTCACAGAAAAGGCCAGAAGTGGAGCTGTGGCTCAAGTGGTAGAGCACTAGCCTTGAGCAAAAGGCTCAAGGCCAGTGCCCAGGACAAGAGTTCAAGCCCCAGGATGGGGGGGGGGGGGCGGGGGAGGTTAGAGGAAAAATGATCCAATCAAGTGGTAGCTCAGAGATAGAGTAAAAGCAAACCCCAAGGAGCTGAGGCCTGTCCTGGGACCCTGCTTACCCTTCCTCAACCTCTTCTTCATTGCCCAGTTCCCAGTTTGTATTTTGGACATCTATAATGGAATAGACTTCAAGTCTCCAGACTCCTGTAGATGAATTTCCTCCAAATGGAATGTCTTGCAAAGGACCACCTCATCCTCCAAGTGTCTCCCCAGGGATGGCCCCTCTGCAAAGCTTTCCAGGACAAGTCCAGGCCCCACAGAGTATGCTCCATCTCCTCTCATCCTCTCACAGCTACCAGTGCAGCAACCACCCCACTGTGTGGTCACTGTGCTGAAAGTCAGCCCACTACAGTGGGAAGAGCCCAGCTCCAGAGCCTGGGAGTCCAGGGACGAAATGCTGACTGAACCTGGGTTGCCTTGTTTATAAAACTAACACTTTCCTCATGGAGCTACAAACATTCATGGTAGTATAGGTACAAGTCTGTGGCCACAGCAAAGGCTCCAAACTTTGTCAAATTATAACAAACTGATAATTGCTGGCCATCAATAATTGTGTAGTGTGGTATTAATAAAAGCACATCACAGCCACGTGGATATTTTCAGATTTGGCATGCAATTATGGAGAATATGAACAGCAGGTACAATTATGTCCTTATTGAATCAAGAAAAACTAAGGAAGTATTAAATACAGGGAAAAGATAGATGAAGAATACCACCAAGAAAAACTCTTCCACAAAGGTACATTTCATTCAAGAGTAAATAAATAAGTAAATCAGTGGAAAAGCAGCAGCATACACTGAAACAAACTGACTCAGGGACAATAATTATAGTCTGCTACCACTACAGGATCACCATCCTTTACAATTACATTCTTACGTCCCATAATAACAAGATAATTACAACTATTCAAAGGGGTAGTGTATTCATCCCCTGGCCTCAAACCTCACAGGGTTCTCCACTTTGGAGATGGCCTTTTTAGTCATCTACAAAATGCATGTGTACTGAACACAAGACAAGTCTCCCCTCATGGTATTGTTTCATATTTAATTCACTCTTGTTAGTGTTTGGAAACACAAGGCAAGTCAGAAGACCACAGGGAACCCTCTAATTATGCAAGCACATGAACACTAGGAGGAAAAACAAGATGGGAAATTAAGAGAAAGAAAAAAAAAACTAAGGAAGGGCAGAGGCTGAGTGCCCATGCCTGTAATCTCAGTTATGCTGGAGTGAAGACAGAGAGCAGTGAAGTTTTAAGCCATCCCAGGCAAAATGTCCGTGAGACCACATTTCTGCCAACAAGCTGGGAGTGACAATTTACATCTGAAATCCCAGCTACACAGAAAAAATAGGATTATAGTCTGAAAACACAAATAAACAACTAGAGAAGACTAAAGAGGAAGAAATGCATGTGTTCTGTACCCACCTATTATGGTTATGGGTTATCCTCCCTCTCTCTTTCTTTCCCTCTCCCTCCTCCCCCCCTCCTTCTCCCCCTCCCCCCTCCCTCTTTCAACCAGGACTTGAACTGGAAATCTGCCACTTTCCCTCATAGGCTAGCTCTCTAACAACTAAGTCATGCCTCCAACCTTGGACTTCATTATGAAAGAAATGTCCACCTCTGTAGGCCTATGTGATTTTAGATCAATATTAACAAATTCAAGGCTATGAATCAATAGTGTGTCAGAAACTCAGCTGAGCAGGTTGTTGATTTTTTTTTAACAAACTTGCATACTAGTGAACAACCAAGCTTCAGAATTAGAAATTAATTTTATTTCTTTTTTTTTTAATTGTGAAAATACTGTACAGAGGGGTTACAATTACATGGGCAAGATAATGAGTACATTTCTTATCAAGCATTGTAGCCTCCTCTTTTGTTTACCCTTCCCATCCTCCCCTGCCCCCCCCACCCAATCCTCCCCGCCCCCCCCCAAACACACACCAAAGTTGTAAAGTTCTTTTTCGACATAACGACTTGTACATTTCATTGTTGCAATGGGTCCACCTGTATCCCTATTTAAACGATTTGTTTTTCCCCTTCCCCTCCACAAATTATAGAAATTAATTTTATTTCTTAAAAAACCTAAATGGCCTGAATGTTTATGCCCCCGTGAGTGTGATAGTTCTACTTGAAGAACACAATTTCAGGCAAGTCTCCCAGTAGAACACAGTAAACAGTGAAATAAGTGCTACAGAGTAGGTAATAGGGAATTCGAGGAAGGATAGCTCATACCAGCATGGGTCAGTTGAAGAAGTGGGGTATAACTAGAGCCTAGTAAGGCTGGACTGGAAGAGAAAAAGGAAATACCCCACCATGCTGCTGGCCTGAACTGAAACTGAAAGACAGGGAGAGGGGAGAGGAGGGAAAGGGAAAGGAGGGCAGAGGAGGGGAGAGGAGGAAAGGAGAGACCATAACTGAGCAGCACGTACACAATGAGGTGACCAATGTGTAATGCTTGGCACACATGACAATGATTTTTTTTCTTGCAAATTTACTTCTTTGGTTATGTTTTTAAAGGTTGGTCTTTGTGTTGTTGTTTGGGTTTTTATTATTATTATCTTTCAGTAGTTGAGGTTTCAGTTCAACATGTCAGTTTGTGAGCACAATTCATCTGACCAATGTCACAAAGATTGATCTTAAAAGTCACAGCATCATCTAAGCCTGCACTAGGTGAGCAAGGGATGGAGAGTCAAGATACCATGCTTCACTTGGCATGTACATCACTTGAAACACACTTGACTTGATGCACCTACAGCCCCCTGGACTTGTGGGATGTATATAGAGCAAAGATGAACCTTGGTGCTCATCTTGGTGCTCAAGCCTTTAAGAACCCCTGACACACAAGATGCATGGTTGCCACCCTTGAGGTTACCAAGAGATGTACAGAAAACATTGTTATAACGCAATCAGCAAAAAAACAAAATTATGGGAGTTTCTATTGTCGCTTCCACAAGTCAGTGGCTGCATCAGGGTATAGATTCCCCAAATCAAGCAGCCCTGCAACAATTCAGAGTTAGTCTTTTTTTCCCACCCCATCCCATCCCACCGCCCCGAGTTAGTCTTTTTGAGACACAAACTGTATTTTTTTCCTTCTTTATGTTGCAAAGCTTATACAGAAGTGAAATTCAGCATTGTTAGTAAATTTAGACTTACTTCCTAAAATACTGGGTGGCTGGAACAGTCTGGGGGATTTTTTTTTTCTTTTTTGCAGAATTTGCTGAACAAACTGTTTTATCTGTAAAACCTTCTTGAGCCTGCAACAGTTCTGGGCTTCAGGCCTAAGGACATAACCTACTTCAGTATCAATTCTTTTCCCTTTTAAATCTACATATAGAAAAATACACACACATTGGGCTGGGAAGATGGCTCAGTGGTAGTGCACTTGCCTTGCATGCCTGAGGCCCTGGGTTCGATTCCTCAGCACCACATAAGCAAAAAGAAAAAAGCTGGAAGTGGCGCTGTGGCTCAAGAGGTAGAGCACTAGCCTTGAAGACCTGAGGGACAGCACCCAGGCTCAGAGTTCAGGCCCCACGACCGGACTCCCCCCCCCCAAAAAAAGAAAAATACACACACACACACACATATATAATACAGAAGCATATTTACAGAAACATGTTATGTAATATTAACATACATAGGAATATGTATGTTTCTGTATGGAACTTTTTATATGTAGAAACACATCACACACACACACACACACACACACACACACACACACACACACACACACACACACACACACACACACACACACATTACACCACATGAACAAAAAACACAAATGAAAACTGTTTGAGACTCCAGAGTCACTTAAAGCCAATTGTTCAGCCAGGCCTCTGTGGCTCATGCCTCTAATCCTAGCTCCACAGGAGGCTGAGATCTGAGGATTGGGGCTCAGAGCTAGCCTGGGCAGAAAACTCCCATCAGATTCCAACTCCAAATAACCACAGAAAAAGCCAGGCTGGTGTTTTGTTCAAGGGAAATGAGGCAGTTCAGCACCAAGGAGAGTTGTCGCCAAGGCTTTTCCACACGGCTACAGTGCTGCTCCCTCAGCGGAAGAGGCCATTGGGGCTCAGGAAGTGGCAGCAGTTTCCGACAGTTTTAAAGGACAGTGTCTGCAGTGTGACCCATGGTTCAAACTGCATAAAAATAAAAATGTACTGGCAAAGGATAACAAGTACTTCCTTACTTTCTTATGGGATGAATCAAGACCATTGTTTGTTTTGTAATCCCTTTTTAAAATTGAGCTATTAAATCACAATGATGTTGGCCAAACATACTAACCATATGCTTATCAGGAAAGCCTATAAAAAGTGCCAGTAGTTTGTCTGTTGGGGGAGGGGGAGGAGGAGGGGAAAGGAGAGACAGAAATGTTGTGGGGGGGGGGGGGATTGGTGGGAGCAACATAAGAAAGAAAAAAATTAAAAATATAAAAAATAAAAAATGAAAAAAAAAGAAATGTTGAGACAAAGGGTGAACAAATGCAGCAGTGATACTCACTAAACTATGTTGAAAATGAACTATACAACTTGTGAGGAAGAGGAGTCAGGAGGGAATAAACTGGGAGAAATTGAGTGAAGAGGTGATACTGTTCAAAAAGAAATACACCCATTCCCTGACCCTTGTAAATGTAACCACTTTGTACATTACCTTTACAACAATTTTTTAAAAAGGGTTAAAAAAAAGTGCTATTAGTAACAAAGACTTAAATACCACAACACACACACACACACACACACACACACACACACACACACACACACACACACACACATTTATAAAATGTAACCAGGACCCATGGTATTTTTTAAAACTTTTAAGAGCTTTTTAAAAACTTCTCTACTTCTCAAGACCACAGATGTTCTATGGTGTAGTAGGAAAAGGAGAGTAACTAGAAGACAGTCCTGAATCTGAGGGCCAACTCTTGTTATTTAATAGCTATCTGAACTTGAATAAGTTACTCCATGTCTTCAGGCTCATTTTCTAATAGATACAATTTTAAAAAAACAAAGGGTGAACAAATGCAGCAGTGGTACTCAATAGGCACTATGTTGAAAATGAACTATACAACTTGTGGGTGGGAAAAGGAGGGGGAAACTGGGAGACAGCAAAGGAAGGGGTGATATTACCCAAAAAAAAAAAAAGGTACTCATTACCTGATTATGAAACAGTAACCCCTCCGTACATCACCTTAGTAACAATAAGAAAAATTTAATTTAAAAAAGTAAGGATAATGTACCTGTGCAAGTGCCAAGCAAGAGCCTGAAGTGGGGGCTTAGTGTATTGTTCATAGATTTTGGAAGTATAACCAGCACGTATTTCCTAAGTCTGAAATCACTGCCAAACACATGTACAAACAAATAGTTTATATCATGTCTAGAATTACCATTTTAAGAGTCAGAATGATTTTTTAAAATTGCAAAAATATGTTCTGAATGCTCACACGTAGCCGGGCGCCAGTGGCTCACACCTATAATCCTAACTACTCAAGAGGCTCAGATCTGAGGATTACGTTTTGAAGCCAGCCTAGGCAGGAAACTCCATGAGACTCTTATCTCCAATAAATTACTCAAAAAAGCCATTAGTGGCACTGTGGCTCAAGTGGTAAAGTGCTTCCCTTGAGCAAAAGAAGCTCAAGGATAGTGCCCAAGCCCAGAGTTCAAACCCCAGGACTGGTCAAGAAAAGAAAAAGAAATATGACTTGCAATCCAGGCACTGGTGGCTCATACCTATAATCCTAGCTAGCTATTCAAGAGGCTGAGATCTGAAGATCATGGTTCAAAGCCTGCCCAGGCAGGGAGGTCTATGAGATACTTACCTACAATTAATCACCAAAAAAGCCAGGAGTGGAGCTATGGCTCAAGTGGTAGAGCACTAGCCTTGAATAAAGCTCAGGGACAGCACCCATGCCCTAAGTAAAATCAGAGCTGTGGGGAAAGACTTGCAAAGCCATTTTTTTTTATTACAACTGTCTTGGAATCAGCTAGCATTAGCAAATATCTCAGTGGCAGTGAGAGCCTCTTATATACAAAATATGATACGGCTTGATATGTGATATGCTTTTCTTTGTGGCTTCTGTCCATCACTAAAGCTGTGATATGTGTAATATACCTACAGCACACATTCATTGCTGAATAAATTATGGATCTTTGAGAAATGCATAAACTGCAGAAATAGTTTTATGCATAAAAATTTTATATACTCTGATATATTTTCATCACACCCCATGTTAAAGATTATGAATCTATATTTCCACTTCAATGGCAGAATAATAAAATTTCAATCATGGTCCACAAAGCCAGGCTTCTGATAAAAGTGGTTAAAGACATATTCCTTTATCTGTACTAAGAACATATTATACAAAGAGAATAGAACTGCTTTCCAGGTACCCTCCCACTAAATCTCATTATCTGTCATAGAAGACAGAGGAATATAATCACACTTAGAATGATTGTATCACAAGATATTGTCTGTTCCTTGGACTCATTCCAGATATGAAGATAATCAGGTTATAAGCTAATTTCCATCTCCCAGGCCACTAATTTCCCTATTAATCATTTAAGACCCCTCCAAATTGCCTGCATTCTCCTATTGCCCCTTTTCCCCTATAAGAATGTAATGACATACAGCAATATTTCTCCATACATGTTAATATATTTGTTTACCTTTTCTCCTATTTAATCTGTCTGCTTTCAGTTTATCTCAGTGAACCTTCAGAGAGCAATGGGCAAGTTCTCCTTGCTCTTCTACGGACTGTATGCCCCAATGCAGCCCCGCTCAGAGAAAGCAAAGGAAATCAGACTTTAACAACCAACATTTTCCTGATTTAGGTGGTCCACAAAATATGAGCAACAAGCAAGATAATACAATGGACTTGACAGAGACATACAGCTGCTTTTCTGTCTCCAAGTGTGGCATTGCTGAGTAACTTGAACTGACATATGTAGAAGGATATGTGTATGTGTGTGTGTAACATATATATATATATATATATATATATATATATATATATCCATTTAGATATATTAGACAGCCACAGTAAATGTCTTATGGTTTGGTGTTTTCATTTTACAAAGAAGCCTCTGGAAATCCAAAACCATAAGACATTTACTGTGACTGTCTAATAAATACAGGTGAAACAGTTACCATAGAAGCAGCCTTTATTTTTTTTCTTAACTATTGTCTTGGTGCTAGGGATTGAACCTAGCACCTTACATGCACTTATCACAAATGCACATGCTCTATCACTGAGCCACACCCCCTACCAGAGTGGCCTTCAAGATATTTTTGTCAATGTTTCACTCTTCATCCTTCCCCTAACCCTCACCTATTAATACACAAAATAAAGAAAGAACAGGCTGGGAATGTGGCTCGGTGGTAGAGTGCTTGCCTAGCATGTATGCAAGCCCTGGGTTTGATTCCTCAGTACCACATAAACAGAAAAAGCCAGAAGTAGTTCTGTTACTTAAGTGGTAGAGTGCTAGCCTTGAGCAAAAGAAGCTCAGGAACAGTGCCCAGGCCTTGAGTTCAAGCCTCAGGATTGGCAAAAAATAAAATAAAATAAAAAGTAAAACATAGCCGGGTGCTGGTGGCTCACGCCTGTAATCCTAGCTACTCAGGAGGCTGAGATCTGAGGATCGCGGTTCAAAGCCAGCCCGGGCAGGAGAGACCGTGAGACTCCTAGCTCCAATAAACCACCAGAAAACCGGAAGTGGCGCTGTAGCTCAAGTGGTAGAGTGCTAGCCTTGAGCTGAAGAGCTGAGGGACAGCGCCCAAGCCCAGAGTTCAAGCCCCACAACCGACAAAAAAAAAAAAAAAAAAAAAAAAAGTAAAAAATAGGGAATGTGTCACTCCTCCATAACTCTTGCTGTGTTAAACATGTTGAGAAGGACCAGCCTAACCTTACTGCCACAGCTTCCAGACAACCAGAGAATTTTCATTTCAAATAAGTCTTCTTATCTAACTTTCTATCTTGTACTCCAAAAAGAAGTGAGAATTGAGGGGTAAGTTTCCACACTATCCCCACATCTCTCATACGTACGCCTTCTTTATCTCAATGTATGGGAAAAGACACGAATGCTTCAGATTTGAGAGGACAATATTCTAGATAAAAACATATGCATATGCCATGGAGAAGTATGGATGTTCACAGAACACTATTCCTGCTCTTAAAGAATATTCCTCTTTATGGGAATAATAATCTAGGAAGGGTGGTACACCCCTGTAATCCTGGCACTTGGAAGGAAGAGGCAGGTTGACAAGAAATCTGAGGCCATTCCGGGCTCAAAGCAAGACCTTGTCTCAAAAAGTGGGAAAAGGATAATAGAAGGATACAAAAAATCTATAGCTTGGGGCTGGGAAGGTATCTCCGTGGTAGAGTGCTTGCCTTGCATGCATGAGGCCCTGGGTTTGATTCCTCAGCACCACATAAGCAGTAAAGACCAGAAGTGGCACTGTGGCTTAAGTGGTAGAGCACTAGCCTTGAACTGAAGAGCTGAGTAACAGCACCCAGGCCGAAAGTTCAGGCCCCACGACCTGTCATCCTAAACCATGTGGAAGGTTCAAATTGGGAGAATTACAGTTCCAGCCCAAGCAGAAAACTCTCCAAGACTCCATCTCAACAGAAGGAAGCTGTCAAGGTGGTACATGCCTGTGATCTCAGCTTGGCAAGCCTAAAATATGTGGATCATGGTCCAGGTGGATCACAGACCAGGCACACACCCAAGCAGGAAGCAGACTCTATCTCAAAAATAACCAGTGAAAAGCTGGAGGCATGGCTCAGCACTAGAATTCCTGTACAAGTATAAGGCCTTGAGTTCAAATCCCACTACCACTAAAAGAAGAAAAACTACACCAAGACCAAAGTATAAAGAAAGATCTGATCAATCACACACTCTACATGCGACTGGCATGTATTTGAGATGGGACATAAGACAGGGATGGGAATGATAAAGCAACCAGAGGTCAACAGACATTTCAGACAAAGGGAACAATGTGGGCTAAGAAACAGAGACAGGAAAGCATATGTGGAGAGTAGATAAGCAAACTGGAAAGGTGGTCTGGGGTCATCATGAAAGGCTTTTAATGCTCCAGGACTTTGTTCTGAATAAAGCAAACAATAAAGAGTTATATAGACTCTGAGCAGAAGAGTGCCTAGAAGAGCAGAGAGGTGATTAGTGTGACAAGCCAGGGGAACAGCCGTGGAAGGGGCTCCTCAGAAAGCCGGGAGAACCCAGTAATAAGTGTGGGGACAGTAATAGATGGCTGCCCCAGGGGTCAGCCCTACGTGAGTGAAAATAACAGATAAGGACAGGAACGACCCAACCTGATCATTGCAAGGACCACAGGAGAAAGAAGAGCCACATATAATTAATATTTCAAGACATAAGGCTTCATCTCTCTCCTTCCTCTCAGGTCCGACATTCCTTCCTCATAAGGACCTCCCTAATATACAGGCTAGTCTACCCATTGTACTGCTTAAATGTATACACATCATCCTGCTTATTTCCTTCAAGCATTGTAATTTGCAATCATTTATTTGCTTGTTATATTTGGATTGCACAGCCAGAAAACAAGCATCACAGGAACAGTATACCTGTAGTCTCCAGTGCCTGGTATATATGTAGATTCTTGATCATTTTTTTGAATTGATAATTGGCTTACCAGGAAAAGTCTGGTTTTGACTCAGACCTAGAGAACTTTCACAAAGAAACATCAAAATCTCCCATCCTCAACTTCACCTTTGCAGAATGAGCTGTGGAGCTTTCCCCCTCCTGGTCTTTTGCTTACAGACCAGTTGGTAGGAAAAAAGGGGATTCTCTCTTCACTTCATTTTGCTTCGTGTTCTGTTATGATGTAAATATGTAAATATGTAGTTCTTTTGTAAATATGTAGTTCAATATTTCTGCTCTCTGTCTACTGTTGCTTCCAGCCCTGCCTTTCTGTACCACCTACTTCTCCCTACAGCTGTACACCTGAAGTTGTGCTTTCAGATTCATGGGCACAAAAAAGTGCTGTGTCTTAATTAGTCATTTCCCCATCTTTCTTCTAAACCCGACTCAAATATCCTATCTGGAAGCAAGTTCTGCTCTTTCCCCAAACTTACTTCTGCAACCTTCCACATCATTGAAAACAGCAATCCGATCTTCCAACTAATCATCTTGCAGTCATCCACTGCTCCTCTTTATCTCACACCCGACGTCTAATTCATCAAATACCCCTTCTCAGCTGTACCTTTAAAAATACCCTGAACTGCTACCAGCACAACTATGTTTATTGCAGCATTATTTACCATAGCTAAGATATGGAACCAACCGAGATGCCCCTCAGTAGATGAATGGATCAAGAAAATGTGGTATATATACACAATGGAATTCTATGCCTCCATCAGAAAGAATGACATTGCTCCATTTGTTAGGAAATGGAAAGACCTGGAAAAAATTATATTAAGTGAAGTAAGACAAGCCCAAAGAAACATAGGTCCCATGGTTTCCCTTATTTGCAATATCTAGTATATGTATGAGTACCTATGAGACACCAGCACCTGGCTAAGAACTAAATTCTTTCTATATAATGGCCCTTGTGTCCTCACACAGTCTGGCTCACCTTGCCATGCCCTCCTGCCCTTCTTCCCTACCAGTTGTCCCTTGGATATATCCCTCCATCCATACTGGCCTTACAGTTGCTCTTCCCAGACATACACTGAACTCTGAGCTTCTTATAATTGATCTTCCCTGTGTCTACAATGTTATTTCTCATGTCTAAAAAGCTCTTCCCTCAGTGCCTAGAACAGTGCCTTGCACACAATAGGCACATGAGTATATTTAGACACATATATTTGCAATGGTTTGGATGTGGTCTGTCCCCAAGGGCTCATGTATAAGCAGCTTGGCCCTCAGCATAGAGATGTTAGGAGCTAGTGGAATCTTTAAGAGGTAAAACCTATGGGAGTTAATTAGGTCACTGGAGGCACTGTCTACTGAGGAATTAACTCAGAGTTATTGTGAAAGTGAGTTGTTGTTGTTGTTCTCTTGCTTCCTGTCTCACTAAATAAGTGGCACCATGCTGTTTGTACTTTCTTCCTTTTTGGTAGTACTGGGGTTTGAATGCAGGCCTTGGCACTTAAGTATGCTTCTAGCCCGTTTTGCTTTATTCTTTGAATAGTTTCTCATCTCTGTCAGGACTGGCCTTGGGATGAGATTCTGACTATCCTTTTGAATAACTGGGATCAGAGAGGTGCACCACCATGACCAGCTTATTGGTTGTGATGAGGTTCAGCAACTTTTTTGCCTGAAGTGGTCTCATCCTCGATCCTACCAATTTCTACCTCCCAAGTAGCTGGAATTCAAATGGGCTATTTTTTTTTAAATCTTGCTGAAGCCCAGTAGTTTCACTTCTAAAAACAGTAGTTTCATTTCTACCCACAAAATGGTCATAAGGACTGAATGCAAAGAAATTTTTTTTTAAAAATAGACATAACAGATTTGTTACTACTTACTTTAGAATGCAGAGGGATCATGATGCCAGTGATAAATCATAGGTCTTAGAAACAACAGATTAAAAATTGCTACAAATATCCCTTAATGACTTGATTAAGTAAAATCTGTATGAGACACAATTAAATAATCTATTTCATCCAGGTGCTGATGGATCACACCTATAACCCTTGCTACTTGGGAGGCTGGGATCAAGAGGATTACCTTCTGAAGCCAGCCCAGGCATAACAACCAAGACCCCTTTTCAACCAATAGCTAGGTGTGGTGGCACAAGTCTGGCATGCCAGCTGCAACAGGAAGTGTAAGATAAACAGATGGTGTTCCAGTTATGCTTCTGGGTAAAAAGTAAGACTCTATCTCAAAATATTAAGTGAGGTAAACCAGACTCAAAGAAAAATAGGTCTCATGGTTTCCCTTATTTGCACAGTATGTCCTAGACATCTATTACCCTAATAGATGTCTAGGAAAAGCAAAAAAGGTCAAAAGGTATGTACATATGACCATATAAGATGATGTTAAGTGAAATGAAGCCCAAGATAGGGACACGGTGGGTTTTTTTTTTCTTTCTTGTTTTTTTTTAACATATTTATAATGTAGTATGTGATTTTTTTTCTTTTATATGCTCTTCTGCCACAGTATAACCCATTTTCACTGTATTTGATTCCGGTGCCCTGCATCTTGTATATACATTTTATAATTTGGGGACAGGAAGGGAAATAACAAAATGCTAAAATAAGGATACAGGTAGACCCATTGTAACAATGAGATGTACAAGATACTATGTTGAAAACAAACTTTACAACTTGGGGAGAGGGGCGAAAGGAAGGAGTTGGGGAGATGGGGAAGGAAGGGATGGTAGGGGAAAAACAAAGGAGGAGGTAACAATGCTCAATCGGAAATATACTCATTACTCATGTAACTGTATTTTTACAATTAAAAAAAAGTTTAAAAACAAAAAAAAAAGTATGGAACCAAGCACTGGGTGCCAGTAGCTTACACCTGTAATCCTAGCTACTCAGGATGCTAAGATCTGAGGAATGAGGTTCAAAGCCAGCCTGGGCAAGCAAAGTCCATGAGACGCTTATCTCCAATTAACCACCAGAAAAACTAGAAGTGGCACTGTGGCTCAAGTGGTAGAACACTCACCTTGAACTGAAGAGCTCAGGGAAAGCACCCCAAGTTCAAGCCCCATGACCGACAAAAAAAGGATAGAGGCCTGGTTCAATGGTACAGTATCCAGCAAGCATGAGATCCTGAGTTCAAACTCCAATATCACACACACACAAAAATTATGTTTCAAAAAGGAATTGTAATTCAAAACAGATATGTAGGGCCTGGTGAAGCATTTGTCTAGCCTAAGGAAGGAAGGAAAGAAGGAAAGAAGGAAGGAGGGAAGAAAGGGAGGAAGGAAGGAAGGAAGGAAGGAAGGAAGGAAGGAAGGAAGGAAGGAAGGAAGGAAGGAAGGAAGGAAGGAAAAAGGAAGGAAGGAGGAAGGAAAGATAGAGAAAAAGAGAAAGGGGGAAGGAAGGAAGGAAAGATTGTGAGCTATAAAGAAAGATATTTATAATTTTTCCTATCACACATTTTCAATTATTTTAAATTACTGAATAAGTAAGTTCCTTTTTATCATGTGTCTTAACATATATACATATCACATCAGTGAGCTACTATAAAGAGGAAACAGAAAATATTAGACATGCCTTACTCAGTGATATTTTTTAATGTGAGTTGTTGCCATATGCAATATGAGGTCCTTCCAAATACAATCATCTCTACCTCCCCAGGACCTAGCCCAGTGTCTGACAGAGAAAAGCAGACGCACTGAGTAGGTGGATAGGTGGGTAAGTCACCAGTGGAGTAAGTTAGTAATTAGTGCCATCTCTTCTTCCAGGCACTCCAAAACCAGTATTTTCTGTCTCCTGCCCCGGGAGTAGGTGCAGTAATATAACCAGTTCTGTTCCAAGGAATTGGGAAAGATGATAATATGTCATTGGCAAATTGGAATATTTATGTTAGATCTTCCACGTTCTTTTTCCAGGGATACAGCCATGAAAATATGTTGACAAGAAATCTCCATCAACTACCCAATCTCTGAGTGAACAAGTAAAGACTCCATACAGTAATTCTTGGATTGAATCGCTGAAATTTTAGAGAGTTTTCTTTTTCATTTGTTTGGATATTTTTGATAGTACTGGGTTAGAAGATAAGCTTAGGTCCATGCCTTGCTAGTCAGGTATTCTACTAGAAAAGTACCTGCTTAGTAAGTACAAGGCTCTAAATTCAAACCTCAGAGGACAAAAATTCAAAAATGGAACTAATTACCTCATGGGATAGTTATAGGGATTAAGAAAGTGAATACCTATCAAATATATAGCATAGTATCCAGGGCAGGTCAAGTTGTCAGTAAATAATAGGCAATTATTATTACCAATGTATTAGACACTTCTATGTTGTGTATTTCATTTTACTCTTCCATATATTACTCCTCACTTATTGTAATTTATGCTTATTTTTCCCATTCAAAGTTCTTTATTAAGAATCATCATATCAAGAAGACAAAATACATAAAAAGAACTACCAAGTTGAAGACATTATGGAAGGCACCAGAATGGAGTCAAACAGGAAGTACTGTCAAGTTGTATGCAAGTGTACACAATGTATTAACCGAAATATGTTATTTGCAAGGGAGAATTCAAAAGGTGTAATTCCTAAGAAAAACTAACTCACAGTCCAACAAAATGAATACCAGGAAATTGGTACTTCAAAGATAGGGGGAAGGGTGTCAGGGGAAGAGAAATAGACTAATGAAGACAGGAAGCAGGAGACTGTAGTCATCATATTCAATGCATATCCTACAAAATTAAGAAAGTGGAGGGGAAGGATCAGGTTGGGAGAGATGGGGAAGAATGATGAAAGGGGTGACATTTATCAAGATGCATTGTACTCATAAACTGATCTGTTGAATGGTAACTCCTTTGTACAACTAATTTTTTTTAAAGAAATATTATTGAGGTCTTTTCATTGCCTATATTTTTTCTTCTCCAATCTGCCGATAACCAAGAAAACTTTAAAATCTGAAATATAATGTTCTATATAAACACGGTATCAGAGGTAGAGTGACTAATTTTTAACGTAAATATACTTTGTAAAATATGGATCTGTCCAGGTACCGTTTGAAGCCAGTCTGGAGAGGAAAGTCCATTAGAATCTTACCTCCAATAAACTATTCAAAAAAGCCAGAAGTGACTCTGTGGCTCAAGTGGTAGAGTACTAGCCTTGAGCTCAGGGACAGTACCCAAGCCAGAATTCAAGCCCTAGTACTGACAAAAAAAAAAAAAAAAGGACAATGGATCTGTATCTTATTCAAAGTCATGATGGAAATACTATCTAGGTCCAATTTACCAAAAGCAATTAATGTTTCAGCAAAAGCCAGAATTTGTGCCCACATCCACACTGCTTGTATACATTGCCCTATAGACAAGAGCCACTAGCAGACAGAATGGTAGGTAGCAGAGTCAGCAGATCTAATCCTCTTATCTATCTTACAAGTTATCATAATGAAACCCAGGGTTATGTAACTGGTCCAATCAACATAATTTGGTGGCAGGGCTGATACTAAAACATAAGCTGAAAATAACTTCTACAGAAATTATATGTTAGCTTTAGCTGGTAAAACATTAAAAACTGGGCTGGAAATGTAGTTTAGTGGTAGAGTGCTTGCCTACCACGCATGAAGTCTTGGGCTCGATTCCTCAGTACCACATAAACAGAAAAATACAGAAGTGGTGCTGTGGTTCAAGTGGTAGAGTGTTAGCCTTGAGCAAAAGAAGCTCAGGGACAATGGCCAGGCCTGGGTTCAAGCCCCAGGACTGGGGGGAAAAAAGGCATTAAAATCCCAGCTATCAGAAAGACAGTGTCAATATGATATACACAGAGAGGACTCCAATGGTGTGACCTTTGAACAACTAATTTACAATTTAACAAAATGAATACCAGGAAGCTGGAACATGTATTGTAGATGGAGGTGAAGTGGGGAACAGAGAAATGAATAGAAAATGATGGGCAAATGCAGTCATAATATTCAATGTGCCTAGTGAAAATGAGTTAGGTAAATAGAGGGGATAGGCAGGGTTGGGAGAGATAAAGAAGAACAAAAAAAGATTCATTGTACTCACAAATTGACATGTTGAATTGAAATCCCTTTTGTACAGCTACTTAAACATAATTTTAAATGTTATCATTTTAGTATTGCTATCAAGAACAGAAAGTAGTTCTAAAAACCTAAAAGAATTTTACTCCCATATTTTTTCTTCTCATTTTACCAAAACTCAAAATAACATGTAAAAAAAATACCAGAAATAGCCTGATGCATTTCTTTGGTGTGTCAGGTCTCTCTCTCTGTCTCTCCCTGTGTGTGTGTGTCTCTGTCTCTGTCTCTGTCTCTGTCTGTCTCTCTCTCTCTCTCTATACACACACACACACACACACACACACACACACACACACACACACACAAGGCAAAAAAATTAGTCACATGTGAAGCTGGAATGTGGCTTCAATGAGAGAGCACCTGCCTAGCAAGCACCAAGTACTGAGTTCAAAACTCCAGTACCACCAAAATAAGTTAAAAATAAGCCACATATATATTATTTGTGAAACAGAAGTTTCGTTACAAAGATTTTCATATTTTGCAGAATAGCTTTTAACTATTAGAAATTATTTAACTATTATAATCTGAGTTAGAGGTAGTAAACAAGTGCATTGAGAAATTGCATAACATAAAATAATTAAATATTTACTGACTGTTAAGATATGCACTGTGTAAGTTAAGCACATACATACCTCCTCATTTCACAACAAACCTGTGAATTGGGAAGTGTAATTATACCTATTTTGCTGAGTAATTTGTTGTTACTTAGATAATGGCAAAAGCAAAATTCATTCTCAAAATGGTTTCTAAAGGCTGTTGATCTTAACTAACTACTGTCATATGCAAATTTTATCAAGTTCCCTACCCACTATAATTTAGATCAAAGTCAATCCATCACATCTAAGAAGTGGGTTACATAACCCCAAGTCTCTAATCCAAGAGCGAAATCAATTTAGAGTTCACATATTTGTGACTGTAAACTCAAGGCCTAAGAGGAAAGCCATCAGTATAAACCAATAATGAGAAGGGGAGAAATATAAAGAGGAGAGAAAAAGGAAAAAGGTCAATATTAATATGCTCTTCTAAAGGACCCAATACAGATGCATTTTACTAGACACCAGGGCCATACGGCAAAAGTAGAAAAGGGAACCCAGACAGAAATGGAAAGAACTGTACACAAGTCAAAACAAGTTGGCACAATCATGTGATTACCCTGGCACTAAGAAAGGAGCTGTGAAAGGCTCTGCAAGAGGTAGTGTCCATGAGTACAATGCTGAATCAAGACATAACTGATTTCTAACACAAACACATGCGTTTAAATAGGGACAGTCTGCTACATAAGACTGACCACTAGTTTCCAGAAGAGCCATTACCACAGCAGTCACATAATCTGGATCAGTCTGAAATGCATAATCACCAGGAAGAATATGGTTTAGGAAAGAGTAGGGAAGAAATTAACATTTTCTTTATTAAGTTCCTCTGAAGTTTTTCCATGTGCCAGACTCTGTGCATGTTATTTTCAATGTCACTGCATTTAATACTGGTAACTCTGGTAGATGAGATGATTACTTTTATTTATCAACTTGTCCAGGCCATGATGCCCAGATGGTGGGTCCAACACTATTTTGGATATTTTTGTGGGGGATTTTTTAAAATGTAATTAACACTTAAATCAGTGGACTACTCTCCCGGTTTGGCTGGACCTCTCATCCAATCAGTTTAAGGCCTTAATGACTTTTAGCAAGCAGGCCAATTAAGCCAGAAGACTCAAACTGTAGCTCTTCCTTGGGTCATCAGCCTAATCAGAAATCTGGATTTATAAAACTTCCACAATTAGTAGGGTACCAGTGGCTCATACTTTTGTAATCCTAGCTACTCAGGAGGCTGAGACCTGAGGATTGTGGTTTGAAGCCAGCCTGGGCAGAAAAGTCCGTGAGACTCTTATCTCCAATAAACTACTCAGAAAGAGTTGGAAGTGGCACTGTGGCCCAAGTGGTAGAGCACTGGCCTTAAGCACAAAGAGGCTTGGGGACAGCGCCCAGGCCCTGAGTTCAAGCCCCAGAACCAGGAGGAAAAAAAAAATCCACAATTATATGAATCAATTACTTAGACTAAATCTCTATTAATAGAGAAACCTCACTCTCTCATCTGTTTTCTTAGATTGTAAAATCAATAGCGGGAAAGACATTCTACTATTCTCTTTCTCTAAAGAACCCTAAAAAAGACAGCCTAACAGAGTCCATTCTTCCCATTGAGAAGGACCTCAGGTCTCTTTCTAGCATGAGGAGCTTGGCGAAAGGGGAAAGCAATAAGCAGTGAATCTAGGCACTTGTGGCACACACCTCTAATCCTAGCTACTCAGAAGGCTGAGCTCAAAGGATCACAGTTTAAAGTCAACCAAGGTAGGAAAGACTGGAGACTTTTATCTATGATTACCATCAAAAAAGTCAGAAATGGAGCTGTGGGTCAAGCAGTAGTGCACTAGCTTCAATCAAAAAAAGCTCAGGGACAGGTCCTAGGCCATGAGTTCAAATCCTAGGACCAGCACACCAAAAATCAAGCAGCAGTAAAGCACTGCTTTCTCAAGTCAGGTACCCTAGATATCTTGTTATCACACTGACATCACAAGTACCCAGAATGACATGGGCACATCCTTCCTGTGATATCCTGATGTAGCTATATCAGGTAAAAAGAAATCACATATTCCTACTAACTCAATATTTGAGGACTTTTACAAAAAAAAAAAAAAAAAAAGGAAGAAAATAATTGCTAAAAAAAAATTGAATTAGGACTGGGAAGGTGGCTCAGTGGTAGAGCGCTTGCCTTGCATACATGAGACCCTGGGTTCGATTCCTCAACACCACATAAGCAGAAATGGCCAGAAGTGGCGCTATGGCTCAAGTGGTAGAGTGCTAGCCTTGAGCTGAAGAGCTGAGGAACAGTGCCGAGGCCCAGAGTTCAGGCCCCACAACTGATTTAAACAAAAAAAAAAATTGAAGAATGAGGCCAACTAGAACATATTATAAACGTGTGGAAATGCAACAATGAAATCCTCATCTGTATAATTAATGTAATTTTTGAAAAATGCAGAAGCAACAAAATTTTTTTAATTGTTAAATGATAGTCTTTGCTTGTTGGTGTACTCTTTAGTCATTCACTCCCTTAATTATGATAACAATTTCACAACTATTTATTTTATGCTTTGTAGCTTGTTTATACTTTTTTTTGGGGGGGGGGGGCAGTCCTGGGGTTTGAACTCAGGGCTTGAGCACAGTCCCTGAGCTGCTTCTGCCAAGGCTAGCACTGTACCATCTAAGTCACAGCACCACTTCTGGATTTTTCTGTTTATGTGGTACTAAGGAATCAAACCCAGGGCTAGCTTGGCTCCTCAGGCTAGAAGGAAGCCTGAGGTCCTTCTCAATGGGAAGGAGAATGGACTGTTAGGCTTTATGTCTTTTGGGCTATTGATTTTACAATGCTAAGCAAACACTCTACCACCAAGCCACATTCCCAGCCTACTTTTGGTTTTTGTGGCTCACTATTGTAGCCCAAGCTGGCCTCAAACGCCCCATTCTCCTGTATCACTCTGGTCAGTACTGCAACACTATGTTTATTCCTTTTTATTGTCTTTAAAATAGGATCTTGCTACATATGAGTCTGGCCTTGAATTTGCAATCCTACTGTCTCTGCTTTCCAAGTTCTGGAATTACAGGCTTTGTCACCACACCCGGCAAATATTTATTCTTAAATGTTTAACAAAGTTCCAAAACAACACTTCCTACTAGCTATAGGTGGCAAGAGATGCAATAACATGGAATCAAGTTGTTAAGTAAGAATGGAATCAAGGGTCACCATGCTCTCAGGCTGAAGGAACTGCTTACTTTTTACCGTATTTCTTGATTACACTTTTAGTCGACTTTCCACCACACACACACACACACACACACACACACACACAGACACACACACACACAGACACACACACAGACACACACACAGACACACACACACACACACACACACACACACACACACACACACACACACACACACACACACACACACACACACACACACACACACACACACACACACACACACACACACACACACCCCTTTCCCCCCAAATTTCATCTTTTTGTTTCTGCTTGAAAGCCATATTTCCCCCATTTCCTTGGCCTGCTGCTTGAGATTTTAGGAGCTTCTGTTTCTTGCAATCCTTTGTGCTGGATACTTGCTGGTCTTTCTCCAACCCTCCTCCAAAACTGGAAATGTAAAACCCTTATACTTTTTATAAGTTCTTTTAGGAACTAAAAGGTGCAATCTAGCTGGAGGGACACACACAAACTGGTATATAGGCAAAATGAAAAAAAAGACTAACTAAATTGCCCTAAAAAGACAAGGTTTCACAGAAGGTGTGACCCTTCAGCTGAGAAAGAATAAGGGTAGTGTAGAAGATAGGTGGTATTACAGACAGAACTTCTCAAGAAGCCAATTTTGCTGGAATCTGTTGCTCCATGTGGCTAAGAGGAAGTGTGTGGGACTTGGGCCAGGAGACAAGGCATCAAGCTGGAAATGCAAGCTGGTGTTATGCAGTGAGAACCAATGGATTCGATGCCAAGAAGTTTGGTCTTTATCTGCAATCACAGTTAGGAAGGAATTTTAAGCAGGGGATAGACAACTCCATGGACTAAGTAAGTCTATTTACAGAAGCCATTCCATAAAATGTCCTTCATGTGCATGTAAAGAAAGCTGGGAGGCTTGTCACTTGGACAGCTATAACAGACAAACCATGATAAAATCTGATAAAAAAAATCTTAAATAGAAACTGAGCCTTAATTATATTAATGATTTTATTATAAAAGACATAAAAGAGTTTGGTATAGTGATGCACACCTGTAACCACAAGTGTGGGAGTCAGAGGCTGGGGAATTACCAAGTTCAAGGCCATCCTGGATTACACAGCAAGGTTCTATCCCAAATAAAAGCCAAAGGTTGGAGAAGTAGCTAATGATAGTGTTTGCTTCATACTGTCAAGGCCTTGGTTTGATCCCAAACACTACAAATTAAAGTTGAGTTACACACAGTCAGAACTAAAAATCCATGGTTCAGAAACTGACAACCACTCTGAGTATATAATGAAAACATGTTTAAAGTTTTCTAATGTAATAAAACCCAATTAGAGTGTATGTTAGGAAATTATTATAGTAATAAATATATGTGGAATCTGTGTCTAAAGTACAAAAGTAATACCAAATTGGGAATAGGTAAATTAGTAAACCCAAACA
The DNA here is from genome assembly GCF_024711535.1 of Dipodomys merriami. NCBI lineage: Eukaryota > Metazoa > Chordata > Mammalia > Rodentia > Heteromyidae > Dipodomys > Dipodomys merriami. The sequence goes on along the minus strand of NW_027203937.1, from coordinate 8,987,182 downwards.
TAATTTGGAAATCACCAAAAGTAGACAAAGACCCAGTTTTAAATTATATTTCTAAAGAGTGAAAGGGATAGCAAAGGCAACTAAAACAAAGAACCATAGATCAGGAATAAATCATTCATTCTCTTGTAGCTTTTCATCACCCTCCCTCCTTTCTGCTGATTGTTTCTTTTCATCATCCCTAGAGATTTTATAAATCTTCTATTCCAATAGTTTTTCCTCCAATTCAACTTTTAGTGAGAAGATGCAGCAAAAAAAAAAAACTGTATGAAAATTATCAGTATCTGAAACAAATCGTTTAAATAGGGATACAGGTGGACCCACTGCAACAATGAGATGTACAAGATGTTATGTCGAAAAAGGAACTTTACAACTTTGGGGGGGGTTAGCGGAGAGGATTAGGGGGGAGGGTGGGAAGGGATGGGAAGGGGAAACAAAGGAGGAGGCTACAATGCTCGGTAAGAAATGTACTCATTATCTTGCCCATGTAATTGTAACCCCTCTGTACAGTATTTTCACAATAAAAAAATAAAAATAAAAATAAATAAAAATAAAAAAGAATAGTTTGATATTATAAAATCTATTATCATCAGTCCAAACTTTGATATATTCATGGAAATGTGGGGTTTTTTTTTAGTTCCCAGTACAAAGGACATGCCTAAAATCCTAGTTATTCAAACTGAGATCTGAGGATGGAGGTTCGAACCCAGCCCAGGCAGACAAATCTGACTCTCATCTCCAATTAACTAGCAAAAAAGCATAAAGTCTGAGAGGGAGGGGGAAAAAAGGAGAAAATAGAAGTTGGATCAAAAGGTAGTGTGACCCTGACCTACACCTCACCTCAAAACCTGACTTGTGCCTACAACTTACTTTATGAGTACAGGCTATATGGTTCCGTCTTAGAGAAGAGGAACTATCAAAAATTCTATTTAAAAAATGGGGGAGGAGGAAGAGTGGGTATAAAATCAACTTCGAGCTAATCCTGAGATGACAGGCTGGCCCTTTTGCATTAATATTCTACAGTATCTAATAGGAAAAGGCATAATTTCTGTGCAGGGATGCCTTTTGGCAGGAGCCCAAGGATGTCACTCAACCGTTTCGATTTGGAAAAAGTCAAAGGAGTTTGGATTGAGGCATCTCAAAGCAGGAAATTTTCAGAAACACAGAGATTCTTAAAGATACAGGGTGAGAGCGATTCCCGGGAGAGCTTAGATCGGTATCAAACGATTGATAAGGGGCGGGGATAAATGTTGAGCTGAGGGGATTCCACCACCTGTTGGACCGCACAGGTTTCCCCGCGGCATCGGGGAGGAGTCGGGGACTCCAGAGCTGGCTCCGGTACCCGGCTCCACGGGCAGGAGGGGATCCCGGCGGTTGAGATCTGGGACCTCGAAGCCCTCCCCGCCCGGCTCCCCTTACCTTCTGATGGAAGTAACGAACTGAGTAGTTCTTAGCTACCGTGTGGCGGGGTGTGGGTTTGGTTGGTGAGTGGAGGCTGCCGAGGGCCCTCGAAGCCGGGTGGACGGCGGGGGCGGCCCCCGGTGCCAGCAAAGGCAGGAGCAGGAGCAGGAGGACCGGGCGGCCCATGGCTCCGGCCGGCGGCAGCGAGGCGGGCGGGAGGCTCCCCCCCAGCGCAGCAGCGCGCAGCCTTAAGCCCGGCCCGGCCCCCGCAGCTCCGCCCGTCCGTCGCAGACCCGCTCCTCCCCCGGGAAGCCCACAGCCCGGCAGCCGGCTCCGCCGCGGTCCTCCGAGGGCGCCGCCTCCACGCCACGCCCCCCCTCGTGCCACCCTCCCCACCCCACCCCCCGTTTTAGGGCCTACCTTCGCCGCGCCCGCACGCCAGGTCGGCCGGGGCCACCGCCTCCCCCGAAGCCCCATCCCGCCCTCACCGACGGCACCCCGCCAGGCCGTCCTCCCCGGGGTGGTGCTCCATCCCTGACTTCACTGTCACCACCCAACGCGTCCCGCCACGGGGCGTCCCGCCACGGTCCCCGGCCCTCCGCAAGACCTCCAAAGGGTAACAGTAACGACGGCTGGGAGAAGTTTATTAGCAGCTCCGTCGGTCATGAGCACACAGGCACCGATCGCCTCATCTAAGCCGGCCCCGCGCTGCCCTCCCGTGTCTCGTGAGCCGCTGTCGCCCCCCCCCCACACACACACCCCTGATGATGGGGACGCGGGCTCCGGATGCGGGCGCCAAGTGCTGGACCACGCCGGCGGCGGGAGTGCAGCGCGGCTCCGCACACCGATCCGCACCAACTCCACGGGACCGCCACTCCAGACTCGGCTCCCGGCACCTGGTACCCCGCCGCCAAGCCCAACCGCTCCCACGGGGACTCGGTTCTGGGGTCAACCAGAACAACCCAACACTGCTGGCAAAGCCCGTCGTCCCCCCACGCGGGGCCGCGGGAGTCCCCGCCCCGCCGGCGGGCCCCGCCCCCTCCGCTTCACCTGGCTTCCGGTAGCCCGCTGCAGCCCCGCCTCCCGCCAGCGTCTCTGCCCCGTCCACACACGCACGCGCGTGCGCACACACACACACATACACGGAGGAGCAGCGGCCCCGCCTGCCTTCCCGGGGGCGCCCAGCCCTCTGCCACCCGGCCTGCACCCCCTGTTTCACTCCGCCTCATCCCTGCGTCCAGCTTCAGAGCTTGCACTACAGCACCGGCCCCGCCCCGCTCCCTGAGGAAAATGGTTGCTCCCCTCAAGCCCCGCCTCTCCACACAGTTGGACGAAAAAGGCCGCTTCCGAACGCTCTCCAGATTTGGCTACTAGCTAAGCGTCTCTCCCGCAACGCCTTTTCTGATTGGGTCTGAGAAAGCCGCGTCGTGACGTCATTTCCGGCGGAAGGGGGCGCGGGAGATTCGATTGGTGGGAGCTGGTGGTGTCGCTGCCGGGTTCAGTCGCCCGGCGCTGCTCGGCCTCTGCCCGGGCGGCTCCCCAAGTTCTCCGCCTCAGGTGAGGAGTTGCGGGAAAGGGGCTCTTGGCGAGCGCCCGAGGGTGGCGGACAACTGTGAGTCTGCGTTTCACGTCGGGCGGCCATGACGGTAAAAGGGCGTGCTGCTCGGTGCTGCCTGCGCGCCGCGCACGTTTGTTTATTGACATGTCCTGTGTTGGATGGACGTTTTTCATACTAGGGAGAGCTTGGCTATGTGCAGATAATGACCATGCAGTGTTGCGCGCTGCGGAACGGGGGTCTCTTTCAAAGTGTGAGGCTTTCGGCGAGAAAAAGGACCTCGCAGAAAGGACTAAAGAGATGTCCAGGAACGTTTATTGGGGTGCCTGGTCGGGATCAGAGAGGTCGCACTGAGCTCAGTGGCAGCAGAGCTTTCTTAGGTTGGGGTACAGGCGGAACTTGTAGGGAGCGGGGACTTGTGGCACGTAGCTTGTCTTGCCAGTTGGAGCGGTCTTAGGCCAGCGCAGTCGCAGAAGGGTTGACTCGGAGGGTGTTTGGGTTCGGGACGTGGTCTTTCTGGACAGCGGCCTGTTTTCCCCTCACGGCCTGACATTTTTCCCCCGGCTGCCTACTTCCTCCAGCGACCTGACACAAAGTGCCCTGAGAGCACGAAGACAATACCCGAGCGAGGTGCTTGCTCAAACCAGGAGCTTGAGAGTTTCCTAGAACCCCCTTCCTCATCGCCCACCTCCGTAGCTCAGATCCCTTTTCCCTCTCCACTGTTTACCCGGCATGGCTGTAGTTCCACCCCAAGACAGCTTCGTAGCTGTGGGTAGTAGCCTCCCGGCTGTTTCTCCGGCCTTACCAGGCCACGTTCCAATCGGATCTCCACATTCATAACCTGATAAAGTGCAAATATAATCCTGATACTCCGCTTTTAAAACACGTCTGCTGCTTCTGTTTGCCCTTAGGTGTGAGTCTGAAGTCCTTGATGCAGTTTACAAGCCCATTCTTGTCTGACCCCTGCCTGCCTCTCCAGCTTCAGTGATTTTCCACACTCTAGCTAGTCAGCTCCAGCAATACACAAAATCTATTTATTACTGGCATCGGTATTATTTGTGGTCCTGGGATTGAACCTAGTGGCTCTCGCACATATCAGCTACCAGTGAACCATGACCCTGAGCCCCCAAATGCCTTTCTTGTTCTTCAAGAACATCCCTTACTTTGAGGTCTTCAAGAACATCCTCCCTTACTTTGAGGTCTCTGCTAGCCCTATTCCCAACATAGCTTGTCCTTACTCATTCCTGTTTCTCATTTTGAAAATAATTTTTTTTTAAAGATCAAGCATCCTTTTTCCTAACCCCAGAAGCCTTGAGTCTTAGGGAACTAAGTAATTTTTCACTCACTATACAGTACATTAATTGCTTCTCCCCTCTCCCTGCCAAAGGGAGCTTTTTTTTTTTTCCTACCCCGCCTTGGGGCTTGAATTCTGTGCTATCATTGATCGTTTTGCCTCAGGCTAGCATTATACCATTTAAGCCTTCATTTTGGTGCATTTTTTTTTTCAAGTGCTTTCCTCTAGACCAACAACTGCCTGGGTTACAATAGTGAAAGGATATATTCCTCTTGTGATTACTGTGGAACTAAGGAAGTGAATAACAGAGCCTGGTATGCAGGAGAGAGTTAGTCCAAAGGATCAGGAATTTGAAACCTGCCTGGGCCACATGGCAAGACCCTGTCTTAGTGGGAGAATCAGAAAATGAATAACAGAACTTTGAGATTTGGTTGGACTGAGAAAACCTTGAGGAGATTAATAGTTAAAAAGATAACACTCAGGCTGGGAAGTTGGCTCAGTGGTGAGCGCTTGCCTTGCATGCCTGAGGCCCTGAGTTCAATTCCTCAGCACCACATAAGCAAAAAGAAAAAAGCCAGAAGTGGCGCAGTGGCTCAAGTGGTAGAGCGCTAGCCTTGAGCTGAAGAGCTGAGGGACGGCGCCCAGGCCCAGAGTAAGGTAATGATCAATCCTTAAAAGATAGGCAAGAGCTTGACACCTTAGTATTCATGACCCTGAGAAAAGACCAGTGGTGCTGGAACATTTTCAGAAAAGGCAACTGTAGGAGATATGTCTAGGGAGGCAGGCGTGCACTAGAGATCATACGGTTTAAAAGGCTAATGTAGCATCATGAACAGGAGATGCTGGTGATTTGTAGTAATGTAATAATGTATCGTATGCAAGAGGGAATGAATGCTGCTTTATTGTTTTGTTTTGTTTTTCTGGAACTAGTATTTGAATTCAGCTTTGCACTTATTTGACTTGCTCACTTGGCTGACACTCTATCATTTGGGCCATGCCTCCAGCCCAGCTTTTTGGTGGTTATTTTGGAGATGGAGTTTCATGAACTTTTCTGCTTTGGCTGGCTTCAAACTGAGATTTCCCTCAGACCTCAGCCTCCTAAGTAGCTAGGATTACAGGCATGAACCACTGGCACACAGGGATGGTTTAAAATGTAGCAGTGATTCAAGGACTTAGTGATGGATGCGAGGAAAAAGGAGAAATAAATGATGTGTTCCCACATATCTGGCTGGCCTTGTGACTGGTTAGAGAATAGTGCCATTTGCTGAAATGGAAAACATTTTTTAGAAAGATTTGAAGGGAAACTTAATTCAGGTTTTATTGCCTTTTGCTCCTTGCAATATTAATGAGATAAAATTGGCCCTTAGATAAGTAGTTGCAATATAGAAGTCTAAAGTTTGAATATACTTTTTTTGTGGGCGGAGTAGTGGGGATCTTGTTAGTGTTTTGGGTTTTGTTGTTGTTTCATTTGTCTCTTCATTGACAGTTAAACATTGTATGAGCCCCGTAAGTCATATATTACTGAACATTAGAGCCTAGTTTTGTTTCTTCTTTGATGTTTTGTTTTGTTCAAGTTTGTCAGGTAAAATAAAAATAGTAAACTAATAATATTGGCCTTTTCAGTTCCCACGTTTACTAGTTTTTAGACATAATTAGTCCACTAGAGGGCAGTAAACCCTTAGATATACAGTGACAATTTATCTTTCAAAGAACAGCAATTAGTGCTTGCATAATTGATTTACAAACAATCCCAATATCTCATGCTTGTTTTTTTTTCATGTGTTAGTAACTTGTGTGTCCAATTATGCAGGAAACATTAAGATATGAAATGTCAGTTTAAATTATCCTACCATACTTATTTTGTTCTAGTCATTTTACAGATTTAATCTATTTCCTAAAGCTAGCATTTGGTAAGTCAGGTACAGAATAGTTTAGAACAATATAGAATTTCACTTTAAGGCCCTAAAAAAGATACTCTGTCTTCTATCTTCTACTCTATATTGTGATATAACCACTATTGTGAAAAAATTAGGCATATGCAATTAGCTGTAATAAGTATTAAGTATATATATGGAGCTCCTCTGATTATGTCACATGCAAATGTAAGATTATTTTGTAATTTTTGTAAAGTTGTGTTTTATAATCAATGGTATACAGCAAACCTGGCTAATGAATAGAAAAGTAAAGAATAATAAAGAAGGTAGATAGCTATATCAGATTGACAGTTTTTGAGCCTGGCACCTGAAATAGAAGTTACCTTTTTAGGATTTTTTTCTACTTCTGGAAAATGGCATGAAACAGATAAATGTACTGTAATGTGTTAAGTGTAAGAGAGCAGGATCACTTAACTGAGAAAACTTTCTCAGCAAGTCTCTTAAACATAACCATAAAGAATAAGCAGGAAGAATGAGCATTTTAGATAGGAAAAGAAGAAGAAGAAAAGTGTAAGCACAGAAATGTGACTCTCTTGGGCAGGAGGTGAGGAACAGAACTCAGAATGACATTTTCGTTTTCCTTTTTTTTTTCTTTGAGATCTGAGACTGAGATTCGAACTTGGTACTTCATGCTTTCACTCTACCAACTGAGTTATGCCTTCAATACCCAGAACCATTATATATTCCTGATAATATAATTCACTAGCACATAAAGACCAAGGAAGAAAATTAAGAGAAAAAGCAATAGGCAGACAGCCAAGCAAGCAAGAGGCCCAGAGGCAATTCTAATTGCCTCAAAGAAAGCAGTTGGGAAATAAAACTAAACAGAAGAAACAGGAAAACCAGAGGACTTTGGAAAATAATATTTTAAAAGCATAGCGGATTCCATTGTGTATATAGACCACATTTTCTTGATCAATTCATCTACTGAGGGGCATATGGGTTGGTTCCATATCTTAGCTATCGTAAATGATGCTGCAATAAACATAGTTATGCTGATAGCTTTAGTGTGGTCTTGTTTGTGAATATTTGGGTAAATGCCCAAAAGTGGGATTGCTGGGTCATAGGGGAGCTCTATGTGGAGTCTTTTGAGGAACCTCCATACTGCTTTCCAAAGTGGTTGAACAAGTTTACACTCCCACCAACAACGCAGTAAGGTTCCCTTCTGTCCACAACTCCTCCAGCATCTGTTGTTATTAGAGATCTTGATTATAGCCATTCTAACTGGGGTGAGGTGGTATCTCAATGTTGTTTTGATTTGCATTTCTTTTATGGCTAGGGTGTCTATTGGCTATCCTTCTTTCCTCTAAAGAGAAGTTTCTCTTTAAGTCTTTAGCCCACTTATTTATTGGGCAGTTGTTTCTTTGAGGATTTGTTGTTGGGGGATTTAATTTTTTGAGTTCCAAGTATATTTTGGATATGAGACCCTTGTCCGTTGAATGGCTATGCCTCCATCAGAAAGAATGACATTGCCCCATTTGTTAGGAAATGGAAAGGCTTGGAAAAAATTATACTAAGTGAAGTAAGCCAGGCCCAAAGAAACATAGGTCCCATGGTTTCCCTTATTTGCAATATCTAGTATATGTCTGAGTCAAGCAGAAAAGGTCAGATAAGGTGATGTTAGGGAAATGAACCCTAAGATATGTATTCAAATGTTTTTTTTTCTTTCATGTGATTGTTTCTAACACATTTATAAGATTATTTCTTTGTTGCTTTGTATGTCCCTCCCCCACAGTATAACCCCTACTTTCACTGTATTTGATGTCGGTATAATTTGTGGAGGGGAAGGGAAAAAACAAATAGTTTAAATAGGGATACAGGTGGACCCATTGCAACAATGAGATGTACAAGTCGTTATGTCGAAAACAAACTTTACAACTTTGGTGGGGGGGGGGGGAGCAGGGGAGGATGGGAAGGGGAAACAAAGGAGGAGGCTACAATGCTTGATAAGAAATGTACTCCTGCTGGGAAGATGGCTCAGTGGTAGAGCACTTGCCTTGCATGCCTGAGGCCCTGGGTTCGATTCCTCAGCACCACATAAGCAAAAAGAAAAAAAGCCGGAAGTGGTGCTGTGGCTCAAGTGGTAGAGCACTAGCCTTGAGCTGAAGAGCTGAGGGACAGCGCCCAGGCCCAGAGGTCAGGCTCCACGACCGGACCCAAAAAAAAAAGAAAGAAAGAAATGTACTCATTATCTTGCCTATGTATTGTAACCCCTCTGTACAGTATTTTCACAATAAAAAATAAATAAATAAATAATTTTAAAAAGCATAGTGGAAAGAAGAAAAGACACTTTGTAAAAATTTTTATGAAAATTTATTTTTATCTTTAGTTGTACAAAGGAGTTGTCATTCAACAAAGTAGTATAGGAATGCAATTAATTCCTTAAAGCAATTTTGTTGGCTATCTTGAATGTTTTTCCTGTTTCTCTACAATATACAATTTATCCTTCAAGAATCTACTCAAATGTAGAACCTTCCCTGCCTCAAATGACATCTGCTTCCTCTGTCCTCCTTTTCTAGCCAGTCATGTACCTAATAAGAGAAAGAGCCATGCCTAATTGATTATTGCCTAATATACCTTTAGTTGTATATGTTGTACCCCAGCTCAATAATACCCGACTCACTTTCATCATACCTTTTTTTTTCTTTTTTGTCTGTCAATCATGGGGCTTGATCTCTGGGCCTGGGTGCTGTCCCTCAGCTCTTCAGCTCAAGGCTAGTGCTCTACCACTTGAGCCACAGCACTACTTCCAGTTTTCTGGTGGTTAATTGGAGATAAGAGTCTCATGGACTTTCCTGCCCAGCTGGCTTTGAACCGCATTCCTCAAATCTCAGCATCCTGAGTAGCTAGGATTACAGGCATGAGCCACCAGCACCCAGCTTCATCATACCTTTTATATTCAGTGCCTGCTGAATGAAATGCAAGAATCCTTTACTTTAATATGGTCTCTTCAAAAGTTAGAGTTAACTTGTTTTGCAACTAGAGTTTGAATTCAGGAGCTTTTTACTTGTTAGACAGACAGTCTGCACTTGAACTACAACTTCAGCCCTTTTGGCTCTGAATATTTTTGAGGTAGAATCTCACTTTCTGTCTGAGCTGAACTAGACTATGATCCCATATATATGCATCCTTTATAGCTGACAAGACAAACCATCGTGCCCAGCCTTTTCTGTTGAGATGGGGGTGAAGGGAATCTCATGAGCTTTTTTGCTTAGGCTGACGTCAAGCCACTATCCTCCTAATCTGAGCCTCCCAACCTTAGTGTCCCCAGTAGCCAGGCTGATAGGCACAGCTGCTGGCATCCAGTCCCCATTAAAACGATGGTGAAATGAATTGAATTACGTGCCTTCTCATCTGTGTAATTCTCACCGTCAATCCCAAGCACTTTTTCAGGGTCTCTGACACAGTAATTGGCTGTTTACATTGCATTGATTCTTAAATACTAGGCAGTGATTCTCTTAGCAAAGATTTATTCATTCTTCACGAAATGATGTATAACAACGTTATTCTGAACAGTATGGGGAAAAAGTTATCTGTAAAGATGAGGAGGTGAAAGAATAAACTGGGATTATCGCTGGGATTTGAATGCTTTTTTTTGGGGGGGGGGGGAGTCCAGTCATGGGGCCTGAGCTCTGGGCCTGGGCACTGTCCCTCAGCTCTTCAGCTCAAGGCTAGCACTCTACCACTTGAGCCACAGCACCACTTCCGGCTTTTTTTTTTCCTGCTTATGTGGTGCTGATGAATCGAACCCAGGGCCTCATGCATGCAAGGCAAGCACTGTACCACTGAGCCACCTTCCCAGCCCCTTGAATGCTTTCTATGTCAACAAAATGCATGCTTATGTTCCATTGGTTTTCACTGTGGTTTGCTGAGAGAAACTCTTCTTTTAAGGCTCATTATTTCATAGTAGAAACAAAACTATTCACTACCAATAAGAAAACTAGAAAGAAAAAACGATTTTTTCCAGGTATGGTGAAAATTCCAGAAAGTAGATATCTTATGTATATAAAATAACCTCTCCTTTATTTCTCTTGCATGGCCAGGCTATAACAATATGCTGATGGTTATAAAGTCCTTGAAAATAAAGACACTTTTTCTATAAAGACTTGAGGTGTGCTGAGCTTATGGGTATATATGACTGCAGTGGGCTAAAAACTTTCTTAAATTACAAGATGTTGCTTATTTTCATTCAGAGAATATTCATTGTACTTATGTGGTAAGCACTGAGAATAGAGTACAAAACAGACTATTGACTATCTTTATGAAGGCTTAGGGATTAGTGTGGAATAGAACAAACAAGAATAAGTTCATGTAAAGGATTGTTAATAGACTATGATTAGGTAAAACAGGTGATGTCAGAAAAGCTAAGAAAGGAAATGTCTACTAATATAAAATGGGGCTATATGACTAGGTAACATTACTGTAGGATGTGAAGAAGCCTGCTATTGCAAGGCCTAGAGGAGAATATTGTAGGCAAAGGTATTATGAACATAAAAGCTTGAGACAAAGAGTTATTTTGTGTATGTGAGGAACAGAGAGAGAAGGTCAGCTTGATTCCATATAGAAGAAAGGTAGCCTCTTCAACAATTGGTGCTGGGAAAGCTAGTTACCTAGTGCAGAAGACTGAAAGAAGACCTATCTTTCACATTATAAAAGAACTAACTTGAATTAGTTAGATCTTAGTGTAAGACCTGAAACTTTGAAACTACTATATGAAAATAGGGAAAACTCTGACAAAGCATAGGTGATTTTCTGAATAGGGATCTAATTGTCCAAGAAATCAGAACAAGAATTGACAAATGAGACTATCAAATTAAGATTTTGCACAGCAAAAGAAACAATTATCAGAACCAAGAGCCACAAAGTTGGAGATAATCTCAATTATTGAATGAATAAAGGATTAATATCCAAACACCAAATGAATTATCCAGTTCATAAGTGGGCACACAAATTGAACAGTTCTCAGCTTAAGAAATACAAGTGCCACTTATGCCTGTAATTCTAGCTACACAGGAGGAAGATATCTGAGGATTGAAGTTGAAAGCTGGCCCCAGAAGCAAAGTCCGTGAGATTCTTACCTCCAGTTAAACACCAAAAAGCCAGAAATGAAGTTGTGGCTCAAGTGGTAGAACTCTAGCCTTGAGACAAAAACCCAAGAACAAGTACTAGGTCCTGAGTTCAAGCCCCAGGGCTGAAACAAAAAGGAAAAAGAAAAATGGCTAATACATGAAGAATTGTTCAACATTCTGACCCATAAAGGAAATGTAAATCAAAACTATGCTAAGAAGATTCAGTCTTGTCCAAGTCAGAATGGCAAGAAACAGCAAAGCCGGGTGTTGGTGGCTCATGTCTGTAATCCTAGCTACTCAGGAGGCTGAGATCTAAGGATCCCAGTTCTAAGCCAACCCAGGCAGGAAAGTACATGAGACTCTAGTCTCCAGTAAACCACCAGAAAACCAGAAGTGGCACTGTGGCTCAAGTGGTAGAGCACTGTCCTTGAGCTGAAGAGCTGAGGGACAGCACATCGTCCTGTAAAGTACACATTCTATATCTTATAAAGGGTAAAGGATGTGATATTCTTTCTAGACTACTATAATGGAGCATTTGTTCAGAAATAGTATTTGCTTGATCCACTACTTTCAATTTAATTTTCAATTAAGCAGAAAAAGTTTAATTTTCCAATTAGACTCATTGCCTTCCAAACAAATGCTGCCTTAACTTTGGAAGTAAGGTTTTCCTTATAATTAGAAATTTGCTATTCATTCACATTGTTGTTTTGTGTTGTAGGTCACAGTATAAACGCATGAATGGAAGAAGAAAATTTCTTCTTGCCTCAGTACTTGCTCTCCAGAATTCAAGTTTTATATATCCATCATGTCAGAAGTGCTTCTCTCGGATAATCCTGGTCTCCAAAAGGTAAAAGTAAAGACTGGGAGAATAAATAAAAGTATTCACTACAGACTTCCCTGGCTCAAGGGCAATTGAGGACTAAAATCACTATAACAGTACAGGATTCTCTCAGGGATTCTTGGTTCTTCTGTAAATCCCAGAATAGAATTGGCTGGTAATCCAGTTTCTAGAGGGGAGTTTCAAGTTACTGCCAACACTTTGACCAATACCTACTTCAGAGAAGAAAAAGTAACTTCTCAGAGACCAAATCCCAGTCCTGGTGTTAAGTCATAGCCCCCCCGCCGCTTTTTTTTTTTTGCCACTCCTGGGGCTTCAACTCAGAGCCTAGACACTATCCCTGAGCCTCTTTTTGCTCAAGGCCAGTACTCTACCTACCGCTTGAGCCATAGCACTGCTTCCAGCTTTTTCTGAATAGTTTGTTGGAGATAAGAGTCACATGAACTTTCCTTCTCCTAGCTGGCTTTAATCCATGATCCTCAGATCTCAGCTTCCTGAGAAGCTAGGATTACAGGTGTAAGCCACTGGCCCCTGGCTCATAGCCCACATTTATACTATATCTCTGGAAATAAAAAAGAGGTTTTCTTTGTTTTTGCATGATCCTCAAACATGTTTTACTGTCAGTGAAGTAAGACTATATCATCAATGTTGAGTATGCATTATCTGAAATGCTTGGGACAGAAATGTTCTTTGGGGGTGGGGTGTCCAGTCATGGGGCCTGAACTCTGGGCCTGGGCGCTGTCCCTCAGCTCTTCAGCTCAAGGCTAGCACTCTACCACTTGAGCCACAGTGCCACTTTCAGCTTTTTTCTTTTTGCTTATGTGGTACTGAGGAATCGAACCCAGGGCCTCATGCATGCAAGGCAAGTGCTCTACCACTGAGCCACCTTCCCAGCCTCCAGAAATGTTCTTAATCTCAGAATTTTTCAAATACACAAATATTTCCATACACTTTTCGTGGTTGAGTATTCCAAATCTAAAAATGCAAAATCAAGATGTTCCAAAATCCAAAACTTTTTAAATGACCTATCCGTGCTTAAAACATTTCAGAATTGGAAGCATTTTGAATTTCAGATTTTTAGATTCCGAATACTCAGCTGGTAGTAATCTTTCAGGAGCTAGAATGGTGTTTGGCGCATGATTCTCTATTACGGTGTAGAGTGAAGGCCATGTGTAGCTGAGAGCTTAGGATCTAGCTCTCATCTTTGTAGAGAAGAAGTAATAGTTCCTCACAAGTGTTTTCTCTCTGGAGATATGATAAACATGTCAGAGTACCTAGTAGAATATAAGAGTAATGAGCCAGCCATTCCTAACTGGCCTTTTTGTCTCATTAGAACTGATTGTGAACTGGGCACTGGTGTTTTATGCTGTGAGCCTAGCTATTCGGGAGTCTGAGATCTGAGAATCAAAGTTCAAAGCCAGCCTTGGCAGAAAAGTCTGTGTCTCTTACCTCATTAACCAACAAAAAGCCAGAAGTGGAGATATCGCTGAGAGTAGAGCACCAGCCTTGAGCAAAAAAACAAGTAATGGGGTGAAACCCCTAAGTTCAAGCCCCAGTTCTACACCCCCCAAAAAAAAGAACTGAATGTGAGTGGAGAGGGATTAGCAGTTCTGTCTCACATCGAGTCATCCTCAAAATAGTTATCACTGTTCCTGTATTAATCCACTCAAGTTTTTATTTGTAAGCTCTGAGAGAAAAAGACTGTTATACATCATTAAATCTTTGACATCCAGCGTAGGGCTTGATTCATAGAAAATATCTAACAAATTTGTTTGCTAAATGAGTAAGTGACAGTTTGATAATATCTTGATTGTATTAGGTTCACCCATTTTTATGTTCCTGCCTGTTAGTGGAAATGACTGAGAATCATGGGCTATTTTTCTTACCAGGATCCACTCTTAGAGGTAGTGTAGTATAATTGTTAACAGTTTCAAATTTCAGAAGCAGGTTGCAGGTAGGCACTGATACTAATAGTATGACTTGGTAGGCTCTGATACTTACCAATTGTATTTATTTATTTTTATTTATTTATTTATTTTTTGGTCCGGTTGTGGGGCCTGAACTCTGGGCCTGGGAACTGTCCCTCAGCTCTTCAGCTCAAGGCTAGCGCTCTACCACTTCCGGCTTTTTTCTTTTTGCTTATGTGGTGCTGAGGAATCGAACCCAGGGCCTCAGGCATGCAAGGCAAGCGCTCTACCACTGAGCCACCTTCCCAGCCCTTACCAATTGTATTTAACTTCTGAGAGTCTAATCATTCATTTGTAAAAATGAATTAGTAATACCTACAATGTGAAATAATTGCAAAGAAAATACACAGTAATATCTTGGTAAATAAATGACATGTTAGAATTCCTGAAATGATAGCTATTTTTATTAAAAATCTTTTGTAAACATACTTCATTCAGTATATCATGAAGGTTAAAAGCATTATTCTGTGGAGCTAGACTGCCTGGATTCAGATCCTAACCCTGCCTCTCACAGCTTTGTGGCAATAAGCCTAAAAATGGAGAAAGAAAATATTACCTGATAAAGTAAATTACATAACATGCTTAGAACAGTTCTGTGATATATAGTTAGTTGTCTATATGCAATATTGTAGGTATAACATTTTTAACTTTGGAACTCTTCATGTTGTACAGACAATCTTTAACAAAAATTTAGGTTGAAGTATAATGCCATTGTTACTTCTTTGACTAGTAATGCCAATATATAACATTTATGATGGTTGAAGGTGTAGCTTAAGTGACTACCACCTGAAAAGCAAGTACATGGCCCAGAGTCTAAGCCCTAGTACTGCCCTCCAAAAAAAATTATCTTGCTGTGTGACTCCGTAGTAGAGTGCCTGCCTAGCAAGCATGAAACCTTGAGTTCAGATCTTAGTACTTTAAAAAAAAAAAAATTGCAGGGGAAGGGTTCAAGGAGGGGACATTCTGGGGCTTGAATTCAGGACCTGGGCACTGTTCTTACTGGTTCAAGGCTAGCACTCTACTATTTGAGCCACAGCTCCACTTCCTGTTTTTTTATATTTAATTAGAGATGAGTCTTACAGACTTCTTGTTCTGGATGGCTTCGAACTGTGATCCTCAGATCACAGCCTCCTGAGTAGCTAGGATTCCAGGCATGAAAAAAACTTTTTTTTAACAAATGTTTGGTACATGCTACAGCACTGTTAGAAACTTC
Source organism: Dipodomys merriami (assembly GCF_024711535.1). Lineage (NCBI taxonomy): Eukaryota > Metazoa > Chordata > Mammalia > Rodentia > Heteromyidae > Dipodomys > Dipodomys merriami. The sequence goes on along the minus strand of NW_027203937.1, from coordinate 8,971,914 downwards.
GTAGATAGTGGTATTTTTAACAGAACATTGAATGTTACTGCTTCCAAGGAAACAACTAACGCTTAGAAAAGTAACTTGCCAAAAATCACACAATTAGCTAATTAGGGGCAGAAACATTCAAGACTAAACAATTTGACTGCTGTCTACATTTATAATCACCATATTACCTCCAAACTACTTAAAATCCCTAGGAAAGAGATCTAACTAGACCATGGTAGGCTCATGAAATCCCCACAGCTGTTGGTCATTTCCTGGGGAAACACAGTCCACAGAACAGTTAACCTGTTCTCTTTAAATACTGCCTGGGACAGTACTACAAAAGTATTCCCATAACATCTGGTGCTTTTACTTTATTTCTGCTTTCATTTTTTCTTACTTGGAATTGGCCAACACAGGAAAAAAAATTCTTCACTTTCAGTTTCCCACAGCTGTCACACATTAAGTTTATAAAGGAATTCTACACTATCCTTTGCAGAAGATCTTAATAATACTAAAGAGCAAAGTGACTGTTCCCTAAAGATTTTAGTGGAAGCTGGGTGCCGGTGGCTCACACCTGTAATCCTAGCTACTTAGGAGGCTGAGATCTGAGGATTGCAGTTCAAAGCCAGCCTGGGCTAGAAAGTCCTTGAGACTCTCATGTCCAATAAACCACTGAGAAAACCAGAAGTTGTACTATGGCCCAAGTGCTAAAATTTTAGTGAAACAAGAGAAATGAAAAGTAAAGGTAATGAATGAGGATGGATGATTATTTTCAAAGTACTTTACATATATGTAGTAAATATTATATAATGAAACCTGTTAGAAATTGGCTAAAATGGGGAAAGTTGGCAAGGAAGGAAGGCTTTATTTGAACTCCAAATCTTTAGCAACGACAGCCATAGCAGTTTTATGTTTTAGAAGATGGTGTAAGTTCTGGCTGGCATTCTACCACTTAAGACACATCCATTTTGAGGTTATTGCTGATTAATTAGAGCTAAATGTCTTTTTCAATTTGTTGAAGATGGCTTTGTATGCTATCCTTGAGCAAAAGAATCTCAGGGACAGTGCCCAGGCCCTGAATTCAAGCCCCAGGACTCACACACAGAGATGGCTTTGTACTGAGATTCATACATCTTAGCCTCATGAGTAGTTAGGATTAAAAGTATGAGCCATTGGCCACCAGTTTTTTCAATACAATATTTTTAGCCTCAAAGAGACTGTGGTGTGTGAAAAATAGTATATGTATAATGTATATATGTGCTTTCCTAAAAAAAAAATTATGGACAAGGGGCCTACAGTACCTTTAGTCTAGATTTCTGTCTTGGTCCCTAATGAGTTTTGTTTTGTTTTGGTTTATTTTGTGATACTGCATCTTAAAAAAGCTTGCTCAGATACCACTGCACTTGAGCCAGGCTTCCAGGCTTTTGCTGTGCAAATGTAGATTGGAATCTAACAGACTTTTCTGCCCAGACTGGCCTCAAACTAAGATCCTCTGTTCTCAGTCCCTTGAGTAGCTAAAATTACAGATGTGAGCCATTAGTGTCAAATATGGATAACTTCCTATTTTAAAATGAAAATCATAGCAGACTATCCTCTCCTCTATTTCCAACCAGTTTGTATCATTTACTTAAGTAAGTCCAATTGCAAGCACATTAACCATACTTTATAGCTTACTTCTTTAAGGAAGGAAATACTGTATGGAAGCCTTAAGAAATATTTTGGGTTAGGGGGAGAGAGATTTTGAGGTTGGAGGCCTACCTACTTAAATTGGTAGAATGCTAGCCAATGAGGGAAAGCATCAGATACCAAGCTCAAGTCCTGCTTTCAGACCAGTAAAACAAAACAAAAATCCCAGAAATATTGTCAGGTACTGGTGGTTCATGCCTGTAATCTTACCCACTCAGAAGGCTGAGATCTGAGATTCACAGGCAGGAAAGTCTGTGAAATCCCTTATCCCCAATAAATTACCAAAAAAGCCAGAAGTGGAGCTGCTAGCCTAGAGCAGAAGAAACTCACAGACAACACCCAGGTCCTGAGTTCAAGCCCCAGAACTGGGGGGAAAAAATGCTTTTCATTATTTTGTATAGTCTGTATCTCTAATGTTTGAAGGGATATGTTTAGTTCTAAGTTATTATTTTCATTTTTTACTCTCATTCTGTCATGAATACGTAGGGGAGATTCTCAATGCCAGATGACATGATGCTATACCAGTGGGAAGGAAAGCAGACCTATAAATCCAGAAGGTTTTTTGTTATTGTTGTTTATTTATTAAGCCAGACATTGAAGAGATTTGCAGAATGTAAAACATTTCACCTATTTTTTGAGGGCATAATTACATTTTTAAATGTTTTAACCATGAAATGGGTGTATTTTTAATGAGTATTGTTTCATATTCTAATATTTTTTATTTTATTTTTAAAAATTTCTTTTATTCATTTTTTGTTTATGTAGGTACTGAGGAATTGAATCCAGGGCTTCATACATGCTAGGCAAGCACTGTACCACTAATCCACCTTCCTAGCCCTGCATATTCTAATACTTAATATTTTAATTTCCAACTTTTATGTAATTTGTCACTCCAGTTAGAAATATAGATAGATGGTCAAGATGGACAAGTTTTAGGGATCAAGTGTTCAGAATGGGTAATGGTGGCTATATGATGATAATCATTGCATTGCAGTGTTTTTTATTTCAAATCATATTATTTACCTTGAATATATAATCTTTGTCAATTAGGTCTTCTAACAATTAAATATTATTCTCCACATAAATGAAAGTTCTTTAGTGTTCTAAATAATTTTAAGAGTGTAAAAGATACGACCAAAAAGATTGAAGGTTGATATTCTATAACATAATGTTGTAGAGTCTATATATAAACTCCTTTTAAGTTGCTAGGAATTTGGCTTAGTGGTAGAGGGCTTGTAGAGCATGCATGAGAACCTGGGTTCAATTCCTCAGTACCACATAAACCAAAAAAAAAAAAAAACAACCAAAAACAAAAATTTTAAAATAAACTCATTTTAGAAAAAGTGTCTCTAGAGTTTATATATATCAGCGTAGGTACTGTGATTTGAATGTGTTCCTTATCAACAGTGTGAGCTATAGAACTTTTAGGTCAGCTCAGTACAACTAGGAACTTAGCAGAAATTCAGAAGTCTGGGCATTGTCCCAAACTTGCTGACTAAAAACTTTAACAGATTCGTAGATGATTTGTAATGCTATTAAGTTTGAGAGGCTGTAATATCTATTATACCATACTAATATTTATTTTAATTCATCTTCATTCCCAAACAGATGAACCAACTATATAAATAAATATCTTCAGTATACGTGTGTACTTTATTTATAAATACATATAGAATATGTATACATTTAGTTGGGTTATCAATACTCTATTTTCTTTTCTTTTTTTTTTACCTTGAGGCTTAGGAATACAAAGCCTTGGATTTGGTTCATAGGATTTACTAATTTTATCTCCTTGGGCAAAACTTCAGCCCAATCGCCTCATTTGTAAATTGGGTAAATAGAGAATGTAAAATGTGTGTTGAAAACATTTCTAAATTACAACACACTGATGCATATTATACTGAGATTGCTTGAAAAATTACATTAGACATAATTACACATAACCTTTAAAAATCCTAATATATACTGAAACAGTTTATATTCTAATATATAGAACACAATTTATTTCATTCAAGCTTAGTACTAGTAAGAAGTAGCTGTATCCCCTGAAAGGAAGTGAGTCACTTGATTCTATGACCAACCTACAGTACAACCTCCAGGAGCCTTACATAAAAGTATATAAAGGAATTAGGAAAGCTTTATCTACAGTATGGCAACACAAACATAAAGCAACACAGGTTGTACCAGTAACATCTTATACGAAGGCCTTATTGAAGTCATTTTGAGAGCTACTCCCTCTAGTGGCTATCTGGCAGCAATCTTAATAAATTTAAGGAAGTTTATATATCTGATTTTAACATTGCTGTTTGTCTTTGACACTCTGTTTTAGGTCAGATTACAAGCAATATGAAAAACAAAGTTCTAGTATTAGCTATGATAATACATTTTAAGCCATGTGCTAGATGAGGAGTCAAAATGGAAATCAAAATTATAAGGTATTAAAAGCCAAAAAAAAAAAAAAAAAGAGGAAAATACTGGCTAGGGATGTAACTCAGTGGTAGAGCACTTGCCTGGCATGCACAAGGCCAAGAGTAGATGTGAAAAAATGGGGCATAGTGGTCCATCCCTATATTCCAAGAGGCAGAAGGACTCATGAGTTCAAGGCCAGCTCCTGAAGTGCTAGAAAAATGCTTGGGGGGAGGCACCTTAGGGGATGGCTGGGATCATAGCTCAAGTGAGCTTGACACCCACAGTTCTATGTTACTGCAAATGATGAAAGAAATGTCAATAATTACAATACTTGATATTAGAAAGATGCAAACTAATATTTATTTGACAAGATTTCTATTTTAGTCTGCTACATTTTTCCTTTCTCAGTCCAAAATTGTACAGACAAGTCACTCAAAAATTGGGGTACCAATTTTTGGGGTGCCAAAACCTGGTAGCTGACTTAAAATACATGACTGTTAAGTTACACTTGGCACATACTGTTTTTACAGTACTGGGGTTTGAACTGAGGGCATCATATTTGCTAGACAGGTCCTCTACTACTTGAACCATGCCCCAGCCCCCAATGTATACTTCTTGACTTGAAAGACTGGTACAATTGTTTATTACCTTGAAAAGAAGCTAAATATTATGGGTTTTATATGTAATTTTATAATCTGAAAAATTGAAGATTCTACTAAAGTTAAAAATGATTAAAAATGAAATTAGTTAAGTATTTGATACATAAAGATTTCAAGATTATTACTCTTTCTCTACATGCATACAGTTTTTCATCAGCTTCCTATCAATTCAATATCGCTAATTCTACTTAAATTAATAAGTATTATGCATAAAGAAATTCCAAAGTTATTGAAGTTACTAAGAATATTTGTATAAAATATTTTGATTTTTTTTCACTTTTCAGGTTTAACTAACTTCATCAAATGAAAATGGATTTTTTTTTTGGGGGGGGGGGGTCCGGTCATGAGGCCTGAACTATGGGCCTGGGCGCTGTCCCTCAGCTCTTCGGCTCAAGGCTGGCACTCTACCACTTGAGCCATAGCGCCACTTCCAGCTTTTTTTCTTTTTGCTTATGTGGTGCTGGGGAATCAAACCCAGGGCCTCATGCATGCAAGTCAAGTGCTCTACCACTGAGCCACCTTCCCAGCCCCAATGAAAATGGATTTTAATGATCATCTTGGTACTTTCTTCTCCCCACTTTTCTAGGTTTAATTGTCCAAAATGTGGCTATACTAGTGAAGCTGAAAATGCCAGTTACAGATATAAACTTTCTGTAAAAGTTGCAGAATCAAACAAATTGTTTGTCATCACTGTATTTGGGAGCTGCTTAGATACATTTTTTGGTCTTACTGCCACCGCTTTGCACAGGTAAGAATATTTTAAAACATTCTTTTTCCTATACTATATCAATAAAATTGGAAGTGTTTTAAGGCTAATGTAATTTCAATAAAAAGATGATCTTTTGACTCAAGGTCATCAATTCCCTTAAAAGAGCCCTGTGTGGTGGCTCACGCTTGTAATCTTGGATACTTGAGAGGCTAAAAAGAGGACTGGTTCTAGGCCATTCCTGGGAAAATAATCATGAGGCCCTCCATGTCAACCAAAAAGATTGAATATGGTAATGCTATGCCTGCTATGAAGCATGTCTAAATTGGAGGATCCGAGGATAGAGACCCAGTGTGAAAAATCTAAAGCAAAAACTGCTTGGAGCATAGTTCAAGTGGTACAGTACCTATCTAGCAAATAGGAGATCTTGAATTCATACCTAGTACCACCAAAAAAAATAATAATAACTGGGAAAGAAAACTGTGTTTACTGATACATACCAGGTTGCTGTTACTTCTATTAGAGTAAACTTTTATAAAAGTATTATAAAACTTCAATTTAGAGAAATTTAGATAAGATAAAATCTAATGTGTGCACATGTTTACACATACCAGTATAGGAGCTTGAACTGAAGGCCTCTCACTCTAACTTGGCTCTTGTAACTGGTATTCTGCCCCTTGAGCCATGCATGCCTCTAGTTCCACTTTTTTGCTAATCAATTGAAAATAATCACGTAGATCTGTCTACCTGGGCTGGCTTTGAACTGTGATCCTCATATCTCAATCTCCTGAGTAGCTAGATAAAATGGTTTTAAACTGTAGAACTATTTAAAGGGAAGTTAATATTTCACTGCTTATGGTCTCCTTAGAAAGTTTTTTGAGGGAATATTTGCATATCAGAAGTCGAAATTTTATTATTTCTTTCACTTACACTTTCTACACACAATTTGACCTAATAAAATAGTCCTGGTATCCTGACAATGTAAGGGCCTGCATAAGTAACTAAACTTTCTGCCCTTTACCTTCTGCCTTCTTCCCTCATCACTTAGCAGATGGAAATCTATGTTCATGTCTTTGTAATTGAGGGCAAACTGATTTGAAGGAGGGGATACTAGAGGAACCAGAATTGCCACAAAGGAAAAACCATTACTTTGCTACTTTTTTTTTTTCTAGTGTAATTGCTGAGCCTGAAGATTAGGCAAGCATCTATTTCATTCACACTTGATTGAATAAATTTTGGTGGACTTTCAATTTTTTTGTCTTTCTATGCAAGGAGAAACTATGAACACAAAATACGTACCTTATAGAATTGTGCGTGCATGCACGCAGTACCTGCACCACAAATGAACTCGGACCAGAACACTCTCTGAGCTTCTTTTGCTCTAGGCTAGTGTTCTACTACCTGAGCCACTGCTCCACTTCCAGCTTTTTTAGTTTATTGTTGATAAGAGTCTCATGGACTTCCCTGCCTGGACTGGCTTCAAACCACAATCCTCAGATCTCAGCCTCCTGAGCAGTTAGGATTGCAGGCATGAGCAACCAGCACAGGCTATAAAATCATTTTCCTCTGTATGTAACTGCATTTTTTTAACTAAGTCTTCTGACTTGATTACAACTTAAAATTTCAAAGCTTCTCTCTTTACTATTTTTATTTTGTTTCCAAGGTATATTCAGAATCTTAAAGTTCCAAAGATACTGGATAGTGATACAACTCAGAACCTGTTAACTAAAGCAGTTGAAACATGCTTTCTCGGACAAAGCTTTGTTTTTGGAGTGACGGTAATGAAAGCTAACTTTCTTTTTTGCATTCTCTTAGTTCCCATTTAATGAAATAATTTGAATTTACAAAGTTATTTTAAGGTGTTGTGTAAGTTTGAAGATATATAGAAGTACTTTAAAAATATCCTATAGGTGATATGTTTAAACTTCGTAGGTGACAACTTCCTTAAAAAGTCAGAAAAGCCCAGGTCAAATGTTTTTAGAGTTTTAAAAGTATGAATTTGATGTAAATTCAGAAAAGTGTTAGATATTTAATTTTGATATTTGGTTTTTATTTCACTCTGAATTTTCTTCAAAGTATCATCTCTCTAGTTTTTAATTTTATTTTGTTTGAAAGGGAAAGGGGGAGTAACACAGACAAATCTCTTTGAGTATTGATAAAAAATATTAAGAAGAGGCTAAGTTGAAGCGTCTTAAAATGATCTTAATTATTTATAAAAGGGACCATAGAAAGAGTTATAGCTTGGCACCGGTGCTCACACCTATAATCCTAGCTACTCAGGAAGCTGAGATCTAAGGATCACAGTTCAAAGCCAGCCTGGGCAGGAAAGTCTGAGACTCTTATCTCCAATTAACCACCAGAAAACCTCAAGTGGTAGAGCAATAGCCTTGAGCTGAAAAGCTGAAGGACAATGCCCAGGCCCAAAGTTCAAGCCCCACAACCAACAAAAAAGAAAAGAAAGAGTTATATACAGACTCTAAAGGAGTAATAGTTTTAACTACAGGGAACAAATGGAGATACCCATTGCAAAATCAGGATTTAAAAATGAGAGAATAAAGCAATTCCACAACTGAAGAGTAAGGAAAAAGTCAAGAGGATGAAAAGGAGTTATAGAGCTTTACTTGTTTTAAATATTAGAAGGTTGGCTTTTCAATTTTCTTTCTCTCAAATACAGTGGTAGTTGCTATTTAACAACTGCTGTTTGCTGAGAACTATTCAATTTTATTGTTGTTAAATAATCTTCATTTTGTAAATGAGAAAACAGAAGCTTAAAATGATTAAATAACTTGCCCAGGTCCCAACACTACTAGAAAGTGCTGGAACAAAGACTTGAAGATGTTTCTTTATTCCAAGATTTATATTCTTTTACATATGCTATTCTCCTTATAACACTAAAGGAAATTAGAAGCATTATGGTTATATTTCATTAAAGCTTTAAGTCCTTGTTTCTTAATTTGAACCAAAGGAAGAAGTTGTTATTCTCATTTAAATTCATTTACTCTTTTGTAGAATTTTGAAAAACAATGTGGACATGGTTCTGATTCCAGTAACTTCTTACACCAGTGTTATGACCACAAAAGAGAAGTCCAAGCACTGGTAGCTTGCCAGATTGTTCGACCAGACCCACAGGTTTCAGGTTTCACTGTTATTGACTACTTCCATCATCTTTTGCAGTCTTCCAATTCAAAGGAACCGGAAGGCCACTTACTTGCTTTAAATCACTCATCTAGTGATCTCAGCAGCATACATGGCTCTGATAGCACTTCCTATCTTTTGGAGTCCCATAGCAGTAATAATTTTTCAAGATTCTGGCAACCATCCCTTGAACTCACTTCCATTGTCTCAAAACTAACAGAAAATGATGAATTTTCAGCTTCAGAACAAAACATGGCCATTGGGACTCTTCACCAAAACAGCAAGTATACCTCCTTTGCAGAGATCACTGGTACCAGTAGCAGCCATGATCCCACGCAAGGCTCATGGAGCTTTGTTTCATATATGGATAAAAACAGTACAGCAGAAAAGAAGGGTAAGGATAGTCATTTCCACCAGCACTTTGATATAGATACCATCACTGGCCTTCACAAGAAATCTACATGCTGTCTGCCTTCATCACGCAGACCTGAAGAGACAGCTGGCTGTTACCAGGATTGTGATTCTATGATTTGGGATGATCTGCCATTGTCTGAAAGCCTGAACAAGTTTTTGGCTGTTATTGAAAGTGAGATTGCTGTAACCCCAGTAGATGCCAAAAGAAGGAAGTATGCTATAGGACATAACACCCATAAATGTGATGCAGACCACAATGGATCATCTGTGACTTTGCAGATTGCTACCAGAGCAATACCACCTATATCTTCATCATTAGAAGCAACAGTCAAAGAAAGCTCCAGCAAAAATAACTACTTGTCCAACTGTGAAGCAAATGCTAGTGCTAGTATTCAAAAGGATTTATACCCAGATAATATAGCAGACCCTATTTCTTTAAGCAGTAATCCTATTTCTTTAAGCAGTAATGAAAAAGATATTTCAGAATATTTCCTATCAAAAACTTACCTGTCAGCTCAGTTTCTCCCTTCACAAGATTTAGAAACAACAATTATTCTTAAAAAGACTTCCAGGATTTTCTCACATCGGGATGAAATTTCCCTTAGGCCCCAGACTTTAGGGAGTGACCATTCTTATGTCAGTGCTAAATACCTTAATGCATGTGGAGGACAATCACATTCAGAAATGAAAGAAATGGTGACAACATTATGTCCCAAAAAGTACAATGGTGTTTCTGGTCCTTGCAAATTAGAAAAGAAGCAGTATTACAAGTGGCCTGGGAACCAAGATGACAGTTTTACAATTTGCAAAAAACTTACATATCCTTTAGAAACTCTTCATGGTAGCCCAAATAGAAGTACTAATACACTGAAAGAAACGCCTAATGGACATACCAATACTACCTTAACACAGAGCTATTCTGCTGATCTTGAAGGTAGCTACAATGCTTCTGCCGATCTCTTCAATAATATTGCCAAAAATATGGATACTGCAACAGAAATTACAAAGAGATCACAGGATGTTTTGTTACAGGGGGAAACATCTTTGACTGAAAATTGCCCTGCAGAGTCTGATATTTTACCAAGATCACACTCTGCAAACTCTAGCCAGTCGTCACAAAAAGTCTTCTTACAAAGCCTGTCAGCCTCTAGGTATCCAAGAACATGCTCACCTCCACTGCAATTTCACTCAGATTCAGAATATGATTTTGAAGATAGCCAAGACTTCGTTCCCTGTTCACAGTCAACACCAGTTGCAGGATTCCACCAAACAAGAATCCATGGGATAAACGGAACTTTCAGAAACTTAACTGCCTTTTACTTCGATTGTGATGCTAACGATAAAAAAATACAAGTTCCTTCTGAAAATGACAAACAGCAAATTATTCCAAGCTGTCCAAAAAATTTTAAAACACCTACCCAGAAGTCCAGAAGTCACATTACATCGAGAATTACACCACCAGAGGTTTTCAATCACTCTCCAATTGCTGAGTGCCTTAAGACTGATAGTGATGAATGGGTACCTCCTACCACACAAAAAGTACTTATTTCAGATATGCTTGGATTTCAAGTCATGGCTCTAAGGAAATGCCTTGATGCCAATAATTGCTCCAATCAAAAAGAGTTACCGAGAAAGAAACAAAAACAAGTCAAACAAAGAACCAGTGTGTGTTTAATTAAGAAGGAATTTAAAAATAGGAGTAAAGCAAAACAGAAAAGTCCTAAATGTAACTCTGAAAGGTCAGTCTGCATTTCCAAAGAGTCAGTTCTTGGACTTGATTCTTTTTCAGAAGTTAGGTCTTGCCTTCCATTTTCAGAAAACCGCCCACCTTTCATGGCTGAGAGCACCTGGTCACCTGAATTGTTTTCATAAAAAGTCATTGAACACAGTGTTTGGAAACTTTTGGCCTCCAGTGGCATAGGAGGTAATTCTTTACATTTTGAACTCTTGGAGAGAAGTAAAGAGACATGTATGGAGTAATACTGATCCTTAAAAAATTTAAACACATTGTTTTCCCTGCCTGTGCACTTTATCTTATACTGTTGACTATAGTTTAAAAATTTCAGGTATATATAGAAATAAAGCCTTTGAAGAACAGACATAAATCTTAAATTGTTCTGATATCAGAAAACAGCAGCTATGTAGTAAATCAACTATCCTAAGTTTGTGAGATAAAGCTAAAAGACCACTTAATTGAAAAGATTTTAGTATATTGGATAAGAGTCAGGTAAACAGGGCTGGGAAGGTAGCTCAGTGGTAGAGCGTTTGCCTTGCATGCCTGAGGCCCTGGGTTCAATTCCTCAGCACCACATAAGCAAAAAGATAAAAGCCAGAAGTGGCGCTGTGGCTCAAGTGGTAGAGCGCTAGCCTTAAGCTGAAGAGCTGAGGGACAGCGCCCAGGCCCAGAGCTCAGGCCCCACGACTGGACCCCCCCCCAAAAAAAAAAAGAAGTAAACAATTTAAATGCAGAAAATGAGACCCTTTACTCACAGCTTGGTCTGATAGAAGCAGAATACACAGATGGTTGGAAGCCTGCATATTCTATAACAGGTTTGTTTGGAGTGAGAACAGCAGCCCAAATCAACAGCAGTTTCCAGACCTTCCTCTGCACCTATGAAGTCTTTTACGTATTCTTTGCTTTTCTCTTCAGCTATTCCAAATCTTCGCTCTCTTTGCTCTCTCCAGCCAGTTGCCTGCTCTTTGCTCCACCTTATGGGGAATATTGAAAACATCTGGCATTCCCTTCTTCATACCTATACATACTCAGTCAGAACGCCACTGCTTCTAGTCTCAAAGGGATGCACACCATCTTAGTGGTCATCTGTCTGGGCTAGTGAGTCCTTATAGCTCTTTTTGGAATCTTGTTTGTTTGTTTTGCCAGTCCTAGGGCTTGAACTCAGGGCCTGGATACTGTCCCCGAGTTCTTTTTGCTCAAAGCTGACACTCTACCACTTGAGCCACAGCACCACTTCTGGCTTTTTCAGTTGATGTTATACTGAGAAATCGAACCCAGGGCTTCATGCATGCTAGGCAAGGACTCTTATCACTCAGCCACATTCCCAGCCCCTCTGTTGGAATCTTAATATCAAATATTTCCTCCTGTATTTTTATCTCCTTGCTCTGCTTTGGTCTCTCTCTACACCCAACCTTTTGCTTTAATAATTTACAAATGAGTTAACAGAATAGTATAATAATGTAGCATCTGATCATACCACCTGGATTCAGTCATGTTCAACATTTTGCCTTTTGTATATGTGCATATATGTCAAAAATGTGTTACAGCCAGGCACTGATGGCTCGTGCCTGTAATCATAGTTACTAAGGAGCCTGAGATCTGAGGATCTTGGTTCAAAGCCAGCACAAGCAGGAAAGTCCATGAGACTTACCTCCAATAAACTACAAAAAAGCCAGAAGTGGATCTGTGTTTCAAGACTGGTAGAGCACTAGCATTGAGCAAAAAAGTTCAGGAACAGGGCCCAAGCCCTGATTTTATGTTCAAACCCTAGAGCCAGCACCCCAAAAAAAAAAAATACCCAGAGTCACATCCATGTAAGGTAGAATGGTTTATCAATGAAGAGCAAAAGGGTTCAGTCGATAGTTAACGTGCTCCATTGCTTTTATGCTTATGACAAGGCAAAACCTCATGGCACCCAGGAAGCACAGAAAATAAAGAGGCAGAGTCTGCTATGAGATATATCCTTCAAATGCATAGCCTCAGTGACCCATTTCCTCAACTAGACTCTACCTCCTACTTTCTACCACCTCCCAATGCCATCAAGTTATGAAGCCATCACTGGATTAATCCATTGGTTAGGCTTGAACTCTCATGATCCAATCAATCACTTCAAGGAAGTTGATTTCTGAACATGACATTAGGTATCAAGCCTTCACATGAGCAATATGAGTAGCTACCCAGGCTGCTAGTATTCACAGTGCCATGGCTTTCCAGAACTATTGATATTGGACTGCAATTTTTATAATCGTTGTACCACTGGGAATATTGTTTTCCAATGACTCAGTTTATTAACTGTCATTGGTGAGTTCAAAAAGGCACATACTTGGGCTAGGAAGGTAACTCAGTGGTAGAGTGCTTGCCTTGCATGCATGAGGCCTTGGGTTCGATTCTCAGCACCACATAAGTAAAAAAGCCAGAAGTGGTGCTGTGGCTCAAGTGGTAGACTGCTCACCTTGAGCTGAAGAGTTAAGGGACAGTGTCCAGGCAGAGTTCAGGCTCCATGACTGCCAAAAGCAGAAAAAGGCAAGTTCTATTCAGTGTGCTTGAAAATGAATATATTTTCTACTTATTTACCATGTAGACCTCTGTAGCACAAACACTAAACATGTAGGCCAACCATAGCCTCTCAGATGTCTTAGGCTACAATACAATAGTCTCCTGATATTGTGGGTGTATGGTTCTGGGAAGACTACTCTTGAAAAACCAAAAGTGCTCAGGTGCACAAAGTTCAGTACTCTAATGTGGGTGCTTGATTTATTTTTCCCATAAATCTGCCTTTCAACGAATTTAAATTTTGGGCATTGGCACTTACATTAATTACACAATGCGCCCTTTGACTTAGGGGAATTACCGTAACTTTTGCCTTGAATTTTAGACACCACATGCTTTTTGGAGGCATGTTTTTACAAAATGAGGCCAGGGAAGCAGCAGGTCACACAGTTTAAGCACAATTGGCAATAATATGTGGTTTGCCTGAGCTGCTTTGCATCAAGTGAGCTGCTTAATGCATGTGTCAGAATCAATTTTTTAGTTTTACATTGATTCTTTTTATATTTTGACTGTTCTACATGTTATAAATCAACTAATAAAGCAAACTTGTTGTACTACATTCATAAATGATGATCTCCAGATATTGGTCACACCCTGGAAGGACAGCAAAAAGCCCAAGGTTGGAACAAGATGAGTGGTTTCATTTGTCCAAGGAAGATCTATCCTGTCAACTTGTCTTAACTCCAGACCTATAAAGCACAACATCATTATCCACTGGAGAGGAGGACATTGATCATAAGGACCTACTGCCTCAGAGGAGGTAGACATCACATGACAATGTAGGAGGGGTAACTTCCCTGATGGTAGTTGTGGGGAGAGAGAAGGTAAAGAGATGTTACCATTCTCATAGAGCAAAGAGAACCCACAAATCGGCCCCCATCTATATGACTCAGTCCTAAGGGTCAATAGTAACCTTTTTTTGGGGGGGGGGTCCGGTTGTGGGGCCTGAACTCTGGGCTTGGGTGCTGTCCCTCAGCTCTTCAGCTCAAGGCTAGCTCTCTACCACTTGAGCCACAGCGCTACTTCCGGCTTTCTTCTTTTTGCTTATGTGGTGCTGAGAAATCGAACGCAGGGCCTCAGGCATGCAAGGCAAGCGCTCTACCACTGAGCCACCTTCCCAGCTCCTCAATAGTAACCTTTTGTTCACCTGGTAACCTCAAAAGTATGAACCTTAGGTTTTGGAAGTTATTTCTTACCATACATTCATTATTCTTGGGGCTGGGAAGGTGGTTCAGTGGTAGAGCGCTTGCCTTGCATGCATGAGGTCCTGAGTTCGATTCCTCAGCACCACATAAGCAAAAAGAAAAAAAGCTGGAAGTGGTACTTGGCTCAAGTGGTAGAGCACTAACCTTGAGCTGAAGGGCTGAGGGACAGCGCCCAGGCCCAGAGTTCAGGCCCCACGACCAGACCCCCCCCCCCAAAAAAAAAACATTCATTTTGCTTTACTGACTCCTATTTGCCTATATTGTAAGAGATGGTTTTTTATTATATAGTAAGAGATAATTTTCTATTACTGGCTCTTTTCTACATGGACTCCCTGAATAAATTTATCCATTCACCAATGTTTACTACTAATACACTATAATAAGTCATATCTGTAGACTATCCAGAGACCAAACTTGTATGTTAGTTTATGTCTTCATTCAATTGAAAGTATTTTATAATTTCCTTCTTTCTTTAATCCATGAATTAGTTGTAAATGTGTTTGATTCCCAAAATATGAAGGACTTTTTCTGATTATCTCTTTGTGAATGATATTTACCTAAATTATTCTGTCTAGAGTATTTCAAAGGGGTGTAATAAGTACAATCATTCAAATTACCTATATCTCTACTGATTTTTCTCTACACTATCAGTTACTAAAAGAGATGTTAAAATCTCCCCCCATGCAACTGTTAAACTTGTAAATATCAGAAATCTTTTTCCCGAACTAGAGGGAATCTTGGAAATCATCTGAACTGATAGTTGGAGTTTTTTTTAACCGACAGTTCTTATCCATTCAGATCAAACAAATGTTTTTTAAACAATGGGACAAGAAGTATAACTCAGTATTAGAACATTTAGAGCCCCTAGGCTCTATCCCCAGAACCAGAAACAACCCACCCCACTGTGTATGTGTGTGTGTGTGTGTGTGTTTGTGTGTGTGTGTGTGTATACATATATATGTATGTATGTACATATATCCATAATGACACTTGGATTCTTTGTTTTTTTGTGGTTCTTTTTTTGTTTTTTTTTTTGGTCCGGTCGTCGGGCCTGAACTCTGGGCCTGCGCGTTGTCTCTCAGCTCTTCAGCTCAAGGCTAGCGCTCTACCACTTGAGCCACAGCACCACTTCCGGCTTTTTCTGCTTATGTGGTGCTGAGGAATCGAACCCAGGGCCTCATGCATGCAAGGCAAGCACTACCACTGAGCCACCTTCCCAGCCCGACACTTGGATTCTTTGGTAGACCCGATTTGTCAGAATTTCATGGGATAGATCTCATATTAATATTTCTGTAAAATTGTCTAGGTGAAGATGTGGCATTGTGGCTCAAAGTGGTAGAGTACTAGCCTTGAGCAAAAGAGCTCAGAGACAGCACCCAGGCCCTGAGTTCAAGCCCCATGACCTACCACTCACACCTTCAAAAAACAAAACCACTAAAACTGTCTAGATGCTTCTAATGTGTAGCAAAACAATGCTGATCTAAACCTCATAAATAAGGAAACATGGGTATTAAAGATTTTGTTAAAGATTACATTAATACATATAAGATTAATGTTTTATCTAGACAAAGTCTAGATAAAAAGCCCAGGCTGACCTTGAAATTAATGTCTTTCCCCCACTTTCTGAGTCCTGGGGCTGGCATGACTTTTTTTCCTGGTACAAACCCAAACTGGACATTCTAGGTAAGGTCCTTTTCCACTGAGTTACATCCTAACCTAACTTACATATTCCTTTTTTTTTTTTTTTTTTTTTGGTTGGTTGTGGAGCTTGAACTCAAGGCCTGGGTGCTGTCCCTGAGCTCTTTTGCTCACTAGCACTCTAACACTTTGAGCCATAGCTCCACTACCAGTTTTTGAGTGGGTAACTGGTGATAAGAGTTTCACAGGGACTTTGCCCCAGCTGTCTTGGAACTGGGGTCCTCAGATCTCAGCTTCCTGAGTAGGTAGAATTACAGGCATGAGTCACCAGTGCCCAGCTCTAACCTTGCATCTTAATCCAAAATTCTATTACCCATTGGGCTTCCTTTCTTATTACAGCATGTTGAACAAAGGTTGGCAGCACATTTCTTTGAATTCAGAGTCTATACAACAAACAGATGCTTTCTGTGTTCTTGGCACTGTTGACCAAATGAGCAGAAAAATAGGCTCTGGAAACCTGAGGTTGGAAGTTTAACTGATGGGAAAGTATAAAGATTACTTAGACCTAGAGAAGTATGGTAGTGTGCAATTTGTATGCCTTTGTACAACTAATACACAAAAAGCAAGAAGAGCTCATAAATGTTACTCAGTTGCAATTTTTCCTTTAAGTTGTTGGACCCATTCCTAGTGTGTTTGATTTATATGAGGTCCCATAAAATTGGTTTGGAATTCACCATGGGGCAGAAGGAGAGGAGGTAATAATAAAATTAAATTAAAACTTTCTCATTAAAACTTAAGTTCTCATGTAAGTTTATGCTTAGCTAATATATTCTGACATTTGGAACTATATTAATTGACTATCCTTTTTCTAGCAAGCCAATATACATAAGTATTAAATTCTAGTTTGTTCTTGTAAGGTCTGCCCTGAGCCATGCAAGCCCAGTACAGACACCTCCCTACCTCTTGGCTAAGTTTCTGCCCAGTCACCTTCCCCTCCTGCTAGGTCACATCCTGGGCTACCCAAGGTCACATCTCCCATCTGGCTGTGGGAGGGTCCCAGGCCCTGAGGTCACATCCGGATCCAGTATGGCCACACCTCTTCCTGTCCCTGGCCTGGGAGTGGGTCGCCCCTCTCCACCATGCATGGCAGGATTTCTTTTCCTGCTACCTAATGAAACCTACCTATTTAATATACCTTAGAGTTTTTTTATACTGCCAAAGTTGAAGCCAAGCCTGGTTCCCTCCTTTATTTCCTTACAAGAATATTTTAAGTAGATTAAGGGAAGATCTCTTATTAAACATACCAAGTTATACATGTCTTAAGTCAAAATAGTTACTTGAGAAGAGATTCTGAAATGGCTGGAAAACTTCATTGACCTAAATATCACAATAGTTCACAAACTATGTTTTCTATATTTTCACTTATATTAAAGCTATTTACAAATTATTGTTAAAAAAAAGACTGCATTATAGTGAGAGGCATAACAGGCACTGAAATGAGAAATACCTGTGACATCTCAGGTATTTTGTCATTCATGTCTTAAATAATCTGAGAGTTGGAAAAGAAACCCTTTTTGAGAATTTTACCCTTATAGTATTCAAGTAATTGACTGAAGGTCAAGGTCATAACACTAATGAGTGGCAGAATCAGTATACTCTACTGTCCTAAGGGGAAAGGGCAGTTCTGCACTTACACCCCCATTTCTCAGTGGAAGCATGTCTCTGTGAAATACCTTTTTTTCTTTTTGTTGACTCATGGCCTTTAGCTACTTGAATAATTTAGGGTTAAACAGATTAAATATTCTGCAATATTTTTTCTCTGATTAGTCAAATGCCTTTCAACTTGAAGTAATGTGTAATGTAATGAGAGAAAATTATCTCTCAAGGAAAAATTAATCACCTGGGTCTTTTTTCACCCTCTAGTAGGATCCAGTCTTACAGTTCTCTTTAGGTGCTAAACTGAAATACATGACCATTTGACCTGTCTGTCTTCCTTGCAGCTCTCTTCACAAGATGAAGCATTTTCTGCTAACTAGAGGCAAAAGGCACCCACTCCACCAAGAGTCAAGTGTTTGTGCATTCCTTGCCTGATTTGAGAAGGAAACGATAAGGCATGACATAAAACCCAGGACTTACCAGCAGCCTTTCATTTTGTATTAACTTACTGCAAATGACTCCTGCACTCAGATCCAGGAGCTATATATGTTTGCTATTGATTATGACTCCAGTTAAGAACAAGAACAATCAAAAGCATTGTGAAAATAAATACTACCAAGAAGACTAAAATAGAGCTACAGAAACCAGTAGTGGCTTAAAAAAAATTTTCCCACTTAGAAGACCTAAGCATAAGCTGTGTGTATTTGGCAAAATAACTATTTCATTAAGCACTAAGAAGATTAGCTTTCCTAGGGGTTTCAGCCTGGCTGGTAACAGATGAGAGGAGATTGACTAAAAACAGTTGCGCACACATTACTTTGAAGAAACTAAAAGAACAAGATTAACTGGAGTCAGTGCCATTGACAATATGCTGTAAGTCTTCTCTCTTAATCTTGAGGTAGATCTTTCTTAACACAGGGCACATGGACATGGTCACTAATACTAAATCTATAAGGAAACCTAATTAGTAAATCAGTCTGATTACCTAACTAAATAGTAAATAATCAATGGCCTAGTAATGATTCTTTTAGATGTGTAGTATTGGTTATTATTCATTATATGCCAGACACTGACATTTTGCCTGTAATTTTTCATGTAATTCTCAGAATAAAACTGTAGAAGGTAGTATTAGCTCCATTTTAGAGAAGAAAAGATGATGCATAGAGGCATAATAACTTGTTTATGGTCACAGTTGGTATATGATAAAGCTAGAATTCAAACAGACTTGTTTGTAAAACCATGCTCTTCCCATAAATATTAAAACAAAGGTTGCTAACTACCTACTCTATGTTCTGTTTTCTTTGTGGAAAAACAAAAAATTTATTTCATTCAGAGCAATAATATTTCCCACTAATGCAATTTTATTTTCCAGCCTCCTCCTACCTCACCCCCAGTACTAGCAAGTGAAATGTAAGTGGAGGTGTTGCATGGAACTTCTAAGAAGTCTTAAAATGAAAGAATTGGGCTCTTCTTTCTCCCTAATGCTACACTGGTACTAAGACATGAACTCAGTAGGTAAGGCTCTAGCTGTCCTCACCAGGGTGGGGAATATTGGGTCTCTGGCTAGAAAAGGCCCACAAATTCATTTGGTAGATCATAAGGCAGACTGGTATGTTTCTCCTATGCTTCTCATTCACTGCCATCTGCTCAGCTGCCTGTATTGATGATTTGTTTGGCCCTGGGATGATGTTAAAAAAAAAACCCAAATGGCCTTTGGCACTTAAAAAAAAAAAAGATCCCTAACCCTTAAAAATAGACTAGAAGCTGGGCTTAGGTGGTTCATGCCTGTAATCCTAGCTACTCAGGAGACAGATCTAAGGATTGTGGTTCAGAGCCAGCCCAGGCAGGAAAGTGCATGAGACTGTTATCTCCAATAAACCACCAGAAAACTGGAAGTGGCGCTGTGGCTTAAGTGGTAGCCTTGAACTGAAGAGCTGAGGGACAGCGCCAAGGCCACAACCAACAACAACAATAATAGAATAGAGACAAGCAGAGCACTGGAATCACCATGGAAGCACCGTACTCAACACAGGCCCGCAACCTCTACACGTTTCATGGAGAAGGACACATTCTCTTCCTCTTCCTTCTCTTTCTTTTTATTTTGTTTTGTTTTTTTCTTTTTAGTTGTGGATCAAACCCAAGGCCTCACATGTGCCTCACAAGCAGTCTTAACACTGAGTTATAAACTCTCCATCCCTTTTTAAATTCAACTTTTCAGTTTGAGTACAATGCATCCTGATTATCCTCACTCTCTCCCCCTTCTTTTTATCATTCTCCCCATCTCTCCCAATTCCATCCAAGCCCTTAATCTTTTTTCTTGTTTAACACATACTGTGTATGGCCAACTAATCCTAATGAAATACCATTTATGTCAGGATTTCACCTGTATTTTGCTTTGCACAAATTTCTAAAGTCCAATATTTTTTGTCTTAATAACACACTGATTAGTAAAATAACAGACTGGCCCAAGTAGTTAGTAATCTCTTTCTAAAACACAAAAGTAGGGCTGGGAAGGTGGCTCAGTGGTAGAGCGCTTGCCTTGCATGCATGAGGCCCTGGGTTCGATTCCTCAGCACCACATAAGCAAAAAGAAAAAAGCTGGAAGTGGCGCTGTGGCTCAAGTGGTAGAGCACTAGCCTTGAGCTGAAGAGCTGAGGGACAGCGCCCAGGCCCACGACTGGACCCAAAAATAATAATATTAAATAAAATAAAACACAAAAGTTGGTGTGTAGCTCAGTGGTAGAGCACTGCTTGCCCAGTATGTACAACACACTAGGTGCAGTCCCCAGCACCATAACTCCTTTCACTCCCACCAATTCAAACATTGTTCTATACCTTCTATATGTCAGGTGTGTGTATATGTGTGTAGACATATACATATGTGTGAACTCATTCTGCACCTAGATGCCTATAGATGCTATCGTCCCTCCTAATTTGTACTAAGGGTGAATCAAATTGGTTGTTCCTTCCTCATGTATACTTGGAGACACACTACAGACAGTGACTTCATGCCATTGTTTCATTAATCATCCCATGATTAACTTTATGGAATATATATCATCTTTTAAAAACAAGACTATCTGGGGGCATAGCTCAAGCGGCATAGCATTTACCTCACATGCACAAGGCCTTTGCACTCTTCATTCCTTTTGTCCAGAATGCTTTCTGTATTCAACACAGGGTATTAATCTTTGTCTTCCTTTAAAACCTGTTCACTTCCTGATCAGTAAGGAACTTCCTTCAGTAATTTTCTTTCCTTGCAAAGTAAGGTATAAAAGCTATAAAGAATGTTAGGCCTAATACAGTTCCTCTTTTTTTGGGGGGGTGGGGGTGGTTAGTCATGGGCTTGAACTTGGGGCTCAGGTGCTGTCCCTGAGCTCTTTTTGATAAAGGCTAGTGTGCTACCATTTTGAGCCACAGCTCCACTTCTGAGTTCTAGCTCTTAGAGGTTCCTCTCTGAGGAAACTATATTCAAAATAAGTTTTTCCAAACTTATTTTGATCTAGATGTGAAAATACAATGATTCTCTGAAAATCTGCATAAACTCAAAGGATAAAAATGAATGTAGGACCCAGGAGCCAGTGGATTATGCCTTAATCCTAGCTACTCAGGAGGCTGAGATCTGAGGGTCTTGGTTCAAAGCCAGCCCAAGTAGAAAAGTCCACAAGACTTTTCTTTTCAATTTACTACCAAAAAGCCAGAAGAGGAACTGTGGATCAAATGGTAGAGTGCTAATCTTGAGCAAAAATCTCCAAGACCCTAAATTCAAGCCCAAGGACAGGCGTGTACACACACACACACACACACACACTTAGGATATCTTAAAAGTTTTTTTTTAATCTTTAGGTATACAAAGGAGGTACTATATAAAAAGCACTTTATGAATGAAATGCATTTTGATTAGTGTTGTTCCTTCAACATTCTCAGTCCCCTTATTAGCATTTCTTAATTGTTCCTTTAAAAAGATTTCCTTGTAGAGGCTGTGAAGGTAGCTCAGTGGTAGAGCGCTTGCCTTGCATGCATGAGGCCCTGGGTTTGATTCCTCAGCACCACATAAGCAGAAGAAGCAGGAAGTGGTACTGTGGCTCAAGTGGTAGAGCGCTAGCCTTGAGCTGAAGAGCTGAGGGACAGCGCCCAGACCCAGAGTTCAGGCCCCATGACCAACCAAAAAAAAAAAAAAAAATCATTGTGCTATTTCTATGCATATATACAATGTACTTTGACCAAACTGAACCCCCTCCTTCAATCTGTATCTCCCCTCGTTCCTCTCCTACCACTATTTTGTTTTCGGTGGACTTCATTATGCTATTTTTATACCTATGCATTATGCATTTTGATCGTATTTACCCCATTGCCCTCTTTTTCCTCTCCCCTCTTTCATTTGTTCCCACCACTACCAACAACAGTCCACCTTTTGTAATCATGTGTTATTTTGGGTCTAGATTCCACAAAAGAGAGAAAGCACAGAGGCTGGGAAGGTGGCTCAGTGGTAGAGCGCTTGCCTTGCATGCATGAGGCCCTGGGTTCGATTCCCCAGCACCACATAAGCAAAAAGAAAAAAAGCTGGAAGTGGCGTTGTGGCTCAAATGGTAGAGCGCTAGCCTTGAGCTGAAGAGCTGAGGGACAGCACCCAGGCCCAGAGTTCAGGCCCGACCGACCCCCCCCCCCAAAAAAAAAAAAAGAGAATGCATGAGATATTTATCTTCTGAGCTAAGTTTATCCTATTCAACATGATACTTCCAGTTTTGTTTTGTTTTGTTTTGTCATTTGTGGGGCTTATATCAGCACCTGGAGTCTGTCTCTAAGTGTTTTATCACTATTTTAGCTCAATGCTAGGGCTCTGTCACCTTGAACCACAGCACCACTTCTGGTTTCTGGTAGTTAAATGGAGATAAGAGTCTCACAGACTTTCCCACCCAGGGTTGACTTTGAGCCTCAATCCTCAAATCTCAGCCTTCAGAGTTAGGATTACTTGAGTGAGCCACTGGTGCCTGGTTTCCAGTTCATTTTTTTTTCCAGTCTTGGGGCTTGAACTCTGAGCCTGGGCGCTGTCCCTCAGCTCTTCACCTCAAGGCCAGTGAGCACTCTACCAGTTGAGCCACAGCGCCAATTCCATTTTTCAGGTGGTTTATTGGACTTTTCCTGCCTGGGCTGGCTTTGAACCTCAATCCTCAGATCTCAGCCTCCTGAGTAGCTAAGATTACAGATATTAGCCACCAGCAGGCCGCTTCCAGTTCACATTTTCTGAAAGGAACATTGTGTGTGTGTGTGTGTGTGTGTGTGTGTGTGTGTGTGTGTGTTTGTGTGTGTGTGTGTGCGCGTGTGCGTGCGTGCGTGTGTTTGTGTGTTTGGTCAGTCATAAGGCTTGAACTCAAAGCCTGGGTCCTGTCGCTGAGCTGGGGTTTTTTGCTCAAGGCTAGAGCTCTTACCACATTGAGCCACAACTCCACTTCCAGTTTTCTGATAATTAATTGGAGTTAACAATCTCAAGGACTTCTCTACTGGGGCTGGCTTTGAACCTTGATCCTCAGATCTCAACCTCCTGATTAGCTAGAATTACAAGCCTAAGCCACCAACACCCAGCTATGGCTATGAACACTGCATTGTATATATGTGCTATATTTCCTTTATTCTTTTATTTTGGGACATGTAATCATATTCCATAGCTTGACTATTACATATTTGCTGCTATTAAAAACAGGTGTACAGGTGTCTCTATTATACATTGATTTATATTCCTTCAGATGTGTTTCCAAGAGTAGTATAGCAGGATCATAAAACAGTTCTGATTTTACTCTTTGGGTAAACCACCATAATGATTTTTCATAGGGCCTACACTCATTTGCATTGCCAACAACACCCCAACCAGCCTCCCCATAGGGCCTACACTCATTTGCATTCCCAACAACACCCCAGCCTCCCTAGCCTCTACAGCATCTGTTTGTTTTCAGGACAGCCATTCTGATTAGGGTAAGATGTAATCTCACAGTTACCTTGATATGTGTTTTCTTTTGGGGTAGGGATGCTGAACATTTCTCAATATATATGTTTGCCTTTTGTACTTCCTTTGAGAACTGCCTATTCAGTTCATTTTCACATTTATTAGATTAGCTATTCTTTTTGGTATTTAATGTTTTGAGCATTTATATGTTTTGGTATTAATCTTTTGTCCAATGAGTGGCTTGTAAAGATTTTTCCATTCTGTGGGTTATCTTTTTATTCTCCTGTTTCTTTTGCTATGCAAAAAGTTTGTAATTTAACACAATCTGTCAGGTTTTTTGTTTTTTTTTTAATACCAGTCCTGGGGCTTGAACTCAGGGCCTGGGAACTGTCCTTTTGGTCAAGACAAGCACTCTGCCACTTGAGCTATACCTCTACTTCCAACTTATTTGGTAGTTTATTGGAGATAAGAGTCTTGTGGCTTTCCTGCTCAGGCTGGCTTTGAACTGCAATCCTCAGATCTCAGCCTTCTCAGTAGCTAGGATTACAGGAATGAGCCACCAGTGCCCAGCCCATCTATCAGTTTTTGTTCTTTGTCCCTGAGTACTTGGGGTTCTATTCAGAAAGTCATTGTTTATGCCTATATATTCAAGTGCTCTCATGATATTTTCCTGTAGTAGTATTAAAGTGTTAGATATTAATGAGGTTTCTTACAAGTAATGGAAATAGAATATTTCAGTTCCTTAATTGTACTACAGTTCTGGAAATATTCAAATGTGAGCACCTGGCCAAAACTCATGAGGTTATGGTTTAAATATAGCTCCAGGTTTCATCTCTTTGCTGCAGATGAGTTCAGCAGTATGTAAATAACATATATCAGCTGCAGTCTGCCAGTTAGCAGACCAGAAATAATTGAATCAACAGATGATAATGATCATCAGATTTTTCATAACACAATTCTCCTATTTGCCAAAGAATTATTTTTAGAGCATGACATTGCTGAGATGAGAAACACAATAATCTAAATATTTAGATCTTCAGGGAACAAATTATATTTATACCTACCTTCCAGTCATCTGTAATAATGAATATATGGATGAGCTTTCAAAAATTTGATGCAAGTTTGCGATTTGTCCCATTTACCTAATGAAACCAATGCCTAGGTGAACTAATTTGTACCAAAAATGGAACAAAACGAAAAGCTTAAGAATCAAGATTTTTCCTACAACAATTTGCTTTACTAGCTCATATGAAATTGCCATGTTTTGGTCTATAGGAACATTAATTTCATGTAGCCCAAATTTGAGCAAGAAAACCTTTAAATGACAGAATCAGAACATGAATTTCTGTACTTTTTTGGCTTTGGTACTGAAGATTGAATCCAGGGCCCTGTGTAACTTAAGAATTTGTTGTACCACTTAGCTACACACCTTGATATGCTTTTGTTGTTCAGCTGTGGGGCTGAAATCATCCTATATAAAAATCATTTCAGTCTTCTGCATGTGGATATCCAGTTTTTTCGGTGTCATTTGTTCTTTCTAAGAAAGGTGCAAAAACAACAAAAACAAAAAAAAACCCATACATTGGAGAAAGGACAGTTTTTCCCCAATATATGGGTTTGGGGGGGCATTTTTACTAATGAGATAGTTGTAGGTATGTGGGTTCATTTCTGAGTTCTCTATTCTCTGTCACTGGTCTATTTTTTGTGTTTATGTGCTGGTCCTGGGGCTTGAACTCAGGGTCTAGGTTCTGTCCCTGAGGGTTTCCCCCCCCCCCCCCTCAAAGCTAGCAATCCATTACTTGAGCCACAGCTCCACTTCCCACTTTTTGGTATTTAACTGATGATAAGAGTTTCATGAACTTTCCTACCCAAGCTGGCTTTGAACCACAATCCTTAGATCTCAGCCTCCTGAGTAGTTAGGATTACAGACATGAGCTACCAGTTCTCAGTACACTGGTATATTTTTATGTCAGTGCAATACTATTTTGGCTATATATTCTCTCTCTTTTTGGGGGGGGTTCCGGTCATGGGGCCTGAACTCTGGGCCTGGGCGCTGTCCCTCAGCTCTTCAGCTCAAGGCTAGCACTCTACCACTTGAGCCACAGCACCACTTCCGGGTTTTTTTCTTATGTGGTGCTGAGGAATCGAACCCATGGCTTCGAGCATGCAAGGCAAGTGCTCTACCACTGAGCCACCTTCCCAGCCCCGGCTATATATTCTCTATAGTATGTGTTATTTTGTTTCTGTTGTCAGTACTGAGGATTGAGCTTAGGGCCTTATACTTGTTAAGCAAATATGCTGCCACTTGAGCCATCTCCCAGCTTCTGTAGTATGTCTTGAAATTAGGTATGTTGATGCCTCCTCCATCTCATCTCTTCATGCTCAGATTATTTGGGTTATTTTGAGTTTCCATACAAATTGTAGGATTTTTTTAGTTTGGCTCTCAGTGTCAGAACTGGGATTACGGTTAATATTCTTGATTCCTCATGTAATACTCCTAATTTATCATTGGATAAAGCATCTCTCTCATCACTAAAATTAGCACATAATTTTCACATCCTGAATATATACATGGAGAAGGCCTTAAAGGGAATCTACTTCATTGAGGAAAAAACATGGTAAAAAATGCTGAATATCAGATGTTAGCCATTTACAGTAGCCAGTTGGAAATGTGGGCAACAGGAAATGTTTATTTATATACAAGTACATGGGAAAGCAATTTCCATTTAGCTTTTTAAAAAACTGTTACAAATAAAAAGGTTTCATTAAATACATTCATTCTTAGCACACAAAATACATTCTTTTTACTTTGACTCTTAGTATGAATTATTTCTTAATAATAAAAAGCTACAATGAACAGTCAGGTGGTTTGATGATTTCATGACCTTTTTCCAAACTTTTAAAGACAGTCAATATAGAAAAGAAAATATACCTTTAAAAATGTTTCTTTGTTGAATCCCAAAAGATTAGCTCTCTTCAGCATCACTTATAGCTGTCCTTGAGAAATTATCTGAGATAACAATGCAATTTCTACAAGCCTGCAGAGTTTTCATGAAATTATCCTATCTAAATGACAGACTCAGAAAATTTCTTTTGTATGTATTGGAAAATTAACAATTCAGGGGTCTCCTAATTCATCTGTTTAACTAAAATCAGAACTTGCATTCTCCAAGAAGGACTTAAGAGGTTCTATTTGAATAAATTCAAATGACTGGATTTTTTAGGTTCATTGCTTTTAGGAGAGATGTGGTAACACGCACATGCGCACATGCACACACACACACACACACACACACACACACACACACAATTCATCACATAATTGTTCATAGCAGCATTACTTACCCAAAAGGTGGAAACAACCCAAATGCGCATCAGCTCATGAATGGGGAAATAAAATACAATAGAATACTACTTAGCCATGAACCATATTTGGATTCATGTTGCAATATGGATGAACCTAGAAAAGTTAAATATGAGTAGCCAGATGCAAAAGGCCACATATTGTAGGATTATATTTCTATGAAATGTCCAGAATAGGCAAACCTAGAGAAGTAGAAAGCAGATGAGTTGTTGCCAGATGCTGGGGACGGAGGAATGCCTGCTAATGGACACAAAATTTCATTGGGGGGGATGATGAAATGATCTGACATTAGTGGTAACACTGCACAAGGGGTGACCATACTAAAATAAAATATTGAATTTTACACTTTTAAATAGTGAGTTTCCATGGTATACGAATTACATCTTCATTTTAAAAAGAGGTATATAATTTTATTTAAAAATATTTTTTCAAGTTCCTGTTCCAGTCCACATTTTTTATGTTGAATTTTTCATAAGTCACAGAATGTTTCAACAGAATGTTTTCAAGCTAATGCACACAGGTTATCAGTGGCTTATATTTCTGAAGGGCTTTTTGTTAAGTAAAAATAATATTACATAGACAAAGCATACCTTGTAATATTTGCACATTAACATTTAAAATTAAGTACTATGCTTATATTGAAGCTGACAATTAGGTTATATATAATGTGTATATGAATTTTACTGAGATCTTATGCATAAACCAATAGCCAAATATTAAAAATTGAGCTCATAAAACTCAATGATCCATCTGTTTGTTGAAATGTGTATGTTAAACACTCAAGTTTTAAGAGAGCTAGGAAAAGGAGAGAAAGCAAGGATTTTTTTAACTCTTTATAAAGCAGCCTTGCTAAATATTTAATTAGCTGCTAACATCCCAGAATTATATATTTTGCATTTTACTTCAGCCCTATACTAAAAGTCATGCATTAAAATGTGTGTAGTAATATATATATACACACATGTATAGTATGTGTGTGTATATATATATATACATATACATATATATACATATATATATATATATATATATATATATATATATGGCACACTTCTTTTTTACCAAAATTCTTTTCTTAGGTCCTTATTATTTGAAATCTTGAGAAGATTTTTTTTTCCTGAAAACAGTGGTTTTACTCATGCACTAGTTCAACTAGGTTTATGGAGCTTCCTTTTATATCATCAAAGGAGCTCCAGCCATCTTGTACGTGTAGAAGATATGTCAATGAGTAAAAATTAAAGCCAGCATGCCATTCATTTGAAATGTTCTACAACATGTCATGAAAAACCCAACCAGCCATAAAGAAATAAGAAAAAAGTTTTAAAAAATTGAAGTTATTTATCAAATAGCCTACAAGAAAATTCTACTAACATCTTTCAATTATATAGAATGAGAGAATATTTATCCTACTGGTTACATTGCAGAAATCAGTATTTAGCAGCTTGGTTTTCCAGAGGGCTAATCACATTTATTATTGTTATTTAATCCAGGCATCACTGTGCAAACCTTAAACAATAAGCTGGGGCTGGGAAGGTGGCTCAGTGGTAGAGTGTTTGCCTTGCATGCATGAGGCCCTGGGTTCGATTCCTCAGTACCACACAAGCAGAAAAAGCCAGAAGTGGCGCTGTGGCTAAAGTGGTATACCTCTAGCCTTGAGCTGAAAAGCTGAGGTACAGCGCCCAGGCCCAGAGTTCAGGCCTCATGACCAGCAAAAATAAAAACAACAACAAAAAAATAAGCTGTGCACTGTTCAGCCACCTGGTAAATTATTCTAACAGACCAGATTTCTTTTGTTATTCTGTATATGAATTTTCGTTTTATTAGGCATTTGGCACTCCATTTCAAAATACAGTGCACAAATAGAGGGGGGAAAAGACTTCTTCGGTATTGGTAATTACATTCACAAATAATGTCACATATGAAAGTAAATTCTAAAAGTAGATCATATAACTGGGTTTTATGACTCCATTTTTACCAAGAGATAGAAATAAAAGAGCCACACTACCAGAATCATTCTTCAATAATGAAGCATTCAATTATGAGGCAGTTATCAATTATAACCAAAGAAGAAAAATACATGTATAATTGGAGTTAAACAATAATAAGCTTATGATCTAAATGTGATTCCAATAAGAAGCTAAGAGTAAATACTTATTCTGACATTCACCAAGGAAATAATTATCACCTTAAATATTAGCCAGAAGGGAAACAGAATAAATGCCAAGTATGGCTCCTTAAAAAGATATGGATCTGCCCATTTTTCTTCCCATGGAGAATGAGATCAAGAAGAGGTTTCAATTGCATTGTGAGGTATTTCAGCTCTAAGACTGAGTTTCCTGATATTAAGGAGTTTGTAACCCTGGAATTGCCACCGAGAGACAGGTGGTGGGATACAATGTCTTTCAAGAAATATGTGAAGAAACCAACTATTGACAGTAATGTCTAAAAGCAAGTCAAATTTCCTTTTCAGAAATGGAATTCCCTTCTTTAAAGGCAGAAACTTTTCTTTGTTTTGTCAACTATTTCAGTGTTGCTGTAGCCAATTTCAAGGCGTTCCTCCCACCTTAGCCTCCCAAGTGTCTTAAAAGTACAGGCTCCTGTCTCTTCACTGGGGAGAAAAGAACTAATATTGGAATGCTATCCACTGAACATTGCAGCTTCAAGTTATCTCATCTAATTTGCACACTAATCCTGACAGGTCTGTCTCATCTGTAAGAAAACTGATGCTTCAGATATTGTGTTTTGCCTAAAGTCACAGGTAACTTGTACATTCTGGGGCTTCTTACACCTAAACTAGTCCCCCTTCTGTGTATCTCCAAGCTACCACCTACCACAGATTTCTTCAAGTACTAAAGCACAGAATGTCTGATTCTGCTGTAAGTCAGTGGAAAAGTAAAACTTTGATTGGTGTACTTCAGGAAGTCAATGGAGAACTAACTGCTGAGTAGCCTTTGTGCTCTTGTTCAGAGGAGTCAAAAGTTTCACCCAAACTAAAGAATATTTGTCCCCATACTGATTCAAGGCCAACGACTTACTTTCAAAGATGAAGGAAGAGCCATCAGTCTATCAAGGATATCAGTTCTTTTGCAAGTGAAACAATTTTTTCCATTAGCTTTGATTAGCAAAAATTGCTTAGAATTATTCAAATCAAAGTTATGATAAATTGAAACTTTCAAATTAAAGACCTATGGTTTGTTACTTTCTCCACAAAGTAATTTGGCCTCAGCTCTGTTAAGCTCACTTTCTCAAGAGAATCAAGGAAACCCATCAAGTGCCATTCAAGAGTTTTCTAAAATCTCTAAAAAAACCCCAAAACAAAACAACTCCCAAGTGATATGGGTCAACAGATGTTAAATTGGACATATTTTCATGGGAAAAGTATTTTAAATATAGAATTTTAGGTTGTTGAATTATCTAGGTCAATCCCCAACCAATGCTTGGATCCCTTTCCATATTACCTTTGCTCAGTTTTTAATCTACCTCCTGCTTTAAAGAGCCATTACCATCGGTAGGCCTTTCACAGTGAACCAACTGTTCAAGCAAATTGTCCCTAACCTAGAGCCCAAAACTGTAGCCCTCTGGCCTCTATTCAGTGTGTCTCATTCCACATCTTTGAATAATAGACCATCTTACTATGATGTACTAATTATATTCCCTTCCTCCAGAATAAGTCTCACAAAATCCATCAAGTATTTTTCAAATGTCTTACATTTTTACAATTCCTTCACTAGGCTCAGTTTGTTTTAAAATTCAAAGTATGGCTCTCAGATGTATGGTAATATTCCAACCTGATGGATTTTAGGAAAGGAAAGGAAGTTTCATCTTCCTTATCCTAACATCACTATTATTAACAAGTAGTCTCTTCACGTGATGAAATAATCAGTATGTATAACTGTGTGTACAAGGAAAGGCAACTTACCTTTGAAAAACAAATAAGCTGATATCACAAAGCCAAAAATCCCAAAAGAAGAAAAGACATGCTTGCTTCCTTTATCTTCAAATTATATTTAACGACTACTTATGTGGAATGGAATTATTTTTCAGAAGGATGAAATGCAAATGTCTTTGTTAGTGCTTTGCCTGTAAAGTCTCAAAAGTCTTTTGTGGGTACATTAAGACACACCCATCAGGACTATGGTTGAAGATAGAAAATAACCAGTTGTAGTTAAAATAAAAATGAAAACAAAGAAAATACATAAGAAAGGAAATTTCAAAGAGCTAATGGAGAAGTGATCTCTACATATTTATGATATTAAATACATAGTTCTATAGGAGTAAGAAAATGTCTGTCTTTAAGGCCATTGGTATGACATACATATAAAAAAGTGTTTTCTGATTATGGCATCTTATACTGTGGATTTATTTAAAGAAAAAAAAAAAAGATGTTTCACTTTAACTAGAAGACCAGTTCAAAATCATTTGCAACTGATATTCTAAACAAGCCACTTCCAGAAACGTGCTGCTGGATCTGGAGGAATTGTGAGATCGTTTAACAGACAGATGAGGAAAATCATTGACCAACGCAGCCCAAGTTGCCAAGCACCCTCCCAAAGCATAGAGCCATGACCAGAAGAAAGCTGAGGAATCCAGTCCTGTGCTGATTCCCCTCCCTTCCTCCAACAAATCCAATTGCTTTCAATAACCCTAATCAAAACATCTTATTTTGACCAGTAGTTTTTACTACTTTTTTAAACCAAACTCTAAAGCAGAATGTGACATACTGTCAAGTCAGTTCATTTGCATTTCCTTATTAGTTATTTCTTAGCACTTTCCTGGAGGGGGTGGGGGGAGAGAGGCTAACATAAAATGACTAAAAGCCAGGAAAACAAAAACAAAAATGAAAGACCAGGAAAAGTAAGTGGTTTAACATAATAATCTATAGAAAACTGGCACTATATAATAAAGAAAAGCTAATAAAAACATACAAAGGAACAATAGCTCTGCCACAAGTACAGGAGAAAGCACAAACTTCTATGAGAACTATAATCTATATATAGTCATAATATCACTAGTATTAGAAAATTACATTGTTTCAAAGGTTTTCCCAAGTATGTGTATGTATTTTCATCAGAAACGGGGGGCGGGGGGAGGGGGGGGAAAGACCACACATTCAACAGGCGTATTAAAAGAAGAAAATGATCACATTAAAAATGGAAGCCGACATGGACTCCAATGTTGTTAAGCTGAAACAAATTAAATTATGATGAAACAATGCTTATCCACCATATAGAAAGAAGGCTCATTTCAACACACATTGCCCTGACAATAAGAATGATTAGACAAACCAATGTTTAGGTCCTGACCTGGATTACAATGAGTTAACATCTATTGTGAAGTACAACTTGAATTTCTACTTAACAAGAAAAACAAATTATTCTTGGCACTAAATTGTTTATCCAACTGTTTATTGCACTATTGTTAGTGATTGTTCTCAAACTTGAGATGTACATATCAGTAGACAAAAGTCCATAAGGCCTAATCTGAAAGTCACTGAACTAAGAAAAAAGAAACAAAAGCTCCACATATTCCTGTGTCTCTGCTGATGGGCCATGCATGCATGGTGGCTGTCAGCTAGAGAAAGACTACCAGGAGTTTAAGAATAGAGGTCACCGTTCTTCTGGGTCTGATCAAGAGAAGGTACAGCATGCTAGGCCCCAAGGTATAAGAATTCTATAACACAAGCCTTCAACAATCCTAGCTTCCCAGGAGGTGGAAATCACAGTTCAAAGCCAGCTCAGAAGTCTGTGAGACTCTTACCTTCAATTAACTACCAAACAGTTTAAGTAGATCTGTGGCTCAAATGGTAGAGCGCCAGCCTTGAGCAAAAAGAGCTAAGGGACAGCAAGTGCCCAGATCCTGAATTCAAGTCCCAACACACACACACACACACACACACACACACACACACAATATTCTGTAAGTGTGGCCCAAGAAGCTGTTAGGCTAGAACCAAGTTAATCAGATGTAACAAAACCCTTTACATTCACAGATCAATTATTTTTTAAAACACATTAGCTACTCTGAGACCAAGTTGGGTCATCACATGTTAGGGACATTAGATTTGTGTCTCCAAAGAAACATTTTTCTCACCATTAAAAAAAAATAAACTCAACTTTCTACCTAGATTAACTTATTTTCTGATATCTTTAGTTACTGGCTTAGAGCAAGAAGTGAGGAGGGAAAAGTAATCATTATAAATTATTTTGGTTTTTATCCAAGTGATTTTTCCTTTCTATAGAGACATTTAAATTTTCTGGGGATTGGCCTTCCAAGAACAGTGGAACCAACAAGAAGTAAGAGTCCCTTCACAATTTGTGTACATGTCATCTCATGTGAAAAGCCTGGTTATTCTGGAGCCTGACAGAGAAGTGCCACAAATGCTTTATCAATATCAGGCCTGGCATGACTCAACCCTTTCCAATGAAATAGCTTTCAAACATCATCAACACATCAGAGCTGAGACTGTCACCATCTACAGCAACAATGGAATGACATGTCATATCCTTATTCCATACTCATCCCTCAGGTCTGGTAGGCAGCAAGCTGCCCAAACATCTGCCAGTACTGACAGCATACAGGTTTAATTACTTCCCCAATTTGCATGCCTATCAGTGAACAAATGGGAAGGTATGAGAGTATGGCACTGAAAAAAAGGAATCCATGCTCAACAGCACATCTTCCTACTTGACTCCTGTTTTAAAACTGGCTAAGTAAAGGCCTAGATTCCTCCGTTTGAATTGGAGATTTTCTGTAACACATGCATATCAGAATGAGAGAGAGAGGAAAACCAAAAGGAGACCAGGAAACAGAAGAGAAAGACACAAGAATGTCTTGTCATGGATCTGAGAGTAACATTGTTATGAGATGATAAATGACAGCTCATCCTGTTTCCACATACAGGATTTTTCAGTGAAGATATACAAAACTGGTTTGTGAGACTTCGTCTGTTGTTATTCTCACTTACCATACTAAGATATCTACAAAATCTTAAGCCTTGGTCTGTCCAAGGATAGTACCAGGAAGTAAAGAATATGACCTGTTATTAAGGACTGCGCTCTGCCTGGAACCCTGCTTTGCAGTCCATTAATCCACAGTATTTTGGTCGTATCTGTTCAGTTTTTTTCATATTATGTTCAAAGTCTTACAACTAATTGTTGACATTAGAATAGCATTAATCATTCTTATTTTTTCCAATCTTTATTTGCTTAAAGGGCAGGAAAACTGAAATAATAGAAGAAAACTGCCAGAAGAGATTTAATGGGGAATAATGAAAGTGAAAAAAGGATCCTCTTTTCCAACAAATCTAGTCTAGGTAATAATGAGACTTTGAAAAAGAGTGCTGATTCATAGATTTCCCCCAGTTTCTTTTTTTTTTTTTTATTTCTCTGGAATACATGTAAGGACATCGAAGTACTAAACATGTTTGGTCTGTGATAGCACCAAAAGGAGTCATGGAGCTTGTATATATTATTAAAACAATTAAGTGTTACTGTTGGGCATGGGTAAAGGTTTCATTTCATGTTTACTTCCCAAAGTTTTTGAAAGTGCCTGTGGACAAAAGAAATAACACTTTTCAAACTCTCCATGGTGGGGGGGGGGTCATTAACACCCACCACAGAGGTAGTACTTGGCCTTGCCAGTTTGGCTGTCTCTGGTGGACAAGACAACAGGGCCACCAGGAGATTACCACTGAAGCTCTACAGAGCAGCGCCGCCCCCCAACCCGGCATGCACCCGCTGACGTGCAGGAGGGAATCCTACAGTATATTTCCCCCTGGACTATGTTCAGGAATGCGCTTTAACTTGCTTTTTGAAAAAAACAAAAGCAACATGCTCTGCAGATCATGGAGCGCTTGGTGCAATTTTCTCCTTGCTCCAGCTCCAGACTGCAAAAAGATGAAAGATAGGTTCTGCTAATGCTGGCCTATGGACAAGGCCCTTGGCCTGCATGCTTTGTAAGCTCAGGAGCCCACAGGATTCAGAAGGTCCGAGAGCGGGGGCCACAGTCATCGCCGGAGCTCCCTAGCAACTCATGGCCCCGTCAAGGGCAGCTGCTGATTCCTCTTGCTTCTCCTCGTCTCTCAGCCTTTAGTTGAAATTACAGCAAGTCAAATAGCTGATGCTTTTCCCTTCTCCGGGTAAGGGGGAGGATACATTGTTCACCAGTGTGTTCTGTCTGGCTTCTCTGATGAGTCGGCATGCTAAGTCAAGGAAGAGTTTCTCTACGTTATCTGATTCCTTGGCTGAAGTCTCCAGGTAATACATGTCCTGAGCTTCTGAGAATTCCTCAGCTCTCTGCTGGGAGACCTCTCTCCTGTCAGCCAGGTCAATCTTGTTGCCTGTAACAGTGGTAAAAAGAAAAGAATCACCATATCATTGTGCACAGGATCAGAGCCATCAAAATTCATTTCCAGATCTGAAGTCCCACTAGACAGATGGACTGCGATTACAGAAGTGCTTATTTTATCATACCAATGCTATTTCTAACAGCAATGAACCACAAACAACCCAGATACCCATCAGTCAGGCACTGGTTAATAAATAACACTGCGTTTGCACAATATAATATCTGTCCTTGAGAAAAAAATTAAGAATATTCTATATACTACCATGAAATAAGAAAACTACAATTCCGCACAAAAAGCAAAGAGAAGCCAGGTGCCAGGGGCTCACACCTGTAATTCTAGCTATTCAGGAAGTTTGGACCTAGAAGATTGAAGTTTGAAGCCAGCCTGGGCAGGAAAATCTGCAGGACTCCATCTCCAATTAACCAGTAAAATGATGAGCTGGAGGCATGGCTCAAGTAGTACAGGGGGGAAAAGAAGGGAAAAAAAAAAACAAACAAAAATATATAATCAACAACTATTCTCTCTTTGATAGAGGGAATTATGTGAAAAAAATGTATAGACGTTTACATAGACATATAGTCTATATTTCATTTCCTTTTTAAGAAAAGAAGAAATAAAAGCTTAAAATATAATAGTTGCATGAATTTTTGGTGGGTAATATATTTATTTAAGAATGCATAGATATATGACAATTTGTTTATCTGATTGGCCTTAGGAATGTTTCCATGTAGGGACTATTACGTTTTTTTTTTAAGTCTGAGCTGGATGCTGGTGGCTCATACCTGTAATCCTAGTGACTCAGGAGGTTGAGATCTGAGGGTCCTGGTTCAAAGCCAGTCTAGGTAGGAAAGAGTCTCTCTGACTCTTATTTCCAATTAACCACCAAAACACCAGAAGTAAAGCTGTGGCTTAAAATAGTAGAGCACTAGCCTTGAGCACAAAAGCTCAGGAATGGCACCCAGGCCCTGAGTTCAAGTCCCATGACTGACAAAAAAAGTGTGAATAAGAATAATTTTTTGAACAAAAAAGCAAAAATAAAAATAATTACCTATGAAAGAAAAATATTGAGTGGATAAGAGTAGAAAGCATACTTCTCTGAATATACTTCAAAAGTTTTGGCTTCAAAAATTTATAATTTGAATTTAATACAAAATCAGATTTGAAAAGAAATCTCTAAAATTTGAAAGCAAAATTAAGTGAACATGCCTATCATAAAGCAGTACAAACACCCACAAGTATTTCAAATGAATGGAAGATGTGATCATTTTCCAGGTGCCAGTAACCCTAGCTGCTTAGGAGGCTGTGATCAGGAAACATCAGTCCTGGCAGAAAATTTCGTAAGATCCCTTCTAGAACAAAATTTGGCTGTATGGTGACATATACCTGTCATCCTAGCTACATAGTAGCTGAGATTATGAGGATTATGTTTTCAGGTAACACATCATCTCAATGTAAGAAGTTGGGTATGATGATACATGCCTATCATCCCAGATGGTAAGAAATGAAAAATAGGATAGCCATCCTGGCTGTATAGCCAGGCAGGAAGTGATAGTTCTACCTCAGAAATAATCAGCAAAGCTGGGCACCAGTAGCTCATGCTTGGAATCCTAGCTACTCAAGAGGTTGAGATCTGAAAATTGAAGTCAGCCTATGCAGACAGTCATGAGACTCTTATCTCAATTTACTGGCAAAAAGTTGAAAATGGAGGTGTGGCTCGAATTAGAGCATCAGCCACAAGCAAAATCCTGAGCCAGAACATGAGGCCTTATTACTGACCAAAAAAAAAAATCAAGTAATTAGCACAAAAACAAAACAGCTAGAAGTATGACTCAAGCAACAGTGCTTGCCTGCCAAGTGCAATACACAAACTTCCAGCTCTGGTACCACTTAAAGATACATAAATAAACAAATGTTAACTTATCTTTTTGTTTTATTTTGTGCCAGTCCTGGGGCTTGAACTGAGCACTGTCCCTGAGCTTTTTTTGCTCAAGGCTAGCACTCTACCACTTGGCTACAGCTCCCATTCTGGCTTTTTGATGGTTAATTGGACATAAGAGTCTCATGGTCTTTTCTGTCAGGGCTGGTTTTGAACTGGAATCCTCAGATCTCAGCCTCCTGAGTAGCTAGGATTACAGGTATGAGCCACTGGCGCCTGGCTAACCATGCATCCTTACGTATATGCATTAAGGACAAAAAGGACTGAAAGCAAATTAACTGTTGTGGGAATCATCTTGTTCAAGGCAGTGCTTCTATTGGTATTCTGCGGCTGCCTTATGTGCCCTAAGGGATAAAGCAAATGAGTACTCATGCTGGTATCCCAGGGAGCTGGGATTTTGGGGGGCATAAAAAAATAAAATCAAATACAGATTTGAGGTTAATGAAGTTAAATGAAATTTCCACAGACCCCCCAATTATAAATGCAAATATGTGAATAATTATGATACATTGTATCTTTCTTCAGGAAACATGACTAAAGTGAAATGTCACCACGTAATGATAATTACTCTGGCCTGGGAATGCTGGGTATGAATTATAAAATACCTAATAGAATGTGTCTGGGTTTTCCTGTCAGTGCCCATTCTTCTTCACTTGGAGATTCTCAAAGTTGTGCTTGTGGAGTTGCCCCCATGGGCATTTCTAAGCAGGGAAGTTCCCACACCTGCCTACAGTGAGATAGACGTCATCCCTACAAAAGGAGGGGCGGTAAGCTCCATGACTGCTATGGGGGGACTACTTTGTTTGAAGGAGGATGCCAAGTGCCGATCTGCCCCTGGGCTGCTTTGCTCTCCTGTATCCTTTTAAATGAACCTGAGGCCAAATGTGGTCTATGTGTCTTGTGAGTGAGAACACTTAGTATGGGCCAATAAGGGGTGTGTGTGTGTGTGTGTGTGTGTGTGTGTGTGCACATGTGTTTATGTGTATGAGAGAGAAAGAATATGTGTGTGAAGGGGGAGAGAGAGAGAGAGAGAGAGAGAGAGAGAGAGAGAGAGAGAGAGAGAGAGAGAGAATTCGCTCTGTACAAGGATACATGTCAGCACTGAACACTGCAAGGTCTATAAGCAATGACCAAACCCGCAGTAAGGAGGACCCTTAGCACCTAGGTTGTGGCCTCTAAATATCAACTTCCCATTGAAAAGAAACAGTACATCTTCTTCAGAACATCTTCTTCTGACTAAGCTGTTGCATCTGGCTTCAAAGAACACACAGATCTCTACCACCTGAGCTACATCTTCAGCCTCTTTTTGCTCATTATTTTCAAGGTAGGATTTTATGATTTTACTTTATGCCCAGGCCAGCCTGAGCTTGGGTCTTCCTTTTTCTTTTTCTTGTTTTGCTTTCTTTCGTGTGTGTGTGTGTGTGTGTGTGTGTGTGTGTGTGTGTGTGTGTGTGTCTGTGTGTGTGTGTCTGTGTGTGTGTGTGTGTGTCTGTGTGTGTGTGTGTGTGTGTGTGTGTGTGTGTGTGTGTGTGTGTGTTTTAATGTTAGAACTGAGGCTTGAACTCAGAACCATTGTCCTTTAGCTTTTTCATTCAACCACTTGAGCCACACTTCTACTTCTGGCTCTTGGATGGTTGATCGGAGATAAAGAGGCTCACAGACTTTCTGCCCCAGCTAGCATTGAACCATGATCCTCGGATCTCACCCTCCTTAGTAGATAGGATGAATCCTCCTTTGTTTTCTTCCTAGTGTTGCAAGGGATGACAGTCATTTTTCATAACTGGGATGACAGGCAGTACTCCTGAAGCAGCTTTTTTTGTTGAGTTGGAGGCTTGTGAGCTTTTATATCAGGTTGTTTTGAACTGAGGTTACAATTGGCTAAAATTATAGACTTGGCCCACCATACCCAGACGCTAGGCTTTCTTTGTTAAAGAAAGAAATAAAATTTACCCTTCATAAATACATATATTTTTAATAGTACAAACATTGGGGGTTATTTCAAAATAATCTAGGCAGGGAGGGTAGGCAAAATAGAGGGGAACAGATAAAACAAGAGTGGCCATAAATTAGCTGATAATTGTTGAAGTTGAAATATACACACAGGGGCTTCTCTCTAGTGATTTCTCTACTTTGCTTACATTTGATTTTTTCCATGCTAAAATGTTCCTTTATAAAGCCCATCCCTCTTTCTATTGAACTAATCATCTCTCCTCAAGCCTTCATTTTCAACTCCCTGAGATAAAAATCTCACATAGTAATGGTTTGACTCAAGTTCTCACAAACTCTTTTGGAACAAAAAGAGATACTAAGTCCAGAGCTGGCAGCTTTCAAATAGCTTGCGGCACAAGTTCGCTACGGAGCATGAAAGGTTCCAGGTCGGGGCTGGGGCACCAGCTCATAGCAAGGCAGATATTTAGCAAACAGCATCAAGTGAAAAGTCTAAAAGTGTTTTCCACAGCAGCGCATTAAAAGCAGACTATAGAGCATTGATCTTATGTGTGGTACGAACACCAACAAACACTCTGAGCCTCGTATCTCAAGTGTAAATTAGGAATTGTGACATGTAAAATTTTTCATATGAACTTTGTGCTTACAATGAAATGTTTACTTAGCTTACTATGAGCCTTAATTTGTAAGGTAGCCATGTTTATGAGGTTCTCTGCACACACTTCCAAAACTTAGGTCTTGCTAGACTAACCATAAAAATTCCTTCCTAGAAGGAAATATTTTAACAAGTTAACCGTTATTACTATTTTTCTATCTGACTAGAGGAGTTGTTAAAGCTTTGGTCCACTTTACTGTAATTCCTTTTTGTTGTTGCTTTGGAGTTTTGTTTTTTTTAACTGTATTTTCTTTTTTCTTTTCTTTCTTAGCATTAGGGGTTGGAGCCCCGTTCCAAGGATACTGGAACATAGGATATCAAACTTGAATGCACTGAGCTACATCCCACACCTGTAATGCCATTTTTGTTTACTTATTTATTTTTTGTCAGTTGTGGGGCTTGAACTCAGGTCCTGGGAGCTGTTCCTGAGCTTTTCTGCTCAAGGCAAACACTCTACCACTTTGAGCCATGGTGCCAGTTCTGGTCTTCTGGTGGTTAACTGGAGATAAGAGACTCAGGGACTTTCCTGCTCAGGCTGGCTTCCAATGGCCATCCTGAGATCTGAGCTTCCTGAGTAGCTAGGATTATAGGTGCGAGCCACCAGCTCCTGGCTTGTGATTCCATTTTTAATGGATGTATTTCTTAGGACAGGGTTGTTTTTTGGTCCCATCCCTCCAAACATATTGACATGAAAGAAAAGGCAGTATTTCCTTAAGGATTATTTTTGAAACACAGTGTCCAAACATCAGCACAAAAAAATTAAACAAAATCTATTTTTTAAGGAATGAACACTTGCTTAAATAACGAATTCCTTGTCACTCACAACCAGCAGTTTCCACCATCTTGTAACTCAATTTTTAAAAATTGTATAGCCACCCACATAACTTCCATGAACAGCCAACTTCTCCCCAGAGCTCACATTAATAGAAAAATCAAACTGCAATATCTTCCACTTTATTTTTCTAAACAATCACTATGAGATGGAGTCTTCTTCATTTACTCTTCAGCTGCAGAAGAACTGAATACATGACTTACAAGGTACCAAAGCCTAAGTGTTATGTGATTATAGATTTCCTGACATCCACAAATCAACTTTCCTGCTCCTTCTTCCCTACTTACCCACTAGCACGGTGATGACCTTGTTGCTGGCATACTGTTCTATCTCTCGCAGCCACTCAGGTAGGCAGCGGAAGGATTCCTCACAGGTAATGTCATAGGTAAGGATCAAGGCATTGGCACTGCGGTAATAACTCTGGGTAATGGAGCGAAATCTCTCCTGTCCTGCAGTGTCCCAGATCTGTAGCTGTAAAGGGAAAAGGGGAGGATCAGCTTGAAGTAGGAGGAAATTTCAAGAGCATGCCTTTCTTTTGCTTAGAAATGAGAAGACCCATGGGCTGGGAAGGTGGCTCAGTGGTAGAGTGCTTGACTTGCATGCATGAGGCCCTGGGTTCGATTCCTCAGCACCACATAAGCAAAAAAAGAAAAAAGTCAGAAGTGGCGCTGTGGCTCAAGTGATAGAGTGCTAGCCTTGAGCTGAAGAGCTGAGGGACAGCGCCCAGGCCCAGAGTTCAGGCCCCATGACCGGACCCCCCCTCCCAAAAAAAAAAAAGAAATGAGAAGACCTACTCCTAAATAATTTCATGGTTATTTTCTGCCCTGAAGCCATTTATGATCTGTCGCTGTTGTTAGGTATTTGGATTTTTTTGGGGGGGGGGTCCGGTCGTGGGGCCTGAACTCTGGGCCTGGGCGCTGTCCCTCAGCTCTTCAGCTCAAGGCTAGCACTCTACCACTTGAGCCACAGTGCCACTTCCGGGTTTTTTCTTACGTGGTGCTTAGGAATCGAACCCAGGGCCTCTCATGCATGCAAGGCAAGCGCTCTACCACTGAGCCACCTTCCCAGCCCCTGGATTTTTTTTTTTTGTTTTTCTCTTTGGTTATTTGAGAATTCCTTCTTAATTCTTAAAAAATAAAATAAGATATAGCCTCCTGTACATTTATTGGGTTTCAACTTGTATTTTAAGAAGCTTATGTTGGGCACTGTAGTTCACACATGTAATCCTTACTAGTCAAGAGGCTGAGATCTGAGAATCATAGTTCAGCTCAGGCAGAAAAGTCCAAGACTCTTATCTCCAATTAACTACCAAAAACCCAGAAGTGGAAGTATGACTCAAGTGGTAAAGTATCAGCCTTACCTAAGTGCTAAGTTCAAGCCCCAGTACCAGCACCAAAAAAAAATTTAAAAACCCCAGAAGCTTATACATAACATAGTAAGTACTTTGTATGTAATAATTCAATCCTCATAATTACTCTATGAGTTAGGTACAATTATACCTATTTCTTCCCCGAGGAAAGTACAGTATGGAGCTACTGCTCAGAGTCTCCTAGACAACTTATCAGGAGCTATGTCCCAGGCTTTGCTCAGAGCAGGCTGT
The DNA here is from genome assembly GCF_024711535.1 of Dipodomys merriami. Lineage (NCBI taxonomy): Eukaryota > Metazoa > Chordata > Mammalia > Rodentia > Heteromyidae > Dipodomys > Dipodomys merriami. The sequence goes on along the minus strand of NW_027203937.1, from coordinate 8,929,520 downwards.
CATTCTGTAGTCACTGATGTTACAGAAAGAGGAAGAAATCCAACCTTACCACTCTTTCTAGTGAACAATCCAAAAAAAAACCACAAGAAGACACCCTTCTTGTGTTCCTTCTTGTGTTCACCCTCGTATGAACGGAAACAGGAACACAGCCACAGCAGACAGAAAAACATTGCCCTTTGCTCTGTGACCTTGGGTGAGTCAATGAACCTCTTTGAGCTTCTGTTGTTTCTTGCTGAACTCCTTCTAAAGTGGAATCATTTCTGAAGCCTAATAATGGGTGGCTTTTGTAATGAAGAAGGCAAACTACTCCTTGCATCTCTTCTTCAATGTCTCTGCCCAGAGCAGAGGAGGAGTGAGACAGATAGTCTGACCAGAGCAGGTCACGAGACCTTGGGGAACGTCAACCACAGCCACTGCTGTCCTCTGCCATTCCGTCCTCTGACTGTACATCTCACACATCACAGCTGGATCCCCTTCGACACACCACCACTTCTGCAGGAAAGGCCTTCCGGAACCTTCCCAGGGACATTGTGATCACCCTTGCAACACATTGTGTGTCATCCACCTCATGATTATTGGTGTAGTGACTCATCCGTGTCTTTCCCACTTGCTCAAGGCCTCAAGATGGAGGCTGCAGGGTTCGTTTTACTCACCAAATGCAGTTCCCAGCAAAGGGAAGATAGTCAAATATTTACCAACAGTCTCACTGGAGACTGAAGGGAAACTCTCCTAACCAGTTACTCACAAAGCTGGCAATCAGCCTCCACGTCTCCTTTCCCCAGGGAGGCCTGGCCCCCCACCTCCTTGCTGCATTTGCCACTGAAGACTTATTTAAGTGGCGAGGTGACTCTAAAGAGCGCAGTCGGTGATGTTGCCCTCTGCTTTGCCAGCTTAGCTGGTCAGGGGTGGGTGGTCCCTGCCACAAATTAGTTGCACACTCCTTGGATTTGAAGTCACAGCTGACATACATTGGAGTCTAAGTGTACAAACTGCAAACAGAGAGACGTAACAGCTTTTGCTGGAACTTAAAGCTCTTCTCTGCCTCAAACCTAGGAACATAGTTCTCTTCTGCAGGTCTTGCCTTAAGAGTAGCAGGTTATTGTGTTTTGTTTGTTTGTTGTTGCCAGTTCTGGCACTTGAACTCAAGGCCTGGGTACTGTCCCTGAGCTGTTTTTGCTCAAGGCTAGCATTACTTTACCACTTGAGCCACAGTGACACTTCTGGCTTTTTCTGTGTATGTGGTACTAAGGAATCGAACCCAGGACTTCATACATACTAGGCAAGCACTCTACTACTAAGCCACATTCCTAGGCTAGCAGGTTATTGTTTTAAAGCCCATGGAGCCTCTAAATGCAAGGGATTTGATTGAGATACTGCCGGTCATTAGAATACCCTGTGTTCTCATGACTAGCACATTTCAGAAACCGCTTTGAGCATTAAATACTTTCTACAAGAGTCATTATGCAGCCTTGACAAGATAGATGCTACTTCGCCCGGGGAAGCTGCCTGTTTTCCGCCTGACAGTTGGTTATTAAGAATGTTTATATGCTACTGCCTTTTTTCACTCTGCTTGCCTTCGCTTTTCTCTGTAATCCATTTGCCTCTCTCAGCATTTATAGGACACTGTGCAAGGCGCAAGGAGGACCCAAGATGTCAAACATGATCCTTCGTCTAAAAACACTGTATAAACAGACTGCGAGACTCAAATCCAAGTGTAAGTAACAACAGCGCAAATGAGATGTTTTATCAAAAAGGCCAGCATAGTAGTTCCTACCTGTAATCCTAGCATTTAGGAGGCAGAGGCAGGAGAATCCCAAGTTTAAGACTATAACCTGTGTTCTATAGTGAGACCCTCTCTAAAAGCACAAAAGATTAAAAAAAAAAAAAGACAGCATGTATCCTAATGTTGTCTCATGACAGTCATTATATATTTTCAGTACTGCAGCCATGAATATTCTAGCTTCCCACCTACAACATAGGGATACCACAATGCTTATCCACTCTTTGATTGTACCACTACTTAATCACTACGGCCTCTTTCTCACTACAATGGATTGTTGCTACTTGGCAACAATGTCAACATGACTAGTGTCCTAGCCCACCTCCTGAGCAGTCTGTGTTCTCTTCGACATCATACCCGCACTGCCTAACACCCTGTGTAGTGGACACATTGGAACAATGATTAAATGATATAGAATTGTGGAATCCCTAAGGCAAGAATAATTAATTAGCCTTAAAAGAGTAGTACAAGCAGGGTGCCAGTGGCTCATGCCTGAAATCCTAGCTACTCAGGAGGCTGAGATCTGAGCATCATGGGTCAAAACCAGCCATGGCAAGAAAGTTCGTGAGACTTTTATCCCCAATTAACCACCAGAAAACCGGAAGTGGTGCTGTGGCTCAAGGGATACAGTGCTTGCCTTGAGCTGAAGAGCTGAGGGACAGCACCCAGGCCCTGAGTTCAAGCCCCATGACCCAAAACAAAACAAAACAAATATATATGTATATATGTATATATATATATATATATATATATATATATATATATATATATATCAAAATGTATCATCATTTAACAGTTTTTAAGGATACAAGTCAGTGGCCTATCTGGCCATTTTTGTTGTTGTTGTTGTTTTGTTTTGGTTTTGGTCATGGAGCTTGAACTGGGCCTGAGTGCTGTCCTCAGCTCTTCAGCTCAAGGCGAGCACTCTACCACTTGAGCCACAGCACCACTTCCAGTTTTCTGGTGGTTTATTAGAAATAAGAGACTCACAGATTTTCCTACCTGGGCTCGCTTTGAACCACTATCCTCAGATCTCAGCCTCCTGAGTAGCTAGGATTACAGTTGGGAGCTACCAGCACCTGGCTACATGTTTTAACTACATTTTCTGCTCAAGCTCATCTTTATACTGCATACTCCTTTAAGACGTGAGCCTACTAGCCAGTTGCTGGTGGCTCACAACTAGAATCCTAGCTACCCAGGAAGTTGAGATTTGGAGGATCATTGTTCAAAGCCAGCCTGTGCAGAGAAGCATGTGAGACTCCATCTCTAATTAATCAGCAAAATGTCAGCTTGGGGGTGTGGTTTAAGTGTTAGTGCACTAGACCTGAGCAAGAAAGCCACCTAAGAACACAAGGCCCTGAGGTCAAGCCTCTGTAATAGCAAAAAGATGGGGAGGAGACTCCTTAACTTGACCTCCACGGAATCTGGCGTTTATTCTCAATGGTTATAAGAATCTTCTAATTCCTGGGTTAGCTTGCCTGTGATTGGGAGCCATTCTAGAAAGAATGATCACCTGTGTGAACCTGGGAGACTGAGGGGAGCTGAGGAAAGAGACCCTTGTTCTGGTCCTACATTTGATGTTGCACAAACTCATAGTGGTTTCTCTTTCCCTTGATTGCACAGGGCTCTGAGAAAGCTTGCAAAGCTTAGTAACTAATCATCACCAAGAACGGAGGTGTGCAGTAAATGTTAACACCAGTGACAATAACACAACTGTCTTCCAGTTGTGCTGGCAACTCAAGCCTGTAATCCTAGCTACTCAGGAGGATAAGGTCTGAGAGTCACAGTTCAAAGCCAGCCCGGAAAGTCTGTGAGACTCTATCTTGAATTAACAACCAAAAAGTTAGACATGGAGCTGTGGCTCAAGTGACAGAGCACTAGCCTTGAGCAACAAAACTCAGAGACAGCACCCAGACCCTGAGTTCAAATCCTAGGGCTCACACACCAAAAAAGAAAGGGGGAGAGGTCCTTATATTTTCATACATTAATAAGACTATTGGGAACTTTCTTGTGCTTGCTAGACAGACTCTCTACCACTTGAGCCATTCCACCAGCCACATGAGGCTCTTGGACAAGGATGGTCGAAGAGGGCCATTCTGTGTCTTGACCAGAACGGGGATTAGTCTGAAGAGGTGCTGGACACAGGAACTGTGGTAGGAATACAAAGATGAGTAAAACACAGGAGCCTGTGTTCTTGCCATGGACTCAGAAGCCATGGAAAGATGAATTTTAGGAATGTAATCAGCATTTTAAAATGAGACTGGGAAGGGATGGGAAGGGGAAACAAAGGAGGAGGCTACAATGCTTGATAAGAAATGTACTCATTATCTTGCCCATGTAATTGTAACCCCTCTGTACAGTATTTTCACAATAAAAATTAAATAAAAAATAAAAAATAAAATGAGATTACAGCAGAACAAATCAGACTCAATGAGGCAAGCCAAGCGCAGACAGACAAACTGTACATGTTTTCTTCTCTCATATGCAGAAGCGAGATCTAATATAAACCAGGGCAAGATAAATTATACAGGACTCTGGGCATTCACATACAGTGAGACTAAAGGAGGGCCCTCTTAGAGGAGGAACCCAAAGGTATAATACCTCTAAACATCTGAAATACTATTTGTAGAAACAAATTCCGGGAAATGACAATATGGATTTCTTTTTGTGGTTGTTCGTTTTTTGCTTTATTTTTTTGTTGGTTCTTTGTTTCTATCTTCTGAGGGGGGCAAAGAGGGAGGAGGGGTGAACAAATGCAGCAGTGGTACTCAGTAAACACTACGTAGAAAATGAACTCTGCAACTTGTGGGCAGGGACAGAAAGGGGGAACTTAGAGGAAAGAGAAATGTACTCCTCACCTGATTTATGAAGCAGTGACCCCTCTGCACAACACCTTAATAATAACAATAAATGGAAGACTAAGCCCAGAGATTTCAGACACTAAGTGTGTTCTTACCACGGGGAGCATTTTTTTTTATTCAGCACTTATTTTGGTCAGTGCCAGGCATGACATTTCTAACATGCATATGAACTCTCACGCGTGTCTAAGTGGGAACTGCAGGCATGGGATTGAAGCTCATAAAGTGGATTCATCCTTACCCAGTTCCCGTCTTGGTAACCAGCTCCTCTGCAAAAGGAATGAAAGGAACTCCAAAGACTTTGCCTGCGTATGCAGCCCACTCCTGCCCCTCCCCTCTGGCCCTTGCCCATCTGGTTGGCATCTGTGGGAGTTTCACACCCTACTTTTACTTTCCAGTGCCCCCAAGTCTCCTTTCCATGGTTGTTTTCAGTGTAATGTCTCTGAAGAAATCAGGACTGGAAGAAATACTGGAAAAGCTCAAGAGCCTCTTCCTAACACTTCTTTTGCAATCGCACCTAGGAGATGCTACATGAACATCTTGGAGCTTACTTGCCCTTCCCAGGGCATTCAAAAAAGGAGTGCCGGTACACACAGATGCCATAACACAACCAAATCTGGCATGCTTATGTTAGGATCTGATGCCTGTTTCTCTGTGCTGCTGGATAGCCTGGTTAGCATTTCTTTCCATGGGACTTGGCTTGGAAACACCTGACTAAAATTCAAGAACCGAGTGGCAGGCCGAACACAGTACCAGGATCAGTGTCTTTCCCTCATCCCATGTAATTTACTCCCATCCCTGCTACAAGGTGTCAGGGCTATTCCACCCTTGTCTCTAGTGGGGAAAGCCCACAGGAGTGGATAATTGGTTCAGATCCTGTCTATCTCCCGTCCTGGTGGCTTAGAACCATGGATAAGTGAGTTTAACCTTCCTGATGCCAGGAAAAGGACAATCTACCTGCCTCCCAGGGTTTATACTGAAGGTTATGGTTACTACAGTAACACATGTGCTGGGGGCCAGTGGCACACACCTGTAATCCTAGATACTCAGGAGGCTGAGGCTGAGGATCACAGTTCAAAGCCAAGACTGGGCAGGAAAGTTCATGAGACTCTTACCTCCAATCAGCCAGCAAAGAGACAGAAGTGGAACTGTGGCTCCAATGGTAAGAATGTTAGCCTTGAACAATAAAGCTAAGGGACAAGCTCTAGTACAAGTACAAAAAAACAAAACAAAACAAATAAATACAAACCCATATGTAAGAGCTCCTGGCAGTTTCCCTGACCACAGCAAGCACTGTATCCTCTCCTGTTCCTGGGAATACCCCACTTCTCCCAGTACCAATCCACTGGGGAGCCGCCAAGTTAGGGACAGAGTAGAGATCATGGTTCCTTTCTTGGATTTTTATTTAGCACATCTCTTTCATTAGGGATAAGGGTGTGAGGGGAGTCAAGATAACTTTAATAAGCTAGTTCTGTGACTGAATAACCTAAAACAACATGTGAGGGACCTGGCAGCTTTCTCATGGGGCTGCTGTTTAGAGGAAATATTATTGTTTACTGGCCCAACTCAGGAAATCAGGAAAGAAATTTCTTCCTTGGTTTTACATCATCAAACATGACAGAAGACAGGATAATCTATTTAGCCCTTCTTTCCATCTTCCAGTGTAGAAGTTTTGTCATCCACAATCTCTTCCTGCTCCATAAAGATACTGGAAGGAAGCCATCAAGGCTGGGTGTAGAGATTCCTTCCTTCCTTCCTTCCTTCCTTCCTTCCTTCCTTCCTTCCTTCCTTCCTTCCTTCCTTCCTTCCTTCCTTCCTTCCTTCCTTCCTTCCTTCCTTCTTTCCTCCTTCCCTCCCTTCCTCCTTCCCTTCCCCTGGGCTCTGTCCCCAATCTTCTTTCACTTAAGGCTGGTGGTACTCTATCATTTGAGCCAAAGCTCCACTTCCAACTTTTTGGTGGTTAATTGAAGACAAGAGGCTCACAGACTCTCAGGCCCAGGCTGGCTGTGAACTTTGATCCTCAGATCATAGCCTCTTGAGTAGCTAGGATTATAGGTCGAACCACCAATACCCAGCTCCAGGTGGATTACCATAAAAACAATGAACAAATGTGATGCAGATAGGATAGCACTATTTCATCTCAACTCTTACAGGGCACAAGAAAGCCTTAGGGCACATTTAAAGCCTTACCTTTACTTTTTCACCATTGATCTCCACTGTCTTAATCATAAAATCAACTCCAATTGTGGCTCCTTGACCTGGGGGGAAAAGACCCTAAAGAGGAAACAATGGTGAGTAACAGTTAGGCATATGTTTCCATTAGATGAAACTTCTGCCTCCCCCACAGCCCTCTCTGCCCACTATTCACTGCAGACCCTTCCCTCGGCTGAGTTAACTGGTAGAAAAGGCAACTCTGGTTGACGTCACAGGAGCACTGTGAAACTCCAGATGTGTGTTTTGAGAAGAGAGGAGGGGCAAAGAGGGAGAGAAAATTGTTGGGAGAAACCAACACAGAAATGGGGACAAAAAAGCAAGAGGATTAGGGAAGGGCTATGGGGGTGCAAGGGGTGCTGATTTCAAAGAAAGAAACAAAGGAGCAGGGGACCCCAGGAATGAGATCAGGGTTGTTGCATTGAGGGAAATGGATAGGTAGTCTACAGAGGTAAAACTAAGGAAGCTTAAATTTGGTTATGCATCCTGAAGGTGTCAGCCACGAAGGTGCATGGCCAATAGGAAAGCAAACAAGAACTGAGCAGGAGAATGAACACAAGACAATGAACATTGGAATTGTCTTCTGCCCTGGGGCCAGGTTCGGTGGGTCTAAGAAAATTGTCCTCAGGGAGAGACAGTGGAGGAGAAACAGCAATAAACGAGGAAGCAGAAGGCTTTGGGTCACTAGTGCCTCAAAAAGAGAAAGCCACTCTCCCACTGGGCTTTCCAGTCCAACAAGTGTGAGGTAGAAATGAGCATGGAAAGGAGGGGGAGGAGAGGGAGGAGCTAGAGGAAAGAAGGGAGAGGGGAGGGAAGGAGCTTTTTGTAAGCTGGAAACAGAGTCATTTCCAAAAAGATAGGATATTAGTAAAATGATGTTGAATGCTGTTTACTGTTGCATAATGTTTCCTTTAAGCTTCAGAAGGAAGTTGATGGTAGCAAGGAGTTCTATCAAGAAAGGACTCTATTTAGTCTCCCTTCCCTTTCCTCTCATATTTCAGAAATTGAACTAAAATGGACCTTATTAATTCTGGCAGCCAAGACTACAGGATCTTCAATCAAGTCTAATCCCTAACAAGAGAGTTCCTTAATTAAAGTTTGAACTTAAAAGGCTGAGCTTGAACCCAAAAGAGAATGTTCCCATTGAAGGCCTGCAAAAAAAACATAAATATATTCATAACTTTCCTTACAAATATTGAATCAATTTTCTTCTGTTTTGACTTGGCTCCAATACCAGGTGGGCAAATTTCAAGTTTATAGCTCCAGCTGTTTTGTAGTCTACCAAATGCCAAAAACTAAAAAAAAAAAATTCCTCCAATGTTTTCTTCCCTCACCCCCCCCCACTATTTTGTTCCCCAACCATTCATACCTCAAAAACAGTTGAATCTTATCCATTTTAACTGCTTACTGGTGAATAAAAATAAACAAAATCCTGTCTAGGAAAAATGAATTTGGAGGTGGATATCTGAGAGGCTAGAAGGACAAAAGGTAGACAGCAAAGGAAAAGAAGTAAAGAAGTAAAATATGCTCCTTTGCCAATATTACTGTTGAAAAAAGGAAATATTTTCATCTTAAACGATAGGGTTTGGGTTTATAGAGAGTGGTGTCAGAGGTTCAAACCTGCAAGAGATAGAAATTATCAGGCTAAAAAACTTATCAGCCCAGGAAACTGGGTGGAATCCTGGCTTTGCCCCTGACACAGTATGAGATCACATGCCCATCATTTAACCTCTGAACATTGGAGGTTTTTGTGTGAATAATGAGAGGAATACACTGAATAATCTCCAAGTCATCTTTTGGTAATGACACCAATTTCCTTCCTTCTCTGCAGTTCTGAGTCTTGTCCTTCTGGCAAAAGCAGAAACAATTAGTGATGTTAAGTGGATGTAAAACCAGTTAAGAGATATCTCTCCATCCCATTGGATGAAGAACCCCTGATACCTCATAGCTTTTTATTCTTGATTTCACCAGACTCCATATAAAACACAGGTTCTTTGTGCACTCACTTAACACAGGAAAACCTCTCTTATTTTTGTAAGGTCTGCTCCTGGAAGGCGAGCAGACTCCACCCTCCTCACAGTAAAGTCTCCACCCAGTACCTGCGTTACCTAGGCAACTGGCACACCTGGAAGAGGTCATATCTGCATCTGCTGAGGTCACGTCTGAATTCCATGTGGCCACACCTTTCTCTACCCATACCCTAGCCCAGGCCCAGATGCCCCCTTTTTTCCCAGGTCTTTCCCAGGCCTTTCCCAGCCAGGTGAAGTGCCAACATGGCACTTCATACCCCTTACCATGTGTGTGGTGCTCTTTTTACTTGGCCACCTCTTTTTTAAAAAACCTAACAATCTACAGTGACTCTGGGCCCTAAAGCTGCTTTTGTTACCCAATCTGCCTCTTCAGTTTTCCTCAGACCCACACACTGTCAGGCTTTGGAACTCACCAGGCTCCTCCTGTACCATGGGAGGGCTGGGAAGGGCAGGGAGCTCTGGGCAGGGAGGGCTGGGAAGGGCAGGCTCACCAGAAAAGCCGGGGACAGGATCATGACTTGGACCCAAGTCTCCACTCCTGAGCCAGTGCTCTTTCTATCATACCTGGTGGCCCTACCCGGCGTGGAAACCTTGTTTTAGCCAAGGACCATTTGGTATTGATAATATCTTTTGCAGGCCACACAAAATTATCGATACAAGCAGATGAGCCGCCACAAGCTTAGAAAGGCCTGACTCAACAGGGTACAGTGCCTTATACCTATAATTCCAGCTATTTGAGAGACTGAAAATGTGAGGATTATAGTACAAGACTAGCCTGGAAAAAAAAAAAAAGTTAGTGGGAAACTCCACGGAAAAATCTGCGCTTGGTATCACAAACCTGTCATCCCAACTATGTTTGGAAGCATAAATAGGATAGCAGTCCAGGCCAGTACAAGCAAAGAGCAAAACCCTATCTTAAAAATAACCAGAGCAAAAAAGGACTAGAGGTACGGCTCAAGTGGGAGAGTACCTGCTTACCAAGAGTGAATAAGCTAAGTTCAAGCTCAGCACTAGAAAGACAAAAACACAAGAGGAGGAGGAAATGGAGGAAGTGGCAGTTTCAACTTTCCCAACATGCTTGTTACGAAGACACAGCTATATGCACGATGGTCGAGAGAAGGGCATCCTTCATTTTTCCAGGGGATACACAGCCTTAGAAGGACTTCTCAGTGCATTGAAAACATCTGTGTCCTGTTGGTGAACCTCAAGAGAGCAGCTCCACAGGAGACTTGTAGCTAGGCCATATGATAAAGGTTCAAGCCAGAAAAGACACTGGCTTCGGTGCAAGTCTTCCTTTACAGTCTTCATTTCATTTTTATTTCAAAGACTTAGAAAATCAGCATACTTGTTTCTATACCAGAACAATTTTCTCAGTTTGCTGGGAGGAGGGAAGAGGGCAAAGACAAGGAGTTTGAGGTTTCCTTTGTATTCATTTGTTTATGACTATTTAGGTTTAGCTTAAGGTCCAAATTCATTTGTTTCTCCTTTTGGATCATTATGAACTACTCATCTAGTTTTTAAACATATCAGTCCATACATACACATACATGTGTGCGCACACACACACATGTATACATATAAGCATCATTGGGGCTTTATTTATTATTATTATTTTTTAAGTAGCTGGGCATTGGGGTTTTTACTCAGGGTATTGGGCATGCCAGGCAGGTGCTCTACCACTGAAGCCATGCCCCTAGTCCTTTTTTGCATTCATTATTGTTTGAATAAAGTCTCAGTTTATGCCTGGGCCTGCCCAAACCAATCTCAGCCTCTTCTGAAGCCAGATGACAATATGATGTCCAAATTTCTATTAGTTAAGATAGGACCCCACAAACATTTTGCTCAAATTGGCCTCAAATTATGATTGGCCCCATCTCTGCCTCCTGAGTAGCTAGGATTACAGGTGTCAGCCACTTTACTTGGTCAATAATTTATTTTTGATGCTGCACACTGAAAGTAAAATGGCATGTTCTTTTCATAAAAAGAGAGCAGAAATGAGACGTGGGAAGTTGGAGTTATCCCCAGAGCTATGATTCCTTTGGGCAGTTTAGACAAACACTAGGCCACAAACAATGCAGCTTCCAAAGGATGTATGCAGAACCCATAGTTATAGGCACAATGGCTCATGTTGGAAATCCTAATTACTTAAGGGGTGAATATCAGAGAATCATAATTTAAGGCCATATGAAACAAGAGCTAGGTGCTGTAGTTTGTGTTAGCTACATTCAAAGTTGAGATCAGGAGGACTGAAATCCTAAGCCACCCTGGGCAACAAAGTTCACGAGATCCCATCTCAAGAGAAAAGGCTGGGTATGGTGGTACCCACCTACCAGCCCAGTTACATGGAGAAGCTTAAACGGGATCATGGTCCAGTGTGGCTCAGGCAAAAAATGAGACACCCCCCTCTCAAAAATGACCAGCACTGAGCTGAGAAGGTGGCTCAGTGGTAGAGCACTTGCCTTGCATGCATGAGGCCCTGGGTTGATTCCTCAGCACCACATAAGCAAAAAGAAAAAAGCCAGAAGTGGTGCTGTGGCTCAAGTGGTAGAGCACTAGCTTTGAGCTGAAGAGCTGAGGGACAGCGCTCAGGCCCAGAGTTCAGGCCCCACAACCGGACCCAAACACAAAATTAAAAAAAAAAAAAAGACCAGCACCATAAAAGGAGAGGTGGACTGGAGGCCTAACAAGCACAAAGCCCTGAGTTTAAACCCCAGTACCATCAGTGGATTGGGTACAGCAGCTTACGCATATAACCTAGTTACTCAGAGGACAGAAATAAGAGGATCACCGTTCTAGACTCATTTGGACAAAAAGTTAGCAAGACCTCCTCTCAAAAATCAAGCCAGCCACGGTAGTGTTTACCCCAAACCCCAGCTATGTGAGAGGCAGAAGTAAGAGGATTGCAGGCTGAGGCCAGCCCCTGACAAAAGCACAAGACCCTGTCTGAAAAATAACTCAAGCAAGCAAGCAAACAAACTCACAGGCCCTACCACGCATCTATCAGACTCCTCTAAAGGGGGCTGAACAGACACGCAAAGCGTGGGCTCCAAGTTCCCTTACCTGAGTGAATCGTCGGACTAGGCACGTCTTCCCCACACCGGCGTTGCCAATTAAAACGATTTTGAACAGGAAGTCATAATCTTCCATACTCATTTACACAGCTGCAAAGCAAACACAGGCCACAGTGAGAGGAGCCAGGTCAGGCCTGCTAGGGAGCGCGAGGATGTCAGCTGTGTGTCCTCAGCAACAGACCGGCCTGATTTGAAGAGCAACTTAATGACCCTGCCAGCCAGAGAGGCACACACATGTTTGGTCACGACGGACTTTAATCCTCCAGCTACTTCATGCCACAAAAAGTAAATGACACAGGTACCCTTTCGCCCAGTAACCTTTGTTCCTCCAAGCTGTCAGGTCACAAGACCTCAAGTGATAAGCCCCGGGTTCCACCTTTCTGGCTGGGGGTGCAGAGAAGCAGTACCAAAGGAGACAGCCCCGAGTTTAACGGTGGCATCTGGGCTGGACTGTCTCTGGGCAGAAGTGCTCGAGACTGGACCTGGAGACTGAGTGGAGCGCCCTATCCATCTGCTCTAAGTTTTGGGGTTTGGGGAGTGATGGTCGTCCTGGCCTTCTGCACCCAGCCCACTCCTACCACTACCACAGGCTGCCCTCCCTGCAGATGCCACAGGGCATCCCCAAGGGCTGCTTCTTGTTCCCAGGGGGTTTGGTATATGTTGTGTCCTGTGCCTAGGACAGCGCCCCCCACCCCCCACTCATTTTCTTCAAGGCCCAAATCCTATGGGACCAATACAAGCCTGCCCTCCCTTTTTCCCTCTTTCTCTCTATTTCTTTGTCCCTTCTTCCCTCTCCACTCCCCTTTCTCTCTCCTTCCTTTCCTCTCTATTTCTCTTTCCCTCTTTGCCTCCTTCCTTCCCTCTTCTCTCCTTCCCTCTCTCTTTCTCCTTCCCTTCCTCTCTCTATTTCTCTCTCCCTCTGTCATTCTCTCTCTGTCTGTCTGTCTCTGTCTCTGTCTCTGTCTCTCTCTCCTGGTCTTCCACAAATAAAGTGATATGCTTTCATCATTCCTCTGTCTTAAAACTTTACTGATAATGTGCAGTTATTTGTTCCAATGTCTGCCTCAGCCTTGAGGGAATACTGTCCTTCAACTCTATTTTTCTAAACTCCAGGGCAGAGTTACACATAGGAAATGTCTACTCTGCAGAAGGGAAGAAAAACAAGGGCTTATTGCTCTCATTTCCCCAGTTGTGCTGAAAAGAATACTAGATGCTCTGTCTACTTTAAAGGACTGTTTAAGAGTTTATTTATTTTGCTGGTCCCATGATTTGAATTCAGGCCCCTGAGCTTGTTCAGCTTACTTGCTCACAGCTTACCAATCTTTTTTTCTTTTTCTTTTTTTCCAGTTGTGATAGGACTTGACCTGAGGGCCAGGGCCCTGTCCTGAGTTCACTGGAGCTCTTTTGCTCAAGGCTAAGACTCTACCACTTTGGGCCATAGCACCACTTCTGGTTTTCTGGTGGTTAATTGGAGATAAGAGTCTCACAGACTTTTCTGCCCAGGCTGGCTTCCAACTGTGATCCTCAGATCTCAACCTCCTGAGTAGCTAGGATTACAGGTGTGAACCACCAGCACGCAGCCCCAGCCAACCTTTTCAATGGTTATTTTGGAGACAGTCTCATGGGCCTTACTACCCAGACTGGCTTTGGATCACCATCCTCTATATCTTAGCCTTGTGAGTAGCTAGGATTACAGACATAACCACCTGCACCCTGATTGTTGTATCTTATTTTTTGGTTCCAGGCCTTGGACTTGAACTCAGAGGCTAGGTGTTTTCCCTGAGCTTTATCCACTCAAGGCCAGCACTCTACTATTTAAGCCACAGTTCCACTTCCAGCTTTTGGGGTGGTTAAGTAGAGATAAGAGTCTCACGCACTTTCCTGCCACAGCTGGCTTTGAACTGCAATCCTCAGATCTCAGCCTCCTGAATAGCTGAGATTACAGGTGTGAGCCCGGTGCCTGGCTATTTTATTTTTCAATAAAACCTCCAAAGAGTTTCAGTACCTACATAAGCTCATTTTGGTGAAAGTAATCCTTGACTACTGAGAGCCTACTGCGGTACCCTGTCACCTAGAGACAACACGTGCTCCTAAGATCAAATAGGAACAAAGTTAAGTTAAATAGCAACAAAAAAGTTCAACAACTGTCGCCAACAGCTGAGTTCTTTAAGTCTTAGACAGAAGAGATGCATTAGTCCCTGGAGGGAAAAGTCAAGGACACTGAGCCCTAGGGAGAAAGGTACATGAGTTAGCAAGGCCTCAGATCTCCCTACCAGAGCTCAGTGGCTGCTGGCTTATGAGCAGAGAGCCCAGAGCTTGGAACTTGCCATGTAGCTGGCGTTGGTTCTGTGTGCAAAGGATTGCAGTGGCCCTTGGAGAGAAGACTGGCAGCCAAGCCTAAACAGGCAGCAGTTCCTAGGGTTCTATCTCAGATCCCTGGCACTGTCATGAGCAGCAGTTATATTGTCCATGTGTCTTGCACTACATTTGGTGCTTTTCATATATTTCCACATGTTTTCAATTATCTGTGAGGCTGGTATTTATTAATACTGTGCCTTTTTATGCATAATTATTGTGTATTGTACAAAGTGAAGTTAAAGGAAATCAAGGTGACCCCAAAGCAAACAGCCAGGCTCCAAATTCTAAAAGTATGTATCTTATCAAAACAATTCTAACAGTGGCACCAGTTACTCACACATGTAATCCTAGCTACTCAGGAGGCTGAGATTTAGAGGATCGTGGTTCAAAGCCACCCACAAGGGAAAAGTCTATGAGCTTCGGTTTCCAACTGATCAGCAAAAAGCAGGGTTGGGGATATGTCTCAAGTAGGAGAAAATCAGCTATGAGTAAGCAAGAACACAAGGTCTGCTGTTCAAATTCTTGTTCTGGCACAAATCAATCAATCAATCAATCAAATCTAACCTTAGAGTCAAAGAGATCAAGGTTTAAATCCTGACTATCTACTTTCTAAGTCCATGTTTTTGGGCATGTAGTAATTTTTCAGAGGACAAACTTCATCCCAGAATTGTGATGCTTGAAAAAAATTCCTGGAAACTTTGAGAACAGTGTTTAGACTTTCTTGTTTGTTTGTTTGTTTGTTTTTGCCAGTCCTGGTGCTTGAACTCTGGACCTGGGCACTGTCCCTGAGCCTCTCTGTGCTCAAGGCTAGCACTCTATCACTTGAGCCACAGTGCTACTTCCAGCTTTTTCTGAGTAGTTTATTGGAGATAAGAGTCTCACAAACTTCCCTGCCCAGTCTGGCTTTGAACCATGATCATCAGATCTCAGCCTCCTGAGTAGCTAGGATTACAGGTGTGAGTCACCAGCACCCTGCTTGTACTTGGACTCTTAATGACCCAAACTCCTTACTTAATATCACAAGGATTCCACCATCTGGTGGCCTGTATGATCAGCCTCATTGATCTCTGCCTCCTCAGAGCCTATACCAGGCTCACTGATTATCTTCAGTTACTTCAGCCTGCCTCCACACCGCCCCTCCTATGCCCCCTCCTCTCCTCCCCCCACCCCCCTCCCCGGCCAGCCCCAGCCCTTCTAACTTTCACTTCTCCTTTTGGCCTCAGCTAAAGCAGCACACTCTCTAGGACGCTTCTCTTGACCTGAGAAGAAAGTTTGGTCCTCCTCTGGTATGTGTTCCCACAATCCATTCCTCCTCCTCCTCTCCTTTGGTAATATTCACATACATTTCTAGAGCTGTTTATATCTGTTTATAGTTCACCTCCATCCCTCTGCAGCTCCACACTATTTCCGCACACACAGTCATGACAGCAGCAGGAGAGAGATGAAGTGTCACCTGAACCCTGATCCCGGCCCTTCCCCGTCATCACTGTTGTCAGCATCGTCATCTTGCTGTATATTAGTAAGTCAGTTCATCTTACCGGAACCATATGGGGTGGAAATTGTTGGCATTCCTGACTTGACAAATGAGCATGTTGAAACACAAGCAAAGTTAAGTGAGAATTCCCACCACCCATAACTAGTGAAGCTCAGATTCAAACCCAAGCATCTCACTCACGCATGCAAGGCCCTTAACTATTACTACCCAGGAGTGACAGGAGTGTGCAAGAAAGATGTGATGAGGGACACGTGCTCAAGAAAGGCAATTCCCCTCTTCCTTCTGCCTTCAAACTCAAACTCCTCTACCTGACTAGCTATAGGGATTGAAGTAAGAATCGAGGCGGACCCCTGGTAAATCTCAGGGACATAGTATGTCAGCACTTTCTGTTCAATGTGAAAAAAGAATTCAGGGATGGCTGTAGGAATCTCTGGAGCCGTAATATTCACATGCATTTCTAGAGCTCAGGCTCAGGCCTGACCCCTTTCATGAGCCAGTTACAAACAGCAACTGCAGGACTCAGCTGCATTTTTCTCCCAGGCTTAGAAGATTTTGCACACATTTATTTCGACATCTCTGTAAGATGTCAAGGTATTAAAGCAAGAAATCTAAAGGTGAATTGACGGAAAAACCTGAGATTCAGGGCTCCTAAGAGAAGGTTACCAATACTTAACTTAGGAACCTTTCTCAAAGAAAGAAAAAGGAAGGGCTGGGAAGGTGGCTCAGTGGTAGAGCGCTTGCCTTGCATGCCTGAGGCCCTGGGTTTGATTCCCCAGCACCACATAAGCAAAGAATAAAAAGCTGGAAGTGGTGCTGTGGCTCAAGTGGTAGAGCGCTAGCCTTGAGCTGAAGAGCTGAGGGACAGCGCCCAGGCCCAGAGTTCAGGCCCCACGACCGGACCCAAAAAAAAAAAAAAAAATTAAAAAAAAAAATATATATATGGGGGGAAAAAAAAGAAATGTTGAAAGAAGCAACATTGATCAAGATGCACTGTATTCATAAACTGCTTTGTTGACTGGCAACTCCTTTGTAACAACTACTTAAAGATATTAAAAATGTATAAAAAAGAGAAAATAACAATAAATAAAAATTTAAAAAGGAAATGTACTTAAATGCTTTACAGTTTCTGTTTAGTTTATTTCTTTTTGGGGCCAATTGAACCTGGGCCTCATGGCTAGTCACTGCTTTACCACTAAGTACTTTTTAAATGAACCCTTAGAGGGAAATGTGTCTGTTCTCTTGAAAGCTGCAGGCTCTCTCTGGCTAAGGGAGGGACTGTAAACTCCAGGTTAGCTGCTGTGGTTTCTGTTCTGTTTCGAGTAGAAAACACATTGCGGACAGAGAAGCTCACTAGGTTCTCTGCAAACCATGCTTTGAGGAAGCGCTTCTGCTTGGTCCATGGTGTAAGAACCCACATATTACCAATTCTTGTGTGAGGAGACAGAATCCTGGGAGATTCTGTCATAACCAGTCTTCAGGCTAAGATACACATCCAGTTCCATGTGGCTTGAAAGCAAGACTCCTTCAGATCAAGAAAGCTGCTGCTTCGTGTCTTACGGACTAACAGGGTCACTGCACCCATCATGAGGGCTGGGGGCGCTTGTGAACAGATCCTGAGCCGTTATATATACATGTTCTAGAATCCTCTTGCTCTTGAAATATCACTCCACAGTGATGGAGCCACACATTGATTCCAGATCAGACGCTGCTCCTCACTGCACTACCAGTGCAGGTCCCTCTGAAAGCTAGACTCGGACATCCCCATCCCATAATACTACTCCTACAGTTTGCACCCACTTTTCTGCCCAGGCTGGCCTTAAACTGCGGTCTCCTAGGTAATCAGGTCATAGGAGTGAGTCACTAGCTCCTGGCATATAAATAATTTTTAAGTAGCCTTATAAAACAAACAACTATCTTCACTTCCCTTGCCCTCTCAGCCTAATAGATAAAGCCAGAGACAAATTCTCTACCCTACTTTGACATCCAGCTCTGTCCCCAAAATATTTGTCCTTATTTAAGACTTGGGTCCTTTTCTGTTACAGGGCCTCATCTTTGCAAATGCCAAGGGCCCATTTCAAAAGAGCATGTGGCACCAAGTTCATGAGGTTGAAACCTGCATTTGTTAAAAAGCTATGTAGGGGCTGGGAAGGTGGCTTAGTGATAGAGTGCTTGCCTAGCATGCATGAAGCCCTGGGTTCCATTCCTTAGTACCACATACACAGAAAAAGCCATAAGTGGCACTGTGGCTCAAGTGTTAGAGCACTAGCCTTGAGCAAAAGAACCTCAGGGACAGTGCCCAGACCCTGAGTTCAAGCTCCAGGACTAGAAAAAAAAAATAACAATAAAATGTAGGGGTCATATTGGAAGCTCTACACTGAATTGCTTGAGAGGTAAATAAAATATTAAGATGCAAAGTATGCCTTTTAAAATATAATAATCAAATGGAAATTTTCAAATCATTTTGACAAGTTATATATGCCAAGTGCAGGCAGTACAGACAAAAAGGAAAATAAAACATCATCTCTAGTCATTTTTCCTGCCTACACCTCCTCTTGGGTATAATTACAGTTTACATTCTGGCAAACATCTTTCTAGTCATTTGATTCATCTATCCTTATGTCTGTGTATATTTTATTATGAATGTCTGAATTTAAAAACAACAGCATAGCATTATATAGTTGTTTTCATTTGTTTTGTTTTCTAGCGTGGTATTTTACCAAAACCTCAAATCAGAGCTCATGCTCTTCAAATAGAGCCAGCTACTATAAACTGGTAATATTCACTCTCAAGATCTAACTACTCAAGAGAGGAGAGCATGTCGGAAGGCTGGCTTTGAGAAATATTATTATAACCCAGTCGTAGAGATTTTAAAAGTTCCAAAAATTCCAATGATGAAAAACTGGGTAACCTTGTTGAATCCAGAACTTAGCAAAGCTGACAATTCTTTCCTCCTTCACTTCTAGAGTTCCATGTAACGTTCATGCTCAATATAACCTGTGAAGTCAGGACTGACAGGTAGGATGGCCAGATATGGAAGACAAAAAAAAAGAGTGGTGAAGAGCCAGGAAGGTCAATTGAACCCAATAGTTCACTTTCAGAAAACAACAAATTAATTTTGTTTCAAATATTGCATGAGACAGATGAATATTTTTTTTGTTTTTTGGTTTTTTTTGGGTCCGGTCGTGGGGCCTTAACTCTGGGCCTGGGCGCTGTCCCTCAGCTCTTCAGCTCAAGGCTAGCGCTCTACCACTTGAGCCACAGCACCACTTCCAGCTTTTTTCTTTTTGCTTATGTGGTGCTGAGGAATCGAACCCAGGGCCTCATGCATGCAAGGCAAGCACTCTACCACTGAGCCACCTTCCCAGCCCCCAGATGAATATTTTTTGTGTCCTCATACTAGGCAAGTGTTCTGTTTCTGAGTATATGCAGGTCACCAATATGAATAATATTTTAGGGTATGTGTGACCAAATAGCATATGGGCATGCTTCTACTTAAAAAAAATGATTTGATGTCTATCTGAAAATTCAAAGTTAATTGACGACAGTACGTTTTCCCTACTGAGGGAAAGTCTGTATAAGGAAGCAAAACAAACACACCCACTTAGAGCTGTGGAGGAAGGGGCTGAAGCATAACAAGCAAGGTATCTGATTATTTTTTTAAAGGCAAAGAGAAGGCTAACAAGTTCCACAATAAAATTTTAGGGCAGTTTTGTTTGTTTGTTTGTTTGTTTGTTTTGGGGGGGAGTCCTTTAGAGTCTGGGCCAGGCAGAGGTCAAATTAACCAGGCTTTGCAGGCAAGGCCCTCCTTCTTCGATAATCCCAGAGCACCATGGATCTTCCTCCAAATTCCCTCCTTTGTATGTGTCTGCCTGGTGAAGATGGATGTGCGCTCCATGCAGGTTGTCTCCACTCTCCTTAAGCACATGCCCACAATGCACTCGTAGCCCACTGCTGTGTTCAATTAGTTTACATTGACTTGAAAGCTTTTGATCCATCTTTCACTCTAACAAGGTTCTGTCCCAGGAAGCTCATTATTGCTTAATTACTAGGAGGCAATTACTAACCATTACTATAATCAACTGCTGCAAGCGGACTTGCTTTACATCAGCTGCTAATCTCATGTTATCGCAGGTTAATTATTCTGCTTGGCCACGGATGTCAAACACCCACCTGTGCTCCAGCTGCTCCCCAGTCACTAGGGTATAAACTCTAGCACTTGGGTCTATGGCCATTTGTAGTTTACAAAAATGATGTCACGCATGATTTATCTTGACCTCCCAACATCTTCAAGATGGAATTCCTAGCATTCATTATGCAGGTAACGAAGCTGAGGCTGAAGTAATGAAGCGACCCCCCCCTAAGTCACACACTGGTGAGTCCTAGGCTGGCTATCTTGGCCAGGTAGAAGTTCTCTTTGCCAGAGCACACTTCTTGTCTTCTCCAATTTCTGGGTATCTGGATCATGATTTAAACACACAATATGCCGGGGATGGTGTTAAATGTCTTCCATATGGGGTCTTCACATTTTTAATAGCCCATTGGATTGGGACTATGATTTCCACTTTACAGATAAGGAAGTTGAGACTCTGAGAGGTTAATTTATTAAATATCAGGTAATAAGTAAAAAAAAGACTGGCTTCAAAATATAAATCTTTCCTTTTCATTCTTTTTTTTTTGGTTTTGGTGGGGAAGGGGACACTGCTGCGGTCAGAACTCAGGGCCTTGCCACAACTAAGCTTGGCTTTTTTACTGGTTATTTTTTGGAGATGGGGGGTCTACCAAACTTTTCTGCCTGAGATGGCCATGAACTGTCATCCTTTGGATCTCAACCTCCTGAGCAGCTAAGGTGACAGATATGAGTTATTGAGACCTGACTTATAAACCCTAGGTCTTTCTGGAAAGAAATTCTGTTGGAACACTGTCCTTAAACAATGAATTCTAGCTGGATTCAAGGTTTGAATTTTTTTTAATTTTTATTGTGAACATACTGTACAGAGGGGTTACAATTACATGGGCAAGATAATGAGTACATTTCTTATCAAGCATTGCAGCCTCCTCCTTTGTTTACCCTTCACATCCCTTCCCAGCCTCCCCCCACCCCCCAATCCTCTCCCGCCCCCACCAAAGTTGTAAAGTTCGTTTTCGACATGACAACTTGAACTTCTCATTGTTGCAACAGGTAAGGTTTGAATTTTTTAAGCATGAAAATTCTAAAACACATAACATATATGTGTATGTACCTATGTATAAATAGGTACATATATATATATATATATATATAATCTTAAATGGGGAAGCTAAGAGTTATTCAAATTCAAGGCTATATTATAAAATAAAAAGATGAACAAGTTTGATCTTTTTTAAATTCTACATGCTGAAATAAAAATCAATAACTGTCCAAATATCTACAATACAAATAGAAAAGTCTAATTCCGTTGGATGCATGAAGAACCCCTACAAGCCAGGTATGTTGGCACACACTGCTAAAAGCCCAGGACAGAACAGGCTGAGGCAAGAGGATTGCAAATTCAAGTCCAGTCGAGGCTTTATAGCAAGACCTCCCTCCAAAACTAATAACAAAAAAGGAATTCCTACAGATGAATAAGAAATCCAACAGCCCAAATTTTAAAAATGGATGACAGACATGACCAAAGAGTTCACAAGAAAGAAAATAAAGGAAAGAAGTAGACTTAGCACTTACACAGCTTTAGAAATGATCATAAGGGTAAATTCAATCCAAAATAGTTTATAAATTACAATTTAAATTCATAACAGTGTCTAAATTATAACACTAATGAAAACTAGATTGAATATGTAACAAAAAGCCATTTTTTCCAATTCAGACTGGCAAAGGTCATCTGTATTAGAGACAGTATAGAAACTTTGTATGGTAGTAGTGGAAAGCTAAGCAATGGCTTTATGAGAAAGAATATTGATTTAAAACTTAAAATGCTATTACAGACTCTCCACACTCCCAGGAATCCATATCATAAATTTACACTGGACCCACTACAATGACACATGGAGTAGGATATTCGTAACAACAATACTATATTTATGAGAGCAATTATAAAAGCCTTAAAGTCCACCAGCAGAAAAATGGTTACATAGGTTATAGCAACTGCATACAAACCCCACCCAGCCTGCTGCAGACATCTGCAAGACGTAGGAGGTGAAAGAAGAAGGTAGAAAATGGAGTATAGCATTTTAAAAGGGTGGGCGGGCATATGGTTCTGCAGCTGTATATGCATAAAGTATCTTGAGAATGACATGGAAGAGGTAGCAGTAGCAGTCAGCCCTGCAGGGACTGTGAGGGTTAGCACTTTCTAGGAAAGAACATGGCCTCTAACTCTGCCCTCCTTGTCAGCCGTAGTAGTGCTTGAAATGCATAGTTTTCTGACTACAATGAGAAAGCCTCTTCCCCCAAAAAGCTGGTGTGCTGTTTCTCTCTTTCTTTCTCTCAGTGCGCCCAGCTGTGTGCCTTCATGAAACCAGGATCTAAGGAAGAAAGGTCTCACTCAAACCCTGGAGCTGCCTTTTGCAGGTCATTGTGCACACTGATGCTTTCTCTGTTAAGCCATACCACAGCCCAACAGTTCTTACAAGGAAGATTTCGTTCTTTTAGACCAACATCCTTCAACACCAAGTACCCATTGTATGAAAGCCAAAACCAGGGGATCAAACAATAGTTCATTTGTGGCACTATAAAAACAAAACTCTCACACATTGGGACAGCTTAGAAATTAATCTCACTGCACTGACACAGAATCTGTTCCAAAGGAACCAGTATTTTCCTCCCCCACTTTACAAAGATGAGATTTGAAACCAAGACGTTCTAGGCAAATAGGCAAGTGTGTATAAGTCGCAATACACAGGTCCCCTGACTCTAAATCCAAGCCATTGCCAAGACAAATAAGGTCTGTGAAATAAATCCCTACTGGGCAAGGCCACCAAGATAATCACCAGTGATTACTGGCATGAATCCATGCCATAGATCAGAGGAGGAAGAAGGGTTGGTTTCAGCAGTAATGAGAATTGAACTCAGGGCTTAGGGCTTGCTAGCCAGGTGTTCTACCACTTGAACCTCATCTCCAGTCCCTTTTTGCATTGCTTATTTTTTCTAGATAAGTTCTCATTTTATGTTCATGCTGGCCCTGGGTTCTGATACTCCTAATTGTACTGCCCTGATTCACTAGGGATGACATATATGTGCCACTGTGCCCAGCCATTGTGCTTCTCCCATAGTTAGGGTGACCAGCACAGGCTGCCCCCAGCCATTGAATGAAACAGACTATTACCAACTTTGTTTTGCCCAGGCTTGCCTGGAACTATGATCCCTCATTTCTGCCTCCCTAATAACCAGGATTATAGGCTTGAGCCGCCAGAAAGTTTTTTTGTTGTTTTTTTGGTTTGTGTGTGTGTGTGTGTTTTGTTGGTCATGGGCTTGAACTCTGTCCTTCAGCTCTTCAGCTCATGGCAAGCACTCTACCACTTAAGCCACACAACTTCCATTTTTCTGGTGGTTAATTGGAGATAAGAGTCTCACGGACTTTCCTGCCTGTACTGGCTTTGAATAGCGATCCTCAGATCTCAGTCTCCTGAGTAGTTAGGATTACAGGCGTGAACCACAGGTGCCTGGCATCAACATTGTATGAGTCAGGATTCTCCAGAAAGATAGAACCAATAGGCTATTTAGAAGTATATAGAAGGAAATGTGTTATTAGGGATTGGCTTGTGTTATAGAGACTGAAAAGTTCTATGATCTGCCTATAAGTTGGAGGCCCAGGGGAATGGATGGTAGAAGTCCGGCCCCAACCCAAGCTCCTGAGAACCAGGGAAGCCAGTGGGATAAGTCTCAATCTGAGTTCGAAGTCTTGAGAATTGAGAGTTGATGGCGGAAGTCCCAGTGGTGAAGCCCTCAGAAGCAGGAATACTGAAGTTCAAGAAAAATAGAGGATTGTCCCAGGTCAAAGGGAAAGAAACTCCATCCTTTGTCTACCTGTTTGTTTTTAAGAAATGCAAAGGAAAAAATCCAAAAGCAGGCCTGAGATCTCCACAATATTATTTCCAAAACTCAAGACAAAGCATTTTGTCCCTTTTTTTTTTTTTTTTGGTCAATCGTGGGGCTTGAACTCTGGGCCTGGTTGCTGTCCCTCAGCTCTTCAGCTCAAGGCTAGTGCTCTACCACTTGAGCCACAGTGCCACTTCCGGCTTTTTTCTTTTTGCTTATGTGGTGTTGAGAAATCGAACCCAGGGCCTCATGCATGCGAGGCAAGCACTCTACCACTAAGCCAACTTCCCAGCCCTGTCCCTTATATATTACATTTTCTATATTCCTATCTCCTAACAATGGAAAATAGATTTGAGGTTCCAAATGTGTAAGAAAGAAGAACATTAGTCCACAAAATAGCGTTTGCCGTTAGTGAAATTCCCTCTCAGCACTTGGGCCTGCTATCATGGGAGGCTGGTCCTCAGCATCCTCATCTTGTGCACAAATCTAGTTTTCCACCCTCTGGTGGGAAGAGAAGGGAGGGGCTGCAGCTTGGGATCCAAGGACTCCCACCCACTCCGTTAACTCCCCAGGCAGAGCTAATTAGTTTTGTACTATAGCAGGTGCTTGTCAGAGACTTGCATGCATCTGGAAATACGGGTATTTTGTTTCCTGGAGAAAGAAAAGATGCCATCCCTCCATTAATCCCTCTCTAGGATGGGGAGCTTCTTTCTGTCTGCAAAACAAATTTGTTGATCAGTCATTTTTTTTTTTAAGGCCTTTCCAGACCCAACTTGCCGTTTCCATCTTTGGCACAAGCAGGCAAGCTCCCTCTGTCTTTCCTCCTCAACAATGACCAATAAATACCATGGCAAAGAGCTTTGGGGTTTTGCCCCCTGTGCCCTGCAGTATGTGTTCTCTAAATCAGAGCCTGTAGCTAATCTTTCCTCTGCAGAGGCCTTCCTGTGTGTGTTTAGCTCGACAGGAAGGGCTTCTTTATCAGCCTCTCCAGGCTCCTCCCCAGGAGCTGAGTGCACAATGCAAACCAGGCCAAGCAGCCAGAGGTCAGGGCCAAGGCCCAGAACCAGGCTCAAATGTTTCCCCTGAGAGTTCTGTGCCTACAGCCAGCGACTAAAGGCCTCACAAGGACAACATGTCTTTCCTTAAGGGCAGGCTGGTTCAAAGATTCCCTGTTTGCTGGAGGAAAGACAAATTGTAAAAGGAAAAGTAGGAGTCTTTGTGCTCTGGGACCCAAATAAAACACAGGATGAGGATAAAATAAACCCTAAATTTGTCTCCCTCAGAGGATTAGGTGTGCCCCAGAAGTACAGATGTGTTACACACACCGGCCCATTTCATCTTGGCATGGTCCTGATGGGCAGGAATTTAGAGACATTATAAATTTTGACATCTAACAGAGCACTTCCAGGTTGCTAAGTGCTTTCTGCATCTTATCTATATCCTAGCAAATTTGTATGGAGAAATTTAGGATACAAATTCACCCTCAACGTGTCCCCCAGCAAAGAGAGAGACAGACAGAACAAGAGAGAGAATACCCAAAACCATCTGCCAGCAATGTGTGAGAAATGTAACATGAATGCCTCCTCTGTTGCCACCATGGCTCAGGCCCTAGTCAGGTCTCACCAGCAGACTACGACAGACTCCTAACGAGGCTTCCTGTGTTCCCCCCAAAGCACCTACTAATACACAGCCTTAATTGCCAAGTTTAAATTCCTTAGGTGAGTGTAACAGGGCTCTTTATAATCAGAACAAAATTCACCTCTCCACCCTCCCCCCAACACACACATGAACCACATGTACATTAAACTTTACTACTTAGATTTTTTTTCCCCCTCTTCTCCAAATACCGCATGTCCTTTTAGGTTTTCCCATCACATATGTTCTTCCTCCTCCCTAGCATGTCCTTTCTGCTGAAGAATGCATTCTTAACTTTCAAGAAGCAGATCAGATGCCCCCTCATCTATAATTTGTTCCCAAATCCCACACACAGAGAATGAATGTCATCTTGCTCTATCCTCCCCAAAGCCCTATGTAAATAGTAAAACCCAGTATGAGTGTTACATTATAATTATTCAGCTTTTTTAAACTCTGAGTTCCTCCAGCTAGTATTCAATAAGCATCTATTAGAAAAAAAATGAGTGAGATTGGGAGACATTTTAAAGCTAAAATATGCAGGACCTTTCAAAAAGTTCTAGATTTCAGAAAGCCTAGGAAATCAAGACTTCAAGTAAACAGGGTAAGTTTAAGAGCTGGATGGAAGATGAAGTGGGTAAAAAATCACCAACAAATGGAATAAAAGGAAAATCCAAAATAAAAATCCTGGGATTCTTTTTTAATCCCAGGAACAATATGCCCAATGACCAGAACTGAGATTCAAATCTCTTTTAAGATAAACAGTTACTGGTATTTAATCTGTCAAGGTAGGAATGCAATCTAAACCTTAGTGAGGTACAAAGAACACAGCTTCCCTTAATAACCAGTTTTCAACATCCATCAAAAGCATTAACAAGGTCCATACTTTGACTCAGCGATTCTGCTTCTAGGAATTTTCTGAAGAAATAATTTCCAATAACTTATTCATGAGAAAGTTGATTTCAGTATGACACTAGACCCGCCCCCCGCCCCCCGACCAAGGTACAGATGCATAGAGTAAAATGTCTGTGCAACAATAGAGAACAAGTCACACTAATAGAGCCACATGATGTAACATTCTGAAATATGACCCAGGAAAGCATACATTTTAAAAATCCTCAGCTCTGGATGGTGAGATTATGGATAATTTATTGTTTATACATCCCTAAATCTTCTCCAATAAACTTGGCTTATCTAGAAACAATGCACATTCTTAAAGTATCAAAGGGACTGAATACTGGGTAAAGAATCCCAGGGCCAGGTGCACGTGTATGATACTGATGGCTGTCCACATCCAATAGGCTTTTCTAGAAATTCTGTCATGATCTCACCAATTGCTATTAACAAAATTTGGACTTTCCATGCAATGAGTTCAGTGCTGGAAATTCACTTTAAGGATAGAACTGAAAAAAAAAATTCAAAGTACTGAGTATAATGCATATTACCTCTTATCTAAAACAGTAGAGAAATGGAAAAAACTCCCGTGTCCAAAGAAGGATAGCTCAGTATAAAACATCCACACTATGGAATGTAGGGCAGCAGTTAGAAATGCCGAGTATGAAAACTATGTCGAAATATGAAATAATGTTGACAATAAATTATAACATGAAATGAATATACAAAGCTGCATTTGTTAGGACTGCTGCAGTAAAAAAAAAAAAATCATCATCTATGGAAAGAGAATTTCAAAAGGAAAACCAGGTTAGGATTTAGGGAATTCCAGGAAGCTTGTATATTTTGTTTTGTTTTTAAAACATTGTTTTACACTTTACATATACCATTTTTTCAAGCTCAACAGAGAAGAAACTAAATTGCCATTAGAGACGCTTTGGCCATCAGCATTTGAGTGCTCTATCTCATTTGCCTACATACCGAGTA
Source organism: Dipodomys merriami (assembly GCF_024711535.1). Classification (NCBI taxonomy): domain Eukaryota; kingdom Metazoa; phylum Chordata; class Mammalia; order Rodentia; family Heteromyidae; genus Dipodomys; species Dipodomys merriami. Next base: position 8,902,196 of record NW_027203937.1, on the reverse strand, counting down.
GTTTTGCCTTGTTTTTATCATCACTGTTGTCAATTTTTTAAAAGTTCTTACAAAATAATTCCCATGTTTAGAACTCACATAACTTTACCCTTGAGTCCTAAGTGAAAAACATTGCTGATTTTGTTCAAGATCTATAAAAAGACCTCATAGAATGTCTGTTTTTAAGGAAAGAAGTATCAATGTGACAAAATAGATGGATCATTATACTGTTAAGTTCCTATATTAGTAGCCATAAGCCAAGAGCTTAAAAGTACTGTGTTACCAAAGCTGATGTAACTGAAAATCAGGACGGATTGTGCTAGCCTTTGAAAACAGAAAGATACAGTCATGTATTAAGTTTTCAGATCAGAAAAGGCCTTAAAGGGACAAATCCAGTGAGTGTGCATGCACACTACTGTGCACACGCACTCATGCACATGGATGTGCAATACTAGAGCCTCACACTCTTATTTGGCTTTTTTGCGCAAGGCTGGCACTTGAGTCACAGCTCTACTTCTGGCTTTTTTGTTGTTAATTGGAGACAAGAGTCTTACAGACTTTCCTGACTGAACTGGCTTTGAACAGAGATCTTCAGGTTTCAGCCTCTAGAGTAGGTAACATGGCAGGTGTGAACCACCAATGCTTCTGATTTTGCTACTTAACTGGAGACAAGAGTTTTTTTTTTATTTGCCTGATCAGGTTGGCTTTGAACCATGATCTTCAGATCTCAGCTTTCTGAGTAGCTAAGATCACAGGCATGAGCAAATAGAGATTTTTAACTATATTTACCTTATAGGGTTAATGTACAGGACAAAGGAAATAATACAATATAGCACAATGAAGGGAGTACTCAATTGATGTTACATGCTATCACAGTTATTGTTACTGTTGGAAAAAGTTCAAATACCTTAGCAGAATTTATAGAGCATCAGTAACCCAGCCCCTGCACATTTTCTAGCTTTGTTTCTTATGACCTTCATATTACAACCACCACTACTGTGATCACAAGCTGTACAAAGCTCACAGAGTGGGGACTACAGATAAGTTCATCCCCACTGCTTACTTCCAAAGCCCTCTCCTCTCACTGGCTGGATAGCAACATGATCTCAGAACTCCCTCCCATATGCGAGAGTCATTCCCTCTACTGTACCTCTCCAGGTTATGCAGAAGTGTTTTCCATAGATGTTTCATTATGTTCCTTGGTTTTTGTATCTTGTTTCTCCCCCCGGCCATAAGGGCATAGGCTCCTGAATTACTACTGTTAGATCTGATTCTAATATTTATTAAATAAATGCAAGGAAAAAGCTGATTAATAAAACCAAAGTCTTGGGGTGCTTTAAAAATTGTTATTGTTATTATTAAGGTGATATACAGAGGGGACATCGTTTCATCAGACAGGTAACGAGCACATTTCTTTTTGCGCAATGTCACCCCTTCCTTTGCTCTCTCCCAGTTTCTTCTTGTTCCCACCCACAATTATATAGCTAATTTTTAACATAGTATATACTTACAAAATAAAGATGCTAAACACCAGGGAAAGGAAATCAAATCCCCAAATACTTTGTTCCAAAGTAGACCTAATTGCCAAAGAAAAGAGACAATTATAATTTCCCTAGAAAAAGTCAAACTTAGTCAGTCATAAGGCAGTAACTTTGCGTTGGGGAAAGTGGAACAGAAATGAACTTAAAAATGGTTCTAAAGGGCTGGGAAGGTGGCTCAGTGGTAGAGCACTTGCCTTGCATGCATGAGGCCCTGGGTTCGATTCCTCAGCACCACATAAACAAGAAGAAAAAAGCTGGAAGTGGCACACTGTGGCTCAAGTGGTAGAGCACTAGCCTTGAGCTGAAGAGCTGAGGGACAGCACTCAGGTCCAGAGTTCAGGCCCCACGACCGGACCAAAAAAAAAAAAAATGGTTCTAAAACTTGCTGATAGTATTCACTGAATGACTTAATGGTGGGTTGTTTTTAACTTTTCTTCATAAACAAAAAATATAGTTGGGCACTGGTGGCTCACTCCTTTAATCAGGAAGCTGAGATCTAAGGATCACAGTTCCAAGGCCAGCCCAGGCAGAAAAGTTGAGACTCTCATCTCCAATATATAAATCACCAGAAAACTAAAAGTGGAGTTGTGCCTCAAAGTGGTAGAGCACTGGCCTTGAGAAAAAGAGCTCAGGCACAACACCCAGGCCCTGAGTTCAAGCCCCACAACTGACAAAAAAAATCTGCTAGACACAGACTAACTCACATTTTGTACATTTTCAAAATAGACTTAGTCCTCAACAATCACGAGACTTAAGTGTTAGCCTATTTTGCAGATGAGAATAACATACTCATTCATCTCATGGCTTTATATTAACCACATACTATATACAACCACAGAGCAGGAACAAGAGGATAGAGTGAAGAATAAGCAGATGAGGTCCCTCCCCCCTCAATAGAACAATACATAGAAATATGTACTGATAGGTACTCATAGAGAATTAAAAAGAAATGAAGGGACTATTTTAGTCTGAGTTGTTAAAGAAGGTCTCTCTAAAATACTTAAGATGAGATTTGACTAACAGCAAGCCATACACCTAAAGATCAGAAGAAGGGCATTTTAGCTAAAAGATCAGCTAGCGCTACTAAGGCCCTACATGGAGAACACATTTGTGAAACCAGAAAAAGAAACACTGAAGCCAAGAACATTATCTAGGAAAAGCGGACTGAGAAACTGATATTGGGCAGGCCATATTGATGATGGAAAACCAGGGCAAGGAGCTTAAATTCCATTCTGTGTGCAATTGGAGGCCATCTGGGCAGGACTGTTAAGGATTGTGACACTAATGAATATTTTTAAAAGATTTGTCTGGTCCCTACAATGGAAGGTGCCCTAGTATGGGTACAAGTACAAATAAAGAGACTGGTAAGACGTAAAACACACTGGCATATGACAAATTATACAAACCTCTAGGCATTCACACACAGTGAGGCCAAAGGAGGACACTCTTAGGGGAGGAACACGAAGGCATAATGCCTATGTGCCTCTGATCATATAAAATAATATGTATCAAAATGAACTCTAGGAAATAGAAGCAAGAGGATTTTTTTTCCTTTGTTATTTTTCTTTTCTTTTTGTCTTCTTTGTCTTTGGGAGGGCACAGAAATGGAGAGAACAAATGCAGGAGTGGTACTCACTAGACAGTATGTTGAAAATGAACTTGTGGATGGAGATGGGCAGGGGAAAACTAGGAGAAAGAGAGGGAAGGGGCAAAATTGTCCAAAAAGAAATGTACCCACTACCTGACTCATATAACTGTAATCCCCCTGTACATCACCTTTATAACTACAAAAAGAAATTGGGGGGGGGTTCCGGTCGTGGGGCCTGAACTCTGGGCCTGGGCGCTGTCCCTCAGCTCTTCAGCTCAAGGCTAGCGCTCTACCACTTGAGCCACAGCACCACTTCTGGCTTTTTTCTTTTTGCTTATGTGGTGCTGGGGAGTCGAACCCAGGGCCCTCAGGCATGCAAGGCAAGCGCTCTACCACTGAGCCACCTTCCCAGCCCCACAACAAAAAAATTTTTAAAGGAGAGAATGGTAAGAAGGCTTCTGCAGGTAGTCTAGTTGAGAAATAGTGTGGGCCAGACTAAGGTACAGGCAATGAGCAAAGAGAGAAGGCAAATTTATAAAGGTTTTGAAGATATAGAAGAGAGGATTTTCAGAAAGATTCAATGAGGTTGGGAAGGAAGAAATGAAAAATATGCCTAGTTACTTTGCTTTGAGCATGGAGGGAGGGTTAGGAACATGAGTGAGATAAGGAGACTTGGGGCTGATTCTGGAGTTCTCTTTTGGTCATGTTAAGTTTGAAATGCCTTATAGATACCTCTAGGGACTTAGAGTCTGAAATTCTAGGGAGACATGAGACAGATGATGATTAGCAAATAGATGTTACTTAAAGCCATTGGATTAGGGGAGAATAACCTTGCAGTTCATAACCAGAGAGACACAAGACCTTTTCAACTGTTTAGAGGCTCAGGGACACCTAAGGAAAGACTAGACATACAAAGAGACCCAGGAAGGTAAAGTGTCAAAGAAAACAATGATAGGCCTTGTCAAGTGGTACTGAGAGAAAAAGTAATATTTAAAGAAAGAAGTGGCCGTAGATTTAATAACATGAAGGTCATTGTCTAATACTGGCAGGATAGTCCTGGTGGATAATGGGAAATAATGAGAGTGAATGGGGAAAAGTCAGAGCCAAACTATGGACAATTTATAAATTTTAATCAAAAAGCAAATGGAGAAACTAAAAGCTAATGATAGGCAATGAATATATATATATGAAAATTTTTTAGTTTGCCAACATTTAAAAAACAAAATTAGAAAAAGGTTGACGAGTTTGGAGGAACTGGGTTTTTCTATTTTTTATTTTTTTATTTTTTTGGGTCCGGTCGTGGGGCCTCAACTCTGGGCCTGGGCGCTGTCCCTCAGCTCTTCAGCTCAAGGCTAGCACTCTACCACTTGAGCCACAGCACCACTTCCAGCTTTTTTTCTTTTTGCTTATGTGGTGCTGAGGAATCAAACCCAGGGCCTCATGCATGCAAGGCAAGTGCTCTACCACTGAGCCACCTTCCCAGCCCGGAACTGAGTTTTTCTTAGTTAAGAAATACTTGGGGGGCTGGGAAGGTGGCTCAGTGGTAGAGTGCTTGCCTTGCATGCATGAGGCCCTGGGTTCGATTCCTCAGCACCACATTAGCAGAAAAAGCTGCAAGTGGCACTGTGGCTCAAGTGGTAGACCAAAAAAAAAGAAATATTTGTCAGGGAAAATAACTATAATGGGAAAGAAAGGAAGGAAAGAAGGAAGGAAGGAAGGAAGGAAGGAAGGAAGGAAGGAAAGAAGAGACTTGATATGTTTATTTGCTACTAAGAATTATACATTGATGAGAACTAATTTAATAATGCAAAAAAGTCAGGGGCATACAAATTCTAAAGACCCTTAAGACTTAACAGAATTAACAATGTACCCAAACTTAAAATATGAAATAAAACTGATAGGTAGGAGGTCTGTTTCACCTGCTAAGCATTTCCTCTTCCCATCAGATTGTTGACTATAATATACACAAGCAGCATTGGCAAAAGATCCCAGTTCTGAGTTCTGAAGACAATCAGAACAGAACTGGAAAGAATCTTTGAAAAACCTGAGAGCACCAATGCAAATATACATCCCCTTCTTGATTTATGTGAGCAAGCTCTGTTGTTCCTCATACAGATTTCCATTACTGCATTGGCTCTCAAATGTCATTTCTGTTTGCACATCTAATAGAAGTCCTATTAGTTATAGAACATTCTGTTGTTACCCTTTATGTTCAGAGAGGGTTTGATGAGAAGATCGAGATTTGGAGGAAAAAAATAACATGTAAACAACCAATAGGGAGTGAATTTTCTAGTACTTAATAAAGTACTAAAAAGATTTTAAAAATAAGATTTATGTATTTGTGTTCAGCAGAACTAAAGATGAAAATCCAAGTACATGATTGCTTTACTTCTTTCTTATTTGTGTGGCTACCTCAGGTAGCAAGTGTCTCATCCTCTATGCTACATGGTGATACAACTCCACCCCCTCCCCGCCCCATCTTTCTGTAGCTTCCCATTGCCTCTTCTAGTTTGCTTCTTCATACTACTGGGCGATGAATATGTCTTCTCCTTCACAAAAACCTCTCCTGACTCTTCTCCAAGCCTTTATGATACTAGGTTGCAAGTGCCACACACATTTTTAGCTTTTGATCCCATTTGGCCTTGAAACTTTTCTCTGATTCAAATATCAGAGTTAGGGAAGAGTACTTTTCAGAAGAAAATTCAGTATGATCACTGGCCATTATTACTTTCAGAGGTAGCCTAATAGTGGAAAGTTCCAGACAGATTTTTCAGAACAAAAATATGGCTGTGTTCTACTGCATAACCTTGGATAAGTCACTCTCTGAGCCTTGGTTCCTAATCTAGAAAATGGAAATAATATTACCTACCTCAATAGCTTCTATGAGATACAAATGAGATATGTTTATAAAACACCTGCCATTGGTATCTTACACATAGTAAATGTTCCATAAATATCAATTCCCACTGGATGCCAGTGGCTCACGCCTATAATCCTAGCTACTCTGGAGGCTGAGATCTGGGGATTGTGATTCGAAGCCAGCCTGGGCAGGAAAGTCTATGAGACTCTTATCTCCACTTAACTATCAGAAAACTGGAAGTAAGCTGGGCACAAGTGGCTCACACCTGTAATCCTAGCTACTCAGATGGCTGAGATCTGAGAATCACAATTTAAAGCCAGCCCCAGCAGGCAAGTCCATGAGACTCTTATCTCCAATAAACCACCAGAAAACTGGAAATGTCGCCGTGGCTCAAGTGGTAGAGCACTTGCCTTGAGCAGAATAGCTCAGGCCCAGAGTTCAAGCCCCATGACCCACAAAAAATAATAATAATAATTCCCTCCCTCCTAATGATTTTGTGAAATGTCAGCTTTTTCTTTCTCCATTAAGATGTTCTAGAAGACGTGTGTCATATTTTACATTTTCCATGAAATTTTCCACAGTCTCAGACACACAGCTCAATACACTGTGCACTTAGTTAATCACATAATCATGTTGTTTGAGCTCAAATAAAAATAATAGCTGTAGGTATGCCTTCCAGTAGACATGGGTTTCCAAAATGCTGGCTCCAGGTAAACTACCTAAAACTTATCCAAAGAGTTTCTTTAAATTAAGTTGCTGGATCCCTTTCCTGAATATTCAGATTAAGAATGTCTGTTTCTCCAGGCACCGGTAGTTCACACTGGTAATCCTAATTACTCAGGAGGCTGAGATCTGAGGATCACGATTCAAAGCCAGCCTGGGCAGGAAAGCCCATGAAACTCTTATCTCCAATAAACCATCAGAAAACCGGAAGTGGCACAGTGGCTCAAGTGGTAGACCACTGGCCTTAAGCTGAAGAGCTCAGGGATAGAGCCCAGACCCAGAGTTCAAGCCCTATGACTGACCAAAAAAAAAAGTCTGTTTCACTAATGTTCACTAAGAAAAGGCTTCCAATTTTACTATAAGGTTCTACATAATGGCCATTTTCATTTATATTTTTGTTTTTGTAGTATTGGTAATCAAACCTAGAGTCTAGCTAGCATATTTTAGGACAGCATCTTAGCACTATGCTAAAACTATGCGAGCACTATGCTAGGTGTTTTTGTTTTTGAGACTGTTGATCAGCCTGGCTACCCTGGACTCCTAGAGGTAAGTGATTCTTCTGCTGCATCCTACCAAGTAGCTGGGATTACAGCCATGAACTACAATATACAATTAGGGTTTTTTGGAATAGGTCTATTTTTTTACTTGAGTAATAAGGCTTTTATGTATATTTGTTTTTTGCAGTCAAATTATCAGGTATGTTTAAAATCACTCCATATTTTAAAAATTTACATCTTATAACAACTATTATTCAGATACATTATCTGATGGATTATATTTTTAAACTCTAAAGGATCCTAATTCTATAATTTTTAAAGTTATAGATGTGCATATTTACAAACAAATATGAAGAAGTATGTGTTACAACTTTTTCCTTTTTGAGTAGTATATTGATCTAATTAAAGGTTAAAAATAAAAAAAATTAAAAAAAGAAAGTCTTCCAATTTTTACTTGGATTTTTTTCTATATACATTTCTGTATTGTTTAAATTCTTTATGTAAGTATGATTTGTTTAATGTTAAAACACTTTACTAGACTCTGGAGTGGTATCTATTCTATTGTGATTTCTTTCATCAGGAATGCAGTTGGTCTTTTTTTTTATAATTAAGCATAAAAGGAAGGAGGGGGTGACATTGTCCAAAAAAGAAATGTACTCATTAGTTATGAAGTGGTAACCCCTCTGTATAACAACATAATAATCACAATCAAATTATATTTTTAAAAATTAAGCAAAAATATCCCTTAGTTGAAACTGGGGAAATACGAATATGTTATATAGAGAATCACTTTGGTTTTTGTATTAAATCTAACAATTTGTATTAAATACAATTGTATTGTCTCAAACATCTGTATTCTTAGAAGACAGATGATGAAATGAGCATTTGGAATAGAGGGTTATACCTGCAACTTATTTCAAATGGTTCAGATATATATGTGTAAGTCATATGTATATATTATATGTGTGTATATGTATGTACATGTATATAATATATATATATAATGCATAATCTTTAGTAAACAAGGACAAATATTAACAATTGTCCAACATTTAACAGTTAATATTGGGACTGAAGATGAAAATATTCACAAGAGATTCTGGTGACAACCTGGGGCTTTTGGATTTTTTTTTTCCTTTTGTTGGTCATGGGGCTTGAACTCTGGGCCTGGGCACTGTCCTTCAGCTCTTCAGCTCAAGGCTAGAGCTCTACCACTTGAGCCATAGTGCCACTTCCTTCCAGTTTTCTGATGGTTAATTGGAGATAAGAGTTTCATGGACTTCCTTGCCTGGGCTGGCTTTGAACTGTGATCCTCAGATCTCAGCCTCCTGAGTAGCTAGGAGTCAGCCACCAGTGCCTGGCACAACCTGGTTTAATTACCACTGCTTTACCTAATCAGTTTATTTGTGGAATTATTCAAATAAGAATTCTGAAATGAATAATATGTTATATAAATACTCTGAAGTTAACAGTCCTTGAAGGAATCTTCCCCCCCCCCTCCCAGTCCTGGGGAACTCAGGGCCTGGGCACTGTCCCTGAGTTTCTTTTGCTCAAGACTAGTTCTCTACCTCTTGAGCCACAGGGTCACTTCTGGCTTTTTCTGTGTGTGTGGTACTGAGGAATCAAACCCAGGGCTTCATGCATGCTGGGCAAGCATTCTACCACTAAGCCTCATTCCCAGCCCCTTGAAGGACTCTGTGTCACCATCTCCATAAACCACTACATCATTCATAATAATGCATTTCACGTGGTGATTCCTTATGGCAAGAGCTCAGAAAAGGACAGACTAGAAATGTCATTTAATGAAAGGAGAGGGGTATCTAAGCACAAGGCTTGAGAACTGTACTTGACTCCTTGCTGCCCCATTTTCCAATACCTGCTGCATATTTACCAAACCAATTCTCTCCTCCCCTTCACTCCTGCCACATCGCTGGGATGGACTATAGCCTGTCTGCACTACTGGTACAAGCTGTAGTTGATCACTCAGTTCTCTGCTGCTGCTCAGCTAGGATTCATTTTCCAGAGCCTGGTAAGTAGTACATTCATTCTTCTGCCAAAAAAATCCTATAATGGCCACCCATGATTTTCAAAGTCAGCACTTCCCACTTTCTCTGGCCTTGTTTCTTACCTAACTCAGATTTCATCCCCTGGTAACACCAAACTCCTCAAGCTATTTCTCATCCTCCACTTTAGTTGTTTCAGCCCCTTCAGTCCACGCACTTCACCTTGCTCAGACCACCCTCCACGCTCTTCCCTCCCTGGATTGGCCATCTTCCAGCTCCCCTTCTCACCCTTGTACATAGCTCCTCTCATTCTCCAGAACACCTTGCACCATAGTTTAGTCACGGCAGGTACCCTGTTGTTTATAACTATTTGAAGGTATTTCTACATCATAAAACAAGGAGAGGGCTGGGAAGGTGGCTCAGTGGTAGAGTGCTTGCCTTGCATGCATGAGGCCCTGGGTTCGATTCCTCAGTACCACATAAGCAGAAAAAAAAAAGCCAGAAGTGGTGCTGTGGCTTAAGTGGTAGAGCGCTAGCCTTGAGCTGAAGAGCTGAGGGTCAGTGTCCAGGCCCAGAGTTCAGGCCCCACAACCAGACCCCCCCAAAAAATAAATAAATAAATAAACAAGGAGAAAAGACTGAGTTTTATTTATTTGGCCAGTATTCACTTCTCCTTTGCCTGCCTGATACTTCATTTCCTCATGAATGATGTAAGAAGCATATCATTTGCTTCAAATTTGGGATTACATTTAAGTATTCAATACTCAGAATACCACAGGCCTTGGTACATTTGGTTTATATTCTCAGTATCTCTGGCTTTGCTTTCTAATTGTGCCCTTCATAGACCACCCTCTCACCCTGGCTCATGTCCTTACTGTAGAGCCCACCAACTATCCACATGCCTGAAGTGAAGGACTGAACCTCCAGTCCTCTTGGCCCTCCACCCCCACCCTACCAGTGCCCTCTGGATTCATGGTGACCAGGCTGAGGAACCCAAGCAGTACTGCAAACATCTCTTGACCACCTTTGTGTAGAGCAGGGTCCCAATTGCAATGGGAAGTGGTAGAACATATCTGCAGGGAAGTGGGAGACAGCTAGACAACCAAAGCAGGGCAATTCAAAAAAGGAAGTAGACAGGAAAGCCACGGAGGAAGTGGCATTGAAACTGCATCACAAAGGATGGGTTCAAGCAGAAGCACTGTTTCCCAAGTTATGTCACTGCTCTTTTGATGAAAAGTGAAATGAGCTTAAGAAATGCTATCTAATATATAATCCCTCTAGAATGTTCACAACTCACCCTGTCCTGGCTCTGGGAGATAAGTACTAAATAAAAATAAGGGACTTCAATTGAACTATGTCTAACCTAGCATGACAAATTTGCTTGGCCACTAAATTTTTGTAGAATTTAGCGGTGCAAACTTTAGTTAAGAATAGGTTGACTGATACGGTTTCAATATTATATATTTGCAATTTTTTTGTGTGCTGGTAGTAGGGCTTGCACTCAGTGTCTGGGCACTGTTCTTTAGGTTTTTTTGCTCAAAACTGGTACTCTGTCATTTGAGTCACACCTCTACTTCTGATTTTTTGGTGGTTAATTGGAGTCAAGAGTCTCACGGAGTTTTTCCCAGGCTGGCTTTAAACCTAGCTCCTCAGATCTCAGTAGCTCCTGAGTAGATAGAATTACAAGTGTAAGCCACTGGTGCCTGGCTAGAACAGAACCTCACAGATACTATCTTTTTTCTTTTTCTTTTGCCAGTCCTAGGGCTTGAACTCAAGGCCTGGGCACTGTTCCTAAGCCTCTTTTGCTCAAGGCTAGCACTCTACCACTTGAGCCACAGGGCCACTTCTGGCTTTTTCTGTATATGTGGTGCTGAGGAATTGAACCCAGGGCTTCATGTGTGCTAAGCAAGCACTCTACCACTAAGCCACATCTCAGCATTAACAATAACATTAGATTTTCAAGAAGGTAATTTCTGAAACTCTCCTGACATTTTGTCCAAAGGGAAAGAGAAGAGGAACTAAGTATCTGCCAAGACAGAAGACATTCCCCTTTCTCTAGTGTGAAGCAGAATGTAGACAAACAACCTCCCTACCAAAGGAGTGAAAGGATGTATCTCTGACAGGGTTTGTGCCTTGTTAGAATGTTGACATTCATGTATCCATACTCCCTCTCCAACCTGCCATTGGGTGAAAAACACGGACTTGAAAGCAAAGGGCACAACACTGCATAAAAAGAAGCAACCAGGCATATTTCCCCCTTTAACCTTTACCAAACAGTCAAGCCTTAAAAGACTGGGAGGAAAGGGGCATTGTAAGATTATCTGTCCCCACCCTTGCAGGCACAATACTGAATTATCCAATCTGTAAATTCATAGGGAGCAAGGTATTGTAATCCTGATACAGAGAAAAGAAGACAAGAGTCCTCTCAAGCCCTGCTTCTCAGAGCAAAGGAGAAGATAGGTAGGCAGACAGACCACAGTATAGCCAGCAAAGTGCAAGCAAATGATTCTATAAAAAGTGGTGGGTCTGGGCTGGGAAGGTGGCTCAGTGGTAGAGCACTTGCCTTGCATGCATGAGGCCCTGGGTTCAATTCCTCAGCACCACATAAGCAGAAAAAAAAAAAGCCAGAAGTGGTGCTGTAGCTCAAGTGGTAGAGCGCTAGCCTTGAGCTGAAGAGCTGAGGGACAGTGCCCAGGCCTAGAGTTCAGGCCCCACGACCAGACCCCCCCCCCCAAAAAAAATAAGTAGTGGGTAGAAAATGCCAGGTAGGCCGGGTGCCAGTGGCTCATGCCTGTAATCCTATCTACTCAGGAGGCTGAGATCTGAGGATCTCCGTTCAAAGCCAGCCCCGGCAAGAAAGTCTGTGATACCCTTATCTCCAATAAACCACTCAGAAAACCGGAAGTGGTGCAGTGGCTCAAGTGGTAGAGCACTGGCCTTGAGCTGAAGAGCTGATGGACAGCATTCATACCCAGAGTTCAAGCCCCATGACCGAAAATAAAAAAAGGAAGAAAGGAAGGAAGGAAGGAAGAGGCAAAATGCATGCACTTAGCCAGGCACTGGTGGCTCATATCTGTAATCTTAGATACCTAGGAGACTGAGATCTGAGGATCCTGGTTCAAAGCCAGATCAGGCAGGAAAGTCTGTGAGACTCTTATCTCTAATTAACTACCAAAAGGCCAAAAGTAAAGCTGTGGCTCAACTAATAGAGCAACAGCCTTGAGCAAAAAAATCTATGGGACAGCACACAGGATCTAAGAACCAGTATTGGCACACACTCCCAAAAGTCTCCTAGGCTGGGCTGGGAATGTGGCTTAGCAGTAGAGTGCTTGTCTAGCATGCATGAAGCCCTGGGTTCAATTCCTCAGTACCACATACACAGAAAAAGGTAGAAGTGGCGCTGTGGCTCAAGTGGTAGAGTGCTAACCTTGAGCACAAAAGCTCAGTCAGGGACAGTGGCCAGGCCCTGAGTTCAAGCCCCAGGACTGGTAAAAATAAATAAATAAATAAAGAGTCTCCTAGGCAAATAGCACGTATATACATAAATAAGACAGGGTACATGGCTAAATAGAATAGAATAAGGCAAGGGTTTTTGTTTTGTTTTGTTTTGTTTTTTTAAATAAGCTTCTGGCAAAGGTGGCACACAGAACTGCATTTAATTTCCCATGTTTAAATATCTCATAAAAATTCAGTAAAATCTTTCTTCACTCTGCTCCCCAGCCCCACTAATAAAACCTTACAAGTACAGCGAGAGATGAAAGGAGAGAATGCTGTCAAATTTTGGAAGCTGAGAAGCAGATGAACAAGTACATGACTTAGCAGACAAGAAATCTGGGTCCTAAACCAAATGCAGTGCAAGCAGAGAATTCACCTAATTGAAACAACAGAATCCTTTTCAGAAGCACAGGAACTGGCATTGCCTTGTACTCCCTGGGCAGGAGCATAGGACAGAGGGTGAAGAACGAGGTGGGAGCGGAGGGGGAAGCTGCTCAGGAAGTGTGCTCCCTAGATTGCTCTACCCCACTGGCAGCCTCCTGGAGGCTTAGGCTCTGGAACACAAAACACAGAAATGCCTAGCATCTGCTTGAAAAGTCTGGGAAGGGGGAGGGGGACAGAAATGAAGGAGTACATGGGCTTCATTGGACCAGGTTCTCTACTTTTGTCTGCTATGGGATAATAGAAAGCCAGAATGTCATGAACTGAGGAAGCCCATTGAGGCTGAGGAGAAACACAGCAAAACCAAGGCACTGTGTCAACTGAGGGTGCAGTGCACAGATCCCCTTAGTTCTTGTGTACCAAAGCATCACCATGCACTCTGCCCAGAGAGAAGGCAACTGAGAAAAACCTGAAGATGCTGACATCACAGGCTCCCATGGACAGAACTCATGCAGATCAACTGTCAGCTCCAAGCTAATGATCTACATCCTGCATTCAGCGTTTCCTGACAGCATTTTTAAAGAGCACTATTGAAATATAACTCATATAGCATACAACTGCCCTTTTAAAATGCACAATTCAATGTGTTCAGGATATTCAGAGTTGTATAAATATCACCATCACCAATTTTATAATATTTTCATGTCTTTCCATATATAAATAAAACTCCTCTTCCATACTTCGTCATTTTGTATTTCTCCCTCTCCCCAGTCATATTTCCTGTAACTGTGTGTGTTTTCCCACTCTGGACATTTCATATACGTGAAATTATTCTCTCTATGGTCTCAAGTGGCTGTCAAAGTCTTAATAGACTTTCTCCTCATGCTTTTTCTTCCTTTTTCTTTTCTTTTTTTTTTTCCCCCACTTGTCGTGGGGCTTGAACTCTGGGCCTAGGTGCTATCCCTGAGCTTTTCACTCAAAGTTAGCACTCACTCACTTTGAGCACAGCTCTACTTCTGGTTTTTTGGTGGTTAATTGGAGATAAGATTCCCATGGACTTTCCTGCCTGCACTGGCTTTGAACCTTGATCCTTACATCTCAGCCTCCTGAGTAGCTAGGATTATAGGTGAGAGCCACTGGCGCCAAGCTTTCTCCCACTTTTAATCAGGAGCAACACAGCCAAATATCACATTCAGTCACATCTTGGGAAAGGTTTGGAGTTACAGATTATGGTAAACACTAAAATGTAAAAAAGCAACTCGGAGGAATAGATATCATTAATATTCTCACAAAATAAAACTCTCCATGAAACAATAATAGGCTTCTACAAAAAGGAAACACTCTGAAAACAAAAAGAGCTTTTACAAATTGATAACGTAATAGTAAAAATTTTAAAAATTCAATGGAAGGACAGAGATATAAATGTGAAGCCTCTTCTAGAGAATAAAATCAAACAACGAAAATGTAGGAAACAAAAGGGAGTAATTAAGAACATTCTAGTAGACTTACACGGGGGATTTCTATCTGAATAAATTCCCAAGATGGGGAAAAACAGAAAAATAAAATCATAACTAAAGGGTGCAAATTGCCAGGTTGAGATGACCCAGCACACTAAGCACAGTGTAAAATTTCAAAAAAAATGAAGCCAAAGAGGCAATTCTATAAACTGTCAGAGAGGAGAAAAAAAAGCAAAGAGCTATATATAAAGATATAAAGAATCAGAAAGCAGAACCCTCTCAATTCTACAGCAGTTAAGAGGCAATGAAGCAAATAAACCTTTACCTTTAAAGGTTTAAAGGTAAAGGAAAATGATGTCCAAATTAGAATGCAATACCTAGGCAAACCATAAATCAAGTATGAGAACAGAGTAAAGGTATTTTGCAATACACAAGAACTCAGAAACTCAACTAGTGGTTCTCCTTTGTGATCTTACTCAGGAGGCTGAGATTTAGAGTATTGTGGTCCAAAGCATCCCAAGCAGAAAAGTCTGAGACGCCAACTCCAAAATAACTTCAAAAATTCATTTGAGGCCAGGAGCTGATAGCTTACTTAAGAGGCTGAGACCTGAAGATAGCAGTTTGAAGCCCAGCCAAGCAGAAAAGTCCATGAGACTTTCTTCAATTAACCACTAAAGATCCAGAAGCTGTGTTTCAAATGGTAAAGTGCCAGCCTTGAGCAGAAACGCTAAGGGGCAGAACCTAGGCCCTGAGTTCAAGTCCCAGTGTTAACAATCACAACAACACCCATTGCTGAAGTTTTTATAATGTAACTATATTTGGAGGCAATACCTTTTAAAGAGTGATAAGTGAGGCCATTAATGTGGCTGGCCTTGATCCAATCTGATGGATACCATTAAAGAGGAGATTAGGACACAGACACCAGGAACTCTCACACTGGTGAAGAGACAATGAAAGGACAGCCATGTGCAAGCGATAGAGAGAAGCCTCAGACGAAATCAACCATACTGGCACCCGACCTTGGGCTTCCTGCTTCCAGAACTGTGAGAAAACTTGTTGTGTTTAAGCCACACAGCCTGTGGTATTTTGTTATGGCTACTATAACTAACACGTGGACTATCCAAATGAAAACAAAGTAACATTACATGTCCTTATAATTCTTTAAAAAAAAATGGAGTCTCACTATGTTGCCCAAGCTGGCCTCAAACTCCTGGGAGCAGGATATGCTCTTGACTCAGCTTTCTGAGTACCTGAGATACTGTGATTATTGCAGATTTGAATTCTTAAGTCACTGTTATTTTTCATGCCATTAATGTACTGCAGAAGCCAAAACAGTTGCCAAACAGAATGTTTTATAATCTGAACTTACCTATTTGCTTCCTTAAGAGTGTCATTTGACCTATCATTCTTTTCCCACTACTTCCAATAAATCAGTGAGTTCTACTGGCATGGTTAGACTTAGGGGTCAACTTTTAGGTAAAGCTATTTCACACACAGCACAGCACAGTCATTATCTAATCTAACCATAACTGCATAGGTAAACTCTCCAGATTGTCTTCTGACTGCATTTGTCTTCTCGACATGCTGATGAAGTTGGCTTGCCTCCTCCTGCTGCCAGTTTGGACGTACTGAGGGCATTCACTTCATCGTACAGAAATTTCGCTTGACCTACTTCCTGAGAGCGAGAGACTAGGGGCAGAAACTTCAGAGCAGTATATGCTAACTCTATTCAAACTGGATGCCTAGCACATATCCAGACTATAATCCCATCAGATATCCTACCTGTGATGGGCCTTATATTTCCTTGGATTGGTTCACAATCTTGACACCCCACTTATTCATTAGGACCTTTTGGACTCCCAGGGAAATGAAAGATAGACGATGACCCATAGTTTAGATCTGCTAGTAGTATCGTTGCCCTGTTCTTACCAAAGCTTGCTAGGTTGTTCTTGCTTCCTGTTTTTAAAAAACTAAACAGAGAGGGATGAAAGTGAGACTCAACCATAGAGTGCCAGCCTAGCAAGCACGAGACTCTGAGTTCAAAGCCCAGAACCTTCAAACAAAACATAAACAAACAACATATATTTTAATAATATAAACATGCATGAGTAAACCATACAGAAGAGTAAGAGGATGATAAACTCAAAAGTCAGGATAATTATCATCTCCCAGGTTCATAAGCCACTATTAAAGTACCAATCATGTTCAATTTAATTAACTTAGATAGAAGATACATAATTTTCATTCTTCCTCAAACTGAAAATGTATATGCCAGTCACTCTTTAGTGCACATTAAATGTTTTGTGTTCATTATTTCTCTGTGAGCAGTTCACTGTCGCTAGAACAGAGAGGGCAAGGATGACTAGGAATGGCGTTTACTCCAGAGCCAAATAGAACTAAACTATCCTGGCTCCAGCATGCCATCTTGTGAATATCATCAAAGGACATTAAATTCAAGATCAATTATGATGCGTTCTCACAATCTATCTATCAAGAATGACAGAGAAAATCCTTTCTTTCTACTAAGTAACCTACTGATGGAATTTCTGACATCTTATGCCTCTCACTGGGAAACCCAGTAATATAGTTTGATATAGATTTTCACTCAGAGGAGTTCTAGCTTGCCCTAGGGAAGAGATTGTCCACAAACTTATAAGTGATACATAGCTGGCTTGGATGAAGAACAAATGTTTTCAATGACAGAATTAGGCTATATCTTGGCAAGCTGCAGTGACAGGTCAAATCTAACCTAATTCATAATAACATCCACCATTTGCTGAGAACATAAGATATGCCAAGAGCTTTACATAAATTATCTCATGCAGTCCTTGCAACCATACTGCAAAGCCAAGGCCCAGGAATGTAGAGACCTTGTCTGAGGTCATAAGGCAAGCTAACAGCAGAATCCTAATTGCAAACTAGGTTTATAGACTCAAGTATCAATCTCAACCAGAAATTAACATTGTAACTGAATCTTCTTTAATTCAGCTCCTTACCATCAGAAAAACGAGCATATAAAGGTATCAGCATCTCGCCCAAAAATGATCGGACCAGACAATTTTCTTTAATGTAACATTTGGGAACACTAATGGCAGCTGCCAGGAAAACTCTCTTTGCCCTCAAGAGCTGTCTGTCCTCAAGAGCAAGCTGTAACCAGATTCTCTCTGCTGCCCATTCCCAGCTCAGCTCTGTCTGCTCTTCATCTGTACTTAAGACTTAGCAAAAATCAAGCTCTGCAGTTATATCTGAGGATTCCTCATCACAAAGACTGCTGAGCAAAACCCATCAGTCAGGCTGTTTACTTTTAATTTTCGGACCACTGTTATTTGATGGGGGTGTGTGCCTGAGGGAACGGCATAAACAGCTTCAGTGCACAGTCATAGCCAATGGAACAATCTTGAAAGACAGCCACAGAATTTTAATGAAAACCAGAAAACCCCTGGCTGCTAAGTCCTCAGACTGCAGTCCAGGCCCGCCAGGCCCTCCCTCTGTAGCCACGAATCCCTGAGCCAGCTTCCTCCCAATGAGCAGGAAAGAAAATCTATTTTGTATTTAGTTACGCCCCTCACGGCAGCCACTTTCCAGGCTTATTTAGGTTACAGCGAGGCACATGCTAACTGCAACAGGACTGGGCCTCTGAGCAGCACAGGGTGTGGCCACAGCAGATCTGCGCCAACAGATTATGAAACAGATTTTTTTTAAAAACAGCCTTTCCTTCTGCCAAAGCTGTCTGCCCACAGCTGCATACAAGGCTAGAGGGGAATCTTAACAAGCTTAAAGAGACCGTATTTCAAATATGTGAGAACTAAAGGGGGACGAAATGAGTATTTTGAGCACTTGCTATGTTATCAAGCACTCTGATCTCATTTTACCTTCACTGAGCCGGGAACTGCTAACTGCACGTGGGTAAGAATACTAACTCAGAGAGGCTGGATACCTTATCCAATACAACACTGCTGAAAGTGAAGAGGTGAGACTCAAAGTTCAGTATGAGTGAGGCTGAGTGAGGCTCCACAAAAATAACAAGACAAGGCTGGGAATGAAGCTTAGTGTTAAGAATGCTTGCCTAGCATGCATGAAGCCCTGAGTTTGATTCCTCAGTACCACATACACAGAAAAGGCCAGAAGTGATGCTGTGGCTCAAGTGATAGAGTGCTAGCCTTGAGCAAAAGAAGCTCAGAGACAATGCTCAGGACTGGCAAAAATACTACTACTACCACTACTAACAACAACAACAACAACAAATAGGTGCTGATGGCTCACAACTATAACTAGCTACAAGAGGCTGAGATATGAGGATCACTGTTCAAAGCTAGCCCCTGTAGGAAAGTCCATGAGAGTCTTATCTCCAATCAATTATCAAGAAAAAGCTAGAAGTGGAGCTGTGGCCCAAGGGGAAGAGTGCTAGCCTTGAGCAAAAGCAGCTCAGAAACTGTGCCCTCACCCTGAATCCAAGCCCGAGGTCCAGCAAAATAATCAATAAAAATACAAGTAGCCGGGCTCAGTCCTGTAATGCTAGCTACTAAGGAGGCTGAGATCTGAGGATCACCGTTCAAAGGCAGCCCGGGCAGGAAAGTCCAGGAGACTCTTATCTCCAATTAAGTTACAGAAAAAAAGCCAGGAGTAGCGCTGTGGCTCAAGTGGTTGAGTGCTAAGAGCTGAGGGACAGCACCCAGGCCCAGAGTTCAAGCCCCATGACAGACAATAAAATATAATAAAGCTAACATCAACAACAAAAAACCCTGATCAGTGGGCACCTGGCTCACCTCTGTAATCAGAGGCTGAGATCTGAGAATCACAGTTCAAAGCCATCCCAGAAAGTCAAAGTCCAATGAGACTCTTATCTCTATCACCAAAAAAGCCAGCAGTGGAGGTGTGGCTCAAATGGGTGAGTGCTAGCCTTAAGCAAAAAAAGCTAAGGGACAGCATCCAGGTCCTGAGTTCGAAACCCAGCACCAGCACAAAAGAAAAAAAAAACAAACCCTGACCTGCCTTGCCTAAAAAAGAATCAGCATAAACCAGGCTCCAGTGGCTCATACCTGTAATCCTAGCTACTCAGGAGGCTGAGATCTGAGGATAGCAATTTGAAGCCAGCAAAGGCCGGAAAGTCCGTGAGACTCTTATCTCCAATTCAATCACAGAAAAAAGCCAGAAGTGGTGCTGTGGCTCAAGTGGTAGGTGCTAGCCTTGAGCAATAGGAGCTCAGGAACAGTGACTAGGCCCCGAGTTCAAGCCTCAGGACTGACAAAAAAAAAAAAGCATTTTCTGACCCAGGCTGTGTGTCAGTTACTGAGCTAAGCATTCTGCGTGCAGCATATGATTTCAACTTCACTGCTGGGAAGATAAGATTATTTTTATCCCCATTTCACCCTGAGCAAACTACAGCTTAGGCATGATATAAATGGACCAAGGCCAATGCAGGCACTGGGTTCGAGATTTGAACCCAGTACTACCTAGTTCTAGAGTGTTCACTTTCAAACACACTCATCGCCCACAGAGCAGAAGATTTCAGGCCACCATGCCAAGCAATTAAGTTGCACAAATATTTCTGCCTCCCTCTCAGGAAATCCACACTCCAGGCTTACCTTTCAGTTGTTTCTAGTGGCCTTCAGTCAGGGCATGAAGCCACCAGCCCTAGGAAGGCAGAGAGCTCATTGCCATATTCCTTGGGCTCTGCTTGTAGAAGAACAGTGTGCTGTGATCTAGAGACAGAAAGCTCTTTCTGCAAGACTCCAATCCACAGGCCCACACAAATTCGCAGAAGCCCCCACTCCAGCAGCCCACAGGCCCACTTTGTATTCTGAACAGGAGACCACGTGCCTCCTCCTAGAGCAACAGTGATTTCCCAAGGGAGATGGCTGTCTAGACAGAACATCCCAATCCACACAATGTCAGGTTGAATAGTTTAGATGTGGGGGGGGGGGGTCTATATTCGGCATCCCAGTGAAGATCCTGGATTATCAGGCTGAACATGCTCCAGAGTAACACTCTGGTGTAGAGCCCAGCCAGGCAAATATTTCTTAAAGGGCATCACAAGTGTCTTACACCAGACTTATGTCACACACACACACACACACACACACACACACACACACACACACACACACACACACACACACACACACACACACACACACACACACACACACACACACACACACACACACACACACACACAGGCACACTGCAAAAAAAAAACAGTCCCATTAATCAGGCTGAAGCTTGACAGACATTTTCTAGGTATAGTCAGAATTGAGCACCAGTCCTTGAGGTAGACAAAACACCTGATAGTTGCCAGATACTATAATGGCATCTTCACATCTGATGCCCTTTTTCTTTTAGTAGGCTGAGGTTTGAACTCAGGGTTTCATATTTGGTAGGCAGGAGCTCTACCTTTTAAACCATACCTCCAGCTCAGAGCTGACATTTTCATTAATACTATAGCTGATATCTTAACCTTCATACCACTCTATAAAGTAGATGCATTTGTTAGCAGGAAGATAATGAAAATTTGCCAGAAATTACACAGAAAGTTAGAAAGCTCACATTCAAACCTTTTTTTCAATACGATTACAATACTTTTTTATCCTGTCAACTATGAGTTCATTCATTTACTCCTTAGATATTTATTGATTACCCCTTCCTGTAAGGTAGCAACTATCCCACTTATAGAAGAAACAACTGGCCGGGAGCTGGTGGCTCATGCCTGTAATCCTAGCTATTCAGGAGGCTGAAATCTGAGGATCAGGGTTCAAACACAGCCCAGGCAGGAAAGTCTGTGAGACTCTTATCTCCAATAAACCACTAGAAAAGTGGAAGTGGTGCTGTGGCTCAAGCGTTAGAGCACTCGTCTTGAACTGAAGAGCACAGGGACAGTGCCCAAGCCCAGAGTTCAAGCCCCACGACCAACCAAAAAAAGAAGAAGAAACAACTGTCCAAGCAAGAGTCGAGTCACTAAACATGTATATTGTCATGATAACAAGAGACAACTATAAAAATCTGAAAGATTTTCTACAGGATGATGAGCTTGGGCTGGGGATAGGTGATGGGGCAAACCTTTCTGAGGATGTGAGATTTGAGCTGAGACCTGAATAGTGAAAATGAGTCAGCCATTTAGAAAGCTTGGAAAAGAAAAATGTGGGCAGAAAGGACAAGAAGGCAAGGGCTGGCTGCAGGAAAAGGCTTGTCATGTCCAGGAAATACAAAGAAGGTCAAAGAGCAGGGCTGAGGAAGCATGGAGGAAGACAGAATAGCTCAGATGAGGCAGGGCCATGCTGACCATGGGGAAGAGTTGGTTCTTCTGGAGAAATGAGAAATGAAAGGGTTTTAATCAGGAAAATTACATGACCTGATTTGTGCTTTCAAGGGATAATTGTGGTTGCTGTGTGGAGGAAGAATGAGTTAGGGATCAGGGGATTGATGGTGATGCTTGATGTTAGTAGAGATGGATTCTGTATTCTAGATTAAAACTGAAAAGACTTGAGGACAGACAATATGTGAATAGTGAAGGGATCAAACTCCTAGGTCTCATGCTTGGATAACATGCTTGAATGGTGGTACCATGAATTAAGAAAAAAGACTGAGAGAAGTAAAAGAAAGTACAGCCAGTTGTATTTGTTCAGAGGACCCTATGAACTTAAAACTGCTTAACCTGGTGAAAAGACAGTGTTTGACATCAGATTATGAACTCTAAGAATCTATACTTTTGCCTTAGAAAACAGGGACACTATTTATTCCATGTGGCCATCACTGAGAGCTGGAACCAATGTTCAGAGGGCAGACTAGAAAAAGGAGTTTGGTGTGATATAAGGAATGGACTGTCTCATAGAGCTGGGGAAAGCGGAATGAGCTACCCAGAAGCATGGGAGGTGGGTAGGATTATTTTCCTGTCACTGTAAATGTTAAAAAAAAAAAATCAAGCCAGATGGTTAGAGTGGATGAGCAGAATACTGCCTAACACCTCCTAAACTTCAGAACTCTATGGCTTTAAGATACAATCAATGCAGCCCTCAGGACTGGAGTTTCCCCCCAACAGGGCAGAATTCCCTTGGTATTTGCTTCTCAGAAGCAATGACAGTAGCAAATGCCAGTCACTGCCACATAACCTCTAGTTCAGAGTTCATCTCAAAGGGTTACACAAGGTGCTAGAAGGTGTTTTGGTGGAGGCACAGTGATGGAACTGAATACTCCAAATGTATAATTAGCTCTATATCCTCTGAAAAACTATTTAAGTCCTTTGAGTCTCAGTTTCTCTCTTTGAACCATGAGGAAAACAATGCCTAATTCAGGATGTTCACTGTGAGGACAAAGCCTGATGTATTCTATTAGGAATAGATCTATAGCTGGATGATAGATATAGTCTACAAGCAATTGTTTTCTTCAGATCCTTTCAACCACCCAGAAGGTAACACCATCAGTATTATACTTGTTTTGGAAACTGCTAGAATTATTGCTAGAGATTAACAAGTCATACAACTAGTAATTCTCTTAAGTAGAACAAACCAACCTCAACAAAGGTTGAAAGAAAAAGCCAAAGAAAAACATATTAAGATAATTTGGGGGAAGGAGGAAAGGGACCAATTGCTGAATTTAGTAAACTCAATTCATTGGCTACAAATTTAATAACTATTCATTAAAAATATAAATGAATAATTAAATAAATGAATGATTCCATCAGTTATTTATTGAGTTCTTACCAGGCACAGCATCAATAAATAGGCTTGTGTTACAGAGAATTTACAGTAAGTTGAGCACTTTTTAAAACCACAATCTTCAAAATGCAGACAAATTGCCAAGATTTGCCAAGGTTCTAAGAAATGCCATTCTCATACTCAAACTAAAAGAAACCAGAATTACCACTGTCTTCTCTCGAGGAAGCTAAAACCACTAGAGTAATCTGAAGGATCAGTCAGAGAACCAAGAGCACAGCAGAAATCAAAGCCACAGGAGATGATAGTCATAAAGAAAAAAATAAGCATAGTAGTCTTTTATTTTCAATGTCCTCCAAAGGCCCATGTGTTAAAGGCTTGCTCTCCAAAGAGGTACTACTGGGAAGTGGTAGAACCTATGAGAAACAGAGCCAAATGGGAGGTCTTTAGATCACTGGGAGTATTCTTTGGAAGGAAACTCCAGTCCCTTCCCCTTTCTCTTTTTGCTCCCTGGTCATGAGGTGAACAGTTTTACTCCACTATAAATTCTCACCCTGATGTGCTACGTCTCTTTAGAGAAAAGATTTATTTGGCTGACAAGAGAAGGTTTCTTTGGAAGTTCCAATCCATGATTGATTGGCTCCGTAGCTTTTTGGAAGCAGAAATCTAAGAGAATAAATGCTAAAGAAAAATGGGCTGAGGAAGTAGCTCAAGAGTAGAGCACTTGACTACCATGAATGAAGCCCTGTGTTTGATACTTGTGTTTGAAGGGAGGGAAGGAAAGAGAAAGGGAGAGAATGAGAAGTGAGGAAGAAAGGAGGAAAGGGGAAGAGAAAGGGAGAATGGAAGAAAAACTTTAAAAAAAAAAAACAGCTGACCTAATAATTTGGTGTTTGTCAATGCCTTTGTAGACGTAAAATAAGTTTCAAGGAGCAAATTGGATGAATGGTTTAAAGAAGATGTAGTTTAAGAAGTTTGGAAATAAAAGGAAAGAGAGAGAACAAATTGTAGCCTGATGAAGAAGAGTAAAAGGACTGTTGATAAAAATATAAGATAAGGTGTCAAAAGGAAAAAGGAAAGTTTAGCCAGGTACCAATGGCTCACGCCTGTAATCCTAGCTGCTCAGGAGGCTGAGATCTGAAGTTCATGGTTGGAACCCAGGCCAGGCAGGAAAGTCCATAAGACTCTTATCTCCAATTAACCACCAGAAAACTGGAAGTGGCGCTGTAGCTTAAAGTGTTAGCCTTGAGTGAAAAAGATCAGGGACAGCACCCAGGCCCTGAGTTCAAGCCCCCTAACAATAAAATAAGAAAAAAAAAAACGCTGAAGAGAGAGAATAGATGGAGAAGACAGGAAGAGAAAACATAGGACGCCAAATCCCATGAAGTCAAAGAGGTACTAGTTTGGAAGGTACAGGGGAAAAGCTATCCTTGTAAGGTGAGGTCACCTTCTTCTTTGAGATGGCAATGAAGAGGGACAGACTTTGGTGTATGTGCAATGTGAAAGGCTAGTCTATATCAAATCTGATCATTACATAGCAGACACCATTCTTAGCTTGAAATGGCATTGACCAGGGGAGGGCATCCATAAGTTAGTATTATGAAGGACAATAGTTACTTGAATAGACATTCTATCCTGTGACAAACGCCTTATAAAGATTCTAGTTTCTTAATCCAGTGCTGATACACTGTAAGTTGAGTTGAAAACTTCAACCTATACATTTATAATATGTGTACTTTTCTGTGTGTATATTATACTTTGATAAAGTTTTTTTAATATATTAATTTATAATTAGCACTCATCTACCATTAGTTCAGTAACTACTCGAAGGTAAAAGAACTATGCATCCCAGTATTCTAAACCAATTTTTAAAGATTCTCCATAACTCCTTCTTAGGTGGGCTAAATATACAGCTTTTATCTAATGAATGTATGCTCATACAATTGGAAACATGTTAACCTCAAATGTTCAGGCCTAAGTCCATCTCTAGGAAACAGTACCTTTGTGATTGTAAAATATGGAAAACTTCCATTTAGTCAAAGAACTACAAAGCATTACCAAAAATCTGGACAAATCTTCTGTCTCCTGTGATACAATGATAAATAAACATCAGTTATCTAGAATACTTGTGCCTTACGTTTAACCTGCATAAAATCATGAAGAAATAATTAGAAATATTTAAATTATTGGATATTAAGGAAACAGGACTGAAATCTTTAAAATATAAAACACACAGAAACTCCTTATAGATATATGCAGATTTTTAAAAAGCAAAGAATAAAGACTAAACATGCATAACATATAAATTTAATGTATAATCCTTGATAGCATCCAAAGTTAAAAATGGTAACATTATTAACATTAACACTATTATTAATATTATTTTGATAATAAGAATATGATAGGTTGTTTACAAAATGGCTGCAATTATTCATGACCCATGACTCTGTATCCATTCCCCTGAGCAATGACTTTAGAGTTCATCCCATCAAAAGGATGTTGTGACTTGCTTTGGCCAAAAGACTGTGATGTAAATAATGCTGTGCCACTAGGCCTTTGTTGGTCCCCTCTCCCTTGGAACATGCACATAGCCATGGGAATAACCTGCCCTATCCTGTGAGGGAATGATAGAACTCCGTAATACACACAAGTCACCCAAACAGACCAATTGGGACCAGATCGTCTAGTGGATCTAGCAACTGACTGGATGTACGAGGGACCCCAGTGAAGCAGGGACTCTGATCCACATTAGAAGCACTACCCAATGACTTGCTACACTAGAGGCACTAATAAATGCACATTATTTTAAGCCACTAAGTCTTTGCATAATTGGATGCACAGAAAATCTAAGTGATTGAAGGCAATATCACAAATCACAATATCACAAAATCAATGCTAAAATTCTAGACCATTTTATTTATTTTTATTTTTGATCATGGGGCTTTAACTTTGGGCTTGGGCACTGTCCCTGCACTCTTCAGCTGAAGGCAAGGCTCTACCACTTGAGCCACAGCGCCACTTCCAGTTTTCAGTGGTTTATTGGAGATAAGAGTCTCAAAGACTTTCCTGCCACGGCTGGCTTTGAACTGTGATCTCCAGATCTCAGCCTCCTGAGTAGCTAGGATTATAGGCATGGGCTTCTAGAACATAAATGATATTGTAGTTACATTGTAGAAGAAAGTATCATGATATCTCCACACCCATGTAAATATGCGTGCATAAAGGAAGATAGAGCAAATCCTGCAAAATGTCAACAATTAAGTCTAACTAAAAGGATTGTAAGGGTTCTTCACAGTATCTGTTGGAAAGTTTGCAAAATTAAAGAGCAAAACAAACAAAAACAACACCTATATGAATCTTTCTTTATCTGGAAACATAGAAGCCATCATATAGAGAACAGACCCTTCTCATTCTTTCTAGACAACACCCTCACTCTCTTCCTAGTGGCAACTACTGCTGCTGCTAAAGGTGGAGGGCAGCAAATATAAACTGCAGTAAATCAAGCTGCACCTTGATACAGTTACAGGACTCATTAATAATTAAGGAATGTTTAAAAGTAGGTTATCATAACAAGCAATTCCTAAGTGAAGTTGCCCTCCTGATATGGGAATAGAATTGGGTTCGACTTGGGGGTGGGGAAAGGCTTCCCAGGACATATAGACACGTCTTTGAACTGTTTTTTTTACTAGAAAACAAATATCCATGTGTTTTCTACTTGAAAGGATTTTTCAAATATCTACAAATGAGAAGTGTATCTTTGCCCCCCTGAAAATCCCTAAAGAATCTTGCCAGTAGAATCCAAGCCTGTTTTCACAGCATAATAAGAGCCTCCTTTATTTAATGTGGATCCCCCCAAGTGATATGCAGCAATCATTAATGTTGTGTACCAGCTTAAATGAACAAGCCCAGAGGCCTAAGTTCAAAGGATATAGCTTTCTACACTCAAATCAAAGGGCCTTGCCTGTCTTACACTATATGGAAAAAACTCTGCCTCACAATGAATGGCATAGAAAGCTCACACCATTCTTTAGATTAAAAACAAGTAATCTAGGTAGAAAGACAGGTGTTCTTTTGTTTGCTATTCAGAACAATATCTACCAATTTGTTTCCCAAAAGTCTTTAACTTCAAAAAAGAACTATGTCCTTCCACTATCAGGGGAAGGGTGAGTCACAAGGAATTGTACATTTAGTGAGTCAGTTGTTCTCATAGGTCAGAACTAAAAATTAATGCTGCAAGGATATTTGTTTCAAGTGCTAGTTGGCTGAAAGCCAAATCTATGCCCAAGTGCTCTTACAGAATTCCTCAATTCTCTGGCCCACAAACCCCAGGATGCCTCACAATATAATCTAAAACCAAAACTAAAGATGTTTGTGCAGTAGGTAGAAGTTACCACATGCAGAGAAAACCATCCAGTTGCCTATACAAACTTCATCAGACTCAGAACCACCAACCAGGCTGTCATGTCTTCAAGGAATTTTTGATGTTCAAAGAGAATTCTGCTGTACTTATTAACTCTCAAAGGATGACCCATTGCAACAATGATACCTATGGGACTGTATATTAGAAACAAACTTTACAACTTCGAGCAGGGAGAGAAGTGTGGGAGGTGGGGGAGGGAAGGGATAGTAGGACAATAACAAGGGAAGGGGTAAAAATGATCGACAAGTAATGTACTCATTCCCTTACTCATGTAACTATAATCCCTCTGTATAGCATCTTTACAATAAAATAATTTTTTTAAAGAAAAGTGTTCAGAGACACAGTAAAGACAGCTGTAAAGCAACAGGCTTTCTAGGAATATATCTGCATATTAGCCTCTGTCTCATGAAAGGACTGGGTATCAGCTGATTTGGACACAAACTGGTTAAATCATTGAGTTCCCATTCACACTACAAGTGTTAACAGTTTAAAGAACCATACATGAACTAGGTATCAGTTTCTCTCGCCTATAATCGTGTCTACTAGAAGGATAAGATCCACAACATCATGGTTCAAAGCCAGTCTAGACAGAAAAGTCCATGAAAATCCCTTTCAATGTAACTAACAAAAATCTAGGCTGCAGGTATCTCAGGCAGTACAACACCACCTGAGCAAGCTAGACATGCAAATACAGTGCCCCGAGTTCAAATCCCAGTATTGGCAAAACATAGTCCATTCATTCTGAGAACAATGAGAAAAAAAAAATTTTTTTTTTGTTGGTCATGGGGCTTGAACTCTGGGCCTGGATGCTGTCCCTCAGCTCTTCAGCTCAAAGCGAGCGTTCTACCTCTTGAGCCACAGCACCACTTCCATGAGCAAATTTTATACGCCAAGCATCCACAGTGAAGAAACACATGAGAGAGACATGGTCCCTGTTCACAGAAGATCACAAACTACAAAGCATATTTCAAGAACTTACCCAAGTTGGAATACAAGGCTCTGAGAAGTACACGTTGGAGCACTGGGCTTGATTCCTGACTCTACTTCCAATTGACTAAGTGATTGTGGATAGATTTTACTTAATCTCTCACAGTTTAGTCTCCCCAGCTATAAAATCAAGATGGTAATCATATCTATTATATTGAGATTATAGGACTTAAATGAGATAATATATCAGTATTTGATTATTATAAACTTTAGCTAAATGTTGCCTGTAGTAATTAATCTGTATTATTATCTGGGTATAAAAAGCTACTGTGTATCTTTTGAAATGTAGAATCAAAAAATCCTGACATTTTATGAATTATCTGTGTAATCCAGGGTAAGTAAACATCCCCAGGCTTCATGTTCTTTATCTGTTAAGTGAGAGGAAAGCCCATGAGATTCTTATCTCCAATAAACTCCAGTAAATGCCAGAAGTGGTGCTGTAGCTCAAGTGGTAGAGCACTAGCTTTGAGCACATAGAGGCTCAGGGACAGTACCCAGGCCCTGAGTTCAAGCTCCAGGAATGGCACACACACACACAAAAAGATTTCTACTTCCAAAGCAATAGACCTAGGCTAGTTGAGGAGGGAGCCTGTCCTCAGAATACTTTACCATGGGTCTCCAATCCAGCTGTGGTAAGAACTAGCCCTGTGGTTTGGGGAAGGTGGAGAAGCAGGAGCTTGTTCTTCTGTTCTTCAGTTTCATAATTGATAAAAATAAGGGGACACTAAGAGATCAGCAAACTATGGCTCATGAGCCAAAACCAGCTTATGCCTATGACTAACTGAATTTTTTTGCATTTGTGAATTGTTACCCAGGCAAACAGAAAATAATATGTATCTGAGACCACACTGGATCCTCAAAACCTAATATATTTACTTCCTG
Organism: Dipodomys merriami; assembly: GCF_024711535.1. Classification (NCBI taxonomy): domain Eukaryota; kingdom Metazoa; phylum Chordata; class Mammalia; order Rodentia; family Heteromyidae; genus Dipodomys; species Dipodomys merriami. The sequence goes on along the minus strand of NW_027203937.1, from coordinate 8,872,735 downwards.
ACCTTTTGTAGAAAAAGCCTACTGACTCCTGGATTCCATTATTTCGAAAACCACTTCAAACCCTGCCATTTTAGCATTCAATTTCTGTTGGGTTTCCTTGAATCACAGTCTGATTCTGATTCTAAGTATTTCCAAGTCTGAAACAAACCCTGAGACACTACAGGAGCTCAGCTGCTGTTTCTTTAATTGACAGACTGGATTTTACAGCAGCAACACTAAGAACTAAATCCCTCACCAAGACACTAAATTGGGTCAATGTCTATCAAATGGTTGCCTAGTAAGATGCTGCAATGAGAAGATGCAACTCTATTGGCTTTGGGGATGACGTGGACTTGGATAAGGGTCTAGAGCTCTGACAACTAGGTTCAAGGCTTACCTTGTTTCACCAGATAAAAGGCACATGTAGCCACCTCCCCAAACAACCCTCTCAGGTATATTATAAAGCTATCTAGTAGATGCTATCAGAAACACAGACCATCCAAACAGATAATAGTTATAGACCCAAGATAATAAATCCTATCCACAATAAGGCACTGAGAATAATTTAGCCCATACCATTCTGTCTTTCAATGTTGTTAAGGATATATATATATATATATATATATATATATATATATATATATGTATGTATGTATGTATATATATATACATATATATATATGGGGGTTATGTGTAAGGTTTTTAAGGTTTATATATATATATATGGTTCATATATAAGGTTTTTAATATATATATATATATCACTAAACAAGGAAATTCAAAACATTTATGTCAGAGCAGCAAGCCAAGGAGAGTCTAGAATATATGATCCTATTAACATTAATGGAAGTGAGAACAAGGTAAGAGAAAATAAAGCCCCATGCCTCCAGTCATACTACACATACTTTTCCAAAATAAACAGCCAACAATTATTCTTTTAATGTTCCTTCTCTGTATGCCGATACATTTCAGCAAGGCATAAAACTTCGTGCTGATTCCAAAGGATGGTTCTCTTTCCTATTTTTTTTTTGTTGTTGTTCCTATTCTTTTGTATGCTTACAAAGAGTTCTGAAAAGGCTGGGGTATGTTTGCAATGCTGCTCAATTTTTTCTTCTAGTAATTCAATAGCTACAACCACAGGGCCCATAGTCACATGGTTACGTAGAAGTCACGAAGCAAATCCAGCAATTCTGCCCTTTCTCTTTGCCTCTAAAGCAGCTCCTTAGAATTTTCCCATCTCGGAAGACCAGAGAACAGCTCATGTCTCCCATAGCTTCTGGATGAGACAGATTCACATTCCTTACCCATCCTTTAGCCACCACTACTGTCAAGAACCCTCCTCTGGACAAAATGGTCTTGAAAACGAAGTCCTGACAATTTCAGGGTTCATCATAGACCAAAGAGAGAAGAGTTGCAATTTGGATTTTTTTCCTTGCCTTACTAGGTAGGTAAGCTTTTTCTAATAACCATACAGACAGATGGACATTGGCTGTCTGTGATGACCTCAATGAACCTCCCCACCCCCAAAACAATACTTCCCTGAGTATTGTTTTCTTTGTGTGTTTTGTTTTTGTTTTCAGTACTGAGGACTAAACACAGGGCTTCAAACATGCTAGGCAAGCACTCTACCACTTGAGCCCTGTTGTCTGTAGTTTTGTTTTGCAATATGGTCTTAAATACTGGCCTCAAACTCAAGATCCCTGCCTCTCTCTACTGGGAACAATAGGGGCATCTGCCACCATAATGGGCTTTGGGGGAAGGGAACATCCCTTTTTGTTGTAATTGTTTTTACTGTGGTGGTTGGAGGGTATTGAGGATTTTTTTTTTAGCTTTTTGTTGTTTTTGTTGTTGTTTTTGCATTGCTGGAATATGAAATCAGGGCCTTGTGCTTTCAAGGCAAGTCCCCAGACCTTTTTTTTTTTTTTTTTAATAATAGTCCTGGGGCTTGAACTCAGGGCCTGAGCACTGTCTCTGAGCTTCTTTTGCTCAAGTGCCAGCACTCTACCACTTGAGCTATAACACCACTTCCAGCTTTTTCTGTGTATATGCTGTCCCTGAACTACTTTTGCTCAAGGCTAGCACTCTACCACTTGAGCCACAGTGCCATTTGTGGCTTTTTCTGTGTATGTGGTACTGAGGAATTGAACCCAGGGCTTCATGTATGCTAGGCAAGCACTCTACCACTGAGCCACATTCCCAGTCATCATTTTTGTTTTTCTCCAGGGATTGCCTGGACAACCATCCTACTACTCCACCTCCCCCTCCCTCCACCTCCCAGGTAGCTGGGATTGTAGTCCTACCATGCCCAGCATGTTGTTAAATAGGGTCTCTGGCTAACTTTTTTGCCTGAAACTGCAATCCTCCATTTCTACCTCCCTCATAGCTGGGATTACAGGCATGCATCACCACATCCAGCTCTTAGGGCTTTTTAAACCAATAAAAATGAGTTCAACATTAGGTGGTATCCTTGATTAGATGAATATACCACAATGTCTGGGTTTTGGCACTGTTTGAGGAAAGGTTTTGCAACAGCATTTTTGTTCTCTGATCCCAAGCCTCACCTACATTTTCTCCAGATTTCCTCCCTATAATCCCTGCTGCAGGGCCCTAAGTCACCGCCCTTCTTGGCTGCTTCCGCCTTCTGCCTGCTAGAACATATGATACATAGCACTGACTAGGGCTGCAAAGATAATCACAAGGCTAAAAAGAATCTTTTTTAAGGTAGATAATTGATGTAAAAAAAATGTGGGCTGCCTCCAGAATAAATATATATCTGATTATCTCCATTAGTCTCTATAAAAGATTTGTTAATATTTGAACAAAGAAAGGAGACCCATATGTGCCTCTCAAAGGTGAAGTTTAACAAGTTTGAGGTGATTCAAATAGGCTTTAGAAAACACTGTGGCCTGCTTAGTTATTATTATCAGATACCTATGAAACTAATTCCATAAGTGAAACGGGGATGCTGGGTCTAACCAGCGTGGATGGATAGGAAATTGGGTTTAACTGGTGCTCTCTTGTCTTCATGGTGGAGGAAGGGGAAGTCTCACCTCCCAGGTGATGGGCATACCTGAACTCCCAGAGGTAGAGTGGGGACTTGGCTGATAAGTAACTGAACCTGTTAGTCCTGTGCCTTGAATTTGGAGACTCTTGAGTTTCCTTTGACCCCATCCCCTGACCTGACCCTACTTTAGGGTCAGACCAAATTAGATGTCATTATGCCAGATCTCCTGTCTCGGTGTTCATGTCTCCGAGTTTCCTGGTCCACATGGCATCCCACTTAAGCTCTCCACTGGAGCTGCTCTGGTTTGTTGGTATTGTGTTTCTGCTCTTTCTTTCCTCTGGCTGTCATGTGTCCGCTGGGCTGCAGATCTTTGTGACAGGAGTCCATCTGTAGACCACAGGCACTCCAATAAAGACTCCTAATACAACCTCCCAGAATGCGGCTGCTCTGTTTTCTCACTGTACAATGTAAGAACACTCAAAAGAGAACTACTGCTTACTCTCTCACAGAACATAGAACATCTCACAGCATAGAACATCCATTCTTACTCCTCAAAGCAAAATTCGACTTTGCCCATTTTAGGGAACTCAGGGACCCTACAGACTTTAGTAAAAGGAACCATAAACCTTTACCAATTCATCTGTTTATATGATTGCCTCCCATACCAGCTGTCCTTACTCCCTAACACTGTAAGTCCCTTGAGGACAAGGATCCTTCATACTCTTTCTTAAGCCCTCAGTGCCCAACAGATTGCCCAACACAGAGTTACACACTTCCTACCTCTAGGCTAGAAAAAAAAGGGAAGGAGGGAATTGGTGACTGTTACTGTTTATAGATGTGGCCTGTCCACTCCCAAAAGGCCTATATACTGAAGGCTTAGTCTCCGGCCTGATGGTGTTAGGAGGTAGTATGCATCTTAGAGTGAGGTGGCTGTCCTCAGATGGAAAAGCTGATCTCTGAGTGAGCTTTCATGAGAGCTAGTGGTTGTAAAAGCCTGAACCTGACTCCTGAGTCTCTCTGGCTACATGCCTAAATGTGTGATCTCAAGCACTTATGCCATTGTAAGCCTTGAACAATCTAGAAAGAGTCTGCACCACCTCTCAGCCTCCAGAACTATAAGCTACATAAACCTCTTTTCCACCACAAGTAACCTAATTTATGAAAGCTATCACTTATTAGAGTGATATGAGGCTAAAAATAAAAGAGGGTAAGAGTTAAGAAGGAAGAAGTTGAATCTACTTTATGATTACCTAGTTTATAAATGGCTTTTGGTTTAATGGATGGACAGAAGAAATGAAATCAGTAGTAGGAGCAAGGCATAAAAGTATAGAGATTTGCGGGGAGGGAGGAATTGGAGAGGTAGGGAGGGAAGAGATAGTAGGGGAAAAACAAAGGTGAGGATAACAATGCTCAATAAGAAATGTACTCATCACCTTACTCATGCAACTATAACCCCTCTATACAGTATCTTTACAATAAAAAAAATGAAAAACGAACTTAACAACTTTGGGGGGGGGGATCGGGTGGGAGGAGGGGCAGAGTATGGGAAGGGATGGGAAGGGGAAACAACGAGGAGGCAACAATGCTTGATAAGAAATGTACTCGTTATCTTGCCCATGTAATTGTAACTCCTCTGTATGGTATTCTCACAATAAAAAAAAAGAAAAGAAAAGTATACAGCTTTATTATGAAACAATACATCTTTCATCAGTTCTAAAAACACTTTTCCTTATATTTTCACAGCTTGGAAATTAGGATGTATTTTACAATGGATGCCATCTTAACATTATAGTTTACTTAAAACCTGACTCACTTTTTCTATCTCAGTGGTAGAGCATGGTGACATCATAGAATGAAAAAACAATAAAATATAATCATTTGACGTGGCTATGGCAAAACGGGTTAGAAAGATGACTAAAACTGCACTGAAAGTGGGTACTGGTGGCTCTCACCTGTAATCCTAGCTACCCACAAGGCTAGGGTCAGGGCTGGGAAGGTCGCAGTGCTTGCCTTGCATGCATGAGGCCCTCAGTTAGATTCCTCAGCACCACATAAGCAGAAAAAGCCAGAAGTAGGGCTGAGGCTCAAGTGGTAGAGAGCTAGTCTACAGCTGAAGAGCTGAGGGACAGCGCCTAGGCCCAGAGTTCAGGCCCTAGGACCAGCAAAAAAAAGAAAAGAAAAGAAACCAGAAGGCTAAGGTCTGAGGATCATGTTGCAAAGCCAGCCCACCAAAAAAGCAAAAATGGTGCTATGGCTCAAAGTGCTAGAGTACTAGCCTTGAGCACAAAAGCAGAGACAGTGCCCAGGCCCGGACTTCAAACCCCAGGTCAGACACAAATAAAATAAAACAAAATTTCATGAATTTTCCATAGGAGTAGAGGTTGGACCTTTTTAATGGGTTGGCAAAAGCAGTGACAGTCTTTATCTCATACAAATTCCCATTCTCTCTCTCTCTCTTTTTTTTTTGGGGGGGGTCAGTCGTGGGGGCTGAACTCTGGGCCTGGGCACTGTGTCCCTCAGCTCTTCAGCTCAAGGATAGCGCCCTACCACTTGAGCCACAGCACCACTTCTGGCCTTTTCTGTTTATGTGATGCTGAGGAATTGAACCCAGGGCCTCATGCATGCAAGGCAAGCACTCTACCACTGAGCCACCTTCCCAGCCCCAAATTCCCATTCTCTTTAGACTAGCTTGGTGGACTCCAAGTGGCTCCATCTATGTTAAATCACTTTGTCCTCCTAATCATCAGTGATTGGTCACATGGTCTGAACTAAAACATCACTACTATTTGAGATATCTTACCTAAAGCTAGTCAAGAGTGTAGTTCTTCTCTGATATTAAGTATAGTGAGATTTAGAGTTCAGGAATAATCATTAACCATGATCTTTGCCATATAATACAGAAGCAAAGATAATCTTACCAGTTTTTGAGATCCTATGTAGTTTAAACCAAATAGGTGTTCATTAAATCCTTTTTTTGATTCTTAGGCAAACAAGCCATATTTCTCAGCATCCTTTACTGTTAGGTTGGGGGCCCCAAACTGTTTTATGGTTAAGCTACTTTCAGACCTAGCTCATAGAAACCTCCTATATGCTATCCTTCAATCTCCACTCCACCTTCAGTTAAAAAGAGAAAACTCAGAATAAGAATAAGCTATAAGGGGCTGGGAAGATGGCTCAGTGGTAGAGTGCTTGCCTTGCATGCCTGAGGCCCTGGGTTCGATTCCTCAGCACCACATAAGCAAAAAGAAAAAAGCCAGAAGTGGCGCTGTGGCTCAAGTGGTAGAGCGCTAGCCTTGAGCTGAAGAGCTGAGGGACAGCGCCCAGGCCCAGAGTTCAGGCCCCATGACTGGACCCAAAAAAAAAAAAAAAAAAAAAAAAAAAAGAATAAGCTATAAGACAGAAGCTGTCTGGATCCTGGCTAATCAGAACAACTTCAGTCTAGGGGATTAGAATTGTGGTTGTGGGCCAGCCTGAGCAAAAAGTTCATGAAATCCCATTTCAATCAATTAAAAAGCTGAGTGTGGTGATGCATGCCTGCTATACCAGCTATGCATTAAATATTAATAGGAAGATGGTAGTCTAGACCAACCCTGGCAAAACTGCAAGACCCTACTTGAAAAATAGCCAGTTTCTTACCTGTAATCCTAGCTACTCAGGAGGCTAAGATCTGTGAAGTATGGCTAGGTTCAAGCACCACTTCTGGAACAACAACAACAAAAAAGCAAATAAATAAGTTAAATAAAAGGAAGGAAGGAAGGAAGGAAGGAAGGAAGGAAGGAAGGAAAGACAGGAGGGAAGGAGAGAGGAATGATGGGAGTGGGGAAAAGGACTAGCTCAACTGGAAGAGCACTTGCTAAGTAAGCAAGTACAAGGCCCCGAGTTCAAACCCCAGTGCTTCCAAAACAAAAGAAAAAAATTAAAAGAAAGCAAAAAAGGCTGGGCACCAGTGGCTCCCACCTGTAATCCTAGCTACTCAGATGGCTGAGATCTGAGGATCTCAGTTCAAAGCCAGCCAAGGCAGGAAAGTCCATGAGACTCTTATCTTCAATAAAACACCAGAAAACTGGGGGCTGGGAAGGTGGCTCAGTGGTAGAGCGCTTGCCTTGCATGCATGAGGCCCTGGGTTCGATTCCCCAGCACCACATAAGCAAAAAGAAAAAAAGCCAGAAGTGGCGTTGTGGCTCCAGTGGTAAAGTGCTAGCCTTGAGCTGAAGAGCTGAGGGACAGCGCCCAGGCCCAGAGTTCAAGCCCCATGACTGACAAAAAAAAAAAAAAAAAAAAAGAAAGAAAGAAAGAAAAAAGAAAACAAAAAAAGAACTGGAGGCGTGGCTCAATGATAGACTATCTGACTAGAAAGTGCACAAGAAGTAAAACCAAAAATTATAAATAAATACAGAAAAAAGAAACAAACTTCATTTGTATTTAACCACTGAAACTTGGGGGCGATTTGGGCAATTATCTGGTCCAATACCACCTGTTCCAGTTTTAGTCTTCTCATGGTTACATAAAATACATCAGTATTCTTCGCACAGGTTCTCTCTGGACTCAAATGAGGGGTGAGTTTCTTTCATTTAAAACTTAAAGGGTTCTCATTAACATCAAGAAAGAATAAACAGCAATCATGTGAGGCTCCAGGGAGCTGGGAGCACACAATAATTCCTAAGTGTCTAGGGAACATCTCAAAAATGTCTCAAACTGATGACAAGACACAAAGACCCTTTCCAGTTTCCAGGGGTTGCTAGCATTAAGCACTTAAACTACTTATAGTAAGCTACTGTCTTCCCCTTCCTTTCTCTCCCAGACTGCATGAAGGTATAACTGCCTTGCCTTAGGGTCTATCTCAAGAGTTCTTAATCATCCAGAATTCTAGCAAGCAAGCTAAACTTCAGTCATCTTAAATAGTCTGCTCTCCTATCTCTGAAGTTACTGGGAGTGAACGCACATGCAGCTTCAAGAATTCCAATGATTATTTTAGGGTAAATAGTTCTGGGTATGAGCATACAAGCCCAGCTAGAGTTTTCAAAGATGAGTATTCAGTAATCATCAAAGCTTCTGGTAGCATTTACAAGACCATAAATAAAAGATTACAGAAATAAACAGGAGAAGGATGCTACAAAGCCCTCCTTGTGCAATGATAGATTTGCCAGGAACCAAAGCCAGTGATGACAGAGTAGGCATGCTGCACCCATATCCAGAAAGGTTTCTTCTGAAGCCAATTTGGTCTGTAACAACAAGCCTTGTAATATAACGTGATACATGCTACAGGCTTGTTAGAAAGCCCTTTTGCACTACACATTGAGTTCCCTGACTCTCAGAAGAACAGAATGAAGCTGGGTTGTCATCAGCCCTTTATTTACAGCTAGGAAAAGAGGCCCAAGCAAGTAGGGTAATGCTCACAAACCCAAGACTTGTGAATAGTGACATAAACTCTAATCTCCTCAACTCTGATCTTTTATCCATTTACCCCAAACTATGGAACACCAGGGCAGAGAAACACCTTGAAGGAGACTCCCCCAACCCCACCCCACTCTCATAATTCAACCTATGTTTAGAGGTTGGTTTTCCACATTTCATACAGCTCTATGGGGAAACTTACTAGAAGGTTAAAAGGCCTGAGACAAAAGCATTGCCTGACTCCTAGGCCAGCTGGGAACATATTCCCTACATACCCTGACCACCAGGGATCCCGTGTAGGATGGAAGGAGCACCTGAGGCAGAGGATTAAGAAATGCCAAGACCTGGGTGTGATCCAGTCAAAATCTGAAGAGTCTGGGCATCTGAGGACCAGGTGACAAGGATTCTCAGGACTCCAAAGACAGAATCTAGAGAAATAAGCTGAAATTCTTCTTCAATGGGAAGAGAGAATTCAATACATAAGCAAGACTGCCCTCAATCAACAAACTCCCAAATAATTTTTTTTTTTTGGGTCCAGTCGTGGGGCCTGAACTCTGGGCCTGGGCGCTGTCCCTCAGCTCTTCAGCTCAAGGCTAGCGCTCTACCACTTGAGCCACAGCACCACTTCCGGCTTTTTTTCTTTTTGCTTATATGGTGCTGAGGAATCGAATCCAGGGCCTCAGGCATGCAAGGCAAGCACTCTACTACTGAGCCACCTTCCCAGCCCCCAAATAATTTTTATGAGCCATTTTTAAGAGACAAATTGCCAAGATCAAACACTCAGATACTACCTAGGAAACAAAAGAGTGGGAAGATTGATTTTTTTTTAGTAAAAAAGTGACTTATCCCTGGAAGCTGATGATCTACTACTACTTGAGAAGGGTGACATGGGAAATGGGAGGAACTATCATTCAGTGTGTTGAAACCTTTGACAAGCTGGTCATTCATGCCTACACTCACCTGTACTCCATAAAGAACTCCACTGATGCTCCACAGTTCCTCCAGAAATGGCTAGGGTAGGCTCTTGAAGAAGCTTAAGGTAGAAGAAGAGGCAAAGACACTGACTTGGACTAACTTGACCTTGCACTATTACTCCATGTACTTGTGAGAAAAATCAGCCTTTTGCTCAATATCTTGTTCATTTCACTTGCTTCTTTAAAACAACAATCTGTGACTTTAGTTGAGAACATCTCACATAACTAACCCTGGGTCCCTGAGCCTCTTGCTAATCTGTTCCATGCTTCCTAAATTCTCTTAAAAATAATTTAACTTTATAATCTTATTCCAATCTGAGAGAAAATCCTTATAGATAAATAGTATATACTTGAATTTAATTACTAAAAGTTCTAAGTATACCAAAGCTGTGCTGACCATAAGAACAACATGAAGGATGAAGTTCTTGTGGTCTTCTGTATTATCTTCCGGGTTTGGGGTCATTTCCTCTTATCCAAGTCATAATCAGGTACCCCCTCAATGCTCTGATATTCTCCATAATCACCACTACCAATACTGTGAGCAAGTTGTGCAATTGTCTCTTTAGGTCTCCTTCACTAGCCTAAAATCTCCTCATATATAAGAACAGTGTCAAAGTAAATCTCCAATACTCAACAGCACAGATGGCACCTAGTGAATATATTAGTATTAAATGATTGTTGAGTGAATTAAGGTTTTAGATTTGGAACAAAGTTTTAGAAATAATCTACTCTAATACAGGTCTTCATTTCACAGATGAGAAAGCTGAAACAAAGATCTTAGATAACTCACCTGAGGCACCTTCAAAAAGCAGCAAGGCTGAGCTCAAGAACAGACATCACTTCACACCCCCAAAGGGAGGCAGTGTTGCTTAATGGATATAGCATGGGCTGTAGGCAAAGTATTGCTTCTGCCCCCATTAATCCTGTGACTTTGGACAAATTACTTCATCTCTCCCAGTTACAATTTGTGCTTCTGGTAAGTGGGCTACGAATAACTCCAGAGTTGTTGGGGTTAATAAACCTGCCAACATACATACAATGCCTGGGATGGCACCTAGCCGTGTGTGCTAAATACATGTTTACTGAGTCATAAATGAGTCCCTGGTCAACATACCACAACTTCAGAAACTTCCTTTAGACTTTGCTTTCAAGTCTCTGCCTACCTGGGAGGTCACTGGGTTACCCATAATTATAAAGCCACACGGGTTGGCTTAAGGCTGCTCTCCAACTTCTCCTCTTATAACTGCATATTGTTCTCATCACTTGAGTGGCCCTTTCTACTCTTCTCATTGCCATACCAATCTGACCCATCTGCCATGGCCCACCCATGGGAAGCCACAGCAAGTCCCCAGGGTGTCAGCAGTCCTCACTGGTTGCCCAATTGTTTTCCACTATACAGAAAAGGATGCTTTGGTGTGTGTCCCACCCTGAAACTGAAGTTTCAATAATAAAATATTAAGGTGTGGGGCCAAGGAATATCTGGGCCAAGGAACATCTGGGCCTGGAGCTTTATCATTTGGTACATTATAGGAGAGACAATTATGCTTCTCAGTGGCTGTATTATTAATTTTGGGTGGCCCATGGATTATAAAGTATCTAAAGGCTCCCACTCCTGGTGAGGTCTCTGCACTCATGAATGAATGAATGCATCAATATCTTATAAAAGTATTTAAGAGCCCAGCACAGGTGGTTCACACCTGTAATCCTAGCTACTCAAGAGGCTGAGATCTGAAGATCACTGTTAGAAGACAGCAGGAAAGTCCGTGAGACTCTTATCTCCAAAAAACTACTCAGAAAAACCCAGAAGCGGCACTGTGGCTCAAAGTGGCAGAGTTTAAGCCTTGAGCAGAAAAAGCTTAAGGATAGTACCCAGGCCCTGAGTTCAAACCCCAGGGACTGTAAAAAATTAAATTAAATTAAAATAAGTAAATAAAAGCATTTGCGTGGGCAAGGTCACTATGCCAGTATGTGAGAGCATAGGAACAAAGCATTGCATTGGGAGCAGACAGTAGTTCTAACATAAACTGTCTGTCAATGCCTTGAACTTGGCCTTCCCAGTCTGTAGAACTGTATATTACAAAATTTTATTGTTTATAAATTACCCAAGCTCAGGTGTTTTGTTATGGCAGCACAAATGGTAAATGGTAAAATATACAGAACATGATCTTTATCATCTTAATAATTTATACAATCTCTAGAAATTTTTCATCTTGCAGAAATGAAATTCTGTACCCATTAAACAATTTTCCATTTCCTCCTCCACCTCTAGCCCCTAAAAACCTCTGTTCTATTTTCTAATGCTATTAGTTTGACCAATCAAGATACACCAAAGGGGTAGGATCATATAGTTTTTATCCTTTTATGATGGGCTTATTACTTCTGCTAGCATATCTTTGAGTCATCTTTTTTACAAATTATATCAGAACTACCTTCCTTTGGAAGGATGAGTGATAGTCTACTGGATGCATATATCATATTTTACTTATCTACTCATCCATCAACAGGCATTTGGGTTGCTTCCACCCTTTTGACTACAGTAGATAATCTTTCTATGAGCATGGAGTTACTAGAGTACACCTATTTTACCTCTTCTAATGGAGTTCAAACTCCCTAAAGATAAAGACTATGTCTGCCTCAACTATCTCTATAATTCTCAAGGTACCTCACATATGAGGGGCACACAACAAATACCTATTCAGTAAAGACAGGACTCACTTCACAGATAAAGTGAAATACGAAGCATCTTTGTCACAGAGTTATAAAATACACAACAGAAACCTCAGGCAACACTCTTGACTCTTACTAATCAAATGATGTAAGGCATGTTACTTAAACTGCCAGAGATTCAGTTTCATCTTTCATTTTTTGTAACTGCTAAATTATATAAATTATGTAAAGCAGCCAATGCAGTACCTGGTATATAATTTTTTTTAATGTTGACAGTGTTATTGGCATAAAATTACACAATAAAAGTGACTTAGTGTGCACACTGTCATTTTATATCTTATCCCTAATTGTAAAAGTAAAAAGCAAGCAAGGTGCCAGTGGTTCATGCCTATAACCCTAGCTACTGAAGAGGCGGAGATCTAGAGCATGGTAGTTCAAGGCCAGCCCATGCAAAAAAATTCACTAGACTCTATCTCCAAAACAACCAGCAAAAAGCAAGACTTGAAGAGTACTCACCAGTCTAGCAAGTGTGAAAATCCCTGAGCTCAAACCCTGGTACTGCCCAAAAAAAAAAAAAAAAAAAAAAAAAAAAGGTAGAATTCTAAGATCAATTTATGTCCGTTAATAATCAAAACAAAAGGATAGTCCTGGAGCAGTAACAATAACTCCGGATTGGTGTTACTCAATGTGAACTCCTGAGTTTTAAATCTGTTGGAAATTTTGTTTTATTTATTGTGGGGTTTTTTGGCCAGTCCTGAGGCTTGAACTCAGGGCCCAAGCATTGTCCCTGATCCATTCTGTGCTCAAGGCTAGCACTTGAGCCACAGCACCACTTCTGGCCTTTTCTGTTCATGTGGTACTGTGGAATCAAACCCAGGGCTGCATGCATGCTAGGCAAGCACTCTCCATTGAACTACCTTCCCAACCTGGAAATTTTAACACTTCAAAGAAGCAAGCTTAAATGTTACAGTAAGAATTATCTAAGCAAAGTAGCCTCTGTGTGTGTGTGTGTGTGTGTGTGTGTGTGTGTGTGTGTGGTGTGTGTGTGTGTGTGGTGTGTGTGTGTGTGTGTGTGTGTGTGTGTGTGTGTGTGTGTGTGTGTGGCTTAATCTATTTTGGGTTTAATTATTCACTTATTGAGGCTTTTAACAAAGCAATGGAAAAGTAAGTGAGATCTGTATTATATTTCAGAGAAATGTTTCTTTCAGTCCCTCTCAAAAGAAGCTGAGTTCCCCATCCTATTCAGAGTTCCTCTAGGACATAAATTCTTTTCAGGTTACTACCTGAATTTTCCAGGCTACAAGCATCCTTTCCACAGTTAGCTCTTAGAAAGCAAAATTCTTGAATCTTGAAAGGAAAAGGCAATTCAAGTTTCTTTTGTCTGCCAAAACTATCAAAATTTGGCTTGGCTAATTAAAACTACTCTTTAAGACAACATCAGAAACTTGGAGGTAGTGGGATACGGGAAAGTTGTCCAAATGCTAGTACTGTCCAAATGGAAAGAAGCCATTGCCCTTAGCTTTCCGAAGAATATCATAACCTCATGTAACTTTAACATTGCATTGAGATAATTTTAAATGGAAAATTAAATACAATTTAACATATGTACTTTTGTAGGACTTTGCAATTAAATGAACTTACAAATGAGGGAGAAAATTTTTTTTGTTAGGCCAAGAGTTCTAATTTTGGATTCGGAGCTATACTGCCATTATCTGCCACAAGCTGATTTTAATTTGACTTCTTAATAATGGATAAGAGCTATAGTCAGCCTCACTATTGTGTGATGACATCAGATAATATTTCAGGTAATGGGCACAAAGCTGAGACATGAGCTTTGTTTAATATTTACAACCACTCTATGCTCTAAGTATTGGTATCTCCACTCCCTGCAATTTTATCATTTTTATCTCTATTAATTTCAGACTTAAAGATGGGAAGGGATGGGAAAGGGAAACAAAGGAAGAGGCAACAATGCTTGATAAGAAATGTACTCATTATCTTGCCCATGTAATTGTAACCCCTCTGTACAGTATTTTCACAATAAAAAAAAAGAAAATAGAATAGATGACAATAACTTATATACAAGGGGTAGATGACTTCCTTATCTTCAGAACTACAGCTAAACAGTAAACAGTTAAAAATTGCATAAACCTTGGTCTACTCTCCTCTGTGCCATTCCCCAACCCAGGCAGTTTAGGGTTGAAACGGCCCACACCTAGGAGAGAAATCTGAATCCCATGGGGTTAAGATGGGAATGTGGTGGTAGAGTGCTTGCCTAGCATGCATGAAGTCCTGGGTTCAATTGCTTAGTACTACATAAACAGAAAAAGGCAGAAGTAGCACTGTTGCTTACCTTGAGCAAAAGAAGCTCAGAGACAGTGCCCAGGCCCTGAGTTCAAGCTCAGGACTGAAAAAAAAACAACAACAACAAATAACAAAAACAAAGGAAGAAAGAAATCTGAATTCCTGTTAAGCCAGGGCTGATTGATCCTTCCAGGGAACTCTTAGCATTCTGAGAGTTTTTACTGAAGAACAGCCTTCTAGATGCCCAATCTTTTCTGGCCTCACACCTTAGCCTTTTGGGCTCTCACAACACTGAATATATGTGTTGAATTATCAAAATGAAATCTCTTCCCTGGTACAACAAATTAATGTATGCTGACAAAAATAACAACCACAAAAAGTGGGAAGAACTCAAGCTCCACTTACAATTTGGAACATTGACAAAATGGTTATCTTTCTGAGCTTCAACAGAAGGAATCTTAGAGCAAGAGTTCTGGTATTTTCTGTAAAAAAGCAGTTATGATCTTAGGATAGGCTTTGCCAATCTTAATGGCTCATCAGCCATTCATTATTTTCATCTTGTTAGCCATTGTACCTGAGAATGTGGGTTGTTCATTACTGGGGCAACTTACCATTTCAAGCCTCAGTTTATTTATCTGTAACAGGGTTTATTGTGAGGCTCAACATGTATGAAATGTGTATATAAGTATGTGCTGTTTTTTTTTTTTGTGAGATTACCATACAGAGGAGTTACAATTATATAGGTAAGATAATGAGTACATTTCTTATCAAGCATTGTTGCTTCCTCTTTGTTTCCCCTTCCCATCCCTTCCCATACTCCCCCCTTCCTGCCACCCGATCCTGCCCCCACCCCTACCAAAGTTGTAAAGTTCATTTTTCGACATAACGACTTGTACACCTTATTGTTGCAATGGGTACACCTGTATCCCTAGTTAAATGATTTGTTTTTTCCCTTCCCCTCCACAAATTATACCAACATCAAATACAGTGAAAGCATGGGTTATACCGTGGGGGAGGGATATACAAAGCAACATAGAAATCATCTTATAAATATGTTAGAAACAATTGCATGAAAGGAAACAAAAAACAAAAAAACCATTTGAATATTTATCTTGGGGTTCATTCCCCTAACATCAACTTATCTGACCTTTTCTGCTTGACTCAGACATATACTAGTTAATGCAAATAAGGGAAACCGCTGTTGTTAATATACTGCTACCTCTAACTGAGTGAGTTCACACAGATCTTGCCTTTCAGTTCCATAGCATGTGTAGACAGAAAGGTTGTTTTTGGTGTTTTGTTTTCCATTTAGGAATTCTCTTTCAAATCTTAAGAGTTATTTCTTCAGCCAGTGCTGCACATGTAAGTTAAAGATAAGGTTCTGTACTGAGGGTTCTGATTTTAAAAAGTAAAATGAAAACAAAAACAAAAACGGGGAAACAAAGCTGCAGCCATCCATAACTTCCTTTCTTCCCAACTTCTATTGTGAGCCAAAGGGCACAAAGTTTCCCTTTAATTTCCTCCTGATTTAAATTCTTCTCAGCAATATTCCAGAGTTCTAGTTCTATATACCTTTGCCAAACCCTTAGCCACTTGGGCTAAAACTCTAAGGGAATGGGGATGAAAGGAGTATACAAAATGTGGTAAAATGGAATCAGAGAGTTTCTATTGGTCTTCAATACAAGATGCTCTACAAAGGTATATTGTGAATGTTGTCTCATGCTCTTAATCCTGTGCAATCAACTTCACCTCCATTTTTACAGGCAAATGAGGAAACATTTCTGAGTAAGGCTAAGAAACTTGTTTTTTGAAGTTATCTTTCCCCTAAATGTTCCCTATCCTCTACCCCCAAAAAAAGGAAAGAAAGAAAAATTCAGATGGTAGATCCTAGGTAGGTTTTCCAGAACCAAAACTATACTGAGACCCCTAAAGATAGGACTGACTGACTGTTTATTTTCAGGCATAGAGGAAATTTTCTGTAGACCTACTTAGCTATCTGAGGCCATAAATACTCAATTATAGTATCAACTGGGGATCAAAGAGGTATCAGACCATTTATATGCTTTGTTTGATTTTTTTCACAACTTATTTTGAAAACTTTTTAAACTATGGAACAAAAAGCAAAAAAAAAAATAAATAAATAAAAAAATAAGCCAAGGGGCTGGGAAGGTGGCTCAGTGGTAGAGTGCTTGCCTTGCAAAGCATGAGGCCCTGGGTTCAATTCCCCAGCACCACATAAGCAAAAAGAAAAAAGCTGTAAGTGGCACTGTGGCTCAAGTGGTAGAGCGCTAGCCTTGAGCTGAAGAGCTGAGGGACAGCACCCAGTCCCAGAGTTCAGGCCCCACAACCGGACCCCCCCCCAAAAAAAAAGAAGAAAAAAATAAGCCAAGCACTGGTGAGCTTACAGTTGTAATCTTAACTTTTCAGGAGGCTGATATCGGAGGATAGTAGTTTGAAACCAGCCAGGGCAGAAACGTCCAGCAAAAAGCTGGAAGTGGAGGTATGGTTCATGCGACAGAGGGCCAGTTTGAGTGAGACAGAGTACCAGTTTGAGTGAAAAAAAAAAAGTAAACAAAAATGCAAAGCAATGAATTCAAGCCCCAGTACCAGCATGAAAAAAAGAAAAAAGAAAACAAAGGGAAAAGCAAACCTAGTGCTAGCGGCTCACAGTACATAGGAGGCTGAGATGAGGAGGATCATAGGTTGAGTCCAGGCTGGGAAAATAACAATGTCCCACCAGCATTACCACTAGTAACAATATCAAGACCAGAGTGCTGGCTGTACATCTATGTATTTTCATTGGAAAATTACAAGATTGTGTTCAGAAAGATATAAAAGGGACATACACTATTCAAAAACTAAAAATACTACTTTAGCCCACAGACTGGATACTTGCTGTGACAATGAAAATTACTACCTCCTGAAGCAGTCTTTAGAAGGACACCTCTGGCTTTGAGGTGACACTTCTGAAGACAGCAACTGTTGCACACACTAAATTAGATGTCAACCTGAAGGAATAGGGGAACTATCACTCCAAAATTTCCACTGTCCTTACTGTTACCTAATGTGTAGTTACCACTCAAATTTCCCTCAACTGTCCCCAAAGTGACCTTTACAATAAGCTTTTCTTGCCAGTCCTGGAGCTTGAATTAGGGCCTAGGTGCTGTCCCTGAGCCTCTTTGTGCTCAAGGCTAGCATTCTACCACTTGAGCCACAGCGCCACTTCTGGGTTTTTTTGGGTGTCTTATTGGAGATAAGAATCTCATGGGAGCCGGGCGCCGGTGGCTCACACCTGTAATCCTAGCTACTCAGGAGGCTGAGATCTGAGGATCGCGGTTCAAAGTCAGCCTGGGCAGGAGAGACCGTGAGACTCCTATCTCCAATAAACCACCAGAAAACCGGAAGTGGCGCTGTAGCTCAGGTGGTAGAGTGCTCGCCTTGAGCTGAAGAGCTGAGGGACAGCACCCAGGCCCAGAGTTCAAGCCCCACGACCGACAAAAAAAAAAAAAAAAGAATCTCATGGGAGTTTTCTGTAGGGCTGGCTTTGAACCTCAATCCTTATTTCTCAGCTTCCTGAGTAGCTAGGATTACAGGTGTGAGCCACTGGTACCTGGCTAAGCTTTTATTTTGGTGTGTTTTCTTTTAATTCAGGATCCAGTCTAGCATGAACTCTTGAATTTTTTGTTTTATCTCTTGTTCCTTTAATGTACATCAATCCCCTGATAACTTTTGTTTTCTTCTGTGTGTTGTTTATTCCGGTGACATTTTTGAAGATCACAGGCCAGCTGTTTTGCAGTATGTCCCACAATCTGGATTTGTCTATAGATAGCCTCATGATTAAATCTAAGTTAAACATATCTGGAAAATACTGATTTCCATATCAACATTTTTATGCTGATGTATATGTACTTTGATGGCATCAGGTTGTCTGATACACTGTTATCTTTTTCCTTACCTTGTCCCTATGAGTACTACAAGGTATCACTCAAGAAATAAAATGCTGAAAATGATCAATAAATAGTATGAAAGATAGATACTATAAATACCGACTATACCAGGCATAGTGCCAGATATTTTAAATGCATTCTTATTTAATCCTTACAACAATCTTACAAAGAAATACAGCATTAGTGGCTTAGGCCTAGAACCCTAACTATTCACTAGGCTGAGATCTGAGGGTCCTAGTTTGAAGTTGGCCTGGGCAGAAAAGTCTTTGACTTTTTATCTCCAATTAACTAGCAAAAAGCCAGAAGTAGAAGTGTGGCACAAGTAGTAGAGCATCAGCTTTGAACAAAAAAAAAATCCAATTGAGAGAGAAAAGCATGCCTTAAGTTCAAGCCTCAGTACTGGTGCACACACAAATTCAAAAGAAATAGTGGTTCAACGAAGTTAAATAATTGCCCAAACACACACAAGTAGTGGTAGAAAGTGCATAGACTTATATATGAACTCAGAATATAAACACTCACACATTTAACATGACCTCCTGGGTCTACTGTCATTCAGAGGACTTTCTGGAGACAAGCTAAAGCTTTTATGGTACTCTGATCTTGAGAAAGCCTTTAGGGTTGAATTCCTATGGAGAAGAACTACAAAAAAGTGATCTATTTGTAGGTCATATAAAATTCTTCTGTAATTGGAAGTGTTAGTCCTTTTTTTTTTTTTCCAGTCCTGGGGCTTGAACTCAGGGCCTGGCCACTGTACCTGAGCTTGTTTTGCTCAAGGCTAGCACTCTACCACTTGAGCCACAGCACCACTTCCAGCTTTTTCTGTATATGTGGTACTGAGGAATCGAACCCAAGGCTTCATGCATACTAGGCAAGCACTCTATAACTAAGCCACATTCTCGGCCAAGTGTTTGTTCTTATTTGGAGACAAGCCACATCTCTACCATAGCCAAGAAAATAGGATGATTCCCTAAATTGTGGCAACATTGTGATGTTTTGTTTGTCATCTTATATTTTCCTCTTCTGGAACAAAATAAGAAAAACAAAAACAGGATAGAAAATTCCTCATAAAGTTAAATATACTTTTGTGAGATAAAAGAGAGGAGATACAGCGCTCTACCACTTGAGCCATAGCACCACTTCCGCCTTGCATGCCTGAGGCCCTGGGTTCGATTCCTCAGCACCACATAGGCAAAAAGAAAAAAGCCACTTTTGCATGCCTGAGGCCCTGGGTTCGATTCCTCAGCACCACATAGGCAAAAAGAAAAAGCCAGAAGTGGCACTGTGGCTCAAGTTGTAGAGCACTAGCCTTGAGCTGAAGAGCTGAGAGACAGCGCCCAGGCCCAGAGTTCAGGCCCCATGACCGGACACCCCCGCCCCCCCCAAAAAAAAAACTCTCCCAATTTTATTCTATTAGAAAATTCAAAAGTCTGAGACCCGTTGACTTGGGGAACTCTATGCAATTAGAATCAAGGAAGTTGAACTCAAAAGAAACCAGAACTGAAATATTTTTGAATTTCCCTAAAAGTTACCTACAAAATATCATAAAGACCGCAGGTCTCAGGAATAGATTTGCTAACTGGATTTTTGTGTGACATTTGCATTACTTTCCATTGTCCTAATATTTCCTGCTTTGCAATGGATCCTTAGACAATCAGGTTAGTTCAACATAAATTGAGTCTCCATTTGTGTGAGACACTATTAGGTGCCTGAGAACACAGGCACTCATGAAGGCTGTTTTTGCCTTGATGTCTTGGGTCAAAAGTTCCCTGACACTTTTGGACATCCCCATCACCTAAGAATAAACTGCTTCCAAGGGGTTACGCTCCTGTAATTGCTCTCATACCTCTGCATACATTATTGATTATGTTTGTCTCCCTTCCTTCAGCAAATTCCCCAAAACCAATATACCTAAAGAATTGTTGCATAGTTATTCACGATCACAGAGAAAGCTTATTTCAGCTTATTTCTCCTCCCTATGACATTTCTTGGTGTGTAACAAAATATTGAGAAGAAAATTAAAAATCATAAGGTCTTAGTGACAGCATATGAATTTGCCTGTCCAGTCACTTGTCACTTGCCTTCAAAGAGACAGCAGGTAGACTTCTCAGCCCTTGAAGGAATACTGCTGCTAAGCAAAACCATTCAACCACCACTACATCCTTCTTCCTGAGAAGGGTACAAAACAATAGATACATTTCCTCCACAAAGAAGAAGAGATGGAATGAAAGGTGTTATCCTTCCAGGTACCTTCAAAATAACAAGTGGACAGTTTGGACATTTGAAATCTTTAGCAATCAATAGAAAACAGTAAGTGAGGGAGAAAGGTATTCTTTCCACTACTCACAGGAGTGGGGAAAGGGGGGAAAAGAATTAAATGATGTTGAAGCTATCTGAAGAAGAATTATTCTTTGGGAATTAAGAGAACATTTCATAGAAAGCATTTAAAATCTTGCTAACCCATTGGCAAGTTCTTCACAGGTGCCCATCAAAAGGGAAAGTGACATGAGCTCAACTATATAACATTTAATTGTTCTCATGCTGCTGAGGCCAGATTATGTCTGTCACACAAACTGCACACTAGGCTGAGAATCAGGATCCTTGCTGGTTACCCTGCAAATACAGACTCCAAGGAAAACCAAAACCAAACCTTCAAAGAGCACTGAGCCAGATAAATATGGTGATACCTGAAATTATAGCACTCAGAAGATAGAGGCAGAAGAATGACAAGCTCAAGGCTACATAGCAAGATCCTGTCTCCAAAAAAACCCAAATACGTATATACACACGTGCCGTGTACATAGGTATATAATAGAGGACTCTGAATAAACATTCACACACAGTCTCCATCTACCCTGGGGTTCAAAAGTGAGAGAAGAGAAACTGAGTGGGTTACTGAGTGGGTTAGGATATTCAGAGGTTTGAAAGAGACTTAGAAAAAAGAGATGTGAGAGCTGGGAGGTGGCTCAGTGGTAGAGTGCTTGCCTTCCATGCATGACCCTGGGCTCAATTCCTCAGCACCAAATAAACAGAAAAAGCCAGAAGCGGCACTGTGGCTCAGTGGTAGAGTGCTAGCCTTGAGCTGAAGAGTTGAGGCATAGTGCCCAGGCCCAGAGTTCAAGCCCCATGGCTAGGAAAGAAAGACAGAAAGACAGACAGACAGACAGACAGACGTGATATGCTGGTAAGGGGGAGATCCTAAAGCAGAAGAAAATGTAAACTGTAAGTGAAGAGACAGGGAAAGAAAGAATTTCAATAGATGTGGATGAGGTAAGGCAAGAAAGGAAGGTAAAAAACAGAAGAGGATCTAGAAGAGCAGAGAGTAATCAAAACTGAGATGAAGCAAAAGGCAAAGACCTATAGTTGTTCTTTTCCCAAATCCAAAAGCTGCTCACAGCATCCCATTAAATCACTCAACCACAAAGTCCATACAATGGTCTCTCCTTTGTATTCAGTAAAAGCAGCAATTAACAAAGTTATCACCCAGCAGCAACTTTGAAGACCTAAACATCTGAATTCAAAAATCATCAGAATTGATTCAAAGCAGCTGAGACAGCTAGTAAAGACTTTCTCCCAAAGTCTGACTCAGCTTAAGAAAAGGTTTAACCTTTTTTAAAGTTAAGCAAATACTCTTGGCTTTTTTCCTTCTTTTGACATTCCAAGAGGGGGTGTGGTTGACCCCAGATCTATTCATTTCCAAGGTTGTAGATCTCTCAGGGAAGACTTGTCCCATCTGTTCTGGATTCCGTCAGCTGTTTATCTCAAAGTAACATAGTTGTTGCACTGATCATCCCCGTAACTTTTATGAAAAAGGACAACCAGCATCACACAAGCCAGAACGTTTTGTTTCCCATTAAAGTAAGTTGGGTTTTTTGTTTGTTTGTTTTAAGGCACATTACGATGCTCCTTGGTTTCCTAGGCCAGGATCACTCATTTGGGGGTACCTTTCAGCGACAGCCAGTAAAGGTTGATAACACTTCTACCTTTCCCTTTACATAGAGTGTTCAAAGGAACCCCAGGTTCCCTAATCCATCCTGTTGCAAACAGTTATTTGTGAGAGGTAACTGAGCCTCGAGAACCGGCAGCTCATTAGGGTACCATTGTCAGCGGCAAGAGCCTATGGCATTGTAACTTACAACACTCACACAAGCACAAATCTGTCGGTCGGCTCCACTTCCAAACAATCCTGAATCCTGCAATGGGGAGAACAGAAAACGCTAACTAAAATGATGCTTCCAGCAGCCTAAGAGAACCTTCCCCGGACACGTGAAATGTTTCTGACTAGTGCACCATTAAAGGACACTGTCACCTCAAATTAGCAGAAAAGGCGAGACAAACCACACACACACACACACACACACACACACACACGCACACACACACACACACACACACACACACACACACACACACGACATAAAGACCTAAGAAACTTAAGCTACTCAGAAGCAGTATGCTCATCTTAAAAAAAAAAAAAATAGTCTATGTCCGTCCAAGCGACACAAATGTTTCAAAGTAGTGCGATCACATTGAAACACTGTCTCCATGTCTCCCCACGCATCACCCCTTCGCACTCAAACCTCCGCACCCGGGCCGTGGTGACAGGACTGCAGTCCTCCACCTTTGCCCTCTTCTGATTTTTCCAAGAGCATTTCTCAACATCCTTCCCAGCCCAGCCCCCTCTCCCAGCCTCCAAAAAAAAAAAAAAGGTTGAAGGGAGTTGCGACGAGGGAATCTGGCAAGCACCAGTCTTCTGGCGGGGGCAGGTTGCCGGAGTTGTTCCTGGCAGTGACCCAAATTGCACAAGAGCCTGAGGGGACCCCACCATCACCGTCCTCCCCACGCCCCCTCCCCATCTTCTGCAAAGAAAGCCTTGAGAACTAGGCGCGAGGGATAACTTGGGAGAACCATCTGAATAAATCACTGCAACTCACCTGGTTTGGGATTTTTCTCCCCACCCCGGGCATAAACAGAAATGATGTGAGAATGAGTCACGCTCGCAAGGGAAGGTGCTGCGGTGTCCCGAGTCCAAGGGCTGCAGTCCGTCCCTGCCCCGGTGCGGCTGCTACTCTGAGCTCAGCTGGAGCGAGCGGCAATCGGCAGCCCAACAGCAGCAGGGGGGAGGATTAACTGTAGCACAATGAATGCAGTGGGGTTTTGCAATGACATCATCCCTCTGCTCTAGCGGCCCCAATAATCATGCTCGAGAGCCATGCATTCTGGGAATTGTAGTCCCCTTTCGTCCAGGAAAGGAAAGCCAAAACCGACATCGAACTACAATGCCCAAGATGCACCACGGCCGGGCGCGCCCAGCGCAAAGAAGCAGAGAGTTGGGCCGCCATGTTAGGTGCTGCGGGACGGCTCCGCGGAGCTGGCCGAGTTTTTAGGGACTGAGGCTGAAGAATGATGGTGCGGTGGGGACGGTGAGGTGAAGGACGAGCTTTCTGGAGAGCTCTGGGCGCCAGCGTGGGACGGGGTGGTGGTCTCGCCGGAGACGGACGCAGGGTGGGTCTGACTGAAGGAGGCCGATCTGGGCCTCACGTTTCTGCAGGGCTGCGCAGGCCCCTCGCCTCTGCTCAGTCTCGTCGCCGAGGGATCGAGGGAATCGTGTTATTTCTGGGCTGGACGGGTATCTTTAAACCCGCTAGCCAGGCAGTCGGGTCGACGGTGGCCTTTGTGGAGGTGTAGGGGTCTCGGGTGGAGACTGTCGCGACTGTACGTGGAAACCCGCCCTCGCCCAGAGTCACGCCAGCCTGTCAGATTTATTTTTTTTCCTTCCTTCTCCTTCCTTTCCCACTCTCTTACCTCCTTCCCTCAGGTTTAGGATTCTCCCACCGGTTTGCTTTTTTGCCATATAGGAATGACCTGCAAACAAAGGGGTCCCAAGAAATGTGCCAGGTATCGCGGGACAGTGCTTTGGCCCTGCAACTAAGACCACAGGCGCGGCCGAAAGGAGTAATGCCGAGTTTGAAACATCTCACCCAGCAGGGAAAGCACCGAGATCCTGAAAGAAGCTATTATTGGTAATAGGCTTAATAGCCACGGTTCTTGGGTAAACCTAGGGTGTATGCCCAAACACGGCCAAGACTCATTAGTGTGATCACCTTGATGTTTGATTAGCATATATTGATTGTACATAATAATGGGCTTCTTTGTGACATTTTCATGCATGCATAACACTTAAAATCACTCACTTGTGCCTCATTACCAATCTCTCTTTCCCCTCACCAATTTATATTAGAGATGTACTTAGCGTTTAGTTTGGGGTACTCTATAGTGTGATTAAGAACTTTTAAGTCATTCTGTCCAGTGTTTCAAACTGTTTTGTTTCCAGTTGTTTTACTAAATCAGTGGTATGTGTTTGTTCTTTTTCAGATTCTTGCTACACTCTGGATAGATGAGAAATTTCATTTCCTTCTGAGGGTGTCAGAAGGTTAAAAACTATATATAATATGTGTTTTATGTTGTCCCTCCCGCCTTCTGCACCTTATCCTTCAGACTAACTGGTCTCTTTGAACCAGTAAAAGTATGCACAATATTTCTGTTAGAAGTTAGTAAAATTACAGCTGATAGATTCTCTTATCAGAAAAAGGCTAGGAGGACTGATTTTAAATGACCAAAACATGGTAGATATCATCTGTAGAAGATTCAAGTTATATGTCTTGTTTCTGGGAACAAGCCACAAGATGAATTACTGTGTTTAATATGTAGGGAAAGGGAAGGATAGTATGTGTTGGTGTCCTTTGCCCATTTGCATTAGCCTTTCAAGTGCAACTGCTCATACAGATATCTGCATTCCTCAGAAATACTTTTGCACATAAAAGTGGTAAGTATTGGAAAAGGGACATCCACATTTTCTTTCTGATCTGTAATAATAGAGATGTTCTCTGCTAACATTAATTTTATATTTATATAAGCCATAACTACTTTGACATATGGAAGACAAATACATCCAGGGAAAAAGTAGCAGATTGCCCAGAAATCTTGCATGTAAAAAAATGAGACCTGTGTAATGTGATTACTATAATTTGTCATGTGTTTAATAACATCGGGTTTTCTAGTCTTAAATCTAGACATTTAGCATACTTTAAATTCATGGGGCATATTTAATACATGTGTATTTTGTGCTTTCAGGAATGTGAGTGTGTGTGTGTGTGTGAGTGTATGTGAGAGAGATATGCAGATCCTGGGGCTTGAACTCTGGGCCTGGGTTCCGTCTGTGGGTTATATTTAGCACTCTACCCTCAAGCCACAGTTCCATTATGGCATTTTTGCTTGTTAATTTGAGATAAGAGTCTATATACTTACCTGTCTGATCTGGCTTTGAGCCACAGTCTTCAGATCTCAGCCTCCTGAGCAGCTAGGATTAGAGATATAAGCCACTGGGACCTGGCATTCAGTTATTTTTTAAGATAATCTGTGTTTTTACCAACATGGGCCTTGGATCACAATCCTCCTAAGTTTCCTTTGTAGCTGGGATTACACTATTTTTTGTGTGTGTTGCTGGAATAAAATCTCTTTTTAAGTTTTTGCCCAAAGTGACCTTGAACTTCTCCTCCCAATCTCTACGTTCAGTAGTTGCTTATTTTGTACTTTTAATTTTTAGAAAAATATTCTGTACTCTTTAAAAATTAATATTTGCCAAGTTGATGATGCCAACTTCTAAAATAAACCCATGTTGCAGAAGAAACACTGGTTAACAAAGTACTTTCTTATTTTTTTCAGTGGTGAGGAGCAAACCTAGGTCCTCGGGACTGCCACTGAACCACACTCCCAAGTCCTAAGAAAATAATCCTAAAATGCAATTAGAAGTGCCTTAGAGAAAGCAGAGTGTATTCTTTAAATATAATTAGAAAGTTGATTTGTACTACAATCATATAGCTTACTAAAGTATATTCAGTTACTGTTGGCAGCAAGAATGTTTTCAACAGGGATAGAATTGTTGCCTCTAGATCCCAATTGAATTATCAGTACTGTGTATTTTTAAAACTATTTGTGCATCTACAGAGGCTGAGTGGAATCATCTCCCTCTTATATTTGTTTTTGTTAAGTGTAGTGCAAATAAGAAAGGTTTGAACAAAGAGTCTAGATTTATTGTTAGCTTTACTCATTGAACTCTAAAAATGTTGAGAGGAATTCCCTTGGTGGAGTTCCTATATACTGAGTTACTTGGATATTTCTGAAGATGAGGGTTTAGCTTGATATTAAGAAAGTCAGGGCTGGGAAGGTGGCTCATTGGTAGAGCACTTGCCTTGCATGCCTGAGAACCTGGGTTCGATTCCTCAGCACCACATAAGCAAAAAAGAAAAAAGCTGGAAGTGGTGCTGTTGCCTTGAGCTGAAGAGCTGAGGGACAGCACCCAGGCCCAGAGTTCAGGCCCCACGACCGGACCCAAAAAAAAAAAAAAAAAGAAAGAAAGTCAAATATGGGGCACGCAATAAGAGCTCAGTGCAGTGCAAAAATTATTATACAGAAATGTGAAAGAAATATATCTAGAAAGAGGCAATAGGATAGTTGAGGGATTTTTAAAATTTTTTTGAAATGTCCTTAATAACTCCATTTCTTGCCTTAAATTTTTTTTTAGATCATAGATGCTAGTATTCATATTTGAGTAAATGTAAACCTCATTTTGAGGTCTGAGAACTGAGAAATTATATAAATCATTTTGTCTTTTTCATATAAGGAGAAAGAACAATAGAATTAAAAATTTTTAGTACTGATACCACACATTAGTAAGAGGAAAGCTAAACTAGAGACTATTCCTTTTCAAGTTGAGTTTTCTTTCCCTGTTTAAGCTTTAGATTTTTTTTTCTTACAATCCAGGTTTTTGTTTCTGTTTTGTTTTTAAAGTTCAAATGGTTGTACCATGGGGTTGCAATTTAATGTATCCATTTATGTGTCCAGTGCTTCTTGATTATAGAGTTACTTCTTCCATCCCTTTCCCCCAAACTCATTTTATGTTTCCCTCTTTCTTTATACTCAGGTTTTAATTCCTTATGTTATTCAATTCAGTCTCTACTTAATTTTGGAATCTCAATTTTAAAAATAGAAACAGGAAAAATACAAAGAAGCATGCGTTGTTTTAGATTTATTTTGCCTTTTTATTTTGTTGGTTTGGGTGCTGGTACTGGGGTTTTAAACTTAGCCTCGAGCCCTTGCTGGGCTTTTTCCAACCCTCCAACTCTGGCTTTATTTTTGCTAATTTATTAGAAATAAGGTCTCAAAAGTTTGTATGCCCAGGGTGGCTCAGAAGCACGGTCCATAGATCCCAGCCTCCTGAGTAACTTCGGTTACAGCCAGCTTGTTTTTATTACTTTTTTTTTTTTTTTTTTTTTTTTGCCTGTCATGGAGCCTGAACTCTGGGTCTGGGCGCTGTCCCTCAGCTCTTCAGCTCAAGGCTAGCGCTCTACCACTGGAGCCACAGCGCCACTTCTGGCTTTTTCTGTTTATGTGGTACTCAGGAATCGAACCCAGGGCCTCATGCTTGCAAGGCAAGCATTCTACCACTGAGCCACCTTCCCAGCCCCTATTACTATTTTTTTAATGGTGTAGTATAACTGTGTTGCCCAGGCTGACCTCAGGCTCCCATGTTCAAGCAAGCCCACCTCAGTTTCCCAAGTTTGGGACTACAGGCTCTGTGCCTAGCTTGTGCAAATTCTTTGTCACTAAATTTTTTCAGTCAGTATTCAGTCCTGTCATGTTCTTTCCATCCTTATCCAATGAACAATGAGAACCAAGAGAACAAGGAGTTGAACCAAAATTCATTTAGCCAGTCAGTCTTTAGAAGGAAGCCCCTCTTAAGAATGTTCTATCTCAAAACTGACCTAATGTGTCGAATAGTATCTGTATCATGTATTTCTGCTTCTTCAGGTTCAAGTCTATTTTGGCAGTATGCTGGTAGCTCACACCTGTAATCCTAGCTACTCAGGATCAGAATTCAAAGCCAGCCCAGGCAGGAAATTTCATAACATTCTTATTTCCAATTAACCACCAGAAAAACCAGAAATGGCTCTGTGGCTCAAGTGGTAGAGCGCTTGCCTTGAGCTGAAGAGCTGAGGGACAGCGCCCAGGCCCAGAGTTCAAGCCCCACAACTGACCAAAAAAAAAAAAAAAAAGATTGTGAAGTCTATTTTGAATGGCTTACTTGATATTACACAAATTTGGAGCATTCTGAGCCTCTGTGACAATATGAGTGGTGGTGAGAATGTGTATAAAGAATTTTTGTTGTTGTTGTTGTTTTTGGTTGGGACCTGAAAGGCAAAGACTACAGTTACCTTCAAAAGTATTTCATCATGGACTAGGAATGTTGCTTAGTGGTAGAGTGCTTGCCTAGCATGCATAAAGCCCAGGGTTTGATTCCTCAGTACCACATAAACAGAAAAAACCAGAAGTGGTGCTGTGGCTCAAGTGGTAGAGTGCTAGCCTTGACCAAAAGAGGCTCAGGGACAGTGGCCAGGCCCTGACCTCAAGCCCCAGGACTGGCAAAGAAAAAAAAAAGGTATTTCATCAGAAGTCAGGTTTGTATGACAAGATCTCAACATACAGTTCTGTTTCTTCAAAACAGTGGGGATATAGGGAAACTGTGTTTCAGCCCATACTGAATTGTATTACTTAACAATTACAATAATGCCTGGGTTGACTGGGAAGTCAGTGATTATGAAGTGATTTTGCCAAAGTACCTGTACAGCTTGAAAAAGGCCCATGGTTCATTATAAAAAGCAGCCCCTGTTTTTGTTGAGACACTGATTCCCTACAAGAAACAGGTAAAAGTATCTAACTTGTGAGAAAGAAGTGTTTTGTACATTATATACAAAGGGTTTGTATTATCCTTTATATTTCAGTTTGTGAAGTTTAAAGCACCGCTATTATGTCTTATGCCTTTCTGTATCTCTGATCTAAAATCTTAACCAGTCCAAAATGAAGTACCAACAAAAGGAAATCATATAGTTGAGACGATAAGGCAGAAAAAAAAAAGGTAACAACATACCTTTCTTTTTAGGCCTCCCCTTAGAATGAATTAGATGTTTACTATAGTCTATTTCCATAATTGAATTGGTTGACCATACCATTTGAGTTTAGCAAATGGAATTTATCAATGGAAGATCTTTATTCTGGACAGTTAGTGTGTAAATGTGTGGGTGTACGCACACGTGCGTGTACATGCATATGCGCCAATTCTGGGTCTTGAACTCAGGGCCTAGGCACTATATCTCTTAGCTTTTTGGGGGAGGCGGGGGGAAGTCTGGTCTTGGGGCCTGAACTCTGGGCCTGGGCGCAGTCCCTCAGCTCTTCAACTCAAGGCTAGCGCTCTACCACTTGAGCCACACTGCCACTTCCGGCTTTTTGCTTATGTGGTGCTGAGGAATGGAACCCAGGGCCTCATGCATGCAAGGCAAGCGCTCTACCACTGGGCCACCTTCCCAGCCCTCTCAGGTTTTTTGCTCACGGCTAGTACTCTACCACTTGAGCCACAGCTCCACCTCACCTCGGACTTCTTAGTAGTTAAAGACAAGAGTCTTGGGGCTGAGAATGTGGCTTAGTGGTAAAGTACTTGCCTAGCATGGCATGAAGCCTTCCATTCAATTCCTTAGTACCGCATAAACAGAAAAACTGGAAGTTGGGCTGGGAAGGTGGCTAGTGGTAGAGAGCTTGCCTTGCATGCATAGGGCCCTGGGTATGATTCCTCAGCACCACATAAGCAAAAAGAAAAAAAAGCCAGAAGTGGCGCTGTGGCTCAAGTGGTAGAACGCTAGCCTTGAGCTGAAGAGCTGAGGGGGACAGCACCCAGGCCCAGAGTTCAGGCCCCACAACCGGACCCAAAAAAGAAAGAAAAACTGGAAGTGGCACTGCTGTGGCTCAAGTGGTAGAGTGCTAGCCTTGATCAAAAGAAGCTCAGAGATAGTGCCCAGGCCCTGAGTCAAGCCCCAGGACTAGCAAAAAAAAAAAAAAAAGATATCTTAGATTTTCCTGTAGGATTGGTTTCAATCTATAGTTCTTAGATCTCAGCTCCTTAGTAGCTAGGATTACAGCTATGAGCCACTTAAACCTAGCAAGAAAGCAAGAAAACTGTGTGCCAGTCCTCGTTCTTGAACTCAGAGCTGGGGTGTTGTCCCTGAGCTTATGTGCTCAAAGCTAGTGTTCTACCCCTTGAGCCACAGCTACACTTCAGCTTTTTGGTGATTAATTGGAGACTTTCCTGCTAGAGAAAAGCTGGCTTTGAACTGTGATCCTCAGCCTCCTGAAAAACTAGAATTATAAGTGTGAGCCACTAGCACCCAACTAAAAACACTTTTAGTTCTTCATACTTTTAACTATTTTAACTTCGGGTTGATATTCAAGTGGTAAAAGTGTTTTCTTGTCTTGATTAGTGATTTAATTGTAACAGCACAAGTTTGGCTGTTGTGCTTAATATATTGCCATTGGAGATCAATGCAGTAGGTATCCTAAGGTCATCATTTGAAATATGAATGCTCATAATAGCTGTACACCAGTGGCTCATGCCTGTAATCCTAGCAACTCAGCAGGCTGAGATCTGAGGATCACGGTTCAAAGGCAGCCCAGGAAGGAAAGTCCATGAGACTTAACTCTAATAAACCACTAGTAAACCGGAAGTGGTGCTGTGGCTCAAGCGGTAGAGTACTTGCCTTGAGCTGAAGAGTCCAGGGACAGCACCCAAGCCCCACGAACAAAAGAAAAAAAAATGCTCAGTTAATGAACATAGTGAACAGTCTTCATGATTTTGTTTTCTTATTTTTCCAAGTTTTGTAAATAGAGTACAGTAGGAAACATTTACAAAAATATATGCACATTAATGTTCATGAATACAGCCATTTAAAGAAATTCAAACAGATGCCCAACTGTAAGTAATTATAGCTAGTACTTTAAGTCTTAATTTAATAGGAAATCAACGATTCTGTCTGCATGAACTTCCTCTGTGCGTATGGTGGCATGACATACCACAGTAAAACCAGCCCTAGGGAAGCATAGGAAGGAGGAGGAGGATCCTAGGTTTAGAGCTAGCCTCCGCCAGTTTGAGACTGGGCTGGCCTTAGAGCCCTTTGTAAATAGTGAAAATAAATTAAGCAGTCTAATGCATTTTAGTTTGTTCAAGGAGTTCAAGCAATTATACAAATTATAAAACTAATTTTGTAAACTTGCTAACAGTATGCCTTAAAGTGGTAATATAATAAGTATATGGTTGCAGCTGATGTTGACAATACTTGTATTAGAATTGTAATACTGCATTTGGAAGCATGTTCTAGCCAGTAGCTCATATTTATAACCCTAGCTACTCAGCTGAGATCTGAGGATTTTGGTTCAAAGCCAGCCCAGCAGACCTCCAAGATTCTCACCTCTGAGTGTTAGCCTGCAACATGCTTAAAATGGAGGCATGGCTCAAGTAATTTGAGTGCCAATCACAAGTAAAAGTCCCAATCTAAAGCACAAGACCCTGAGTTCAGTCCCCAGTACCAGCAGCAAGTATTGAGGGGTAAGCATGCTCCATATATTTAATGGCTTTTACTCACAGAACTAGCAGAATCTAAGAGTTATGTGGTACATTTATTCAAAAGTTATGGCTGTATTAAAAATGAATTGCCAGGGCTGGGAAGGTGGCTCAGTTATAGAGTGCTTGCCTTGCATGCATGAAGCCCTGGGTTCGATTCCTCAGCACCACATAAGCAGAAAAAGCTGGAAGTGGAGCTGTGGCCCAAGTGTAGAACACTAGCTGAAGAGCTGAGGAACAGTGCCCAGGCCCAGAGTTCAGTCCCCACAACCAACCAAAAAAAAGAATTGCCTACATTTTTACATTTGACAGTCTAAATGCAAGTACATTTCTACAGTACTCCATATGTTGATGAGCATTATAGTGCTTGAATTTCAGTCCCATGACTATTCTGGATTTTGTACTCGTGTCTTTCTAAAATTATTTTGCTATTTACTTTTTATTCCTTGCATTTTGTTGGGTTTTGACAAGACTGAGGGTTTAAACTTCCTTAACCCTTTTTGCAATGGTTATTTGCTGAGATAAGGTCTTGCTTTTCTGGGATGGACTGGACTAACATCCTCCTACTTACATTTACCACCATAGCTAGGAAGATTATGTTTTTGTTTTTTTGAGGGGTGTCTCGTCGTGGGGCCTGAACTCTGGGCCTGGGCGCTGTCCCTCAACTCTTCAGCTCAAGGCTAGCACTCTACCACTTGAGCCATAGTGCCACTTCTGGCTTTTTTCTTTTTGCTTATGTGGTGCTGAGGAATGGAACCCAGGGCCTCATGCATGTAAGGCAAGCGCTCTACCACTGAGCCACCTTCAGCTGGGAAGATTCTGGATGGACCACCGCACTCAACTTTTTTTTTTTTCCTTGAAGTAGGATCCCACAGACATTTGCACTGGTCTAGACTCTTGAGTAGCTTGAGACTACATATGTGAGGTACTACACCAGACTCATTTCCTCCTGCTCTTCAGACCGTATATGAGAACCTTTACAATTTTAAGTGTGTTTTCCTGTGAAGGACTTTCTCACATTCCAGATACAGAAAGTACAGTGGTGATGGGGCTGGGAAGGTTGCTTAGTGGTAGAGTGCTTGCCTAGCATGCATGAAGCCCTGGGTTCGATTCCTCAGTACCACATAAACAGAAAAGGCTGGAAGTGGTGCTGTAGCTCAAGTGGTAGAGTGCTAGCCTTGAGCACAACAAGTTCAGGGGCAGTGCCCAGGCCCTGAGTTCAAGCCCCAGGACTGGCAAAAAACAAAAAATAAATTTATATAGTAGTGAGAAGCCACCAGATTTCAGGGGTTGAGTGAATGAAGAGCAAATAAAGTAAATAGGTACTGAGTATAGGCCCTGAAACTAATGGGTTAGAGCAGGACTGGATAGATTTAAGGTAGAAGGAGAAGCATGAAGATACTTAAATTCCCTTAGACCCTAGAGTCCCATGCTACTTTTGGACAGTATGATTACTTCCCAAAGGAATCTGAAGATACTGAAAATTCTACCCACCCTAAAATCTGCCAAGAGAAAAGGAATATCTCTGAAGTACTTTTGTGTTTTATTTTTCTGCTTTTGTGTTTCTTGCAGTTTCCATTTTGCAGGTATTTCATTACTGCATATTGAACCAGACTTTTACTTAGTGCACTATTAAATGATTCTACTTTCCTTCCAAAAAAGAAGCATAACAGTGACCATAAGCTTCACTTTTTTGAGAAATTAGTTTTATTCTAAAATGTTCCCAGGTCAAACTAAATGGATCCTCACAGCCACTATTGGAGGTAGTAGTTGCTGTTGCTTATTCATCAGTTCCTGCTCTGTAGGTATAGATCAATATCGTACAGAAGGAGAAATCTGAGATAGTTGAGTTCACTAGGTTACTTCTGAGGGTTGTAGAATTGTGCAAATATATAAGAAAAACAAAGTCTTCCACATAAAGTTAGAACTCTTAACAGAAACTAAAATTTCCATTTGAGGTAAGTCTCATCCCATAAAATGAAGTACTTTTTCTCAATTTAATTAGAAAAATAGTGGAAACAAATCCGTAAAAGAAAAGGCAGCTAAGACAAGTAGGTGTTCAGTTTGCATCCAAGGAAATTATTAGATTACTGTTACCTAATATGTTCTGATGTGGTTTAGTTTATACTTGATGCATACACCATAAAGAAAAAGGTATATTTTAAGGAAGGACAGAAATGCAGATATAGTTGCTCTTGTAAATGGACACATTTGAACTACAATGAATAGTGCTAGGCACTATACAAACAGGGTAACTCCCAAAATCTTAAGCCAAAACCTGATTTTATGTCTAAACTAATACCTATTTCTTACATTTAAATCTGAATCCAAATCTACTTAACTATTGGGCAGAAGGTAGGGACATGGTTTAGAATTAACCCTAGTCTTGACTTCTCTCATGGCAGCTATGGTATGAAGTTAGGCAAATGAACATTTAAAATCCATTACCTGCTATTAATTTTTTTTTTTTTGGGTCCGGTCGTGGGGCCTGAACTCGGCCTGGGCATTGTCCCTCAGCTCTTCAGCTCAAGGCTAGGGCTCTACCACTTGAGCCACAGCGCCACTTCCGGCTTTTGGCTTTTTGCTTATGTGGTGCTGAGGAATCGAACCCAGGGTCTTAAGCATGCAAGGCAAGCACTCTACCACTGAGCCACCTTCCCAGCCCCCTGCTATTAAATTTAGTAATAAACAAAACACCAAGTGTGTATATGTACCCAAGCTTGACTGTGTACTTGGTATATACTAAGAGCTTAAAAGAATAAGGAAATAAAACATTTTAGAAAATATTAAATATGGGCTGGAGGCATGGCGTACGTGGTATT
Organism: Dipodomys merriami; assembly: GCF_024711535.1. Lineage (NCBI taxonomy): Eukaryota > Metazoa > Chordata > Mammalia > Rodentia > Heteromyidae > Dipodomys > Dipodomys merriami. The sequence continues at coordinate 8,838,140 of NW_027203937.1, read as the reverse complement.
GTGCCAGCCTAGCAAGTCTGAGACTCTGAAATAAATCATCAGTACCAGGGGCTGGGAAGGTGGCTCAGTGGTAAGAGTGCTTGCCTTGCATGCATGAGGCCCTGGGTTCAATTCCTCAGCACCACATAAGCAAAAAAGAAAAAAGCTGGAAGTGGTGCTGTGGCTCAAGTGGTAGAGTGCTAGCCTTGAGCTGAAGAGCTGAGGGGCAGTGCCCAGGCCCAGAGTTCAGGCCCCACAACCGGACCCAGAAAAAAAAAAAAAAAACCTACCACCCCAAAGATTTGTTATACACCAAAGGGGTGACACTGTGCAAAAAGAAATGTACTCATTGCCTTACTTAGATAACTAATCCCTCTGTACGTCGTCACCTTTTATAATAATTAAAAGTGAAAACTGAAGAAAAATACTTGCCAAAGGACAACATAAAAATGAAATAATTTAGGGAGTAATGCTATATACATTAAATGGAACAATGCTTGCAGAATGAAGAGGTTATTGGTACTCCAAGTTAGCCATTGTAGATAGAAGATAGAATTAAATGGTAACTAGTGTATAAACTGCAAAAGGAGAATTTTTGTCTTTTTTTTTTTTTTTAGTTGGTGGTGGGGCTTGAACTCTGGGCCTAGGCACTGTCCTTGTGCTCTTCAGCTCAAGGCGAGTGCTCTACCACTTGAGGAACAGCACCACTTCCTGTTTTCTAGTGGTTTATTGGAGATAAGAGTCTCACGGACTTTCCTGCCCGGGCTGGCTTTGAACCGAGATCCTCAGATCTCAGCCTCCTGAGTAGCTTGTGTTACAGGTGTGAGCCACTGGCGCCCGGCTTTTTGTCTTGTTTTATATGATTCAAAACTTTAGGAAAGTTCCTAGTGCAAAGCTAGTTTATCCTCATCTAACCAGCCTCAAGTCGAGGATAATCTGAGTACCGCTCAGTATTTCAGCATTAATTACTCCCATGTGAGGAAATAAAAAATGTGTTTTCTAATAGACATTCAACCTGTGAGCAAGGAGAGGTATTTTCTCAACAGAAAACACATAATATTTACCTATAATTTCCTTATTTGAAGGTAGGAATTTCCTCTTTTTGTAAGCTAAAGCACAAAGCTGCCTTACAGTGCTTATTAGCAAGTAAAGTAAAATCCAGGTTTGCTAGACTCTAAAATTGCTATGCAAGCCCAGTGCCAGCGGCTCACACATGTGAATTCTGGCTATTCAGGTAGCTGAGACAAGGATTGAATTTCGAAGCCATTCTGGATAGGAAAGTCCATGAGGCTCTTATCTCCAAATAACTACCAAAACAATCCAGAAGTGAAGCTGCAGCTCTCAAATGATAGAGCACTAGCCTTGAGCAAAAAAGCTCAGTAACAAAAATAATAATAAAGCTCAGTAACAATACCCAGTCCCTGAGTTCAAGCCCTTGTACTGGTACACAAGAAAATTCACTAAGCTGGCTGGGTGACAGTGGTTCACGCCTGTAATCCTAACAACCAGCATGCTGAGATCTGAGGGTCGTGGTTCAAAGCCAGGAAAGTCCATGAGACTCTTATCTCCAATAAACCCCTCAGAAAACCGGAAGTCATGCTATGGCTCAAGTGGTAGAGTGCCCGCCTTGAGCTGAAGAGCTGAGGGACATCACCCAGGCCCAAAGTTAAAGCCCTATGGCTGACCAAAAAAAAAAAAAAAAAAAAAAAAATCACCAAGCTGATAAGACATTGTTGGTTCATACTTAAAATCCTAGCTGTTCATGAGATTGAGATCTGCTAGACAGTGTTTTGAGGCCAGCCTCAGCAGAAGTTTGCCAGACTCCAATCAGCAAAAAGTAGGGCTGGAGACATGAGCACAATGTCCTGAATTCAAACCCAGTACCACCAAAGAAAAATCACTAAGCAAAAACTGCTACTAGTAGGGAAACAAAGGAAACTTTTTTCTTTTTACCTAAGTTTTCTATTTGCACAAAAGAAAAGTTTTATTTAGCCAAGACCAAAAAATGTGTGTGCTGGTACTGTGGCTTGAAGAGGCATTGTATTCAGCTTTTTCTCTTCACAGCTGATGTGCTACCGTTTGAGTTACACTTTCAGTCTGTATTTTGGATGTTAATTAAAGACTAGTTTTGGACATAAGAAGGATGCTGGTGGCTCACATCTGTGATCCTAACTACTTAGGAGGCTGAGATCTGAGGAATTTCAGACTTCCTACCTGGGCTGGCTTCAATTCAAACCATGATCCTGAAATCTCCTAAGTAATGCACTTAAAGACATAAGCCACCATTTACCAGCTTAAAGGTGATTTTTCATTTGTTTTGCTAGTCCTTTAACACTGGTCCTAGATGCTGTCCCTAAATTCCTTTTGCTCAAGGCTGGCACTTTACCACTTGAACCATAGCACCACTTTTGGCTTTTTTTCTGAGTCATTTATTGGAGATAAAGGTCTTATGGACTTTTCTGCCTGGGCTGGCTTTGAACCGGAATCCTAGTATCTCAGCCTCCTGAGTAGCTAAGATTACAGGTGTGCGCTACCAGTGCTTGGCAAATGTGATTGTTTTTAAAGCACATTTCTCAAAAGAGATCACAACCATTGTGAAATTAAAAGCTGGGCTCGGGAGACTGAAATCTTAACATTGCAGCTCAAAGCTAGACCTTTTTCTAGCAGGAAAGCCCCTGGGATTTTTCAGTTAGCCACCAAAATTCTAGAAGGAGAGCTGTGGTTCAAGTGGTAGAATACTAGCCTTGAACAAAAGAGCTCATTGACAGTGTCCAGGACCTGAGTTCAAGCCCAGGGACCAGCACAAAAAAGAATAAAGCCTGAGCCAGCCACCAGTGATTCATGCCTATAATCTTAGCTGCTCAACAGGCTGACATCTGGGGCTAGGTAGGTGGCTCAGTGGTAGAGCACTTGTCTTGCATGCTCGAGGCCCTGGGTTCGATTCCTCAGCACCACATAAGAAAAAAGCCAGAAGTGGCGCTGTGGTTCAAGTGGTAGAGCACTAGCCTTGAGCTGAAGAGCTGAGGAACAGCGCCCAGGCCCAGAGTTCAGGCCCCACGACCGGACCCAAAAAAAAAAAAAAAGGAGGCTGACATCTGAGGATCCCAGTTTGAAACCAGCCTGGGCAGAAAAGTTCTGTGAGACTTGTATCCCCAATTAACCACTAAAGAACCGAATTATGACTCTGGCTCAAAATCACACACACACATACACATCTTAAGTCAGCCCAGTTTGATGGCACTTGCCTGCAATCCTAGCTATTTGGGGAAGATCACAGAGGGAAGTTCAGAAAAGTTTGAGTCACCCCACTCCCCCCATCAAGACCAATAAAAGTTGGATGCTTTTTTTTTTTTTTTTTTTTTTTGGCCAGTCATGGGGCCTGAGCTCTGGGCCTGGGTGCTGTCCCTCAGCTCTTCAGCTCAAGGCTAGCACTCTACCACTTGAGCCACAGTGCCACTTCTGGCTTTTTCTGCTTATGTGGTGCTGAGGAATTGAACCCAGGGCCTCTTGCATGCAAGGCAAGCACTCTACCACTGAGCCACCTTCCCAGCCCTAAAAGTTGGATGCTGATGGCTCATGCCTGTAATTTTAGCTACTCAGCAGGCTGACACCTGAGGATCCCAGTTCGAAACCAGCCTGGGCAGAAAAGTTCCTGTGAGCATCTCCAATTAACCACTTGAGAACTAAATGTGACTGGCTCAAAGTGGTTGAGTGCTAGCCTTGAGTAAAATTGCTCAGGGAGCCGGGCGCTGGTGGCTCTCTCCTGTAATCCTAGCTATTCAGGAGGCTGAGATCTGAGGATCACTGTTCAAAGCCAGTCCAGGAGAGTCCATGAAACTGATCTCCAATAAACTACTAGAAAAACGGAAGTGGCGCTATGGCTCTATGTGGTAGAGCACTTGCTTTGAGCAAGGACCCAGAGTTCAAGCCCCATGACCAAAAAAATGAGCTCAGGGACAGTGCCCAGGGCCTGAGTTCAAGCCCCACAACCAACATAGCTAGGGCATAAGATGCAAAACCTTATTTGAAATAGTCTTAAGGGTTGATGGTATGGTTCAAGTGGATCTGCCTCATAAGTGCAAAGGCTTGGGTTCAAATCCCAATTTTTTAAATATAGTGCAGTTAGTACTGCGATAATTTAGTAGATTTGCCTTCCTTACAGTGTAGTGAGCATCTTTTTAACTTCTACCCTCCAAGAAAAATAGTATAAGATCTTGAGGATTTGTGTTGGTAATTTGCAATTCTTAGGATCCTATAATGCCCCCCCATCAATAAATGTTTTTAACAGTTTGCTTACAAAGAAAGCAGTTTATAGGCTAGGAATGTGGCAGTGGTAGAGCGCTTGCCTAGCATGCATGAAGCCCTGGGTTTGATTCCTCAGTACCACATAAACAGAAAAAGCTGGAAGCGGCACGATGGCTCAAGTGGTAGATTGCTAGCCTTGAGCAAAAGAAGCTAAGGGACAGTGCCTAGGCCCTGAGTTCAAGCCCCAGGACTGGCAAAAAAAGAAAGCAGATTACACAAAAATATTTTTTGGACTGAAGAAAATACTAATGAAAGTATGCTTCTGATCCCAAGAGGAGCACTAGAACAGTAACTTGAAATGACTGTATAGCTGATACTATGTCAGTCCTGACTCCAAAGCACTTGTATTAGTCAATAGTGTGAAATTGGAACGTTATTTTACAGATAAAGAGATAGATAACTAAGTGAAACCTGGTCTGATCTGTGCTGATACAGAGTTGTATACAGGTTTCACTCATCCTTTCTGTGAGCATTAATTCCATGGCAGAAACTGATCTCAATACACTGCCCAGACCCTCCTGGGCCATTTCATAACATTTGGGCTAAAGTTCAGGATCACATCTGGTCCTAAGAGATTCCATTGAGGTACTATTTATTGACCTGTAGTTAGTTTCTTTCCAGAACAGTTAGGTGTCATATCAATGCTTAAGCATATAAATACAATGACTACATGAGATTTTACAGAAAAAAAAATCAAGTATTAGGCATATGACCTAATGAGTAATTGTAGTCCAATAGTGAATTAGCCAAGTACTGGTGGCTCACGCCTGTAATCCTAGCCACTCAGGAGGCTGAGATTTGAGGATTTCTGTTTGAAGCCAGCCCAGGCAGTAAAGTCTGTGAAACTCTCATCTCCAATAAACTACTCAGAAAAAGTCAGGAGTGGTACTGTGGCTCAAGTGGTAGAGCACGAGCAAGCCTTGAGCACAGAGAGGCTCAGGGACAGAGCCCAGGCCCTAGGACTGGCAAAAAAAAAACCACCTTCAAATTTTAAGCTGTGGGTAGTGGCTCAGGCTTGTATTCTAACTACTCAGGAAGAAGAGATCCAGAGGATCAAGGTTCAAAGCCAACAGGAACTAAGCCTCCCCCATCTCAACCAATAAAAAACTTGGTTCACTGGCCTGGGCTAGTGGTCTTATATGTACAGGAAGTGTAAACCATGAGCCAGATCAGCCAGGGCAGAAAATGAGATCCTACTCAAAAAATAAGTGGCTTGACCTAAAGAGCACCTACCTAGCAAGTGTGTTCAAACTTTAATACAAGAAAAATCACAATTCTGCTGGGCACCTGTGGCTCATGCCTATAATCCTAGCTACTCAGGCTCATATCTGAGGATCATGGTTCAAAGCCAGCCGGGGCAGGAAAGTCCACGAGACTCTTATCTCCAATTAAGGACCAGAAAACCAGAAGTGGAACTGTGGCTCAAGTAGTAGAGCGTTCACCTTAAGCTGAAAAGCAGAGGGCCAGTGTGCAGGCCCAGAATTCAAGCCCCACAAATGACAAAACAAGTCTCTCTTCCAAAGCTAATTTTAATATCAAAGCAACAACTTAGTTCAAAGCCACAGTAATTTGTTCATGAACCAGTAAGTTACATTTGCCAACCAAATGTTATTGTTACCACTATACTATTATCTAAGTCCCATTACCAGTCCTAGCAACAGAATGTTACGGGGTCTCCTTCCACACTCCCCAATACTAAGGCATATAAGACACTAAGAAAAATGGTTTCCATAATCCAGTTGTGCTAAATCTTCTTCCCTTTGTCCTATTTATGTTTATATACCAGTTACTACATTGACAACATAAGACCAATAAACTCTAAGTTCCTTTGAAAGCAATAGCTGTAGCACTATTTTTACAGATTTTATTTTTTAATTTATTTTACATTTCCTTCTGTGTTTAAAACATTGTTTTTTGTTTTTTTTTCAACCAATACTCATTTGATATCCAGTAGGTGTCAAATGATATACCAGGTAGATTCTGTATATACTAAGATTCATAATCACAGATATATCTAAGAGTCTTGTGAGGAATAGGAGAAAAATAGATTTGCAAGCCAATAAAGGTTATAGTATATTGTAATTGCAATAAAATGCTAGAACTAATAATTTTACATTTATAATAATTCAACATCAGATGAGTCAAAGAAATATGGCATGAATGATAGATATAAAATCCTTGAATAAGAACTGTATAGAGCCAGGCACTGGTGGCTCATGCCTGTAATCCTAGCTACTCAAGAGGCTGAGATCTGAGGATCACAGTTTGAAGCCAGCCCAGGCAGAAAAGTCTGTGAGACTCTGATCTCCAATTAACTACCAGGAAATGGAAAATGGCACTCTAGCTCAAGAGGTAGAGCATTCGCCTTGAGATGAAGACCTGAGGGACAGCACCCAGGCCCAGAGTTCAAGCCCCATGAATGATCCAGAAAAAAAAAAAAAATAGCCAGACCCCTGTGGCTTACGCCTGTAATCCTAGCTACTCAGGAGGCTGAGATCTGAGGATCACAGTTTGAAGCCAGCCCAGGCAGAAAAGTCTGTGAGACTCTGATCTCCAATTAAACACCAGAAAACCGGAAGTGGCACTGTAGCTCAAATGGTAGAGCACTAGCCTTGAGCTGAAGAACTGAGGGACAGCGCTCAGGCCCAGAGTTCAAGCCCCATGACCAATAACAACAACAACAAAAACACAACTGTATAGAAATCAGGACATTCTTGGGGCTGGGAAGGTGGCTCAGTGGTAGAGCGCTTGCCTTGCATGCCAGAGACCCTGGGTTCCATTCCTCAGTACCACATAAGCAAAAAGAAAAAAGCCGGAAGTGGCGCTGTGGCTAAAGTGGTAGAGCGCTAGCCTTGAGCTGAAGAGCTGAGGGACAGCGCCCAGGCCCAGAGTTCAGGCCCCACGACCGACAAAAAAAAAAAAAAAAAAGGGCCAGGCACTGGTGGGTTAGGCCTATAATTCTAACTACTCAGGAGGCTAAGTTCTGAGATCTGACAATAGAATTTGGAAGCCAGCTCAGGCAGACAAATCAAAGAGGCTGTGATCTCCAGTTAACCAGCAAAAAGCTGGAAGTTATGGTATGACTCAGTAGTAAAGTGCCACAGCTAGAGGCTCCAAGTTCAAGCCCAAGTATGTGTGTGTGCGCGCGCACGCGCACACACACACACACACACACACACAAAATTAGTGTCAGTTTATTCACTTGTCTTCCTAAGTCTTTACTCCTATTTTTCACATTTTATTTGTCCTAATCAGTACCAACCTTAACCCTGAGGGCAAGAAAAGATTTCCTGTTTCAAGGGAACTAAAAAGTTATCTCAAAAAAATCCCAATAAGCTTACCTCAGTGACTAAATTTTTTTTCTTTTTCTTTTTCTTTTTGTTGATTGTGAGGCTTGAACTCTGGGCCTGGGCGCTGTCCCTCAGCTCTTCAGCTCAAGGTGATTGCTCTACCACTTGAGCCACTGTGTTACTTCCAGTTTTCTGAGTGGTTTATTGGTGATAAAAGAGTCTCACGGACTTTCCTGCCTGGGCTGGCTTTGAACCAGAATCCTCATATCTCAGCCTCCTGAGTAGCTAGGATTATAGGCGTGATCCACTGGCACACGGCTTCAGTGACTAAATTTTTATCATTAGAATGTCACTCTTTAGGAAGACCAGTACTTTATCATGTCTGTCCTTGGGTAGGAAAATTAAGGAGTATCAACAAAGTAAGAAATTCATTTTTTCTCCCTTTTAAAAGTTTTGGCTCATTTTAAAGTTTCCGTACAAGATTTGTTCCTTGCAAATAACATCACCACAATCCAGGCACAGAACAGTTCTATTACTCCAAAATAATTCTCTTGTGCTGCTCTGTTTATAGCTCTTATTTTTCAAAAATTATAGCCAGGTATGATCCTATAAACTGTTATTCCAGTACTGAGGGAGATGAGTCAGGAAAATGATGAGTACAAGGCCAGTCTAGCAAGACAACAGTGCCTTTTCTATGGAAATATATACAAGAAAAAAGCAAATTATTACACCATTATTAGTGACCAGCAACTTTATAATCTAAGATGTAAGAATAAGGGCTAATAAAGTATGCATGTGTTGAGTCAGATAGAGGATGAGGGTCAGGGGAGTTGGGGAGGAGATTACAGACTGACTGGAACAGTGTGACTGGAAGAATAGATATAAGTGGTGTGTTTTGAGTAATATAAGAATCCTGAATCCCAAATATATGGTACACTAGTGAAAAAAATATGACTCACAAACAGGAATGGACTTTGTGTAAAGTTTCATCTATCTTAATCTGGAGGTATAGACATAGGATTCTAGTACTGATTCTGCCAATAATTTTTTCTTGAAAAGAAAGTCACTTTCTTCTGGGCCCCCAATTTCATCTGTAAATGGACCTTTTCTAAGATTTATTTTAGTGTTCTCCAGCTAGAGGCAAGCTGTGGTGTATGTGTATTGTTTCTTCTCTAATGATTCATCCTTTAGGTTTAACTGGAGAGACACATCTGTAGATTAGATAAAACCATTATAAGCATTATGATAGCTTCAAAAACTGTGATTTGATGTCAAACTGCAAAGCAGTTAAGGCTGATCTAAATTGAGTTAAGGGAATGTAGCTCCTGTCAAGAAGAGCCACAGCTGCTGGGCACTGGTGGCTCACACTTGTAATTCTAGCTATTCAGGAGGCTGAAATCTGAGGATCACAGTTCAAAGCCAGACCCACCCCTCCTTTTTTTTTTTTTTAAGCAGGAAAGTCTATGAGACTCTTATCTCCAATTAACCAAGGAAAAGGCTGAAAGCGGTGCTGTAGCTCAAGTGGTAGAGGGCTAGTCTTGAGCAAAAGGAGCTTAGGGACAGCATCCAGACCCATAGTTGAAGGCCCAGAACCAGGAAGAAATAAGAGCAACAGTCCTCTGGTTTATATAATATGTGTATTCCTTATAGTTATCATGCTTATAAAGTTTATAGAACCTATTAAAATTTGCTAGTGTTCCTTTTATTCTCACTGCCTCTAGTTCTGAAGCTGTTATTCTGCTAATTTGATGTTTTTGTTGTATATTTTTATTAGCCTTTATTCACACAGTACCTATTATATGTATAACAACTTTTGGGGGGCTGGGAAGGTGGCTCAGTGGTAGAGTGCTTGCCTTGCATGCATGAAGCCCTGGGTTTGATTCCTCAGCACCACATAAGTAGAAAAAGCTGGAATTGGCACAAGAGCCGAGAGACAGCGCCCAGGCCCAAAGTTCATGACCGACAAAAACAAAAAACAAAAACCCCCCACAACTCTGGAATTTTACTTGTATTATTTAAGAAATTAATACAATGTTGACATACTTTATGGGTGTACAAATATGGGGAAATTGCATCATATTTTTTTATTCTTACCCGGAATAACATATTCTGACAGCAAGATCTCATTTCAATAAATATCACAAGAAGCCCTAGAAAACATAAGAAGCAGGGAAGACATGTGGCATTAAATTGGCAAGTGAAGGGTAAGACACTAACAACTGAGGGCTTACCATACACTGGGCCCCTCACACATGATGTCTTCTTTAAGTCATTGAAATAAACAGGAAGAGATGCTTTCAAAGGGGGCACAGCTGCCTGTCTTCATAACCAAGAGAAAAACATTATGTCATAAATCATTAGAAAAATTTAGACATTTGCTTTTTCGTGTCTTTTTTTTTTCTTTTTTTCCAATCCTGGGGTTTGAACTCAGGGCCTGGACACTGTTCCTGAGCTTCTTTTGCTCAAGGCTAGCACTCTACCACTTGAGTCACAGAGCCTCTTCCAGCGTTTTCTGTGTGTGTGGTACTGAGGTATTGAACCCAGGGCCTCATGAATGTTACGTGAGCACTTTACCACTAGATTACCGTCCCTCATGTCATACAGGGGCTGGGAAGGTGGCTTAGTGGTAGAGTGATTGCCTTGCATGCCTGAGGCCCTGGGTTCGATTCCTCAGCACCACATAAACAAAAAGAAAAAAGCCGGAAGTGGAGTTGTGGCTCAAGTGGTAGAGCGCTAGCCTTGAGCTGAAGAGCTGAGGGACGCGCAGGCCCAGAGTTCAGGCCCCATGACCAGACATTCCCCCCCCCCAAAATAGTAATGGTGTCTGTATGTAGTGTTTGGTGCATGTTTAGTGGTTAAACTGGCATTTTTTTCATACTTTGTGGAAGTCTTTCTGTCTTTATCCCTTTCCTCTTCTCCCCTCCCCTCCCTTTTCCTTCCCTTTTTTGTTGTGGAGCTTGAACTCAAGGCCAGAATGTTGTCCCTGAACTCTCTTGCACAACACTTTGAGCCACATGCCACTTCCAGTTTTCTGGTGGTGAGTTAGAGATAAGAATCGCATGAACTTTGCAGTTTGGGCTAGCTTTTAACAGCAGTCCTCAGAGCTCAGCCTCCTGAGTAGCTAGGATCACAGGTATGAGCCACCAGCGCCTGGCTAGAAGAATTTCTTGATGTTGTGAGTCCATGAACCTCTCACAAGTTTATAAAAGCTATGGACTCATTTAATACATTAATTTCCCCACCACTATATACATAAACAGCCAAATTCCCTCCTTTCCCTAACAACCTCCACATCTATATTTGTGCAAAATGCATCATTTTGGAATGTTTCCAGCTCTTCTGTGATCCATTCTCCGAATTAAGAACTCATCCCTGGAAATACATGTGGGCATCTGGATAGCTGAGACATTTCATTCACTTACAGTTCTGTATGGTTCTGTGTGTGCTACTGGGTATGTCTCTATCCCCAACTGTGTTCTTTTTGTGAGAGAAATGACATCCATTTTGCTTAAATGTTCATCAATATGTGCTATAGCCAGAAATCCAATAATATATACTCTCTTTTTTACGTTTTTGAAGTATAAATTATTCAGTTTTATAGGTGAAGAAATGAAGGTTTGTTCCAAAGTTTGCCTCATATTGGTAACCTGTCTCTGGCTTTCTACATGAAATGATTTCTATTTCCTGTTCTACCACTCTCCTTACTGATTTTCACTTGGAACTCTTCTAGGCCAGTTCCCTTATCTGTGAATCTTAGTAAAGAAAAATGACAAAAAAAAAAAAAAAAAAGGTCTTGGCTTATAATGGAAAAGAAAAAACAGGTAAAACAAGTATTACAAGTAATTCTTAAAATGATACATTCCACAAAATTGTAAGGGTAAAATAAAACTGGTTAAACCATGCCAGTACACTACCAAGTTGCCTAAATACCTATCTGGCCTTTCTCTGACTCGGAATCTTTTTTTTTTTTTTTAATTTTTTTATTGTAAAGATACTATACAGAGGGTTACAGTTACATGAGTGAGGTAATGAGTACACTTTTCTTGAACATTGTTACCCCCTCCATTGTTTTCCCCCTACCATCCCCTCCCTCCCTCCCTTCCCCAAGGTTCTTTTTTTTTTTTTGATTGTGATTAAGTGATTACTTAATTTCCGGAAATTAATTTCACAGTATTGTGGAATAATGATGCTCATTTAAAGTCACAAGTTCATTCTAACTTTCCTGGAGCAAATTGTCTGTCACAGTCTGTAATATATAACGGTGCTCACATGTTATATACCATATATGTGATCAGCAGCATGGTGATATTTGGTAGTGGTTCAACCAGATGAGTGGGAGTTCTTTGTTTCTTAAGTTCTGTTAGTTTTGTCATATCACCTAACATTTTGGATTTATCATCCACTTATCAGGGAGACCATGTACTGTTTGTCTCTTCGTTCTTGGCTTACCTCGCTCAACATGATTCCTTCTAGCTCCATCCATTTCCCTGCAAATGCCATTATTTTGTCATTTCTAATGGCTGCATAATATTCCATTGTGTATAGATACCACAATTTTTGGATCCATTCATCTGTGGTGGGGCATCTAGGTTGTTTCCATATCCTAGCTATTGTGAACAGTGCTGCAATAAACATGGAGGTGCACGTGTCCTTGTATATTGGTTCCTGTTGTTCAGGGTAGATGCCTAGAAGTGGTATGACTGGGTCTGACTCGGAATCTTGGAAGTCTACTAGACTCTAACCAGAACAGCTATCTGGATGCTTATCAAAGCTCCAGGATCATTTTTCTCTTTCGTATACCACAGCAGTACTATGTGCCAACTAACCTTGTGATGGAAAAAACTCCAGTTGTTTACTATTATTTCAAAGTAGGAAACCTTGAGGGGGTTTGCTGGTCAACTAAAGTAATGTTTTGAACACTTAAATATGTGCAAGGGGCTTTAAAATTTTTTATTTAGTTAGTTAGTTAGTGCCTGTACTTGAATTCAGGTCAGAATTCTCTCCCTTAGTTTTTTTGTTCAAGGCTGGCACTCTACCCCTTGAGCCACATTCCACTTCTGGCTTTTTTTGTTTTTGTTTTTTGCCAGTCCTGGGGCACTTAGGGGCACTGTCCCTGAGCTTCTTTTGCTCAAGACTAGCACTCTACCACTTGAGCCATAGCGCTACTTCTGGCCTTTTCTGTGTATGTGGTACTGAGGAACCGAACCTAGGGCTTCATACATGCTAAGCATTCCCAGCCCCATTTCTGACTCTTTTGCTGGCTAACTGGAAATAAGTCCCACAGACTTGGACTTTTCTACCTGGGCTGGCTTTGGACCATGATCCTCAGATCTCAGCCTCCTACCTAGCTAGGATTACAAGCACCCATTAGCCATGGGCTTTTTAATTTTCACATAAACTCTCTGGCTAGAGAGTGAGAAAATCTCTGGTTCACTTTCCCCAGGGTACACAGTATGGCTAACATTTGAATATTCACTTTGAGCAAAGACACTAGCATTTGTTGCATTTCATTCATGATTCTTCTTTAATCTTACAGCTCTGTAAGATTCGGTTAATATTGTCATACTGAATTTGTTACAGGAAAGCAGAAACTTAACTGCTGCCAAGGTGTGCAGCAATGTTGCAAAGCTGAGACTTCGAACCCTGGCTGATTTGAATCCAAAATCTAATATACTGCTGAAGCTCCTTGAATTACTGTTCATTCCCATGGCCACTTGTGAAGGGTTGCTGTACCTTGTGTAATCAGTGAGGAAGGCACCAAGGGGAATCAAGATGCTAATTTTGAGATTTGTGGCACATTCCCTTATAGATTTCTTGTGGTGAAATTGAATTGGAAGGATATGAGAGGCCAAAGAGAGTAGAGGTATTGTGGTTGGACCTGTTTAGGAACTTATTGCATCTGAGCCTCTGGCCTTTTGTCTGCCCATTGACTCAGAAGGACTAGAGCCCAGGCAGGTTCATTTCATGGGCTGTATACTTCAAAGGGTCTGATTTCTGGCACTGCTATATACTTTGCTTTTAGAGGACACAGCTTGTTGGGGGAGGTAACAGGAGGGTCTCCATGAGATACTTATAACACCCTAAGGCAGCATTAGCTCTGAATTCATATACAGCTTGTTCTGGGTTGGGTTAATAAAAATCACAGGGCCTGCTCTAAGCAAGGCAGAAAATTGGTTTTTCACTTAGGCTTAAGTATTCTTCAGTAATGTAGATAGGTCCTAGAGTCAGAAAGTTCTAATTCCAATCTCATTTTCATTATTAAACTATGGGTCAGTTAGGACTCTCTTCTCACATGTGAACTTGGGATTCTGCTGGTATTTTCTTTATGTGGTAGCTGTACGAATTAAGCAAAAGTGAGTGGAAAGCATATACCATGGCCTGATGTACTAAACATGTAAGAGTTTGTTATTAGCCCAGCTCCAGTGGCTCATGCCTGTAATCCTTGCTACTCAGGAGACTGAGATCTGAGGAATGCTGTTGAAAGCTAGTCCTGGCAGTTAACGTCTACGAGACTCTAATAAACTATCAAAAATCGAGAAGTAGAGCTGTGGCTCAAATGGTAGAGTGTGAGACTTGAGCAAAAGAAGCTCAGGGATAGCTCCCAGGCCCCAGGACTAGCAAAAAAAAAAAAAAAAAAGTTAGTTGTTACTCAACGAAAACCTGTTTTATTTTTTTTCCTCTGTAAATGGATTTTTAAATTTTTTTATTATTATCTTTAAGTAGTTGTACAAAAAGTTCCAATTCTAAAAAACAGTATATGAGTACAAAGTGTCTGACAACATTGCCACCCATCTCTCCTAACCCATCCCTTCTCTCACCTTTTTTCTTTAACTGAGATTAGGTGATTACATAAATTTCACATATTTCACAGTATTGTGGAAGAGTGATAGTTAAAGTTACAAACACATTTTAACCTTCACAAGGCAAATTGTCATTATCATGGTATATACAGTTTGTGAATTCTATGAGCTTTGACAATACAAATGATTTCTTCCACATTGGGTGATGTTTACATTTTGCTTAGTGTAGGCTGTTCCCACTTATTCTGTTCCTCCTCCTGGCTTCCCTCCATTGGGTGCATATATCTACCATATATATGGTCAAGAACATGGAGTCATTTAGCAATGATATGACAAAATGGGTGGCTGTCCTTTGTTTCTTGAGTCCTGTTACTTTGCCATATCTTCTTGTATTTTGGTTTAACATCCACATATCAAGGAGTCTATGTGCCATTTGTCTCCTTGTTCTTGGCTTACTCTGCTCAAAATAATCTGCTCTAGTTCCATCCATTTCCCTGCAAATGCCATTATTTTGTCCTTTCTAATGGCTGCATAATATTCCATTGTATATAGGTACCACAATTTTTGGATCCACTCATCAGTAGTGGGGCATCTGGGTTGTTTCCAAATCTTGGCTATTGTGAACACTGCTGCAATAAACATGGAGGTGCGTGTGTCTTTGTATACTGGTTCCTGTTGTTCAGGGTAGATGCCTAGGAGTGGTATGGCTGGGTCATAGGAGAGGTCTATATTTAGCTTTCTGAGGTACCTCCATACTGTTTTCCAAAGAGATTGTATTAGTATACATTCTCACCAGCAATGCATTTATGGTTCCTTTTTCTCCACATCCCCTCCAGCATTTGTCGTTGGCTGACTTTATGATGTGGGCCATTTTGACTGAGTAAGGTGGTATCTCAGTGTTGTTTTTCTTTGCATTTCCTTTACAGCCAGGGATGATGAATATTTCCTCATGTATTCCTTTGCCATTTTTATCTCTTCTTCTGAGAAGTCTTTCTTTAGTTCCCTTGCCCATTTCATGATTGGCTTGTTAGATTTGTGAGAGGTTAGTTTCTTGAGTTCCCGGTATTTAATGGATATTAGACCCTTGTCTGATATTTGGTGGTAAATATTTTTTCCCAATTAATGGGCTTTCTTTTTAGTTTGGTTGCTATTTCTTTGTCTGTGCAGAAACTTTTTATTTTAAGATAGTCCTATTTATCCAGTCTCTCTCCAATGAAAACCTATGTTTTATAAGAGAATCTTAGATCTTAAAATAATTGGATTATCATTGTTTCAGCAAACATTCAAACGGCTATATAGTGTATTGTTTAGGAGGGAGGGACGAAGAAAATTACAATAGCTTTCTTTGAGCACCTAACATGAGCTAAATAGATTTTAAAAGCTATACTAATTAAGTGTTCAAAACCACCCTAGGGGGGGCTGGGAAGGTGGCTCAGTAGTAGAGTGCTTGCCTTGCATGCATGAGGCCCTAGGTTTGATTCCTTAGCACCACATAAGCAAAAAGAACCCCCCCCCAAAAAAAGAATTCAAAATCACCCTAGGAAATTATATCTCCACTTTATAGATGAAGTTGAAGGCTAAGATCATAGAGTAGCAATGTCTAACTCCAAAGCCTATAAATGAACTAGCCTTTGTCACCACTGGAGCCTGTTACTCAGCAGGACCCCAGACACAGACAGAAAACCATGTTCAAAGCATCATGGTTGAGCTCTATACTGTGTGCTTGAGAGCATGGAGCAGGAAAGGTGGACCTTGAGGGTGGAGGGAAGGTAATCTTCATGAGAAGTAGTACTTACAATGTAGCTTCGGGTGAGAAGGCCCTTATGAGGAGTTAAAGGAGTTCCTCCTGAGTTTCTACAAGTTACACTAAAAGGGAAAGATGAGAAGAAGGCTGTTCTGGAATTCCTCAAGTCAATGCCTTTTAATTCTATCATAAAATTGCAGCAGATTTTATAATTGCAAGCAATAACACGGTCTCCAGAGAGACCAGATTATATATTGTTTACTTGAGGTATGTATGTATGTAATGTGTGTGTGGGGGGGGGGGAGAAGATAGGGAAAAATAGAAATAGAAACAGAGAGAGAGAGAAGAAAGAAAGAAGGAAAGAAAGTGAGAGGAAGAAAGAAAGAGAAAGAAAGAAAGAAAGAAAAGTCTATCTGTTTCAGAATCATCTGTACTTCCTAGGACATTGGAACTAAGTCTGATATTAATTATAGCAACCCACTCTTACTACATTATTTTTTAAGTACTAGACATCATGGTTCTCACAGACTAGATTCTCAACTGGTAATTTAAACTGTTCTATATCAATAATTTCAAAGTATATTTAATTTGAGCATATTCTCCTCTATATGTATATTACATTACAAGTTATATATAAACAGTACTTTAAGAGCACAGATATGCATAACAAAATGTAGGCATACAATCTGAAAGGGTAAAATGAAATTGAAATTATTTTAACTCATGGAAAAATCATACTGTGGTTTTTCTACTTTGTGAAATAGTTGATATAAATTAATATTCAAACAGTTTTTTTTTTTTTTAGTGATTTTGGTCAGCTTGTCAGATTTGATACATCAGGTTTTTTTTGTTTGTTTTTGTTGGTCACAGAACTTGGACTTGGAGCCTGGGTGCTTGTCCCTGAGCTCTTTTGCTCAAGGCTAGTGCTCTACCATTGAAGTCAGAGCTTCACTTCTAGCATTTTGTGGTTAATTGGAGTAGGAATCTCTTAGATTTTTCCTGCCTGGGCTGGCTTCCAAATTTGATCCTCAGATCTCAACCTCCTGAATAGCTAGGATTACAGGTGTGAGCACTGAGCTGCAATGTTGTTGTTTTGTTTTGTTTTTTGCCAGTCCTGAGACTTGAACTCTGGCTCTGTGCACTGTCCCTGGGCTCCTTTTGCTCAAGGCTAGCACTTTACCACTTGAGCCACAGTGCCACATCTGGCATTAATTGAAGATAAGAGTCTCGATGGACTTTTCTGCCGGAATTGGCTTCAAGCCATGATCCTCAGATCTCAGCCTCCTGAATAGCTAGAATTACAGGTGTGAGCCAGAAGTGCCCAGCTGCAGTGGCCTAATTATTGTGTTTAACTTCCAAATATGACTGATGGGGCGCTCATACAAAGTACAAATGTCAGTTTTGCCATATTTTTGTACCATATATCACCTTTAATTTATAGGTTTTTGTTTTTGTCAGTCGTGGGGCTTGAACTCTGGGCTTGGGCACTGTCCCTGTGCTCTTCAGCTCAAGAAGAGCCCTCTACCACTTGAGCCACAGCGTCACTTCCCGTTTTCTAGTGGTTTATTGGAGATAAGAGTCTCACAGACTTTCCTGCCTGGGCTGGCTTTGAACCGTGATCCTCATAGCTCAGCCTCCTGAGTAGCTAGGATTACAAGCGTGAGCCATGGGCGCCCGGCTTAATTTATAGGTTTTTCCAGCAATTGCCTTAAATAATTGTTCACTTTGTGAAATTTAATTCAGTCAAATTGGATTTTTCTCAAACCATACATTTCTCTCTCTCTCTCTCCCTCCGTCTCTCCCTCCCTCCCTCCCTTCCTCCCTTCCTCCCTTCCTCCCTTCCTCCCTCCCTTCCTTCCTTCCATCCCTGAGCTTGAATTCAGGCCTGGGCTCTGTCCTCTCTGTGCTCAAGGCTAGTGATCTGCTACTTGAGCCACAATACCACTTCCAGCTTGTCTGTTTATGTGGTATTGAGGAATTGGACCCAAGGCTTCGTGCATGCTAGGCAAGCACTCTACCACTAAGCCACATTCCCAGCCCCCATACATCTCTTTCTAAATTGCAACAACTATGTTGTTGCAAAATGTTGAAAGAGAAAAGGCTTCTATATATACTTCATCTGACTGCCAAAAAAAAGGACAATGTGAAGATAGATGCCCACCTCACATCCCTGTTAATGGAACTGAAGTGTTTTGTTTGTTGGCAGTACTAAGGTTTGAAATGAGGGCTTCACACTTGCTGGAGAGATCATCTACTACTCATGGCCGCACTTCCAGTCCTCTAGGCTCTGGTTATTTTTGAAATAGGTTACAATTTTTACTTAGGCTGGCCTCTCAATCTTCCTACTTACACTTCCTGCCACTGCTAGGGTAACAGACACACTACCACAAACAGCAGTTTATGTTGAGATGGGGATCTCAAAAACTTTTGTCCTGGCTAGGCTCCAACTATGATCCTCCTGCTCTCTACCTCTCACCAGGACTCATATTAGAATACAATTTTTAATGAATAACAACATAAGCAGAAGTTATAAAAATTCTTATGGCACCTCCATGGGCTGTCATACACACTCCGCTTTGGAGATCATTAGTCTAAGCAACAGGACCTGCAGCTACAAAGTAGGAATAACTATTCCTATCCTAAGCAATAATTGGATCAGATTCCTTTATGAATGACAAATGAAATTAGTCCAATAAGAAAATTTGTGACCTGTCTGTATAAGGGCAAAACCTACATTTGTCAAATGCCTCAATGAAATGTATTCTAGTATTTTAATAAATTGGAGTGAGATTTAATCCCAATTCTTGCTATCCAACTTTGGGAAACCAACAACTTCTTAGAACATGAGACTGATCAGTACTAGAACCACCTCACCTCACTTGTGGTATTAATCATTCTCACGTTTGGCAGTAATGCCAAACCCTTTCTACATGCATACAGATGCTGAGTTAAATAAAACTCCTTACAAACTTAGTACTACACTTCAAGGTACTGGATGCACACACCATCAAAAGTTGGTTCTCACAAGTTTCTCCTTCTGCCAGCTTTCTTAAGGACTCGTTGCCCACTAAAGTCTATCTTTTACAGATTAACTCTACACTAACGTTAGTAAGGAATACACAGACACTCCCTTCCTGCATGCTCTCTAGTCCTGCATTATGGAGAAGGTCACACCTGGAAGGGTGCTTGCCAGAAATGGTGGCCAAAACAAACGACAGACACAAGTTACTGGAATGAACACATAATCCTATCATTTATGTCTGGACTCTTGCCTACTTATGAGAGTGAGATAAGATGTCCACAGCCCACACTCTAGAGAGGCTACCTTTTTGTGTGTGTGCCCAGTCCTGAGGCTTGAAACCAGGACCTAGATGCTGTCCTCGAGTTCTTTTACTCAAGGCTAGTGCTCTACCACGTGAGCCACAGATCCATTTCTGGTGTGTGTGTGTGTTTAATTGGAAATAAGAGTCTCTCAGACTTTTTTGCCTGGGCAACTTCGAATGGCCATACATAGACCTCAGCTTCCTGAATAGCTAGGATTTCAGGTGTGAGCCACTGGCACCTGGCTAAAGTTTACTTTTTGAAACAGTAGACAACTGAGGGTCCCACTTGTCTGGGATCCATATACCTTCCCTTAAGTAACCAATGACTCTCCTATAGGGCAAAGAGTAAGATGCTAATAGAAGTGTCTACAGTCTTCCACTATGCCAGTTTGTTAATAAGGTTCTTTTTTGACCTGTCACTGTGTCTCTCCATACATTGACTCAGTAGGAGAGCCAACAAAACCTTTATAGTTAACAATACTAGTGGGCAAGTACTAACTAGCTTACCAAAACAGTTCCCTTTTTCTCATAACCTCATGAAAAGCCTGCATTTTTGTAGTCAGACATAGGGATCCATCTGGATGGCCTCTAAGTCTGACTTAGGATACATTCTCTTGCTCCATGCTCTCTTTTCCCTCATCTTCTACAAGATGAAGCAGAACTATTAAGTTCTCACTTTCTCAGCCTCCCTCCACCCTGCTGTGGACTAAGACATGACAGATGTTAACTCTTACTGTGTGAAGTCTATGCAATATAGGTATTGTTTATTGCAACAGTTACTGTTCTCTGATGAAAACCTGGAGATGGGAGAGATCAGTTGTTTAGATCAGATATCACCACCTAATATACAATTAAAAATTCATTATCCATAATATGAGCTAAAGATTTTATGAGGCAATCTCTAAACCAGTATACAATGTTCTTTTGATAAAATATGAAAAATATCAAGAATCAGATATGCATTCTGGTTTCCAGAGCTTTTCACAGACACCACTGTGAACTCCATGAGCCATGGCACCAGGATGAGGCTGTCAGTCATGGCCGTAACTCCATTCCCCCATCTGTTAAATGGCAGACTCCTGGGGGTTACTTAAAGTACTTGGCACTTATTGGCCCTCTGCCTCTATAAGTTCTTCACTTCCAAATTTTATATGTGTCTTTTTATTCTCTCCTGCCCTTATTTTACTGTAAAACCTGCTTACACACACACACACACACACACACACACACACACACACACACACACACACACACACACACACACATAAATAATAAAGTAAATGGACAAGTAGGTGGGACATATGGCATACTTTGCCCAGAGGAAGCCACTCACTCATTCACTTACTCACTCACTCTCTCCTCTTCCCACATAGCTGTAACTGTTTCAAGTACAAACTACCAGGTTTCAAAAGTCAAGCATCTTTAATGTCCCTTAACAAGGCACTTCAGGCCATCTCTGATTAGGACATCAAAGGAACTCCATTTGGTGCTGGTGGTCTGTTTTTACATTTCTTTTTTTTTTTCTTCAGTAACTTGTCAGACTACCCAGGAAAAAGAAAGGATCTTGTAGGGACATAGATTGGATAGTACATCTGAATGCTGAGTATTTCATTCTTAGGCTCATAATACATAAGGACAAATATCCTTTTTAACTTCCAGATAATGATGCCATTGGTTCCTTGTATATACTTGAACCTTGTTCTAAATATAGACAGTTGTTTTCTTATTTACATATTCCTTATGTGTTTGCATATTCAAAAGACAGTTATTAAGAAATACATATGGGCCACGACTTTGTGAGAACTTGGGGGACATAGCAATGAGAAAGGCACACTAAATCCCCACCCTCAAGAAGCTTATATTTTACAGAAGAAGAGAAAATGTCATCAAATAAATAAGCAAGTAAATTGTGAAAAGTACTGTACAGGAAATAAACAGGAAAATGGTGTGGTGACATACTCCATATAGAATTCTGGAATTTGGGAGGCTGAAGTAGGAGAATTGAGAGTTTTAGGCCAGGGTTGCTGAGCTCATGGGTCAAATGGTAGAGCATCTATGTGGTAAGAACAAACCCAAGTATTATTATAGAAAGAGATATAGAGATAGAGACAGACAGAGGGACACACAGAGATAGATAAGAGAATTAGTTCCAGGCCAGCTAAGTCTACATAGCAAGACTATTAAAAAAGAAGAAGAAAGCCAGGTGCTGGTGGTACACACCTGTAATACTAGCTACTCAGGAGGCTGAGATCTGAGGATCACAGTTCAAAGCCAGCCTGAGCAGGAAAGTCTGTGAGACTCATCTCCAATTAAACACCAGAAAACCAGAAGTGGCACTGTGGCTTAGAGTGGTAGAGCAATAGCCTTGCACAGAAGACCTCAGTGACAGTACTGAGTTCACTCCCCATGACTGACAAAAATCAAAAAGACATAATTCCTAATAATTTCTTAACAATGTAGTTTAATTTGCTTGTTTTTTTTTACAAGAATGGGATAATGGAAACAGCATTCGTTCAGTTTGATTTCTTTCATTTAATATGTTCTGTATATTAATTTCTTCATTGTATGTATACTGTTTTGTTATGTCACTTGTTCATTTATTCTAGCATTTGTGGTGATGCTGATTGTTTCTGGTTTTTCCATTCATATTAAGAAGGTTGACTCCTATATAATGTAAGATAAAGTTTAAATTTTTAAAGAAAAAAGAATGCTGAATGCTTTCTGGCATGGAGGCTCACTCCTTTCATCTTAGCTACTTAGGAAGCAGAGATAAGGGGGTATCATGGCTTGAGGCCAGGTAGGACATAAGCATTCAGGAGATTTCATTCCAACCAATAGCTGGGTGTGATGGCAGTGTCTATTATTCCAACTATGGGGGAAGGAGAAGGCTGGTGAGGTCTTGTCATCCCCAGTGAAATGCTGCTGTAAATATACTTGAGGGTTTTGTTGTTGTTGTTGTTGGCCATGGGGCTTGAACTCAGGGCCTGGGCACTGTCCCAGAGCACTTTTGCTCAAGGCCAGCCCTCTTCTCTTTTGAACCACAGCACCACTTCTGGTTTTCTGGTGGTTAATTAGAGTTAAGATTCTCATGGACCTTTCTGGCTTTTTTTTATTTTTGCCAGTCCTGGAGTTTGAACTCAGGGTCTGGGCACTGTCTCTGAACTTCTTTTGCTCAAGGCTAGAACTCTCCCACTTGAGCTGTAGCACCACTTCTGGCTTTTTCTGTTTATGTGGTATTGAAACTAAGCCACATTCCCAGCCCTGACTTGTTTTTTTTGGTTGATGCACATTCTGTTTTGTTGTTGTTGTTGTTTTGGCCTGAACTCTGGGCCTGGGCACTGTCCCTCAGCTCTTCAGTTCCAGGCTAGTGCTCCACCACTTGAGCCACAGCACCACTTCCAGCTTTTTCTGCTTATGTGCTGCTGAGGAATCGAACCCAGGGCCTCATGCATGCAAAGCAAGCACTCTACCACTGAGCCACCTTCCCAGCCCTGTATGTGCATTTCTGATGGGTATATTCCTAGGATCAGAGTTTCTGGGTTAGATGTACACATATGCACAATTTTCATACCTAATACCAGAGTTTTCCCTATTGGTTATATGAAGAGGTATTGCTCCATATCTTCACCAACCATTGATGTTGTTTGCCCTCTTTTTTCCATTTCTTCCCCTTTTTATCCCCAGTACTGAGGCTTGAAGTCAGAATCTTAAGCTCTTACACAGTTTTCTCTGCTCTTTTACCACTTGCACACATCTCCACTTCCAGCTTTTTTGTGGTTAGTTGGAAATAAGTGTTTCAGATTTGTCTGTCAGTCTAGCTTTGAACCTCAATTTTCAAATCTCAGTCTCCTGAGCAGCTAGAATTACAAGTATGAGCCATTGGTATCAGGTGAAATTTGAAAGTCTTTTTTTTGTGTGTGTGTGGTACTGGGGTTTGAACTTAGTGCTTTGAGCTAGTTCCAGCTTGCTTGCCAAACTGTCACTCTATCATTTGAGCCATACCTCCACTGTTTTGTTTCATTTTAAGGTAGAGTTTTGCTGTGTAGCTAAAGCTGATTTTCAAATCTTTTTAGCCTTTTAAGTGATTGCTAGGATTACAAACATATGTCATCTCTCCTGCCCCCACTTTCTTCCTTTTTTCTTTTTTTATTATTTTAATTATCTTTATTCAAAAGAGTTTCAATTCAATACATCAGTTTATAAGTACAGTATATATATTTTTTAATCAGTGTCACTCTTTTCTTCCTCCTCCTCTTCCTCATCCTCCTCCTTTTCCTTCTTTTCCTCTTCCCCTCCCTCCTAATTTGGGTGGATATTCAGTGGTATCACACTGTGGATTTGATTGATATTTCCCTCAATACTCATGTTCATTGGCCATCCAGATATCTTCTTCTGTGAAGTGTCTATTCAAGTAACCTGCTCATTTATAAAATTAGATGGTTTTGCTCTTTTTCTTATTGATTTGTCACTGTTTTTTCCTATATATATAAAATCTGAGTCTTGCTAGGCACTAATGGCTCACGCCTGTAATCCTATCTACGCAGGAGGTTGAGATCTGAGGATCACCATTGAAAGCCAGCCCAGGCATGAACGTCTGTGAGACTCTTATTTTCAATAAATCAGAAAGCAGGAAGTGGTGCTGTGGCTCAAGTGGTAGAGCACTTGCCTTGAGCTGAAGAGCTGAGGGACAGCACCCAAGCCCAGAGTTCAAGCCCCAAGATTATGTTAGATACATGTCTTATCACACTCTGTGATTTGTTTTTTTTTTCACAGTTTAATGATATGTATAGATGAATAGAGGTTGTTCATTTCATTATGGTCAAATTACCTATTATTACCTGTGCAGTGGTGTTTTATTAAATTATGTTTAGGAACTTTTCATCTATTTCACACTGGATAGTCTCCAATAAATTTTATTATTCTATCTTCCACATTTGGAATTAAGTTTTTATATTTCCTTTTTTCCACATAGGATCCAGTACCATTGATTGGAAGACTATGTTTTTCTCCTATTCCACCTTTCTTATAATACAGATAGTTACATAGGAGTTTTCATTCTATTCCATTGTTCTATTTTGTATTCTTGCTCCATTACCATACTGGCTTAGTTTTTATAGCTTTGCAGTAAATCTTGGATTATGAGGGTGCATTTATTTGTACTTATTTTTTTCTTAAAACTGGCTTCCCTATTCTTGGTCCTTTCTATACCGCTATAAATTTTTATTTTTTAATTTTATTTATTTATTTTGTCTGAACTCTGGGCCTGGGCGCTGTCCTTCAGCTCTTCAGCTCAAGGCTAGCGCTCTACCACTTGAGCCACAGCACCACTTCTGGCTTTTTTCTTTTTGCTTATGTGGTGCTGAGGAATCGAACCCAGGGCCTCATGCATGCAAGGCAAGTGCTCTACCACTGAGCCACCTTCCCAGCCCTAGCTATAAATTTTTAAATCAGTGTATGAAGTCTTATAAATGAAACAAAGTCTTCTTGGAATTTGGATTGCAATTGGCACTGAATTGAAAGATAATTTGGGGTGAGTTGACATCTTTCAGTAATTGATTCTTCTAATTCATGATAATGGTATAGACTTTTATCTAGATCTTTAATTTCTCTCAGTAAAGTTTATAGTTTTCTATGTAGCAACTTTAAACTTTTTGGAGTGAATTTATTCTTCAGTATTTGACACTTTTGATGCTCACTTTTTAAAGTTTTAAAGTTTTAATTGTGTCTCTACCCTTGTTTTTTAATTGTGAAAATACCATACAGAGGGGTTACAATTACATGAGCAAGAGAATGAGTACATTTCTTATCAAACATTGTTGCCTCCTCCTTTGTTTCCTCTTACCATTCCTTTTCATCCCCTAACCCCTTTACCTGTATCTACTCTTTATCTAAGAATTCCTTTTTTTTTGGGGGGGGGGTCCAGTCATGGGGCCAGAACTCTGGGCCTGGGCGCTGTCTTTCAGCTCTTCAGCTCAAGGCTAGTGCTCTACCACTTGAGCCACTGTGCCACTTCCGGGTTTTTTTTCTGCTTATGTGGTGCTGAGGAATCGAACCCAGGGCCTCATACATACAAGGCAAGTTCTCTACCACTGAGCCACCTTCCCAGCCCACCAATTCCCTTTTGTGTAGGCAGAGAGGTGGTCCTGGAGATCAAATCCATGAACTTCAGGCATGTTAGTTCCACTACTAAGATGACATTCCAAGCCTTACCAATTTCACTTTTAAGTCTAGTCTTTTATCTTAGCCTCTTTTTTAGCCTCTATTCTTGGTTTTTTAAATATATATATATAACCATTTTATGAATGACAGCTTCTTTTGTACTCTGAAATTTAAAAATTCCTAATTTAAAAAATACTATTTCACTTATCTGAAAAATATTTTTGGTACAGAGTATGAGAAATAGCTTCAAGCTGATTTTTTTCTTCAAATGATTTTTTTCTTCCACCATCGTTGAATAAGTAGTCAATGAATAAGTGGTTTTTTTCTTTTCCATGAATTTGAGAATTGGCTTATCTAATTCTCAAAAAAATAGACTTTTATTGATCAAACTTTATAGATTCTATTTCTAATGCTGACAGTTCCTATCCATGAATATAGCTGCCTTTCTAATTGCTGAAATTCTTTCATTCCTTAGTATTTTCATGTGGGTCTTGTGCACATTGCTTATTTCTATATAGGTTTTTCCTTGATTGATTGATTTTTTTTTTTTTTGTGTGTGTGTGTGTGTGTGTGTGTGTGTGTGTGTGTGTGTGGCTTGAATTCAGAGTCTGTGCATGTCCTTGAGCTTTTTTGTTCAAGAGTAACACTCTTCCACTTGAGCCACAGCTCTGCTTCTGGCTTTTTGGTGGTTAATTGGAGATGAGTTTCATTAACTTTCTTGCCTGGGCTTGCTTTGAATTGTGATCATCAGATCTCAGCTTCCTGAGTAGCTAGGATTACAGTTGTAAGCCACTGGCATCCAACCTATGCTAATGTCTTATTTTTAATTTATTATTATTTTATTTACATTAATGTTAATTTTGGGGAGGTAGTACTGGGGATTGAACTGAAGGCCTTATGCTTGCTAAGGACTCTAACCCTTGAGCCATGCCTCTGACTCATTTTATTACTAAACAAGTCATTGTTTGCTTGATCAAGACATATTAACTTTTTTGTGAGTTAATTTTGAAACCAAACTGAAAGCACCCATCCCAGAAGATCACATGAACACAGTCACATTTCACTAACTACAGAACTGAATTATCTTCCTATTTGTAATAGTTATTTAGTTGTTGTTTTTCTCCAGGTAAGCAAGTATATCACTATAAAGAATATAATTTGGGGCTGGGAAGGTGGATCAGTGGTAGAGCACTTGCCTTGCATGCATGAGGCCCTAGGTTTGATTCCTCAGCACTACATAAGCAGAAAAAAAAAGCCAGAAGTGGCACTATGGCTCATGTGGTAGAGTGCTAGCCCTGAGCTGAAGAGCTAAGGGGCGGGGGGGGGGGGGGGGGGGGGGGGGGAGAGATTGGGTGAGGGAGGATAGGGTGGGGGCAGGATGGGAAGGGGTGGGAAGGGGAAACAAAGGAAGAAGCTACAATGCTTGATAAGAAATGTACTCATTATCTTGCCCATGTAATTGTAACCCCTCTGTACAGTATTTTCACAATAAAAAAAAAAGGAAAAAAAAGAGCTAAGGGACAGTGTCTAGGCCTAGAGTTCAGGCCCCATAATAAATAAAACAAAATAAAATAAAACAAAAAACAAAACAATATAATTTAACATCCCCCACCCCAGTTTTTATTCCTCTTATTTTTTCCTACCAAAAGATTTTGAGCAGGAGGGATAGCTCATCACAGAACTATGAGATTACAGTGGGTGCAAAAGTAGAATCAAGGAGCCTTTAGGTATCTCGTTAGTAGTCACATTCACTTCAAAATATGCCATCTTGAGTTAGGAGAGTGGCAGCAAAGTCAGAGAGAAAAAGATAAGTAAGATTAGAGACAGATTTTGTAGGTAAAGTATCTGGTAGAGAGCAGATTGATCTTATTATGGTGACAGTTTGAAAACTCCTTGGAGATCTTAGAGTACAAGAATCACAGGGCTGAGAATGTGGCTTAATGGTAGACTACTTGCCTAGCATGCATAAAGCCCTGGGTTCAATTCCTCAGTATCACATACATAGAAAAAGCCAGAAGTGGCTCTGTGGCTCAAATGGTAGAGTGCTAGCCTTGAACAAAAAGCGGCTCAGGAACAGTACTCAGGCCCTAAATTCAATCTCCAGGACTAGCATATATATATATATATATATATATATATATATATATATATATATATATATATATATATATATATATATATATTATATACATATTATATACATATTATATATATATATATATATAATATGTATATTGTGAGATATATAATATGTATATTATATATATATATATATATATATATATATATATCTCACAATTACAGAGCCTTTAAATAGAATTAACTGTGACACAGAACTCATACCTCCCATGACAGCCTATTCTATTTATTCAGTTCATGTCACAAAACTTGCTCTTTGTCAGGTACTGATGAAGGCCCTTAGGAAACTTGAATAATCAAGATCCACACCCTTCTCTAGGGAAGCTGAAAGAAAGGGAAGACTTTCCTAGAAAGTCTTTCCTGGTAGACTCTCTCCTCTAGTCTTTTGTCTGGATTCTTTTATAGAACAAATCTGTTCTCTATTCCTCTGCTACTCACTCCTCAGGTGGTTTCAAAGGTGATGGGAGCCTTTAGGGACTCTGACCCCTTCTTTCTTGTTTGTTTATATGATCTGGCATCAAATCAAGCCCCAGCTTCTCCCCCATTATGATCCTCCTCCTGCTTCTGAACTCTGAGTGTTGGGGTTACAGGACTGTACCACTACATTCTATTCAAGTTCCCTCTTGTCCAAATCCCAGTTTTGCAAATTTGAAACTGTAGCTCTGTGTTATTTAGGAAACTAAAGAGTTATTTTGTCACTTCTGTACCTTACAATGTAAGCCACTTCCTGGGGAATTAATGTTTGTTGATTCATTATTAGATATTCTTGTTAATATTTACATTCTGGTTTAGTGGTTTTTTTTTGTTCGTTTTGTTTTGTTTTGTTTTGAACTGTCTTCTTTAGGGACTTGCTATATCAAGTAAATAATTTGCTTTGGGAACAAAATAGTAAGCAGTCAAGCAAACAATTATCTCGCTAAGCTCAGCAAACACTGGGCAGTTACAATAATGGAGGAATTTATCCACTGAAAAGGCTGAGAATAAAAACTAATAACACATATAAAAGGAAGCTAACAAGTAGGTAAGTGTTAAGAGTAGAATATAAACATATGAGTTCTTCAAGATAGCCAATGATACAGTCTACTTTTACAGTTCCAAATAATCAAACTTTTCTTCTTTCAACAGTCCATTACCTTTTTAAAGTCATTTTGCTAATAATATGTTCACAATCCCCATCTGATTTAACAGTATGTGTGTGTATGTGTATATATATATATATATATATATATATATATATATATATATATATATATATAGTGAAGATGTTATCTTCTTTTTTTTTTTTTTTGGGTCCAGTCGTGGGGCCTGAACTCTGGGCCTGGGTGCTGTCCCTCAGCTCTTCAGCTCAAGGCTAGCACTCTACCTACCACTTGAGCCACAGCGCCACTTGTGGCTTTTTTCTTTTTGCTTATGTGGTGCTGAGGAATCGAATCCAGAGCCTCAGGCATGCAAGGCAAGCACTCTACCACTGAGCCACCTTCCCAGCCCCAGATGTTATCTTCTTGGTGAGACACTTTTAAGTAATATTTGAATATGACTATATTTATATTACCAAAAGTCTTAAGTCAAGTTGACAGGTTTTTCCCAAATGGGTTACAGAGTAATGAGAAAGAGGGAAAAAAGAAAGGAAGAAAGGAGACAGTGGAATTTTCTTTGTGGGGGAGTATGGGTTTTCTTTACTGTAAAGAGGTGACTCTGGTCAACTTAGAATGGAGAGAGCTGTGGATTATAAGAGTATCTCCTGAGAATTGTTATATTTAAACTGTAATGATGACATGATAGCTCAGGGACAAACCCCTGGTGCTTTGGAAGTGATATGAGTAATTTGCTTCCTTGCATGATGTAAAGACAATTTTTCTCCCTTTAATGTTTTATTTAAGTCTAGATTGCTTAAACTAGAAAAAGAGTTTTGTCTTCATTTGTGCCAAACTCTAAATTCCATTATAAATCCTTCTGAGAAATCCAATCATTTTTATTTTTAGTTTTTGTTCATGGCAATTTCCTAATTAGTTTTTTTTTCCTATTTGAAATGTGTGTGTGCGCGTGCGCGTGCACGCGCGCGTGCCAGTACTGAGGCTTGAACTCAAGGCCTTGTGCTATGGCTTAGCTTTATGGCTCAAGGCTAGAGCTCTAGCATTTGAACAACAGTTCCACTTCTGACTTTTTGCTGGTTAATTGAAGATAAAAGTCTCACAGACTTTTCTACCCAGACTGGCTTTGAACCTTGATCCTCAGATTCCACCCTCCTGAGTAGCTAGGATTACTGGTGTGAGTAGATAGTACCCATTTCATATTTAAATTTATTGTAATTTTTCTCTATTAGGACTACTGTAAAAACTGAACAAATACAATATGTATATATGCATTTTTAGTCATTTGAAATTTTCATACATATAAATATATATGTAGCTAACACAAACCTTTACTTAATAGGACTTAGTAATGTCAGATATCATATTTTCTGACAAAATAAATCTTTCTTTCCTTTGGTGTGACATTTATTGGCTCATCAAGTTCCTTTATTTGCTTGCTTGGTTGGTTTTCTTTCTTTTTTTTTTTAATTATTGGGGTTTCCACTGGGTGAAAGATCCAGTGAAATACCTTCTATAAGGTATAGAAGGTATTTGCCAAGTATCAATAAGCAACAGTCACTCACCCAAATTGCATCTCTGAGGAATAATTATAATTAGTCATTCCTTTTTAACATTCTCTTCCAGTGTTTTTCAAACCAACATACTATTTGCAAAGATAGGTGATGTTATACTTACAGCTTAGCATCTTTTAAAACAAATTTAATTTTTTTATTGTTATTATAAAGGTGATGTACAGAGTCAGGTGATGCGTACATTTCTTTTTGAACAACATCATCCACCTCTTCCAGTTTTTCCCTCCTACTTCCACCCACAAGCTCTAAGTTCATTTGTCAACACAGTGTCTAGAGAATACCACTGCTGCATTTGTTCATTTTTGTGCCCCTCCCCCTTACCCTCCCATAGACAGTTGAGGGAGCAAACAAGACAAAAAGAAAAGAAAACAAAAACAGCAGCAAAGAAAATCTTCTTGTTTCCATTTCACTTGTTTTTTGAGAAATGGTCTTGCCCTCCAGCCCAGGTTGGTCCCAACCTCACAATGTGGCCCATGCTAGCCTTGAATACTCTATATCCTTGGACTCCAGGTGCTGGAAATACACACCTATACCACTGTCTATTAAGTGCTTTTGATTCTCATTATGAAATGCCTTTCAGATAGGTTTCATCATCTTCACTCTCTGGCAATGGCTTTGTTCAGGATTGCAACAACCTTTCAACTTACTGTTGTTTTTTTTTCTTTCATATAGTTTTGTCAGTTCCAATTTATCTTCCATATATTCCAGAGCTTCTCCAAACACATATTGGATTATGAATCAACTTGGCTTGCTTGAATATCTTTAAAGACTTTTTTGTTTGTTTTTGTCTGTCCTGGGACTTGAACTCTGGGCCTGGGTGCTGTCCCTCAGCTCTTCAGCTCAAGGCTAGCGCTCTACCACTTGAGCCACAGTGCCACTTCTGGTTTCCTGGTGGTTTATTGGAGAGTCTCACAGACTTTTGTTCCCGGACTGGCTTTGAATCACGATCCTCAGATCTCAGCCTCCTGGGTAGCTAGGATTACAAGTGTGAGCCACCAGCACCCTGTAAGACTCATTTTTATTATAGGGATCATGTCTATGCTATGTCTCACCAGTTTGTTACATTCTAACTACTTTCTTTTATTAGTTTCTTTAACTTCCTGTCATTAGGTTAGGTTGGGGCA
Organism: Dipodomys merriami; assembly: GCF_024711535.1. Classification (NCBI taxonomy): domain Eukaryota; kingdom Metazoa; phylum Chordata; class Mammalia; order Rodentia; family Heteromyidae; genus Dipodomys; species Dipodomys merriami. The sequence goes on along the minus strand of NW_027203937.1, from coordinate 8,806,612 downwards.
AATTTCTAAACAAAGTACTCCATAAGTAACTTTTAAACGAATAGAAACCAAGTGTGATGGAACACACCTGGAATCCCAGCATTCATGAGGCTGAAGTAGGAGGATATTACGTTTGAAGCCAGCCTGAGCTACACAGGGAGATCCTATCTTAAAAAAATGTTTGTTGAAAATGAACTATATGGGGCTGGGAAGGTGAGAGAGAGAGAGACAGAGAGACAGAGACAGAGAGGGAGACAGAGAGAGAGGGGAAAGGGAAAGGGAAAAGGAAAAGGAAAGGGAAAGGGAAAGGAAGCTGGGTGCTGATGGCTCGCACTTGTAATCCTAGCTACTCAGGAGGCTGAGATCTGAGGATCCTAGTTCAAAGCCAGCCTGGGCAGGGAAGTCCATGAAACTCTTATCTCCAATACACCACCAGAAAAGTGGAAGTGGTGCTGTGGCTCAGGTGGTAGAGTGATAGCCTTAAGCTGAAGAGCTGAGGGACAGCGCCCAGGCCCAGAGTTCAAGCCCCATGACAGAAAGAAGGAGGGAGGGGGGGAGGAAGGAAGGAAGGGGAACGGAGGGAGAAAGATAGATGCAATCTATATTGATATAAAAGTATCACCAGAAAATAAATTTAAAAAGCAAAGAACAGAGCAGTATATGTAGTATACTATCATTTTCATAAAACTTAAAGATATGTATACACATATATATGTTACATCTGAAAATAGCTCTGCAGTGATATAAGGGATTGAAAAGATGATCACTTCTAAGGAGGTAAACTAGGGACAAGGGATTACACTGGTTGAGAGACATATACTCTATAGTCTTTAGGATTGTCGGAGGGTTGTTTTGTTTTGTATGTATGGGTCCTGGGGCATGAACTCAGGGCCTGGCTGCTGTCTCTGAGCTTTTGTGCTCAAGGCCACAGCTCCACCTCTGTCATTTTCTGAGATCCTCAGATCTCAGCTTCTAGAGTAGCTAGGATTACAGGCATGAAGCCATTGGTTTGGTGCCTGGCAAGTGGAGAGTTTGTTTTGTTTCCCACCAAGTACTTGTACTGTTATTGTTGATGATGATGATGATAAAAATTCTGGGTAATCAAACCAAGGTCTCTGCACATACTAGGTAAGCACTAAGCTTATACTAGGTAAACTAAGCTCATACTAGGTAAACACTAAGCTATACCATTGCCCCTACATATATTTTTCAAATAAATGAAGTAGCTAGATGTATGGCTCTGTGATCGAACACTTGCCTAGGAAGTATGAGACCTTGACTTGAAAACTCAATACTGATAAAACAGCCCAGCAAATTTTAGCCTATCATCATGATATGAGTCTCATTTTGTGATATATCTCAAAATGGACCTACAAGATGGCATTGTTTAGCACAGTGGGATAAATGGATGCTTGATGAGCTTGAATATAGATCCTTGTCATTCGGAAGCAGTAAAGATATGAGCCCCGCCCTGCCTAGTACTGGGTCTCTTCCAGCCTGTCTTTAAAGTATCTCAGTAGTAAAAGTACCCCATTACATTCTTTTTTTTTGGGGGGGGGGAGTCCAGGTGGGGCTTGAACTCTGGGCCTGGGCACTGTTCCTCAGCTCTTCAGCTCAATGCTAGTGCTCTACCACTTGAGCCACAGCGCCACTTCCGGGTTTTTCTTATGTGGTGCTGAGGAATCGAACCCAGGGCCTCATGTATGCAAGGCAAGCGCTCTACCACTGAGCCAACTTTCCAGGCTCCCCCCCCCCCCCCCCGCACCATTACATTCTTATATCACTTGTGTCCATACTAGTTCCCTAGTAAACTTAAAACTTCTTCAGTGCAGGGGCCATACATCACTTTGCCATCATCCACTATCAAAATGGCTGGCACAGGGTAAGTGGTAAAGTTCATTGAAATATATGAGACTAAACCTGTGATTTATCCCAGGAAACCTTTTACTAGACACCACCTCTTTCTAACTCCATTTGGACTGCTCCAAGCAGAAATGGTGTCCCTTACTTCCTATATTACTTGCTATTGGAGAGTTCTCATCACTTGTTCAAAGAAGCCTGGGTCCCCACCTTTTCTAGTGACCTGCCTCTCAGATGTATAAAAACTTTACTCACTACAGAGCCTCCAGATGCTAGAAAATGGTGTTATTTAGCATTTTCCAAGACAATTAGCAATTTGTAAAACTTATTTTTTGAAACTACTGAGATTTTTTTCCAGAATCAAGGCCTGGTTTCTTGAATGTATAAGAAAGACAACTTTTTATTGGTTTCTCTAATTGTCCAACCTCTCTAGAGCCTAAATCAACCAATTCAAGAACAAGGGACAGTGAGTGTACCCATTTGAACTTAACCTTTGGGCTTATCAGCTGAGAATCTCTGAGAATTCCTTTCCCAGCATCACCTGAGCAAAACAGAAAGATATAATGGAACTAGCAGAGACTGTGAGCAGACTGACCTGACTATGAAACTAGGTTGTGTCAACAATCAAGTCATGTGACCTTGGGGGAAATTACTCAACTTCTTTATGGCTCACTGTACTTGTTTTGCAATAGTGTGGTAAAAATCTGATAGATTAGCAGCAACAGAAACACAGCTTCAGGATCACCATAGGTGCTCAATAAATATTATACATATTTATTGATATAGAGAAGGATCGAATAAATATCAATTCCATTCACCTTCTCCACTCTTCTCACCTTCAGTACCAGGTAAGTGTTGCTTTTAGTGATTTTTTTTTCCCCTTCAAGGTTGTTGCCTAAGGTCATCAAAGCCTATTTTTAAATAGAAAAAGAAAAATGATTATGAGCAAAGAGGGAGAAGTGGAATATCTAATGTATTAAGGGAGTTAATATTTGTAGATGATCAACAGCCACCTTGGCTATGAAGTCTAAGATTGAAGAATTAAAAGCTCAGAAGAACCCTGCAAAGAAAAATACTTTGGACAAGGAACAGGCTGAGGCTTTTGTGAGGCAGCTGCTAGGGGGGAAATATCCTTCAGACAGAATAAATAGAGTTGTTCCAAAGCCTAAGCCTTTTGGAGCAGGAGGGATATGGTGGCCTAGAAACAAGCACTGAAAATGTAGTTAGACTCTACACCTGCAAGGGATAACTCAGTTTTCTATTTGGTCAATTTTCCAATGTGTTTATTGAAAAAAATTCAAATTTTAATTTTAAAAGTTTTTATAGGGGGGCTGGGAAGGTGGGTCAGTGATAGAGTGCTTGCCTCACAAGCATGAGGCCCTGGGTTCGATTCCTCAGCACCACATAAGCAGAAAAAGACAGAAGTGGTACAATGGCTGAAGTGGTAGAGTGCTAGCCTTGAGCTGAAGAGCTGAGGGACAGTGCCCAGCCCAGAGTTCAAGCTCCACAACTGACAAAAAAAAAAAAAAAGTTTTCCTTATAGTATTACAAAAAACAAAACAAAAACAAAAACAAAACCCAGAGAATTATTATCAAACTACTTATTTGAAATATTCTTCAGCTCAAGGCTAGTGGTCTACCACCTGAGCCACAGCACCACTTTCGGTTTTCTGGTAGTTTATTGGAGATAAGAGTCTCTTGCCCGGACTGTCAAGATTCTCAGATCTCAGCCTCCTGAGTAGCTAGGATTAAAGGCTTGAGCCACCAGTGCTCGGCTTTCATTCTTAAGCTTTCTTGATAAAGACACTATGGATTGGTAGTTGAGATTATAGCTTTAACCTTTGACCAGTCACCAAGATTAGAGTTCAAACTGTCACTTACTTTCCTTGTAGGCACCACAATTTACTTAACCAGTCTGTATGTCAGTGTGTTGATCTGTAAGGTCTAAAATAAAGCTAGCAAGAGAATAAATACACCTAACAGGTTTGTTGTTGTTGTTGTTGTTGTCTTTGTTGGTCATGGGGCCTGAACTCTGGGCCTGGACGAGGTCCCTCAGCTCTTCAGCTGAAGGCTAGCATTCTACCACTTGAGCCATAGCGCCACTCCTGGCTTATCCTGCGTATGTGGTGCTGAGGAATCAAACCCAGGGCCTCATGCATGCAAGGCAAGCACTCTACCACTGATCCACCTTCCCAGCCCATACCTCGCAGTTTTTATGATGACTAAATGAAATAATTACTATGGTGCCTGGTATAAGGTTTGCTCTCAACAAACAAGAGCTATTGTTATTTATTATAAGGTTATTTATTATAACCTTATGAGATAGCTACCATTATGGCCTCTGTTTTGTTTGTTTGTTTGTTTTGCCAGTCCTGGGGCTTGAACTTAGGGCCTGGGCACTGTCCATGAGCTTTTGCTCCAGGCTAGCACTCTAACCCTTGAGCCACAGTACCACTTCTGGCTTTTTCCGTGTGATACTGAGGAATCGAACCCAGTTATTCACACATGCTAGGCAAGCACTGTACCACTAAGCCACATTCCCAGCCCCTATTGCCTCTATTTTATAACAAGGAAACAAATCATAGATCATTAAAAAAAAACATTTAGGGCACTGCTGTACAAGCAGTAAAAGGGTATATATAAATATATATACAAATATATACATACAAATGTATATGTATATAATAGTCCCCAATCTACAGATCAGGAGACCCTCTATACCATGAAGACATTGTGTATAGAAGAGGAAACTAGAGTAACTTACTGATTTGTCTACTTGCATGTGCTAGGAGGGCATAACTAGTGTCACCACTGAGCCAGCATGTAATTATGTGTGCTCAGTAAATATTTGTTAGTCAAATAACTGGAGGAGGTGAGCACAAGGCGCTCTGTTCTGCGTCTTCCCAGTTAGGAGCTGCTCCAGCCACCATTCTTACCCTTGTCTCCCTATCTTCAGTGCTATTTCTTCTTCACTTGAAAGCTTTTGATAAACCAACACAAGACACTCTTCACTGAAAGGTAAGAAGATACACACCCACACGCCTTGCTTGAAATGTAAAACCTAAAAATTGTACCTAAAGTTGTTTTTTTTTAAAGTTATTTGTGCTGGGCACTTGTGGCTTAGGCCTGTAATCCTAGCTACTCAGGAGGCTGAGATCTGAGGATCATTGTTCAAAGCCAGCCCAGGCAGGAAAGTCCTTGAGACTCTTATCTCCATTAAATGCCAGAAAACTGGAAGTGTTGCTGTGGCTCAAGTGGTAAAGTGCTAGCCTTGAGCTGAAGAGCTCAGTTACAGCACCAAGGTCCAGGGGCTGGGAAGGTGGCTCAGTGGTAGAGCGCTTGCCTTGCATGCATGAGGCCCTGGGTTCGATTCCCCAGCACCACATAAGCAAAAAGAAAGAAGCTGGAAGTGGCACTGTGGCTCAAGTGGTAGAGTGGTAGCCTTTAGCTGAAGAGCTGAGGGGCAGTGCCCATGCCCAGAGTTCAGGCCCCACAACCGGACCCCCCACCCCCCCAAAAAAAATAGCACCAAGGCCCAGAGCTCAAGCCCCACAATCGACCAAAAAAAAAAAAAAAGTATTTGTATCTGACTGAGAAATCATGGTAGATTGCTTATAAAAGATGGGTAGATTTTACATCACTTTAGAAGAGACTGTGTTTAAAACTTGAGTAAGAAAGGGCTGGGAAGGTGGCTTAGTGGTAGAGTGCTTGCCTTGCATGCATGAGGCCCTGGGTTCGATTCCTCAGCACCGCATAAGCTGAAAAAGCCAGAAGTGACACTGTGGCTCAAGTGGTAGAGCACTAGTCTTGAGCTGAAAAGCTGAGGGACAGTGCCCAGGCCCAGAGTTCAGGCCCAACGACTGACCAAAAAAACAAAAACAAAACCTTGAGTAAGTCAATTAAACTAAGCTCTGGAGACTTTAAATAAACATATTTTTGACCTACAACAGAATTATAAACAACCTAAAAATGAATTTGCCAATGATTGTTCTTGGTCAACTAATAAAAAAAGTCCAAATGTCAGAGTGCTTTTGGAATTCATAGTTTTGCCTCCTTTAAGTCTACAACATAACAAGCACAAAGAAAATAAATTTAGTTTTACATGAAAGCATGTTTGAAAGTCACTCTGCATTCCAAAGATAAGAAGAAACAAAGTGGAAAAGGAAAAATAACACTCTAAAATAGTGGTTTCAGAGCCAAACAGTCTTAGGCTAGAATAGTAGAATTCTGCTTGAATCACTTATGAGACTGAACAAGTAACAGCCCCTCACACAACTATACACATACTTACATGGATATATGCATAATATCTATGATACCATGCAATATTTCATGGTACACAGAATATGCTCAGTAAATAAGTGCTTTTATTATTCAAGAGAGATGACAGAAGATACAAGCTATATACCTTGACAATGAATTTCTCATATCCACAGGTTTCTAGATCATCCTGAGAAGCAGGAATTTTTTCTTGGTGTGTTCACAAGGAATTATTCAAAAGACAACAGCAGTGTGATGAGAGAGAGAGTGGATTTAAAATCAAAAGGACCTAGCCAGGTGCCAGTGGCTCATACCTGTAATACTAGCTACTCAGGAGGCTGAGATCTGAGGATCAAGGTTTGAAATCATGCAAGATGAAAATGTCTGAGAGACTCTTATTTCCAATTAACCACCAAAAAGAAAAAAGCCAGAAGTGGAGCAAAAAAGCTCAGGGACAGTGCCCAGGCCTTGAGTTGAAGCCCCAGGACTGGTGCGTGCACATGCATGCACATGCACACGCACACACACGCACGCACACACACACACACACACACACACACACACACACACACACACACACACACACACACACACACACACACACACAGCAAAAGAACCTGAACTCCAAGTCCTGGCTCAAATTTTGAACTAATTGTGCGTGCACATGCATGCACATGCACACGCACACGCACACACACACACACACACACACACACATACACACACACACACAGAGCAAAAGAACCTGAACTCCAAGTCCTGGCTCAAATTTTGAACTAATTACTTACCATCTTTGAGATTTGAATTCCCTGTCTGAAACAAATTCCTGAAAGTTTTTTCTGAGTAATAAGAGATAAGATGTAGAATATATTATACATTGTAAACAAAACAAAACAAAGAACAAACAAAACCACCAACACCACAACAACAAAGAAAAACAGTAGTGGGTCCTTTTGTCTCTGGCCATAACACAGCCTGGCCCCAAGAAAGGACCTTAGGTGCTATCAGATGAGGAACCAGGCTTCTATAAGATGACTTGCAGAGGTCTTGTGACCTAGAGTCCAAGTAGTACCAGACACAAGGCTGCTGTGTTTCCTAGTAGATGTTAATGTAAGCTGCGCTCTGACTAAATGACTTCTGGGTCCGTTTTCCAAGTTCTGTCAAGCAAGGAACTTCACTGATCATAAAAGCTTACCTCTACTCTCCTTTCTTAAAAAGCAAAACTCTCTTATGAGGAATTTAGGAGGAAAAATGAGGATGGAGGAAGAGAAGTCTTGCTCAGTTCTTTATTTTTAAAGCTACAGCGCTGGTGAGATAGACTTTTTTATTCTCATGTTAATGCAAAAATTGGCCTGTCTTGTGAGGGCAACAATGATGTCTCACAGAAGAATTTTTAAAATAACCCAAGGCTGGTTCCCAACCCTCCATTTTTTAATTAGTGTGTGACCCTCAGCTGATTGCTAGTTTCTTTGATCTTGGAATGTTTCTCCAAGCTAAGTTATAAACATAGAAGTAACATTTCTTCCCAGCCTGCTCTAGGAGCTTTGCAGCCACACTTTTAATTCCCAATTAAGTTCAATCTTGAATTGGTCTCTGAATGCTTATGTTAATATAGTGTTCTCTATTTATTCCTTGAGCTAACAATTTAGCCCACACTGGCTTCAAACTCTCAATCATCCTGCTCTAGCTTTCTGAGTACTGGAATTGCAGGCATGTACTACTTACGCCAGTCTTACAGTCTCTCCTGTTTTTATGGGCTCCAACACTATTTTCTTCATCTGAGAATTGAGTGCTAAAGCCTAAACCCAGCACATAGTATGTTCACAATACATGCTTGTTTAATACTGACTTACAGAAATTGATTTAAAAATCATTGTAAGTTCTTGGAATGAAGCCCCCAAAATACCCGATACAAAGCAAAATAGGTGCTAAAGACACACAAATTGTAGAATTTATCTGTACCACATGTATCATCTTGTCTCTTCCTCCTGCTTGATTTTCATCTTGTCTTCTTTGGGAATTTAAAATTTCCAGCTTTCACTTCCCAACTGTCACCAACTGCTAGTACAAACTGCCATACTCTTGGGGACTCCTGGAATCTTTCTCTGTAGGTAAGATTACCATATTTAGTAGGGGGTGGGGAGGAGAATGCAGGACAGCAAGTTAAATTTGAACTTCAGATAATCATCTTATCCAACATTTGGGTCATGTTTATAGCAAATATTTTTACATTTTATCTGAAATTCAAATGTAACTATATGTCTATTTGTTCCAGCACCCCTCTTTATAGGGTCTCACCCCAATACTACACCAACATGGAAGCTGTCATTTGTCAAAATTATACCTTCTTAGGCTCCAGGCTACTGAACTGGTCAGTTTCCAAACATCCCTAAGGAGTCAGAAAGCTGCTTTCTCTTCTTTCTAGTGACTGTAGGCCTCACCCAGAGTCATGTTGGCGAAGAGGCACTAAGGATTTCAACTTCCTTCTATACCTTAAGTTTCCTTGTATGAGTTGCCCTGAGATCCTTTGAACTGAGGTGTAGAGGCTTAAGGATATTTATTTCACTGATGCCTAGAAATCAGAGCATTCAAACACCAAGTTTAGGATTCCCTGTTGCACTACCCCCGTAACTAGTTTATTCTTTCAAACTTCCCTGCTGCAGAAATTTCCCCTCCTTTTACAAAACTCAGAGGCATATTAATGTCTCACTCTCTTTTGTAATTGTTAAATATTATAAATTATGAAGTTGTAAAAAATTTAAAAATACGAAGTTCTGGGATTTTTTTTCTTGTGCACTTTAAAATTGTTCTTGTTGTTTTCTTATGGAAGCATGTCTTAGACCCACTTCTTCAGTCAACTTTGGCTTGGATTGTTCTGGCTCCTTGCAACTGTGAAATTCTGAGCAAACTTATGTGTATATTCTTTTCCTATCTGGGATTCTGCATTGGCACAAAATGGTAGTATTTTCTAGTTTCTGCTTAACAAACTAATACCAGGCTTAATGGCTTAACTGTTAAGGCCTTGAAGCCTATCTATTTTCTTCTCTCTGTTTACCTTCTATAGATTGAGGCCATCCAAGTTCGGTTTGCCAATCTCTGGGCTTCAGCCCCACCCCTGGTTTCATTAAGACCATCATTGCATCTTCCTCGAGCACCCTGATCCCTTCCATCCTTTTCTGGATTAGTCCATATCCTTCTCCTTCAAACTCAGCCCAGTAGAAGAGATAAGAATTGATGTTGGAGTAAATGGGGCTGGGAAGGTGGCTCAGGGGTAGAGTGCTTGCCTTGCATGCATGAGGTCCTGGGTTTGATTCCTCAGCACCACATAAGCAGAAAAAGCCGGAAGTGGTGCTGTGGCTCAAGTGGTAGTGCACTAGCCTTGAGCTGAAGAGCTGAGGGACAGTGCCCAGGCCCAGAGTTCAGGCCCCATGACTAGCCAAAACAACAACAACAACAACAAAATAATGTTCATAGAGAGGAGGCATGACTCAAGTGGCAGGGCTTCTGCCTAATAAACGTGAGGACCTGAATTCAAACCCCAGTACTACAACAACAACAAAATGTTTCTCCTTATTTAAAATTTCAGATTAAATAAATCATATTAAGCTTTTTATTAAAATTTATTAAAAATGTCTTCTAATTTTCTACAATAAATATATTCTTTATATAATTGAAAACATGTATGTACATTTTGAAAATCCTACAAAACTTAAATGAATGGTACAAAGGGAGGAGAAAGAAAACATTTTTCCTTACCCAAGCAACCCTCCTAGTTTAGGGATACTTCCTTTCCTTATCTAACTATGATTAACTCCCCAGGCCTGGAATCCTCACTTCAGAGAGGTGTTAAGATTTAAAGAAGCAAAAAGCAAATAACCTTCTAGTACAGTACCTAGCACCTTGGAACATTCAAAAACTGTTGTGTTTGTTATTATTCTGTTGTATCCTCAGAGAGCATACAGTAGGTGCTAAATGAAAATATTTCCTCTGTGGTTTCATAAAATCATTTTCTCCATCATTTTTACTTTCCATTTCTGTCCTATCCATCCATTTCCTCCTTCTTACTAATCTCAAGAAGCAGTCATGAGTACTCTGAATATTCCGGGTTTTTTTTTTTTAACCCAACTCCAATAGTCACCAGTTATTAGACTCACCCAAAGGTCACAGTGATGACAATGGTGTTTGTCTTCTCTATACTCCTACTCCTAATTTTATTACCAAATGGCTTGAAAACCAGCCATTCTTGAGGAGGCTGAGTCTTCTTGCATCTGAGTCTTTCCTGGTAGGCTGTGGAATGTTTGTCTGCCAACCTAGTATTTCCTCCAGCTGAAATTAATTCTATGTTTCCTAGGCTTTTTCCTGCACAGGTTGTAGTCATCAATCTTTTGTTGCTGTTGTTGTTGTTATTTTGCTAGTCCTGGGGGCTTGAACTCAGGGACTGGGCACTGCCTGAACCTCTTTTGCTCAAGGCTAGTGCTCTACCACTTAAGCACTTAAGCACCATATGGCACTGTGGTGCCATGTCCAACCTTTTCTGTTTAAGTGGTACTGAAGAATCGAATTCAGGGCTTCATGCATGCTAGGAAAGCACTTTACCACTAAGCCACATTCCCAGCCCCATGCCCATCAATCTTGTAAATTAAGTTTGAAGCATTTTCTAGTCAACAAAAATAGCTTTCCCTCTCTTCATCCTTTTTCCCATCTTCATGTCTTCCACTCTTTTTCCTTCTCCAAGGGAATATAGTTATTATTTTTCTTTTTTCTCTGCTGTAATTTGTACTTGATTAGGGAAGATAGAATGAATGTGTTTGTACCTGTGACTTATTGGTAGCATATTGAATGTGTCTTTTATTTGAGAAACATACACTAAACACTTTACAACAGCTAGGAAGAGAACACAGCAGCAACTGAGTTTGCCCATGAAACACTTTCTGCATTTCCTATTCATATTCTCCTAATGATTAAGATGTATAACTATGGAGCCAAATGCTGGTGGCTCATGTCTGTAATCCTAGCTAACCAGGAAGTTGAGACCTGTGGATCTGAGGAGCATGGTTTAAAGCTAGCCTGGCCAAATGAGTCCATGAGACTCTTATTTCCACTTCCAGCTTTGCTGGAGTGGTAGATCACCAGTCTTAAACAAAAAAAACAACAACAAGTGAGAGCCAGAGGCCTTGAGTTCAAGCCTCAACTCAGGAACTAACACACAAAAATTCTTAGGTTTGGCTTGTCAGGAGATTTGAATTCTATCTCTAATTCTATGTAGTCTTAGTCAATGCATTTGCCTTCTCTGGGCTATATTTATTGTCTGAAAAAAAGATGATCATATCATATCAAAAGAAGAGAAGTAGCTGTGTGCCAGTGGCTCATGCCTGTAATCCTAGCTACTCAGGAGGCTGAGATATGAGGATCATGGTTCAAAGCCAGCCCAGGCAGGAAAGTCCATGAGATTCTTATCTCCAATAAACTGCTAGAAAACCAGAAGTGGCTCTGTGGCTCAAGTGGTAGAGCTGAAGAGTGCAGGGACAGCACCCAAGCCCAGAGTTCAAGCTCTACGACTGACCAAAAAAAAAAAAAAAAAGAGAAGTAAATGTGTATAGTCTATAAGATGTAGTGAAACACAGAATAGGTGTAGGGTCGCTAACATAGAGGAAAGTGTTCCTTTTCCTTTCTAAAGTGTGTGTGTGTGTGTAAAGAAGATTTACAGTTATCACTAGTCAAAAATAAGAACTTTATTAAACACATAACAATTTTATGTTATGTACTGCACTGAAAATTTTATAAATACTATCATAGTTACTCCTTAGATAGTCTCTCTCTCTCTCTCTCTCTCTCTCTCTCTCTCTCTCTCTCTCTCTCTCTCTCTCTCTCCTCCCCCCCCTCCTTCCTCTTAAGGGTCCGAGTATCAAAGCCAGAGCCTTGTACATCCTACCACTAAGCTACATCTCTAGCAATATAATCTCAGTTTTAAGATGGAACAACTGTGGAACCCTACAATTAGGAAAGGTTGAGCAATCAGGAACTAAGGTCCATGTTCATAACCACTGTCTCATTCTGTTCTCATTTCTTGCACATAGTAGGAAGTCAGTTATCATATGTCTTCTTTAACTCCTTTACTGAAAGCACATTCCAAGAAAAACTCTTCTTACCTCTTTAAAGAGTTGCTGTTTTCACATTTTGCTTTTGTTTTTGTGCTGTCCCTGGGGCTTGGGTGTTGTCCAGGAGCTTTAGAGCTCAAAGCTACTACTCTACCACATTGAGTAATAACTCCATTTCCAGCTTTTTAGTAGTTAATGGGAGATAAGAGTCTCATGGACTTTCTGCCCCAGCTGGCTTTGAACTGCAGATCTCAGCCTCCTGAGTAGCTAGGATTATAGGCGTAAACCACTGGCTCTTGGCTAAGAGTTGCTGTTTCACAGAGTCTAATACTCAGGTCTATCTGGTGCAAGAGGGAATAGGTAGAACAGAGATATTTTTACTGTGAAAGAGTTGGTCCCCCCCAAGGCAAGTGACTATAATAACACCACAGGGTGTGAAGAGGATGATTTTGTAAAGGTCCCTCCAGACTATACAATCTCTTTTAAAGACACATAAGTAAGTGTCGTTTATAGACCTAATTTACTACAGTGGAGGAATTGGGGCTTATAAATATTGTTTCTCAAGATTATCCACATTGAAAAGTAACTTAAGATTTGAGTTCTGAAATATTCAAAATTGATAATGTTTCACTATTTTATGCTTAGGAATGGAAATTTATATAAGGCTATGGTGGAAGTCTAACCCTTGTCACCATGGGGCCCCTTACCAGTGAGTTCACATTTCTAATTACTTTATAAACTCAAGTGCTATAAAGGGGCATGAATCTATCTTTAGAAACATTCAAGGGCTGGGAAGGTGGTGTAGTGTAGAGTGCTTGCCTTGCATGCATGAGGCCCTAGGCTTGATTCCTCAGTACCACATAAGCAGAAAAAGCCAGAAGTGGTGCTGTGGCTCAAGTGGTAGAGCACTATCTTTGAGTTGAAGAGCTGAGAGACGGCACATAGGCCCGGAGTTCAAACCCCATGACTGACAAAAAAAAAAAAAATCAGATGTCTGTTCTTTTTTTAAAATTGTTATTATAAAGGTGATATACAGAGGGATTACCATTTCATAAGTGAGGTAATGAGTACATTTCTTTTTGTACAATGTCATCCCTTTCTTTGTTCTCCCCGGTTTTCACCCACAAATTGTATAGTTCATTTTCAACATACTCATTTTCTACTGAGTAGAACTGCTGCATTTGTTTACCTTATGTCCCTCCATTAGCACTCCATTCTTCTTTTCTTTTTCTTTTCTCCTCCTCCCCCCACCCCTCGCCCCCATTCCTGGAGCTTGAACTCAGGGTCTGGGCACTGTCTCCAAGTTTCTGTTGCTCAAGGCTAGCACTCTACCACTTGAGCCACAGTGCCACTTCTGGTCTTTTCTGTTTATGTGGTACTGGAAATGGAACACAAGGCTTCATGCATGCTAGGCAAGCACTCCACTAAGCCACCTTCCCAGCCCAAATGTGGGGCTTGAACTCTGGGCCTGGGCACTGTCCCTGTACTCTTCAGCTCACATTAGGCACTCTACCACTTGAGCCACAGCACCACTTCCAGTTTTCTGGTGTTTAATTGGAGCTAAGAGTCTCACAGACTTTCCTGCCCTGGCTGGCTTTGAACTGCAATCCTCAGGTCTCAGCCTCCTGAGAAGCTAGGATTACAGGCATGAGCCACTGACATCAGCTTGGTCACAATATTCTTGAATATAAGATAATGAAGTTGGTTTCTTTGAGGATTTGTTGTTGGGGGATTTAATTTTTTGAGTTCCAGGTATATTTTAGATATGAGACCCTTGTCCATTATATGGCTAGTGAAGATCTTCTCCCAATCCATGGGCTTTCTATTGATCTTGCTAGCTATGTCCTTTGCCATGCAGAAACTCTGCAGCTTCATAAAATTCTATTTTTCCAACCTTTCTTTGATTTGTTGTGTTTCTAGGTCTCTATTAAGAAAATTCGGCCTGTGCCAAGGAGACCTAGGGTTTCTTCTATTCTGATGTTTCGTGGGGTGTCTGCTTTGACTCCAAGTTCTTTGATCCATTTGGAGTTGATTCTGGTGCAGGGTGATATATAAGGATCTAGCTTGGAAAGAAGGATGGCCAATAGACATATGAAGAAATTCTCAACCTCTCTAGCCATAAAAGAAATGCAAGTCAAAACAACACTGATATACCACTTCGCCCCAGTTAGAATGGCTATAATCAAGAACTTTAATAACAACAGATGCTGGAGGGGATGTGGGCAGAAGGGAACTCTACTGCATTGTTGGTGGGAGTGTAAACTTGTTCAACCACTTTGGAAAACAGTATGGAGGTTCCTCAAAAGACTCCATATAGAGGTCCCCTATACCCAGCAATCCCACTTTTAGGCATTTGCCCAAATGATCACAAACAAGACCATACTAAAGCTATCAGCACAACTATGTTTATTGCAGTATCATTCACCATAGTTAAGATATAGAACCAACCGAGATGCCCCTCAGTAGATGAATGGATCAAGAAAATGTGGTGTATATATACAATGGAATTCTATGCCTCCATCAGAAAGAATGATATTGCCCCATTTGTTAGGAAATGAAAAGACTTGGAAAAAATTATAGTAAGTGAAGTAAGCCAGGCCCAAAGAAACATAGGTCCCATGGTTTCCCTTATTTACAATAACTAGTATATGTCTGAGTCAAGCAAAAAAGGTCAGATAAGATGATGTTAGGCCAGGCTGGGAAGTTGGCTCAGTGGTAGAGTGCTTGCCTTGCATGCCTGAGGCCCTGGGTTCAATTCCTCAGCACCACATAAGCAAAAAGAAAAAAGCCGGAAGTGGTGTTGTGGCTCAAGTGGTAGAGCACTAGCCTTGAGCTGAAAGCTGGGGGGCAGCGCCCAGGCTCAGAGTTCAAGCCCCACGACCAGACTCAAAAAGAAAAAATGATGATGTTAGGTGAAATGAACCCCAAGATAGGGACACAAGTGGTTTTTTTCTTTCTTGCTATTGTTTTTTAACATATTTATAAGATGATTGTATTGTTGCTTTGTATGTCCCTCCCTCACGATATAACCAGTTTTCACTGTCACTTTATTTGATGTTGAGATAATTTGGGGAGGGGAAGGGGAAAAACCAAATTATTTAAATAGGGATACAGGTGGACCCATTGTAACAATGAGATATACAAAATGCTATGTTGAAAAACGAAGTTTACAACTTTGGCTGGGGGGTGGGGGTAGTGTAGTCCTGCAGATAGGAAGGCAGGGATGGTAGGGGAAAAACAAAGGAGGAGGCAACAATGCTTGATAAGTAATGTACTTATTACTTTGCTCATGCAAGGTATTTTCACAATAAAAAATGTATTAAAAAAGAAGATAATGAAGTTGGGTGTTATGGCTAAAGCCTTGTAATTCTACCCATTTGAGAAGTAACTCAAGTGTACATTTTTGTCTTGGATTATCTGTAGAATGAGATGTCCTCTCTTTACTCCAAATCCCAGATAAACAGAATCTGGCACCATGATATGTTAGTGGGAAGGTAGGCTTGGATGCTGAGCTAAAACCAGTGTCAACTCAGAGCTGGTTCATAAGTCTGCACCAGCTTCATCAGGCAGAAAAGCTCAGACTGTGGATGTTTTTGCTCAGACTGGGGATGTTTTTGTACTGCTTCAGGGTTTTTCTGAAGCCCTCAAACAACAGCTTTCTTTTTCTTTTTCTTTTTTCTTTTTTTTGGTGGGTTGTGGGGCTTGAACTCTGGGCCTGGGCGCTGTCCCTGAGCTTCTTTTGTTCAAGGATATCATTCTATCACTTGAGCCACAGTACCATTTGCAGCTTTTTCTCTATCTGTGGTACTGAGAAATCCAACCCAGGGCTTCATAAATGCTAGGCAAGCACTCGACCACTAGGCAACATTCTCAGTCCCCTGGATGAGATTTTTTTGTTGTTGTTGGTCATGGGACTTGAACTCAGGGTCTGGGAGCTGTCCCTGCACTCTTTAGCTCAAGGCAAGCACTCTAACACTTGAGCCACAGTGCCACTCTCAGTTTTCTAGATGAGTCTAGATGGAGATGAGTCTCACAAACTTTCCTGCCCAGGCTGGCTTTGAGTAGCCAGGATTACAGGCCTGAGCCACCAGCACCCAGCTTGGATGAGATCTTTATTTAGCCAAGAATGACATTTTCTCTTAACTTGCTTCACTCCTGCCTATACCTAAAATTCAATTTAGTCATCACCTTCTCTGGGAGATTATCTCCAAGTAACAAGGATTGTTGGTTCTATTTTTCTTCATTCCTTTGTTCCTTCCTCCCTTTCTTCCTTCTTTCTGTCTACCTGTCTCCCTCCCTCTCTCCCTCCAACCTTTCCTCTCTCTCTCTTTCCCTCTCTTCCGTGTTCCCTCTTCTCCTTCCTTCTTTCCCTCTTTTCCTTCATCACTCCCTTTCTACCTCACTTCTTTTTTCCTCCTCCTCCTCCTTCCTTCTTTTTTTTTTTTCTTCTTTGTTTGCCAGTACTGAGGCTTGAATTCAGGGCTTTGGCTGCTATCTTTTATCTTTTTCATCCAAGGTTGGCACTCTAAGCCACAGCTTTTTTTTTTTTTTTTTGTCGGTCACGGGGCTTAAACTCTGGGCCTGGACGCTGTCCCTCAGCTCTTCAGCTCAAGGCGAGCAGCACTCTACCACTTGAGTCACTGAGCCACTTCCAGTTTTCTGAGTGGTTTATTGGAGATAAGAGTCTCACGGATTTTCCTGCCCAGGCTGGCTTTGAACCTTAATCCTCAGATCTCAGCTTCCTGAGTAGCTAGGATTACAGGCGTGAGCCTCCGTTGCCCAGCTGCTTCAGCTTAACTTCTAGCTTTTTGGTAGTTAATTGCAATAAGTATCACAGACTTTTGTTGCCTGGCTTTAAACTAGAATTCTCTGAGGAAGGAGACTGGTGGCTCCTGTCTGTTTAAAATATAGAAGGGATTTTGGGGAAGTGATACCTAGAAGGTGACTTTTTTTGGTGATTAATCAGAGGTAAGTGTGTCATAAATTTTCTTTCCCCAAATAGCTTTAAACTGCGATTGTCAAATCTCAGCCTCTAGGATTATAGGTGTGAGCCACGAGATTCCTGCTTTTCTTTTTATTTGAAATAGGGTCTTGCCCTGTCCTATCTTACACTTATGGACTGGAGTGATCTTCCTATGTTAGCCTCCTGAGTAGCTGGGGACAATAGGTATGTCCAAGATGACCAATTCAGGTTGATCTTTATTCAACTTCATATCCCATTCTTAGTGAATTGTAACACATACCCCACTGCTTTGCCATGAATTGTGCATTTCCTTCATTAGATTCTGGAATCTTGAAAGTCTACACCTTATTTTCAGGACTTACCCTAACCTCTGGATTATGGTCAGGCTCATAAATTTGTTGAGCATGATCACAGGTCTGAGACTATAATTTAGATCTGTTGTTGAGAAATAACCATAAATATTCCTACTGATTTTACACCTACGTGAGGAACAAAACTGTATTGTACCAGGAACTACAACCTGGATTCTGGTCCCAGTCCTGGAATTTCCTGTGCAGTTACCTAAGCCTCTTTGAACATCTAATTTGCCTCATCTATATTCTGAGAGATAATGACCACAAGGGGTTGTGGTAAGGATCAAGTCAATAATTGTGTACAGAAGCTCTTGTTATGAATTAAGCTGTTAGATTTCACACAAGAACAAACTTAAAACTTCCTACACAAAGAATTGTCCCATTTAAAATAATAATCCCCCATTCTCTAGATGCAAAGATAAGGTAATCTTAGCCTTGAAAGAGCCTCTGTGATTCAGGGGCAGCTTTCAGAGTTTGAGGTCCTTTCTCTGCAATGAGTCAATCCACTGAGATAGCTCCTCTTAGGGACTTACATGTTATATTGAGGGTTGATACTTGTGCCAAGGCTTTTCCTTGTCCCTGAAAATTCCACACTAAATCACAGTCCAAATCTGAGGCTTCCATGTGCTTTGAAAACTCCTCAGCCTCTCAAAATTAAACCTTTTCTTAGAATAATAGTCTTGTGATTTTCCCATGGTCCATCTGAATCTCATCTCCATTTGCTCCAGTAGATGGGAAGGTGGCAGTTCAGAGAACTGAGGGAGTCATTACGTTGAGGGAAAGATGACAAAGAAGTGCCTTCTAATTGTCTACCCTTAGCACCTGGGTATTTTCTTGGGGCCTCAACTAGAGCTATACTTAGGATGTGATGCAACAATGAGGTTATTAAGTCAGCCTGGAATGCAAATCAAGAAGCAGTTAGAATGCAACAGACACAGCCTGACTCTACTGCACACTGAGGGGTCAAGGGTTTTGATGTGTGTGGTGTGTGTGTGTGTGTGTGTGTGTGTGTGTGTGTGTGTGTGTGTGTGTGTGTGTGTGTGTGGAGAGAGAGAGAGAAGAGAGAGAGAGAGAGCAAGATGCACGCTCGCATGAGCACTGGTGGCTCATGCCTGTAATCCTAGCTACTCAGGAGGCTGAAGGGCTAGAGTGCTAGCCTTGAACTGAAGAGCTGAAGGACAGCGCCCAGGTCCAGAGTTCAACCACGACCGACAAAAAAAAAAGCATAAATATTAAATCACATGGACACTTTATATAATTTTCAAGGTTGTGAGCTCCAGTACAAGGTTCCTATCTGTCTTGTTTAATCCTGAAACAGTTGCTGATCTGATAATAGGGATTCAATAAAAATTATGAGGACTGAGTGAACAAATAGATACTATTTACATCAAAAGAAACAACTATTTACAAAAACCAGTTTCAAAGCATTTGAACACTTGAAAATTAGGCCATCTTAAATTATCTAGATCAAAGCCAGACACTGATGACTCACACCTGAAATCTTAGCTATTTGGGAGGCTGAGATCTGAGGATCACAGTTTGAAGCCAGTCTGGGCATGAAAGCATCTGAGACTCATCTCTAATTAGCTACCAAAAATGTCAGAGTGGCACTGGGGCTCAAGTGATAGAGCACTAGCCTTGAGCAAAACATTCAGGTTTCCCAAGCCCCGAGTTCCAGTCCCAGGACTGACACACACACACAAAATTATCTAGATTAAAACTTTGTACCTCTGGGGCTGGGAATGTGGCTTAGTGGTACAGTACTTGCCTAACATACATGAAGCTCTGGGTTTGATTCCTCAGTACACAACAACAGAAAAGGCTGGAAGTGATGCTGTGGTTCAAGTGGTAGAGTGGTAGCCTTGAGCATAAGAAGCTCAGGGTCAAGCCCCAGGACTGGCAAAAACAAAACCAAACAAAACTTTGTACCTCTGAAGATGGGTGGTGGTGGTTCATGTCTGTAGTCCAGATTACTTGGGAGTTGAGAACAGATGATTGAGATTTGAGACCAGCCTGGACAGAGACGTTAGAGATCACTGTTCAAACCATCACTAGGTACAGTGGCAAACTCCTTTCATCCCAAGCTATTTGGTAGGCTGAGATCAAGAACATTGGGGTAACAGCCCAGATCAACTTGAGCAGAAAGATCTACAAAACTCTGCCTCCATGGAAGAGAAGCTGGACATGGAGGCGTGTCCTTGTTGTCTCAGTGATGATGGAAAGCCTGAAATAGGTGGATCACCGCTCAAGGGTTTGCCTGGGTAAGAAGCAAGAATCTATTCTGAAAATAATCTGTGAACAAGAGAGCTGGAGATGTGGTGCAGTGGTATTAGGTATTATGCTAGGCTAGGAAGCATGAGGTTCTCAGTTCATATCTCAGTACTGCCAAGAAAAATAAAAGAAGAATAAGACAAAACACTATGCTTCTGGTCCCTATATGGATGCCTATGGCATAAGCCTAATGGAGCTCCATTGAGGGTGGTTGGCATTAGGATTCCATGTTAGAAGCTGTTCCTGATAGCTAAGTGGGGCAGCTGCAAGAGACTAGGAGGAGAAATGGCAGCTTCATACCAAGAGAAGTGTAAAAAAAATGCCTCAAGGTATTGATTTTGGAGAGAAGAGGAAGAGTGAGCATATTTGGCTTGTGGGGGGAAAAGGAGATTTTAACCAGTTGGACAGGTTGCAGCACACATCTCCAGGATTTTCTAGTTTCCTAAACACACACATCCTGTCATTTCATCTGTACAAGAACTATGCAGATGGGTTCACTCAATAACGTCTGCACATCTTCCAGTCCCCACCACTGTGCTGTAATGTAACAGGACACAGATAGGGATAGCATTGCTCTTTCCATACAAGTATGGGGAAACTTATTTTTCTGCAAAGGGCTGTTTGGATCTTTATAACATCATTCAAGGGCCACACAAAATTATTATTACAGGGAGACAGCCAACCAGAAGGATAAATGTCTGTTCTGTTGTGTACCAAATGATTTCTCTGACATAGCAGACCAGACATTCCCCACACCTGCTCTACCTGCTCTACACAAACAATTTAAATGGTGATTCATTTTTTTTTCTACTTACCAGGCACTACAGTAAGATTTTTTAACTGCCTTGTCACATTTAATCCTAAAAAACCCCTGCAATTTTAGAGTCTAAAAATTAATGTTTAGAAATGTTACTTACTTGCCAAGTAATTAACTCATTGTTCAAAAATAAGATTAGCACATGTATTTAAAAGGAGCTGTAGAGACGGGTGCTAATGGTTCATGCCTGTAATCCTAGCTGCTCAGGAGTCTGAAATCTGAAGATCGCAGTTCAAAGCCAGCCTGGGCAGAAAGTCTGTTGCGACTCTTTTTTTTTGAGGGGGGGTGTCCAGTTGTGGGGCCTGAACTCTGGGCCTGGGCACTGTCCCTCAGCTCTTCAGCTCGAGCTAGCGCTCTACCACTTGAGCCACAACGCCACTTCTGGCTTTTTTCTTTTTGCTTATGTGGTGCTAAGGAATCGAACCCAGGGCCTCATGCATGCAAGGCAAGCACTCTACCACTGAGCCACCTTCCCAGCCCTCTGTTGAGACTCTTATCACAAAAAACTACTCAGAAAAAGCCAGAAGTGGCACTGTGGCTCAAGTGGTAGAGCACTAGACTTGAGTAAAAGCTCAGGGGCAGCACCAAGACCCTGAGTCCTGAGTTCAAGCCCAGAACTGGCCAAAAAAAAAAAAAAGTAGCTGTAGGATTCTAACCTGACATTACCTGATTCCAAATTCCTTTATCTGTTAACAGATTACCAAAATATGCTAGTAAATAATTTAGCTATCTGTCCCACAGATGCTAAATCCATACATACACATACAGACATATAAAAATACCTAAATACCGAAATAAACTTCTTTAGTTGGTAAACAGCAAAATAAATAAATAATCTGGCTAACAATTACTAGAATATAAAATAGGATGATATAAAATAGGATGTATGTTTTAAAATTCAAAGATCTATATGGTTTTTGCTAAATAGACTATTTCTCATACCAACTTTATCAGAGAGCCATTTGGCATTATATATTGCAATTACAAATCCTTAACCCCTTTTTTCTGTGTGTGTGTGTGTGTGTGTGTGTGTGTGTGTGTAGGGTAATAGGGTTTGAATCAAAGTCCTTTTGCTTGCTAGGCAAGTATCTGCTACTTGAGTCATACCCTCAGCTCTAAATGCTTACTATTTGAAGGGGGCTATTCTAATTTAGTAATTATTGAATAAATGAAAGTAAACAAAATATTTACTTACTAGATTCAGGTCTTCCTGAAATCATTCGTGAGATGAAGAGTTGAGAGTAAATGGCTTATTGGGACAGAGACTCCGGAATCTCTTAGAAGGAAAGAGCAAAGACCACACAGAGTAGGAAATTAACTGGTTACTACTATGGGCAAATTGAGTTCATTCCCTACTCAGGAGAGTGTACAAATTCATTTCATTGATGTTTCACCAAGAAAGCTGGAGTAGACCTTGATTTCTTATCAATCTAGTGGGATACTGGAGATCAGGACTGTTAAGGCCCTGCCCATATATGGACAAAGCCCTTGTCTCTCCTGAGAAAGCTTAAGGCAGAGTCACAGGTGCTTGAAGAGATAAAAATGTTTAAGAAAATGGTTGGTACCTTGGGACCATCACTGGGGCAGTCACAGCATCTGTTGTCATAAATTAATGTACAAAGGTGGTAATTGACTCATTGTTTATAATGTAAAGTACTACTAACAAGCCAATGCCCCTGGCTCATGCCCATAATTTTAGCTACTCAGGAGGTTGAGATCTGAAGATTACAATTCAAAGCCAGCCCATACAGGATTTCTAACAGGCTAGTGATTGTTGTATTTAAATGAAAGATTGAAATTTCCCTTTCAAAGAATTAAAGATACCTTTAATTTTTTTTTTTTTTTTGGGTCCGGTTGTGGGGC
Organism: Dipodomys merriami; assembly: GCF_024711535.1. Lineage (NCBI taxonomy): Eukaryota > Metazoa > Chordata > Mammalia > Rodentia > Heteromyidae > Dipodomys > Dipodomys merriami. The sequence goes on along the minus strand of NW_027203937.1, from coordinate 8,784,148 downwards.
CTGAACTCTGGGCCTGGGCACTGTCCCTCAGCTCTTCAGCTCAAGGCTAGTGCTCTACCACTTGAGCCATAGCACCACTTCCGGCTTTTTTCTTTTTGCTTATGTGGTGCTGGGGAATCGAACCTAGGGCCTCAGGCATTTAAGGCAAGCACTCTACCACTGAGCTACCTTCCCAGCCCGATACCTTTAATTTTTATTAACTAACCTAATTAAATAAATGACTTTGTCAATGTGAGTTTTTTTTTTAATGAAGAGTGGCTTTTATACATAGAATAGACTTTGTGAGTTTTAAAAATTAATATTCAACATATTAACATGACAATTGGAGGCATTTGTTTTCATTATGACTTTCTGTTAAAATAATAACATAAATTACTCCATTTATATCTTAGAAAACATTGAAAATTACCTGATTAATGTTTGATCAACTTGCTTAAGTAAACAAGTCTTCAAACCATTTCCAACTTATTTACTTGAATTTCTTCAAATTGTAAATCCACTCTATTTTCTCTTTTTGTTTTGGTGGTGCTGGGTTTGAATTCAGGACCTTATGATTGCTACATGGGTATTTGGTCACTTGAGTCCTTGGGGACTTTTGGCTCTAGTTATCTGGGGTTTCACTTTTTTGCTATGATCATCCCAGACTGAAATCCAGTTTATCCTTCCTACCATAGCCGGGATGACATGTGCACCTGCCATGTCCAACTTTTTCTGCTGAAGTCACATAAACATTTTTGTGATTCTCCTAATTTCAACCTTGTGAATAGCTAAGATTACAGGTATAGTACATTCTATTTTTTTTAGTACTTTGTTTTCTTTAAAGCCTGAACAGAAATACAAAACTGCTTGATCTGATAAGCAAAACCTTTCCAAGTTTTTTTTTTTTTTTTTGGTCCGGTCGTGGTGCCTGAACTCTGGGCCTGGGTGCTGTCCTTCAGCTCTTCAGCTCAAGGCTAGCACTCTACCACTTGAGCCACAGCGCCACTTCCGGGTTTTTTCTTTTTGCTTATGTGGTGCTGAGGAATCGAACCCAGGGCCTCTGGCATGCAAGGCAAGCGCTCTACCACTGAGCCACCTTCCCAGCCCCCTTTCCAAGTTTTTATGTTCTTTAAAATGTGGTGATATTAGCTGGGTGCCAGTGGCTCACACCTTTAATCCTAGCTACTCAGGAGGCTGAAATCTGAGGATTGTGCTTTTTTTTTTTTTTTTTTCCAGCCCAGGCAGGAAAGTCTGTGAGACTCTTACATCCAGTAAAACCGGGAGTGGTACTGTGGCTCAAGTAGTAGAGTGCTTGCCTTGAGCTGAAGAGCTGAGGGACAGCACCCAGGACCAGAGTACAAACCCCACAACCTACCAAAAAAAATGCAGTGATATTGTTTATAAACAGGATTTTTTTATGTATGTATGTATGTATGTAAGTAGATAGGTATGCAGGTAGGTAGGTAGGTAGGTAGGTATGCAGGTAGGTAGGTAGGTATTCATGCTGGCACTAGGGCTTGAACTCAGGGCCTCGTGTTCTTGCTTAGCCTTTTTGCTCAAGGCTGGTGCTCCAACACTTGAGCTATACCTCCCACGTTGTTGAATGGCAACCCAAACTCTTGAGCTGAAGGAAACTATCCTCTCACCTTCCCTTCCTTCCCTCCTCTCTCCTCCTCTTCCCCCCTTCCTCTTCTTTCCTCCTCCTTCCTCCTCTACACTCCTTCCTCCTCCTCCTTCTTTCTTCTTCCTCTCTCTTCTCTCTGTTTCTGTCTTACCTGCCTGCCTCCCAGAAGAAATTTATTTCTATGTTGAAATACTTAATCTTTCTGGAAAAAATCATCTTTTCTGGAAAAAATATCCTCGTATGTTAATCCAACATCTGGGTCATCTGAACCTATTGACTTTTCTTCTCTTAATTTTGGGTCATATTGCCTACCTCTTTTAATTTTTTTAATGATGCCTATCAGATATTGTTAAATAACAAAGACTGGATGCCCCACTCCCACTACATATATGCTCTTTTTTCTGTCAGCATCTAGAACAAGGCCATGCTCATTTTAATTCAGTCAAAAGTTGTGCTGTCTTAGATGGTTGCATCTTTGGTTTCAAATGTTTTGAAAGAAAGCTACACTGCGTGTTTAACAGAAGACCCTTCTAGTAGCATGCTGGTTTTGCCATCTAGCCTAACTTTAATTTCTGCTTTGTCATACATGCAGCACAAATTCCACTGCTAGATCTTCCTGTCTCCCAGAGGACTTGGTATGTGCTGGCAAAGACCCCTTTGGCTGCCATACCAGTCCAGGCTGAAATGCTGAGAAACAAAATGGCAACTCAACTTGCCAACTAACCTTGGTTGCCACCACTGTGTGGATCACTTCTCTACCAAATAGGACTTAAAATGCCAGTTGTATGGATTCTTTTTCTATGGTTTGACTTGCTTCATTGTTTCTATATTTACCAATCCAAGGAGATCATGATTACCAGCTCAGCAGAATAAGGTTGTTTATGGCCAGAGTTTGTAGTTGCGCTGCATGTACCTAAAGCTATAATTCTGAAAAGGTAACATTCAGCTCTTTTGAAACTCCTTAATAGATTGAATCATTGTTACTAATACCTTAGCCTATAACTCCCACTGGAGGAGGCAGAGGACATACCCCTCCCCCCATCTAATGATGTGTTTGGCTTTGAAAATTGTTTTGGCCAATCAGATGTGGGCCAAAATGACAAACATACCAGCACTAGACCAAGGGAGACCTCATGTTTCCACTTCCTCTCTTGAACTCCAATGAGAAGAACATGTCCCAGGTACTCACTGGTCCAAGGAGAATGAGGAAGCATGAGGAATAGTCTTGAAGTTAATCAACAGTCTGGAGTCAAGCCTAGCTGATTGCAGCCCAGCCCAGCAGAGCCTTAGACAACCCACATACCCAGGAGAAAAGATAGGAAAGTTTGTTGCTGTAGGCCACAAAAGTTTTTTGGTAAGCAACAAAAAATGGTTCCAAGCCAATGGTTAGTATTACCTGTTTTTGTTGTTGTTGTCAAAGTTTATGCTGATTAGGCCTTATAAAAATTAGTAATTTTGGAAGTGGTGCTGTGGCTCAAGTGGTAGAGTGCTTACCTTGAGCTGAAGAGCTGAGGGACAGGGCCCAGGCCCAGAGTTCAAGGCCCACAACCAACCAACCAACAAATAAATAAATTATGATTTACCTTTATGTTTTTTCAGTTCACTGACTAGGTAGCTTATCTATGTCCTGTGTATGCCCTGGGTATTTGCCTGCCTGCTTGCCTGCCTGCCTTCTTTGCTTGCTTGCTTGCTTGCTTGCTTCCTTCCTTCCTTCTCTTCCTTCTTTTTCCTTGGCCAGTCCTGGGGTTTGAACTCAGGGTCTGGGCACTGTCCCTGAGCTTCTTTTGCTCAAGGTTAGCACTCTATCATTTGAACCACAGTGCCACTTTTGACTTTTTCTGTTTATGTGGTACTGAGAAATCGAATCCAGGGCTTTGTGCATGCTAGGCAAACACTCTACCACTAAGCCACATTCCCAAGCTTCTTCCTTTTTTTTTTGAGTGTGTGCCAATTCTGGTGCTTGAACTCAGGTTCTGAGTGCTGTCCCTGAGCTTTTGTGCTCAAGGCTAGCACTATATGAGGTAAAAGTTGTTATAATTTCTTTCTTTACACATAAGAAGACAGAAAGTTATAGAAATTAGGTAACTTTCTTATAATGATGCTAAGAAGTTTCTAAGGAAGCAGAGCAAACACATTTTGTAAGATTCCATGCGTTGAACTACTATTCTGAGTTATGGTTTCTTTGTGCAATAAATGTATATATCCTCCTAAGTTAACTCACACATCTAATAACAGGTTTTATTCTTAGGTTAGTGTAGGTTATTATCTGACATAAAACAATCCTGGAGTAAGATTTACTGGGCCTCTCAACAAAAGCCAGCACCAGAAAATAAAAATGATAAGAATTCTCATTACTTTTACCTCATACAAATTCCAATGATATAATTCCTTAGAAAAATTAACTCATAGTCCAATAAAATGAATGCCAGAAAACTGGAATGTGAAAGGTGTGCTGGAGAGGTTAGGAGAGAGGGGTAGAGGAATGAAGAGAGGAAGCAGGGGATAATGAAGTAATAATATGCAACACATATGACACTAAGCAAATTGAGGAGAGGGCTTGTTTGGAAAGAAAATGGGAGGGGCTGGGAAGGTGGCTCAGTGGTAGAGCACTTGCCTTGCATGCATGAGGCCCTGGGTTCAATTCCTCAGCACCATAAGCAAAAAGAAAAAAGCCGGAAGTGGTGCTATGGCTCAAGTAGTTAGAGCACTAGCCTTAAGCTGAAGAGCTGAGGGACAGCACCCAGACCCAGAGTTCAGGCTCCACGACCTGACCCCCCCCCCCCAAAAAAGGGAGAGAATGATGAAATGGGTGATATTGATCAAGATGCATTGTACTTATAAGCTGATTTGAATAGTAACTGCTTTGTACTATTAGGTAAAGATAATTCAACTAAAAAAAAAGAATATGATGCAGTTAAAAAGTCACATAAACTGGAGGCATGGCTCAAGTGACAGAGCACCAGCACAAAAGGAAAGCATCAGATATCAATGCTATAACATATTCCAATGTAAATCCACTTTTAAAATTTTAATTCTCATTATAAAGTTGATGTACAGAGTGGTTATAATTACATAAATTAGGTAATGAGTACATTTCTTTTTTTGACAGTGTCACCCCTTCTGGGACATAAAACTTTTTTTTTTGTCAGTCATGGGGCTGTCCTGAGCTCTTTTGCTCAAGGCTAGCACTCTACTACTTTGAGCCACAGTGCCAATTCTGGTTTTCTGGTAATTAATTGGAGATGAGAGTCTCATGGGAACTTTTCTGCCCAGGATGGTTTCGAACCATGATCCTCAGATTTCAGCCTCCTGAGTAGCTAGGATTACAAGTGTGAGCCACTGATGCCTGGCTTAAATTAACTTATTTAACATGAAACTTTACTACTCTTGATGAGGCAACATTAGTTTTATTTATTTATTTATTTATTTATTTTGGTCGTGGGGCTTGAACTCTGGGCCTGGGCGCTGTCCCTCAGCTCTTCAGCTCAAGGCAAGCGCTCTACCACTTGAGCTACAGCGCCACTTCCAACATTAGTTTTCTTAAGGACACAGAACAGAACACTGATTTGTGTGTGTGTGTGTGTGTGTGTGTGTGTGTGTGTGTATGTATGCACGTGCGTGCGTGCATGTGTGCATGTTTGACAAACCTGGGGCTTGAACTCAGGGCCTGTGCTCTGTCCCTGAGCTTCATTTTTCTCAAAGCTAGTGCTCTAGCACTTGAGCCACACTTCCACTTCTGCCTTTTTCTGAGTAGTTTATTGGAGATGAGTATCATGGACATTCCTGTATGGGCTAACTTTGAACCATGTTCCTCAGATCTCAGCCTTCTGAGTAGATAGGATTACAGGCAGGAGCCACCAGCACCTGGCTTGAACATTGAATATTTTTTAAGAGATGTAAAATAGGGACTGAGGTGTAGTTCAGTGGTAGCACACTTGCCTAACATGCAAGTGTCCCTGGGTTTAGTGCCCAGCATTGCCCTGTACTCTCCAAAAGAAATGTGAATCATTAAACCTGGATATTAGAATTTGTAATTTTTTTTTGGGGGGGGTCTGGTCGTGGGGCCTGAACTCTGGGCCTGGGGGCTGTCCCTCAGCTCTTCAGCTCAAGGCTAGCGCTCTACCACTTGAGCCACAGCACCACTTCCGGCTTTTTTCTTTTTGCTTATGTGGAGCTGAGGATTCGAACCCAGGGCCTCAGGCATGCAAGGCAAGCGCTCTACCACTGAGCCACCTTCCCAGCTCCAGAATTTGTACTTTTTTAAAAATACAAAACATGGCTAATATATCTTACAACTTCTTCCACTGATTCCTATTTTCCATACTATAAACCTCAAAAGAAGTAACCTATGAATGGATCATGGATCATCCTTTTTCATATACTCAAATCTTTTTTGTTGTTGTTGGTTGTGGGGCTTGAACTCTGGGCCTGGGCACTGCTCTTCATCTCTTCAGCTCCAGGCTAGTGCTCTACCGCTTGAGCCACAGCCCCACTTCCTGTTTTCTGAATGGTTTATTGGAGATAAGAGTCTCATGGATTTTCCTGCCCTGGCTGGCTTTGAACTGGGATCCTCAGATCTCAGCCTCCTGAGTAGCTAGGATTACAGGTGTGAGCCACCAGAGCCCAGCTCTCAAATCTTTTTTTTTTTTTTTTTGTACCAGGGATTGAATTTAGGGCCTCATGCCCTCATGCTGGCTTAGCTTTTGCTCAACTATTAGAGCCATGTCTCCAGTGCTGCTTTTCTTTCTGGTTAACTGGAGATGAAGTCTCAGAAATTTTCTGCCTAGGCTGATGTTGAACCTTGATCTTCTCTCAGCCACCTGAACAGCTAGGATTACCAGGGAGAGTCAGCAGTTCCTGGCTCCCATAGACATCTTTTGATCTGTTTTGAAACAATCTTTTTTTGAATATCTTTGAATATAGGTTGTATGTATGTATGTATGTATGTACGTACATACGTATGTATGTATGTATGTATGTACGTATATTGCTGTTTTATTGTGGGCCTTGAACTCAGGGCCTTACGTTATTGACTTAAAAAATTATTGTAAAGATGCTGTACAGAGGGGTTACAGTTACATGAGTAAGGTAATGAGCACATTTCTTGTCAGGCAAGAAATTTGTTGTTCTCCCACTATCCCTTCCCTCCCTGTCTTGCTTGACTTTCTTGCTTATAGTTACAGTAGTCTACCACTTGTGCCACACCAACAGTTCAGCATTTTTCTGCTTAACTGAAGATGGAGTCTCAGATTTTGAACCACTGTCCTCTAGGTTTCAGCTTCCTGAGTAGCTCCGATTACAGGGTTGAACCACTGGTGCCCTGTCCTTTTTTTGTTGTTGTTGTTAGGATTTTGTAGTCCAGGCTGGCCTTGAACTTAGTGTCTTCCTACCTCCACCTTCCGAGTAGTGCCACTATGCCTGGTTTGATTAGGTCTCTGAAGCTGCATATTCACTGTGCAACATCATTTACATATTTACATAAGCCACATCATTTAGTATTTTCAATTTTGTGTTTGGTTTCTTAAAGTTCTTCCATATTGTCTATTTTTCCTTCCCAACAAAATCTAGATCTCTATTTTTTGGGAGGTAGTGGAATTCCCCTTTCTCCTTTTACCTAATTACTCCAAAACTGGCAGTCAACTTTTCAGCAGGTCATCCCTAACCACCTCCAGTCTGATTTAAATGCTTCTTTTCATGCTTCTAGTCCATCCTGCTATCATGACTCTTGTCATACTGTACAGCAATTGTGAGTTTAATTGCTTATCTCTCCCAACAGACTGAGCTCTGGGAGAGTGTGAGACAGTTTTAAGAACAGATAAACAGAAACTTTTACCCAAGAAAATGTCTCTTTCAGTCTCTTCTTTCCAAACATTTCCCACAGAAAATAGTAGAAAATAACATTATAGTTTGATTTAAAATCATATTTTGGAAGTTTTCCATTTGTTTGAGTTTTCTATTCTCTATTTCTATGAGGGAAAAATACATTATTCTATGCTATTTGTTATGAGATCATACTTTGGAAAGTTTGTTTATTCATTTGCTGTGTATTCTTTTGCCTTTAAAAAATTTGTATTTGGAAAGAAATGCCAAATAATTAAAATATTTGAAAGTAAAAAATATTTGAAGGCAAACCTAAGAAATGTTGTCCATTAAATCGTTTTTTTTCTGCAAACAAAAGATGGTTGGCAAAACAATTCTAAAGTCCTATAACTATTAATTTGGTTTTTGGAATGTGTGGCTAATCCAGGATTCCTCCCTGATAATCCATCCCTAAACTCATCAAGTCCTTTAAGCCAGCTACTGCCCCGTGTTCCCAAAGTTTCATTAGCCTATTAGAACTAGTGAGATATAGCAAGATGAAATTGACTGCAGAAGGATTCTTGAAGTATTATTGGCTAATATATATATATATATATATATATATATATATATATATATATGAGCTTCATTACAGCTAACACTAAAAGAACTTAATTCTTGTCAGCTATCCTAATACATCACAAATGTTAAAAACAAATGCATAAAAATGCTTTAAATTATATGTAGCCTTAAGGATGTTCATCAAAGAACATTCAAGTACACGAAAAGAAAGCTACGATATTTTTGACTTAAAAGTTATGGGGGGCTGGGAAGCTGGTTCAGTGGTAGAGTGCTTGCCTTGTATGCATGAGGCCCCAGGTTTGATTCCTCAGCACCACATAAGCAGAAAAAGCCAGATGTGATGTTGTGGCTCAAGTGGTAGGATGCTAGTCTTGAGCTGAAGAGCTGAGGGACAGCGCCCAGGCCCAGAGTGCAGGCCCCATGACCTACCAAAAAAAAAAAAAAGTTATGGACTATATATTTCTGTATTTATCCCATTTTTAATAAAACAAAAAAAGCAGTCCACATTGTTTGTACATTCATTGAAAAAGGCCTAGAAGTATACATGTTAAACTATGTAACCAATGTTAATGGTGGAATTCATTCTTGGAAACAAAGGAAGAACATGTTTTGTTCAAAAACAGTGTTTTCATAGTCTAGAAAAATGCGATAATCAGCCGTTTTGATAATTGAAAATTATCTCTGAGACAATCATTTTATTCCATGAGATTATATTTTCACGTAAGCAGGCCAAGGAGTTATTGTTGTTCACTACCGCACCTAGCAAGGAGACAGGCAGATATCTGGGGCTTGATATTGTTTGAAAAGGAATCAATTGCATATTCTGTTGAAATAATTGGCACAGAAAACCCCTGGGAGAGCTTTCATGCATGCAAGTGTAAACTCAAAAATACTGATTTTTTTGTTGTCCCTAGTAAAGGAAAAATCTTGTGCCATATAGCACAAGATTTTTGATTGCTAGTCACTTGTGTTTTCCAGTTGCCTTGTGGGTATGTAGGTTTGCTAATTTATGTGATAAACTATAAATTGAGTATAGTCTGGGAGGGATGCAGGAGAAGACAAATCAGAGCTTTGGAAACGTCTTGATTTTAGACGTTCATATTGTTCAAAGGGTACGTAAACAATGGAAGGAAAGTATTGCCTGTAGTTCTAAGTTTGATAACTAAACTTGCCTTTAAAATTACAAAACAAACAATCCTTTCAGAGAACTGTTTTACCCTGGCCATTTCCTTCCAGAATACAGCAACTTCCAAAGTTATAACTTGTATGTGGTTATTGAGGTCTTGACTACCTAGCTTCAAATTTGAAGACACGCTTTCTTCCTTAGGTTTTACTTTCTATTTGTGTCTTGCCATGCTAAGAACAAATGAAAAACTTAGCCTTGTTGTACCCATTATGTGTAATTGATGACATCCTAGTTACACCTCAACCAAGCTGCTGAAAGCAAACAAAAGGAGAAATTCTTTCGCAGAACAACTAATTCTCCCTTAGAGCCCAGTGGTCTACCAGGGCCACGGTGAAACAGATTTATGTAATGAATACTCCTTTACGTTTATATTTGTTACCATCGCTAGTGAAAAATTTACATATTGTATTGTGCCCAGCGCCACAGAACTGAATATTCTGTATTTTAAGAACCTAATTCCCAGAGTCTCCCTACAATCTAGAAACCCAAGAACCGAGTCTCAGATATTCACACGCACATACACACCTGTATTCTTTTCCCTCGTGTCCTAAATAGTGGAAGGGAGCTGGGTGTGGCTGCCGTGAGATGCCCTTCCTAGAGACCCGAGCGGGCTCCCCAAAGACCTCCAGCCGCCTAGGAAAAACCTTTCAGGCCCCGCTAAATAAAGGGGATTTTTCTCGGGGGACTCGACTCCCTGGAGCCGGCCAAGGTGTGGGTCGGTGCGGGAAGCGGCGTGGAAGAGGCCGCCCCGCGCAGTGACTTCCCCGGGTTCCCGGCAAATGGGACGCCACCCTCCCTCCTCCCCGGGAGTCAGTTCCCCGGGGCGCGGCGGGGTGGAGTTGGAGGGGGCTGTCCCGCCCAGACTCGCGGGAACACCTGAGACGGGGACGAGGCGGGTGCGGGGGACCCCGAGCCTCGGCTGCCCCGCCCCTCTCCCCTCCGCCCGGGCCCGCGCGCTTCCCGCCCCTCGGCCCCCGCTCCTCTCCCAGCCAGGGCCCGCACGCCCCACCACCCCGCCCCCTCGGTCCGCGTCCCTTTCCTCGCCCCGGCCGGGACGCTCCCGCCCCTCTCTCCTTCCCTCTCCTCACATCTCTTCCCGAGCCCCCCCATACGGTTTCCCTTCCCCGCCGTCCCAGCCCGTACTTCCCCCCGCCCCTCTCCCCTCCGCCCGGGTCGCCGCTGTCTGGGAAGGCGGGAGGCAGGATGATTGACGGAGCCGCTCAGTGGCTGGGAGACTGCAGAGGGAGGGGTGTAAGGTAGACCATGGAGCTTTCTTAAAACTGGTTGGGTTGGTCCTCAGACAGCCTTTTCCCAACCTTATTGGTTTTCCCGATTGGGTTGTTATGGTAACAAATGACGGAACAGTCCCTTATGAACCGGCCAATGAGAAGCGCCCTCTTTTGCGCCGCGCCTCCGAGCTGTCGGCATTGCGAAAGCCCTGGTTGGGGCCGGAAAGAAGGCGGTGCCAGGACGTCCTGCGGAAGGGGCGGGGGCGGGGCCTGTGACGCAGCCGGGTCAGCCAATCGCGCTTGGTTTCACCAACGGCCCCGCCCTTTTACCGCACATCTCCCCTCCCCTAGTTCATTTCGCACGACGCAGCGGTTGGGAACACAGACATTTTCGGAGCTGGAGCCGCCACTGCCGCCGCCATTTTGTGTCTGTGGAGAAAGAAGCTTCTTTGGCGGCTGGAAGCGGACAGAGATCACCCGTGAGACGGCGGCGCTTCATCCCCGAGGTTCCCCTGGTGTCGTCCCCCACCCCCCCCTCCGCGGTCAGCATGTGGTGAAGCCGGAGCCGTGAGAGGCCCGGGGAGAGAGGAAGAGGAGTCGGAAGGGAGGCGGGGTGTCGAGAGCGGCTTCAGCTTCAGCTGCGGCGGACCTCGGAGGGGGGCCGCGGCGCAATGTCAGAGCAGACGCCGGCCGAGGCCGGGGCTGCTGGGGCCCGGGAGGACGCCTGTCGGGATTATCAGTCATCGCTCGAAGACCTGACCTTCAATAGCAAACCGCACATCAATATGCTGACCATTCTAGCCGAGGAGAACCTGCCCTTCGCCAAGGAGATCGTCTCTCTCATCGAGGCCCAAACCGCCAAGGTTTTTATACACCCCGCAGCCTCCTATTCTTCTAATACCCCCCTCCCCCCTGATCTTAGTGTCAGCCTCATCCCAGGTCTCGCTTCCATCCCGAGGGGGACGGTGTTCCTCCTCTCCAACCCCCACCCCACCCCCCCTCCCCTCACTCAGGCTCGGTCTTTGGCCCAGGCTTCGAGCGTGGGCCTCGGGGGAGGGGGGGAGTGGGGAGGATAAAGGGTGGAGCCCCATTTCCGCTCACCAACTCCTTATTTAGGCCACCGCATTGTACGTCCCCACACTCCAAACACTCTTTTGAGCAGAGCCCCTCGGGGTGGGCTGGAGGGGGAGACGAGAACTTAAAAGGCAGTTCCGAGTTTTATTTATTTATTTTTTTTCTCGAGAGGGGGGAGTTAAAGAGTTCAAACCGTTTTGAGCCCGTGGGAAGGTGGGGAGTGGTTACCCCGTTTTTCTCCAGTACCCTTTTTGGGGTATTTGTGCTCTGAGGGTTGGAAGGAGGTGAAGGGGGACCTGGGAGAGAGCTGCTGGTGGGCGGGTGTAGAGAATCGGCTCCCCCCCCTCCCCTCCCGGAGTGGAGCAGCGGCCTGTTAGGAGCCCAACATGGCGCCTGAAAAGCACATGATGCGAAAGGGAAGAGAGGAGAATCCATTCCCTGCCAGCCAGGCAGCTGCTCACACCCGTCAGCCCCATTTTGGGGTGGGGGCGGCTATATCAAACTTTGACTCTCTTCTCGGAGGGTCTAATTTGCCCCCAAATAGGGGAAGCTGGGCCAAGGGTGGGGTTTGGGTGGTGGTGGGGGGAAAGAGATCTTATCCAACCTGTAGGTGGAGATCCGGCCCAAAGGGTAACTTAGCCTTCGTAGTTTCTCTAAAAAGTTGAGTCCCTCCTCCTCTTCCTTTTCTCTTATTTTTTTCCTCCCTTCCCTGATAGTGAAGGCGTGCTTTTCCTTCACCCTTTGACAGAAGTGGCCCTCTGCCACCTTTCATTTATTTCCCTGTAGTTCTTCCTCTTCTGTGGATTCATTTGGGATCGATATGTCATTTAAGTAAAGTTACTGTTAAACTTCATTATAAGTTTCAATAGATTCCCAGTACTACGTTTTAAGTTATTTTTCGAGCTGTACTTGCGGTTTAGTTTTTTCTAGTTGTTAGTGATTGCAATGATCAGGATGAGCCTCCTTTTAGCAGAGTGAACCCCTTTTAAAAGGCCACTATTTAACAACAACCACCAATATATTGTTTAGAGACGGTTTCTGTCTAGTGTAAAACTGAGTGGTCTGACTAATAAATGGTTTTGAAATGTGTGACTGGTATTATAAAATTTGTGAATAAAACATATAAAATATGTATTTGTCTTTTTTATTTACCTTTGTAAGGTGTAGAAGTTGTTTCCAAGACTTATTTTTATCTACGTGGTTGTGTGTTGTAAACAAAAGTCTTTAAGTGACTTGGGTTCATTCTTCTTTAGGTTCCATCCACTGTTTTGGGTAAATCAGTTCACAAGATACACGGTTTCAAGTGGTCCTATCATATCTTAAGAGGAAAAAGAAGTGTTTTTTTTTTCTTTTTAAAGGGCTCAACAAGATTACTGTTTTCATTTTGAAAATACAAGTTTTCATTCACCTTTTCCTGTTGACTGAAACAGCTGTTCTTTATAAAGTATGAGATTTAAGAAGGCCGTGTTCCTCATACTCGACATCCTTTTTGTGAATATCACATATTTGTTGGATGTAAACTTTGTTTTTGTCTTGTTAAAAGCTTAATAGGACACTAAATGCCTTTTGAAAAAGCACACTTGCATTTTTAACAAAATAACATTTAAAAAATCGAATTACTTCGATATATTTTGGGTTAATATTCCACAGCACCAAATGTTTAGCAGCATAGATTATCACTCCAAGAATAGCTTCCTTTACTGGTTTTTAGTGGATCCAGAAGACCTTCCAGAACCGAAAACTAAATGCTGGATACAGTGACCACATAAAACTTGTATTTGTGTATTCACTACACAGAGTGGTGAAACTAGATGGACTGTTTGCTGGCAAAAGACAGCTGAAATTTTGGAGGCACATGCTTCCTGGTTTTTTTGTTTGTTTGTTTTTTTTTTGTAAAGCCAGACTTTGTGGGACTATCTTAATCTGGGTTGGAGTTGAGGGTGAGGGGTGGGAGGGTCTTCTGTCATTTGGTTAGCAAACTGGCTTGGTTTTGTGTTTCTGAGGGTTGTTTGTGTCCTTATTTAGCATCTCAGGCATTGCTGAATTTAAGGATTCACACCTAATTAGAATCATCCCATAAGGTAGCAGTACTGAAAGTATTACATAGAAGTACTTCACCTATGCAATAAAAGATTAATCTGTTGGACAGATTATGGTGTTAAGAGAGAGAGCCTGTTAATCCTCAATTGCTTAAATGGTATAAAACAAGACATGGTAAAGTCTCAGCAATACGATGTTTGACATGTTGGCACTAGTTTACCCACATGCAGTGGCCTTGTGGAAAGCTCACCCCCCCCCCCCTTTTTTAAGATAGCACTTTAAAAGAAACTCTTCATACAAGGTTTTTCAAAGGTTTCTTTAGTCACTTGTAAAGGGTGTTACAGAAAGAAGCAAGAGCATTTCCACACACTTGTATGGGCAATTGGTTTTGTGAAATCTGATGGCATTCTGTTTGCCAGAACTGTGGGCCTGCCCTAGCTACAAGTTATGGGTGTGTTCAGGGTTTAGATTTCTAAACACGTCGTCGTGGGGTGGGTAAGTGGGATAACCTGTTTCCTTTTTTTTTGTTTTTGTTTTTTTAAGTCATGGGTGCTCCTGTGTAGTTAGAGTTAACACTTCGTTTATGTGGTATGTCTTAATTCTCCTGAAGTCTGTGAACCTGCTGATGCTTTCTGGAAGCTTGGTGTGCATCCTAGAAGCCAGTTGTGGGTAGGCATTGCAGTTGAACTTGGGGCAACATTACATTGGAAAGGGCTACTTTTATCAGCATCAGCACAAATTTAGAACCTCTGGTTTGTTTGTGCATGCCAGAGGAAAAATAATCGTCGGAGAATTCATGCTGTGAAGAGAATCTTCAGGACATCCAAGTTTCCAGAGTCAAGTTCAACCTGATTTACATGATTCAGCGGCTGCTCCATCCAGTTTTTCTTGTATCAGTGACAAACTTGCACCTTCCTTCATGTTCATGTGCAAGTATTTTAAGTGTCTTGCCATTGACATCAGATGTGAAGTGTGTTTATAATTACTTTATTCATTGGGGTTATAGAGAAGTGATCCTAATTTTACAGGTAACAAAGCTTCACAGACTTAAACATACAAACACACTTTAGAAACTAGGGTTTCTACTTCATTGACTTAGGCACACTGATAAAGTGGGTCCCAAAGCTGATACTTGGGAAAATAATTGTTCCTCTCCTTTTATAGTTAAAACACAGGTTTTTGTTTGTTTGTTTTTTTTAAACAGCCACATGTGCCTGAAATCTTCAGTGGTAGATGAGTACTAGGGCTTATGGTTTGTTTTCCTCCTGATAATTCTGAGCTGTTGTGTGCCCAACTAAATAAAGATTATTGTAAGAGATGAGAACTTGATGGAACACTTAAGTTTCATAAACATTAATAGATCAATTCAAAAGTATTTAGTGCCAACAAAAAGAGGTCTGTATTGTAGGCTTAAAAACTCACTTTAAAAATAATTATTTGGTGGCAATTCATTATACTAAACTTCTCAGTTTCTTTTTATTACTTCAGGCTCCTTCCTCAGAGAAGCTTCCTGTTATGTACCTTATGGATTCTATCGTGAAAAATGTTGGAAGAGAGTATCTCACTGCCTTTACTAAAAATCTTGTTGCAACATTTATTTGTGTTTTTGAAAAGGTATATATACATTTAGAATTTTTTTTAAAGAAATGTGTTCCTGATTAAATAAATTTTGCCTTGTGTTGGGTTTTCTTGGGTGGTAAAAAGTTTTTTCATTTGGACACTTTAACCAAGTACCTTTTCAAGGAAAGTGGCTACTGCTAATATTTTGTTAAATCCTTAAGACACATCCTAGAGTTTTATATTATACTATATATTTACTATACTGTGCTTTTATTCACTTGAATTGTTCATTTTCAAAAAATTGTGCATTGTTCTTTTTATTGAGGATGTTTTATCTCCAATATGGGTAAAAATAAAACTTGTGTACTTTAAAGTTTATTTAAATTTCTAGTATTAGTGGCAAAAAGCACAGATTTATGTCAATCTGTGCTTTATACCTAAAACACCACCTTCCCCCTTTTTAAGAGAAACATTTCTTGTTACATTGTTCAAAGTATGTTTTATGTGAATGTTGTAGATATGTGTGAATGGTGGGGCCACTTTATTAGCTTTAGGTTAATTTTGAAATGCTTTTATTTTGCATTAGTGCTTAGAAGAAAAAGTTGCTATTTTCCATACCTAGAGATTGTGTTGTAACATTGTATCTCGTAGTTTTGATAATACAGTATTAAGTTGAAAGGGATGGATTTGCTGGGTACTCTGCTAGTTAAACTCTTTCATGTACTTAGGACATGATTACGAATTGTTGCCTAAGTAACATTGATAATTTGTAGGTAGTTTTACATTTTTTAAGATGCACTGGACAACTTGTTAGATTCTTTGTTTTTTTTAGAATTGGAAGCTTTAAAAAATACTAGGTTTTACTTATTTTAAGAGAAAAACAGTATATTTAGAAGAAATTTGGAAAACTATTGAAGTACTAAAAATGGCAATAGTTTCTTTGTCGATATTTGCCAAGTACTGTTTACCTGAGGCTTAATCTGAAAAGAAGCTAACCTCACTAATTTTTTTTTTTGGGGGGGAGGGCTTAACCAACCATCAAGTTTCAGTTTCAGTATGGTTAAATTGTTTGTTAGATTTTACTGGATTTAACTTGGGTTTTACAATATAGTTGGTAAAATGACCTTATAGTAAATATACTCTAAAAATAAGAGTATAGTTAAACCCTAAAGTTAAAAACCTAATTGTGTTCCCAAGTGCTAGGTTACTCTGATGGCTAGTTTTTAAAAATTGTTAGGGCAGTACAAATGAGAATAGTTAAGTTATATAAAGCCCATAAGTGATTAAGATTCTGTGCTTTTTCATATCACAGCTTTTCATAGGGACTTATAATTGCATTACAGATTTGTAATAAATGCAAGACAGATTTGTCTTTAACTTGGTTACTACTAAGTAAATAGGTTTAGCTATCAGGTAAACTATCTTCTAGTTATATATAACAGAGTACTACTAGCATTAATATATCAAGCCCTAAAATGTGGAGACATTTTATACTTTTAAAAATAGTCTTGCCTGGGTATTTTTTTCATGAGTACTAGGTAATAACTAATTGTTCTAAATTTTTAAAGAATAAATACATGTACTCATGTACATTTTATAAATTATTACTGTGATATATGTTTACAAGTGAGCAGTATAGTTCTGTATGTGAAATAGAACAGATTTGCCTAACTTTATATTTAATATATAAAACATTCTATAGTAACTTAACAAGCCATAGAATTGTTCTGTTCTTCTAGGTGGATGAAAATACTAGAAAAAGTTTATTTAAATTACGTTCCACATGGGATGAGATATTCCCTTTGAAGAAACTTTATGCCCTGGATGTCAGAGTCAATTCATTAGATCCTGCTTGGCCTATTAAGCCTCTACCCCCCAATGTGAACACATCTAGCATCCATGTGAATCCCAAGTTTTTAAATAAATCGGTAAGTTTTTAACATGAATGGTAAATACTAGTACTTGATTAGATGCTAACTTCTCTAAATGTTTTTTCCAGAAAGCAAAAACAGAAAACTCAGTGCTAGGTCAGTTCAATTTGGAAAAGTAATGGAAATAACATAGACTTGTATAACTTTGATGGTTTTAAATTTGGGAAAAGCTTACCTGTGTTGAAGAATGATTGGATATTAATAATTACTGATAATTCTTGATTATTTTTAGTTAATTCTTAGCTTGTTTTTAAGCTATGTTTTTCTTAAGAAGTTATTTTTTCTTACAGCCTGAGGAGCCTTCAACACCTGGCACAGTGGTCAGTTCTCCCAGCATCTCTACTCCTCCGATTGTTCCTGATATACAAAAGAATCTTACCCAAGAACAATTAATAAGGCAGCAGTTACTGGCAAAACAAAAACAATTGTTAGAACTTCAGCAGAAAAAGCTGGAGCTTGAGTTAGAGCAAGCTAAGGCACAACTGGTAAGTAGGGAAAACTTGGTTATTTTAAGTATTTTAATGGTATAACAGTAGGAAAGCAATCGTGTTTGAGTTGTTGTAACATTTTATTGATAGTGTCTTTTCCATTGCAAATTATGCTGTATTAGTCTGCCAGCAGTGGGATTTAAATTCAGGGCATGGGTTGTGGTCTCTGAGCTTTTGTGCTCAAAGCTAGCACTCTACCGTTTTAGTTACAACTCCACTTACAGCTTTTTGGTGGCTAATTGGAGATGAGCCTCATGGCTTTTTTTCTGCCTGGGCTGGCTGTGAGTCACCACCCTCAGATCTCAGCATCTTGAATAGTTAGCATTACCTCACAACACCTTAGTTTGACCTATTACATTAATGTGGACTTAATATTTCAGTTCTAAGATGGTAGGTGTGTTGGGAATGTTGTTGCATAATAGTTAATGTTTTATGAGCTTTAAGAACAAAGTTCCTAGAATTCTACAAAGTTAGTTAAACATTAAAAGAGATTCAGAAAAGTGTGTGTTTTTATGCATGGATGACTTTGTAATAAGTTCTTTCTTTATCATTGATATTATTAGATTTCCCCACCCCTTTACTAAGGCTTGAACTCAGGGTCTGGTCACTGTCCCAGAGTTTTTTTTTTTTTTTTTTTGCTTAAGCACTCTACCACTTGAGCCACAATTCTACTTCATGGATTTTCCTGTATGGGTTGGTTACAAACTATGATCTTCAGATCTCTGCCTCCTAAGTAGCTAGGAGTACAGGTGTGAGCTACTGGTGCTCAGCTTCAGAAAGAATTTTTTGAGTTCATAAGTAATGACACTGGAGAAAATGAAATCTCATAACATTGAATTTAACCGGAATAACTGGCTCTTGTACAGTGCAACTGGAGTATAGTGTTGAGCAGTTTCTTAGGTATAATCTGGTATAGAAAATTGAAAGGAAGAAGCAGACTGGGGCTGGGAAGGTGGCTCAGTGGTAGAGTGCTTGCCTTGCATGCATGAGGCCCTGGGTTCAATTCCTCAGAACCACATAAGAAAAAAGAAAAAAGCCGGAAGTGGTGCTGTGCCTCAGGTGGTAGAGCGCTAGCTGAAGAGCCTGAGGGACAGCGCCCAGGCCCAGAGTTCAGGCCCCACGACTGGACCCCCCCCCCCCCCCAAAAAAAAGGAAGAAGCAGACTTCCCCCATTCTATAATGGAAGTAACAGACCAGTTAGGTACATGGATTTTTCTTTTCTTTTTTTGCGGGGGGGGGGGGGGGTGAGGGGGGGAGGGGTGTCCGGTCATGGGGCCTGAACTCTGGGCCTGGGCGCTGTCCCTCAGCTCTTCAGCTCAAGGCCAGCGCTGTACCACTTGAGCCACAGTGCCACTTCTGGCTTTTTTTTTTTTTTTTTTTTTTTTTTGCTTATGTGGTGCTGAGGAATCAAACCCAGGGCCTCATGCATGCAAGGCAAGCACTTTACCACTGAGCCACCTTCCCAGCCCCAGATTTTCTTTTCATTATACTTGTACATTAGAAATGTATATAAGATAAATACAGTATTGAGGAAGTATTATTGAAAACGCTGTTTTCTTTATATAATGCCAAGGAATTGAAATAATAACTATATAATATTTTATAGTATTAATATGAACATATATTTTGTATTTCAGGCAGTTTCTCTTAGTGTTCAGCAGGAGACAGCTAACTTGGGTCCTGGATCAACACCATCTAAATTACATGTTTCTCAAATTCCCCCTATGGCAGTTAAAGCTCCTCCCCATCAGGTTCCTGTTCAACCTGAGAAAAGCCGTCCAGGTCCATCCTTACAAATTCAGGATTTGAAAGGAACTAACAGGGATCCTCGACTTAACAGGATGAGCCAACATTCTTCTCATGGTAAAGATCAGAGTCACAGGAAAGACTTTCTAATAAATACGTTGAACCAATCTGATACTAAGACAAGTAAAACTGTATCCTCTGAAAAACTTAATTCATCCAAGCAAGAAAAAAGTAAATCAGGTGAAAAAATAACTAAGAAAGAACTTGACCAATTAGATTCAAAATCAAAATCAAAATCAAAATCACCATCACCTTTGAAAAACAAAGTATCTCACACAAAAGACTTGAAAAATCAAGAATCTGAAAGTGCAAGGTTATCTGATGTGAACAAGAGAGATCCAAGATTAAAAAAACATCTTCAGGATAAGACTGATAGCAAAGATGATGATGTTAAAGAAAAGAGAAAAACGGCAGAAAAAAAAGATAAAGATGAGCACATGAAATCATCTGAACATAGACTAATTGGAAGTAGAAGTAAAATTATAAATGGCATTGTACAAAAACAGGACACAGTCATAGAAGAATTGGAAAAACAGGGGACAAAACCAGGGAGATCAAGTACAAGAAAACGATCAAGATCTCGATCACCCAAGTCTCGATCACCAATTATACATTCCCCCAAAAGAAGAGATAGGAGGTCGCCCAAACGAAGGCAGAGAAGTATGTCTCCAAGTTCGACACCCAAAGCTGGAAAGATTCGCCAATCAGGAGCTAAGCAGTCACATATGGAAGAGTTTACGCCACCGTCCAGGGAAGAAAGAAATGCTAAGAGAAGCACTAAACAGGATATTCGAGATCCAAGGAGAATGAAAAAGACTGAAGAAGAAAGACCACAGGAAACTGCAAATCAACATTCTATGAAGTCAGGCAATGAACCAAAGGAAAATTTAGAAAATTGGCAAAGTTCCAAGTCTGCTAAGAGGTGGAAGTCTGGTTGGGAAGAAAATAAAAGGTATGATTTTAATATTTATTATAATTATGTAATATTGAAAGGTAGTGTTAAAAGTTAGAAAATGTTGAATGTCACAGTATTTTATCTTTCCATTTAATTCTTTTTCTATTTGTGCTGGTCATGGGGCTTGAACTCAGGGTCTGAATGCTGTCCCTGAGCTATGTTGCTCAAGGCTAGTGTTCTACCACCTGAGCCACAGCTCTACTTCGTTTTTTTGTGGTTATTTGGGAAATAACTGGCTTTTTCTGCCTGGCTTTGAACCCCAGTCCTCAGATCTCAGCTTTCTGACTAGCTAGGATTACAGGCGTGAATCACTGGCACCAGGTACCATTTAATTCATAAATCCCTGAAGGTTAAAGATTACTGTCATTCCTATTATAAAGAAAGAAACGGAAGTTTAGGAAGGTGTCATCTTTTTTTTATCAATTTACTTTCTATTTTCTGGGGGTTTTTTTTGTGATTTTTTTTTTTTTTTGTGTGTGTGTGTGTGTCGGTCGTGGGGCTTGAACTCTGGGCCTGGGCGCTGTCCCTCAGCTCTTCAGCTCAAGGCGAGCGCTCTACAAGGAAGGTGTCATCTTAAGGAAGATGAATTCAGGAAATCAGAATTCTTTTGTGTATGTATGTATGTGTGTGTATTTCTGAGAGACAGAGTGTATGTGAGTGTGCTGGTCCTGGGTCTTAAAACTCAGGGCCTAGGTGCTGTTCCTGAGCTTTTGTACTCAAGACTAGCTCTCTACCACTTGAACCACAGTTCCACTTCCAGCTTTTTGGTGGTTGACTAGATTAAATAGTGTCATGGACTTTTCCTACCTTGGCTGGCTTTAGACTGTGATCCTCAGATCTCAGCCTCCTTAGTAGCTATGATTCTAGGTGTGTGAGCCACTGGCACCTGGTAGAATCAGAATTCTTTTTTTTTTTTTAATTGTGAAAATACTGTACAGACGGTTACAATTATATGGGCAAAGTGTAATGAGTGCATTTCTTACCAAGCATTGTTGTCTCCTCCTCTGTTTCCCCTTACCATCCTTTTCCATTCCCCCTCTCCTCCCCCTGAATTCTTTTTTTTCTTGTTTTTTCATGTAGTCCATATTGCTTTTGGAACTTGCTGTTATGTATTGTAACTAGGTCCTTTGAAAAGGAACCTTAAATGAAAGTTCTTAATATTAAAAAACAACAACAAAGAAACACTTGAAGTAACATACAGCTTTTATGGTTTCAGCTTACAGCAAGGTGATGAACATAACAAATCTCCTCATTTAAGGCATAGGGAGAGCTGGTCAAGCACTAAAGGAATTTTGTCACCTCGAGCTCCAAAGCAGCAGCATCGATTAAGTGTAGATGCCAATCTTCAGATTCCTAAGGAGTTAACTCTTGCAAGCAAGAGAGAGTTAATTCAAAAGGTAATTATTATGATTAATCTCATGTCATTCATTCTCTTTTGCCTAATTTTTTTGTAAGTATATTTTTAATATTTAAAATGCATAATTTCTTTTTATCCCCCTCTGCAGACGAGTGAACGTTTAGCATCTGGTGAAATTACACAGGATGAGTTCCTTGTTGTTGTGCATCAAATTCGACAACTATTTCAGTATCAAGAAGGTAAACATAGATGCAGTGTACGGGATAGTCCTACAGAAGAAAATAAAGGTGGATTAAAAAAGAAACCTCTCTTATCTGATGCTGAATTAACCTACTATGAACATAAAGCAAAACTGAAAAGGACACAGGTTCAGCATTCATTTCCAAGACTTGATCTTTTAGATCCTGATATTTTTGACTACCCTTTGACTGATGCCTTGTTGTCTGGAATAGAATGTGAGCCATCCAAAAGTAAACATGCAAATAGGAATAGTGGAGCACAGTTTGACAGAAAAGAACAATTTAGTGAAAGAGCAAGACGTCTTTCTCCTATATCTGGGAGTCGTTCTTATGCTGAGAATCTTTCACCCCATGAGGGCCGGAGAAGACATGACGAGCAAGTCTCTGCTAAAGGTAGAAAAAGTTAAATCAGATTATGCCTATTGAATCACAGCAGTGAAGGGAAAATGAAGAAGCTAAGTGGGGATGGATTTTATTGTTCAGACTACCTTCTTTTTATTTGCTTGTTTCTTTGTTTTGTATTTTTTCCCATGTGGAAAGTGAAGAGAGCTTTTTACAAGGCCTGTTAGGGACTAGGTCCTTTTTATATGTAATTTGATTTAATCCTCACAATAACCTAATGAAATATCCCTGCTTTAAAGATAGGAATCAGAACTGGAGAGGTTAAGTAACTTGCTCTCAAAGTCAGATACAAGTATCTTGACAGAATGGGGGAATTTTTTTTTAACCCCAGGTGTGTCTGAATCTAGAGGGCATCCTATTATCATCTACTGTTTAATAGTCTCTCTTGCCGATCCTCTAATATAGTGAGATAGTTTATATAAATATGTATATGCACATAGAAAGACTTAAGGTAATTTGATATAAACTCAAACTTATTGAAAATATTTTTTTCTTTTTAAAAGGTGTTCGAGAAGAGCAGAGATCGCCATTCAATGATCGTTTTCCACTTAAACGACCTAGATATGAAGATTCAGATAAACCATTTGTAGACAGCCCAGCATCAAGATTTGCTGGCCTTGATACAAATCAGCGACTTACAGCTTTAGCTGAAGACAGACCATTATTTGATGGACCTAGTAGGCCATCAGTAACAAGAGATGGCCCAACCAAGATGATTTTTGAAGGACCTAATAAATTAAGCCCTAGAGTTGATGGACCTCCTACACCAGGTTCTCTTCGGTTTGATGGGTCACCAGGACAAATGGGGGGAGGAGGCCCTTTGAGATTTGAAGGACCACAAGGTCAGATAGGAGGTGGGTGTCCTTTGAGATTTGAGGGGCCTCCAGGACCAGTAGGGACACCTCTGCGATTTGAGGGGCCAATTGGTCAAGCAGGAGGAGGTGGTTTTCGGTTTGAAGGATCCCCTGGTCTGAGGTTTGAGGGATCTGCAGGTGGTTTGCGATTTGAAGGACCAGGGGGTCAGCCTGTGGGTGGTCTCAGGTTTGAAGGTCATCGTGGTCAACCTGTGGGTGGTCTCAGGTTTGAGGGACCTCATGGTCAGCCCGTGGGTGGTCTTAGATTTGATAATCCACGAGGTCAGCCTGTAGGTGGACTTAGATTTGAAGGGGGTCATGGCCCATCAGGGGCTTCGATGAGGTTTGATGGACCTCATGGTCAGCCAGGAAGTGGGATCAGATTTGAGGGTCCTTTGTTACAGCAAGGAGTTGGAATGAGGTTTGAGGGCCCCCATGGCCAGTCTGTAGCTGGCCTGAGATTTGAAGGACAACATAATCAGCTTGGTGGGAACCTTAGGTTTGAGGGTCCACATGGTCAACCAGGGGTTGGGATCAGATTTGAAGGGCCTTTAGTTCAACAAGGAGGTGGCATGAGGTTTGAGGGTCCTGTACCAGGAGGTGGCCTGAGAATTGAAGGGCCTCTGGGTCAAGGTGGTCCAAGATTTGAAGGTTGTCATGCTTTAAGGTTTGATGGGCAGCCAGGTCAACCATCACTTTTGCCAAGATTTGATGGATTGCATGGTCAGCCAGGTCCTAGATTTGAAAGAACTCCTGGTCAGCCAGGCCCACAGAGGTTTGATGGACCACCTGGACAGCAGGTTCAACCAAGATTTGATGGTGTACCTCAAAGATTTGATGGTCCACAACACCAGCAGGCATCAAGGTTTGATATTCCTCTTGGTCTACAAGGCACACGATTTGACAATCATCCTTCACAAAGGCTTGAATCTTTCAATCAGACTGGCCCATATAATGATCCACCTGGCAGTTCTTTTAATGCTCCATCCCAAGGACTACAGTTCCAGAGACATGAACAAATATTTGACTCACCCCAAGGACCAAACTTTAATGGACCACATGGCCCTGGAAACCAGAGTTTCTCAAATCCCCTTAACAGAGCTTCTGGACACTATTTTGATGAAAAGAATCTTCAGAGTTCTCAGTTTGGAAACTTTGGTAATTTACCTGCTCCAATATCAGTAGGAAATATTCAAGGACCTCAACAGGTAAGTCTTACCATTTCTCTGAAATTATGTGATGTGTAGATAAGTTAGCTATTTTGAATGTTTTAAGTCATAATTTATTGTATAAGGAAAGTTTATTATAAAGATGATATACAGGAGTTACAGGTACATAAGTCAGGTAATGAATAATATAACATTTCTTTTTGGACAGTGTCACTCCTTCCTTTGCATTCTCCCAGTTTTCTCCCCCCCATCCCCACTCACAGGTTGTATAGTTCATTTTCAAAGTAGTGTCTAGTCATATTTGTCGTTGCATTTGTTCACTCTTGGTTCTTCCATTTCTGTGTCTCCCTTCTCAAAGGAAAGATTCTTTATGTACTTCATTCAGAACCTCATGTGCTAGGAAATTGGTGTGACAGTCCTTTGGGGATGATACTAGCAGCTTAAATTTAACTCTTCCAAGAGTCAGGGAAATATCTGTTTCTCTTCTTTCCACCTCTTTATTCCTCTCATTACTGTTGGTTACAGATATACTTTTTTGGGGGGGAGGGGTTTGCTTTTTTAAAGTTTTAAGTACTGAAGTTTTAGACCTTTCCTTCATTGGATAACTGTTGAGGCTTGATATGATTGAAAATAACCATTGGAGATGATTTCTTAGACTTTTTTTTTGGTTCTGGTACTGGGGCTTGAACTCAGGGTCTGGGCTTGGCCTTCGGCTTTTTCACTCAAGGCTGTCACTGTGTTACTTGAACCACAGTTCCACTTCTAACTTTTTGCTGGTTAATTGGAGAGGTCAGAGATTCATAGACTTTCCTGCCTGGGCTGGCTTTGAACTGTGAGCCTCAGATCTCAGCCTCCTGCAGAGCTCAGGTTATAAGGCATAAAGCACTGGTACCCAGATTCTCAGATCAAGAACATCCTTATCCTTGAAATCATCCATGCTTTTACTAGTCTTCAGTTCTTTCTATATTTTCACCAATTTTCTACCACTCTTATCAAGTATAGTTGCTTGATTTAATTTCAGCACAGCATATTTGCTGTCTTCCAGATATACTCTATAGATACTTAAGTATATATATATAATCAACTGTTGGTATGCTGGTTTTTGTTATTTTAGATTTTTATGAGTCAGGGTCTCACTGTGTACTCCAGGCTGGCTTGGACATTGCTGTGTAGATCAAGCTGGTCTGAAGCGTATGATCTTCCTGCTTCAGTATCCCAAGTGCTAGGATTTTAACATGCCCAGCTTTTTGATATTCAGTACTTTGTAAAATATATATTGAATTTTTTTTTTTTTTTTTTTGTCAGTCATGGGGTTTGAACTCTGGTAGGGACTGGGCACTGTTCCTGAGCTTTTTTGCTCAAGGCTAGCACTCAGCCACTTTGAATCATAGCTCTATTTCCAGTTTTCTGGTGGTTAACTGGAGGTAAGACTCTCATGGACTTTTCCTGCCGGGGTTGGCTTTAAACATTGATCCTCAGGTCTCAGCCTCCTCAGCAGCTAGGATTATAGGTGTGAGCCACCAGTGCCCAGCATTTGAACTAATTTTAAAGAGATGTTTTTACAATTTGTGATTCGTCCAGTTGATATTCGAATGACTGCTTTGGTTTATTTGCTGAAAATCTTCTGCAGTGAATTTATTATCTCTAACTATTGACCATTTACGAAGACAAATTATAGTAGCGACTTTATATAGAAGAAAATAGAAAATAAGAAAATTTTGGAAAGCATATTATGAACATTTTTGAAAGTATTCTGTTTATGTCCAATAAGTTGAGGAAGAAAATATTTGTCTTAGATTTAAAGTAAATTATTTTAAAGTTAAGATGCTGTTACTGACATATGCCCTATAATGGGGCTTAGTGGCTACAGTATATATAATTGGCAAATTTTTTATTAGATGTATAGTAAATATCACCAAAAATTCACATGGACACCAAACAGAGCTCATAAATGGACACTTATAATATATAACACTTGTGTAGCAGTCCTGCCTTCTAAACTACAAATACGGTATTTATAGGCCAGTATACTACCTACTTTATAATGGTTATTTATTTTAGTGCTGGGGATGGAAGTTGAGGGCCTTGTGCATGTTAGTCAAGTGATTTGTGACCAGGCCATACTCCCAGCCCTGTGTCTTTTCTTTTTTAAAAACATTCTTCTTGATATCTTTTGCAGTCTACTTTGTTCTGATTATAACTTATCAAAAAATGATGGACAGGAAGAATGAGCCATTGAGTTAGATGACAAATGGCTAATAGAAGCAGATTTTCCTTTATGTTTTTTTTTGGAAACAGTCTTGCTGTGTAACCTGGCTGGATTGTATCCTTTATTCCCTTGACTCAGACCTCTTCTAGTGCTAGGATTATTAGTGTGTATTACTATGTCACTAGCTCCTATGATTATGTATAGGTTTCACCACTAGATACCAGTTCTTATATTTGTAAAATACAGAAAAATGTACCCCAAGGTAAAGTGACTTATATAAAGCCATAAACTTCATTGTTAGTTGTGTTATATTTCCGTGGTACCTTAAATTTTTCAAGGAATTTTGAACCCATTTTCAGTTCCTTATAATGATAATAGAAGATATTATTCCTGTTTGTAGAAGATCTAGAAATTAACAGTAGGCCTTATGACATCTATTAATGTTTCACTGTGATTATAATGTGAAAATTTTACTAATAGAAAAGACATTCTTAAAATCAAGGTTTATCTTAAAGGTTCTGACTGGTGTAGCTCAGCCAGTAGCATTTGGCCAAGGACAACAGTTTTTACCAGTTCATCCACAAAATCCAGGAGCATTTGTACAGAATCCTTCAGGTATGTACTCTTTGAACTTTTTTTTTTTTTCCAAAAGACAAATAATTGCTGGTTTGTTCAATAGCTATGTCACTCTGAAACAAAATTTTGAGATAGCATCTTCAATTTATAGAAATGTAAGCTGGCAGAAATGTTTTGGTTTCTTAGAGTTTATGTTGTTGATGTATATTCATGATGACTAGGTTTATAGCTAATGATGATTAGACTGGGGCATCGTAAAAAAGAGAAGGAATTCTATTGAGCGCAAGCTGGAAGGAGATGCTAGAGGCGGTAAAAATTTGTTAATATAGGATGACGTAAATGACAAACTGCAACAACTTTATTTGATATTTTGAGTGTGAGTGTGTGTGTGTGTTAGTGTTATGATCCAGTAAATATTAAGTGAATACTGGGGCTACTACCTTATAAACAATTCATTCTTAAGTTTTTTATGAGCACACAAGTGGAAGAAATGTGATTTCTTAGCCAAGTCCCCTGATTTTAGTTACTGTAGGATAAGTCATAATGAATAATAAGATTTCAAAACGAATTTTAGTTTTACTATGTGGTAAATCGGAAACATATAAATTACAGTGATTTGTAACACAACCGCAAAATCAAACAAGTTGCTTTAGTTTCTAAGTAATTTACTCACCTAGACAAGGGTAGATCATACCTGTAATCCTAGTTACTCAGGAAGCTGAGATCTGAGGATTGTAGTTTGAAACCAGTTTGAGCCGAAAAGTCTATGATCTCCAATTAACTACTGAAAGTCAGAAGTGGAGCTGTGGCTCAGTGGTAGAGCACCAGCCTTGAGCAAAAAAGCTAAGAGATACAATGCCCAGGTCTTGAGTTCAACTACTTGTAAAAAAAAAAGCTCTTTGTGGAACATGATTTTTAGGACAGTGTTAAGTTACTCACATTATTTTATTATTATATTATTTTTTTTTCGGTTGTGTGGCTTTTTTTTACTCAGATTACTAATTTAGGAAATTTTCCCAAATTGCTGAAGTAATTCAGTAAGTCTTTAGCTTTCTTTTTTTTTTTTTTTTGGTCGGTCATGGGGCTTGAACTCTGGGCTTGGGCGCTGTCCGTGTGCTCTTCAGTTCAAGGTGAGTACTCTACCACTTGAGCCACGGTACCACTTCTGGTTTTCTAGTAGTTTATTGGAGATAAGAGTCTCATGGACTTTCCTGCTGGAGCTGGCTTTGAACCACGATCCTCAGATCTCAGCCTCCTGAGTTAGCTAGGATTACAGGCGTGAGCCACCAGCGCCCGGCCAAGGCTTTAGCTTTCTTTTATGCTTTTGGTTTTTACATTGTGATACAGTGCCCAGGTCTTGTTCAAGTCCAACTACTACTAATAAAAGCTCTTTGAGGAACATGGTTTTTGAGATAGCGTTACGTTACTCACATTACTAATTTGGGAATTTCCCAAAATGTCAGAGGTAATTCAGTAAGTTTTTAGCTCTCTTTTATGCTTTGATTCTTAAATGGTTCTTAAATTGTATCAGCTTGAAATTCATTTAATTAATATGAAATAATTTTGCTACTAATTTAAATTTAATTTTTTTGTTATCTTTTAAGTAGTTGTACAAAGAAGTTCCCATTCTACGAAACCGTACATGAGTACAAAGTGTCTGACAACATTGTCACCCATCTCTTAACTACTACTTTCTAATAGACAAACTACTTTGTGATTTTGTTGTTGTTGTTACTGCAAATAAAAGGTACAGAGGGGCTGGGAAGGTGGCTCAGTGGTAGAGCGCTTGCCTTGCATGCCTGAGGCCATGGGTTCGATTCCTCAGGACCACATAAGCAAAAAGAAAAAAGCCAGAAGTGGCCCTGTGGCTCAAGTGGTAGAGCACTAGCCTTGAGCTGAAGAGCTGAGGGACAGCGCCCAGGTTTATGTGGTACTGTGGAATCGAACCCAGGGCCTCAGGCATGCAAGGCAAGTGTTCTACCACTGAGCCACCTTCTCAGCCCTACAGAAAGGATTTGAGATCTAAAGTTAGGAGAGGTCAGGATTAGAACTTCTACCATTTTACTTGGGTAAGGTATATTTTCCTTGCTGTTCAGTTTCTTTCTATGGAATGAGGAGATTGTAGTGTCAGTATTTGCCTGAATCAAATGAGATAGTGCATAGAAGTACTTTGTAACTTCTGAGTGCTATGTTAACATATTTTCCTTTAGAAACCAGTTTTTCTTGTTAAGTACTGTTGGTTGTATTGGGGTTGGTGGCAGGAGTGTCCCCAGATTTTCTTCTGGCTTTCACAATGTTGGGTTATACATATCATATGAAATCATTTTATTCCCTTGGGTTGGGAGTATTGGATGAGATGTTAGGTTTGTCTTCAAGTTCTACTTGCTCATACAAGAGGTATGAACAATATTCATTGGGCTGCCTTCAGCTTCTCTTAGGTTTCCTTCTCTACCTTGAAAGTGAAAATACCATTCTCCTGTGGTTATACTTTTTCTCATTTATTCATTCAGAAATAAATTGTTAGCCAGGCACCTGTGGCTCACGCCTGTAATCCTAGCTACTCAGGAGGCTGAGATCTGAGGATTGTGGTTCAAAGCCAAACCCAGGCAGGAAAGTCCATTAGACTCTTATCTCCGGTTTGGCTAAAGCAGTAGAACGCTCGCCTTGAGCTGAAGAGCACAGGGACAGTGCCCAAGCCCAGAGTTCAAGCCCCATGACCGACAAAAAAAAAAAAAAAAATTCATTTGAGCATTGTACTAGGAAGAATTTAATAAGGTTGATCCCTCAACTTGCTTTTTAGTGTTTACTATTTGATTTATATTTTGCTTTAAATACTGTACATAGTGCCAGATACCTCAGTGCCTGAAAAATATTAACTCATTTAGGTAGAACTAAGATCTTTACAGGCAGGGGGATATTGAGGCACAGCTTGGCAACTTGAACATGTTTCAGTTACAAAGAGATAGCTGGCACGGTAGTCATGTACCTGAGTTCTAATGGGAGTGTAAATATTAGGCTAATGGGTAAAGTACTATTGTAATTAGTTATTGAGCTTGATTTATTCTTTCATGAATTCAGATATTAGCCTACACTGTATAAGATCTGTGATAAGCAAAAAGACTGTATAAAAATGCTTGAGGGTAGGGATTATGCATATTGGGGATACAAATTAAATTTCTATCCTAAAAGGAATATTTAGTGGTTCATAATTTTTCCTCTAAGGTATAGTATCTGTATAATAGTGATTAAAAATATTTTTATTTATTTTTTGGCAGTAGGATCTTAATCCAGGGCCTTGTGCATACTTGGCAAGCTCTTTTAACCACTGAGTTACCAATCCAGCTTGCTTTTACAATTGACACAATTATTAGAAAGAATACTCCTTCACAAAATACAGTATTAGATTGAGTTAACAGAAGAGATTGTTGTCTCTTTTATTCAGATAATTGAATCTTCAGTCAATCTGACACATTAGCAATAGTTTAAGCTGCTGTGCAAGGGCACTTGTACTTAGCACAGGTTGTAGGTGTAGGTGTACTCTTAAATGGCATGGCTCTTGCCATCAGTTCCATTAGATTTCATGTCAGGAGCTGTGGGTCAATATTTCTATTTGGGTTTGGTCTTTTCTAGCTTCTTTTCCTCCTACAAATCTGTAGAAATTATACTGCTTTATCCGGACAAAACTACTTTTTCCAAGTTAGTTAGAATATGAAGACTAAAGAATTACAAAGGTGGAAAGTTCCACCTAAGTGTGGTGTGCTACATTACATAAAAGGGAGGATGAGGCTTTTTGTCCTCTGTATTCTCCTTTTGTGTGTCATGGGATTATTCGACAAAAGGGGACAATGCTGGCATTTTTTCTGTTTAGATAATAAACAGCTAAAGTATTTCTTCCTGTGTTTTTTCAAATGGTGATCTGTCAGTGTAAATGAAAACTAAGCCTTTGAAATAAACACATCATTAATAAGATTTTATCAAATTTATTGTTGAATTTTGAAAATGCTTTGTATAATCTAAGTTCTTTCAACAATGTTAATCCTTTTTTTTAAGGAGCTCTTCCTAAAGCATATCCTGATAATCATCTCAGTCAGGTGGATGTAAATGAATTGTTTTCAAAACTGCTAAAAACAGGAATTCTCAAATTGTCCCAGCCTGATTCAGCTACAACACGTAAGTATGGCTTTATCCTTCATGTATATCAAGTTTTATAAAGTTAGAGATGCATTATATAAGTTAGGATACAAGTTCTTATTGTAACTAAATTTTTAGGTATAATTTTCTTTTCTTTTTTTTTTTTTGTGTGCCTATATTGGGCTTGAACTCAGAGCCTTGCACATTTGCTTGCTCACAACAGGCACTTTACCATTTGGAGCCAGGCCTCTCATCCATCTTTTTTGCTGGTAATTAGAAATAATGCTGTGGTCATTTCTGTTTGGACTAGCTTTGAACCTAGATCCTTAGTCTCACAAGTAGGTCACCAGTGCCTGGCCTAAATTTTCTCTTTCATTATAAAATAGAATTTTACTGTTATTATTAAGGTGTTTTACAGAGGGGTTAACATTTCAGGTAATGTGTACATTTGGACAATATCACCTGTTTTTTGAAAAATAAAACACATGGTTTATAGTGAAATTATTTTGAGTTCCATAGACATTTGTATCAGTTAATTAGCATTGCTGCAAATGTTGTTTAGTAATTATGTAGTGATTATTCTATGTGGTCCTTTTATGAAAATAATTTGTATATTGAGAAAATAATGTTAAGGTACTGTTAGAGTTCTGTAATCAGTAAATTTCAGATCAGAAGCACTGAATAGTAGTGTAATACTTGGAAGATAATATCGGAAAATCTTGTCTCTTTGTTTTTAATTGCAGAGGTAAATGAAGTTGCTGCTCAGCCTCCCGCTGAAGAGGAGGAAGATCAAAATGAAGATCAAGATGTTCCAGATCTTACTAATTTTACAATTGAAGAATTGAAACAGTATGTAGTCTTAATTTTCATAATAGTAGGCACAATTACTATTAGTACTATTTCATCTTGTTCTTTTACTGTTCTGAAATTTAGGAAACTTTCTGTCTTTCCTGAATATGGTATATATATTTATATGTACTCTATACATTTTGTGTCTCTCTCCATATAGGATATGTGTATTTTGTGCCAGTCATGGGGCTTGAACTCTCATGGGGTCTGTCTCTGAGGTTTTTTGCTTGTTGGTTTGTTTGTTTTTTGACTCAAGGCTAGCTCTCTACCACTAGAGCCACAGCTCCACTTTTTCTGTTTTTTTGTGGTTAATTCTAGGTAAGAGTAGTATGGCCTTTCCTGCATGGGCTGATTTCAAACTGCTATCTTAAGATCTCAGCCTCTTTAGTAGCTTGGTTATAGGTGTTAAACAAGCCTCCAATGCACAACATATGTATTCTTTAAATATGTATGTTGCATAAGTGCATATGCCCTCTACATTTCCATTTTTCTGTCTGGTTGGTGGAGATACAGGGAGTGTATTTAAAAACTGATGCTCTTGGGCTAGGAAGGTGGCTCAGTGGTAGAACGCTTGCCTTGCATGCTTGAGGCCCTGGGTTCCATTCCTTAGCACCACATAAGCAGAAAAAAAAAGCCAGAAGTGGTGCTGTGGCTCAAGTGGTAGAGCACTCGCCTTGAGCTGAAGCGCTGAGGGACAGCACCCAGGCCCAGAGTTCAGGCCCCATGACTGGACCCCCCCAAAAAAAACAAACAAAAAAAACGCATGCTCTTATACTTTTGGAGTTTAGAAAATGTATTTTGGTAGTCCAGCATTTTAAATGGATTGAGAAGTCTTGTTTTCCTAAGTATGCTATATATCTACCTCAAACTGTTCTTGAACTACTTTGTAGTTCAGTCTGATCTATAGTTACCTCAGTCTTCTACATGCTGGAATTATAGGACTGTTAGGTGAAATGTTCAGATTTTTTTTTTCTTGGTCCTGGGGCTTCAAACTGAGATCCTCAAATCTCAGTCTCCTGAGTAGCTAGGATTACAGGTGTGAGCCACAAGTGCCAGGCTCAAATTAGACAAACAGGGAGATTTTTTTTTTTTAATTGATCAGTTGTGGGTCTTGGGTACTGGTTCTGAGCTTTTTTTTTGGTTGAGGTTAGAGTTCTACTACTTGAGCTACAGCCCCACTTCTGGGTTTTTTTGGTAGTTAATTGGAAATACTAGTCTTAGGGACTTTCATGCCTGGGCTGTCTTGAACAACCATCCTAAAATCTCAGCCTCCTGAGTAGCTAGAATTACAGGCATGAGCTACTGACCCCCTGGCTGTTCAGAATTTAAAAAAAAAAAAAAGTAATGGTCATTTTGGAAGCTTAGAAAATACAAATAAGTTAATCCTCAATGTCTGCTGGTTTCCCTTGTGGGTGGAAGTATTTTAAAATTGCATTGGTCTGCTGAGTAAAGCCTTTTTTGTGATTATCTCCTAAATAATACAGTATAACAACTGTTTACATAGTATTAACATATTACATCTATAATCTACAGATAGGATTTATGTGAGTAAATACTTATGTGTATAATCCATATGCAAATATGACATGTGCCTTAAGAGACTTTTGAACATCAGTAGATTCTAGCATCCACAGGGTGCCCTAGAACTCCTTCTGTAGAACTATTAACATTTAGTGTATATCTTAAGTAATTTCCTATTGATGATTGCTTATATTACTTATAAAAACCTAGCCAGGTGTTGGTGGCTCTTGCCTGTAATCCTAGCTACTCAGCAGGCTGAGATCTGAGTTCAAAGCCAGTCCTTTTTCTAGCAGGAAAGCCCCTGGGACTCTCATTTTTGTCCATCATGGGGCTTGAACTCAGGGCCTGGGTGCTGCCACTGGGCTTTTTTCCTCAAGGCTAGTGCTGTATCACTTTGAGCCACAGCTCAACTGTCAGTTTTTGAGAGGTTAATTGGAGATAAGTCTCATGAAGACTTTACTGCTCAGATCTCAGCCTCCTGAGTAGCAAGGATTACAGGTTTGAGCCTCCTGTGCCCAGCCCCTGGGACTCTTTATCTTCAGTCCACCGCCAAAATAAATAAATAAATAAATAACAAGTCCAGCACTATCCTTGAGCAAAAAAGTTCAGGGATAGTACCTAGGACCAACACCAAAATAAAACAAAAAACTTTTACTGTTGTTCTATAGTATATGGATTCATGGTATTTTTGAGTATTTTATAAAACATAAAACAGCTCACAGATTCTACTATTATGATTTTCTTATAGGTAAGTCCTCATAATAAAAATGGTTTCTTAGAGGCAACTTTTCTCCTCATACTCATTGAACTATTTTTCCTGACATGTAGTTTTTCAGATATGTTTTAATTTTTTGCTTCATGTTTAGACTTTCTTTTATTTGGTTTCATTCTTTTTTTTCTTCTTCTTCTTTGATGGTCTTGGGATTGACCTCAAGGCCTGGGTGCTGTCTCTGAGCCTCTCTGTGCTCAAGGCTAGTGCTCTATCACTTGAGCCACCACACCACTTCTGAATTTTTCTGAGTAATTTATTGGAGATAAAGAGAATCACAGACTTTTCTACCTGGGCTGGCTTCAAACTGTGATCCTCAGATCTCAGCCTCCTGAGTAGCTAGGATTATAGGCATGAACCACTGGTTACACAGAGTGGTTACCATTTCATAAGTCAGATATTGAATGCATATCTTTTCTGACAGTGTCATCCCTTTCTTCATTCTCTCCTAGATTTTCCTCTCCTTGGCTTTCTGCTATGTACAGGCTGGCATTTAAGTGATCCTCCTACCTCAGCCTCCCAAGTGTACCTCTCAGTGGTATACATCTAGAACTATAGGTGTGCACCACTTTGCCTAACTAGCTAGCTTATATTTTTCATGAAATCAGTATTATGACTGTTTGTTTGTGGAACACACACTGTGCTAATGAATTGCCTTTGTCATTATTTTAATAACTGCCCAATTAATCATACCTATTTCTTTTTTTTTTTTTTGTTGGTCGTGGGGCTTGAACTCAGGGCTTGGGCGCTATCCCTCAGCTCTTCAGCTCAAGGCGAGCGCTCTTGAGCCACAGCCCCACTAATCATACCTATTTCTTAAGTAGGGAACCCAGAATTTTAAAAATGAGTTATTGCCAACCAGTTACCCCATTTTTTTTTTTTTTTGTGCCAGTCCTGGTGATTGGCCTCAGGGCTTGGGAGCAGCTCCTGAGCCTTTTTCCTCAAGGCTAGTGTTCTACCACTTGAATTACAGTTCTATTTCCTGGTTTTTTAGTAGTTACTTGAAGATACAAGTTTGTTTAACAGCTAAATTAGAACTTCAAAGATTTAGAGAGGTGAAATCTGTTCTGCCACGTCTATCTTGACATTAATTCTAAGCTTGTCTTTTGCTGTTGTCTTGTTAGCTGGCATAAGATATTCCAGTTTTAGCCAAAAGGAGATATACACCTCATATATGCCTACCACTAAGTAAAAGAAGGTTAATGACATATAATACATGTGTCAATATTCATGTTTGGTTATTGTTTCAGTCAGCTTTTCTTTTACTCTTTTGAAAAGATGGAAAAATGGTAAGGTTTTTTTTTTTAAGTCACTAATTTTATCCAAACTAAAATTAATTTTTTTTCAAAATAGACGTTATGACAGTGTTATAAATCGACTGTACACTGGTATTCAGTGTTACTCTTGTGGAATGAGGTTTACAACTTCACAGACAGATGTATATGCAGATCACTTGGACTGGCATTATCGGCAAAATAGAACTGAGAAAGATGTTAGCAGAAAAGTCACTCACAGACGTTGGTACTACAGTTTAACAGTAAGTAATCCATGTGCATCTGAATAAACTTGTGGATTTCATTTATATTACTCTTTGAAATAATTTAAATAATTGCTGAGAGCAAATGAGTTTTGTGAACAAAATTTGATACCTAGATTATAAACAGTTTGAAAACCATTTTGAGAAGTGTTTTTGTTGAAATTAGAATACTATACAAACTTGACCTAACTTAAAAACTGTAAGGTGACTGATTTTTTTTTTTTACACTGGTAAAAAGTTTGAAATTTATCTTAAAGTCTAGAGTTTAGTGGAAAATTAATGTTGAGATGTTTTTGCTTTATTAGTAGTACTGGGGTTTGAACTTCATGGCTTCCTGCTTGCTAATAAGCAGGTACATACTTGTAAGCCCAGCAGTTAAGATTTTAAAACTAGTTGGGCGCTGGTGGCTCACACATGTAATCCTAGATACTGAGGAGGGTGAGATCTGAGGATTACACTTTAAAGCCAGCTTGGACAGGAAAGTCCGTGAGACTTATCTCCAACAGACCACCAGAAAACCCGTGGTGCTGTGGCTCAAGTGGTAGAGCACTTGCCTTGAGCTGAAGAGCTGAGGGACAGTGCCCAGGCTGAGTTCAAGCCCTATAACCAACATAAAAAAAAAAAATTTTAAAAACTGTTTATCAATAAGTTCCTACAACTTCTTTCTATGGGTTATAGGGCTCAGAGAAAGTATAATATTAAACAATCTACAAGTATATTGTAGAACAATATGTATCCTTTTCAAGTGGCATTACGTTGAAGCAGTAAAAGTACAGAAACAAAACTATTCTCAAAATCAATTACTTTTAAGGACTGGATAGAATTTGAGGAAATAGCTGACCTGGAAGAACGTGCAAAGAGTCAGTTTTTTGAAAAGGTGCATGAAGAAGTTGTGCTTAAAACTCAGGAGGCTGCTAAAGAAAAGGAGTTCCAAAGTGTACCTGCTGGGCCAGCTGGAGCAGTTGAGGTAAGAGAACTGGTTTTCATCCTCTGTAGATATGATAAGTATATACTTTATGTCCCCTAAATGATCTTAAAGATTCTTTTTGGTAATCTCTATCCTTCAGTTTTACATATATGATCTTGGCTTTGTTTCATAATCACTGTGTTTAGATAGTATCAGTGTCCAGCAGTAGTGAGATGTTAAATTACTATTGCCTGGAATGTTGGTGGAATCCTTAAAATGATCTGTCATATATTGGACACTGTTTAAGTTTTGAGGGTTCTTAAATTTTGAACCTAACATGTTTTTATATTTTTATTTTAATGTGTTTAAGCGTTCTGTCAATTTCATTTTACATATGATTGTTTTCTATTTTAGAGTTGTGAAATCTGTCAAGAACAATTTGAACAGTACTGGGATGAAGAGGAGGAGGAGTGGCACTTAAAAAATGCTATTAGAGTAGATGGAAAGGTAATTTTCAGATTTTTATAAGAGACATATTTTGGTTGGGGGGTTAGCTGACCATTTTGAGTCAAGGCTCATCATTTATTGACTAAAAAAATACTGGACTGTAGAGTTTAGAGAGATGTTAGTAGTCATCTGGTTTTATACTTAACCTTGTAAAAGCAGGCTGCAAAGTAGGTTAATGCTAGATTCACAAGTAAGTGTTCTTAATCTAGTTCTTTTTTTGCCTAATCATATTATTCTTATATTTCATCAGTAAAGAAATTTTTTATGAGCTGGGTGTTGGTGGCTCATGCCTATAATCCTAGCTACTCAGTAGGCTGATATCTGAGGATCATAGTTTGAAGCCAGTGTGGGCAAACAAGTCCCTGAGACTCTTTACCTCCAATAAACTACTTAGAAAAAGCTGGAAGTGTGCTCAAGTGGTAGAGCACTAGCCTTGAGCATAAAGGGGCCCAGGGACAGCTCTACTGAAAATCACAAAGGAACTTTAGAGAACTCAGTGTTTCAAACTCATTACAAGGACAGTTTTAGTTACATCCATTTTTGTGACCAGTTTTCCCAAAGATGGCCATTTTCTTGGTTTGAATTGTGAAGAAAACATTTCAGAGTAGCCTATTAATGAATGTGCATATGAACAACTTTTTCTTTTTTCTTCAGATTTATCATCCATCATGTTATGAAGATTATCAAAATGTAAGTTCTTTTTGGTTACTGTGTTTGTTCTCATTTACCTTAATAAATCTTACTTGTCAGTTATTTTTTGTATTGGAGCAATATTGTTTCAATATATTTAAATATATTTTTGTATTTTGACACACTAGGCTGTTACTGAATATTGGCATTAGGCATATATAAATATATTACCTTCCATAATACACAACTAAATTTTGAATTAAAGTCATTCCTTGCTTTCTATTCACACGAATCTTGACATTTATTTGTAATAGACCGTTAGGCCCAAAGAAATGGGGTAAACTAAAGATGAGAAGGATATTGATGGGTGTATAGGCTTCCAGGGATGTGGCATTTTTTAAAATCTTTTCTTTTTACATGCTCCATTTAGCCATGTAATTTTGAATTTTTCTTTAGTGATCACATTTAAGGCTGGTCTTAAAACTGGCAGTTTTTGTTGGGCATTGGTGGCTGACACCTGTAATCCAAAGCTACTCAGGAGGCTGAGATCTAAGTATTGTGGTTCAAAGCCAGCCTGGACAGGAAAATCTGTGATGCTCTTATCTCCAGTTAACTACCAAAAAGTAAAAGCAAGTGTAGCTGTGTGGCTCAAGTGATAGACTAGTAGCCTTTAACAGAAAAGGTCAGGGAAGGAGCCTAGGTTCCAAGTTCAAGTCCCACAACCAGCAAGTGGGAGAAAAATAATCACATTTTTGTATTTGTAGCTCCTGATTTTTAAACTGGATAGAGGAATCTATTGATTGACAAAGAATGCTTTTGAAATAGTAGTTTGGGAGATATATTTAGGTCATGCTAGTTTCAAATATTATTCAGAATATTCAGATATTCTTCAGAATATTCTTTGAATATTTGAAATTGGGATAGTCATTAAAACCTTAGAATATCCTGTGTTATTTATATAGGAGTTAAATACAGAAGCCTGTCCAGTCCATTTTTGGCTGTGTATCTTTTGACAGTTCTATTACTTGAGCCATGAATACAAACTCTTTTTGATGTGGGATATCTTTCACATCGAATCTTGGGTTAAAAAAAAAAATCTAGGGTTGGGAAGGTGGCTCAGTGGTAGAGCGCTTGCCTTGCATGCATGAGGCCCTGGGTTTGATTCCTCAGCACCACATAAGCAAAAAGAAAAAAGCTGGAAGTGGCGCTGTGGCTCAAGTGGTAGAGCACTAGCCTTGATCTGAAGAGCTGAGGGACAGTGACCAGGCCCAGAGTTCAAGCCCCACAACCGGATCCCCCCTTCTCCCCCCCCCAAAAAAAAAAATCTAGTTTTGCCCTAATTTTGTTTGGGCTAGCATATCTTATCTGGGATTACAGGTATAAGCCACCGTTGAGTGTCAACAGCTCTGCTGTTATGCAGTTACTTTTAGATACTGGGACTTAAACTCAGGGATTTTTGTACTTTCTACTAATCCCAGTTTTGAATGTTCAGTGTGTACTTTACTAGCTTGCTGCCTTTGTGGCATATCTGTGTGGGAAAGTGATTTGGTATGTTTTCCTTGGACCATACAAAGGTCTTAAAAAGCTGTATCGTTTAAAAATAATCTTGAACTTCCATCAGAACTTATAGGGCTTTTCATTTTGTAGACATCTTCATTTGATTGTACACCATCTCCCAGCAAGACACCAGTTGAAAACCCTTTGAACATTATGTTGAACATTGTCAAAAACGAATTGCAGGAACCCTGTGAAAGTCCCAAAGTTAAGGAAGAACGAATTGATACCCCACCAGCTTGTACCGAGGAAAGTGTAACATCAGCCACTGAAATTAAGACAGAAAATGATACAGTTGAGTCAGTTTAAATAAAATGAGAAAGGTATGTTTTTCTTAAAAAAAAAAAAAAAGAAAAAAGAAAAAAAGCTGCTGTTGGATCTAGGTGAAGAATTTTTTAATGTATATATAGACATATATCTATATAAATTGCCTAGCTGAGGCAGGGCCTTCAGCTATCATTTGGTTAATAAATACATTTTAGTATTTGCATTTCCTACTGCCTGCACAGATTCAGGTGCTTGTTGTGTGAAAGTTCTGTAGATGTGTGCAAATTTAACAAAATGAAATTGTATGTGTAAAAATGTACGATTTTCACTTGTGAAACTGTAAATTATAAATAAAAATATTTTTGCTATCCATGGAGTGTAATATTTATGCACACCATCAAATATAGTGTTTCTGTGCTTTTTATTGGGCAAAATGGAACTAAGATTTTTTTTCCTGATAGCGTCCCATAATTAAAGGTGGAAGTTTCATCCTTCAAAAGGGGACTGTGAGAGCATTTCAGGGCTTTTCTCAAATAGAAAAGCCAGATTTGAAAGATTTATAAAATAGGATATACACACATGTATCTCCATATGGTTCTCTGTAGACACCGTTCAGATGTCCGTTTTTGGAAAGCGTCTAATGAAGCAGCTTTCATTCTTGAGATTGGACACTGATATCAAGCGATTAACATGAGTACTGAAGATGATTTTTTTTAGAAGCTATTTTCAAATTGTCAGAACAATTTAATGCAGATGAACATATTTCTATTTTAAATTACAGGGAAACTGTGTTCATTGAAACTTGGTTAACCTTTTTCTTTTGTTGGCTTTGATTGAATTAGATGGATACCATGAGCTGTTAATATTCATACATGTAATAAATAGAATAATGAAGAAACCTCTGGTTTGTATTTATTTGAGTGACTTTGTCTTGAGTGACTTTTGTCTTTTACCTGTTACTAAAACGAGTATGGAACCTAATATCTGCTATTTAAGAGGTAGGCACTTAAAATACTGAGTCTTCATTTTTTGCACTTACTATGTGGTACGCAACGGCAGACTTTCTATATGGTTTCTTTGGCCCTTATGTTTAAGGCTGTATGGTAGACTGCCAGGTGCCTGTGGCTCACGCCTGTAATCCTAGCTACTCAGGAGGCTGAGATCTGAGGATCACAGTTCAAAGCCAACCCAGGCAGGAAAGTCCATGAGATTCTTACCTCCACTAAACCATCAGAAGAACGGAAGTAGCACTGTGGCTCAAGCGGTAGAGCACTCACCTTGAGCTGAGAGCTGAAGGACAGTGCCCCAGGCCAAGTTCAGACCCCATTACTGACCCTACCCCCCCCCCCCCCCCAAAAAAAAATGACACCAACTTTAAAGATTCAAAAGTACAAGCATGAGCCGGGTGCTGGTGGCTCATGCCTGTAATCCTAGCTACTCAGAAGGCTGAGATTATGGTTCGAAGCCAGCCTAGGCAGACAAAATCAGACAAAAAGCTGGAAGTGGAGTTGTGGCTCAAGTGGTAGAATGCTAGCCCCCACACACAATATAAAAATTAGGTGGGACAAGGAAGACTTGAGAGTGCTAATAGCTTTGGATGAAACCAAGTAGTATATATTGATAGGATATTTTTGAAGAGTTAATGTATTACACTGATGATAGGACAGTCACTGGATAGTTTAAACAGAAATGACACCCTATAACAGCAATTAAATGTAGAAATCAAAAGTCCTTTAAACTTGAACATTATCAATATAACAGCAAAACTATTGAGAGAATTGCTTGGGGGGGGTCGTCTATTGAAAGTGCAAGCAAAATTTCCTGCTGTACATATTCTGAGCCTACCTATAGCTTTCTACAAATGCTTAAAGGTACAAGATGTTAGGAAGGCAACATTTAAGCAAAGTGTATTAACTACCTATAATCAGGGCCAAGAGTGGATCTCTGGGAACAAATAGGTGGGTGAGATGAAAAAAGTAAAATAGGAAAACTATGGGGAAAAAAGGTTAAGGGAAGAGTAGTCACACAAATCATATAAAAAATGGTAAGTACTGGGTGCCGGGTGGCTCACGCCTGTAATCCTAGCTACTCAAGAGGCTGAGATCTGAGGATCCTGCTTTGATGCCAGCTTGGGCAGGAAAAGTCCGTGAGACTTTTTTTTGGTCGGTCGTGGGGCTTGAACTCTGGGCTTGGGCATTGTCCCTGCGCTCTTTTCTTTAGCTCAAGGGGAGCCCTCTACCACTTGAGCCATAGCGCCACTTTAAGTTTTCTAGTGGTTTATTGGAGATAAGAGACTCATGGACTTTCTTGCCTGGGCTGGCTTTGAACCTCGATCCTCAGATCTAAGCCTCCTGAATAGTTAGGATTACAGGCGTGAGCCACCAGTGCCTGGCTCCACAAGTCTTATCTCCAAAAAACCATTCAGAAAACCAGAAGAGGTGCAGAGCTCAAGTGGTAGAGCGCTAGCTTTGAGCTGAAGAGCTGACGGACAGCGTTCAGGCCCAGAGTTCAAGCCCCATGACTGACAAAATAAAAAATGGTAAGATTGGGCAGTATTTCTTGCTAATGTATGAACAACAGAGTATGTGCTAATGCCATGCACAATAGGTGGTGTAAATGGAAGATAATGAAATATTCTTAGGAAGTTCAACCAAGATAGTAAACATGTGAAGTGGGCTGGAAGAGCTGATGGATGAGATCAGCTTTGGAATGGAGGCAGAGT
This sequence comes from Dipodomys merriami, assembly GCF_024711535.1. Lineage (NCBI taxonomy): Eukaryota > Metazoa > Chordata > Mammalia > Rodentia > Heteromyidae > Dipodomys > Dipodomys merriami. The sequence continues at coordinate 8,741,695 of NW_027203937.1, read as the reverse complement.
TAAAGGAAGTGCTTTGCTTCAACTGGCCACTTATTTCCACTTAGAAATGAAAGTTTAATTCCTATTTTCTCTTTGACATGGGAGGCCAATATGATAGTGATGTAGAACTGCCCTAAATTTATTTGTTCAGAAAATTACAGTGAGTTTTTAAGATTCTCCATCTCTACAGTCTTCTAGTTGATTCTCAGTTGAACACCTCATATTTAAAAAGCTCCAAAAAAGCTGTTAGTTTATACCCCCTACCCTAACTCCTCAGGACGCTGAGATCTGGACTGCAGTTCAAAGCCAGGCCAGGGAAGACCATGAGACTTTGGCCTTGAGCAAAGGAACTGAGGGATAGCACCCAGGCCATGACTTCAAGCCCCATGATGACACACACACACACACACACACACACACACACGCGCGCGCGCACGCACGCACGCACGCACGCACGCACGCAGGCACCCAGGCCATGACTTCAAGCCCCATGACGACACACGCACGCACGCAGGCCATGACACACACACACACACACACACACACACACACACACACACACACACACACACACACACACACACACACACACACACACACACACACACACACACACACACACACACACACACACACACACACCCTGAGGGATAGCACCCAGGCCATGACTTCAAGCCCCATGACGACACACACACACACACACACACACGCCTAAAAACAACAAATTTGATTCTAATGAACAGCCAGATACAGTAGCTAATGTAGAAAGTAAAAGATGTAGACTTCAAACATGGAGCTAGTAATCTAGTCTGCAAAGTGTACCAAGGAAAGCTAAACGAAAATTCAAGAGAAGATGGAATATCTTTTGAATTATTGAGCATACAATATCTAACCAATCTCTAACCTGAAAAGTATAGAGACTGATGACTTGGCTTTAGAATAATTTTTCAACTTAAAACTTCCTAGCTTTGTCATGGGAGGAGGAAGGGATAATGGGTGGGGATGTTATTATCAAAAGTATTATTATATACACATGAAATAGAACAATGAAGCCCATTAAAAATCCTAAAAAGAAAATACAGCAGAGGGGTTGAGTATGTTCGAAGCACATATGCATATATGAGAATACCACAATGAAATTTTTTTTTAACAATGTATGACAATAAGAAACTTTCTAGCTGGGAACCAGTGGCTCACGCCTATAATCCTAGCTACTCAGGAGGCTGAGATCTGAAAATTCTGGTTCGAAGTCAGCCAGGCAGGAAAGTTCATGAAACACTTATCTCCAATTAACCACCAGAAAACTGGAAGTGCTATGGCTCAAGTGGTAGAGTGCTGACCTTGAGCTGAAGAGCTCAGGGACAGTGCCCAGGCCGAGTTCAAGCTCCATGCCCAACCAAAAAAAACCCCAAAAACTTTCTACTTTGATGTTTTGGAAAAGACAAAATAATCTCTTAGCCCGGTGCTGGTGGCTCACGCCGTAGTCCTACGTACTTAGAAGGCTGAGATCTGAGGATCACAATTCAAAACCATCATGGGCAGGAAAGTAAGACTCATCTCCAATTAACCACTAGAAAATTTGAAGTGGTGCTGTGGCTCAAGTGGTAGAGTTGTAGCCTTGAGCTGAAGAGCTCAGTGACAGCACTGAGGCCAGTTCAAGTCCTACAACCAACAACAACAAAAAAAACCAAAACTCAATTCTGGTAAATATAAAGCTTTGTGGAGAAATAACAACATAATGGAATTTTAATTCTCATGTAATAATGAGTTTTTTATATATATTTATTCTAATTATGTGTTTTGGCTGACTAGCCATAATATACTACAAGCACCTCATTATTAAAAGAGGTTTAATAAAAATATTCACAAGTGGGAGGTGTGGCCTAAATGGTGAAGACTCTGCCTAGTAAGTACAAGGCTGAGTTCAGTCTACAGTACCACCAAAAAAGCCAATTAAAAAATCTTTTCAGGAAAAAACAAGGGAATATGTTAACCATGCCTACAACTGGAAAGATGTAGTTGTCTAAAAATGTAAACTGAAAATGGGATGGAAAATTACGTGACTATCCAGCAAGGTGAGAAATAAATGATTGTTGTGTAAGTCAGCTAGTCTACAGTACTGTTACAGCATCCTAAACAGATGTAGAATGTGTCAGCTGCCTGAGGTAATAGGTACTCTGTTGGAGAGGAAGGAAGAATAAAAAATACTGAGTACTTTTTGTTTCTGAATATTTTTTGTAACCCTCTTAGAGCACTTATTTGAGGCTAAGCAATCTAAGGCCAGCCAGCTAAAACGTGTTTATATATATATTATATATATATAAAGTTACACTATTGTATTAATTTGCTTTCCTCATTTCATCAATTGGATGCTTTGAGGGTGGATGCTGAAAGGAGAGCAAAAATGCCTGGGAGAAACACCTAGGCAGATGTGATGGAGGGCAGCCTGAGTAACAAAGTGAGTCTGTCTCATTAAACAAAAAAATCCAACCAGGCCTAGTAGCTCAAGCCCACAATCCTAACTTGGAAGGCAGAGATAAGGAGCACCATAGTTTAATGCCAGGATGGGCAAAAACAAGACTTCCACCTCACTGAATAAGCCAGTCAGTGATATGTGTTTGTCATCCCAGCTAATCTGGAGGATTGTGGCTCACATCTGTAATCCTAGCAACTCAGGAGGCTGAGATCTGAGCACTGTCATTTGAAGCCAGCTCCAGCAAGAAAGGGCCATGAGACTCTTATCCAATTAACCACCATTAAAACTGGAAGTGGGGCTATTGCTCAAGTGGTAGAGCACTATCTTTGAGCAACAAATCTCAGGGACCGTCAGTGCCTAGGCCCTGAGTTCAAGCTCCACAACGCCCAATAAATAAATAAACAAACAATAGAATAAAAATTTTAAAAAGGAGCGTTGTGATTTAGGTTAGCCTGGGGAAAAACTTGAGCCTATATCCCCAAAATGAAAGCAGTAAGGACTGGGGTATGGCTGGCAGAGAACCTGTCTAGCAAGCACAAACCCAATGTTATACCCTAGTAAGTTTTCAGTTCACTGGCAGAAAAGAGTAGAGAAGGTTATAGAACCCACTTGATTTTTTTTTTACCCACTTGATTTTTTTTTTAAATTTTTGCTCTGCCTAGTGTTGGCTGTTTTCTCCTCCTTTGGAATTAGATTCAAATTGCTGACTTACAAGACTGGGTGGGTAGGTGAAGATTGTGCTTTATCATCTCACTAAGAAAAACAGGTGGAGGTGGGAGACTAGTCTCCTAGACACAAAGGATTCTTACTCTCTGGAATGCTATGTCTACTCTGCTGTATTCTGAATTTTTTTTTCAAATGTGCAATTTCTTTTACGGTTAGTCACTTACCTTAAATCCTGTGCATCTGTTTTATCTTCAATTTTACTTAAATTGTTGTCTTGAATATATCAATGACTCATGACTCTTTGCTACACCAGTTGTATTTTTCTCAGCCATTTAATTTGTCCTGGTTCATTACTCTTCAAAACTGTCTTCTTATGCTTTATATGACAGTACAAAAAGATGTTCTAAGATTGAATTTTTTTTCAAAATATAAAAAATATAAGGACAAAAGGTCAAGCCTGCTTTTCATACTTTCTTGCACTATAACCAGAGTAGTATGAATGGTATAGATCGTTATCAAACTTAAAATTCTTTTACAATATTTAGAAATTAAATAAGACTATATATTTTGTACCTGTTATTTTCCAGTATTATGCATTGGTATTGTTGTGAAATATTTTGTATATAAAGATATTTTTGTTAGATATTATTTTGCTGATGAATAATTCATGTTTGTCTAATTACAACTGCAACTGCTGAAGCAACTACATATAGTACAAATCTGATCACACTATGTGAGGACTTATATACTCACACAGTTGCTGCTACATACATATTTTAAGAGTTGTGACCATTATGCTAGCTTCATAGTTTGGAAACATTCCACCCTCTTTTCTGTGTTTTTCCCGGTGATTTTTTTCATGGATAGACTACTTTTTTAATAAGGTTATCTAACTTAAGCCAGGTTTAAAAAACATTGTATTCTCCTAGAAAATTGTCCAAGTCTTATTTCCAGAGAAGGCTACACAAAATAATTCACATGGGATTTTCAAAGACTCTCCTATATATATCCCCTTGCTTTCCAATATTGTCTTCTCCTTTTCTTTCTTAGGTTGAAGAGTACCCAATACTAGGTATTACCAACTTTGACTATTTGAAAATTTTTTTCTTCTTAGTTTTTAAGTTTTATTTTTAAGGATTCTTGCTATTTTCTTCCTTTTTCTATCTTTTCTGCCTGTGTGTATCCTTTAAGGATTTGGCTTATTTATTCAGTGTTTATTTGCTGTATAGCATTAAAAAAATCCTTTGTCATATAAGTGGCTATAAGAACTGTACTAATTTGGAGTCAATCAATGTAGGTTCCAATTTCTCAACTCTTACTTATGTCATCCTGGTTAAATGTGAACTGTTTCTTCATCTGTAAAAATAAAAGTGATACAAATTAAATTTGAAAATATTGGCAAACCATTTTGTACAGACTAGCCCTCTTAAAGGCCTTGTCTCAGTTTTTAAAAATAAGGGGCCTGGAATGATAAATCCGTATTTCCTTTCAAAAGTGAGTTTTTTCATCTACATGACAACCCACCCACCCACTTACAGAATAGTTTCTAAGTAAACAGATATTAGGAATTCCAAGATGAATAAGGTACCATGTCTACCTTTCAGACGTTCAGAGTCCTTGGATGGTGGGGTGAGAGTCAACGGTTAAATAGGTAATTATAATGTGGTAGGATCTAATAAAGGCTAAAGGAATTCAAATTTTGAGCAGGATGTGCAACAAAATCAAGGACCCAGATAGGAAACCTAATTCTGGCATTTGCTACTTACTGGCTGTGGATCGTGCAATTTAGTTCTGTGCCTTTTTCTCCATCTGTCAAATGGAAAAAAATACCTATTTTAGAAGGCTATAGTAACAAGAAAACTAATATAAGGCACTAACAGTGCCAGGCTGATCATATAAACTCGGTAAATAGCAATTACTAACATCACATGCATGCACACGCGTATGAGGAAAAGTAATTTACTGTACCTTTAGACTGAAGAAAGGGTCAAAGGGAATTTTCCAGGTGTGTCCACGGAAACAAGACCAGTTTCTCTCTTCTCGGTACCTGACACAAAACCTGACCCACATACTTGCAACAAATAGTGAACGGAACGAAGTGTTTCAACCATGAGGTCGCAGAGAAAAGATGTGAAAGTAACATGTTACCGCGAGAGAAATCCTTGGATTTCCAGGAGGCTTGAAACAGTCATTCTCACTGACGTGTTGGGGTTTTCACATTGGCTTTAAGAACTTACCTGCTGTGTGCACTAAGCAAATTCTTGGTATCTTGAGTCCCGACAGGTTGAAGGGAGGAAAGCACCCCAAAGGGAATTCTGAGGACTCAGTGATAGCGGTTGCAGCTGCTACCTTCTCTTTAGACTGTTTTTTTTATATGTATGAAACAACAATAATGTAAGAGATTTTCTTGCAACCAGCACTGGGGGAAAATCCAAAAAAAAAAAAAAAAAAATGGTCCCAGGTTTGCCAAGGACGAAAAGGCCCCGCCCGGCCCGCGCTGACCCAGGTCACCGCCGCCAATTGCCGTCCTGGGGGCCCGCATCCGGGTCGCTAAGCACCCAAGAGGGCGAGATCGAAGTCAGGCTGTCCCAGAGACGGGCCTTGGACAGATCTTGGGGTGGGGGGAGACCGACAGGACTCCCCACGAGAACAAGTTCTACACTAGGGCACGGCCAGCCGCACGGGCGAAGCCCTGGAAGAAAAAAAAAAGGGGGGGGGGTGAAAGGGAGGAAGCAGGAAGTGACGCAGACAGGAAGACCCGGATGTGACCGCCCGCGCCGGAAGTTTACTCGTTTCCATGGCTCCGGCTCCGCCTCCACCTTTCCCTCCTGGTGGCCACCCGTTGAGAGGCTGGACAGAGACCCTGGGGAGAGGCTGTCAGGCGCAGGCGGCTGCCGCCTCCGCGACTCGCGTGCGCCGGTGGACGAGGACGGCGGCCGCCTCCCCGGCCCGCACGCGTGGAAGACCGACGGCCGGCACGGTCTGCGCGGCCACCAGTTCAGGGAAAGAGTTAGCGAGGACCAGGAGTTGGGCCGCTGCGACGGCGGGGAGCGGCACCGCGAAGAGCGCCGTCCCCGGCTTCCCGTGGGCAGGATAAACGACGACGTGGGCTTCTCGTGCCGGGACTCGTGGAGAGTCGGCGGAGACCTCGGCCCCCACCGCCATGTCTGTCGGGAGCGGGTCCCGGGCGACGACGGCTACCGGCCCAGCGGCTCCTGGGCGAGAGTGAGGGGGGACCGAGGCTTCCCCCGGAGCTGCGGGGCGAGGGCTGGCGCCGAAGCGGGGCCGTGGCCCAGCGACGCCGGGGAGGCCGTCCGGGAGGGCCGCGGCGGCGGCGGCGGCGGCGGCGGCCTGGGCCTCGGCCTCGGCCTGGGCCTCAGGGGCTCCTGGGACGGCGTCGGGGAAGGCCCGGGCAACCGGGGCCGCGACCAGCGCGGCCGCCCCACGGGCGGCTCCTGGGAGGGGGTCAGCGCGGACGGCAGCAGCCCCGGCCTCAGTAGCTCCTGGGACGGCGTGAGCGACGACCGCGGTTACGTGGCCAGCGACTCCTCGACGGGGAGCTTGGGCGAAGGCGCCAGGCGCCGCTGCCCGAGCGGCTTCTGGGAGAGAGAAAACGAAGACGACGCCTGGGAGAGAAGCGGGAGGGAGGACGGGCCTGCCCGCGCTGACGACGACGGCGACGACGGCGGCGACGACGACGACGACGGCGACAGCCGCAGCCGAAGCAGTGGTTCATGGGTGAGGGCCAGTGAACACCGCCGCAGCAGCCGGGGCCTGGACTCAACGCCTCCCCAGAGCCCCGGGCCGAGGGCACGCGCCATGCCTGGGGTGGACAACTCGGGGGGCTCCTCCGCCTCGGCTGGAGAGACTCCGAACGCGTGTGAGTCCAGACCCCTCTCTGGCCCCTGTCTCTGCCCCCGCTCCCTTCGCTCCCTTCACTTCTGCCCGCAGCAGCCCCAGCACCCGCTCACCCTGTCGCTCCCCTGCCGTCTTATTTTCATCAGTTCCCAAAGCCATTCGCCCTTCCCGCATCCCCTCTCATTTCAGCGTTCCCCCTTGCTTTTTATGTGCACTGTGCCCTTCAGTCTTCTTGAGCAGTTTGACATGAGCTGTTCAGATTTATAAATCCCGTGTGTGTGTGTGTGTGTGTGTGTGTGTGTGTGTGTGTGTGTGTGTGTGTGTGTGTGTGTGTCGGTGTCGGTGTCGGTAGCTTGAAATCAGGGCCTGTGCAATGTCCCTGACCTTTTTTTCTTCTTCTCCTTCCTCTCAAGGCTAGCTCTCTACTACTTGAACCACAGCTCCACTTCAGCTTAGTGGTGGTTAATTGGAGATGAGAGTCTTAGGGACTTTCCTATCCAGGCTGGCTTCGAACCACAACCCTCAGATCTCAGCTTCCTGAGCAGCTAGATTACAAGTGGGAGGCACTGGTGCGTGCATGCCTAGCCTAGCTTTAGTTGGCCGTTTTTTGTTTTTTACCTCTCTCATTTTTATTTATCTATATATTCAATTGTATTTTATTGTAAAGATGCTGTACAGAGGGGTTATAGTTACATGAGTAAGGCAATGAGTACTTTTCTTGTCAAGCATTGTTACCCTCTCCCACTATCCCTTCCCTCCCCTACGTCATTCATTCCTCCCCCCTCCCCCAAGTTGTAAAGTTCATTTCCAATATACTGTCTTGTGGGTATCATTGTTGCAAAGGGTCATCCTGTGTCCTTGTTTCAGCGTTTTTTTTTTTATTCCTCTTCCCCTCCCCAAATCAGACAGATGTATATACAAGATGCAGGGTACCTTAATCAAGTACAGTGACAACAGGGGATAGGGGAAGAAAATACAAAGGAAACAAAAAAAAAGTCACATTAAAAACAACAACAACAAAGAAAGATCTCTTGAATCCATATCTTGGAGCTCATTTCACTTAGCATCATCTTATATGGTCATATGTACATAGCTTTTGAGCTTTTCTGCTCATCTGATAAAATTATCCTAGATGTATACTAATTATTGCAAATGAGGGAAAGCATGGGACCTATATTTCTTTGGGTCTGGCTTACTTCAATTAATAAGATTTTTTTCCAAGTTTTTCCATTTCCTAACAAAAGGGGCGGTGTCATTCTTTCTGATGGAAGCATAGAATTCATATATGTATATCACATTTTTTTGATCCATCTACTGAGGGGCATCAGGGTTGGTTCCATATCTTAGCTATGGTGAATAATGCTGCAATAAACATAATTATGCTGTTAGCTTTAGTATGGCCTTGTTTATGATCATTTGGGTAGATGCCCAGAAGTGGGATTGCTGGGTCATAGGGGAGATCTATGTGTAGTCTTTTGAGGAACCTCCATAATTCCACAGTGGTTGAACAAGTTTACACTCTCACCAACAGTGCAGTTGAGTTCCCTTTGGCCACATCCCCTCTAGCATCTGTTGTTTTTAGATTTCTTATTACCTGGCTATTTTTGAGAGAGAGTCTTGACAACTTTTCTGCCCAGGATAGCTTCAAATCATGATCTTCTGTATCTCATCCTCTTTACTAGCTAGGACTATAGGTGTGAACAACAGGCACTCAGCTTTCCCCTCTCCCCCCTTGCCCTTCCCTTCCCTGTTTCTTTCCTTTCTTCCTCTCTGTTCTTCCTTTTTTTATTTTTGCCAGCCCCGGGGCTTGAACTAAGGGCCTGGGTTCTGTCCCTGAGCCTCTTGTGCTCAAGGCTAGTGCTTTATCACTTGAGCCACAGTGCCATTTCTGGCCTTTTCTGTACCGATGAATTGAATCCAGGGCTTCATGCATGCTAGGCAAGCACTCTACCACTAAGCCACATTCCCAGCCCTTGTCTTTCTTCCTTTTGATTGTGACTCACTATGTAGCACATACAGGCCACCAAATTTCTCTCCTCCTGCCTCAGCCTCCCTAGTGCTGGGATTATAGGAACGTACCACTACACACAGCTTAGAAAAAGCTAAGACAAATCTAACATTGGCACCTAAAACGTACATCTCTTTTTATTTATACATTTCTGTTCTGGTAATCTTTGAGTACTTCAAGATCAACATTATAAAATGTAGTTTTGTTCATATGTCTTCATTTCCTTTAGTATTTGCTACCTCAGTTTACATCACCATAGCACTCCAGTGACTAAGCTAATACACGTTGGAGTTACACCATGCCTCTTCCCTATTTTCAATCACTATAACCATTAAAATTTAGTTCATATTATTTTCTTCAATATTTGTTGAATCTTCATTTCAGTTCCATTGCCACTATCTTATCTATGAGTTCCTGAGGGTAGAGATCATGTCTTCATCTTTTTATACTTTTACTAATCATCAAATTAATCTTAAATGAAAGGATTGGTGAGTTAAAGAATGAATTGGGATGGAATATGGTGAGAAAAAAGGGTTTAAAATTAAGTGGGGGGTCAAATGATGGGGGAAATGAACTGTCATGTTGAGCATTTGGATTTTGTTCTATAGACTACCTGTGGCCACCAGTCACCACTAGAGAAGAGACTTGAAGTGGCCAAGAATAATATTTCTGTATAAAGTAGATTGGAAATACTATTTATAGTAGTTTAAAGGTAAAGAACAAAGATCTAACCCAGTGGACTAGCATCATTGAACATTTACTAGTGTTTGTGTCTTTCTTGCTCCCTTTCCCAGTTGTATATATTCTTATTGTTCTTCAAGGTCTTGCTCTTGTTTCCTTTTTCTCTATAATGTCATTGATTTGTCCTTTTTTTTGCGTGTTGGTATTGGGGCTTGGTCTGGGTGCTGTCCCTTCTTTGCTCAAGGCTAGTGCTCTGCCACTTTGAGCCACACCTCCACTTCTGGTTTTGGGGTAGGTAAATGGAGATAACAGTCTCATGGATTTTCTTGCTCAGGCTGGCTTTGAACCATAATCCTCAGATCTCAATCTCCTGAGTAGCTAGGATTACAAGTGAGAGCCACCAGCTGATTAGTAGTTCTTAATTATTTTTTGTTGTCTAGGTGAGGTATAGAGGGGTTACAGTTATATAAACAAGGTAATAAGTACATTTTTTGTCAAACTTATTACCCTATTCCTCATTTTTTTCCTGCTTTCCCTCCCCCATTCTTAATTTTACTAATCCTCACTGCTGTTAGCTTTTTTTCCCTCATTACATTTATCCAAAAAGATTCTGAAGTGTTGGAGGAAAGGAAATGTATAAAATCCACATGTATTTTTTATAATACATGTGCTTGGTACATGATAGATAGAAATTTTGAGTATATGTAAATCTTTTGCTAAGGGTTAGTATATGGTATGCTTTTATTGTAAGATATGATTCTAGCCTTTGATTACTGGGCTTGGTAGTATGTGCCTGCAGTCCCAGATGCTTGAGGGACAGAGGTGGGAAGATCAATGAAATCTAGCAGTTTGAGCTTAACCTAAATAACATAAGGGAATCCTATCTCAAAAAGAAATTAACATTCTGCTTGTGAAGAAGAAATCCATACAAGTAAATGCTAGTACAAGTGTACATAGCTTATTTGCGTGAATATTGGCTATTTTCAGCGCAAGTAGAGGTTAGGAATCTTGCTTTTTTGTCTTTTTTTTAAGAGAATGTTTTGATTGAAATATTCCTTTTTCAGTAACTATTAATGCTAAATAATTTTATTGTTGCTGGCTTACAGTGCACATTAAAATACTTCACAGTCCAGTAAACTAGATAATGTCTCAATGTTTATAAAAATAAAAATATTGATAAAATATGTCTGTATATGTGAAATAAAGCTTGATGATTTTTTCACTGGTGAGTTGGCTGTTGTTAAAAAGAATTGATTGAGTATACTTTGTCCAAAGTTGTCATGCTCTATTTGCCCTGCCATGATATGAAGTGATTTGTTCTTGGGTTTTTACACTGATACTCTGTGGGGTTTCTGAAGGTAAAAATATAGGGCCTCTCTAAGAGTGAAGACCCTAGGAGTTTCTTTGTGTGTGTGTGTGTGTGTGTGTGTGTGTGTGTGTGTGTGTGTGTGTGTGTGTGTGTGTGTGTGTGTGTGTGCTTGTGTGCTTGTACTTGGGCTTGAACTCAGGGCCTAGGCTCTGTCCCTTAGCATTTTTGGTCAATGCTAGTGCTCTATCACTTGACCCATACCTCCACTTCTGGCTTTTGGTAGTTAATTGGTGATACGAGAATTGGCGTTAAGTGCCTCATAGGTTTTCCTGCCTGGGCTGGTTTTAAACCTCAATTATCAGATTTCAGCTTCTTGAGTAGCTAGGATTGCAGGCATGAGGCTTGAACTGTAGGTCTGGGTGCTGTTCCTCAGCTTTTCAGCTCAAGGCTAGTACTCTACCACTTGAGCCACAGTGCCACTTCCAGTTTTCTGGTGGTTTATTAGAAATAAGAGTCTCATGGCGTTTCCTGGCCATGCTGGCTTTGAACTGCAATCCTCAGATCTCAGCCCCCTGAGTAGCTAGGATTACAGGCATGAGCCACAGGTGCCTGGCTGTGTTTCCCATTTTTAAGAGAGTCAAATCCTGAGCAAGTCATTAGACTAACTACCCAAGCACTTGTACCAATTTATTACTACAGTAGCTTCTGGTTTAAGTAAGCTGAACTTAGCTACATTTGTCTGTACATGTTTTCTTTTCCATATTTGAAAGGGAATTTAGCTTTGAGGTCTCTGTTCTCAGGTCCAAGGAAAGTTGTTGATTTTCTGTCTGTGTATTCAGTTTTTTTCCTATAAGGATGAAAATGACAGCTTTCATGTCAGAACTAAAATGGGAAGTGGAGTTAAGGTGTTCATCACAAATATCTCTGTAATCAGTTATTTGGAAAGCTGATAAGAGTTTGTGGTTTCTATAGAATGATTGGTTTAGTCCTTTTTTGTGTATGTGGTTCTGAAGCATTTGACTTTTCAATAGATTCCAAGAAGAAAGTGCATTTTGGTAGCATTCATGATGCAATACGGGCTGGAGATGTAAAGCAGCTTTCAGAAATTGTAGAACATGGAACCAACATTAATGAAGCTGATCTTCTTCATAAATTTACCCCTTTACAGTGGGCAGCACATTCTGGAAGTTTGGAGGTAAGAAGCTATATATATATAATTAAACTAAGATAGCTTTCTTTTGGCTTTTTGACTAGCACCATAGTGGTAGGGAAGAACAAGCATCTTACAAAAGGCCAAGGGAGCCAAGAAGAAAATGTTTGATCCATTTTCTAAGAAGGATTGGTATGATGTGAAAGCACTGGCCACGTTCAACAAAAGGAATATTTGTAAAACACTAGTCACAAGGACCCAAGGAACCAAAATGGCATCTGATGGCCTCAAAGGTTGGGTGTTTGAGATGGGCCTTGCTGATCTGCAGAATGATGAAGTTGTATTTAGAAAATTCAAGCTAATTACTGTTCAGGGCAAGAAACTGCCTCACCAACTTCCATGGCATGGATCTCAACTGAGACGAAATGTGTTCTATGGTCAAAAAGTAGCAGACCATAATTGAAGCTCATGTTGATGTGAAGACTAAAGATGGTTATTTGCTTCATCTCTTTTGTGTTGGTTTTACTAAAAACCCAACAATCAGATCTGCAAGACCTCCTATGCTCAGCACCAGCAGGTCTGCCGGATCTGGAAGGAGATGATGGAAATCATGACCCAAGAAGTGAAGACAAATGACTTGAAAGAAGTAGCTAATAACATTTGATTCCAGATGCATTGGGAAAGACATAGAAAAGGTTTGCCAGTCTATGTACTTCATGATGTCTTCATTAGCAAACTGAAAATGCTGAAGAAGATCAAGTTTGAATTGGAAAAACTTATTGAGCCTCATGGTGAAGGTGGTAGTTCTGGAAAAGCTACTGGTTACAAGACTGGTGCTAAAGTTGAGCAAGCTGATGGATAAAAACCACCAGTCCAAGAATCTGTTTAAAGTTCAATTTTAATCGTGACAAAAGGGCTATTTGTGAAAAAAAAAACTACTAAGATAACTTTATAACTCTAGCAGTTTTATATTTGCAGTGAATAGGGCTGGGATCTTACGCTAGGTACTGTAAATAGTTTTTTCAATTCAGCCTAATGTTTGGATGTTATGTTTCTATTCGGACTTTATAACAAATTATCCCCAAACTTAGTGTCATAAAATAGCCACTTATTTATGCTCGTTAGTGAACCAATAACTTGGATCCCAGGAATAGCTTATCTCTGCTCCATAATGTCAGCTGGAAGATTCAAGAGCTGGGGCTAGAATTTTCACAAACCTTGCTAACACAGGTACCTGGTAGTTGGCTGGCTTTTGTGTGCCATTTTGTGAGTTATGGCCACTCAGGCTAGCTTCTTCATAATATGGTACCTAGGTTCTAAAAGCAATCACAAGATGATAATTTATACAGGATAACATAATACCTGTCCTAGCATTTTTTTCTATAATAGCTTCAGATATTTAGAAAAAAATATAACATTGTATCCTAAGAACTCTGATGTGAACACTCCTCATTCTAACTCCAAAGATAAATATTTTGTAGACTGGGTTTATTAGTCCCAGCCATGTTTTTGCTATTATTATGCATGATTTTATAATTCTTTTGGTTAGTGTGATATAAATTATATGTATACTTTTCAGCTTGTTTTATTTGTTCAAGGATATGATTTTGAACTTTAATAATGTAGATTAATATATGTAATCTAGTTAATTTCTTTCAACAACATTGTAATAGTCTATTCCTAGACTGAAAATAGTTTTAATTATTCCTTTTTCTAATGATGGTTTTATTTTTTTAGCTTATACAAACAATGCTTAGTAAATTTTTTTTTGGGGGGGGGTCTGGTCGTGGGGCCTGAACTCTGGGCCTGGGCCCTGTCCCTCAGCTGTTCAGCTCAAGGCTAGCGCTCTACCACTTGAGTCACAGCGCCACTTCCGGCTTTTTTTTTCTTTTTGCTTATGTGGTACTGAGAAATCGAACCCAGGGCCTCAGGCATGTAAGGCAAGTGCTCTACCACTGAGCCACCTTCCCAGCCCCTCCTTAGTAAATATTTTTATGCATGTTATCTTCTATTCTTGGCCTGTGTATAAGGACAATGGGAATTTTTCTCATATATCACGACTTAGTGTGATTGGGGTGCTTATTTTAACTGCTACATTTTTGGGTGCATATGCCACAGGCAATCATAAATGTGTCTTCCTCTTCACACACACACACACACACACACACTCACTCAAATATACACATATACAGATACAGATACACAGACACACAGCTTTCTATGAGCATGACTGTTTGATGTGGTTTTTGTCCTTATTTGGACTTCTGCTTCATATAAGCCAGACTGGCTCAGAGAATCTCCTTCTATTTGTGTGCCTCAATTGAAGTAAACAAGACATTTTTACTTTGCCTGTCAGTAATACATATTATGTGGGAGAAATGGTTCTTTATGTTCTTGTATCCCTTCTGTATATTCTCTGTGTCCCTCCCCCACCAAATCTCTATTTGATCTGTATTCCATTATTACCTGTTTTGGATATTTCACATTATTAACATATGTGACAGTATCATATTGATACAGTCAAAACTGGTCAATAGCTCAGTTGATTCTTCCTCATTTTTGTCTCCTGAATTGTTTGATTCTGTCCACCTATTATCCAACTTTATCTCCTGACATACTTTTTATGCTGAAATGACAACTGTCATTTCCCAAACTAGTCCACTGTTTCATATTATCATATACTGCATATATATATATATATGTGTATATATATATATATATGCTATTTCATTTCCTGGGTGTCTCCTCTTTCCCCAGTTTTTCTGGTTAAAGCATGGATCAAGTAGCATCTACTTGGTCAAGACTTCTGTTTCCTCCTTCAGTAACATCCAACTACTTACTTATTCCTGAGTACTACCCCTAAATCATCTTCATTTTCCAAATTGTAATTATCACATTGAGTCATGCTTTCTGTCAGAATTTGAGTTCTTTGAAGGTAGCATTTAAGTTTATTACGTAGTTTATTTCACAACACCTAGCATAGTGTCTAGTATTTAGGTGTTACATCATAGGTTTCAGTCAATGTTTGTTGCACTGCTGAATTTTTTCAGTTAATTTTATATTTGTATGTTTAATATTGAACATATAGTAATAGAGATGTTTAAGAAAAGTTTATTGAAGAAGTAGAGGTGTAGCTCAAGGGATAGAGTGCCACCCTTGAGAGAAAAAAACAGGCAAGAGTGAAAGGTCCTGAGTTTGAGCTCCAGTACTAACATAGCAAAACAAGCAAAAGAAGTTTGTTGAATCTTAGCTAAAGTAATATAAGCCAAAAAGTTTAGTGGTTTTTTTTACATGCATACTAAAAAATGACCTCCTAAATGTTTACTAGAGCACCTTCACATTTTGTTATTCCTTTGATACTTCATGAGCGTTGGGGTCCTTGAACACTGATAGTATGAAGCAATCACTGACTTAACAACTGATGAAAACTATGCTTTATTACCCTTCATTTTTTTCTTTTGTTAGATGAAATCTATTGAACCGCTGTAGAGAACATTCTATTTCAGATATACTTTTCAACTAACAAACTTACATCTAACTTTAAAAAATAATTGTTCTGGGCTGGGAAGGTGGCTCAGTGGTAGAGTGCTTGCCTTGCATGCCTAAGGCCCTGGGTTCGATTCCTCAGCACCACATAAACAAAAAGAAAAAAGCCGGAAGTGGCGCCATGGCTCAAGTGGTAGAGCACTAGCCTTGAGCTGAAGAGCTGAGGGACAGCGCCCAGGCCCAGAGTACAGGCCCCACGACCGGACCCAAAAAAAAAAAAAATAATTGTTCTGTGTTTATCTACATTCTCTATTTGATGAGTCTTTGGTATACTTCCCTTTAATTCTTAAATACAATTATTGTTCTTGAGTATATTTATTTATTTATTTTGGTCTGGTTGTGGAGCCTGAACTCTGGGCCTGGGCGCTGTCCCTCAGTTCTTTTGCTCAAGGCTTAGCGCTCTACCACTTGAGCCACAGTGCCACTTCCGGCTTTTTTCTTTTTGCTTATGTGGTGCTGAGGAATCGAACCCAGAGCCTCATGCATGCAAGGCAAGCACTCTACCACTGAGCCACCTTCCCAGCCCCTTCAGTATATTTATAATAGCTGCTTTGAAATCTCTCTAACTCTAATACCTTGGTCATTTTTCTTTGTCTCAGAATTTTTAAGGTTTTACTTGACATTTTGAAAACTGGGCATTTTAGAGAATAAAGTAATGCTGACATCAGCTGGGCGCTGGTGGCTCACACCAGTAATCCTAGCTACTCAGGAGGCTGAGATCTGAGGGCCACAGGTTCAAAGCCAGCCCGGACAGGAAAGTCCGTGAGACTTATCTCCAAGAAACCACTCAGAAAACCTGAAGTGGCACTGTAGCTCAAGTGGTAGAGTGCTCACCTTGAGCTGAAGAGCTGAGGGACAGTGCCCAGGCCCAGAGTTCAAGCCTCATGACCGATCCCCCCTCCGCCCCCCAAATGCTGGCATCAGATCCTTCTTCCCTGCCCAATGGTGATTTTTGCTAGTTGTTTGTTGTAAGCTGCTTGGACTAATTGTGTGGAGTCTGTTTCCCCCATAGTGTGTGGCCACTGATGTCTCTGCTCAGACTTTAAAAAAAATAGCTTTTATATTAACTTTATTTGTGCTAGTGGTAAGAGTTAAACTCAGGGCCTTAAGCTCTCATGAATCTTTTTCTACTCACTACTAGATCTCTACCACTTGAGACTCACTTCCAGTTCCTCTTTTTTTCTGGTTAATTGGAGATGAAAATCTGCTGACTTTGGACCATGATCCTCAGATCTCAACCTACTGACTAACTGTGACTTTAGATTCACATTTTTGTGCTCAGTTGTTAAATTGATTTTTGATGAAGATGCAAATTCATTTTAATGGGGAACAGATAATATTTTTATTAAGTGATTCTGGCAGTATTAGATTTTTTTTTGTTAGTCATGGGCTTTGAACTCTGGGCCTGGGCGCTGTCCCTGAGTTCTTCATCTTAAGGCTAGCACTCTACCACTTGAGCCACAGCACCACTTCTGGCTTTTTTCTCTTTATGTGGTGTTGAGGAATCAAATTCAGGGCTTCATGCATGCAAAGCAAGCACTCTACCACTGAGCCACCTTCCCAGCCCAATATTAGATATTTATATGTAAAAAAAAAAAATGAACCTTAGCCAGGCGTCGGTGGCTTAGGCCTGTAATCCTAGCTAATCAGGAGGCTGAGATCTGAGGATCGCAGTTCAAAGCCAGCCCGGACAGGAAAGTCCGTGAAACTCTTATCTCCAATAAAACCACCAGAAGACCGGAAGTGGCGCTATAGCTCAAGTGGTAGAGTGCTAGCCTTGAGCCAAAGAGCTGAGGAATAGCGCCCAGGCCCAGAGTTCAAGCCCCATGACCAACAACAACAAAAAATGAACCTTGGCCCACACAAAGCACCATATCCAAAATTTTTCAAAACAGACAAGAAATAAGTATAAAACTTGCAAAATTGTAATTTGTAAAGCTTATAGAAGAAAACCTAGGAGAAAATATTTACAAATCATATACTAAGAACTGTAGCCAGCTTAAATAAAGTACTCTCAGAACTCAACAGTAAAACAAACAAATCTATAAATGGGCAAAACAGTGAATATCTGAGTGCCAGTGCCTTACTTTTGTAATCCTACCTGCTAAGGAGGCTGAGATCTGAGGATTGCGGTTCAGAGCCACCAGGGCAGACAAGTCTGAGAAACACTTATTTCTAATTGGCCAGCAAAAAGCCAGAAGTGGAGCTATAGCTTAAGTGCTAGAGTGCTAGCCTTGAGTAAAAAAGCTAAATGAGAGCTGGAGGCCCTGAGTTCAAGTCTTAGTACCAGCACACACACACAAAAGTAAAATAGACATTTTCTCTAAGAGAACATATAGATGGCAGTTGAATATTCAATATCATTATCCATTAGTGAAATGCAAATTGAAATTATAATGAGATGCCACTCTGAAGCCACAAGAATGTCAAAAATGAAACAAAACATCCCCCCAAAGATGATACCAAATATTGCTAAGAATATGGGGAATCTGGAATTCTAATTTTTGGCTGCTGAGAATGTAAGATAGCCAATTTGTAAAACAGCTGGGCAGGATTTTTTTAAATAAAGCACACATATATTTTCATATCCTTGCAACCTTGTTTCTACATATGAAGAGCAATGTCAAATCAATGTATGAAAGTTTAAAGTGGATTTATTCTCCAGTATCTGAACAATGCCCATGAATACTTATTGAATAAGTAAATTCCTATGATTATTAGTGAGACTGAGCCTTTTAAAATATTTTGTTGGTTTCTGATTTCTGTGACAGACAAAGCATATCATGTTGCTGTGCTTGTGCTTTTGTTTTCCTATTTTTTTTTCTTCCAGTTTTGGGGTTTGACCTGAGGGCCTTGTGCTAACTAGGCAAGTGCTCTTTACACTTGAGCCATACTTCCAGTCCTTGCTTTTATTTTTCTGGTTTATTCAGTCATTTATGATGTTTTTCGCTGGGAATTTCATTATAGTGGACTAACTTTAAAAGCTAAAAAAAATACTAACAACATTCAATTTGTCTCTTGTTAACATGGTTATTTTCTTAGTGTCTTCATTGGCTGCTCTGGCATGGAGCTGATGTCACACAAAGTACTGCAAGAGGCTGGACAGCAGCTCACATAGCTGCAATCAGGGGTCAGGATGCTTGTATGCAGGTAATAATAACTTAGCTTACTTAAAATTTTTTGTTGTTATTATAAAGATGATATACAGAAGGGGTATAGTTATATGTCAGGTAAAGAGTAAGCTTGGCTTACATTTTAAAAATTCAGTGATTTCAATTACTTTAGCATATAGAAATTAGTTATTTCCAGTGATTGATATGTTGGCAATAATTACCAATTCAGACAAATGATATGAACCAGAGATCCTTTAATCTGTGAAGTATGTGGCTGTTTTGGGTGATTGTTGTGGGAGATTTCACAATATTCTCAGAGTATTATCTACTTTATAGCTTGCTGCTGTAGTCCAAATTACCATGTTCAAATCTTTTTTAAATGTTTTTTATTGTAAAAATGCTGTACAGAGGGGTTACAGTTACACGAGCAAGGTAATGAGTACATTTCCTATTGAGTATTGTTGCCTCCTCCTTTGTTAACATGTTCAAATCTTAACCCTCAAATACTGGGTATCAATTTGAGAAGCTAATGAAAGGAAAGAGAAGACTACAGAAGTTACTTCAGAGGCCATCAGGATCAAATAAAGCTTTACTTAATGCTTTCTTCTGCCAACTGTTACTTCAAGTTATTTCCTGTGCTTTGATTATCTTTTTCTTCCTTCTCAGAGCTTTTGTGGTACTTTTTTTTTTTGTCACTCCTGGTGCTTGAACTCAGGGCATGGGCACTGTCTCTGAGTTTATTTTGCTCAAGGCTAGAGCACTCTACTACTTGAGCCACAGCTCCACTTCCAGCTTTTTCTATGTATGTGGTCCTGAGGAATGGAACTCAGGGCTTCACGCATGTTAGGCAAGCACTCTACCACTAAGCCACATTCCCAACACTGTTGTACTTTTTTTTGGTGTGTGTGTGGGTATAGCGATCCTTTATAGCGATTCTAGCTTTTCCTTATTATGGACTGCTATGTATTGTTGATTATCTTGAACTCTGGGCTTTGAGTT
Source organism: Dipodomys merriami (assembly GCF_024711535.1). Classification (NCBI taxonomy): domain Eukaryota; kingdom Metazoa; phylum Chordata; class Mammalia; order Rodentia; family Heteromyidae; genus Dipodomys; species Dipodomys merriami. The sequence goes on along the minus strand of NW_027203937.1, from coordinate 8,721,910 downwards.
CTCCTTTAGCTTTTTCTGCTCAAGGCTGGTAGGTGCTGCTTTACAGTTAGCTACAACTCCCCTGCTGGTTATTTGCTGATAAATTGGAGATCTCCGGGACTTCCTGCCTGGCCTTGCTTTGAACCAGGATCTTCAGATATCAGCCTCCTGAGTAGTTAGGATTATAGGCGTGAGCCACTAGTGCCAGGCTTTGTTGATTATCTTTATCTATGTTTTCTACATCCTAAGTTTTATATTTTTTCATGATTTTGGAACACAGTACGTGCTCAATATATCAGTTGTTTGTTAGTTTTATCATACAAAAATGTGGAAATCATACTTTCTAAAACCCTTCATAGGAGTTATAGCTGAGGAATCCTTTGTCGAGATAATGATAAATAAAGATTGATTAAAAGAGAGAGGAAGGGTTAGGCTTGGTGATATGCTATTGTAATCCTAGAACTCTGGAAGGGGAGACAGGAGAACCACAAGTTCAAAGCTAGCTTGAGCTATCGAGAGAGTCCAGGCTATCTTGACCTACATAATGAGCCACTGCCTCAACACAAAGATAAAAACACAAAAAAGGAAGACAGAGAAAGAAAGAGGAGAGAAGGGAAGGAAAAATAGTGGGGAGAGGAAAGCTGAGGAAGAAACTAATTTAAAAAATATTAACTAGGGATTGGGCATGAAGCTTTGTGATATAATACATGCTTAGTGTGGTGAAGGCCCTGGATTAAATTCTTAGCATCAAAAAGTAAAAATTTGATAGTTTTTTTTTTTATTAAATGCTTTATTTTTTAAGAACAGTTTTAGTTTGAGCAAAGTTGAGCAGGAGGTACGAGGTACAGGGATTTCTCATTGATGAGTGGAAGAACTGATTTCTTAACTGATAAATCTATACTGATACCTCATCTCATAATCATCCCAAGTCTGTAGATTACATTTGAGTTCACTATTGGTTTTGAGATATGTATTATATATTTATCTTTATCTAGAGATATCTCTACTGTTATAATATCATGTAGAGTAGTTTCACTTTAATAAAATTCGTCTTTACTCCATCTGTTCATCCTTCCCTTTCTCCTAACCCCTGACAACCACTACATTTTTTTTTTTTTTTTTTTTTGGTTTGGTCTCGGGGCTTGAATTCTGGGCTTGGACGCTGTCCTTGCATTCTTCAGCTCAAGGTGAGCACTCTACTTGAGGCACAGCGCCAATTTTCTAGCAACCACTAATTTTTTGATTCTCTTTGTAATTTTGCTTTTTCCAGGATGCTATATAATTAAAATTACATGGAACTTGACCTTTCTAGATTATCTTCATTCACTTAATAAAATACATGTTTTTTCATAGGTTGATAGTTCATCTTTCTCTTTCTCTCTTCCTGTTTTATCAGACAGTGTCTCACTATGTAGCCCAACCTGGCCTTGAACTTGTGATCCTCCTGCTTTATTTTCAAAGTGCTGGGATTATAGACATGCAATAGCATATCTGGTACTCATTTCTTTTAGTACTGAATAATGTTCCATTGTATGAATGTACAACTGCTTGATTTTCATTCACCTATTGAAAATTATCTTTGTTGCTTTCAAGTTCTGGCAGTCATGAATAAGGTTGCAATAAACATTCATATTCAGGTTTTTGTGTAAACATAAATTTTCAACCAAGGAGTATGACTTATGGGTTATCAGATTATGTATAGTTACGTGTGTGTGTGTGTGTGTGTGTGTGTGTGTGTGTGTGTGTGTGTGTGTGTGTGTGTGTGTGTGTGTATCCATGTGTCCAATTGGAGCTCTTGCTTGGGTTTTTTGGTTAGCTGGCCTTCTACTACTTGAGCCATACCTCTAGTTTTCTAGAATTTTACTGCTTAGTTGGAGATTATTTCTCAGATTTGTCTTCCCAAGCTGGCTGTGAACTATGGATCCTCAGGTCTTAGCCTCCTGAGTAACTAGTATTACAGGTGTGCACCACCAACATGAATCCTAATGTGTATTTCTTGTTCAGAAATAATTTTCTTTGCTTATCTCCTCAAAAGCATGGCTTCCTTGAGAAGAAAGAGAATGCCTTTTATCTTTGTTTCCAGGATAGTTGGGCACTCTAAGCAGACACTTAGGATATGGTGGAAGGAAGAAAGCTTTTTCCTGGTTGAGCCAGCAATATCTGGATATATTTAGTTTTTTAAGAAACTGCATTTCTTTTTAACCAAAATAGTACCATTTTTTTAGGCTAGCTCCTAACTTGCAACAAATGAGAGTACTTGTTGTTCCTCGTTTCTGCCAGCATGTGACATTTTTGGTGTTAATAATTTTGGTTTTTCTAATAAGTAGGTAGTGGTATCTTAATGTGAGTTTCCCTGATCATATTTGATATATGGAGCATTTTTTCATATCCTGTGTGCCACACATATATCTTCTTTGGTAAGGTGTCTGGCTCCTCTCTCTCTCTTTCTCTCTCTGTCTCTGTTTCTGTCTGTCTCTGTCTGTCTCTGTCTCTGTCTTTTACTGAATGCAAGGTATCCTTCATGTTAAGCAAGCACTGAGCTACATCCCAAGCCATTTTTGCTTTTATTTTTCAGATAAGGTTTCACACTTTTTGCTTGACACAAGCCTGGGACTTCTTGCCTATACCTCCTGTGTAGTGAAGATTACATGCATGTATCACCACACCTCTTCCCCTGCCCCACTGTTATTTGTTTATTTGTTTTGTTGGTCGAGGGCTTGAACTCTAGCTGTCCCTGAACTCTTCAGCTCAAGGCAACCACTCTACCACTTGAGCCACATTGCCACTTCCAGTTTTCTGGTGATTTATTGGAGATAAGAGTCTCCTGGAGCCAGGTGCTGGTGGCTCACACCTGTAATCCTAGCTACTCAGGAGGCTGAGCTCTGAGGATCACTGCTCAAAGCCAGCCCGGGCAGGAAAGTCTGTGAGACTTTTATCTCCAATAAACCACTAGAAAACCAGAAGTGGTGCTGTGGCTCAAGCGGTAGAGTGCTCGCCTTGAGTTGAAGAGCTGAGGGATAGCTCTCAAGCCCAGAGTTCAAGCCCGATGACTGACAAAAAGAAATAAAAGAGTCTCATGGACTTTCTTGCCCAGGCTTTGAACCTTGATCCTCAGATCTCAGCCTCCTGAGTAGCTAGGATTACAGGTGTGAGCCACCAGCTCTTGGCTTATTTATTCATTTTTATTATAAAAGTTATATACGGAGGGAAGGATTACAGTTATATAAATCCCATAAAGAGTACATTTCTTTTTGGACAGTGTCACTCCTTCCCTCACTCCTGCCCCAATTTTTTTTTGTTTTTGTTTTTGTTTTTTTTGGTTGGTCGTGGGGCTTGAACTCTGGGCCTGGGCGCTGTCCCTGCGCTCTTCAGCTCAAGGCGAGTGCTCTACCGCTTGAGCCACAGCGCCACTTCCCTGCCCCAATTTTTAAACCTAAGGCATTAACAAACTTTTACTACTTTATTAAAATACAAATAATCCTTAATACCACAGTCAGTAGAAGTTAACATGCATCTTTCCCCCCCTCTTTTTGTTATACATAAATAGTCCAAGGGTGGTATGTTGTTTCCATTGTGACAAATCCAGAGATGTCTTTTTATTCTCTTGCCAGTGTCTTTGTAGAGCAGCAGTTTTTAAAAATTTTAATGGTGTTCAGTTTGTCAATTCTTTCTTTCTTTCTTTAATTGTGCCTTTGGTGTTGTATTTCAAAAGTTATAACCTATGCTCTTATACTATCTTCTAGGAGTTTTATAGTTTTTCATTTTGTGTGTGATCCATTTTGAGATAACTTTTTGAAGGATGTAACATCTGTGTTTACATTCATCGTTGGTACATGTGAATATCTGGTTGTTCCAGCAACATTTGTTGAAAGGAAAACCTTTTCACTGTATTATTGCCATAGTTTCTCTGTCCAAGTTATAATTCTTTTAAACTAATTACTCTGTATTTTAAAGTGGTGTGCTGTGTATTACATAACCCATATATAGAAACTGAATTGAAAATTAATATTAAACTTGTTTAGATACTTGATCTGGAGCTGAGAACTAGTTAATTTTTAATAATTAAATCATTTTATTAACTTCAAAGCCCAGTTTATGAAAGAATATACCTTTTAAACAGTAAAACTTTATATTTTATTATCTGTGCTTAAAAACTGCCTTATACATTGTTTGTACATGCTCATACCTGCATGTAAAGTCAGGATTGTATCTCCTTAGGCAGTGTTAAGAATGTCTCACAGTTTGCCTATATAACACATATGTAATGAAATAGTAATTTTTGTTATAGGTTAATAAATTGCTTGCCTTCAATCTGTATTTGCATTTATAATTTAACATCTGTACTCATTAAACTCATTTCTCCAATTTTAGGCTCTTATCATCAATGGAGCAAATCTGGCAGCTCGAGATGATCGTGGGTGCACTCCTGTGCACCTTGCTGCAACCCATGGACATTCCTTCACTTTGCAAGTAATGCTCCGAAGTGGAGTGGTAAGGAATCCTATTTCTATATGAAATTATCCAATCATATAGATTGAATACTGCTTGGTGGTCTGATCATTTTTTCCTGACTATTTAAATTCCTTCTTTGACTTGGAGAAGTAATTTAGTTGTTCCCTTTAGCTTTTGGCCTTTAAGCATGGAAGCAATAATTTATTTAAAAAAATTATTGTAAAGGTGATGTTTAGAGGGGTTACGGTTACATAAGTAAGGTAATGAGTAGATTTCTTTTTCAACAGTGTTACCCCTCCCTTGTTTTCTCTCTCTCCCCCCTACCCTAAGTTCATTTCCACATAGTATCTAGTGAGTATCACTGGTTCACTTTTTATCCCACTGTTTTTATAATTCTCCTTCCCTTCCCCAAATCAGATAAACTTATATATATGACAGAGGGTACAGAAATAAAAAACAGTGACAACAGGGAACAAACCAAAGAAAAAAAAAAGAAAAAAGTAATAATTGCAAACAGTACAATTTAAAAAAACTTTTGGAAATTAATAATTTAGACAAGTATCTTTAGTAGTGCAGAGTATTTCAGAGGCTATGTATTTGTGTGTGTGTGTGTGTGTGTGTGTGTGTGTGTGTGTGTGTGTGTATGTGTATGTATGTATGTATGTGTCAGTTTGAATTTTAAACAAGGAGATAGCTCTTAAACAAATCATAGTCAGGTGATTATAAATCTTTATGAGTGGAGCTGGGAAGGTGGTTCAGTGGTAGAGTGCTTACCTTGCATGCATGAGGCCCTGGGTTCAATTCCTCAGCAGCACATAAGCAGAAAAAGCTGGAAGTGACACTGTGGCTCAAGCAGTTGGGGGCGGTAGCTTTGATCTGAAAAACTGAGCATGTAGGTCCAGAGTTCAGGCCCCGTGACCGGCAAAAAAAAAAAAAATTATTACGAGTTTCTGTGTGTCTGTGTTTCTTTTGAAACTCTTATATACTCATTTAGAAAGTGACTTATTTTCCAGAAATTTCATTTATTGATTGAAAAATCTTTAATATTACCTAGTGGAGGCAAAAAAATAAGTTCTTATTTAAAAAAATCTACGTATATTAAAGACATTGTGGCAACAGCTTTTGTTTTATAGTTAAATTGAAAATCATATTAAATATTTTTATGTTATGCTTTCAGTGATTTAATTTTGTCATTTTAATGTATCAGTTTTTTTGTTTTTTTTGGGGTCTGGTTGTGGGACCTGAACTCTGGGTGTGGGCGCTGTCCCTCAGCTCTTCAGCTCAAGGCTAGCGCTCTACCACTTGAGCCGCAGCGCCACTTCCAGCTTTTTTTCTTTTTGCTTATGTGGTGCTGAGGAATTGAACCCAGAGCCTCAGGCATGCAAGGCAAGCGCTCTACCACTGAGCCACCTTCCCAGCCCCAATGTATCAGTTTTATTGATCAAGAATCTCTGACTAGTAAAATGGATGGTTATTTACTTTTTATTTTTTTTGGGGGGGGTCCGGTCGTGGGGCCTGAACTCTGGGCCTGGGCGCTGTCCCTCAGCTCTTCAGCTCAAGGCTAGCACTCTACCACTTGAGCCACAGCACCACTTCCGGCTTTTTTTTCTGCTTATGTGGTGCTGAGGAATCGAACCCAGGGCCTCATGCATGCAAGGCAAGCTCTCTACCACTGAGCCACCTTCCCAGCCCTGGTTATTTACTTTTTAAGAACTATTTTGTATAATTAGTTGTGTTCTTTTGTTTTTCTGGTACTGGACCTTGAACTCAGGGCCTCAAATTCTCCTGTATCTTTTTTTTGCTCAGGGCTAGTGCTCTACCACTTGAGCCATTCCTCCATTTTTAGCTTTTTTTTGGTTAATTGGAGATAACAGTCTCTTGGACTTTGAGCCATAATTCTCAGATCTCCTGAGTAACTAGGATTGTAAGTGTGAAACACCTGACCAGTTGTGTTCTTTTTAAAGGTTATTTTATAAAACTTAAACTAATATTTTCTTTGCTCATGTGTTCAAATCCATGGTTGCAGTAAAATGTTCTGTTCAACTTAGTGTTTGCCTTATAATTTTAAGAATAGCTTTTTTTTTTTCCAGAATGAAACTGTTAGATGTAATATTTTCCCTCCAAAATAAAAACTGAGTACTTGTGAATGTTACCTTTAGGATCCCAGTGTGACTGACAAGAGAGAATGGAGACCTGTACACTATGCAGCCTTTCACGGTCGGCTTGGCTGTTTGCAACTTCTTGTCAAGTGGGGATGTGGCATAGAAGAGGTAGACTGCAATGGGAACCTCCCGGGTATGCTACCAAAGCAGACATTTCAGTCTTTCATTAATACAAACTTTAATTGTCTGATAGTATTTAAGAAATGTGCTGGATGCCAGAGGCTCACGCCTGTAATCCTAGCTACTCAGGAGGCTGAGATCTGAAGATTGTGTTTTGAAGCCAGCCTAGGCAAGAAAGGCCATGAGACTCTTACCTCCAATTAATCACAGAGAAAGCTGCAAGTGGTGAAGGGGGCACTGTGGCTCAAGTGGTAGAGTGCTAGCCTTGAATAAAAGAAGCCTAAGGACAGCATGTAGGCTGTGCATTCAAGCCCAAGGACCAGCAAAAACTATCATCATTCTTCAATTGCTTGCAAAATTACAATAGTATGTATGTTGGCATGTACTTTTTCTTATTAGTATATTTTAGTTATATAGAAGGATTTTATTATTATTTTTCATACATGTGAATAATATATTATTGAACTCAGGGCCTGAGTACTGTCTCTGAGCCTCTTTGTGCTCAAGGATAGTGCTCTACCACTAGAGCCACAATGCCACTTTCAATGCCACATTGTTTTTCTTTTAATGCCTATCCTGGGGCTTGAACTGAGGGCCTGAACGCTATCCCTGAGTGATTTTTGCTCTAGGCTGGTACTCTACCACTTGAACCACAGTTCCATTTCTGGCTTTTTGGTACTTAACTGGAAATTGAAGTCTCATGGACTTTCCTTCCCTTGCTGATTTTGAACTGCAATCCCCAAATCTCAGTCTCCTAAATAGCTAGGATTATAGGCATGAGCTACTGGTGACCAGCCTGCCCCACTTTTTTTCTTCTTTTTTTCTGCCAGTGCTGGAGTTCAAGCTCAGGGACTTTCTTGCACTCTTGCTCAGCTTTTTAAGTAAACAGCTGGTGAGGGAAAACTACTTGAGCCATACCTCCAGTTCTTGCTTTTTGCTAGTTAATTGAAGATAAGAATCTCACAGATTTGGGGCTGGAAAGGTGGCTCAGTGGTAGAGTGCTTGCTTTGCATGCCTGAAGCCCTGGGTTCCATTCCTCAGCACCACGTAAGTAAAAAAAGAAAAAAGCCGGAAGTGGCGCTGTGGCTCAAGTGGTAGAACGCTAGCCTTGAGCTGAAGAACTGAGGACAGCGCCCAGGCCCAGAGTTCAGGCCCCATGACCAGACCCCCCCAAAAAAAAAAAGAATCTCACAGATTTGTCTGTTGGCTTTGAATCATGATTCTTAGATCTTAGGCTTCTGAGTAGCTAGGATCATAGGAGTAAATAGCTAAAATTTTAAACACTATTGATAATAGTTAAATAATAGTTAATTTCCTACTGCAAATGTCTAACCTGAAATAATCTAATTGAGAACTAGATTCTGAACAGCACCTCTTCTTTTTTTTTTTTTTTAATTTTATTGTAAAGATGCTGTACAGAGGAGTTACAGTTACACGAGTAAGGCAACGAGTACATTATTTATCAATCATTGTTACCCCTTCCTTTGCTGTTGCCCCACTATCCCTTCCCTTCCCACCTCCCACACTCCTTGCACCCCCAACCCTCCCTCCAGCCAAAGTTGTAAAGTTCATTCCCAATATACTATCCTGTGGGTCTCACTGTTGCAATGGGTCATTCTATGTCCTTGTTTCACCATTTTGTTATTCCCCTTCCCCTCCCCAGATTAGACAAATGCATATACAAGATGCAGAGTACCAAAATCAAGTACAGTGACAACAGGGGATATACCATAGGGAAAAGAACATACAAAGGAAACAAAAAAAATCACCAGATCTTTTCATTTACTAACAAAGGGGACAATTCTTTCTGATGGAAACATAGAATTCCATTGTGTATATATACCACATTTTCTTGATCCATTCATCTACTGAGGGGCATCTGGGTTGGTTCCATATCTTCACTATGGTAAATAATGCTGCAATAAACATAGTTGTGCTGGTAGCTTTAGTGTGGTCTTGTTTGTGATCATTTGGGTAAATTCCCAAAAGTGGGATTGCTGGGTCATAGGGGGCTCTATGTGGAGTCTTTTGAGGAACTTCCATACTGCTTTCCAAAGTAGTTGAACAAATTTACACTCCCACCAACAATGCAGTAAGGTTCCCTTCTGTCCACATCCCCTCCAGCATCTGCTGTTATTAGAGTTCTTGATTATAGCCATTCTAACTGGGGTGAAGTGGTATGTCAATGTTGTTTTGATTCAGCACCTCTTCTTTAAGGAGCAGTGTAGAAATTCAGAGGAGGAATAGTTCTCAGTGAGTCAGAGTAAAAATAATACTTGAATTATATCTTAGAATCTTAAGTATGCACATGAAGAATAAGCTAGGCAGAATAATATGAACAGGTCTGATGAAATCACTTTGCTATTTTTAGATGTCTCTGGGTTTCTGTAGAGCATTCACTCCTTAGTTTGGCATTCTGAACCTCTTCTTTTCTCCTTCCTTCATCAATACATTTTTACTGTTATTTGGCATTGCTGTACTTCTTTTTGAAGTATACCTTTGGTGTGTGAACATTTGTTGGTATAGACTCTCATTGTTTTATCTGAAAGGTATTTTATTTTGCTTTCATTCTTTAAACTTTCTATTTTGTTCAGTTAAAGTATTTTTATTTTTTATTGTGAAAATACCGTACAGAGGGGTTACAATTACATGGGTATTTTTATTTTTTATTTATTTTTATTTTATTTTATTTATTTGTTTTTTTTGGGTCCAGTCATGGGGCCTGAACTCTGGGCCTGGGTGCTGTCCCTCAGCTCTTCAGCTCAAGGCTAGCACTCTACCATTAGAGCCACAGTGCCACTTCTGACTTTTTCTTTTTGCTTATGTGGTGCTGAGGAATTGAACCCAGGGCCTCATGCATGCAAGGCAAGCGCTCTACCACTGAGCCACCTTCCCAGCCTGGTATTTTTATTTTTTTGTGCTGGGGGATTGAGCCCACGGATCATGCATGCTAACACTGAGGTACATTTCTAAACAGAATTAAATTAAAATATAATTATGGATTTTGAAAAATGTCCAAATATATATTGCATTGTATTTTCACAAATGAACACTTCTCTGTGCTCCTTATTCAGATCAAGGATAGATCATTTCTAGTGCCCAGAAGTTTCCCTCTTGGCCCCTTCCTGTTACTTCTTGACATAGCTAATATCTATAGCTATAATATATAATTAATATGTAAATTTATTTAATATATAAATTAATTTTTAAAAAAATTCTATGGGATAAAATAATACACTGATATTCTTGTGTGTGGTTTATTTTGCTTTTCCAAACTGATGGTACCAATTTTTATAATCACCAGCTGTATTGAAGATTTTGACTTGCAGCTGGGTATGGCATCAGATGCCTATAGAGGCAAGAATGTCATAAGTTCAGGATAGCCCGAACTACGCACTGAGACTCTGTCTCAAAAACAAAACAACACAAAAACCCAAAATGTTTCATTTGTTTCATTTTCTCATTAACACTAGGCATTAGTAGGTTTTTTTTGAAGTTGTATTCTGATGGATGTATAGTGATATTTCTTTGTGATTTTAATTCTCTACTGAATATATTCAACAGAATTTCATTTGTTTAATAGCTACTTGATTATTTTTTGTGTGGTCCTAGTTCAGATTTCTTGCCTAATTTCTCTTGGGTGTTATCTTTTTCTCACTGAGTTGTGAAAATTTTTCACATAGTGTATATGTAAACCATTTGCTAGCATATGGGTATCTTCTGTATCCAATGATTGCTCTTTAAATTTTCTTTTAAGATATCTTCCTTTATGACTAGTGCTTTTTATATCCTGTTCAAAAAAAATCTTCTATGATCATGGAGACATTCCTTTATAGTATCTTGTTTTTGTTCTTAATATATATTTTTTATTGTAACGATACTGTACAGAGGGGTTACAGTTACATAAGCAAGGTAATGAGTCCATTTCCTCTCGAGCATTGTTACTCCCTCCTTTATTTTTCCCCTACCACCCTTTCCTCCCCACTTTCCTAACCCCCCCACCCCTCCCCTACCTACTCCCACCCCCTGCAAAGTTGTAAAGTTCGTTTTCAATGTATTATATTGTACATCTCATTGTTACAATGGGTCATCCTGTATCCTTATTTTTGTTATTTTCCTTCCTTTCCCCAAATTAGAAAAATGTATATATAAGATGGAGGACACCAGAATCAAATACAGTAAAAACAGGGGTTGTACCATGGGGGAAAAACATACAAAGAAACAAAAAAAAATTTGTTGCTGTTCTTTTTCATGTACTTATAATGTACTATATTATCTTTTATTTAACACTTTAGTATTACATTTAAATCTGCAGCTTACCTAGAACTTTTTCTTTGTGTAATACAAGAAGAAGTTAGTTTCATTCAGATATTCCTGGCCATTTTTTTTGGTCTTTGTTTCTCTAAACATACATAATTACTTTAAAACCGTAAATAGAGCCGGGCACTGGTGGCTCACACCTGTAATCCTAGCTAGTCAGGAGGCTGAGATCTGAGGATCACGGTTCAAAGCCAGCCCGTGCAGGAAAGGCTGTGAGACTCTTATTGCCAATACATCACTCAGAAAACCGCAAGTGGTTCTGTGGCTTAAGTGGTAGAGTGCTAGCCTTGAGCTGAAGAGTTGAGGGACAGTGCTCAGGACTAGAGTTCAAGCCCCAGGACTGACCAAAAACAAACAAACAAACAAACAAACAAACAAAAAACAACTTTACAGTACTATAATGCAAAGGTTCAGAATGTAGCCTTGGTCCTAGACCACTTATATTCAAGTCTCTTTAAAAAATTATTAATGTAACATACTTTATTGAGCTCCTACCATCCTTGCTTTCATGTGGTAAGAAGAGAGATAGGTAGTTATGAAAGTGAGTGAGCCAAGTATATCTAATACCTCACAGGGATATCTGTATATCTGGATAGTGTAATGTAGCAAAGGGTACAGAACTGAAGGAGTTCAAGGAGACTCATAGATGTCATGGGAGAAAAACACTTCAGGAAGAAGTAATGGCAGGAATGTACCTAGTGTGTGTGAGTGTGGTTGGAATAGAAGTGGGAGGGTGAAGCGTAGGAGGAAATAGAAGCTGTTGAAGGATTTTGGCAGAAATAGAAACTGTTGAAGGATTTTGACTATAATTATGTTTAAGACAATCATTTTGACTACCATGTTTATAGTCCACTGCAGTGAGGATATATGTTGTTGGGGTGAGAAGGGTGGCAATACAATAAGTAGGAAGAGCAGCCAGGTGTGGTGTGGTATGGTGTGGTGTGTATGGTCGTATGTGATAGTGCGTGTCTGTCATCCCAGCTACTTTGTTGGAGGCTGCAGTAAGAGGATCGTGAATTTGAGGCCAGTGTTGGCTACACAGCATTGGCTAGCACATACAAGGCCCTGGGTTCAATCCCCAGTACAGTAAGTGAATAAATAGGGGGTGGAGTTAGGAGCCTGATTTATCCTGTTTTTTTGGGTTGAACTAATGGGATATAGTATTCAGGCAGCAGAGTAAGTAAAATAATTGGGTTTTTATGTATAATTTGAAAGAATTGATGGATTTGCTAGTGTATTAGATGGGAGGAGTGGCAGAAAGTATGTCAAGAATGTCCTCAAGATATTTTTTCTTGAAAACATGGATTAGAAAAAGTTTCCACTAAGATACAATATACTGTGTAAGGAAAATGTGTGTGAGGAGGATGAGGAAATTTTTTTTGATGTGCTAAGTTAGAAATCTGGAGATACATATAAGCACACATGGTGGATAAGCAGTGTGTCCTGAAGTTTTGGCAGATGGCTTTTAGTTGGGTTGGGACAGATGATCCATGATTGTGTGATCTTTGACAGCAGCTCAGCTCTGGGCACTAGGACTTCTTTCTCTTGATTTATTCTGGCTGCTTGAGCACTGCCTTGCTTCTCCATAGTCAATATTTGCATGTACATTGGGCTTATTCCAAAGAAATAAGAGGGGTAAAGACTTCATTAGTGGGTTTTTTTTTTTTTTTTTTGCCAGTCCTGGGGCTTGAACTTAGGGCTTGGGCACTGTCGCTGAGCTTGTTTTGCTCAAGGCTAGCACTCTACCACTTGACCTACAGTGCCACATCCAGCTTTTTCTGTGTATGTGGTACTGAGGAATTGAACCCAGGGCTTCACTTCATGCATAGTAGGTAAGCACCCTACCACTAAGCCACATTCGCAGGCCCTTCATTAGTTTTTGAAATTGTTGCTTCATAACAACTTTTTGTTGTAAAAGGTTTGGATTACTCAGTCTGAGCCCATATGCTTTTAGAATTTTTTTTTCTTTTTTTCTTTTTTTGTCAGTCATAGGGCTTGAACTCTGGGCCTGGGTGCTGTACCTGAGCTCTTCAGCTCAAGGCAAGTGCTCTACCACTTGAGCCACAGCACCACTTCTACCACTTCCCGGTTTTCTGAGTGAATTATGGAGGTAAGAGTCTCATGGCCTTTCCTATATGGGCTGGCTTTGAATTGTAATCTTCAGATCTCAGTCTCCTGAGTAGCTTGGATTACAGGCATGAGCCACCACGCCCAGCTAACTTTTAGAATTCTTTAAATTTGTTTGTTCATGTTCTTCTTATTTCATTAGTCCTTCAAAGTCTTAGAAATAACTTAAAATATTATGTTCAGAGACCTATGCCTTGAGTTCAGTGTGTATCTTATTCATTTCCATCCTCAATCCTTCTTCCTGTCTTGTGCTCTGTGTGCTCCCATCATCCCATTTCAGGGCAAGGATCCAAGGGTAGGGTCTGATCCTACTTTATTTTTCTATTCATCCTTGTCCTTCAAAATGGCTGTTGGAGGGCTTGTTCATGAGTTGCATTATTTCAATGAGAATTTCTTAGATTTCTTTGCCCATCCTTTGTACTCCTCAGCTGTCAATAATTTCCTCACTTGCTCTGTTTCCTTAAGGGATTTTTTTTTTTTGCTTCAGGAACAGTATCAGAGTTGGGCCAACACAGGTTCTAGACCTGTGCAAAGGCATGGACAAAGACCTTCCCTTGGAAATGCAAGCAAAAATCAGGAGCACAGCATCCCATAGTTCTTTTTCCTTTAGCAATTTTACAATTTCACTGTGTGATTCACTAATTCTGTCCCTATGACTGCTGTCAAACAAATATAACAGCTTGGGTATTAATGTAATAGTGTTTCCACAATGGTGTTTTCCACAAACATCCCAGATAGTGAAATTTAGATTTTTTGTTTTTTGGGTCCCGTCGTGGGGCCTGAACTCTGGGCCTGGGCGCTGTCCCTCAGCTCTTCAGCTCAAGGCTAGCACTCTACCACTTGAGCCACAGTGCCACTTCCGGCTTTTTTCTTTTTGCTTATGTGGTGCTGAGGAATCGAACCCAGGGCCTCATGCATGCAAGGCAAGTGCTCTACCGCTGAGCCACCTTCCCAGCCTGATTTTTTTATATTCTAGTTTCCACATTAAAACCAGTTGTTGGAATGCATGAACTTATCCTATTTTTTTTTTTTTTTGGTTGGTTATGGGGTTTGAACTCTGGGCCTGAGTGCTGTCCCTCAGCTCTTCAGCTCAAGGCTTGTGCTCTACCACTTGAGCCACAGCACCACTTCAGTTTTCTGGTGGCTTGTTGGAGAGAAGAGTCTCACAGACATTCCTGCCTGGGCTAGCTTTGAACTGCATTCCTCTTCTCTCAGCCTCCTGAGTGGCTAGGATTATGGGTGTGAGCCACTGGCGTGGGGCCTTATACCATTTCAACTTAAACTAAATAGTAGTTTTTCTATCACCATCTAAACTTAATGTAACAACTCGAATTTTCATTTTTGGTCCAGTGTGAATTCCATTGTCCTTTGCAAAAGGTCTCTCTATACTCATGGTAAGTACACCCATTCATCCATGTAGTTTAGTGTTGTCATATCTCTGGAAGACTGGCTGTCTAAGACATGGCGGTAGAGAGAATGCACAGTTCTCTTTTGGGGAAAAGTCCCTTTCATAGGGGCAAGGATAAGAATTATAGCTAATGTATTGTTTGTTTTTTCAAGTTATTTAAATTACAATTTTAAAATTAAAATTTTCTTTTGCCTTTTACCTATAGTTCACCTAACAGCCATGGAAGGCCACCTTCACTGTTTTAAATTCCTAGTCAGTAGAATGAGCAGTGAGAAACAAGCTTTAAAAGCCTTCAATGATAATGGAGAAAATGTATTGGACCTGGCCCAGAGATTCTTTAAACAGAACATTGTACAGTTTATCCAGGGGACTGAGAATGAAGGAAATAATGCAGAAGATCAGGAAAGTAAGTAATTAGCCTGAAATGTGATAATAATAATAATACAAATGAGTAGAATCGATGTACTATAAGGCAACTTATAAGGCAGATATTACATTGACATTTATTATATATTATTATCCACACATTAATCCAGATTCTATTATGAACATTGTAGACAAATGTATATAAATATTAACTAAAGAGTGCTGTTTGTATCACAAAAGAATAAAAAAATTTTTTGGGGGGGTCCGGTCATGGGGCCAGAACTCTGGGCCTGGGCGCTGTCCCTCAGCTCTTCAGCTCAAGGCTAATGCTCTACCATTTGAGCCACAGCCCCACTTCCGGCTTTTTTCTTTTTGCTTATGTGGTGCTGAGGAATGGAACCCAGGGCCTCAGGCATGCAAGGCAAGTGCTCTACCACTGAGCCACCTTCCTAGCCCATGAGAATAAAATATTTTGAAGTTGAAGTTGCCTATTTCTTTTCTTTTTCTTCATCCTGAAGATAAATTATCATTTACCTTGGATTTATTAGTTCATCCTATGTTTATATCTTAGATATATGTATACACACATATATATATTATACTATTAAAACATATATACTATGTATATACATAGTATATAGACATATTCACAATAACATATAGCATTGTTTATTTGTATTTATTAGCAAGTCTAAGCTGTTGTAACAAATCCTAGACTACAATGGCTTAAAAGATACAGAAGTTCGGGGAAAAAAATTAGAATCACTGCAGATCTCTCCACACAAACAATGAATGCAAGAAAAGCCTGGGAAAGCACCATACGAGCCCTGAAAGCCAATAACTGCCAACCCAGACTGATATATCCGGCAAAGCTAGCATTCACATTCGATGGAGAACTGAAAACTTTTAATAGCAAAGAAAAACTAAATGAATACATAAACATTAAGCCAGCATTACAAAGAATTCTAAGAGGGGGGACACAACCTGAAGAAAGCAACCAGGAACTGGGACCTGCCCCAAACAGGCATTACTCAAAGTCTAACTGAGCAAGCACAGGAGGAAAGGAAAGAAGAAAAACTTAGGAAAATGGAATGGCAGGGACAACAATGCATCTCTCTATACTTTCTCTTAATATAAATGGGCTGAATTCACCAATTAAAAGAAAACGAACTGAGGACTGGATCAGAAAATAAAACCCATCCATCTGTTACCTTCAGGAGACCCACCTCTCAGCCAAACATACAAACAAACTCAGAGTGAAGGGGTGAAAAAGGATCTACCAATCAAATGCCCCCAGTAAGAAAGCAGGTGTAGCTATCCTGATATCTGACAAAATAAACTTTTCATTAAAATCAATACAGAAAGACAAGGACGGACACTACATTTTAATACAGGGAACAATCCAAGAGGAGGATATAACCATCATCAACTTATATGCCCCAAATATTGGTGCACCTAGATACGTTAAACAAATGCTCTCAAACTTACAGAATAAAATAGATCCCAATACGATAATACTAGGAGACTTTAACACACCACTCTCACCAAAGGACAGGTCTACCAACCAGAGGATTGGCAAAGAAGCTACCAAATTAAGTGAGGCCATACTTCAAGCGGAATTAACTGACATCTACCGAGTATTTCACCCTAAAACAACACAGTACACATTCTTCTCAGCAGCTCATGGAACTTTCTCCAAAATAGACCATATCATAGTTCATGCAAGGAACTTAAGCAAATACAAAGGGATCGACATAATCCCCTGTATCCTATCTGACCACAGTGGAATCAAGTTAGCTCTCAATAACAAAGCATACCGCAGAAATTTCTCTAATACATGGAAATTGAACAGTACACTCCTTAACAATGTCTGGGTAAAGGAAGAGATAGAGAAGAAATAAAGCATTTCCTACAACTCAATGAAAATGAAAACACCTCACAAAGAAACTTGTGGGACACAGCAAAAGCAGTCCTGAGGGGCAAATTTATTGCCCTCAGTGCCCACATCAAGAGAATGGAGACAGACCAAGTAAATAATCTCATGTTGCAATTAAAACAGCTGGAAAAACAAGAAAAAATGGGACCTAAAGTTACTAGACGAAGCCAGATAACCAAATTAAGAGCAGAGATTAACCAATTAGAAAATCAGAAAACCATAACCAAAATAAACCAAACAAAAAGCTGGTTCTTTGAAAAAATAAACAAAATTGATGGTCCATTGGCTAGATTAATTAAAAAAAGAAGAGAGGAAACCCATATTAATAGGATTAGGGATGCCACGGGAAACATCACAACACGTACCCAAGATATCCAAACAATTCTGACAGACTACTTTCAAAAGCTATACTGTCAAAAGGAAGAAAATCTGGCAGAAATGGATGCATTTTTAGAGAAATACAAGTTGCCCAAACTGAGCAAAGAAGAAGTTAACCAATTAAATAAGCCAATATCCTATAACGAGATACAGGAAGCTATCAAAAGTCTTCCAACAAAAAAAAAAAGCCCAGGACCAGATGGATTTACAGCAGAATTTTATAAGACCTTTAAACAAGAACTAATACCCATATTCCTCAAGCTCTTCAGAGAAACAGAGAAGGAGGGAGCTATCCCAAACTCTTTCTATGAAGCCAATATCACACTCATCCCCAAACCAGGCAAAGACCCAACCAAAAAGGAGAATTACAGGCCAATTTCCTTGATGAACACAGATGCAAAGATCCTTAACAAGATTCTAGCTAACAGAATCCAGAAACACATTAAAAAATTATACATTATGACCAGGTAGGCTTCATCCCAGAGACACAGGGATGGTTTAACATACGTAAGTCAATAAATGTAATCCAACATATCAACAGAGCCAAGGTCAAGAATCACATGATTATCGCCACAGATGCAGAAAAGGCCTTTGATAAAATTCAACATTCATTCATGCTAAAAGCTCTGGAGAAAATAGGAATAGAAGGAACATTTCTAAAAACAATAAAAGCCATTTATGACAGACCAATAGCCAATATTATACTTAATGGGGAAAAGCTACAACCATTTCTCCTAAAATCAGGAACAAGGCAAGGATGCCCACTGTCTCCACTCCTCTTCAATATAGTCCTGGAACCCTTAGCCAGGGCAATAAGGCAAGAAAAAAGACATTAAAGGGATCCGCATAGGGAAAGAAGAAGTTAAACTATCCCTTTTTGCAAAAAAAAAAAAAATCCCAAAAACTCCATCCCCAAACTCTTAGAAATCATAAATCACTTCGGCAAAATAGCAGGATACAAAATAAACCCACAAAAATCAGTTGCCTTCCTGTACACTAACAATGTACAAGAAGAGAGGGAAATAAAGGGAGCAACCCCATTCACAATAACCTCCCCAAAATAAAATATTTAGGAATTAACCTAACCAAAGATGTAAAAGAACTATTTAATGAGAACTATAAAAAGTTAAAGAAAGAAATTGCAGAAGACAGTAGGAAATGGAAAGACCTCCCATGCTCCTGGATAGGCCGACTTAATATAGTAAAGATGGTAATACTTCCAAAACTAATATACAAATTCAATGCAATTCCTATTAAAATCCCAATGATGGGGGCTGGGAAGGTGGCTCAGTGGTAGAGTGCTTGCCTTGCATGCCTGAGGCCCTGGGTTCGATTCCCCAGCACCACATAATAAGAAAAAAGCCGGAAGTGGTGCTGTGGCTCAAGTGGTAGAGTGCTAGCCTTGAGCTCAAGAGCTGAGGGACAGTGCCCAGGCCCAGAGTTCAGGCCCCATGACCGGAACCAAAAAAAAAAAAAATAAATAAAATCCCAATGACGTACATCTCTGAAATACAGAAAACAGTCCAAAAATTCATATGGAACAACAAAAGACCTAGAATAGCCAAAACAATTCTAGGGGATAAAGACAATATGGGAGGGCTATCCATGCCGAACTTCAAACTCTACTACAGAGCTATAATAACAAAGACAGCATGGTACTGGCACAAAAACAGACCCGAAGACCAATGGAACAGAATAGAAGACCCAGAAATAAATCCACAAGCCTACAGCCAGCTGATATTCGATAAAGGAGCCAAAGACATACAATGGAAGAAACACAGCCTCTTCAACCACTGGTGCTGGGAAAACTGGGCAGCCACATGCAGAAAACTAAAAGTGGACCTCAGCCTATCACCATGTACCAACATCAACTCAAAATGGATTAAAGACCTTAACATTAAACCTGAATCTCTGAAACTACTGCAGGACAGAGTAGGAGAGACACTTGAACCAATAGGCACAGGAAGGAACTTCCTGAACAAAGTCCCAGGGTCACAACAAGTTGGAGAGAGACTCCACAAATGGTACTACCTTAAAAAGCTTCTGCACAGCTAAATCTATCGCAACTAAGCTAGAAAGACAACCAACTAATTGGGAAAAAATATTTACCAGCAATATATCAGACAAGGGGTTAACATCCTGTATATACAGGGAGCTCAAGAAACTAATCCCTCCCAAACCTAACAAACCAATTACTAAATGGGCAAGGGAACTAAAGAGGGACTTCTCAAATGAAATAAAAATGGCAAAGAAACACATGAGGAAATGTTCATCATTCCTGGTGGTGAAGGAAATGCAAATAAAGACAACCCTGAGATACCACCTTACCCCAGTCAGAATGTCCCACATCCACAAATCAGCCAACGACAAATGCTGGAGGGGATGTGGAGAAAGAGGAACCCTATTACACTGCTGGTGGGAATGTACACTTATACAACCACTTTGGAAAGCAGTCTGGAGGGTCCTTAGAAAGCTAAAGATTGACCTCCCTTATGACCCAGTCATACCACTTCTAGGCATTTACCCTGAACAACAGGAACCAATATACAAGGACACGTGCACCTCCATGTTTATTGCAGCACTGTTCACAATAGCTAGGATATGGAAACAACCTAGATGCCCCACCACAGATGAATGGATCCAAAAATTGTGGTATCTATACACAATGGAATATTATGCAGCCATTAGAAATGACAAAATAATGGCATTTGCAGGGAAATGGATGGAGCTAGAAGGAATCATGTTGAGCGAGTTAAGCCAAGAAAGAAGAGGCAAAAGGTACATGGTCTCCCTGATAAGCGGATGCTAAATCCAAAATGTTAGGCGATATGACAAAACTAACAGGGCTTAAGAAACAAAGAACTCCCACTCATCTGGTTGAACCACTACTAAATATCCCCATGCTGCTGATCACATATATGGTATATAACATGTGAACACCGTTATATGTTACAGACTGTGATAGACAATTTGCTCCAGGAAAGTTAGAATGAACTTGTGACTTTAAATGAACATCAATACTGTGAAATTCCGGAAATTATGTAATCACTTAATCACAATTAAAAAAAAAAAAAGAACCTTGGGGAAGGGAGGGGGGGGATGGTAGGGGGAAAACAATGGAGGGGGTAACAATGTTCAAGAGGAAGTGTACTCAATACCTCACTCATGTAACTGTAACTCTCTGTATAGTATCTTTACAATAAAAAAAAATATCAAGGTCGAGAAAATTAAAAAAAAAAAAGATACAGAAGTTTATTTCTTGTATTGGGAGCCCAGATTAAAGAGTGAATCTGTTTTGTTAGAGGTTTACCCCCTTCCATGTTCTTTCTGTGTTTGCTGAAATAGTAAATATTTTGATTCATAGGTTTAGCATTTCCAGGTCATGTGGCTGCCTTTAAGGGTGATTTAGCAATGCTGAAGAAATTACTAGAAGATGGAGTGATCAATTTTAATGAGCGTGATGATAATGGATCAACTCCAATGCATAAAGGTGAGTTATTGTAGTCTTAATTGATTTTGAGTTCAGATACAGTAGCTGCTGAATTCACTTTTTTTTTTTTTTTGTCAGTCATGGGGCTTGAACTCTGGGCTTGGGCACTATCCTTCAGCTCTTCAGCTCAAGGCTAGCATTCTACCAGTTGAGCCACAGCACCACTTTTTTCTGGCGGTTTATTGTAGATAAAGGTCTCATGGACTTTCCTGCCTGGGCTGACCTTGATTGAACCACAGTCCTCAGATCCCAGCCTCCTGAGTAGCTAGGGTTACAGGCGTGAGCCACCAGGGGCCAGCTGGAATTTACTTTTAAAGTAACTATTTCATCAAAAACATGCCCTGGTGGACATCAGTCTACATTATATGGTAAACAGATGACTAATTCCAGTTCATTGTCACATGCCTTTTGTGATGCTAGCCAGCTACACACTGATGGTCACATTTGAAGTAATGTCAATAAGATTTCTTTTGTGTCATTGTTATGTTAGGGAAGATGTAAAAATGTCCTTGTAGAATTTTTTTTTTTGGGGGGGGTCTAGTCATGGGGCCTGAACTCTGGGCCTGGGCGCTGTCCCTCAGCTCTTCAGCTCTAGGCTAGCGCTCTACCACTTGAGCCACAGCACCACTCTGGCTTTTTTTTCTTTTTGCTTATGTGGTGCTGAGGAATCGAACCCAGGGCCTCAGGCATGCAAGTCAAGCGCTCTACCACTGAGCCACCTTCCCAGCCCCCCCTTGTAGAAATTTTTTTTGTTGTTGTTTTTTTTCCTGGTGGTTAATTGGAGATAAGAGTCTCATGGACTTTCCTGCCTGGGCTGGCTTTGAACCACAATCATCATATCTCAGCCTCCTTAATAGCTAGGATTACAGATGTGAGCCACCACTGCCCGGATGGGAAACATTTTTTAGATCATGTATTAGCTGGGTATAGTGGTACAAGTCTGTAATCCCAGCATTTAAGAATCTAAGCCCAGGAGGATTATGAGCTCAAAATCAGCTCTGACTGCAGAGCAAGACCTTTTCTCACGATAGCAAAAAACTGGTTGGCTTATACTAAAATATTTGTTTTTTGAAATCATTTTTTAAAAAGTTTTAACAATTTTCTTTTTTCTTGTTATTATAAAGGTGATAAACAGAGTAGTTAGAGTTGAAAAGCTAGGTAATGAGTATATTTCTTTTAGATAATGGCTCCTCCTTCCCTTACTTTCCGCTTTTCCTTCCTATCTTCATCCATAAGTTGTATAGTTCATTTTCACCATGGTGTCTAGTGAGTACCACTAGTGAGATTCATATCTCAGAATTTTCTTCTTTAACTCTTCTGTACAAAAATGATTTTTCACAGAAATATCTATGAATATTATTAGATTTGAGTAAATTTTATTTTTATTTTTTTGAGGTCCCGTCATGGGGCTTGAACTCTGAGCCTGGGCACTGTCCCTCAGCTCTTCAGCTCAAGGCTAGCACTCTACCACTTGAGCCACAGCACCACTTCCGGCTTTTTTTCTTTTTGCTTATGTGGTGCTGAGGAATCAAACCCAGAGCCTCAGGCATGCAAGGCAAGTGCTCTACCACTGAGCCACCTTCCCAGCCCCTGAGTAAGTTTTAAAGATACCTGACACTGTTCTCTCTTTCCCTCCATGTAGAATTCTGTAATAGATATTTGTAATAAATATGACTTATAATGAATATTTAAGGTCAGGAAAGTTTTAAAGTGGGCTATTTCTTTGTTAGTTGGTTCTGAGTAGGAGAACCAGAGGAGTAAAAGTGAGTAAGACATGACATGAGTGAAGGTGGGGGAGAAGTTAAGTAGGGAGAGAGGTGAAGGTAGGGAAAGGAATGGGAGGAAGGGGAGAGACAGAAGATACAGAGTCAAGTCAGTCAGAGAAAGACAAAACAAGAGTTTTTATAGACATTTTCCAGTGTAGCTTTGGGGTTGTCATTGAATATGGCTCAATTAGTATTGGAAGTGAGTTGACTTAATTAACCAATTAATTAATTAATTTAGTATCATCTTGGAGCTTGAATTTAGGGCATGGGTGCTGTGCCTAAATTTGTTGCTGAAGGCTAGTGCTCTACCACTTGATCTATATAGCTCCATGGTCCATTTCCATTGTGCATGTGCATGTGTGTGTGTGTGTGTGTGTGTGTGTGTGTGTGTGTGCTGTTAATTGGAGATATGAGTCTCATGTACCTTCCTGTCTGGGCTGGCTTCAAACCATGACCCTAAGATCCCAGCCCCTGAATAGCTAAGTTTATAGGTATAATAAGCCACAGGTGTGTGGCAGAAGTGAGCTCACTTTTATGACATCAAATTCATAACATTGTTTCAGACTTTTTTTGTCTATAGAGCTTATTAAGAGTGTTCTCCTGGCCTCAAAGTAAATTGTGACTTCTTCCTCTCCGTTTAAGTTAAAATTTTTTGATACATGTTGCAAATTAGCGTTTTTTTTTTTTTTTTGCTAGTCCTGGGGCATAATAAACTCAGGGCTTAGGTGCTATCCCTGAGCTGCTTTTGTTCAAGTCTAGTGCTATCACTTGGGCCACAGCTCTACTTCCACCTTTTTTTTTTTTTTTTTTTGAGATATGAGTCTCATGGATTTTCTTGTCCAGATTGGAGTCAAACCTCAATCCTCAGCTCTCAGCCTCTTTGAGTAGCTATTACAGGCATATGTGTGATTTTTTTTTTAACATCACCATAGTGCTTGCTTGCACTATGGAGACATAATGAGATCTACATCTATTAGACTTTTTTTAAATCGGTTATGGGGCTTGAACTCTGGGCCTTGCCACTGTTCCTGAGCTCTTAAGTTCAAGGCAAGTGCTCTACTACTTGAGCCACAGCATGACTTCTGAAATTTACATCTATTAATGAACTATATACTTCTAACTATGAGTCAAATTGTAATTAATGGCAAAAATTTGATTATTAAAATACATGTGAGGGACAAAAGTTACTGAGGATCAAATTATTGAAGTGTTCATGGGGATTTAGTAATAAAACTTTATGTTTATATGACACTCAACAGGGCTTTATCACATGTAATTTTCATTGCAATTAGAGTTCACTTAATAGTGCTGTCCAAAATTTATAAAATTGTTACTAGTAACAACACTTTTTTGTATTTCTTGTTTTCCTTTTTCAAACAGCTGCTGGACAGGGCCACATAGAGTGTTTGCAGTGGCTAATTAAAATGGGAGCAGACAGTAATATTACTAACAAAGCAGGAGAGAGACCCAGTGATGTGGCCAAGAGGTATAGATTCCTTTATGTTTTGCTCCTTTCTTTTGATTTTAAAGTTCTGCATGTGCTCTTATATACTTAGAAATTTCCAAGAATTTAGTGGAATTTTAGGACTTAATCTAATCCTGATGGAATCACCATTTTAAAACTGAATTTGACATTTGGTTTTGTATCAGCTCTTCTCTAGAAAGCAGCAATTATCAACTGTTAGGAAGGATTATTTAAAAATGAAGGGAAAGATTGTCACATTGACCACATAATATTTAAGGAGGTCAGGATCAGGAATGCTAAACATTCTGCAATGATTAGAATAATGGTTTATAATGAATTATTCCAACCAAAATTAAATGTAATGCTCTGTGAAGGTAAAAAAGAGTAACCCAATAGTGATAACAGAAAAAAAATCACAAGAGTTTTGAAACATATTTAGGGATTTGCGTTTGAATTTAATGTAGTACGTGTTAACCGATAACACCAGTCCATTGAGGTCAGGTTCTCAAAGAATATTTAATCCACATTTATTTGTCCATTTGATGGTTCTTCCATTCAACTTCCTGTCTACTTACCATGGGTTACCATGGTTAGAAATCAGATTACAAAGATGAGAAAAACAGTCTTCTGCCATTTAAGGAGTCATGTAATAGCCATTTTGACTGGAATGAGATAGAATCTCAGTGTAGTTTGGATTTGCATTTTCCTGATGGCAAAAATTCTTGAAGCTTTTTCATGTATTAATTGTCCAGTTGTAACAATTTGAAACAATTTCAGTTTGTAAGCCCATTTTTAAATTGAATTATTTGCTCTTTTTTTGTGGTACTGCAGTTTGAACTCAGAGCCTCATACCTGCTAGGCAAGTAGGGACTCTGTTGCATAACCACACCCACAGCCTGTTTTTGCATTGGTTATTTTTATTATTTTTTACTGAGATCAAGTGATTACATAAATTACACAAATTTCATAGTATTGTGGGATAGTGATACTTAAAGTCACAAACACATTTTAACCTTCACAAGGTGTATTGTCATTATCATGGTCTATAAAGCTTATGGACACTACAAACTTTGACACTGCAGCTGTTTTTCCCAAATCAGGTAATATGTACATTTCTTTCATTTTGCTTAGTGTAAGCTATTCTCTCTTTCTCTCTCATTTCCTCCCTCCCATTGCTGCCCTTGAGTTGCTTAGTTCACTTTCATCAATGTCCAATGTAGCTGATGGCCCCTCTGTTGTATCCTCCCCACCTCCCCACCCCCGTTTCCCTCTGATTCTGTGCCTTCCTCCTAGCTTTCCTCAGATGTGTACATGTACATATCATATGTGAGGTCAAGAACATGGAATTATTTGAAATGGTACAACAAATTAAGAAGAGGTCCTTTGTTTCTTTAGTCCTGTTTACTTTGTCATATCTCCTTGTATTCTGAGTTTAACATTGCATTGGTTATTTTTGAGACAGGGTTTTGCTTCCTTCCTGGGGTGTAGGATGTATGGCTGGACAATAATCCTAGTTCTCACATACCATCATAGTTGGTTACTACTTCCAACTTCTCTTGATATGAAGTCTCACAGACTTCTTTTCTTCATAGGTTGACCTGGAACCTCAGTCTCTGTTTCAACCTCCTACATAGCTAGGATGATAGGAGTGAGCTACAACACATTTCTCATATGGGAAGAGGTCTTTGTGAACTTTTCTGCTGGATTAGCTTCAAATTGCAGTCCTTATCTCAGGCTCTCATGTAGCTAGGATTATAGGTATGAGCTACTGGTACCTGGAGTAGGTAGGTAAAAATGAATAATAAAGTCTTAATGATAAAGAAAAGAGGGAGAATAGGGAAAGGAAAAGAGAAAAGCAAGATAGAAAAAAGAGGAAAAGTATATGGCATGTAGATTTCAGAAATAATATTGAAGAAAACAAAGCAAATACAAACCAAACAACAAGAAACCAGACTAATCAATAGCTCTTTCTTGCTGAGGAGAGGTGGTAGAGTTATGTGGATTTTCCTCCAGCTTTTTCATTTTGAGGGTTTCAAGTGTGTCTCCATTTCTACCAAATGTCTCTGGAGCTCTGAGAGTGGAGAAGGGATCAAAGCACTCTATTCTGGGGGCAGGGTATGAGGTATGGCTACTAAGTGATCTTAACCACATCTTTTTCTGCCCCAGCATATATCCACATACACCTGGTCTCTCATCTTCCCAAATGGAATTTCCAAATGCAAGTACTCTTTACCTCCGTTGCCCCTCAGCCTGCAATGGCTACCATGTAGTTACAAGTGTACAAGTCTTTGAGCCTACATGTAAGTTACAACTAGTATCTTGGAGACCCACACTGACTCTTGCTTTTTAGCTAGTAAAGGGGAGAGGAAGTTGGGACTTGAAAATATAAAAATGCTAGCCCATCCCTGCTCTCCATAAGATTTGATGGTAAGACTCTACTTTAAAATGATTACTCACCACAGCACCAGTAAGCAAGCTAGGCATTGCAGGGAACCCTTTTCCAGTCTTGTTTCCAGTCCTGTGGACAAGATCTTTTGTCTTTATCATATGTTTGTGCCTGTGGAGCTCACTGAGACATTTTTTTGGCTTAACATTAGGCATTGTGTTGCAGAGTGCCCAATATTAGTGTTCTTTTTTTCTTTCCAAATCTAAAGTCTAATATTTATATGGATTTCAGCTGTTTCTTCAGTCTACTGTAAAAAATGTGCTCCAGTGCCTTCCTATACCATTCCACTTCTCCCTATATCCTCACGCCTGATGTTTTTATTTCAAGATGCAGAAATGTGCTGGATACCTAAAATCCAATGTCTTTCTTTGTTCTCTTCCTTTCTCAACTATATAATGTTCTTTATAAGTTTTGTTTGTTTGTTTCTTTTTTTTTTTGTTGGTGTGGGGCTTGAATTCTGGGTGCTATCCCAGAGCTCTTCAGCTCAAGATGATGCTCTACCACTTGAGCCACCATGCACTTCTGGTTTTCTGGTGGTTAATTGGAGATAAGAGCCTCATGGACTTTCCTGCCTGGGCTGGCTTTGAACCTCAATCCTCAGATCTCAGCCTCCTGAGTAACTAGGCTACATAAGTTTCTTTTTTTTTTTTTAAATTTTATTTTATTTTATTTGAGAACATACTGTACAGAGGGGTTACAATTACATTGGCAGGATAATGCATACATTTCTTACCAAGCATTGCAGCCTCCTCCTTTGTTTACCCTTCACCTCCCTTCCCAGCCTCCCCCCTCCCCCCCACCCAATCATACCCCCCTCCCCCCCCCCACACCGACATTGTAAAGCTTGCTTTGACATGACATTTTGTAATTCTCCTTGTTACAACAGGTCCACCTGAATCCTTAAACGACTTGTTTGTCCCCATCTCCTCCACATGTTATACTGACATCAAATAAAGTGAAAGCGGGGGTTACACTGTGGGGGAGGGACATACAAAGCAACAAAGAAATAATCTTATAATTGCTTTAGAAACACATGCATGAAAGAAACGAAAACATTAAAATACATATTTAAGGGTTCGTTTTCCTAACATCACATTATCTGACCTTTTCCTCTTGACTCATACCTATACTAGATATTGCAAATAAGGGAAACCATGGGACCTATGTTTCTTTGGGCCTGGCTTACTTCACTTAATATAATTTTTTCCAAGCCTTTCCATTTCCTAACAAATGGGGAAATGTCATTCTTTCTGATGGAGGCATAGAATTCCATTGTGTATATATACCACATTTTCTTGATCCATTCATCTACTGAGGGGCTTCTGGGTTGGTTCCATATCTTAGCTATGGTAAATAATGCTGCAATAAACATAGTTGTGCTGGTAGCTTTAGTGTGGTCTTGTTTGTATACATTTGGGTAAATGCCCAAAAGTGCGATTGCTGGATCATAGGGGAGGTCTATGTGAATGAAGTCTTTTGAGGAACCTCCATACGGCTTTCCAAAGTGGTTGAACAAGTTTACATTCCCACCAACAATGAAGTAAGGTTCCTTTCTGTCCACATCCCCTCCAGCATCTGTTGTTGTTAGAGTTCTTGATTTTGGCTGTTCTAACTGGAGTGAGGTGATATCTCAATGTTGTTTTGATTTGCATTTCTTTTATGGCTAGGGATGTTGAACATTTCTTCATGTGTCTATTGGCCATCCTTCTTTCTTCTTCAGAGAAGCTTCTCTTTAAGTCTTTCGCCCACTTATTTATTGGGCAGTTGTTTCTTTGAGGATTTGTTGTTGGGTGGTTTAATTTTTTGAGTTCCAAGTATATTTTAGATATGAGACCCTTGTCCGTTGTATGGCTAGTAAAGATCTTCTCCCAATCGGTGGGCTTTCTATTGATCTTGCTAGCTATGTCATTTGCCCTGCAGAAGCTCTGCAACCTTATGCAATCCCATTTGTCCAACCTTTCTTTGATTTGTTGTGTTTCCGGGTCTCTATTCAGAAAATTTCGGCCTGAGCCAAGGAGACCTAGGGTTTCTCCTATTCCATCCTGTAATGTTTTCAGAGTGTCTGCTTTGAGTTCAAGGTCTTTGATCCATTTGGAGTTGATTCTGGTGCAGGGTGATATATAAGGATCTAGCTTTAGTTTTCTACATAGGCTACATAAGTTTCTTAATGAATTTTGTTTGCATAGTGTTGGGAATGCAACCCAGGAATTCAGGCATACTAGGTAAACACTCTAAGCAACTAACCTTTATTACTTTATTTATAATAGATATAATAGATAAATCTAAATATATGTATTATAAATAATATAGATATAAGATATATATAATAGATAAGGATGTGTTAAGTGTGTGATTATATAGTTATGAGGAAAATATTTTTTGTTTATAATTATGTCCCAAGACAGTATTAAATATGCTACATAGCAAAATTGTTGAAAAAAGTTTCATGTAATCATAACAACAAACCTCTTAAACCAAGAATTTATTATTGGAAGGTTCAGAGATACGAGAAAGAAAGAACAAAGAGAATAGAAGATATGGACTAGACAAACCATTACTTTTTCCTTAAATTTCAAACTCTTGCCAAATGCTTTGGGTTGAGTGAGGGATGAAGATTAAAATTCAATGTACATTCTATAAAATTATGAAAATTAAGAGAAGGGGGTGGGTTTGGGGAAGGGATAGGGAGAATAATGAAAAGAGTGACATTGATCAAGAGTCATTGTATTCATATAGTAAGTACTTTGATGAATGGCAACTCCTTTGTACAATTAAAGGTTAAAATAAAATAAAGAGGTTAGATCTATAGTTGGCTCTAAAACTGGAACCAGAGCTAAATATACCGTCTGAACTGGGCCAACCTAAGGCAGAATAAAGTAGGGTAGTTCTGATCCTCAAATCAAGTGAGTAGTGCTATTTGGTGCACACCAACATTCATTTGATAGTGCCTCTCCACTTCCAGTGGATTGTGTGTGTGTGTGCATTCAAATGTGCATACTTGCTTGTGTATGCCAGTACTGGGACTTGAATTCAAGGCTTTGAGATCTTGCTCAGATTTTTAAAAAAATTGCAGCTAGCACTCTTCCACTTAAGCGATGTCTCCAGTTCTGTGTTTTTGCTAATTGGAGAATCTTAACGAGCCAGGTGCCAGTGGCTTATGCCTGTAATCCTATCTACTTAGGAGGCTGAGATCTGAGGATCTCTTCAAAGCCAGCCCCAGCAGGAAAGTCTGTGAGATTCTTAATCTCCAGTTAACCACCAAAAAGCCAGAAATGGATTACTGGCTCAAGTGACTGCTAGCCTTGAGCAAAAATACTCAGGGACAGCACCCAGGTCCTGAGTTCAGGTCCCAGGACTGGCACCAAAAAACAAGTTGTAAGGGTTTGTCTACCTGGACTACCTTTGAACCTTGATTCTCAGATTTCAATCTCCTGAGTAACTAGGATTATATATGTGAGCCACTGGCACCTGGCTTCCAGTGGATTTTACCAGTAAAAATTAGGGAATCAGTTTTTCATATAAATACTAGTAAGTGTCAAGTAACTGAGTTTCCTATATAATAAATATATGTCATATGTCACATTGATACTGACCTTCAGATAGATTTGTTCCTTGGCTGTGAGATGAGTTGATGGAAGAACCTACAGAGTGGAATTGCCTAAGTGTAAACTGCAGTTTTAATGTGAAGAAGATGGTGAATCTGGCTAACTGTTGATTCCTTTCTACAGATTTGCTCATTTGGCAGCAGTGAAGCTATTAGAGGGGTTACAGAAATATGATATCAATGATCTGAATGAAATTGATGACAATGATATGAAATTTTTTATAAGGCATGGTGTTGAGGGAAGCACTGATGCCAAGGATGACTTAAGTCTGAGTGAAGCTGAAAAAACAGATGCCAGAAGTAAGTATGTAATCTTTGTTGTGATTTATCCTCTCAGAAATAATATAGCTACTTTTTTTTTTTTTGGTTGGTCATGGGGCTTGAACTCTGGGCTTGGGCACTGTCCCTCTCTTCAGCTCAAGGTGAGCCACAGTGCCACTTCCAGTTTTCTGGTGGTTAATTGTAGATAAGAGTTTTATGGACTTTATTTGCCTGGGTTGGCTTTGAACCGAGATTCTCATATCTTGACCTGCTGAGTAGCTTGATTACAGGCATGAGCCACTGATGCCTGGCCAACATTACTACTTTTAACTACAAGTTTGAAAAGTACTGTAAGGCAAATAATGTCTGAAAATTATATATGTATAATATATAAAATTAGTTTATATGTACTATACATGCTAATATATGTATGTATTGGTATGTGTTTTTTTCAATTTTGCTATATTGCACTTAAAATTTTTATTTTTCTTTTTTTATATATCTTCCTTTTATTGTAAAGATGCTGTACCAGAGGGGTTACAGTTACATGAGTAAGGTAGTGAGTACATTTCTTGTCAAACATTGGTACCTACTCCTTTGTTTTTCTCCCATTATCCCTTCCTTCCCCACTCATTCTTTGTCCTTGTTTCAGCATTTTGTTATTCCCCTTTCCTTCCCCAAGTTAGATAAATGTATATATAAGACTCAGAGTACTAGAATCAAAGACAGTGATTGCCAGGGAGAACCAATGGAAAAAGAAAAATGAAATAAAATTAAAAGAAGTAGGGCTGGGAAGGTGGCTTAGTGGCAGAGCACTTGCCTTGCATGCCTGAGGCCCTGGGTTCAATTCCTCAGTACCACATAAGAAAAAAGAAAAAAGCCGGAAGTGGGGCTGTGGCTCAAGTGGTAGAGCGCTAGCCTTGAGCTGAAGAGCTGAGGGACAGTGCCCAGGCCCAGAGTTCAGGCTCCACGACCGGACGCCCCCCCCCCCCCCCCCGCAAAAAAAAAGAAGTAAGCAGATACAGTACATTGGCAAGAATAAAGTTAACAACCAAAAAAAGGCCTGTTGTTTCCATGTCTTGTTCATTACAATTAGCATCATTTTGTATGGTCATATGTACATAGCTATTGAGCTATTGTGATTCTCTGCCAGACTATCCTAGACATATACTAATAATGATAATGGCCATTCCAACTGGGGTGAGGTGGAATCTCAATGTTGTTTTGATTTGCATTTCTTTTATGGCCAGTGATGTTGCACTATTGTGTCTATTGGCCATTCTTATTTCCTCTCCAGAGAAGTCTCTTTTTAATTCTTTAGCCCCCTTATTAAGGGGATGGGTTTTTTTTTTTGCATTTGTTATTGGGGTATTATTTTTTTTGAGCTCTAGGTATATTTTTGATATGAGACCCTTGTCTGTTGTATAGATAGTGAAGATCTTGTCCCAGTCTGTGGGCTTTCTATTTATCTTGCTAGCTATGTCCTTTGCACTGCAACTTAATGTGATCCCATTTACCCAGGCTTTCTTTGAGTTTTTTTTGTGTTTCTGGATCTTTATTTAGGAAGTTTTGATCTTTGCTGAGGAGCCCTAGCATATCCCCTATCCATTCCTGTAATATTTTCAGGGTTTCTGCTTTCCCTTGAGTTCTTTGATCCATTTGGAACTGATTCTGGTAGAGGGTGATATATAAGAATCTAACTTCAATTTTCTACATGTGTATAGCCAATACTGCTAGTACCATGTGTCTTGAAGAGGCTGTCTTTTTTCCATCTGATAATTTTGGCTCCCTTATCAAAGATTAGGTGGCCAAAGGTCTGTGGGATCATGTCTGGGTTTTCAACTCTATTCCATTGGTCCTCAGGCCTCTTCCTGTGCCAGTACCAAGCTGTTTTTGTAACTACAGCTTTATAATAGAGTTTGAAGTGTGGTATTGATATTTGTCCAGCACTGTTCCTCCTGATGAGGATTGTTTTTGCTGTTTGGGGCCTTCTATTGTTCCATATGAATTTTTGGATTGCTTCTTCTATTTCATTAAAGAATGTTCTGTGATATTGATACGTATTGCATTGAATTTGAGATAGTTTTGGAAAGGATTGCCATTTTCACGGTGTTAATTCTTCCAATCCAGGAACATGGGAGGTTTTTTTCCACTTCCTATATCTACTTTAATTTCCTATTCTATTTTATTTTATTTTTTGTCAGTTGTGGGGCTTGAACTCTGGGCCTTGGCACTGTCCCTCTTGAGCTCAAGGCTACCACTCTACCACCTGAGCCACAGTGCCACTTCGGTTTTCTGAGTGGTTTATTGGAGATAAGAGTCTCGTGGACTTTCCTTCCCAGGCTGGCTTTGAACCACAATCCTCAGATCTCAGCCTCCTGAATAGCTAAGATTACAGGTGTGAGCCACAGGCGCCCAGCAGTTTTTAAAGTTTTCATCATTAGAGATCCTTGACCTCGGGCTGGGATGTAGCTCAGTGGCAAAGCGCTTGCCTAGCAAGTGCAACGTCCTGGGTTTAATCCCCAGTACCCAAAAAAAAAAGAAGTCCTTGACCTGTTTGGTTAAGTTTTTTCCTAGTTATTTTATTTTATTTTATTTTTTATTTTTTATTGTGAAAATACCATACAAAGGGGTTACAATTACATGGGCAAGATAATGAGTACATTTCTTATCAAGCAAGCATTTTTGCCTCCTCCTTTGTTTCCCCTTCCCATCCCTTCCCATCTTCCCCCCCCCCCCCGCCCCGCACCCCTGCACCCCCCTCAGGTATTTTATTTTATTTATTTTTATACAAAGGGGTTACAATTACATGGGCAAGATAATGAGTACATTTCTTATCAAGCAAGCATTTTTGCCTCCTCCTTTGTTTCCCCTTCCCATCCCTTCCCATCTTCCCCCCCCCCCCGCCCCGCATCCCTGCACCTCCCCTCAGGTATTTTATTTTTTTAGAGCCTATTACAAAAGGAGTGGCTTTCCTGGTGCTGGTGGCTCACACCTGTAATCCTAGTTATTCAGGAAGCTGAGATCTGAGGATCACAGTTCAAAGCCAGCCCTGGCAACAAAGTCCATGAGACTCTTATTTTCAATAAACCACTCAGAAAACCTGGAAATGGCACTGTGGCTCAAGTGGTAGGGCACTAGCCTTGAGCTGAAGAGCTGAGGGACAGCGCCCAGGCCCAGAGTTCAAGCCCCATGACTAAAAAAAAAAAAAAAAAAAGGATTTGCTTTTTGATTTCAGCCTCACTTTTCTTATTGTTGACATGCAGAAAAGCTACTGATTTTTTTGTATGTGTTTTGACAGCAAGAATCAATTCTAAATTTTTGTCTTGGGATTGTTGAAAATATAAAGTGAAAATATAAAGTGTCAGGCACAGTCTCAAGAAGTAGAAGTTACTAAGACAAAATTTTTTTTAATGCATCATATGAAACAGGGAAAAAGAACTCAAGAGATGGGCATAATGGTATATACCTGTAAGCACAGCTTAGGAGACTGCGGCAGGAGGACGACAAGTTTGAGGCTGACTTGTACTCCATAGGAATCAAACTAAACCAACTTGGTTGGTATTTTTTGTTTTTGGTGTACTAGGAGTTACTAAACAAGTGCTTTACCTCATGAGCCATGTCCCAGTGCTTTTGCCTTCCTTTCTTTTCCAAATACAAGATCAAGATTATTCCTCCAAATGTGATCCTCCCAATTTTGAGCGTGAGTAGCTAGGATTATAGGTATGAGGCCCTGGTACCAGGCTATAAACAATTTTTTACAGCTAATAATAGCAACAAATAATTATTGTGTAGTGTTTTCCAGACATTTGTAGTTAGGAGAAACTGAGCAGCACATAGGAACAAACTTACATGCTGGTGGTGATGGGAGGGTGATAAATAATTGATAAGATATATGTGTTAAGAAGATGAGGTAGAGCTGGGTGCTTATGACTCATGCCTGTAATCCTAGTTACTCAGGAGGCTGAGATCTGAGGATCCCGATTCAAAGCCAGCCTGGGCAGGAAAGTCCATGAGATTCTTATCTCCAATTAACCACCAGAAAACCAGAAGTGGTGCTGTGGCTCAAGTGGTAGAGCACTAGCCTTGAGCTAATGGACAACTGAGGGACAGCACCCAGGAGGAGAAAGGGGAGAGGGGGGAGGGGAAGGAAGGGAGAGGTGTAAGGGGAGGGGGAGAAAGAAGAAAAGAAGTCCTCCTATATAGACATACACAGGGACATAGGCATATAAACATGATCAGGTTGACTTAAGTATAATATATTCAAGATTGAAAAATCCATGGAGTAATTCCTTTGAACAATTAACTCTTTAACAAACAATATCAGAAAGCTGAAACAAAGTTTGAATGGAGGAAGCTATCGGGAGGGGGATGAATGGACAAGGAAATGGGGACAAACACAATCTTGGTACATATGTGATAACAGAAGTGGAAAAGGTAGCATGAATCCAGGGGGAGAGGGTGGAAGGGGATGGGAGGGAATGATGGAAGGGGTGCCTGATCAAGTGAACACATAAAAGGACATACTAAATGTAATCCCCTGTACAACCACCCAATTTTTTTTTTAAAGAATAGCTACTGTTACAAGAAAAAAAAAACTGTTGGTGAAGATATGACAAAAAAAAGAAAAATAATGTAGCATTAATAGGTAACTCTGAGGTGATATTTGTGAACAGACCTGAATGATGAGAGTAAACTGTATGAAGGTCTTGAGAGACCATTCCAAGTAGAGAGTGCAATTTATGTAAAAGCTATGAGTGGAGTTGAGCATGGTCATTGTGTCTGCAGAAGAATGACCAAGGGAGAAGTAATAGATAAGGTCACAGAGGAAAGGAGGGGCCCTGTAAGATTATAGGAGGCCAATAAAGATTTTTAGATCCTCTGCTCCTTGGTGCAGCCGTTCCTGACTGTGCAGTTCAGACATGGCAGAATCACAGCCCGCGTCCGGGGGCCTCACTGATGAGGCCGCTCTCAGTTGCTGCTCCGACGCGGACCCCAGCACCAAGGATTTTCTATTACAGCAGACCATGCTACGAATTAAGGATCCTAAGAAGTCACTGGATTTTTATACTAGAGTTCTTGGAATGACCCTACTCCAAAAACTTGATTTTCCTTCTATGAAATTTTCACTCTATTTCTTGGCTTATGAGGATAAAAATGACATCCCCAAAGAGAAAAATGAAAGAATCGCATGGACATTCTCCAGAAAAGCCACACTTGAGTTGACACACAATTGGGGCACGGAAGATGATGAGACCCAAAGTTACCACAATGGCAATTCAGACCCTCGGGGATTTGGTCACATTGGAATTGCTGTTCCTGATGTTCATGGTGCTTGTAAAAGATTTGAAGAACTAGGAGTCAAATTTGTGAAGAAACCTGATGATGGTAAAATGAAAGGTCTGGCATTTATTCAAGATCCTGATGGCTACTGGATTGAAATTTTGAATCCTAACAGTATAGCAACTATTGTGTAGTTGTGTGAGAACACTTCTGTGAGGTGCAGTGAAGACTGAAAGAGAAAGGAAACAGTGAATTGGAGATACTCAGATACTTGGAGCATCTAGGACCGATGGATGGATGGTGTCCTCATTCAAATTATTTAAGTCCATTTTTCTTTCCTGTTTCAGCAATTCCGCTGCCCTTCATAACTGTGTAGTTATTTCTAGTTTTAAAGTAGTACTTTATCAATGACCTTGAATGTAGTTGTATAACTTTACTTTTTAGGTAATAATTAGAACAAGTCTCTTCAGAGGCTGCATTTGCTGCCTTCTGGCTCCCAAGTTACCTTTCTTCAGTATGCCTTTGGATCTTTTTTTTTACTTAACTTTTTTTTTTTTTGGTCATTATCTTCTGGGGTTTCCATTCCTCAGAAATACTTTTCACAGTGCAAAAAAAAGAACACTGAACAAAAATGAAACTTCATATGTACTTCAAACAATACAAAGTGTTTGTTTTACAAAAGAGAAGGAATTCCTGAGAGCAATTCAGAATCATACTGACAAGGATACTAATAGAACAATGAGTATCATTTCTTTTATAAAAGAATTTCAGAGTTCAAGGACTAACCTCATTTACCTGAGAGTGGGGAGGAAGGAGGACACAGTTTTTACTGGATACCCGGCTACTGGACCAGGCTGTAACATGCTCTTTATTACTAACTAATCATCCCATGAGAAAGAAAGCAGGATGTATAGAATAATGTGAATAAATTGAGCACTCAAGTTCTCATCATTTTAATAATTCAGATTATGCCTCACTCTTATACCTTATAATACCTCTTGTATTAGTCTCTTGTAAAAATCTTCCATGAGTTTGTGCACTGTGCTCTTGGCTCTTAGGCCTGAATATCATTTTGATCGAAGTGGTATAGAGGTTGATAGAATAAGAGTGCCTCCAGGAAACCTGGCTGTTCCCATCTTTATGATCCTTATGATCTTTGAGATGCTCTTGAAGAGTCTTCCTTCCAGAAGGTCTTCATGATGCTAGTAGCCATTTATGATCAATTATATCCAACAACAAATGAGATACTAGAAGTAGGCTTAGCAGTCTTCCCTGCAGTGTTCAATGAGTTTCAGAAATTTAAATCTGAAGCTGGGCGCCGGTGGCTCACGCCTGTAATCCTAGCTACTCAGGAGGCTGAGATCTGAGGATCACTGTTCAAAGCCAGCCCAGGCAGGAAAGTCTGTGAGACTCTTATCTCCAATAAACCACTAGAAAATCGGATGTAGCACTGTGGCACTAGTGGTAGAGCGCTTGCCTTGAACTGAAGAGCGCAGGGACAGCGCTCAGGCCCAGAGTTCAAGCCCCACAACCAACCAAAAAAATAAATAAAAAATTTAAATCTGAAAATCTTTTACAGCCTGAAGGATAAAGACATCCAACCTGTGCTTGAACTACAGTTAGATCTTCTGAAGAGACTAGTGGAAGACTTTTGGATAGGCTATACCAACTTGTTCTTTCTTTGGTAGAAGTAATTCACATTTTTCACATTTCTTTTTTGGATTAAACAGGTTTATGTCAGCAATTTAAACTAATTGTACATATAAGCTGAAATAAAATTTTAAGTATTACTTTAAAAAAAAAGATTTTTAGATCAAGGTTTTATTTATTTATTTTGCCAGTCCTGAGGCTTGAACTCTGGGCTTAGGTGCTGTCCTTGAGCTCCTTTTGCTCAAGGGTAGCACTGTCTACCACTTGAGCCACAGCACCATTTACAGCTTTCTGTGTGATTTAATTGTAGTTAAGAATCTCACAGACTTCCTTGTCAGTGCTGATTACAACCATAATCCTCAGATCTCAGCCTCCTGAGTATCTAGGATTATATGCAGGATGAGGCTTTATTTTTAAATAGAAAGCCATAGGTAGTAGAGAATGATATGATTTGCTTGATGTTTAAAAATTAGATCTCTGTAGCTTCTAGGTAAATAGTAGCCCTGAGGGCGGGGAAGAACAAGACATTTCTGATTGGTTATCAATTAGTTGAGAACATACTCAATCACGAGTATGGATGAAATTCCTGGTATGATAAAGTTTCCAAGCATACTTGAGTTCTACAAGAGCAGATGCATAATTGTCTGCACGAGTTTCCTGAGCTCCTAGAATCTCTGACATAGGCATATAATTAACTGTGAAATACTGGTAAGCCTCCATTCTTGTTTTGCTTTAACTTTTTTGTAGTGGAAACTTGCATTGCCATTTTAGGAGTGCTTATATGTACAGTCTATGCATTTCTGTTTTTTTCCTTTTTTTTTCGTTCGGTTGTGGGGTTTCAACTCTGGGCCTGGGCTTTGTCCCTCAGCTCTTCAGGTCAAGGCGAGCACTCTACCACTTGAGCCACAGTGCCACTTGTAGTTTTCTGGTGGTTAATTGGAGATAAAAATCTCATGGATTTTCCTGCACCACTGGCTTTGAACTGTGATCCCCAGATCTTAGCGTGCTGAGTAGCTAGGATTACAGCCACCTGCACCCTGCTATGCATTTCTTTTTTAAGGTAAAATTTTTATATATTTTCTGGTTCTTTAGCTGATCCAGATCGTTAAGATCATGTCTTATCTGGAAATTGGAGGAAATCCAAGCCAGGATCCCATTAGCCTTGACTGTGCATCTGTTATTTCCAGTGGTGTGGAAAGTCCATTTCCCTTCATAGGGAGAGAATGGAAGTTTTCGTTTTCACAGTTTTTCTTTCATATTAACCATATTATGTCTCCATATATGGAAACATATATGCCAAAGTTTCTATTTTCATGATTATCACAGTTAGGATAACTTCAATGTACTTAACTTTGTCTTTGTGTGTCTACTTAAGTGTGTCTTTGTCTTTGATGCCTAAAGAATAGATATTTATTTGCTTACAGTGTGTGAAGTCCCAGGTCAGAATCCAGCAGGATTGTTTTCAGGTGAAAGCTCTCTTTCTCCCTTTGATATGGCCACAGATGGGGAGAGGGGAGTTAGAGGAAGTAGTGACAGGAAGGAAGGGAAGGAGAGAAAGATGACGGGGTGTGGGGGGGGTGGAAGGGTGTTGAGGGAAAGAGATGCTTTCCAGTGTCTTTTCTTTAAATATGGCACTAATCCCATGGGGACTAGGACCCTAGCCTCTTGTCATCTAATGTTAATCAACTTTCAATGATCTTATTGCCACATAATGTTACATTGGTGGTTTGGGCTTCAGCATATGAATTTTGGGAGAAAGACATTCAGCCTATAACAAATAGATTGTCATTTATTCTAAATTAGCTAGTAGGTAAAGGTGGGGTACATTTTTTTCTCAAGGGGTCATCTTATCAGACTGACAGAAATGGGGATCCAGAAGTCAGCAGGACAATGTTATGTTCATTATTGAAATATATGAATTAAATAAAAGTCTAAGAATTGTAGCAAATATTAATTTCTCTATCTTTTCTGCTGATGCCTCAGCTGCTGATAAAATGCTTTCCTTCTAGTGAATTCTTTTTTCTATGTATATTGTATATATGTATATTGTATATTTATGAATTTTAACAAACACACAATCTAGAATGTAATACAGAGAAGTTCCACTACCAAAACCCTCTGAATTTATTCTTCAAGATCCTAACAGTAATTGTTTACACTTCTGTATTATTTGCAATTTAGAGAATCATTTTATCATCTTTGGTTTATATCTCAAGACATACTCATTTACTATAAATCGTTATTTGATAAATAAAGAGCCTGAGATTCAGAGAAGCTGTTCTGTTTAAAGTCATACAGTGACTTAGAGGCAAGGCTTTTAGATTTCCTTCTATAGTGCCTGTGTATCAGACATGGAGTGTTTTAAAATGTTACATAATTTAGTTTCAATTCCCATGATATTTGTTCAGAGAGCTATAATGGTTTGTACTAATGGATGAGATCTATTTCTGTGGCTCTCTTCATAGAAGAATCTGGGAACTGAGAGACAGGCAGTGTAAGTGAGGGGAATATGGGCCATGGATTCAGACATCAGAGCTTCGCCACTTCCTACTATGTTACTCTCAACCTCAGGTAGTTGATCTACGAAAATGAGCATATTAATATCATATTGCCCTGATGGAACTGTTATAATAATTAAAGAAAGGGTAGTGCCTAGTATCTGGTAGAGGGGCAGAAATTTCAGTTGTCTTTTCTGGCAGGAAGACTTAGTTATACTAGAATTTCATTTTCTCAGAAAACAATTGAATTTATGTCTAGGTTTCTTGCTTATTTTTTCTCCCAGAAAGTATTAAGGAATTCTTAGAACTCTTGTCAGGTAGAAACTCATTCTCCAGGGAGAAGAGCTCTATTGAATATAACCAAGGGAGAATTGGAATTGGGAGATGCCAA
The DNA here is from genome assembly GCF_024711535.1 of Dipodomys merriami. Classification (NCBI taxonomy): domain Eukaryota; kingdom Metazoa; phylum Chordata; class Mammalia; order Rodentia; family Heteromyidae; genus Dipodomys; species Dipodomys merriami. The sequence goes on along the minus strand of NW_027203937.1, from coordinate 8,681,808 downwards.
CATTAGTTCTTTCAAATTTCTAACATAAAGTAGATTGTCTATAGTTCTGTAATATACTTGTAGGCCTTGTCAGTTTTTGTGAACCTTTTTGTCTATGAAGTTAACAACTGTCATCATAATCTACTCCAGAGCCTGCTTTTGCAGAGGAAGAATCCTCCATCTTGGCATTTCATTGCTTGCACAGTCACTGCTATTTACTCTTCAGTGTCTGTTAGTGTGTGGGCTCCCCTCCTTTAAACCCTGCTCAAACCATATGGTGGCTCTACAAGAAAGTGAGAAGACCAACACTCTGTGGGTAACAAGAGCTGTTCTCTAAATTGTGTTTTTATTCAATTCTGTCTTATAGTGAGAGCTTATAAGAAAATCGTAGAGTTGAGAAACCTCCTGGAAATTGCTGAGAGCAACTATAGACATTTGGGTGGAATAACAGAAGAGGATCTCAAGCAGAAGAAAGAACAGCTTGAGTCTGAAAAGTAATATCTTTAAAACTCATGGTTTATATTTTTGTTCCTATCAAAAAACCATGTAGATCAGAAACTTGTTCTTTTATGCCAACAAAAGTTCTATCCTGTTTTTCCATTTAAATCCTCAAGATGGAGTTAAGATTTTTAAAGTTATGATAAAAATGCCCCCAAATGTAAAATACCATTTTTAGTGTACATCCCAGTAGTATTACATGTAATCACATTGCTGTACAAAAATCTCCCAAACTGGCATTCTTTAAGACCATGGCCTGTGTGTGTGTGCGCACACGCGTGCATGTGTGTGCACACATGAGCACGTATGTGTGCGTGTATCAGTATTGGGGCTTGAACTCAGGGTCTCATGTATATGTTTGGCTTTCTTGCTCATGGCTACCTCTACCACTTGACTTTTCCCTATAGCCCAGCATTTTGCTGGTTAATTGGAGATGGAGTCTTACAGATTTCTTTCTTTTTTTTTAATTTTTATTTATTTTTTATTGTGAAAATACTGTACAGAGGGGTTACAATTAGATGGGCAAGATAATGAGTACATTGGATTTCTCTACCTGGGCTGGCTTTGAACTGTTATCTTCCAGGTCTCAGCCTCCTAAATAGTGAGGATTACAGTCATAATCTACTAGCACATAACAAGACCCCAGATGGTTTAAGCTGTTCAATCTGTACAGTTACACAGTCTGTAAATATCTCCATCAGATGGGATGGCCCACTCTTACTGCTATGAAACCCACTTTGTTTCACTGATATAGTCCCCATCCAAGAATGCTATTGGTTCTGGAGGCAGTCAGCAGTTGTATAGCTTGCTTCCTGCATCTTATATTGGATCCATGAACATTGGGTACCTCTGTGGTTTATCAATGGTTACTAGAATAGAAGGTGTCTCATGTTTCTTTCCTTCTGCTGCTTCTACTTGTTTGTTCTCTCATGTGAACAGGAAACAGCATGGTCTGTAAAAGAGAACTGTGAGCTGCAGATGGATTTCCTTGTTCCTCCTTTGTGTTCTCTGACTTATCTTTTGGTTTTGTGTTTTTCAACCTGTAGAGCCTCCTATTTCTCTTTCTTCCTCTGCTTTTAAAAGTTGCTTCAGGAAGAGGACTGGTAAAGATATTCACCATAACATCTAAATCTTCAATAAAGACTACCTTGTTACTGTGAGCCATTCTGTTACCTCTTAGTGGGATTTTAGACAATAGGAAGCTATGGTAAAGGTGGTGTATGTTTCTTGGTTTCTCATGAATCACATCATATAAGTTGCTGATCATTGGCCCTAAAACTGCTGTGTTTTGAGAGATGTAGTATATTTTTGGTATTGGTCTTGATCTAAGAGCTTAGCTCAAAGTTCTTAGTTCTTTGTAGCATAGAAAAATATATCACAGTACAGCAATTATTTCCTAGTAATCAGCTTTAAACTTTGATTTCATCTTCTTACTTTCTAAAGCAGTCTACTGCACTATCATTACTGGTGCTTGTATCACTTCTAAGCGCTACTACATGTCAGATGCTAGATAAGCAGCATATCTTATCTCCATGAGCTGTTGTCTCACCATATGGATTAGGAAACTGAGAACTAATATAGAGTCACAAAGTAAGGATCTGGTAGTGGAGTTAGTATTTTATTCTTTTTTTTTTTTTTTTTTGGTCTGGTCGTGGGACCTGAACTCTGGGCCTGGGTGCTGTCCCTCAGCTCTTCAGCTCAAGGCTAGCTCTCTACCACTTGAGCCACAGCGCCATTTCTGGTTTTTTTCTTTTTTGCTTATGTGGTGCTGAGGAATCAAACCCAGGGCCTCATGCATGCACGGCAAGTGCTCTACCACTGAGCCACCTTCCCAGCCCAGTATTTTATTCTTATTCTGTGACTTCAACTCTGTTTAAGCTCCCTACAATTTTAAAAGCCCTCAGGGGTCATAACATAGCTTATTAATGTGAAATAGTTATCATATTGGAATGTGATTTTTGGAAAGAATTTTTTGGGAAAGGATTGCTTTAGCTCTTGTATCAGAATGTAGTTTCCTATTAAGAGTATGGCACTGTTGCTTTGAATTCCACTGACAATTCTTTTCTGACATTTGTGCTCCATTTTATGTTGTGTTTTAAGACATTTGTCTTTGGGATACAGATATAGACATAGTTTGATATATAGGTATTATTGTATAGAGTATATAGCTAGATATAATACAGTTATAGTTAGATATAGTTGTAAAAGAAGTAGATAAATACTGATTTGAGGTATGTTCTTTTGATTATTTTTTCTGTTTCTACTAGGTATATCAAACTGACAACGTACAAAATGTAGCTGGATTATTCTATCCTAGGGATAATTGCCTCTTCTTGCTTGTTGTTCTTTTATGCCACCAAGGTTGACATTATTCTTAGATATTATAATTTTAACCCCACTCATATTTGTAACAGAACTCCTAATGTAACAGAACTCCTGAGGTTTCCTTCCTTGGGACCTGATATCTAGTCCAGTATGACTTGGCATTCTGTTCTCTCTCGTCATCTACCAGAGCTAGAAAACAAAACAAAATGAAAAACAAAATCTGATTCAAGTTACAACATCTCTTTTCTGGATTATTCTAACATCCTCTTTATAGTTCTACCAGATTTCTGTCCCTGTACCCCAATCCTGGCCCTATATCTTGTTCTCATCTGGAGAAATCACATTAAAATAAAAGAGAGGGCTGGCATGATAGCTCATATCTGTAACCCTGACTACTTGGGTGATTAGAGGCCAGCCCAGGCAAAAAGTTAGCAAGACTCCCATGTGCCTTTGATCCCAGCTACACAGGAAGTATAGGTGGGGAGATGATGGTCTGAGGCCCACTCAAGGCATAAGAAGCCCTATTTGAAAAATAAAAAAAAGCAAAAAGGGTTGGGTTATAGCTCAGATGGTAGAGTGCCTGCTTACGAAGCGTAATGTCCTGAGTTCTAACCCCAATTCCAATATCCCGCCCCCCCCCCACACAAAAAAACAAACCTAGATGAGAGTCCTTTGATATTTTGAGCTATTTCTTTGCTTAATCATGAATGGCTTTCCATTTCACTAACAGTAAAAGACAAGGCTTTGACCTCCCATCTGTTCTATTCTCTCTTTTGTTCTTTAAACTACTCCAGCTATACTGGCCTCTGGTTTTCTTTCATTTCTTCAGGCATTTCAACAAGTGCAAAGGCACTTGTTCCCTGTCTGGATGCCCTTCCTCTAATGTTTAAATGGTTCTCTCTATTTTCCTTCAGGACTTTGCCCAAAGAGCCCTGGTCAGTAAGGTCTTCCCTACCCATTGTATGTGAAGTGCTAATTACCCCCTCCACAGCATTGTAAATTAGCATTTCTATGCTAATTTATTTGTTTTCCTCTTAGGACTTGTTGCTTTCTGTCATATCTGTTTTATTACTTCCTGTCTTTATTGGTTTTTTTTTTTCCATTACTAAGTGAAGGACGGCAGATTTGGGCTGTAGTTCACCACTTATTTCCAGTACTTAGAATGTTTGCTGCTCATGGATTCCCGAATACATTAGATGTTCAATAAGTGATTTATTTGCCTTTGCTAGTTGAGAATAGAAGTTGATTGAAAGACATTTTCTTTTTGATAGGACTATCAAAGAGCTGCAGGGGCAGCTGGAGTATGAACGACTCCGTAGAGAAAAGTTAGAATGTCAACTGGATGAATATCGAGCAGAGGTGGATCAACTCAAGGAAAACCTGGAGAAAACTCAGGTCCCCAGCTTCGTGCCTGTGGTTGGTGATCTTAACACATTTACATTTCTTGATTAAAAAGTATACAAGAAGGTCAAGTGCTGGGCTCATGCCTGTAATCCTTGCTGCTCAGGAGGCTGAGATCTGAGTACTGTGATTCAAAGCCAACCTGAGCAAGAAAGTTCATGAGACTCTTATCTCCAATTAACCACCAAAAACTCAAAAGTGGAGCTGTGGCTCAAGTGCTCAGTATTGGCCTTGAGCAAAAAAGCTCAAAAAAGCTGTGACAGAACTCAGCTCTTGAGTTAAAGCCTCAAGACTGGCACCAAAAAAACCAAAACTATAAAACTGGCTAAGGATATGGGTTGGGCTAATTGAGTTTAGTTCTTGACTAAAAACCATTTTTTTTGTCGGTCATGGTGCTTGAACTCTGGGCTTGGGTGCTATCCCTGCACTAAACCATTTTTAATTTGGCTGAGTCATTTAATATCTTTGTACCTCAGTAGTTAACTGCAGATAATATATACTTTGTAGAGCTGAAGTCTGAATTAAAGAAACATCCCAATATCTCTATTTGTAATTATCTGTATACATCTACAACCATGCCCCCCAAAAAACCCCCTCACACCAGCCTAGTTTATATACCATATAATGAAAAGATATTCCTCATAGGCAAAAGAACCAATTATAAGTCTGAGCAGAGAGTATGTATATTTTAATATTCTAAATAACAAAAATCAAGTGCTTTGAATGGAATCCATTTTGGAAAACTTCAGCAGTTTTAAGACTATCAAAAGCATATAAGTTGACATAGCTTTTTTTTTTTTTTTTTTTTTTTTGAGATAAGGTCTTTCTAATTTACTGGTTTGGCCTTAGCCTGGGATTACAGGTATGTGACACCATACCTGGCTAAAATGAGTATCTATTTAAGATCTAGTGTGAAGCAGGAACAAACTCAGAATCTTTGCTTCCATTTATTTTTGTGTGAGAGACTATCAGATTTAGACTTTAGTCATGTATCCTTACCAAGGCACTCTACCTGTATTTTTTATTTTTTTGAATCTGTCCTGGTGCTTGAGCTCAGGGCTTAGAGATTGTTCCTTAGCTTTTTGTGCTTATAGATAGTGCTCTACTACTTGTGACACAGCTACAATTCTAGATTTTTGGTAGTTAATTGGAGCTGAGCGCATCACAGACTTTCCTTGCTAGGTTGGCTTTGAACTACAAAGCTCAGATCACAGCCTGAGTGCTAGGATTCCAAGTGTGAGACACTGGTACTCAGCCCCTACTTGTATTTCTCATTGCCAGCTGGACACTGCTACCTAAAAATCCCTGGGGCCATGTAACTGAAAAATGTTTAGAACTAAACTCAACACCAAGAGCAGATCCCCCATTCTCCAACCCTGCTCTATATTTAAATTAGCAGTATTACTGTTTTCCTATTTACCCAGTTTTGCATTCATAAAGTCTTGGGTAGTTTTGTTTTCTCCTTTAGCCCAGAAAAGTAGGCCATCTCATAGATGGACCACTCATACATGCTTATGGACAGGAGCAGGTACTGCACATTTGTTGCTTCTCTATAGGTGTCTATATCTGCTTCCAGCTATTTTACTCACTGTAGTGAACTTGGTTATCTTGTTTTGGGTTGAAAAATCTTCCTTGTCTGTATAAAGTACTGATTCCTTAGTTTGGCAGTTCTAATCTACCATGCCAATCTTGTTTTTGTTTATTCTTTTATGAACTTAAACTCCACTTTACTACTGCCAAGCCATTGTTCATTTTGTCCTTATACCTGAAGTCTCCTCATCAATGTGGTTTCTTGAAATTGCCTGGGAATCATTTGTCATCCGTTACTGAATACCCCTAATCATATATGTATTTAGTACTGCTTCCATAGTATTTCATTATTTGTACCCTTGGTACTGAAATTTTAAATTTTAAGAGATTACTGATTACTTTCATAATATCTTGGTCATCATTAACAATAGGTATCAAGTACTTACATGCTGTTGTATGAGACTTTATATTCAGGAGATGCTACCCTCATATTATGAAATTAGTGTCAGTTACATAATTTGTAGTTACACAGCTTGTTAGATACATAGCCATGATCTCAACCTAACTGCTTAGCACAAAGTCTGTACTTTTTATATCACTTGTTACTACCAGTAGAAACCTCTACCCTTCTCTATCTTACTGTGTGGATAAGAAAAATGTGACAATTTTGTCTTTAAAAACTTGGATGAGGGGCTGGGAAGGTGGCCCAGTGGTAGAGTGCTTGCCTTGCATGCATGAGGCCCTGGGTTCGATTCCTCAGCACCACATAAGCAAAAAAAAAAAAAGCCGGAAGTGGCACTGTGGCTCAAGTGGTAGAGCGCTAGCCTTGAGCTGAAGAGCTGAGGGACAGCGCCCAGGCCCAGAGTTCAGGCCCCACAACCGGACCCAAAAAAAAAAAAAAAAAAAAAAAAAAAAAAAAAAAAAAAAAAAAAAAAACTTGGATGATAGCAAGGTTGTAGCTAAGGGAAAAAGAAGGAACAGAGGGGCTGGGAAGGTGGCTCAGTGGTAGAGCACTTGCCTTGCATGCTTGAGGCCCTGGGTTCGATTCCTCAGCACCACATAAGCAAAAAGAAAAAAGCCGGAAGTGGTGCTGTGGCTCAAGTGGTAGAGCGCTAGCCTTGAGCTGAAGAGCTGAGGGACAGCGCCCATGCCCAGAGTTCAGGCCCCACGACCGGACCCAAAAAAAAAAAAAAAAAAAAAAAAAAAAAAGAAGGAACAGAGGCATGGCTCTTTTTTCTCCAGGTGGTTTTGATAATGGCACATTATTTCATTTTCACATGCTCTTATATGTGAGTTAAGCTGCCTAAGCTCATCAGCAAAGGGATGAACAGGGGCACTTTCAGGGAAGAACTCTTGCCATGTTTGTGTCTCCCAGAGAGGTGCCTTCTCCTGTCCTTAGAGCCTGTATTCACATCTATCATGCCTTAATAAGTACAGAGAATTTTTGACTACAACATAGTGAATATCCATTGTGTTTCCAGCCCTTCCCTTGATTCTTCCCACAACATTTATTCTTTTGTGCTAGGTCATGAGAATATCAAGAAAATGAGAAATGTTGGTGAACATCAGGGCATGGGAAAAGAAGATAAGACAAAAGAAGTAAAGGGATGTTGCAAAACCATTAAAGAAGGAATAGAGGGCCAGAGCTGTAAATCCCAGTCCTGCGGGGCTTGAAAAGAAGATGGGATTTCTTTTCTTCCTCATTTGTACATTTCAGCTAACAGTATGGCATGAAATATTAGTCTAAGTAGAAGACATACAAGGGTGTGATCTTTTGGGGTATATTAGGTAGACAGGATTGACTGATTTCTCAAGGTACCTTCCTATTTTAAGATTTGGCAGATTTGTGAATTTATTTACACAGATTTCTAAGAGATTTAATCAGAGCTGAAAGTACTTAGCACAGTTCATTTTTCCTTTTAAACAGACAATGAAGAAAAATGAAGGCTGGGCGTGAGTGGCTCATGCCTGTAATCCTAGCTACTCAGGAGGCTGAGATCTGAGGATTGAGGTTCAAAGCCAGCCTGGAAAGGAAAGTCCTTGAGACTCTTAACTCCAATTAACAATGAGAACACCGGAAATGGCACTGTGGCTAAAGTGCTAGTGCGCTCATCTTCAGCTGAAGAGCTCAGGGACTGCACTCAGGCCCAGAATTCAAAGCCCCATGACCAAAAAAAAAAAAAAAAAAGAAAAGAAAAATGAAAAAATGAGTGCTACCATGAAGAACTTAATTTGACCTTCTTTTCCTTTGTTTATAGGAAGAAGAGTCCTGTGAGTCCAGCAAAGAGAAGAGGCGAGTGAAAAAGAAATTGTCTTCTGGGGGAGTGTTTGTGAGACGGTACTAATCAGTGAAGTAATTTTAAATAAACTTTCTTGATTTTTCTCTTTCATTGCAAAAATGGATGTAAATTTATATAAATTTGGAATTCATAAAAGTCTTGGAATTACTTGGACAGGATACCATTCCCATTCTGAAGGAAGAAATGTTAAGATATCAGAGATTTTTAAAGTTACACAGACTCAGTTATACGCTGCCTCCCAATATACTTTTATACATCTATAGAGACAAGTAGAGGTGAGTAATTAACTTTGCACATATTCATATAAACTGTGAAATATGAAATAGTGTTAGTCTAATAATTAAATCTAGAAATCTAGTTCTAGATATTAAAATTATTAAGATTTGATTATGCTGCATAAAAGAATATTTATTTTGCTTTTTAGAGAGTATCTTTTACAATTACTATTGTATATAAGGTTTCAAAAACTGTACTTTTGGACAGGCATAGTAGTACATATCCCATCACTTGAGAGGCTGAGGTAGGAGGGTCATGAATTTGGCAGCCAACTTAGGCTAAATAGTGAGACTCTGAAAGACAACAATAAAAACTAAAACACTCTGCTCTAATTTTATTATTTTCAAATGACTTATTTTAAAAGGCATCTAGATTTGGGAGAAACTATAAGACCATTAAGTTTTAGAAGGAACAACTTTACAGTAGCAGAGTTTTATATAAAATGAAAATCTGCTTAGTAAAAAACCCTACTTTGTGCTTGCTAACAATATCCATTTAAATGCCCATTTAAATTTAAATTTGCTTCAGAATCCAATCTTTGTTCTATTTTGCTTTCAAAGAAAGGCATATAGATAAGAGGCCCACTGGACAGAAAGAGAAACACATGGCTTTATTGTTTTCTTCTCTCCCCACTGAATTTACAGATTAGTAGTTCTTTACTATTTTGGCATTTTAGATTAAATTTAGTTCCTACACTTTCATCTTTCCCTTTCTTCCTGAGCCAGCAAACATCTGTGATTACTGTGGGGCAGTTGTCCTAAATCCTGTCTTCTTACCATCTTTTTTTGTTGGTCATGGGGCTGAACTCTGGGCTTGGGCGCTGTCCTTGCACTCTTCAGCTTAAGGGATGTGCTCTACTGCTTGAACCACAGTGCCACTTCTGGTTTTCTGGTGGTTCATTGGTGATAAGAGTCTTACAGACTTTCCTGCCCGGGCTGGCTTTGACCCGTGATCCTCAGATCTCAGCCTCCTGAGTAGCTAGGATTACAGGCATGAGCCACCTGTGCCTGGCTTCTCTCACCATCTTGATTGCTATTTTTATGGCTTCACTGGCAGCAGCTTCTCCCTATATACAAGAAACTACCTATACTTTGGACTCTTAACTTTTACCTTTCATGGTATTAAAGGCCATTTTAATTTCTTGTCATCAGGACTTGTTTGCCCTGAAAGTACAATTGAGCAGTAGTTTCTGGCTGGTTAAAGGTCTATAAACAAGTATTAATGACTTAGGCCATGCATGGTGGCTCATGTCTGTAATCCCAGCTACTCAGGAAGTAGAGATCAGGAGCATCACAACTGGAAGCCAGCTTCTGCAAAAAGTTAGTGAGGGTGGGAGTGTAAACTTGTTCAACCACTTTGGAAAACAATGTGGAGGTTCCTCAAAAGACTACACATAGAGCCTCCCCTATGACCCAGCAATTCCATTTTTGGGCATTTATTCAAATGACCACAAAACAGCTCGCAAGTACAAGCATGTTCATTGCAACATTATTTACCATAGGCAAGATATGGAATCAACCCAGATGCCCCTCAGTTGATGAGTGGATCAAGAAAATTTTATTTATATAATGGAATTCTATTCCTCCATCAGAAAGAATGACATCACCCCATTTGTTAGGAAATAGAAAGACTTAGAAAAAATTATATTAAGTGAAGTAAGCCAGGCCCAAAGAAACATAAGTCCCATGGTTTCCCTTATTTGCAATAACTAATGTAAGTCTAGGATAAACAGAAAAAGTCAAAAGCTATGTACATATGATCAGATAAGATGATGTTAAGTGAAGTGAACCCCAAGACAGGGACACAAGTGGTTTTTTCTTTCTTGCTATTGTTTTTAACATATTTAAAATGTACTATGTGATTTTTTTGTCTCTCTTTTATGTTTTTCTGCCACGGTACAACCCCTGTTTTCACTGTATTTGATTCCAGTGCCCTGCATCTTGTATATACATTTTTCTAATTTGGGGAGGGAAAGGGAAATAACAAAATGCTGAAATAAGGATACAGATTGACCCACTGTATCATTGAGATGTACAAGACACTATGTTGAAACAAACTTTTCAACTTGGGGGGGGGAGGAGTTAGGGAGGGAAGGGATGGTAGGGGAAAAACAAAGGAGGAGGTAACAATGCTTGATAGGAAATAGACTCATTACCTTACTTATGTAACTGTTACCCTCTGTACTGTTACCCTTTACTGTACAGAGGGTAACAGTTACATAAGTAAGGTAATGAGTCTAATTTCCTATTTTTACAAAAAAATGAGATCCTATCTCAACAAAGTAGAACATTTAAAAAAATTTTTTTTAATTGTGAGAATACCGTACAGAGGAGTTACAATTACATGGGCAAGATAACGAGTACATTTCTTATCAAGCACTGTTGCCTCTTCTTTGTTTCCCCTTCCAATCCCTTCCCGTATTCCCCTCCCCCCCACCAAAGCTGTAAAGTTGTTTTTCGACATAATGACGTGTACATCTCATTGTTGCATTGGGTCCACCTGTATCCCTAGTTAAACGATTTGTTTTTCCCCTTCCACTCCACAAATTATACCAACATCAAATACAGTGAAAACATGGGTTATGCCGTGGGGGAGGGACATACAAAGCAACATAGAAATCATCTTATAAATATGTTAGAAACAATTTCATGAAAGGAAAAAAAACAAAAAAACATTTGTATAATTATCTTGGGGTTCATTCCCCTAACGTCAACTTATCTGACCTTTTCTGCTTGACTTAGACATATATTAGTTATTTCATATAAGGGAAACCATAGGACCTATGTTTCTTTGGGCCTGGTTTATTTCACTTAATATAATTTTTTCCAAGTCTTTCCATTTCCTAACAAATGGGGAAATGTCATTCTTTCTGATGAAGGCATAAATTCCATTGTGTATATATACCACATTTTCTTGATCCATTCATCTACTGAAGGGCATATGGGTTGGTTCCATATCTTAGCTATGGTAAATAATGCTGCAATAAACATAGTTGTGCTGGTAGCTTTAGTATGGTCTTGTTTGTGAGCATTCGGATAAATGCCCAAAAGTGGGATTGCTGGGTCATAGGGGAGCTCTGTGTGGAGGCTTTTGAGGAACCTCCATACTGCTTTCCAAAGTGGTTGAACAAGTTTACACTCCCACCAACATTTTTTAAAAAAAATCCTACCATCCCAGCCTCATAGGATCCCATAGGTAGGAGGATCATGGTCTGAGGCAGGTCCCAGGGGAAAAGCAAGATCCTGCCTATAAATTAACCATACAAAAATAGGGCTGGAGGTAAGATTCAAGTGGTAGTACATTTGCTTAGCAAGAGTTAGGCTAAACCAAAACAAAATGAAGACTTGATCATTATGTAGCCCAGGCTGGCCTTGAATTTGTAGTTCTACTTATCTCCTGGGTGCAGGATTACAGATATACTCCATCACACCCAGTATTAGCTATCCTTTTGACAAAATGTCACTGTGATTTCTAATAGGCTTTCAATGTTTAGTAAAAACATTTATTGGGCACTAAGCTGTGTGTGAGATCTGTATCATCTTTTACTATTTCTTAATTCTTACGAATTTCCAGCTTCTCTTGTAATTAAGAAACCAAGCTGTGATCAATAGGATGTGAGCCCAAATATTGTTTTAAATATTAGCATCATACCCCACCTAAAGGGAAAAGGGCTTTTCACTTCTAGCCCCTTCTGTTGTGAATGAATGTAACAATAAGCACGGGAAAGCAGTAAAATTAGAAGAGTTCTGACTCAGCCCTTAGAATGCTTATTGTCTGAAGAGTAAGCCGATACCTTATTTAACTTATGATTATTCAGTCTTGTTTAACATTAAATTATAATTGCCAAGTCACATACATTATTTATTCACAAATCACATATATTAATGTCATGTTAGGTTAAGGAAAAAGAGTGAAAAGGAGATGGAAAGATGAAAGGTGTTTATATGACTCAGTAGATTGTCCTTTTTTTTTTTTTTGGCAGTACTAGGGGTTTTTTTGTTTTTGTTTTTTGTCAGTCATGGGGCTTGAATTCTGGGCTTGGGCGCTATCCCTGTGCTCTTCAGCTCAAGGCAAGCACTCTACTGCTTGAGCCACAGCATCACTTCCAATTTTCTAGTGGTTAACTGGAGATAAGAGTCTCACAGACTTTTCTGCCTGGGCTGTGATTCTCAGATCTCAGCCTCCTGAGCAGTTAGGTCACCGGCGCCTGGCTCGAGTACTAGGGTTTTGAATTAAGTGTTGCATGCATGCCAGACAGGTATTACCACTTGAACTCCACCTGTAGTCCTTTGATTAAAAAGGTCTTGTGTTTTTACCCAGGCCATAACAATGATCCTCTCATTGTTTCATCCCACACAATTAGATGACGGGCAAGCCAACTTGCCCAGCTTTTTATATGTTGAGATGAGGTCCTGCAAACTTTTTCTTCCTCCCAAATAGCCAGCAATACAAGTATGAACTGTATCAGGTTTGTAGGTTTATGTGTTCGTGTGCATGTGTGCATGGCACTGGAGCTCTACCACTTAGTGCTACTGTATTTGGATTTTGTTGAGATGGCATCTATTTTTTTAAGTTGGCGTAGAATTGCAATTGTTCCACTGTTTGCCTCTCAAGTAAGAAGACTAGGTATGAGCCACACATCTTGTTAGATTGCCTGTTTCTTAAGAGAAAGGACTAAGGTGGGAGACTACAAGTATATCAACTAAGATGTGACCTTTAGAGTTAAGAGATTTGGGCCTATGTAACTTATTTGATGGTGACTGTCAAGTAACTTACTTGACTTCACTAAGCTTGATTTTTGAGGAGTGGAATGAGGGTATCATACCACCTGCCTAAGAAACAACTGTGAAATACAGGTAAGTTGCAATGCATTATGTAGTATATTTGTTACATAGTCAATAATAGCTATTATTCCTCAAAATGACATTGATGGTAGTGACCACAGCCTTTTCCATTGCTTCATTTTCTTTTTCAAGACAGTGTCCCAAACTCATCTTGAACTCACAGACCTCTTGACTCAGTCTCCTGAGTGCTGGAATTATGGATAGGCATACCTATTTTTCCTTTTTATTAATAATATTTTTAAGCCAAGTGCTAGTGGCTCATGCTTGGAATCCTAGCTACACAAGAGACTGAGATCTGAGGATCATGGTTCAAAGCCAGCCCAGGCAGGAAAGTCTGTGACTCTTATCTCCATTTAAACACCACAAAGCCAGAAGTAGAGCTGTAGCTCAAGTGGTAAAGTGCTAGCCTTGAGCACGAAAGTTTAAGGACAATGCCTTGGCCCTGAGTTCCAAACCCCAGGACTAGCACACACTCACACACACAAAAATATATTATACATTACATATATATATTATATAACATTACATATGTAAATTCTTTTTTTCCTACCTTCTTCCTTTCCCCTCTAGATTCTTAATGTTTTACAAAATGAGCAATGTAAGCTTAATGGCAGAGAAAGGTTTTCCTAGGCTGATGACTGGTCCTTGCATAATGTAGCCTGGTCTGTCTTGTCACCATAGTATAAATGGGCAGGTTTGGATTCACGATACCCATATGTCTATGAAGCAAAGTGAGGTTGCATATCCTCTAGGGGGCATCTCACCATTCACAAAAAATGCCCAAAAGGTATTAGTGATTTGAGAAATTCAGTATAATGATATGTTCTCAGCATATTCATAATCAAATGTTTAAAATATTTAAAAGTTTGGACTAAATCCTTGAGTTACGCATGGATAAGATTCCTATTATTCCACAGGAATTTAATAGCTAAAGAGCTTTTAAGAACTCACAGCTTAGGGGCTAGGAAGATGGCTCAGTGGTAGAGCGCTTGCCTTGCATGCCTGAGGCCCTGGGTTCGATTCCTCAGCACCACATAAGTAAAATGAAAAAAGCCGATAGTGGTAGAGCGCTAGCCTTGAGCTGAAGAGCTGAAGGATAGCGCCCAGGCCCAGACTTCAGGCCCCACGACCGGACCCCCCCCCCCCCAAAAAAAAAGAACTCACAGCTTAGTATAGGAAAAAGACATATACAAGAACAGTTATTTCATGCTAGAAAAAAAAGGTATGGTTTTGAGGCACAGAGGAACACAGTCTATTCATTTATTTTAGATATTTCCACCTCCTAAATAAAAATTGATCTGATCCCCCAAACTATCTTATAGGTAATAAAAATGGGTATAGTGTACATACTTTATTCTTGCATTTTACTTGTTAAACTCTACAATAAGATAAAGACAGGGCTGGGAAGGTGGCTCAGTGGTGGAAAGCTTGCCTTGCATGCATGAGGCTCTGAGTTCGATTCCTCAGCACCACATAAGCAAAAAAGAAAAAAAAACCGGAAGTGGTGCTGTGGCTCAAGCGGTAGAGTGATAGCCTTGAGCTGAAGAGCTGAGGGACAGCGCCCAGGTCCAGAGTTCAGGCCCCACGACCGGACCAAAAAAAAAAAAAAGATAAAGACAGACTTATTTTTCTCTTTAGTGGCTGACTGCATGCAAGCTGGGAATGTATATCTTACTTGCTGGGTTTTGAGGAAGTCTAATAAATGGCATAACTTTTCCATCTGGACCATAAATATGACTTGATATGAAGAATTTACTAACTTTATATAGAGGCCTAAATAATACCTCTATTTACTGGTAAACCTGGTGCTGGAGAGTATAGTTTTATCTTTAGTCTAATAAGCCTCCTATCACTGAGGTCCAAAATCACGTGTAACTACTCTGACTCAAGTATTATTGTATTAAGGTAGGCCTCAGACAACAGAAGTGCTGGCCACAAAAGAGCAGAACAGACGGAATGCTCCTTGTAGACAGGCTGATCCTAATCAAGAGTAGCAAGTATTGGGGCTACTTGACCCATTTCTCCTTTAAAATTTACAACTGAATAAATTACTTTGCTTTATGTGGGGCTGGGGCTGGAGGGGTTGAAGAATGAAAAGCTTCCTTTAAATGGAGTTTCTTTCATGTGAAAAAACATATACCCTTAATATTTGAGCATACTTTAAATCGTAATAAACCAGTGATTTATGTACTTATTTAATGTCTCTTTTTTCCACCGGGCTGGTCAGTTCCATGAGAAGGAAATCATGGTCCCCTGTGCACATGTGATCTGCATTTTGTTAGGCATACCACAAGAAGTCATACTGGTTAAGCCAACAAATGCTGTTTGTTATAGTGGAACTCAGTCTATATGGTTCTGATTGGGTAGCCCAATAGAAGTTTATAATGTGCTAAGAAGCCTCTTAAACAAGAAAATTCTGAGATAAAAATGATTCAGAATGCAAATGTACCCAGATAATGTTAAAGCATTTTTTTGTTTTGAAACATTTCAGCCATGAAATGTTTGAAGAGAGTCCTCTTATTTGTCACTCCTGGACCATGTGGCCAATATCTTGAGTTAATGTAAACTGGTTTTTAATAAGAAAACAATTAAAAATATATACAATAATCCAAGCCATTCTATATTTCATACTAGGTATTGAATACTTCCAGTGGAGCACACATTAATTTGAAGTTGACTGTGGCGTTTAACTGTATGTTCATTACAAAAAAGAAAGAAAATCTACTTTCAAGAATCTAAAAAGGGCTGGGAAGGTGTCTCAGTGGTAGAGTGCTTGGCCTTGTATGCATGAGGCCCTGGGTTCGATTCCTCAGCACTACATAAGCAAAAAGAAAAAAGCCAGAAGTGGCACTGTGGCTCAAGTGGTAGAGTGCTAGCCTTGAGCTGAAGAGCTGAAGGACAGCGCCCAGGCCCAGAGTTCAGGCCCCATGACCGGACCCCTCCCTTCCCCCCCAAAAAAAAGAATCTAAAAAAACTTTGTTATAGGTTTTTATTTTTTTTTAAAACATAAATGTGCAATAGTTGTTAGGAAAATGAAACTAGAGGTAATATTTTCAGTTTGCACCAGATTATCAATACAACAAAACCCTTTTTGATTACAAAGCTGTTCAAACACAACACTCTGGTTTAATTTCTGTAACTATCAGGCAACTATGTAGACAAAATACCTTTCTGTCTTATATAAATCAGGTTTTGGATGATAGCTTTTCGACATAACAGCACGTAAAATAAAGACAAAACATCTAAAATACTTCTCAGCAGACCATTCATACTTTGAATAATACTGTAGAAAGTGTTTGCTTAACTGACATTGTTAAAAGACAATCTGTCCTGATGTAGTGCTCTAAGAAGTCAATAGCAGCAGCAGTAGGAACATTAGGAGTCCTTCCAGAATCTATAAACTCCCAATGCTATTGCCAGGCAAGTAAACACTGAAGCTGTGAAAAAAAGAAAGAAAACAAGCTGTATTAAAGGTTAAGTATTTGTAGTTATTTTGCAGAGATTAACAGAATGACGCTACTTCAATTTACATAGACAAAAAAGTAGGAAAGCAGATTTCTACCTTATGCCTAGTGTCCTCTAGAAAATTAGGGATAAAATATTCTCTCTTTCTCTCCTGACCTCTCTCTTTTTCTTTCTGTTAGTATGGGATTATAGGAATTGAACTTAGGGCTTTCCACATACTAGGCAAGCATTCTTCCACTGAGTTACAACCTACCACTTGTTTGTGTGTTTGTCTTTTACACTATTTTAGGCTAATTTTTGTTGTTGTTGTTGGTTCTGGGGCCTGAACTCTGGGCCTGGGCTCTGTCTCTCAGCTCTTCAGCTCAAGGCTAGCGCTCTATACTTGAGCTACAGCACCACTTCAGGCTTTTTTCTGCTTATGTGGTGCTGAGGAATCAAACCCAGGGCCTCATGCATGTAAGGCACACACTCTACAATTGAGCCACCTTCCCAGCTCCTAGGCTACTAAAAACTTTTACTTAAAGTTTATACTGAAATCAAGGTCAAAAGAAGACAACTACTCACAATAATCAAGTTGATTTAAAATAACCTATCAAATATACATAAGAATTGTCAATTTCCAAGCTATACATACTGAACTCCAATACATGTTAACTTTATTGTTACTAAATCATTACTCTGAAAGTTTGCAGGGAGATTCAAGTTTTTGCCCTTTTCTAAAACCATGATTACAAAAGTAAATGAATTGCCTTTATAAGGAATTACCAGGGAAAAGGAAGACCTATACAAAGCCAAACAAAGTGAAGAAAAACAGGCTAAATCCGAAGGACGTCATTAAAACTCCCAAAGAAACTTTACGCTGAATAATATAAAAATCTAGTTTTCTAAATTTGGCATCTTTTTTTTTGGTCTGTCATAGGGCCTGAACTCTGGGCCTGGGCGCTGTCCCTCAGCTCTTCAGCTCAAAGCTAGTGCTGTACTACTTAAGCCACAGCACCACTTCTGGCTTTTTCTGAGGAATCAAACCCAGGACCTCATGCATGTGAGGCAAACACTCTACCACTGAGCCACCTTTCCAGCCCCAAATTTGGCATCTTTTTGATAACTAATAAAACAAAGAGATACATTAATAAAAAATTATGGTCCTCAAATTTTAAAAAAGTCACTGCTTAACCGGGTGCCAGTGGCTTAACACCTGTAATCCTAGCTACCCAGAAGGCTGGGATCAGAGGATTTTACCACTTGGTTTTTGAAGAACTGAGTGTTTCATTAATTTTGAATTCACTATATAGTACAGTGGCCTCAAACCGATGAACCTCTTGCTTCTGTCTCTGAAATGGGATTACAGCTGTGTGCCACAATGCTCAGGCTCTACTTCCTGTTTTCATTAGCATATATTGTGCAAAGTAATGGGAAAACTTTGAAATATTTTTGTATACTTAAGTACAACATGGTTTGATTATATTTAACCTCTCTATTGCCCTCTTTTATTTTTTTATTTTTTTGCCAGTCATGGGGCCTGAACTCTGGGCCTGGGCACTGTCCCTCAGCTATTCAGCTCAAGGCTAGTGCTCTACCACTTGAGCCACAGCTCCACTTCCGGCTTTTTCTGCTTATGTGGTGCTGAGGAATCGAACCCACAGCCTCATGAATGCAAGGCAAGCACTCTACCACTGAGCCACCTTCCCAGCCCCACTGTTGCCCTCTTTTAAAAAGCTACCTTGCCTGAAAACCCTCCACATCTCTAGTAGTCGTCCTAAGGATTGAAGGTATTCTTAAAAGGCAGGATTGGAGCAATTTTTCTTAAAAGCTTCCTATACTTTTAAAAGCAATTCTAAAATGTAGGTTACATGTCTTTTAGAATCTTTAAACAATAAAGTAACATTAAAAACTACTTTTAATAATTATAAACTCAAGTTTCCCAAGACAAATGAGTAATTCTTACCTGCATAAAATGAGCAGTTTTCTTTTTAAGTCTGGGGCATTAAGCATGCTTGGTAAGGCATTCTTCAGCTAACCAGCCCGGGAAAGTCTGAATTGCCTTTTCAGCATGGGTAGAGTTGTATCTGCCCACATTCTGAGCTACGTGGGGCCAACCTTGGCAATATAATGAGAACCTGTCTCTTTAAAAATTTTTTTTACATGAAAATGGTGCTGGCAAAATTGGTTAACTACATGTAGAAAACTAAAGCTAGATCCTTATATATCACCCTGCACCAGAATCAACTCCAAATGGATCAAAGACCTTGAACTCAAAGCAGACACTCTGAAAACATTACAGGATGGAATAGGAGAAACCCTAGGTCTCCTTGGCTCAGGCCGAAATTTTCTGAATAGAGACCCGGAAACACAACAAATCAAAGAAAGGTTGGACAAATGGGATTGCATAAGGTTGCAGAGCTTCTGCAGGGCAAATGACATAGCTAGCAAGATCAATAGAAAGCCCACCGATTGGGAGAAGATCTTTACTAGCCATACAACGGACAAGGGTCTCATATCTAAAATATACTTGGAACTCAAAAAATTAAACCACCCAACAACAAATCCTCAAAGAAACAACTGCCCAATAAATAAGTGGGCGAAAGACTTAAAGAGAAGCTTCTCTGAAGAAGAAAGAAGGATGGCCAATAGACACATGAAGAAATGTTCAACATCCCTAGCCATAAAAGAAATGCAAATCAAAACAACATTGAGATATCACCTCACTCCAGTTAGAACAGCCAAAATCAAGAACTCTAACAACAACAGATGCTGGAGGGGATGTGGACAGAAAGGAACCTTACTTCATTGTTGGTGGGAATGTAAACTTGTTCAACCACTTTGGAAAGCAGTATGGAGGTTCCTCAAAAGACTTCACATAGACCTCCCCTATGATCCAGCAATCGCACTTTTGGGCATTTACCCAAATGTATACAAACAAGACCACACTAAAGCTACCAGCACAACTATGTTTATTGCAGCATTATTTACCATAGCTAAGATATGGAACCAACCCAGAAGCCCCTCAGTAGATGAATGGATCAAGAAAATGTGGTATATATACACAATGGAATTCTATGCCTCCATCAGAAAGAATGACATTTCCCCATTTGTTAGGAAATGGAAAGGCTTGGAAAAAATTATATTAAGTGAAGTAAGCCAGGCCCAAAGAAACATAGGTCCCATGGTTTCCCTTATTTGCAATATCTAGTATAGGTATGAGTCAAGAGGAAAAGGTCAGATAATGTGATGTTAGGAAAACGAACTCTTAAATATGTATTTTAATGTTTTCGTTTCTTTCATGCATGTGTTTCTAATGCATTTATAAGATTATTTCTTTGTTGCTTTGTATGTCCCTCCCCCACAGTGTAACCCCCGCTTTCACTTTATTTGATGTCAGTATAACATGTGGAGGAGATGGGGACAAACAAGTCGTTTAAGGATTCAGGTGGACCTGTTGTAACAAGGAGAATTACAAAATGTCATGTCAAAGCAAGCTTTACAATGTCGGTGTGGGGGGGGAGGGGGGTATGATTGGGTGGGGGGGAGGGGGGAGGCTGGGAAGGGAGGTGAAGGGTAAACAAAGGAGGAGGCTGCAATGCTTGGTAAGAAATGTATGCATTATCCTGCCAATGTAATTGTAACCCCTCTGTACAGTATGTTCTCAAATAAAATAAAATAAAATTAAAAAAAATTTTTTTTACATAACTAAAAAGTGGTATTTTAATGAAAACCATAAAAAATGAAGAGAAAAGGCAGAAAAAGCATAAAGCTTTTCAAAATAAAAATACTACTGTTTTTTATATCATTTTGGACAGAAAACCTTTTATTGAGCTGGGTATGGTAGCATACAGCAAGAATCCCAGATATTCAAGAGGTAGAGGTCGGAGGATTGTGATCAAAGAAAAGATCAGGCCAAAAGCATGAGAACAAACTAAAAGTAAAATGAGTACAAGGATGGCAAGAGTACCTGCCTGGTAAGCACAAGGCCACTTTTTGCTCATTGATCACTAGCTGTGTGTGTGTGTGTGTGTGTGTATGTGTGTTCTCATGGATGTTCTTGCTCCGGTTGGCTTCAAAGCGTGATCTTGAGATCTTAGCCTCCTAAATAGCTATAATTATTGCTGTGAGCCACTGGCATTCAGTGCTATGAAAGTGTTTTTGTTTTGTCAGTCATGTGGCTTGAACTCTGGGCCTAGGCTCTGTCCCTCAGCTCTTCAGCTCTTCAGCTAGTGCTGTACCACTTAAGCCACAGCACCACTTTTCAGCCTTTTCTGCTTATGTGGTGCTGAGGAATCGAACCCAGGGCCTCATGCATGCGAGGCAAGCATTCTACCACTGAGCCACCTTCCCAGCCCCTGAAAGTGTTTTTAAAATAGAGAACTTGAGATGAAGGATAAACATTTCTAACTTAAGACACAAACTGGCCATGCAAAGTAAAGCTATCCCAATTGTATTGTGTAAGTCAAATTATATATTGTCCTATTTGATTCTACTACATACATACTGAAACTTGGTTATGATGACTTCCTCATTTTAAGAAATGGGATTTAGCTTCTCTAAGAAACCTCAGTAAGCTGGACATTTAAATAACATCAAGAGTATCTTGTCAGCTGGGTGCTGGTGGCACATGCCTGTAGTCCTAGCTACTCAGGAGGCTAAGATCTGAGGATTGTGGTTCAAAGCCAGCCTGGGCAGGAAAGACTATAAGACTCTTATTTCCACTTAACTAACAGTAAACCAGAAGTGGAGCTGTGGTTCAAAATGATAGAGCACTAGCCTTGAACAAAAAAAGCTCAGGGACAGCACCCAGGCCCCGAGTTCAAGCCCAATGGTTGACCAAAAAAAAAGGGTGTTGTCTTTATGTCCACGAGCAATTACAAATTTGTTCCTATCTACCATGGGTCAGTAGTATACTAATATGCTGAGCAATCAATTGCATACATTACTTAACCATATATAAAACTTTGAAATTGGTGGTACTGTCTTCATTGTACTAATAAGTGGGGAGCCATGACTCAAAACTAGGTATTTGACTCCAAAGCTGTTTTTATCTTTATTTTTACTGTGACATGAATGACGCTCATCAGGCAATACATAATCTAATTTTCGGGTAGTAACTCTGCTCAAAGACATGCTCAAGACATCTTTGAAAGGATTCTATGGCTAAAACAAGGTAAGAGATTGTTTATGTTCTCCACTTCCCCTTTCCCCTTTGCTAACTGATGTTTAACCACCTGTGTTTACTTTAGTGATCTAACCCAACTCACAACCTTAAAGAAGTGCATAAGCAATAAAAACTTTCATCATTTTATCCTTGCGTTATTTTGTACTTCTTTCTCTTCCTATTATTAAGTCACAGAGTTGTCCATGTCTTAGACCTGGATAACCCTGCAAGCACTATAGACCAAACAATGGCAACAATTCTTTCTCAAACAGTCTTACCTGCGAGATAACGAATGGTCTCAAGTTTGTTAGACTCCATCAATGTTTTTAAGGAAGCAATTTCAGTATCAATTTTATTACTGGTCTCTGAAATAGTACTTTTGATGTGGGTATCCTGTAGTAAGAATAAATAATTAATTTTGTTCCTATATATTACAGACAAAAACATTTCATTAGGGATTTTTACTAATGTGCTAATTATGGGAAAATCCAATAAAAGCAGAGTGGTAATTAAAAACACTGACATAGCCATTAGAAAGAATAATAAATGTCATTTTCAGGGAAATGGACAGACCTAGAACAAATCATGTTAAGTGAGGTAAGACAAGCTCAGAGAAACAAATGCTGCATGTTTCCTCTAACAGGCAGAAGCTAGGTCTAAAATATACCAAGACTTGATAAATTATACAGATCTCTAGGAATTCACACATAGTAAGAACAAAGGAGGATACTCTTGGGGGAGGAATACAAAGGCTCAATGTCTGTACAAATCTGATCATATAAAATATTTATGAACTACAGGAAATGGTAATAAGAAAAAAAATTAAGCACTGCTAACCGACAAATCACATTCTTCATATTTGGAGATCTTAGAACTATCACATTAATGGCATGTTTTACTAAAAACTTCATAAGAGTACCTACCTACCTAAGCTTGTTGGATTACAACTGAGAAACATTTTAATCCCAGAACTTATGGTTTTCAGAGAATTTGCTGATTTTCCTTGTTCCTAAATATCCTTTGGCCAATAAAAAAAGAAAGAATAGGCTGAGAGGACATATATGACCCTTCCTTCTATTAAGTTCTGAGCAAGAGTGGTATTTCTTCTATGAATAAGTCATAAACAGCTTTTAACTTTTAAGAAAAAGATGAGACTGAGTCAGAAAGCTCGAGTTTATACAAACCAGGGAGATTATGTATATGTTATGATTACATTGAGGTTTGAACTCCAGGACCTTTTGTATACCAGGTGAGCAATTTACCACGTAAGCCATACTGCCAGCCCAGAATATAGGTTCTTATCCCACCTCTACAATTTATTAGCTTATTTATTAACCTCTTTGTGTATTATTCCTCAAATTGGCAAGGTGAGAAATAATAGTAACTACTTAACATAAGCTGACATGAATTATTAAATGAACTAAGAGAAAATGAAATATACGAAGTTGTGTCTGGCATGCAATATATATTTACCAACATTTACTATGGTTTTAAAAAATTTTTTTTTCTTTTTTTTGGCTCCAGTCATGGGGCCTGAACTCTGGGCCTGAGAGCTGTCCTTCAGCTCTTCAGCTCAAGGCTAGCGCTCTACCACTTGAGCCACAGCGCCACTTCTGGCTTTTTTCTTTTTGCTTTGTGGTGCTGAGGAATTGAACCCAGGGCCTCTTGCATGCAAGGCAAGCACTCTATCACTGAGCCACCTTCCCAGCCCCTATGGTTAAAAATTTTAAGATAATTATTTAAACCTGGGCATTTAAGTACTACTAGGAAGTCTGTCTTTAAAAGAATATTTACAGCCATGCACGAGTAACTCACACCTATAATCTTAGGAGGCTGAGATCTAAAGATTGTGGTTGGGAGTCAACCCAGGCAGGAAAGTCTGTGAGACTTATCTCCAGATAACCACCAAAAAAGCCAGAAGTAGACTGCTAGCCTTAAACAAAAAGTCTAAAGACAGTGCCCAGGCCCTTAGTTCAAGTCCTAGGACTGGCACACACACAAAAAAGAATATTTACTATCAGTGTTAAAATAGGTTGGAGCTGGGAAAGTGAGTCAGTGGTAGAATGCTTGCCTCGCATGCATGAGGTCCTGAGTTTGATTCCTCAGCACCACATAAACAGAAAAGGCTGGAAGTGGCACTGTGGCTCAAGTGGTAGTGCACTCGTCTTGAGCTGAAGAGCTCAGGGACAGCACCCAGGCCCAGAGTTCAAGACCCATGACCGACAAAAAAAAAAAAAAATTAGGTTAAGAAAAGTATGCTATTCAGAAAGCTTAATTCATGCTCCCAAGTCACAGCTTCTATATACTAGATACCTGGAGCAAAAGTACAGATAAACAATAGCTATATAGAAATCATGTATTCTTCAGGGCTAGCTATTTAAAATCTAAACTTAAAAACAGATACATGTAAGAGCAGTTTTACAAGGCACAGAAAGTATATGAAAAATTTCTATATACTGCCTTACCTTTTTGGTAAATTCTGTGGTTGCTTCCATTAGTTGCTTTTCTTGGTCTGTAAACTAAGGGACACGAAGCAGCAGGAGTTTAAAAGGAAAAAAAAGACTAAAAAAGACTAAGAACCAAGAAAGAACATTGAAAGCATATTACCATATCTGTTACTCGGCTCCTTTCGAGGTTGATATCCAGTTTATTATCTGCTCTGATTCTGCTGGTTTCATGCTTTAAAAATAATAAAAAGAATTTTGGAAATAATCTTGTAATGAGTATTTGTTCTGAAATTAAGTGGAAAATTTTTTACTTACCATCAGTTGCTGCTTAACTTGGTCTAATTCAATTTTCATTTTCTAAACAAAAGAAAATTATATGTAATTAGCATTATACCAAAAGTCACAATATGACTTATTTACAAAATATCAAACAGTAGCAGTTCAAACACTATGTTAGGGTTTGAACTCAAGGCCTTGTGTTTGAAAGGTAGGCTCTCTGCCACTTGAACATTTGAAGAGGACATCTATAGATTTCTAATACAGACTATAATAAAGTTAAAAGGAACAAACAATAGTATTCAGGAAGTAATTCCTATGAGCAAGATATCAATGTATTATGTCTTGGTATTTAATTACTACTTTAAAAAATGTGACTTTATAAATTAAAAAATACTTAGTGACAATTTGAATAACACATTTTTCTCCTTAAGTGACAAATTGTATAGGATCAAAGTGGGAAATATCACATTACTTTTAGCTTTAGGAACATTCTATGATGAGCTGTATTAGAACCTATATTACATAAGTCTCAAAGGTTTTCCCTTTGCTGTATTATTCTTTGGTATGTAAAGAATTGACTTACGCAGATAGGTAATTGTATATTTTTAATCTAAAACTTATTTAATAACTACGTAAAATTAGTTTCATTAAATATCCATCAAGGCACTTATGAGAACAGTTATTTTTATTTTCGCTAATCCTAGGACTTGAACTCAGGGCCTGGGCCCTACTGTCCCTAAGCTTCTTTTGCTCAAGGCTAGTACTCTACCACTTGAGCCACAGTACCACTTCTGGCTTTTTCTGTTTATGTGGTACTGAGGAATCAAACCCTGGGTTTCATGCATACTAGTTAAGCACTCTACCACTCAGCCACATTCCCAGCCCAGCAGTTATTTTTATTAGTAACGGTATCACCTCATTCTCTGCTCTCAGGTTTGCAAATTCACTCTTCTCTAGGATGACCATGTCTTTCCTGATGGAATCTAAATGAGCCATCAGCTGTTGTACTGTTATTTCCTAGAAAACAAGAACAATCCAATGACCTTATATTTGGGTGGTTTTCATTAAACTTTATATGTTAACATGCTACAAGAAATAGTGTTATGGAAGTGGCACTGTGGCTCAAGTGGTAGAGTGCTAGCCTTGAACTGAAGAACTGAGGGACAGCACCCAGGCCAGAGTTGAAGCTCCATGATTGACAAAAAACAAAACCCCCAAACAACAACAAAAGAAATAATGTTGCTTAGTTAAGTACTAAAAATAGGAAAACTACATATCCTGATATCTAGGACATCAAGATATCAAAATAAATACATAAAATAAAAACAAGGACATTGAATAAAGAAAAATGTATTTTCCCTGTGAAGAGAAATGAATATCTAGATCTTTAAATGAAAAGAATTCCAATAAAATGCTTGCTTAGCCCCTTAACAAATATTGGTTTTACATTTGTTAGGATACTTAGCTGGAAAGTACTTTGTTCAATACCAAGGTATTGAATAAGACACACAAGTCAGGGATTGAATAAGACACACATGTGTGTGTCAGACACACAACTAGGTAAGAGAATGGTCAAAAATAACTGCACTTTCGGGGCTGGGAAGGTGGCTCAGAGGTAGAGTGCTTGCCTTGCATGCATGAGGTCCTGGGTTCGATTCCTCAGCACCACATAAGCAGAGAAAGCCGAAAGTGGGGCTGAGGCTCAAGTGGGAGAGCGCTAGTCTACAGCTGAAAAGCTGAGGGACAGCGTCCAGGCCCAGAGTTCAGGCCCCTCGACCGACCAAAAAAAAAAAAAACCCTGCACTTTCTTAGTGTAACATTGTTTTAATTTTTTTGTATCTTTTCTATATATATACTGCAGAGACTCTGAAAGAAAAGATTGCTCCTACCTAATAAATTCATAGCTTTTCCTTTGCTAAGGAGGAACTTGATTTTGGTTTTTAACCCAAAC
Organism: Dipodomys merriami; assembly: GCF_024711535.1. Lineage (NCBI taxonomy): Eukaryota > Metazoa > Chordata > Mammalia > Rodentia > Heteromyidae > Dipodomys > Dipodomys merriami. The sequence goes on along the minus strand of NW_027203937.1, from coordinate 8,655,367 downwards.
TGTAGATATTCTTGCCTCAACTTCCCCAGTGCTAGGATTACAAATGTATACCACTATGCTTGGCAAGAGGGATTGTGTGTGTGTGTGTCACAACTGCGTGTTGTGTGGCTTAAATTGGGGCCTGGGCACTGGCAAGAGGGATTGTGTGTGTGTGTGTGTGTGTGTGTGTGTGTGTGTGTGTGTGTGTGTGTGTGTGTGTGTGTGTGTGTGTGTGTGTGTGTGTGTGTGTGTGTGTGTGTGTGTGTGTGTGTGTGTGTGTGTGTGTGTGTGTGTGTCACAACTGCGTGTTGTGTGGCTTAAATTGGGGCCTGGGCACTGTCTCTGAGCTTTTTTGTTCAAGGCTAGTGCTCTACTACCTTCAGCCACAGAGCCATTTCCAGTTTTCTAGTAGTTAATTGGAGAGAAGAGTCTGTCAGACTTTCCTGCTCCATCTGGTTTTGAATCACGATCCTCAAATCTCAGTCTCCTGAGCAGCTAGGATTATAGGTATGAGCCACCGGTGCTGGGCTCTAGCTTATTCTTTCATATAAAATTATTACCTTTTGTCTATATCACCACAGTGTGAAAACTCAAACAAATTACTCAAATCTCTGTTGAGCCTGTCATCAGTGATAAAACAGAATTCTACTTTCGGGTTGTTAGGGAGACTAAAATAGTACATGAAAAATACCAAACAGTATGCCTCACGTCTTAAGGCTTAGTAAGGAGTGTAATTTGACTAATAATTTGCATAACAAGTCAATTAAAACGTTTTCTAGGCTTTCAATGAAGTCTTTCCCCATCCTATTAATGCCTTTTCAGTTTGAAAGACTGAAAATTAACCACAACAAATGACAGCAGTAAAATGTATTATACAGAAAGATCAGCTCTTCTACTATAATGAAATTTCCACAGGGAAAGGCTGTTCCACTAACAGTCTACTACCATCTCATGATTCAAATAATATGTATATCTCAAACAAAGACTGAAAAATTCCATTCTTTGGATTACTGTAATCTTGATGGGACTTTAACTCTTTAGACCCTCTAGATACTGACTTTATCAAAGGTCTCCTTACTCCTTCTTCAAGGTCATCTAATGAAATTGTTAGAAATGATCATTTAAAAAATGAGTATATTACCTGTTGAGCTTGAGTGACCATTTCCTTGTAGATAGTATCCAGGCTCACATTTGATAAAGTGCTTAATGCTGATACAATTGTTTCTGCTTGTGCTTTGTCAAATCCTGTAGATATTTTAAAAATATGCATATCCCTATCAGGAGAGTAGAATAATATTCTTCACTCTTAAATTGTTATATTTCAAAATAACTATTACCACTAAAAATGACAAGCCAAATTGTTCCCCAAAAGTACTCTATAGTTTTCTTTTTGTCAGTTGTGGAGCTTGAATTCAGGAACTGGGCAGTGTCCCTGAGCTTTTGTACTCAAGGCTGGTACTCTACAACTTTGAGCCATAGTGCCATTTCTGTGTTTTGTTTTGTTTTGTTTTTCTATTGGTTAACTGTAGATAAGTCTCATGAACTTTCCTGCTTGGACTGGCTTCAAATTGTGATCCTTAGATCTTAGCCTCCTGAGTAGTTTAGTGAGCCACCAGTGGTTGGCCATATTGATTTAAACAGTTCTTTTTAAAATTAGCATATCTTGAGCATTTCCAATATCAGTAAATACTGTTGAAGTAATAATTGTAAAAGATTCCATTGTACGGATGGTACTTCTTATTAGTTACTCTTAATTGTTCATAATAGCAATAACGTCTTGGCAATTTATTTTTTAAGTGCTATTTTCTTCTCACAAGGAGTATTGGTATTTCTTACCATGAGTTTCCAAGTCCTGAACCAGTGCATGAGTATCAAAAGTTAATTTCCTCTGTTCTAAAGGAGTTATATCTACTGGTCTCCTATCATATCCTTCCGTGGTTGTAGTGGTCAAGAAATCTGCACAAAGAAGACAAGGTTGTATTTTTCTTGTATTAACTGATAAATAAATAACATTTTCTCCATTATTTAAATACAGTTCTATCTTTCTGAATGAGTTCTGTAATTAACACAAGTTAATGCTTACATGTTTTTAAACATGTTTCCTACTTACTAGTCTATAAACTAGTGAGGACATCAGTTCTGTCTGGTTTTATTCATTTTATCCCCTGTGCCAGCAATTAACCTGACATTCATAAAAATTTGTTGACTAGAAAGATACTTAAGAAGGAATGCTTCTTAAGAAGAGTTTTGGTGGGGTCCCTCTTTTACCTGAGAAATCTGACATTCTGTACTGAGCAAGCATCCTGTAAATGTTTCTATTTTTCTTATAGTAGAAGTGTTTCGTTAAAATTTGTTCTAAATTGTAATATGGAAAATATCAAATCCTTTGTACATCTGCCTCAACTTTTATATTACTGGAAAGCTGCCTCAACTTTTATATTACTGGAAAGCACAGAAACTGCCTAATTTTTTGTACTCAGAAGCTTATCAGAACTATTTTATATATATTCCTTTCTAAAATAACATTCTATCCTCCCACTCTTCTTACATATCCACACAATCTATTTGCTAGAGTTCTCAGCTCTCCTTGTTTGCTGTTTGTCTCTCTGAATCAGAATGTGAGCTTCATGATGCTTTGAGTTTAATATCACTGTATCTGCAGCACCTACAGTAGCACTTCAGCATATAATCAGATCACAATATTTTACCATAAAATCAATGAATGTGACTTTAAATCCTGGAGCAGTCACTGGTGTCAACCTCCCTAGCAAATATTTCTCACTTTTGAAATAAGCTGCTTGTTCTGTTTCAATAAATTCCCATACTTTAACTTATACTCAGTATAATCCCTGTCTATACAGCTGATATAGTTATAAAAATCTGCTTGGGAGAAAACTCTGCCTAAATATAGTTACTATTATAATGACATGTACAGAAAGTACTATACCAGATACTTTATATACTACCAAGACAAGATGATTTTAGGTACAAAAATTACACTTAGAAAAGGCAAAAATTATTTGCCTAAGGTCACAGAGCCAGTGACAGATTTAGGGTTCAGACTCAGGTCCTTTTGACTCATTCTCTTTCCATTACCTTATACTGTCATTTATCTACCCTTATATCTATGTATTTTAAATGTCTAAGTACATAGCTGCAACATCAAGTATTACTTTCTGTTAATATTTTTCAGGGCACATGTGATTCCTTCTTAAGTATCTTTTTTTAAGTATCTTTTTTTAAAATAAGTTTTTTATTGTGAAAATACTGTACAGAGGGGTTACAATTACATGAGCAAGGTAATGAGTACGTTTCTCATCAAGGATTGTTGCCTCCTCCTTTGTTTTTCCACTACCATCCCATCTCCAGTCCTATACTCCCCTCTTTCACCACCCCACTGAAGTTGTAAAGTTTGTTTTTCGACCTAGCATCTTGTACATCTCATTGTTGCAATGGGTCCACTTGTATCCCTATTTAAACAATGTTTTTTTCTTTCCCTTCCCCAAATTATACCAACATCAAATACAGTGAAAACAGGGGTTATACAATGGGGGAGGGACATACAAGGAACAAAAAAAATCACCTTATAAATACGTTAGAAACAATAGCAAGAAAGAAAAAATCCATTTGTGTCCTCCTCTTGGGGTTCATTTCGCCTAACATCTTTCTAGCCAACAAATATTTACTGAACATCATGCTATATGCTGGATACATAAATAAAACCAGACATAAATGATGTCCTCACTATTTTTTTTTATTGTGAAAATACTGTACAGAGGGGTTACAATTATATGGGCAAGATAATGTGTCTTCACTATTGTAGAGATAGAATTTTTTTTTTTTTTGGTTGTGAGGTTTGAACTCAGGTCTGGGGTCATGTCCCAGAGCTCTTTGGCTCAAGGCTAATGCTCTACCACTTTGAACCACAGTCCCACTTCTGGTTTTCTGTTGGTTAACTGGAGATAGAGTCTCAGAGACTTTCCTGCCCTGGCTGGTTTTGAACTACAATCCTCAGATCTCAGCCTCCTGCATAGCTAGGATTACAGACATGAGCCATCAGCGCAGCTGCAGAAGGTGGAACAACTTTTTACAACATGCAAACACAGCCTTCTTTTTGGCTTGAGTGCCATGTAGAAGGGTTAAGAAATGTGTCTTTGTGTGTTAATGTCTGACCTGAATAAAAGTGAAGAAGAGAAATTACAGGGAAAAGGCGGATTTCAATAGTAGTTACAGTAACAATTGCACTAGGAGTAATGGAGTTAGCACCTTTAATTAGCTATTTCTGATCAGGAGTTCATTCTTTGTTTAGAAAGATGAATCAGTAATTATATTTATGCAACTTCATATGTACTACTGAATCCTTTATTCATTTTATGGATTAGGAAAATTGTAGTTTATTTGGTTTAGTTCCTCTAACTTTAATCAACACATTACCTCAGATTTAGTAGGAAAGCTGATCTTTGGTATAGACTTTAGCCTTGCAACAAATTTTTGCATAACACATCTCATGTCCCACTTTGCTTTGTCTTAATTCTATATATAAAAGCCACATGCTTTCCTTTCTTGGGACCTTTCTCCTTTCTTGAGCTTCTACTCAGAAAAACTCTCCTTTTCTTTGCTGTTCAGAATGCAATCCCAGTGTCTCCCACTGAAAAATGTCAGAATCCAGAGGGAAGCCAAGAGGAGGAACAGAATAAATGGGAACAGCCTGCATTAAGCAAAAGGAAAGAAATGTAAACATCACCTGATGTGGAAAAAATTGTCAAAGCTCATAGAATTCACAAACGGTAGACCATAATGGCATTTGCCTTGTGAAAGTTAAAATGTGTTTGTGACTCTAAGTATCACTATTCCACAATACTGTGAAATATATGAAATTTATGTAATCACCTAATCTCAAAGAAAAAAAGTGAGAAGGGATGGGTTATGAGAGATGGATGACAATGTTGTCAGACACTTTGTACTCATATACAAATGGGAATAGGAACTTCTTTGTACAACTACTTAATTTTAAAAAAAGTGTCAGAATCTAGGTCAGGCATTGTCTTTCACAGTACCCTACAATATTCTGTGCAGTCAATTCTCACAAATTACATGACCACTAATTAGCTTCCTTCACGAGTCCAGGGGTCAGCCAACTGTTGCCCTTAGGCAACCACCATCTGCTGTTTTTCTAAATATTTTTAGTAAACAAAAGTTTAATTTGAACATTGCATATTGATTTGTGGATTTATCTTTGGCTGTTTTCATGAGTAGTTAATAATGTTCATCAAGACATATATATATATATATATATATATATATGTATATATGTATGAATTTTCTTCTTTAAGACAGGATCTGTGTACCCTGACTCCTGAGTACTTGGCATTACAGGAATACTGTTATATTATAGAAACTTTGGTAATCCTAAGCTAAACCATAAAGTCCTTGAGGGTAGAAATCACATCTGTTCTTGCTTATTGTTGAATTTCCTGTGTCTAACAGGATTCTAGACACTTGGAAGGTATTTGTTGAAGGTATTTGTTGACAGGTACTGTGTTTGGCATTGTCTGTACAATGATGAACAAGGCTGTGGGTTATTGTTGCTTTGATTATAAAAAATGGCCTTGCTGTGTTGACTAGACTGGCCTTCAACTCCAGGACTCAAATCATCCGTCTCTGCCTAAGTAGTATATACCTAGCTTTTAAGGCTTGTATGTTTGTTTTTGTTTTGTGATGTTATTAAGATATTAAAGGAATTACACTTGGAAATATTACTAGGGCTATCTTAATATTTAGATAAGATTAGAGCAAAATCCACCAAGGCATAGAATGTCTTTGCTTCTCTATTTACTGTGGGGCTGAGAATATGGAAGGATATGCAGAATATTTATTCATTTTATTGTGCTTAGAAATTCAGGCAGTGGTGGCTCACACCTGTAATCGTAGCTACTCATGAGACTAAGATCTGAGAATCATGGTTCAAAACCAGCCTGGGCAGGAAAGTTCATGAGACTCTTAACTCCAATTAACCACCAAAATGCCAGAAGTTGAGCTCAAGTGGTAGGGTGCTAGCTTTGAGCAAAATCCTCATGGACAACACCAGGCCATGAGTTCAAACCGAGAGAGAGAGGAGAGAGGAGAGAGAAGAGAGGAGAGAGGGGAGAGTGAGTGAGAGAGAGAGAGAGAGAGAGAGAGAGAGAGAGAGAGAGAGAGAGAGACAGAGACAGAGAGACAGAGACAGAGACAGAGACAGAGAGAGAGAGAGAGAGAGAGAGCGCATGCGCACAGACACAGATTATTGTGCTTAATTTTATAATCCTACAAGGTAGGTATTGATACCTTTTTGGCCAGTAGGACTTTAGAGGGTTTGTTCCTCTTTGGAGAGCAAAAGGATTTGGGAAAGCTTTTGGATATTCAGTGTAGTACCACGATCCCTGTCCTGACCATGGCCCATGTAGTCTGACTCATATACATTCTTTAAGGGTAAATATTTGTAGGCATAATAGTAGATTGCCAAGATGAAATGACCAAAATCAGTGTTTCCATCTCAAGGTGGAACAAATAGGTCCTTAATATCTTAGATGTTCCCAAATCTTTCACCTTTCTTTTCACTGTTACTCATTTTGGTTCTTTCACACTTTTTTTTTTTTTTTTTTTTGGTAACTCAGAAACCAACTCAATATTTAAAAACCTAGACAGTATACAGAGCTAAATAATGTCAGATTTAAACCCTGACTTATCTTGTATGAAGCTCTTCTGTGATGGAAAGGGCCAGATTTTACTTTCAAAAATATGTAAAAAAAAATGGTCTCATTAAATTGAAAGATTTATATTTATTGCTAACTTTCTGGTTAAAATATGTTAAGTAAGCTGAATGGTAGTTTTTTTCGTGTGAAGAATTCAAGAAACAGCCATTGTAGTATATATTCCTACTAGGATTAAGTAAACTAAATAACAGTAAGTGAAGCATTTTAGATGTTTTCAGAAACATCTCCAGTGTTTGCTGTTCTGCTGATTAGGAAAAAGTAATGAACTAGGAATACAATACCATGTGCATCAAATACAATCATATCACCTTCCCAAAGCTTCACTGATCCATCTTTAAAAAGGAGTCAGATAACCAGTGTCCTTCCATGGATTAGAGCATGGTTTTCAAATTCTTTGGTCATTATGCAAGCTCAAACTTCTTGTACATAGCAAACATTCAGTATATATCTGCTTACTGAAGAGGGATGTATACTAGTATGTACTAGTTGTGAAGAGACTTAATTTTTGATTCTCTAAGACTATTAAGGCTCAAGATAACAGCTGCATTAAACCATTAACATTTACTTATGTAGGACATGTATTTTTCTTTTTTAAAGTCCATCACAATGTGTACGTATGTATGTATGCTAAAATACTGAAAAAAGACAGGCTAAAGAGCACTCTTACAAAGGTAGGATCAACAAGTGCTGTCTTTAACTCCAACTGTCACTGGTGTGAATCAAAATATGGACAAAATATGGACAAAATGTAGGTGGCAGGGCTGTGTTTGGGTACTGTAGGATTCAGTTAATCTGCAATCAAAGATTCAGGAAGGCAAAAAGAGTATGCGAAGGTGGGTGTGAGATGCCTACTTGGAGACCTAAGTTTCAAATTTGAAAAAAGACCTAAACCCCAGAAAACTCAGGGTTTCCAGAAAACCCTGAAAATATTTCTTGGGAGAAGGCCAAAGGTTCTTCAGGATACACTGGTGAAGGGGATGCTCACTGGCTCGAAACTGTTTCATTGTCGGCTACGTGATTGCGAGAGGCTGAAAAGTAAAGCGAGAATGAAGACGTGCGAGGCGGCTGCTCGTTCAGCATTGTAACAGAGACGCCCAAACCTTGTGCTCTATATAACGGTCTACACGAGGAGGGGCCACAGGAGAAATCAGGACACTCCAAACACATGGCGTGTGTTGGCTCCAAACACACCCTCCGAGCTGACTGGCGTCGTGTGACAGAAAATAAGACCACCAAACACGAACACTGCCAAGGGCTGAGAAGGGCCAGCGGGAAGCACAGACGCGCGGGGCTTGCTGGGAAGAGGGCGGCCCGTCAGTCCCGCTTCCCGGCCGCGGGGGCGCGCGGGGCCGAGGGGCGGCGGGCGGCGGGCGCCAGGCCCGGCCCGGCCCGAGGAGGGCGTGGCCCCTCCGCCCGCCTTCACCGGGACGGCGCACCCGCCCCACCCGGCTCCCCCAGACAGCACTCGGGCACCGGTGGCACAGAGCTCTTCTCACCTCTCCGCAGGGCCGGCAAGAAACGCCCGCGGGGAGTTGAAACCCAGCGGCTCCGGCTGCCTTCAGAGCGCAGGAGCCGCCAAACCCAGGGCCTCCTCATGTTCTCAGAGCGTTCCCGCGGGCAGGCGGAAGTGAAGGCGGATGTTGTTCGCTTGGGCCTTCGGGGAAGGTAGTTTGAGCGCCACTAGGATGCTGGGAAATGTAGTTTTCTGTCAGCGAAAAAAAGCCTACTTCCGGAGACAGACTTCGCTTCTTCCATCGGTGGGGGGAGAGGGGCAGGCGATAAAGAAGGAGAGAGAGAGAGAGACAGAGACAGAGAGAGAGAGAGAGAGAGAGAGAGAGAGAGAGAGAGAGAGAGAGAGAGAGAGAGAGAGAGAGAGAGAGAGAGAGAGAGAGAGAGAGAGAGAGAGAAGAGAGGGGGAGGAGGGGGGAGAGTAGCCGCACAGCATGCTGGGACTTGTAGTCCTGACCGGGCGCTGCACCAAATAGTAGGGATGCGGGGGCCTAACGGTGTCGCGTGGTTGCTGTTCTGCCCTCTGGTGCTCTGGAGGACCACCTGTTTTAGTTGGTGTAGTCCTGCTTCTTATGGCTAATTCTGCCGTTTATCCCTCTTAGACCTCAGCTCCTCCAGACTTGGTTCCTGATGGTAAAATGCTATGCTGTTGTTTTACATCACTTCTGAAATAACACACAGTCTTTAGGTTATTAGTGGCTTGATTAATTGACCTTTGTGAGAGCTGGCTATTTAGCAAGCATCATTTAAGGGCACTGAAGCATATTCAAGGAACAAAACTTGATTCCCACTAGCAAGTGCTTTTACAGGAAAGGCCCGAGCGCGCGCGAGCTTGTGTGTGTGTGCGTGTGCGTGTGCATGCGTGCAGGGAGGATAGGTTATACCATTTTTTAAAAACCTATCATAGGTTTCTTTTCCCTTCCATTATTTCTATTTTCAAACATTTAATAAAGGAATAGTGAAGTCTCACATTATATTTACCTCTTGAAATTGAAGGGTTGGGGGTACAGCTCAAGTAGTGATAGAGCACTTGCCTTCCAGCTTCCCATGCATTACTTTCCAGTAGCCCCACATAAATAAGATGCAAATGGTGGTGCACACTTCCAATCTCAGGTACTTGAGAGGCAGAGGCAGGAAGATAACAAAATTGAGGACAGCTTGGGCCACTAAGGAGACACAAACAAGTCATTATCTCAAAAACAAAAGAGCTAAGGGCATGACAAAAGTAGAGGTCTTGCCTTCATGGGTTCAAAACCCAGTACCATAAAAAGAATACAATGCTGGGCACTGGTGACTTGGGCCTGTAGTCCTAGCTACTCGGAGGCTAGGATCTAAGGATTACAGGTCAAAGCCAACCTGAGCAGACAATTCTGAGAAGTGTTTACCTCCAAGGAACCAACAACAACAAAAAAAGCCAGAACTGGACATGTGGCTCAAATGGTAGAGCTCCAACCTTGAGTGAAAAACTAGCAAGAATGTGCAGGCCCTCAGTTCAAGCTCCAGTCTGGCACCAAAAAATAAAACAAAATGAATAAAATCCTCTAACTTTATTGTTGGAGTTTTCTGTGGGAGGCCATTGCTTTGGATTACTGTGTGGGTGCCTGTGTTGACCTATTCAACACTACTTCAGTTGCATATCCTTCATCCCAAACTTGCTGCATTGGAGACTGAAGCCCATGTATAAATTGCCTAAGGCAGTGATACTAATATGCCAACCATTTTAGCAGGCTTTGCTGCAACTGCAAGAGCTAGGGTTCTTCATGAACGTGAGGAACCTGACTCTGTCTATAAGCAAAAGAGGAGGGCAACTGCTGCCCTAAGATAGATTTCTATGGCTCCCATCTTTTGGCAGCTACTCCTGGATTAGCATCCTCTGTCTGATGATCCTCTGGTTTTTGACATTGCTGCAGCGGACATGGCCAGTTCTGCTGCTGCTTTTGTTCTGTCTTTGTCCTGAATAAGTGATCATAGACATCACCTTTCTGCTCTTCCTGCTGCCATACTTCAGACTCCTAGGAACATAATGCAAAAGGAAGGGACTTTTGTGTTGGCTCCCAATGACCTCAGACTTTCCCTGTCCAAATTCTGCTCAGAAACTGCGGAGGGATGGAGGTGTTTTGCTAGTTGAAGCTCAGGCTTCACACTCTAGAGTGTAGGTTGGGTACTTTTCAGCACTGGAGTCCATCTGCTGGCTGGGTTTCCCTAGTTTCTCCAAGAGGACCCATCCACTCGGCCTGTCTGAGCATTCTGTGTCCTAGGGAAACTCTCCTTGGCATAGTTAGGAGCTACAGCCTGAATATCCTGGTTGTTGAAAGATAAATAGGGTTGGTGTTTCCACATAGTAAATATTCTGTGTCTCTCTTCAGGTGGAAGTTTGGCTTTATTATTTTGGAACCAGTTAGTAATTGCATGCAATGGACAATGGATTGTAAAATCCACTGCTTGTAAAATCAGGGTAAGTTATCTGATGGAATAGCTCATAGAGTTCTTGTAGTTCTTATTTAGTAAATTTGTGTTGGTGTTTTGTGCATCCTTTTCTCTTTGGGTCACTATTGTCATTGGGACTTCTCTTTTCACTGTTGGAAGCCATGGAGAAACTAGTCTCTGGGCTGGAGGCCTAGCTCAAGTGGTAGTGGGCCAGTTGTGTGCAAAAGTCTAGTTCAGGGTCTTTCCTCTTCCTCCTCTTCCTCCTCTTCCTCCTCTTGCTCTTCCTCCTCCTCCTCCTCTTCTCTTTCTTCTTCATATTATTATTATTATTACTAAGTAGCATACAAAGGGGTCACTATTCCATAAGTCAAGTTATTGTAGATTTTTAAATGATAATTTTCAATGAGAGGTATGATATATATATTTTTGTAGGTGGCAGAAATGTGTGTTATTACTATAACATACTTGGAAAGCAATTTATTACTACATGTGAAACTCTTAAAAAGTGAATATCCAGGGTTTCACATCTAAGAAACAACCCTTACAATCACACTTATAACTAACCGTTGTTTTTTTAATTTTTTAAATTATTATAAAGGTGATGTATGAGAGGGGTTACAGTTACATAAGTCAGATAAAATGTTCATTTCTTTTTGGACAATATCACCCTAACCATTTTAAAAAGTGAGTATTATAATGTTTATAGTTATGAAAATTAGAAATAATCTAAATGTTCAGAAGTTATTCAAACAACATGCAGAAATATCCCGTCAGAGTGCTCAATATTTTAATAAAAATCTGAAAGACAGGAAAGTTAAAAATATATGTTCCTCAGTTTCAGGATATATGAGGAGTTAAATCCTGAGAATCCCATTGCAAACTAAAAAAAGCACCAGAAACCCATATCTTTAAAATGCATTTAATACAGTTTCTTATAGTAATTGATTTATGGATTTTGTGCCTTTATGATGGGCTGCGAGTCATACATTCAGAAGAAACATAATACTTCAAATTTGGAAATTTGATGTTTGCTTGAGTTAGCAATGTGAAGGAGAACAATGTGTTTGCTGTGTTGGGCAATGGCAGGGAGGTGCAGCTATGTCAGAAATTTTTGATCTTGTGGCTGTAGCATCCCATCATACAGTACCTAATCTTAATCTAAGGATTCAAAACATTTGTTAGGCCAGTTTGTTTTTAGCTGTGTGGCTTAATGGTGAGGACTCCCACAACCTCTTTATTTTTGGCTTTTCCATATAGTATTCAATAAATTACATGGAGTATTTAACATTTTATTATAAAATAGGTTTTGTAGGTTAGAAGTGTGGGTCAGTTGGCGGAGTGCTAGCCAATGAGCAGAAGTGTGAGGTACTGAGTTTGAGTCTCTGTCACAGACCTAATTAAAGAAAAGTTTTTATGATAGGTGATTTTACCTAACTGTAGGCTAGTGTGAAGTGTTCTTAGCACATTTAAAGTAGGTGAGACTGTTCTGATGTTCAGTGGGTTCTGCATTTTTTTGCTTCAGTATTTTCAATTTATGATATATTTATTGGAATGGAGCTCCATTAATACCAGTCCAGTAGCAATGCTACATGTACCCTACCACATTAGTGTCATAGCTAAGCCTAGCCTACTTTAGCCTACCTTGGAATACTTACATTTATCTGACAACTGGACCAAAACAGCTAACACGAAGCCCATTTTATAGTAAGGCATTGAAATTCTCATGTACTGAAAATGAAGAAAAGAATGGTTGTAAGGGTATGCTTTTGTATTATCACAAAAGTAAAAAAAAAATGTATAAGTTGAACTCTTGTAAATCAGGACCAACAGAGAGTGTGTGTGTGTATGTGTGTGTGTATACACATGCACATGCATGATTGTAATTCTGTAAAATGATTTTTGTGATTTTTCTATGAGGGAGTCATGTGCAGGTAGAAGATACAGACCACCAAATGGGACCACAATATTTTCACTTATTTTAAAGTAATAATTATGAAAAAACAGGACCTGGCACATACATGTATCCAATAGTAATGATTCCTAATGACATTTGTCAGTAATAATTCTCTATGAAGCTCTCATGTTTCTTGCAAGCAGACTTTCTTTGCTTTTTGTTATGGATTTTTTTTTTTTTTGTATCAATCCTGAGTTCTAGGCTTGAACTCAGGACCTGGGCTCTGAACCTGAACTTTTATGCTTAAGGTTAGTGCTTACCACTTGACCCACACCTCCAATTGTGACTTTGTTTTCCATAGTAAATTGGAGATAAGAGTCTCATAGACATTTCTGCACAGACTGGCTTTGAACCATCATCCTCAGATCTCAGGTTCCTGGTAACTATGATTATAGACATAAACCACCAGTGTCTGGCTTTCGGAACTCCTTTTGAAAAGAAGTTTGTGCAATGAACAACCTTGGGAAACAGAATCTCTTACTTTGGAGCAAAAGACACCATATATAATGCATATTAGAAAAGACTTGATTCTCCTAGCTCGGGGTTCTAATCTGTGAGGCATTGCATGCTCTGGAATCTGTATCAAGCTCACAGGATTTGGGGGCTCAGGGAATTGACACAAATATACTGGTGCTTGTACTTTGGGCTGTTGTCATAAGTAACTAAATCTTTTGTTTCTGGCAAGAGTTAACTTCTACCAGCATCTGTGCAAATGTGGCAGGCTTGCTTGGTAGCTTGAAAATAGGACAAAACCTCAAACTTTCCACAGTTTTTATAATCATTACCCTTTTCTGAACTTTAAAGTTTAAAAAAACCTCATTCACAGAAGTGCCAGTTGGCTTAAGGATTCAGTTGGCATAAGGATAAGACATTCTTTTGTTATAGTTGTGAAGGAGAGAGAGGATTTGAATCTATTTTAAATAATTGTTTTTGGTCAGTCATGGGGCCTGAACTCTGGGCCTGGGTTCTGTCCCTCAGCTCTTCAGCTCAAGGCTAGAGCTCTACCACTGGAGCCACAGCACCACTTCCGGCTTTTTCTGCTTATGTGGTGCTGAGGAATTGAACCCAGGACCTCATGAATGTGAGGCAAGCGCTCTACCACTGAGCCACCTTCTTAGCACCTATTTTAAATAATTTTTATAGTTAGAGATTGTAGGGTAGGAGGGCCAGGAGGGACGGTTGAAGTGAGTGAACTTACCTTGCCAACCTTCTTGCTTCTTCCTTCTCCTGTGGTCTTTGTATATGGCACTTCCTTAGCTTGAAGCACTTTTTCCTTTATTTGTAGTCAATTCTTCCTTATTCTTCAGATCCCAGTTAAAAAAATTATCTTTAAGTAGTTATACAAAGGAATTGGCATTTAACAAATCAGTTATGAATACAATGCATCTTGATCAATGTCACCCCTTTCAACATTCTCACCCATCTTCCCAACCGGCTGCTTCCCTCACTTTTCTTAATTTTATAGGTTATATGAATTCTTGACTGCATCCTCCCCTCTTTCTCCTCTTCACTTTCTCCTTGACTCTACTCCTCCTCTTTCAAGTACCTATATCTGGTGTTTATTTTGTTAAATTTTGACTTTGCAAAGGCAAATCCCTTAGAAAGCTAAGGGATTACACTATTTGAATTCTCCCCTGAATCTATTATAGTTCAGTTAATACATTTGTATACATTTGCATACCACCCAATGTATTTACTTAGGAGTTTAGAAGCTAAGTCTAGCGTCCACATGTGAGGGAAAGTATGCAACCTTTCTCTCTCACTTAACCTATATTTTTCCAAATCTTTTTTTTTTTGTTTTTTGTTTTTTGTTTTTTTTTTTTGGGTCCTGTTGTGGGGCCTGAACTCTGGGCCTGGGCACTGTCCCTCAGCTCTTCAGCTCAAGGCTAGCGCTCTACCACTTGAGCCACAGCGCCACTTCCGACTTTTTTCTTATGTGGTGCTGAGGAATAGAACCCAGGGCCTCAGGCATTCAAGGCAAGCGCTCTACCACTGAGCCACCTTCCCAGCCCCCAATTTTTTTTTTTTTAACAAAGCATGAGTAAAATTCCATTGTGAATATACACCACATTTTGTCCATTGTGGAGCATGATTCCATACCTTAGCTCTATTGAATAGTGCTGCAATAATAGTGCTGGTGGCTTTACTGTATCCTGGTTTATAATCTTTTGGATAATTGTCCAGGAATGGAATTGCTAGGCCACAGAGTAGTTCTATGTTTAGATTTTTTATTTCTTTTATTTAATTTTATTTACTTATTTATTGATTTTTTGGCTGGTCATGGGGCTTGAACTCTGGGCCTGGGCACTGTCCCTTAGCTCTTCACCTCAAGGCTAACGCTCTACCACTTGAGCCATAGCATTACTTCCGGCTTTTTTTCTACTTATGTGCTGCTGAGGAATCGAACCCAGGGCCTCATGCAAGCAAGGCAAGTGGTAGAGTTACGACTGAGCCACCTTCCCGGCCTGTATGTTTAGTTTTTTTGAACAACCTCCATACTGCTTTCCAGAGGGGTTGAACAAGTTTACATTCCCACCGGAAGTATAGTAGGGTTCCCTTTTAGCCATACCCTTACCAGCATCTATTATTGTTTGTTTTCTTGATAATGGCCATTCTAACTGGTAGAATCTCATGGCCATCTCTTTAAGCAGCCCCTTCCACAATGTGAAGATTTATTGCTTTTGCTATGGACTCAACTCCATGTCCCTGAGCTAGTTACCTCCCTTGCTGGCATAGGCTCTGTCACTGTGTTTCTAGCAATTAGCGTGCTGACTGCCCCTCACTGGCCTTTGGTAAAACTGTGTTGAATGAATGAGTAAAGGCTCAGAATATGCCCCTGAGTTTGTGTGGGATTGAGGGGAAACAAAATGACAAAACAGTTGAACAAAAAAGCTAAGAAATGTAGCTTTCATACAACAGACTCACATGAGAATTCGGAAAGTTTTGAGCCAAATGGATAAAGTTCAGACTGAATTCTTTTCCAGAAAATAGCTATCTGCCATTCACTAGTATAGATAAATAAATTCCCTCCCTTCCTCCCTCCTCTCTCTCTTTTTCTTTCTTTCTTTCTTCTTCTCTCTCTCTCTCTCTCTCTCTGTCTGTGTGTGTGTGTGTGTGTGTGTGTGTGTGTGTGTGTGTGTGTGTGTGTGTGTGTGTGTGTGTGTGTGTGTGTGTGTGTGTGTGTGTGTGTGTGTGTACTGGTCCTATGGCTTGAACTCAGAGCCTGGCTACTGTCCTTGAGCTTTTTTCCCCTCAAGTCTAGTGCTCTACCACTTGAACCACAGCTCCATTTCTGGCTTTTGGGGAGGTAAGAATCTCACAGACTGTCATGCTCCATTTGGCTTTAAACCGTAATCCTCAGATCTCAGCCTCCTAAGTAGCTAGGATTATAGGAGTGAACCATCAGCACTTGGCAATGGATTATTTTTTATCCCAGGGTCATTAGTTGGCCTGGTCATGAGAAACAGTCACACTGAAATTAGCCTAGTTCATCTCTATCTCAGACATTAGAATAGTGAGGGTAGTCAGTTCCATTTAAAAAAAAATAAAAGCAAAGAATTACTTTTATGATATTTTTAGCCTTAAGAACACCAAGTTAGATATATCTTACTTTTTATCAGCCATGTCTGAAGCCATTTCCCATTTTCCTATTTTCAGTTAACTCAAGATAAACTGTCATTAGTGAGTGGGAGAAAAACTGCTGAGCCAATTTCAAGCAGATAAATTTGCAGCAGAAGTCAAAGTCAAAGGTATTTACCAATTTCTTTCTTTCTTTCTTTCTTTCTTTCTTTCTTTCTTTCTTTCTTTCTTTCTTTCTTCCCTTCTTTCTTTCTTTCTTTCTTTCTTTCTTTCTTTTTCTTTCTTTCTTTCTTTCTTTCTTTCTTTCTTTCTTTCTTTCTTTCTTTCTTTCTTTCTTTCTTTCTTCCTTTCTTCCTTTCCTTTCTTTTCTTTCTTATTGGTCATGGGGCTTGAACTCTGGGCCTTGGCACTGTCCTTGAGCTCTTCAGCTCAAGGTGAAAACTCCATCACTTGAATCACAGTGCCACTTCTGGTTTTCTAGTGGTTAATTGGAGATTAGAGTCTCACTGACTTTTTTGCCTGGGCTGGCTTTGAACTGCTATCCTCAGATTTCAGCCTCCTGAGTAGCTAGGATTACAGGCGTGAGCCACCAGTGCCTGGCCAACACAATTTCTTTATGCATTTGAAATTCCAGAACTCCCCTAAGCACTCTATACTTTTTCCTCTAAGGTCCAGGGTTATAGGAATGAGATAGGGCACAATTGTGTGAGATGGCATTGAGGTTGCCACCCAGTACTGTTAATTGTAGTTTTAGGTAACTTCAAGAAGAGAGGATTAAAAAAAAAAAAAAGAAATGTACTCATTATCTTGCCCATGTAATTGTAACTCCTCTGTATGGTATTTTCACAATAAAAAAAATAAAAAATAAAAACAAAAAAAAAGAAGAGAGGATATAGCTTGGAGCATTCAATTTTGCCAGTCCATTTCTCTTAGAATATGTAATGTGAATGAATCCCCAATGCATTATTAAAAATTTAGTTAAAAAGTGTGTGTGTGTGTGTGTGTGTGTGTGTGTGGTGTGTGTGTGTGTGTGTGTGTGTGTGTGTGCTGGTCCTCGAGCTTGAACTTAGAACCTGGGCACTGTCCCTGAGCTTTCTTTGCTCCAGGCTAGCACTCTACCATTTGAGCCACATCTCCACTTCTAGCTTTTGGTGGTTAACGAAAGATAAGAGTCTCATAAATTTTCTTGCCTGGGCTGCTTTGAACCACAATCACCAGATCTCAGCCTCCTGAGCAGCTAGGATTATAGGCACAGGCCACTAATGTTTGTATAAAGTTATCTTTAAGTAGTTATACAAAGGCATTTCAATTCAATATGTCAGTTTATGAGTATCACGCATCTTGATTAATATTGTCCCTTTCATCATCTCACCCTAATGCTTTTTCTTTTTTGGTCAGTCGTGGGGCCTGAACTCTGGGCCTGGGAGCTGTCCCTCAGCTCTTCAGCTCAAGGCTAGTACTCTACCACTTGAGCCATAGCACCACTTCCGACTTTTTCTGCTTATGTGGTGCTGAGGAATTGAACCCAGGGTTTCATGAATGCGAGGCAAGTACTCTACCACTGAGCCACCTTTCCAGCCCCTGCATATATATATATATATACACACACACATATATATATACATATATATGTATCATATATATGTATATATATATCATATGTATATATATCATATATATATGCACATATATATATATTTTTTAAGCAGCTGAATAAACACTATGAAACAGCTTTGGGCCTCGTGGGCTTTTTCTTCTTTGAGTTCTTGACACTAGGGGGAGTCTCTGGGAAAGAACAGGAGAGTTTTGTTCTTATTTTGAAGATTTTGTGTAATTCCTGAATCAGAGGAGCCCAAAAGCTTTGGGTAGATTTGTGTTAATAACACATTTTTTTTTTATTTTCATGGCTTGAAAATGATCACTACTTTCTACCTCCTGAAAAACTGGGGAAATCTTTTTTTTTCCTGATTGTATTAGGAAATCATTATTGACAATTACAAGTTTGCCGATTACTGTAAGTCAAAGGGAGAATCACTAAATGAAGGAATAGACCTGTCAAAACATCATTTACTTTATAATATTACATTCGCTGATTAGTCTTTCAGACAACCTTATTGAATGAATTTATGGTTAGATACTGTGCTAGTCCAAGACACAGTCCCATCCTCAGGTTGTTCTCAGTATAATTGTAATAAGTACTATGATGAAGGGAAGTACAGGTTGTCCAGGGAATGCTGATAGGAAGCTACCCTAAACTGGAAGCCCTGGGAAAGATTTACTTTGGAAGGAAAAGTAAAAAGGAAGTTTAGTTAAATGGATTTAATGATAGTGACATGATCTATGTTGTGTTCCAAAGGCAATAGGTCTTGCAAAAGCTGGGAAGTGGGTGAGAAAGCCAGGTTAATTTGGCAGGAAAGAAAATGGCTGAAGCAATGGGTTAAGGGTAGATACAGAGGGTGAGATTGGAAGAGGTGAGGCTGGTTCTCAATATTTCTTCTTCTTCTTCTTCTTTTTTTTTTTTGTCAGTTGTGGGGCCTGAACTCTAGGCCTGGGCACTGTCCCTCAGCTCTTCAGCTCGAGGCTAGTGCTCTACCACTTGAGCCATAGCAACACTTCCATTTTTTTTCTGCTTATGTGGTGCTGAGGAATTGAACCCAGGGCCTCATGCGTGCAAGGCAAGCGCTCTACCACTGAGCCACTTTCCCAGGTGCTGCACTTACCCCTTTATTAGTTGAAATATGGTCTGAACTTTTTGCTTGGGCTATCCTTGAACCGTGATCCCCTTGATTTCAGCTTCCTAAGCAGCTGAGCGGCTTATGAGCTACTATGCCCACTCTCCTCTGCTTTGTGTGAAGATGCTCATGTACTTTTGTATGTATACAATTGCTCATTTGAGCTCCATAAACTGAGTTTCATTGCTTTTGTTTTACAGATGGGAAAACTAAAGTTTGGAAAGCCGGACTGACTTGTCCCAGGTCCAAGTACAAGTAAGTAATGGAATTGAGAATTAATCATTGTGCTGCATTGTGTATAAGGAAAGCATCTGGTTTCTTCTATTAGTTTGTATTGGTACTAGCATTAGTTGTGAAATCATGTATATGGTTGGGAATACATAACCTCATATCACTGCTCAAACTGTTTTACAGTTTTATTCATTTGTCAGAGCTCTTCAATTTACAGTGGCTGCTTGGAACAAAGCAATGAATATTGTGAGCCCACAGCTTGGTGCATCACGATTGATTGATAACGTGTGCTGTGAATGCCCGAGAGGGAAGGGACAGCACACATCATTTCTAGCTGACATGTTTGTTCCTTTTCAGCCATCATATGTGTGCGCTGGTCATAACCCTTCTGCTTCATTCCTCATATCCATTTGATTCATTTTCTCTTATTTCTTCCCTTTGCCACTGGAATTGTTCGTACCTACTTAATAATAACTTCAATATACTAAGCACATTCTAGATGTGCATATGTTTTTTCCAATGCTTACAATAACTTTGTAAGGTAGGTTTGAAAGGTAGATTTAGAAAAGGTAACTAACCCAAGGGACATAGAACAAGTAAGTTAGAATTTGAATGTTGAATCATAGAGTAAACTATTTTTATGGTGGGTTATAAGTATCTTTATATTCATTATTTTCAGTGAGCTTTGCAAGCGTCATGTAAGCTCACTCACTGGGTTTGTAGCTGAAGAAACTTGATGTTTAGTGAGAGGTGCTGACTTATTAAGTGACAGCATGTCTACTCATTTCTAGGGTGTGCCTTTTACTGCTATTTCCTTAGGTTCTGGGGAGGAGCGCTGACTCCAAAGAGTTATGTCAAATAGCTGATCTGTTCTACTGTGGGGAGAATCTGGGGCCCCTTCACTGATTTCATTGTTGCTATTATACGATTTTCAGCTTTTATTAGCATTTTAAGTACTGAGATTTGAACTCAGCACCTCATGCTTGCTGAAGCAAGTGTTCCAACACTTGAACCAAGTTCCCAGCTCTTGTTTTCAGCTTTTATCACCAAGGTCTTTTCTACTGTTAAATCCTTCCATAATGTAGCATTTTTTTCCTTTTTCACTACTGGACATTGAATCCAGGACCTCATACTTGCCCTACCCCTTGAACTGTATCCCCAGACCATGTAGCCAATGTGTTTAAAGAAATAACTTACTGAAGCCCCAGGACTGACAAAAAACAAAAACCTGAGGTAAAATTCACATACAATGAATTATTGTAAAAAGAACAATCTGATGGCCTTTAGTATATTCGCACTGCTGTTCAATTCACCTCTATCTTGTTCTAAAGTGTTTTAATCACTCTAAACTTAAAGCCTTTACATATTAAACAGGTTTCCCCCTTCCTTGCCCCTTCTAGCCCCTGGCTAACACTCATCTATTGTCTGGCTTTGTGGTTTTATTCTGGATATTTCATATCAAGTGAACTATACAGTATGTGATGTTTTGTGTATGGCTTTTTTTATTGTCCAGCAAAATGTTCTAGATGTTTACTTGTGTTGTACAATGTGTCAATATTCCATTGGTTTCTTTGATGAATAATCTGTTATCTGTATATATCCTAGTTTATCTATCATTTATTGATAGGCATTTGAGCTTTCTTTCTTTTAACCTTTCCCCTGTTGTGGATGGCGCTTCTGTGAACTTGGATGTCCACACATCCACATAGTTATTTGAGCATTTTTTTTTTTTGGTCGGTCGTGGGGCTTGAACTCTGGGCCTGGGCGCTGTCCCTCAGCTCTTCAGCTCAAGGCTAGTGCTCTACCCCTCGAGCCACAAAGCCACTTCCGGCTTTTTTGCTTATGTGGTACTGAGGAATCGAACCTAGGGCCTCATGCATGCAAGGCAGACACTCTACCACTGAGCCACCTTCCCAGCCCTGAGCATATGTTTTTAGTTGTCTGGATATGTGTGTAGGAGTGAAATTGGAGGGTCATATAGTAATTCTGTAACTTTTTGAGAAAAGCTTCAATTCTTTTTCTTTGATTCTATTAGAAGTAGGTGTTAATGTTGATAATGAAGAAAGCTGGACTTTTCCTATGCACATAATTTCTATATTTTTAACCTTACCATGGGAACTTGTAAATCAGGTTCAGTGATTTTGGTGACCTACTTGTGGCAAACTCGGAAACAGAGATTTAGCGAATTAGAAACATTTTCTTATCATTAGCATCCCCTGGGGTAGAGGGTATTAGGCACTCTTGAGACATGAACTTTAATCCCCAGGAAGCAATGCCTAGTAGCAGTTACTGTTCACACTTTAAGATGTAGAGCTTGGCTGGGCACTGGTGGCTCACACCTGTAATCCTAGCTACTCAGGAGGCTGAGATCTGAGGATTGCAGTTCAAAGCCAGCCTGGGCAGGAAACTCTGTGAGACTCTTATCTCCAATATACCACTAGAAAACTGGAAGTGGCGCTGTGGCTCAAGTGGTAGAGCACTCGCCTTGTGCTGAAGAGCGCAGGGACAGAGCTCAAGCTCAGAGTTCAAGCCCCACGACCGTCAAAAAAAAAAAAAAAAGTAGAACTGATGCCCAAAAGGTAATGAACCTGTTGAATGCTATTCAGTTTGTAGTGATTTGATTTGATCCTGTGAATGACCTGAGAGAGTATCTTTCTTTTACACTACACAGCTTTGAAATATGTCCCTAGGAATATTCTTTATTGCTGTTATCAGTGATGTTGTTGAGTTTTTATGAGAAATGAGGAGCAAGCCTTTGTTGTAGATTTTTCACAAGAAGCATAGCATTTATTAGCATGATTTTGACAGGCAAGTGCAGATCTCGCAAAAGGGAAATATAAAACATCAATTAAATATATATGGCTCAAGAAATCTAAAGGTATCACTGCATCATGATTGAGGGAGATGTCTCAGGAGGATTGGAACTGGGGCTTGGAATGTTTCTGGAAACCAAAACTCTCTTCATCTCTTGTCCCCACTTTTTTCTTTGTCTACTGTCTTGTTTCTTTGTACTAGTTTTCTCAGATACCAAGTTCAGAAGACATGAAATGTCCATACCACAGTGTTTGTGTTTATATCTCCCCTGTGTAAGAGAATGGTCATCTGAGTCTGGAATTATTGAATTCCAAATCTCTATTGCCAGGGAGGGACTCTGATCAGATCTGTTCAGATTACTCACCCAACAGAGTCACATTATTCATCCTGAGACTATCTGGAAGGAAATAGATGAAGAATTCTTTATGAAAAGGGTGAAGTGTTTATCCATGGAAGACAGAGATGATGAAGGATATTCTTACTACCTTTTATGAGAATATGGACGAACCATACTTAAGAGAATTAGAAATAGAGAAACTGAAGTTGTCTTATGTGGGATGAGGTTGGGAGGAGAGTGTTTATGAGACACCAGACATAGTCTGGGTAGAAGCTCTCTCATGGTGTGGGAGATTCCTGAAGGTGACTCCTCACTTGTGAGTTAAGTTCTCCCTCTAGAAGCCAGATGATTATGTATCACTGCTCTGTTCTTACCTGTGGGAATGTCAGCAGATAGCAGCTGCAGAGACATTAGCAGTACTGTGAACCTTTTTGACTATTATGTAATCTTTGCATTGGGACATTAGGAATAAGAGCCATTAGGACCATAGAATATTTATATAGTGACCCAGTCAGCACTTAAGCTGTGGACTTAGAAAAACAACAGAGGAAATTAATTCTTGAAGCCTCAAAATAGAAGATAGTCATTAAAAGCAGATGTACAGGGGCTGGGAAGGTGGCTCAGTGGTAGAGCGCTTGCCTTGCATGCCTGAAGCCCTGGGTTTGATTCCTCAGCACCACATAAGCAAAAAAGAAAAAAGCTGGAAATGGCGCTGTAGCTCAAGTGGTAGAGCACTAGCCTTGAGCTGAAGAGCTGAGGGACAGCTCCCAGGCCCAGAGTTCAGACCCCATGACTGGACCAAAAAAAAAAGCAGATGTACAGAACAGAGTCCTTATGTAGCTCTACAGAAACATCTTAATGTAGAATTGGGAAGAGCTACAAAGAAATAGAGCAGAAATAGAAATGTCTTTAGGCATCTCTCTTGTTCACACACACACTCACACATATATGTAGATAGCATAAAATATTTATTTGCATAATCTGAATATGGTTTTTTTTCTGTTTTCAAGGCCTTGATAGAGACACTATTTAATTTTCCATGTTAATCAAATAGGTGCCAAGATGTCAGCATGGTTCTGATAAGACAGCCAGCTCTTAAGTCGATAGGCATAGGCAAAGAGTAGTTATGGTTTAGAGGCTCATGTATCGAAGGTTTGTTCCCCAACTGATGGTGCTGTTTTGGAAAGCTCTGGATACCGTAGGAAGCAGGGCCTAGGTATAGGAAGTAGGTCACTCACGGGCATGTTTTTGCAGGTCATATTGTTCCCGGGCTCCTCCTACCTGTCTTTTTTCCCCTCTTCTTGGTTGCCATGAGGTGAATGACTCCATTCTACTATACTCTCCTGCCATATGTTCTGTGTCAGTTACCATAAACAGCAGAGCCAGATATCCATGGAATAAAATCTCAAGAATTTGATTTATCAAGAAAGAACTGATTAACATACTAGTTTTTCTGGCTTTAGTTATTCAAATAATTGCCTTGGCTTACCCTTAAACTTAGTAGCACATTACAAAAATAAAATCTTTGTTGTCCTTTTGGAAATATCTAGAAGATACTTCTATCTTGCTTTGACATTTGCAACCTATGGCCCTGGAACATAAGCAGTTGCTCCACATAAACTTCCCACAAGGAGAAGCAAACCTTGGAAGCAATCTTCACTTTGCCTGCAAAGTGATCAAACTATAATTATCCCATTTAAGGAGTAATTGTTCCAATTGTTGCAGAATGGGATGCTCTAGTCCTCTTTCTTCTGCTCACACAAATAGAATTGCCGTGATGATGGAATGTCATAGCAGAGAGCTAACTCTTTTTATAGTGAATCTAGAGTCAGGGAAAGGTGCTGTGTGGCAAGTCTCACTGGACCTGCTGGCTTGTCAACTTCTAGATCTCTGCCTTCTTATGGCTGGACCCTTTAATAACCTCCTGAAGCCACAGACCTAGAACTGAAATAGCACCCACCTTAAGGCATCAGAACTATTTTTGTCAGATCCCAGTACTAGACAAAAGGCCTGATATGCCATAAGGCAGAGGAGGTAGACAGTCTGGCCTGAGATGCTGCTATGTAGACAGTGTGACGACAATTGCTTTTCAGCAATAGGGTTACCCGGAGAGGAAGACAGGAAGGAAGGAAAATAGCACATAGTGAGCAACAATATGTTGTAGGCAATGTACTAGGCATTTTCCTGTATATTATTCCAGTTAAGTAGCAGGGTCCCGTGTAGTTGAAGTACAATGAAAGGAAATGGAATAGCGTTTAGGAGTCCGCTAGGTCAGACCTTTGTGAGTGTGCTGAGGTTCTGAGCTTTAGTGCTTAGATTTGTGCCTCTGGAGCAGACAGTGACAGCACCCAGCCAGAGTAGCAGGACACAAGGTTATCCTACGAGCCACTGTGAGCAGTTGGGGAAAACTCAGACACAATGGTAGCAGGAAAGTGACAGGCTCATGGAAGTCCAGCAATTTGCTTTTTCCCCTCTAGTTGCAGGGCACCATGGGAAGGCACAGGAATAGTAATACATGAAGAGTGAGACTCCAGAGGACCTTGTTGCATGTTACACAGAGAATGCACTCTTTCCCTGAGGACACTAGGAGGATATTGGAAAAATGTAAAAATAGGACTTCTTTTGTAATTGGAATCTCATTCTCGCCATCTAGTGGGGATGGGAAGAGTAGGCTAAGAGTAAAAAAGGTGTAGGTGGCCAGCACACTGCATGCTGGGAAGAGGCAGGAGTTATTTCATTGCTCTTATCAGGAACTAACCTTGTAAACCTTGTACAGAGGTGGTTTGCAGATGCAAGTTGGCTTCAGGAACTGCTAAAACAGAGACTTGAACATGACCAGGCTGCTTACTGTCTCTCACATTTCTCTTTCAGCTTACCAGCTCTTCAAGGGCTAGAGCAACTGTTGAGACAATGGGCTCTAGAATCAGACAAACTTTGTTACTAGATGTGTGACTTGGAGCAAGTTACTTAACCTTGCTGTGTCCATTCCCTCAACAGTAAATAAGGACTGATGATAGCATTACCGTCCTGGGGTGGTTGTGTGTATTCCTTGAGGTAGTGAGCATAGAGGGCTTGGCATAGTGCCTGGTACCTTCAGAAATGTTAGTTGTTATTACTATTATTTATGTAAGGTCTGAACAGGGACACCTCCCTCCCTCTTGGCTAAGTTTCTGCCCAGTATCTGTTACCTAGGTAACTGGCAGACCTGGAAGCAGTGACCTTCCTTTCCTGCTAGGTCACATCCTGGGCCACCTCTGGTCACATGCCTCCCAAGGAGGGTCCCAGACCCTGAGGTCACATCCAGATCCAGTGTGGCCACAGCTTTCCCCCACCTGGCCACACCTCTTCCTGTCCCTGGCCTAGATAAGTCCTGGCCCAGAGGTGGGTCCCCCCACCCCCACCACCTTGCCTTTTCAGCCATGCCTTTCCACCATGCATGGCTGGGGCAGCAGTTTGGTAAATAAACTTCTTTTCCCTTCTTTTCCTGCCTGAATAGCGCGTGGTGTTCTCTTCATTGGCTACCTAATGAAACCTACCTATTTAATATACCTTACAACTTATATTATTCAACTACAGAATTTTATTTCCAAAGTGGTAGGGAAACAGGCTCTGAAAGCTCCGAATTGTTATATCTGAAAGATATGATTAATATATCTAAAGAGACTGAATTGTCTCTGATTCCAAGTCCAAAAGCCCAAAGAGAAAAGGCTCAGAGAACAGTTGAGTTTGATTTTACTCCTGTCCCAACCAACATAGTGAAGTGGACTAATGCTGCATTTGCTCCACTTTGATCAATAGTTCCATGTATATCAGGAACATCAGGATGAGGAATTCCTGGCCATGTAGTATGAAAGAAACAGGACCCCAGCTCCCCAGTGAAGGTGCTAGGGAGAGGGCATTCATGGTATCTAGTAGTTGTACATGTTTCTGAGAGTGCCTGCCCAGGCCTTTGGACCTCTGCACTTAAGGGTTTCTTTACAGTCTTATATTTCTGGCATAAAATCTAGGAAATCTGTTATGACTCTACCAGGCTAGCTCAGTAGTTATAACTAAAGACTATGGACACAAGAAGCCAAATTCCTGAGTACCCCTCAAGTCTCTAGCTCCAAGACTTTCAGCTCCTACCTACCAATTAATGCCTGAGTCTTGGCCCTTAACTAGCCCTACTTCTGACCTGCCCCCTTGTTCCTACCCTCATTGTGGAGCTCTCTTCTTTCCCCTTATGAGCAGGCTGAGCCTGAACCTCCTGATGCTCCTAGACCTTTCTTTTGGGGTTTGGGAACCAGATTCCAGGCCCTACAAATCCCTTTTTCTATCAAGATAAAGAGCTGGGCACTGATGACACACACCTGTAATTCTGGTTACTCTGAGGAGGCTGAGATCAGAGGATTGCTGTTGGAAGCCAGCCCAAGCAAACAAATTCTTGAGACTCATATACTCTATTAACCAGCAAAAAGCTGGAAGGAAAGGTGTGGCTCAGGTGTGGTAGAGGACTACGCTTGAGAGGGAAAAGCCAAGTTAGAATGTAAGGCTCTGAGGAAGCTCCAGCATTCTCTCTTCTTTATGCTCTAAAGCCTTGTTCATACCGAAGTTTATCACTCTGTTGGTTCAGTGTCATTTTTTCCCCCTGCACATTCAGCCTCACAGGAACTGTGATTCAAATTCCTTCTTCAACAAAATGCCAAATTAGGACTTTTAAGGGGTTTGAAAATGGTCCAAATAAAAAATCTGTAAATAGTAAAAAGAACCTTATAAACATATAAGTAAATACGTTGAGTATACAAACATATTAACTGAAGTATGATAGAGTCAAGGGAGAACTCCTTCGAAAGGCAAAGTCAAGGTTCAACAAAGTAAACACCAGGAAAAGGGTTCTTAAAAGGGGTGGGGTGGAATCAAGGGAAGAAGCAGGGAGGAGGGGGAGAATTCGGTCAAGAATTCAATGTATGTTCTACAAAATTAAGAAAAGTGAAGGAGGGGTAGGTTGGGAGGGATGGGTGAGAGAATATTGAAAGGGGTGATATCGATTAAGAGACATTGTGTTCATAAGCTGCTTTATTAAATGACAACTCCTTTGTACAAATGCTTAAAGATAATAAAATTTAAAAAATGCAAATGTCAAAAGATCTGCAGCACAAGTGTGGAACAAATTACTCCTGTCTGTGCTGAGCCGTGGAGGATGGGTAGAATTTTGATAAGGCAGAGGGAGATAAGGCAGTGTGGGGGTTTAGAATGAGGAAGGCACTTTAATGAGGAGGACCAGGTGGGTGATGTTAGAGCAAAGATTAGACATGCCCAAAGTTCTGGGTAGATGGAGTGATTAATGAGAGGTAGAGCAGGCATGCTTCGAAGTCCTCAGAATCCTCCAGATGAGGAGGACTCCCCCTGGAGACAGCATTTTGGTGGTCCCTTGTACTGTGTAAACAATGAATGAAAGCCTTTATTATGAAGAAACTGGATAGACTTGGTGGTGTGTGTGTGTGTGTTTTGTTGCCTTTATAGACTTTAGTTCAAGTTTGGTGAGCACTGGTTTTTGTTCATGATATATTTCAAACCTCATTACTTCATAAAGTGCTTACTGATCCTGGGTTCACCTCCCAGGAGGCAGATGCTCAAATGGTGCTCAATGAAAACTTGTGCCACAGCAATGAGGGATCTTCCCAGAACAAGTGTATGTGTGTTCCAGTTAAAACCTTCTGGATTTGTAAGTATCTCCCACTGATGCAGATTTGTTCTCTCTGATTGTTCACTCAATCAGTTGCCTCTTTATGCTGTAACTATAAGCTCCAAAAGATCAGGGATCTAGTCATGTCAATAATTTCAGCATCTTTCCTGGGGCCTAAACAGAAGTTCCTAATTCAGGAATTTAGGTAAACTGAACTGCCAGGAAGAATGTGGGAGTGTTAAGTCTGAGGAATAACCTTGGGAGGTGCAAGGCCAGCAGGAATCTAAGAGAATATGAGGTGTCATTCAGGGCCTGTGGTTGGAATTAACAGAATCTGGTTTACTTGGCCAAACAGGAAGGAGTTTATGAAAAAAAAACAAAAAAGGGAACTAACCCAAACAAATCAACAATGGGTCACAGAACTTCCTGGAGGGTTGCAGAAATGGAATGTAAATTGTGCTTCCAGAAATAGGTCCCCAATGTCCCTCTGCAGAGTTATGGCTTTTCCACATTGGGGAATCTGTGCTATTAGGAGGGTGCTGCTAACATTTTCTGGCTTTGGGACCAAGTCAGTTCAGTGCTGATTTACATCATGAAATAATCAATACCTTATCTTTTTAATCTCTTTCCCCAGGAAACTTAGTTCTGAATTTGTATCAGACTAGTGCATTTGACTGGAGAAACCAAATCATACTCATAATCTAGGTGACAAGCTGTTTGGGGACTTGTGTTTTTAGTCTTGCAGCCTTTGTACAGAATGTAAGAGAGTCACCTGGACAAGCCAATTCCTTGTGTCTATCACACTGGAGCTTCCCAAACACATCAGAGACTGGGTGCTTCATATAGGAGCAAATCATACTCCATCTCCCCCACTGGAGGACAAGCAGAGAATGAAGCTGGGCATACAGGTGTGCAACTTCACCCATTAAGCAAAAACCATTCTCTCAAAGATTCTGAGAGCTGGAAAGGACCTAGATGTTAGAAAGTTGAACTGTGATAGCTGCACAGACTTTCTCCCTCCCTTCCCACTACCCCTCTTCCCCCTGCAGCGTCTCTGAAGAGTGATTGAAATTATTTTTAGCTTCATCCAGATTCCTAGTTTATTTTTTGAGTTTTCAGGTTCTCACTTTCCAGGTCAATACTCTGTGGCAGGTTGCCTTCCAGATAAAATATGCAAACAGGTGTAAGAACAGAAAATTTAGTAACAATGAATTTAAAAATGTTAATGAAATCAGGACACAAAGGAATCATAGGAGCTTAGTTAATGTGTCAAGTATTTGAGGCTATGAACGAGTATGTGAGTTCTCTCTCTCTGAAGGACATAAGATGGGAAAGTAATCATTACAGGAAGAAAAGCCACAGAGGATATAGTTTAAATCACAGGGGAATCTGTGCAAAGGAGCTTCCTTGGCAAAGACAGTGTGAAAATTGGTCCTACTTATTTTGTTTTGCCTCATTGGTAACTCTATAGAATCTCTAGGTCCTAATCTGCTCTCTTCCTGCAGGATGCATACATCAAGCTAATGGTGGCTGCAGTAAAGTGGTTTCACCAAATGGTATGTCAGCTCTACAGGAAACCAGCAATTGTGAGGCTTGTCTGTTGTCCCCAAGCTATAGGGGGAACAGCAAAAGATCAAGACATTGAAGCCTGTATGCAGTCCAGGCTGGCCTGGAGCTTGCTGTGTAGTCCTGGTTGGAATTCACAGGGTTCTTGTCTCTGCCTCCCAACTGCTGGGATTTTAGGGATGTATTACCATACTCAGTGCAGAATAAGATATTTATAGAAGAGATATGTGGATGGATCATAAAGAACATGAATGATCCCAGCCGTAGAATCCCAGGAATGGTGAAGGATAAGGACTTACCTTAGGGGAAGAGAGGGATTATTAGGTTGACTTTTGTGTGTCTTTTTGTAAGACTTGGGGTCATTTCAGGTGCAGCAGCATGTAGATGACATTCTCAACCTGGGATTTTTCTTTTTTTTCTTCCTTCTTTCCTTCCCTCCTTCCCTCCCTCCCTCCTTCCCTCCCTCCTTCCTTCCCTCCCTCCCTCCTTCCTTCCCTCCCTCCCTCCTTCCTTCCTTCCTTCCTTCCTTCCTTCCTTCCTTCCTTCCTTCCTTCCTTCCTTCCTTCCTTCCTTCCCTTCCCTACCTCCCTTCCTCCCACGTTCCTTCCTTCCCTTCCTCCCATGTTCCTTCCTTTTTCCCTCCCTCCCTTTGTTTCTCTTTTCTTTTTCCTTTTGTACTAGTCCTGGGGCTTGACCTCACTTGCTGGGTGCTGTCGAACTTTTATGCTCACAACTAGTACTCTACCATTTGAGCAACAACTCCATTTCTGGCTTTTTGGTACTTAATTGGATATAAGATCTCACAGACTTTTCTGCCAGGCTTCAAACTATGATCATCAGATCTCAGCCATCTGAGTAGCTAGGATTACAGTCATGAACCATTAATGTCTGTCTGTCTGTCTGTATCTCGCTCCTTTATATTAGTACCTATTAATTAAACAAGGGGTTTTAATTTTTAAATTAGCTTATATTAGTTATTCAGGGGAAATTTCTTTACATTTCCACACATGTTTATAATGTAATCTGATGAATCTTACCCTCTCTATCACTCTTCCTTCCTCCATTCCAAAAACAATTTCAACAAATTTCTTTGTTTTATCCTCATAGTTGCAAACAATCTATTTGACCTTATTTAATCTGTCATTCTTCTTGTGACCCTAATTCCTTCCTGATAGTATTTCTTTCCATGTTCCTCATTCTCTTATAGATTAACAGCTCTCATTGATATTCTTTATGCTGTTCTCATATATATATACACACACACATATATAGTTAGATATCTATTTATCCATATATAGATATAGATTCATTCATTCATGTTTTTATATAGAGATATAGAGATATAGATAGAGGTATATGGCTATATAGCATATATATAACTATATAACTCTCTATCTTGATATATCTATATACCTCTATCTATATCTATCTATATCTAGTTTTTTTTTTGTGGGGGGCAGTTTTGGGGCTTGAACTGTTTTGGGGCTGAGCACTGTCCCTGAGCTTCTTTTGCTCAAGGCTAGAACTCTACCACTTGAGGCACAGCACCACTTCTGGCTTTTTCTCTTTATGTGGTACTGGGGAATCAAACCCAGGGCTTCAAGCATGAGAGGCAAGCATTCTACCACTAAGCCATATTCCCAGCCCTCTATCTAGTTTTTAAAGTCTGCCCTAGTTTTTATTATTCATTTATATCTTTTAACTTGTGATAACACTACTTCCTGGGTTTTTTAGGCATTTTAGGTGTATAAATAGATTATTTGAGATCTCTCAATCTGTCTCTGTCTCTGTCTCTGTCTCTGTCTCTCTGTTTCTGTCTGTCTGTCTGTCTCTCTCTCTCTCTCTCTCTCACACACACACATTCTCACACATTCTCACACATTCTTGTTGGTCCTAGGGTTTGTACTCAGGGTCTGAGTGCTGTCCCTGAGCTTTTGAGCCTTTTTTTTTCTCCTTAAGGCTAGTGCTCTACCACTTAAGCCTCAGGTCCACTTCTAGCTTTTTGGTGCTTCATTGGAGATTAGAAACACACAGACCTTCTCACCTTTGAACCACAATCTTCAGATCTCAGCCACCTGAGTAGCTAGGATTACAGGCCTGAGTCACCAGCACCGGCTGAAGAGTGCTAATTTGCCAAACTTCCCTACCTATTGTGTTTCTTTCTATTGGGAACCTACAGATTGGAAGAGGCCTGGGATGATAAGGCTGCTACTTGCCCAGCAATTCCTTCTATTTCCAATTCTGAGATGTCATTGAAAATGTGTATTGTTCCTTATGAATTCTATATAACATCTTTATAGCCAAGTAGTCGTCTCACCCTACACATGGGAGAATTGAAACTTAGAGAAGTGAACTTACTTGCTCAGTTATTGTCAGAATTGGGATCAGGGTCCAGGTCTCTCAGATGCAGAGTGTTCTCAATAGTACTGGGAAGTTACTCCTAATAAGGTATTACCCTGGTTGTACTTTTTTAAGAATTTTATGTTCTTCAGGTAAAAGCACCCCAGATTTGTAATTAAGACACAAGATGGATTCCCAAATGAAAACAGCCACAACACTTTTTTCATGAATGCTAGGCAAGCACTCTTCTACTAAATCACATTCCCAGTCCAGGGCACCTTTTTATACAAATTTTTGCACATCCTACACAAACTGATATGAATTTTCAGGCTCCCTATACTAGAGAAAAGTGGCTTTTAAGAACTTTGGTTTTCACATGCTTGTTTTTGAAATAAATGCATTATTAGTTTTAAAAATCATGTTAATAAATTGCTTAGTCAAAGCAAAGAGTCATTCTTACTTGAGTTTTCCCAGGAAGATGTTGGATATTTCTTCCCTTGCAGCCATCCTTAGAATACTAGGACACTATGTAAAAATACTGCCTCCATGTATTCTTCCCCAAAGGGGAAGGAAAGTAAAAATAATTCTCCCCTATTGATAAGTTGAAAATGTTGTTGTCATTATAGTCTTTTCTCTCATTAGTACTTTTTATTAAAACATGGTTTCAATAAACTATAGTGTATATGGAAATTTATTCTTGTTTTTGGCCAAAATATTAACTGTTTACTGTTTAGATGAGTTGTATATTAACTATCATTTTCTTAAGTACCTAGAGATTTAAAAATCATTATATTGAACATTATGGCTCAAATTTATTAAATCACTCTGTTATGGTTGGCCATTTTTGTCTTTTATAAAATGTTTTCTTTTTTTGAAAGATAAATTCCCAGAATTTACTTTATGGGATCAAAGAATGTAAGATATTCATGATTGTTTTAAATAATCAAATTATTTAAAAAAGAAATTGGGATAGGCACTGGTGGCTCATGCCTATAATCTTAGCTGCTTGGGAGGTTTCAAGCTGAGGATGACAGTTCAAAGCCAGCCTGGACAGTCTGTGAGACTCTATCTCCAATTAACCACTCAAATTCTGGAAGTGGAACAAGATCTCAAGTGGGAGATCTAGCCTTGGCTCCCATGTCTATGTGTTTATCCAAGACAGTGAATACTGCTTTTCATGTTATTTGTATTAATATTTTTTTCAAAATATCTTTCCTATAGTTTTATAGGATTTTAAAGGGAGAGGTAATTTTGTGTGCTCAGTTTATTATTTTGGCTTCATCTTGATATATCCTTTGTGACTTACTCCCAATATTCTACTAGACAAGACACTGTATCAGATTGGTCAGTATTGTTTACTAATTGAATGATGATCTGAAAAAAATTTAATAAATCACTGGTATTCTCATTTATAATTTTCTTCATTAGGAGTCCTCACTTTCACCCAGGCTACAGAAAACATTGGTGAGGATATAGGGGAGATAATGAAAGAAATGGACCAAATCTCTTGAGAAAGAAAAACCAGGAGTTAGGACAGATTTACTCTGGCGTAATAATAGTGCTTCCTATAGGATTGTTTTGAGAGGCAATAATGCCTTTGGCATTTGGCACAGTAATTGATAATCTGTAATATTATTGAGTTATTTATTTATGTAGCTAATAATAATGGTATTATTAAAATGAACAATAAACATTATTAGACTCATTGTTATTTGCCACAAGTGTGTATTTCAGGCCCTCTCAGTGCAATTCACATGCTAGAACTTACAAGATAGCTTAATCTATATTCTCAGCTGCTGGGATATGAGTGATGCCAGGCCTCCGTCCTGGTATATAATGAGAACCAACCGTTAACAGTCTCACTCTGGTGCCCTTTTCCACCATTTAAATCGGAGACAAAGTGCACTCAACCAAAGGGAAGGATGAAATTAGACAATTGATATCAAGCATGGATCCATCCACCTGTTTCTGTCCTTTGCCTTTCCAAGTAGCTGTGTTCCTTTCTATGTTCTCCAGTCAGTTCCTGGACAGGCCAGCAGATGCATCTGCAGAATTCTCTGCTGGTGGGCATCCTGCCCAGCACCTAGGATGCTCTTGGAAGGGAAGGTGAGGGGCTATATGTGAAGTTAACTGATGCACCTAAAGTTAGTTTCTCTTCTGATTTGGGCCTTGTCAGGGAAAGAAAGAGGCAGAAGTATCTTTTGAGAATTTTCCCACATACTTGTCCCAAGACCTGCTAATGTGGTTCTATTTAGGAGGGTGTGATTGGCACCTGGGAGAGAGCAGCCCTCAGATCTGCGGTTCCTTCATGCAGCACCTGCTGAAGAGCAGGTTGTAGTTTTTTTAGACTGGGAACAACCTTATCTTTCACAACATCCAGAGGAACAGCTGGATGTTGGGTAGGGATTTGATTTATGCTTAAAAAAAAAACCTGCGTGCTTTTTATTATAAATGTATTACCTGGTTAGAAATTTTATCAGCATGTAAACATACAGAGTTCAGTACGAAATTCCTCTGTGTTTTAAAGATAACTACAAGCTGGGCGCCATTGGCTCACGCCTGTGATCTTAGCCACTCAGGAGGCTGAGATCTGAGGATCGCAGTTCAAAGTCAGCCTGGGCAAGAAAGTCCATGAGACTCTTACCTTCAATTAATCACCAGAAAACCAGAAGTGGCGCTGTGGCTCACAGTAATAGAGCATTAGCCTTGAGCTGAAGAGCTGAGGGACAGCACCCAGGCCGAGTTCAAGCCCCACAACTGTTTTTAAAAAAAAGATAAATAATGTTTTGGTATATTTCATTTCCCTTGTGCCACAGCTTGATTTTTTTGCACTTATTTTTATATGTTGGACATCTTTCTGAGTTAGTACATGATGGTTTGTGTGTCTTCCCCAAGGGTTCATGTGTTGGGAACTTGGCAGAGAATATGTCAGTGTTCAAAGGTGATAGATCCTTTAGGAGGTGAGGCCTGGTGTGAAGTAATTAGGTCACTGGCGACCCTGCCATCAATGTTGTCTTCCTGGGAACCCAGTTAGTTCTCAAGAGAGGGTTCCTACAAATGTATAAGCCTGGATTCTCTCTCGTCTCTCTGGTTTTCTGGCCTCCCTCTTCAACCTACTCCTCACACAATTCCATCTTCTACAGATCCTTAGCCAGAACAGTGCTATAGACTTTATGCCTCCTACACTGGAGTTGAATAACTTCTTTTTCTAAAGTATGCAGTCACAGTAATTTTATTGTTACAGTGGAAAACACACGAACAGAATGCAGTGTTGGTAGAATTCCTTCTTCTTGCTATTAGTCAGCTTGTGTTACTGTAACAAAACATTTGAGATGGAACAAGCTTATAAATTTTAGAAATTTTACTCCATGGTCAGTTGTCTCCTCTTGCTTTTAGGCTTGTAGTGATGAAGGACATTATGAAAGGAGAGTATATTAGAGAAAGCTGCTTATCTCCTGGTGGCCAGGAACAAAAAAGAAAGACAGCAATGGACTAAGGTTCCACCATCCTCACAATAGTACCAAGCTAAAGACCAAGCCTTTAACATATGAGCCTTTGTGTAACATTCCACGTTTAAAGCATAGTAGTAAATGTATAATGTCAAATGGTATCAGCATAATATTATTCACTTAACTGCTGCCTCTATCCTGTGTGTGTGTGTGTGTGTGTGTGTGTGTGTGTGTGTGTGTGTGTGTGTGTGTGTGTTACTGGAGCTTGAACTCAGGGCCTTGCATTCTTGCTTGGCTTTTTGCTTAAGGCTGATGCCCTACCACTTCTGCCACACCTAACTTTTAGCTTTCTGTTCATTAATTGTAGATAAGAGTCTCACAGACTTTTCTGCTTGAGCTGATTTTGGTTCTCAGCTCTCATCCTCCTAAGTAGCTAGGATTGTAGGAATGAGCCAGCAGCACCCAGTATCATCTTTTTCAGCTATTATAAACAAGTTGTACTGAACATTCTTCTAGTTATTTTTCAGTGCATATATGTGAGAATGTGTATAAGAAAACTTCTTGAAGTAGAATGCTTAAGTTAAAACTTGCACATTTAAAATGTTGAAATATATTGTTGTGTTGCATTCTAAGGTATTTTTGATACTTTACATACTTTTGAGTTGGCATTCTTTAATACTCAGCAGGTCCTACCAGAATATGGTAGGTGAATTGCCAAGCTCTTGAGTTCTCCAGGAATTTGGGCAGTTCTCAATGGTTCTTTTGGAGAAAATATGTACTTTTGTACATACAAGAGATACTCTGTTAGGCATGAGGTATTCAAGAATATCTAAAAGTTGACTAACGTGTCATATTCCTCTTAGACAAGTTTAAAAGTAGGAGAAGAGATAAAAACCAAAAGTTACAAGTAACCAGGATATTGAAAAAAATACTGAGTAATCATGGAGAAAGGAGTTACTTTTTGAAGAAAGCCAGAGGACATGAGTCTTGAAAGATGGATAGTGCTCACGGTAAAGAAATAGGGAAAGGTATTCTAGCTAGGTGGGGAATTCATGTGCTCCCTGGGCAGTGCTTCCACTGATCTATAGCATGACTAGGAGGAGTGGTGAGAAATAATCAGGAGAGGGAGACAAGAATCTGGGATGCCGTATGTGTATATGCAAAGTGGGGGAGGATATTCAGATCAGATGAATCAAAGGCTGGAGCCTGGAGTGTGGAAGGGTGATTAAGAGACTGCATACAAGTTCAAGAAAATATGATAAAGGTTGGGATCAGGGTGAAGGTGCTTAGGACAGGACAGAGTGAAGGGGGCAGGAGGGTTGGACAGTCCTCGCTATCCTTTGGTATCTCACAGACAGCTTGGATTCATCAGAATCAGGCTCACGTGCTACCATTTGAAGTAAGTTTACTATACTGGATGGCTAATTGATTTTGTTTTTGTTTTGAGACAAGGAATTCCTCTGCTGGGAAAATACCAAATCTGTTGAGTCTGTGGGGAATGAAGAATAGAACTGCTTGGTTTGGTTCAACTTTTGTCCCAAGACAAAAGGGATCAAATTTATTTTATTGGACTATTATTTCACTTCTTGATTAGGAGCTCTCATAATGACCCAGGCTTCAGAAACATAGGAGAGGAAAAACGAAGAGTGGACAATGGGCCTTGTGAGAGACAAAACCAAGAATTACCAGTCAGGAATGGTCATTTATTCATTCAGTAAAGCTGTATGGGAATTTACTCTGTGCTCAGTAGGTTGCCGGCTACTAGAGTTATCTTCAGCAGCACCTACCTTATGACCAGAGCCAAAAAAGATAGAGCTTGCCAGTGTGTTAGCTCCTTGAAGTTTGGCTTCAATCAAAGTGTTTTATTAGAACATTTCTTTTCTTTTGTAAGAGGAGAGTGTAAATGCAGTGTTCTACTACTACAAGTTATGCAGTCAAGTTTCCTGCATTTGGGGCAGTCGCAAAGATGAGCACATCCAGAGTTCAATAGATAAACCTTATCCTAGAAAAACCATCATCATGATCATGGTATCTTCCCCTGTATGTGAAATGGAGGTGAGGATGTTTCCCCTCTGAGTCTTTTCTTTTTACTCTTTTCTGTATCCTACTCTTCAGCTCACTGCCAGCTCACCCTCATTAAAACAGCAACTGATGATCAGAATGTTTCTAATAATAGCTTATGCCATGGTCTATACAGAGCTTTCTTTTCTTGTATGTGTGAGAAAATACCTGGGGAAAATATCTGATTGAGGTCCTGGTTCCAGGCTGATTTCTTTCTAGCTTTGTGACTTTGAAAAAAAAAAGTCATTTAGTCTTTCTGAGCCTCGTTAGTCATAATTCCTTTTCTGCCCTCCTCCTCAGATGGCTGGAAGGCTCAACAGGATGTGGATGAACTTTGAAAAGTAGTTGAACATAATACAAAAGCAAGAGCCTATAATAACTCCCTGTGCTCTCTATTGCTCGGAGACCTAGATGATTATTAGCACAGGGTGCTCACAGTTGAGGCTATTCCTCTTTTGCCCATCTGTTAAGAATATGATCCTACCAAACCTTGAGTCACCTCTTCCCATTCAAAGGTGACATACTCCCGAGTTAATGAGGCTGAACTAATTTCCCCCTAAGAGGTGTTTGTGGGAGGGCTGGATGAGTGAGATTTTCAAAGGAATCATTAAAGTTTTTTTTTTTTAAATTTAGGTGAAGAAACTAGGTTAAATATGGGGAGGAATAAGACTACTTTAATGGGGGACACTGGACTGCGATATCTTGATAATTTATGACTTAAGTGTTGTTCCTTCTGCTCTACTAGGTGGCTTTAAGCAAGTTACCAAGATCCCTCTATTATCATTTACATAAGTTATCAAAAGTAGGTCTTTTGATAGGTTTGAGGTAGAGCCTTTAGCTCTAGTAAGTTTCCAGGTACTATTGAAGCAGATGGCCTGGAGATCCCAGCTTTGGGGAGCAGGGAAAGTAACTTGCTCAAGATTCTCATGTAGCACATAAGAAGTCTTGTTTAAAAGTGGTTTTACAGTGTGGTTCTAAAGTGTGATATTAAACAGATTTGGTTACCCCAAGTGCCAATAGATCACTTGAATAATCCTGGCTACTCAGGGGGGGCTGAGATTTGATGATTGACGTTCAAAGCCAGCCCAGGCAGACAAGTACATGAGGCTCTTATCTTCCATTAATCCCAAAAGTGGAGCTGTGGCTCAACTGGTAGAATGCTAGCCTTGAGCAAAAAAGGTGAAGGACAGTGCCCAGGCTCTGAGTTCAAGCCCCAGGACTTGCAGAAACACACACACACACACACACACACACACACACACACACACACACACACACACACACACACACACACACACGACCAACGTACATACACTCACACCACGACCACCACCACCAAACAAAAACCATGGTTCAAGTTAGTTATGTTGCTTATGTACTTTTTGGTACAGTGCTTGTTTGGAACATGCAAAGCTCTGGGTGTGGGAGGAAGAAAGAAACAAAAGAGAATTGGATGCCCACTTATTGGTTGCCTTTTGTCTGGTAGTCAGGCATCTGGGCTCTTCCTCTTGGTCATGGTCATATTCTGTATGTCTATTTTTCTATACAAATTTGGGTTGAATTACATGGCTTTTGAGAGCCCTGAATACTGTGGTAAATTATGAAAAGAAATGATAAGCAGCTTCTAGATCTTGATGGTAAAATGTTTCTTTGAGACAGGAAAGTTGAAAAGAGTCACCTTAGATCATTTCTAGAACAGTTTCCTGCCTAGTAATAGTGGCAATGACATTTTCTCTCTGAGAAATGATTAATGCTCTTCAGAGCATTGATTTTCTAAGGGATTATTATTTAGTACCCAAAACACGGTTGCTGCCAGGTGAGACTCTGCAAGCTGTTATTTAAACAGTAGGGAGAGAGTGACTGTTGGCTCTCTGTCATTCATTTCAGGGCTGTCAGGAAAGGGGGACCTTTCCCTCTTTACCATCTAGGTCAAGACATGTCATATTACATCCAGGAGCCACAGGTGGATGGGAATGTTCGTTGTGGAACATAGTAAGTGCTCAGGTTTTCAAAACTGGTGAATAACATTGAAGAATCAATAATAACTCAAGCAGAGAAATGTTCTCACTAGGGATGCTGGGTAGGTAGGGTACACTTCGTGGGACTGAAACCAGATGGGGAAAGCATTTACCTGGGCACAGATGCTGATAGTGAGAGGGTAAATGATACTGGAAATAATTACTAGTCTTATTTATCTCAATTAATACAAACAATCTTTTGAATATGATAGATAGTGTTAAACCCTCCCCAGAAAGGGGAGGTCCACAGTGACACAGTTTGTGAGT
The DNA here is from genome assembly GCF_024711535.1 of Dipodomys merriami. Taxonomy (NCBI): domain Eukaryota; kingdom Metazoa; phylum Chordata; class Mammalia; order Rodentia; family Heteromyidae; genus Dipodomys; species Dipodomys merriami. The sequence goes on along the minus strand of NW_027203937.1, from coordinate 8,615,687 downwards.
GGAATTCAAATCTAGGCTGATGCTACCAAACTCCATGCTCATTCAATTCTGCTTCATTGCTCATCCCCCAGAGAGCCAGGTCACAGTGGAAAAGTCATTTCTGCTTTTGGGATCTTGGAACTAGAAACAAGGTATAGTCAAAAGGAATAGAAAAGTAAGGCATCTAAGTGAAAATGAGAGGTGAGAGCCCAGGGCTTTAGCTGTGAATGGAGCTGGGATGTTCAATATTCTGACCAAACAGTTCTGATGTAAAGGGCTTACCACCTTCCAAAGTCACAGAGAGTATTGGGGCTCAATTTGAGCTGTTGTCTTTTGGTTTTTGATGCAACTGTGACTTCCTTTTATCTAATTTATGGCAGAGAGCTCTGGTTTTATTTTCTCCCATGGTACATCCATCTTGGACTTTCTTTAGCAGTGGGCTTTCTCCCTCTAACTTTCCTTTCCCTATTTCCATCTGATCACCGCGGTGAAATTACAATCTGCATAGATTGTACACTTCCTGGGAAGTGTACAGGTTAATCTCAAGAGGCGTGTACTCCATCTCTCCGGGGCAGAGTTGACCTTAATTGACTTAGCCTGATTTTCCACAGTCTGCCGTATCATGTCAAGGATAAGTCTGGGCATGAGAAAGACTCTGATTCAGAGATGAGAATGCGTCAATGTCAGATGTGTTCATCATTTAGTCAACAAGTATAATTGCATATCTAACATGTGCTCAGTGCTGGTTAGGCCCTAGAGTGAGTGAAGACAGGAAGGAATGTAGATTTAGCTATGCCAAGGACCTTTATACCTAGCTAAAAACTGCAGTACAAGAAAAATGGAGAAAGATATTTGACATTGAGATGATAAAATTTACTCTGTGTGTGTGTGTGTGTGTGTGTGTGTGTGTGTGTGTGTGTGTGTGTGTGTGTGTGTGTGGTTTTAGTATCAAACCCAGTGCCTTGTGCATGCTAGGCAAGCACTCCACCCATGAGCTATATCCCTCACCTAAGATAATAAAATTTAATGGCTGTGGTGCTCTTCCAGGTGAAATCTTTAGAAGATCTCTGATATGTTAAGCACTCTGATGAATATCAGGTTTAGAACATCAGATATAATTATTCTCCTTATGGAACTTTAGTTTACAAAGAAGTGACAAAGACATTGTAAATCTTTATTGGGTGTTTGCGAAGTGATGGCATTATCTATACTGGACTTTCTTTTTGTTTTTTTTTTTCTTTTTTCTTTAGTGCGTGTCCTGGGGCTTGAACTCAGGGCCTGGGTGCTCATTGTCCCTGAACTTTTGTGCTCAAGGTGAGTGCTATTCCCTAAGTGGAACTAAAGCTGCTTATCCTAAATCTAGACACTTACTTGCAGCTATGTGTCCAGGTTTAGGATAAACTCCATGGCAATCTGCAGGCTGCTCCCTCAGCTAGCAGTTTCCTGTCCATCTGGAAAGTACCCACTCCTTCCTCAGCACTTCCCAAATTTCCTTCTTCCACAACCATACCCACTTTCATCACCCACACTTTGTACAAAAGAAACTTACTTTCTCCTTTTTCTGAGTTCCCATAGTGCTTGGTTCACAACTGTATCAATCACATTTCATATACACATAACAATGTGTATATGAATGTACATGTATATGTACAATGTACATATCTACATGGTTGTCATTGCCATTATATATGTAATCTTACTAAAAGATTGGAATTGTGTCTGTGGTTATCTTTTTACTTTTAGTTCAAAAGAAAAGTCAGCAGCTGGGGACTGGTGGCTCACATTTGTAACCCTAGCTACTCAGGAGGCAGAGATCTAAGGGTTGAGGGGTAGTTCAAAGCCAGCCTGCATAGGAAAGTCTAAGAGACTCTTATCTCCAATCCTGCATAGGAAAGTCTAAGAGATCTTCTTATCTCCAATTAACCACTAAAAATCCAGAAGTGGAACTATGGCTCAAGTGGTAGAACATGAGCCTTGAGCAAAAAGGCTCAGGGACAAGATCTAGGACCTAAGTTCAAGCCCAGGACCACTAAAAAAAGGAAGAAAGAAAGAGAGAAAAAATCTGGAATTGGAGACACGGCCCAAGTGTTTAAGCATCAGTCATGAGCAAAATATCTGAGAAAGAAGCATAAGAACATGAGTCCAAGTCCCAGTATTAGCACAGAAATAAAACAACAACAAAACCCACGAATCCTCATATACCTGTGAAGGCATTTTTAGATTCAATTAATATTTAAATATTCAGTCAGTAGAATTTGAAGATAGAAAATTACCCTTCATAATGTTATGAGTGGGCCTCATCTAATCAGTTGAAGGATAAGGAGAAAAGATAGTGTGATCTTCCCTTCAGACTCAGGATTGCTTCATGAACTCTAATCTGAATATACAGACTGCTGGCTAGCTCTGAAGAGTTTGGACTAGCCAAACTCCATAATCACATGAATCAATTTCTTATAACAAATATATTTCTTAATTTATGCAAATATATGTTCTCATTTTCTGGAGATTTACTTTTGTTCAAGTCTGTAGTTCAGAAATTCTTGGCTGAAACACTGGTTCAGGATTTTTTGTTGTTTATACCAGAGAGTATTATGGCTCAATATCAATATTGCTTATTTATTCCTTTGATGTTGTACAATACCTCTTCTAGGCTTTTATTGTTGTATATTAGAGAAAATGGGAAATACCTGTGTAATTCTCATCAGTAATAAAATTTACCTCACAGAATAATTATTTTATCAAAGTCACGGTTGTTTGGTAGTTTCTTTGGAAGTAATATAAATGAGTTTTAGGTGTTGGAAATGCATCCCAGAAATCTGTCTCACTTGAGGTATCTGTCTAAAAAAAAAACACAATGTGAGACTACTACTTTATTCTCATTTCATTTACTGGTAAAGTCCCTCACAGTTCTTGGAGGTGGGGGTTGGAAGTGATTCTCTTACAGAACTACAAATGAAGAGATCTACAACAGGAAGAATTTGCTATGATTTCTTGAAGCTATACTATTTCTTTGTTAATTTTATTTCCTCAAGGACAAAAATTCTGAATTAAACAAATCTAGGTCTTCCACCTTCCATTTTTGTAACTTCAGACAGGTGAATCATTGCTTGGGCTTCACTTGTGATATCTGGATTATCAAGGATTTTCCAATGATTCATTAAGATGTTATGGAAGTTATTTATTTATTTTTTTATTGTGAAAATAGGGTTTACAATTACATGGGCAAGATAATGAGTACATTTCTTATTAATCATTGTTGCCTCCTCCTTTGTTTCCCCTTCCCATCCCTTTCCATCCCCCCCTCCCCTGCCAAAGTTGTAAAGTTCATTTTTCGACATAACGATTTGTACATCTCATTGTTGCAATGGGTCCACCTGTATCCCTATTTAAATGATTTGTTTTTTCCCTTCCCCTCCACAAATTATACCAATATCATATGAAGTGAAAGCAGGGGTTATACTGTGGGGGAGGGACATACAAAGCAACAAAGAAATCATCTTATAAATATGTTAGAAACAATCGCATGAAAGCAAAAACATTTGAATACTTATTTTGGGGTTCACTTCACCTAACATCAACTTATCTGACCTTTTCTGCTTGTCTCAGACACATACTAGTTATTGCAAATAAGGGAAATCATGGGACCTATGTTTCTTTGGGCCTGGCTTACTTCATTAATATAATTTTTTCCAAGTCTTTCCATTTCCTAACAAAATGGCAATGTCATTCTTTCTGAGGGAGGCATAGAATTCCATTGTGTATATATACCACATTTTCTTGATCCATTCATCTACTGAGGAGCATCTGGGTTGGTTCCATATCTTAGCTATGGTAATAATGCTGCAATAAACATGTGCTGGTAGCTTTACTATGGTCTTGTTTGTGATCATTTGGGTAAATGCCCAAAATTGGGATTGCTGGATTGGAAGTTATTTTTTGTTACTCTTTAAATGCATCTGTTCCCTTATAGGCTTTCAAATTCTGGATTGTCCAAAATAATTATAGGCACTTCAACTATTAGATCCTTAGAAAATATCCTATCCAAAAATGAGTTTGGTCAACCCTGGACATTTTTTCAAGAATGAGGAATTGGCAGGAAGTAGACATGCCATCTTTATAAAAGAATAAATAACCCTGTTTCACAAGGAAGAAAACTGCCACATCTTTGCCCAGTCAGATTCATTCTCTAAAACTTGTGTCTGTATCATCTTTTGCCCTCACCCAGCCCTCTTTTGGATTGTAGCAGTATCCTTAGAACTTATAACACATCCTGAGGTAGTAGTGGTTCACATTTATTATATGTGTCTGTTGGCCCTAGACTTGTCCAGTAGGTGGCTCTTTTTGTATACTCTATCCTAACATTTATTACATTGCTTCTGATCATCCTTGTTCCTCTCTGCATCCTTTCCTACAGAAAGCTCTTTCAGGAGTAAAGACCACATTCAACTTTTTATTCTCTAGTGCTTAACACAATTCTTGGAATACTGTTGAAATAAAGACTAAGTGGATAGGTGGATAGAGGGATGAAAATCTGTAAGGAATACAACCAGGAACATGTGATAATTATTATTTCACTACCCACTGTTTTCTTATCAATTCTGGGTCTAATTGTAAAACTTAAGCCATCTCAGAATTCTGCAGTTCTGTCCTCAGGCTCTTCCCATTACAGTCAGATTTAATGAAGCAGCCTCTAGAAGTGGGATCAAGTAGGGGGGTAGCAAGTAGAGATTGTGATTATTTTTTAATGAGGCAAATTCTGAATATCAAGTTGCTTTGCCATCTCATTAGCAATTTTTATAAGTTATTTGATAAGCTTAATAAAGTCAGAATTGCAAATTTACAGACGATTCACTTATACTTTGTCTTCCTACTGAGTGGAGATTAATTGCATCCTTTCTCATCTGAGCTCCCTGTATAACTGTAGCCTTTATTTTAATCCCACTCCCTATTGTCAGTTTTTAGCTGAAGGAATTCATCCAGTCAGGCTGTGAAGTTAAATCTAGGGCAAAGAAAAGGGAAAGCTAGGCAATGACGTTAGTAGCTGTATTGGACTCTATCAATAATACTGTAACTCTGGGAAGCAGTTGTAGGACTTGAGCAGACTTCCAGTTTAGAGTCTCTCACCCCATCTATCACCCTCCCCTCCTTGGACTACCCTTTCTGCCCCATGTGAGAAGCTTTCCCTGAAGAAGCCTTAACTATTCTGTGTGCCAGTGCTCTGCCAAGACACCACTTGCAATATTATTTTCAAGTTGTGGGACTTGGCCTCCTAGAGAGGAATCTGTACTTATGACTTCTTCGTTTGTAGTCACTAATAAAATGTGACATTCCTAAACAGTTTAGTACTGAGTTTGGTAGGATAGGAACTTTTCATAGCAGATGTGATCCTCAACTTTTCCATTTGTGAGTTACTTCATTTCATTCATAGTTTTTGATAGTCATCCTTGCTTTAGAGATTCACCCATGTTGACATATGTAACTTATTCATTCCTTTTCATTGCTGTGGGAATACACTTGTCAAGTAAGTATACAGATCCTTATTCCTTATGTCTTCAGTACAAATACCTGGTGCCAGATGTATTTCCAACTCTAGACATCTTTCACATATTTTCAAAAAGGTATAGGATAATAGTCCATTAATTTCACAGACCTCTTGATTAGGCTCTGAAGAAGCTTTTTTTTTTGTGGTTGTGGGGGCTGAGGTCTGGGCCTAGGTGCTGTTCCTCTTCAGTTCAAGGCTAGCACCCTACCACTTGAGCCACAGCTCCACTTCTGGCTTTTTCTGCTTATGTGGTGCTGAGGAATCGAATCCAGGGCCTCATGCGTACAAGGCAAGCACTCTACCACTGAGCTGACTTCCCAGCCCTGGAGAAGCATTTTGTAAATTAAACACACAAATATTCCTAAATACAATGTAGAGAACATCACATTGAGTAACAAAGACACTAACTAGCTTCATGTTAGTTCATCTCAAGCTTTGCTGCCAAATAAGCTATGCAATCATTTTTCATTTTCAGAGTTTAAGGACTGTGAACCTATTCAACAATTATTTTTCTTTAACTCTTTCACAGAGACATTGGCTACTTTTCAGTTTTCTGTTATCACAAATAATGCCACTAAAACATCCATATGCAGCTGCCTCCAATCAAGAAGACTTTTTGATGGTAGGAGGTAATCTCGCACCTCTCTTTATCTTCACAACCCAGAACAGGGCCTTAACAAATAGTTTTTAAAAAATTTTTTTAAATAATTTTTTTTTATTGTGTACAGAGGGGTTACAGTCATATGAGCAAGGTAATGAGTACATTTCTTATCAAACATTGTTGCCTCCTCTTTTTTTCCCTTACCATCCCTTCTCCTCCACCTCCACAACTACATTGCCCCGCCCCCGCCGCCTAAATTGTAATGTTTGTTTCTCAACATAACGTCTTGCACATCTCATTGTTGCAATGGGTCCACTTGTATCCCTATTTAAACAATTTGTTTTTCCCTTCCACTCCCCAAATTATACCAACATCAAATATAGTGAAAACAGGGGTTATAGCGTGGGGGAGGGACATACACAGCAACAAAAATATCACATGGTACCTTATGAATACGTTAGAAACAATAGCAAGAAAGAAAAACCATTTGAATCCTTATCTTGGGGTTCATTGTGCTTAACATCATCTTATCTGACCTTTTCTGCTTGTCTCAAACATATACTAGTTATTACAAATAAGGGAAACCATGGGACCTATGTTTCTTTGGGCCTGGTTACTTCACTTATGATAATTTTTTCCAAGTCTTTCCATTTCCTAACAGATGGGGCAATGCCATTCTTTCTTTTTCTTTTTCTTTTTTTTTTTTTTTTTTGGGTCCGGTTGTGGGGCCTGAACTCTGGGCCTGGGCACTGTCCCTCAGCTCTTCAGCTCAAGGCTAGCGCTCTACCACTTGAGCCACAGTGCCACTTCCGGCTTTTTTTTGCTTATGTGGTGCTGAGGAATCGAACCCAGGGCCTCATGCATGCAAGGCAAGCACTCTACCACTGGGCCACCTTCCCAGCCCCTCTTTCTTTTTCTTTTTCTTTTTTTTTTTGGGTCCGGTCGTGGGGCCTGAACTCTGGGCCTGGGCGCTGTCCCTCAGCTCTTCAGCTCAAGGCTAGCACTCTACCACTTGAGCCACAGCCCCACTTCTGGCTTTTTTCTTTTTGCTTATGTGGTGCTGAGGAATCAAACCCAGGGCCTCAGGCATGCAAGGCAAGCGCTCTACCACTGAGCCACCTTCCCAGCCCCAATGCCATTCTTTCTGAGGGAGACATAGAATTCCATTGTGTATATATACCACATTTTCTTGATCCATTCATCTACTGAGGAGCATCTGGGTTGGTTCCATATCTTAGCTATGGTAAATAATGCTGCAATAAACATAGTTGTGCTGGTAGCTTTAGTATGGTCTTGTTTGTGATCATTCAGGTAAATGCCCCAAATTAGAAACTTTGGCAAAGTAGCAGGGTATAAAATTAATCCTCAAAAATCAATGGCTTTTCTGTGTACCAACAATGAGAAAAGTATGGCTGAAATCAGGAAAGCAACTCCATTTGTAATAGCCCCACAAAAAATAAAATACCTAGGAATTAACTTAACCAAAGAAGTGAAGGACCTCTATGATGAAAACTTTAAAAACCTGGAAAAGGAAATCAAAGCAGAACTCTGGAAGTGGAAAAAACCTCCCATACTCCTGGATTGGAAGGATCAACATTGTGAAAGTGGCAATACTTCCCAAGGCTATCTACAAATTCACTGCGATACCTATCAATATTCCAACCTCATTCTTCAAGGAAATAGAAGAAGCAATCCAAAAATTCATATGGAACAATAAAAGACCCCAAATAGCAAAAACGATCTTAACAGAAAGAACAGTGCTGGAGGAATATCAATACCAAATTTCAAACTCTACTACCAAGCCATAATAGTCAAAGCAATTTGGTACTGGCACAAGAACAGACCTGAGGACCAATGAAATAGAACTGAAAACCCAGAAATGAACACACAGACCTATAGCCACCTAATCTTCAATAAGGGAGCTAAAAAAATAGAATGGAAGAAAGACAGCCTCTTCAGTAAATGGTGCTGGAAAAATTAGTTAATCACTTGTAGAAAATGAAAGCTAGATCCCTATATATCACCCTGCAACAGAATCAACTTCAAATGGTTCAAAGACCTCGGAGTCAAAGCAGGCACCCTGACAACATTACAGGATAGAATAGGAGAAACCCTAGGTCTCCTTGGCACAGGCTGAAATTTTCTTAATAGAGACCCAGAAACACAACAAACCAAAGAAAGGTTGGACAAATGGGATTGCATGAAACTGCAGAACTTCTGCATGACAAAGGACATAGCTAGCAAGATCAATAGAGAGTCCATGGATTGGGAGAAGAGTCTCATATCTAAAATATGCTTGGAACTCAAAAAATTAAATCCCCCAACAACAAATCCTCAAAGAAACAGCTGCCCGATAAATAAGTGGCTACAGACTTAAAGAGAAACTTCTCTGAAAAGGAAATAAGAATGTCCAATAGACATATGAAGAAATGCTCAACCTCTCCAGCCATATAGAAATGCAAATCAGGGCTGGGAAGGTGGCTCAGTGGTAGAGCACTTGTCTTGCATGCCTGAGGCCCTGGGTTCAATTCCTCAGCACCACATAAGCAAAAAGAAAAAAGCCTGAAGTGGTGCTGTGGCTCAAGTGGTAGAGCGCTAGCCTTGAGCTGAAGAGCTGAGGGACAGCGCCCAGGCCCAGAGTTCAGGCCCCACAACCGGACCCCCCTCCCAAAGAAAAAGAAATGCAAATCAAAACAACATTGAGATACCACCTCACCCCAGTTAGAATGGCTATAATCAGGAACTCTAATAACAACAGATGCTGGAGGGGGGTGTGGACAGAAGGGAACCCTACTGCATTGTTGGTGGGAGTGTAAACTTGTTCAACAAATATGTTTTGAGTGAGTGAATATGTATCTGGACACTTTGCCCTTCTTGAAAATTATCAAGATCACAAAAATGACTCCCAAGGTTGGAGCTCAATTCATCAATGCTGTTTTTAATGAGGTCTGCAATGAATCAAATGGATAAAATCCCCAGGTAACTCAAGGGGGATTTTCCTTTATTGCTCATTAGGAGAATGCCCTCTCATGTTCCTCTGTTATGACACCCTTAAGGCTTTCAAGCACATTTTATTACTTTTAAGTATAATACTAGAATAATTCATGCTCCTCAAATTCCTCTATCGTTTCACCCTGTCTTCAAGTTTATATGTCAGGTCTGAAGAGCCAAATACAATCCAAGGAATGGGTATGTGGCCTTTCTGAATTTGTTGGACAAATCCCTAGATTCTTTCTGTCTACCTCTGGTTCATGTGGTCTATGAGCCCTTGCTAGATGTAATTTTCATTCCAACCCAGGGCCCAGAGAAGGGGAGGGTCTGTGAGAAATTATCACATCTTAACTTTCATGATAGGTATGGCATATCCTTTCTTCGACAGAAGCTTATTTTTCTCTTAACATTTTTGTCTATAGCTATATATTACTCATCAATCTTTAAATAGAAAATTGCTGCTGTTTAAGAATTTTTGTAATTATCCTGATGAACCAAGAAAGAAAATGTCTAGGTCATACTGAACTAGATGTTTTAAGTCTCTAGGACCGTCTATTTATTGAATATTGTTTATGCATTAAGTCTTTGCTGGGTGCTGAGGATGAGAGAAACTAAATCTTTATTATGGTTAACTTTATCTGTCAACTTGTACAGATACTTGGCTAAATTTTATTCTGGATGTTTCTGTAAATATGTTTTTGATAAGATTTACATTTAAATCAGTGGCCTTTGAGGAAAGCAGACTGCCCTCTGTAATGGGAATGGAACCTCATCAAACAGTTGAAGGTTTGAGTAGGATAAAAGGCTGACCTCTCAGAAGTAAGAAGGACGCCTGCCAGCACAAAGCTTTTGAACTTGAACTGAATTTGAACTCTCTTCTGTGTTTTCAGCCTGCTGGTGTCCATTAGATTTTGGACACATTAATCCTCCATAGTGTTGTGAGCTAGTTTCTTACACACACACACACACACACACACACACACACACACACACACACACACACACACACACACACACACACACACACACACACACACACACACACACACACACACACACAGTATCCAACTTGCTCACAGAATTTCTCAGTCAAACAGTGGGCTGAAATTGATGTACATTTATTAGAGAACATACTTTGAATTTTGAGTTTTGATCTTCTCCCAGACTAGTGGCATCAGTATAATACTTTCATGCAATACTGGACTGCAGTGGTGACCTGCAGTCCTGGGTGTTAGAATCACAAGGAAAAATGATAGGTACAGTGGCTCACAACATCCTGTGTGTTTGGAAGGTTTGGTATATTAAATTCATTTTGGGGGCTGGGAAGGTGGCTCAGTGGTAGAGCGCTTGCCTTGCATTCATGAGGCCCTGGGTTCGATTCCTCAGCACCACATAAGCAGAAAAAAAAAGCTGGAAGTGGCGCTGTGGCTCAAGTGGTAGAGCACTAGCCTTGAGCTGAAGAGCTGAGGGACAGTGCCCAGGCCCAGAGTTCAGGCCCCATGACCGGACTCCCCCTAAAAAAATCATTTTGGACTCACAGAATTTTTCAATGGGCTTATTTGGATATAAGAGCAGAAGTTAAAGAGAATCTCTCTCTCTCTCTCTCTCTCTCTCTCTCTCTCTCTCTGTGTATCTCATATTGTTTTGCTTTCTCTGGCAGTCCAATTGTAGTCCTTGTTCTTAAGTACTTCTTTTTCAAAATAATCTTATTGGATCTATTCACTAAAAGGAAGCACTTTACACCTTTTTTTGGCACATCTCAAAAATAGTGTGGTGTGGGGCTGGGAGTGTGGCTTAGTGGTAGAGTGCTTGCCTAGCATGCATGAAGTCCTGGGTTCGATTCCTCAGTACCACATAAACAGAAAAAGCCAGAAGTGATGGCTCAAGTAGTAGAGTGCTAGCCTTGAGCATAAAGAGGCTCAGGAACTGAGCCCAGGCCCTGAGTTCAAGCCCCAGGACTGGCAAAAAAATAGTATGGTGTGAGATTTCTTTACCTGGTTATTTGAAACAGAGCATGCTTTAAAATTATGAATTCTTTATTTGTGAAAATTTATATATAATAATATATTGTGGTTAACTCTGACCAAGTAGAACTATAGTCTTACAGATAAGGAAGAATTCCTCTATGTGTAGTGTGGTTAGAACATAGGAAAGGAAGCATTAGTAGAGCTGATGGGGAAAAATGTGATCATAGTATTTTATGGCACATGTGAAAATAACAAAATCTATTGAAATTATAAAAGAGGTGGGAGAACAGTTGAGAAGAGTAATAGAGGGGGTGAATTTGATCAAAGTACATTATGTGCATATATGGAAATAATGTAATGGAACCTCTGTGTATATAAAAAATCATTTACATTCCTCTGTGGATATGTACAAAAAGGTTTCCTAAGGTCCATTTCCTCAGAGAGTGAAAGACCCCAGACTCACTGGGATACTTTCTCCAACAGGAGGGCACCCCAGGAACCAAGACTCCAAACCAGCAGATGCAACAAGCAAGAGGAGTTTATTTGGCATTTACGCAAATGGACTCTCTGTCCTGGGCAGACAGGGAGCCCTGAGCAGCGGTTACAGGCACTTTTAAAGGCAAAAACCACAGGATTAGCATAAGACACCGGACACCCTGGGATTGGCTCAATTTAAAAATCATCATACAGGGCTGGGAAGGTGGCTCAGTGGTAGAGCGCTTGCCTTGCAAGCATGAGGCCCTGGGTTCGATTCCTCAGCACCACATAAGCAGAAAAAAGCCGGAAGTGGTGCTGTGGCTCAAGTGGTAGAGCATTAGCCTTGAGCTGAAGAGCTGAGGGATGCGCTATCCAGGCCCAGAGTTCAGGCCCCACAACCGACAAAAAAACAAAAAAACAAAAAAAATCATCATATACTCCAGCAATCATTTTGTTGCGCAGGAAGTCTTGTAACACTCGTGGTAAACTGGTTGGCTCTCTAGGGGGAGGCTTCCCTGGAGGGGAGTCCACATAGTTACAGTCTCGTGATTGGTTGACATTTGACCTAGTTTGCTGGGCTGGCCAGATGGTCTTTATCTTGAGTCGCTTGCTGAGAGTTTCTAAACAGGACTTTAGAAGAACATACTCTTTTGTTCTTTATCTATGTCTACAGACCTTGTCGCAGGGCCTGCATCTGGACTCTGAAACTTTTTAACTTATTTCTGGGAGGGGAAGGGTCAGTGTTAGCATAAGCAGGTTTACAGAAGCAGTTAGCATATTGTAAAATAGACATAGCCCCAATTTTAATCTTTCATTCTCTCCTCTTGTCTTTGGACTAATTTTAATCTTAAAATTTAGGGAGCCTCTATATCGTTTACGGGGTTGTCAATTGTCTGTAATGCTTGGTATTGTTGGGCTAATACCATGGCCTGTATAATGATAGCCTCTCAAGGATAAACTGTAACAGCTTGTTGAGGATGCAAGGGCCAAAAGTAAGAAGCAATAGTAGGATGACGACAGGTTCTGCTATCGCAGACAACAAAGTAGTGAGCCAGGGGGATTTAGACCACCAACTTTTGAACCAACTGCCTTGATCAATCTTTTCCCAATTTCGCTCCTCCATACGCTCACGGAGCTTAGCCATGGAATCGTGCGCCACCCCAGTGTGATCAGCATAAAAACAGCATTCTTCTTTTAGGGCTGCACACAAACCACCATCCTTGATAAAAACTAAGTCTAAGCCCCTACGGTTTTGAAGCACTACCACTGATAGAGAGGTGAGGGAGGCTGTTAATGCCGAGATGGATTTCTCTATGGCCTTTAAGTCCTGTGTTACAGCAGCTCTTAATTGTTTTAGGTTTTGTTGGCCTTCCACATAAGCAGCCCCTTCCACTCCTGCCCCCGCTATACCTACGGTGGTTCCGAATCCCATGAGGACAGCTAGTGTTCCACTGACGGGCTCCCTTTTGTATCTTTGGGTCAGGCCTTCTGCCAACTCTTCAAAGGATCGGGAGTCATGGTATATGACCCAGGGGTAGAGGTGTACTAGAACACAGAAACCAGTCTGGTTATAGGGAGAGTGTGGGTTTGTGCCCACCAGGGGGTGGACTTTTTGTCACTCTGCTGCTTTTAAGATTATAGCAACAAGGAATATTAAACAGTTTTTAAGAGTCTTATCTTGAGAGGGTTTTGAGTGCGCCGCACCTTCCATTTCGGTGGCTCTGTGTGGTCCTTTTCGTCTCCAGGCGGCGCACGCTTGACATGGGAGGCGTGGATCCAGGTGGCGATCCCATCTACCTTCAGCGCAGTGGGTGTGGTCAGCAGTACAATGTACGGGCCCTTCCATCGTGGTTCGAGGGTCTTGGATTGGTGCCTCCTCACGTACACCTCGTCGCCAATCTGGAAAGGGTGTGCGACGGTGGAGCTCCCCGCATTGTAGGCAGCGGCCAAGGGTTTCCACACCTGTCTCTGGATGAGTTGCAGAGCTCACAGCCGCGCCTGTAAACTTTGGGTATTTGCAAATGAATCAATGGCAGGGTCAAGGAAGTCCGCTATGGGAGGGGGCCCCCCATATAGGATTTCATAGGGGGTCAGTCCATGGCTTGCTGGAGTGTTCCGAGCTCTGAACAGAGCCATGGGAAGGAGTTGGACCCAGTCCTTAGTGCCAGTTTCTAGGGCTAATTTAGTTAGGGTTTCTTTGATTGTTCTATTCATCCGCTCTACCTGTCCTGAACTTTGGGGGCGATAAGCACAATGTAATTTCCAATCTATCCCCAATAACTTGGCCACCATCTGACTTACCTGGGAGACGAAAGCAGGGCCATTATCTGACCCTATTACCTTTGGGAGCCTGAATTGAGGAAAAATTTCTTCTAGAATCTTTTTAACTACTACTTGTACAGTCTCTCGTTTTGTGGGGAAGGCTTCTGTCCAGCCAGAGAAGATATCTACAAAGACTAGGAGATATTTAGTTCCATACTTGCCAGGCTTGATTTCGGTGAAATCGACCTCCCAATTAGTGCCAGGTCGTTCTCCTCTCATCCTGACTCCAGCAGGCGCTTGGAATCGGCCTGTATTAACCTTGGCGCAGGGAACACAAGAGTCTATGACCTGTTTAATTATGCCCGATAGATCTGGAATGTAATGAGACTGCTCCTCCTCTCTCTGTAAAAGAGTCTCCAGCTTTTTGTAACCCAAGTGGATGCACCTGTGCAGGTAGGTGACCAGCCTCCTCGCATCCTTTCGGGGCAACATAGTCCTGTTTTTATATTCCCAAGTCCCGGTCGAGTCATTAAAGGTTGTCTTCAGCTTTTTGGCCATCTCTATGTCCTGATCTGAATACTGGAAGAGAGGCTGTTTGCTTGGCTGTTGTTCTCGTGATGTGACCAAAGCAAAGGTTTGGTTCTGTAAGGCCACCGCCTTAGCAGTTTCATCTGCCATCCTGTTCCCTGCCGCTACAGGGTTCCTCCCCACTTGGTGACCTGGGCAATGGATGATGCTCACCTTTTTTGGTAGGAAGAGGGCTTGTAGGAGGTCTAGGATTTCCTTTTTGTTTTTAATGTCTTTTCCTGCCGAAGTCAACAGGCCTCGCCTCCTATAAATCTCTCCGTGGACATGCGCGGTAGCAAAAGCATACCGACTGTCTGTATAGATGTTGATTTTCTTTTCCCGGGCCTTTGTCAATGCCTGTCGGGGCGATGAGTTCAGCCCTCTGCGCTGATGTTCCAGGCTCTAGGGCCGATGCCCAGATGACCGTGGTCCCATCTACTACTGCTGCCCCCGCCTTCCACTCACCGTTATGTAGGAAACTGCTCCCATCTGTGTATCAGGTGTGTTCAGCATCTGGTAGGGGCTGGTCGGTCAAGTCCTCACGGGTTCCGTGCATCTCCGCCAGGATTTGATGGCAATCATGTTCGATGGTCAGATGGGAGTCTGAGTCTGGAAGTAGAGCTGCTGGGTTGAGAGAGAGCGCAGCCCCGAACTGAATTCGGTCGGGATTCAACAGCATCGTTTGGTAATGGGTGATCCGAGCGTTTTGAAAGCCAATGGTCAGTGGGCTGGCGAATAACTGTCTCTATGGCATGGGGGGCTGTCACCATTAAGGGCTGTCCCAAGGTTAGCTTATCAGAGTCTTTTACCAACACGGCCACAGCTGCAATGATACGAAGACATGGGGGCCATCTAGCCGCCACACTGTCCAGTTTTTTGAAAAATAGGCCACCGGTCTTCTCCAGGGCCCTAATTTTTGGGTCAGAACTTCTTTTGCAATTCCTTGTCGCTCATCTACATATAAAGTGAATGGCTTGGTCACATCCGGGAGGCCCAAGGCCGGAGCTGACAATAAGGCCTTTTTAATTTGATCAAAAGCCTGTTGTTGTTCTTTTTCCCATGGGAACGGGGTATTTGCCTTGGTAAGGGGGTACAGAGGGGCTGCCAGTTCAGCAAATCCTGGTATCCACAAACGACAAAATCCAGCACTCCCTAAGAACTCCCTCAGTGCTCGTGCACTTGTGGGCGGAGGGATCTGGATGATGGCTTGTTTGCAGCTCTCTGTTAGCCACCTCTGCCCTCCTTCCAGCTTGTAGCCTAGATAGGTCACTTGTTGGACACAGATTTGGGCCTTTTTGGCTGAGGCTCTATACCCCAACTCCCCCAGTCTCTTTAGAAGTGTCCCGGTACCTTTCAGACAGTCATCTCGAGTCTCAGCTGCTAGGAGTAGATCATCTACATACTGTAGAAGAGTGAATTGGGGACAATTGACTCTAAAGTCGGCCAGGTCCTGATGTAGAGCCTCGTCAAACAGGGTCGGGGAGTTTTTAAATCCTTGTGGCAGTCTTATCCATGTGAGCTGTCCTGAAAAACCTGATTCTGGATCTCTCCATTCAAAAGCAAAGATTGGTTGACTCTGAGGGCTTAGCCTCATACAAAAGAAAACATCCTTTAAATCTAGCACTGTATACCATGTGTGGTTTGGGGGCAGCGTACTTAGTAAGTTGTAGGGATTAGGCACCGTGGGATGTATGTCCTCTGTCCTCCAGTTTACTTCCCTCAAGTCCTGTACTGGATGATAGTCTCCCGTCCCAGGCTTTTTGACGGGCAATAAGGGAGTGTTCCATGGAGATTGGCATGGTTTTAGGATGCCCAATTGGAGCAGTCTTTGTATATGTGGCCTAATTCCATTTTTGGCTTCCCTGCTTAGTGGATACTGACATATCATCACCGGGGTAGCCGAAGCTTTAAGTCCAATAACCACAGGAGGCTGATTTGTAGCCAGTCCCATTCCTGCAGTCTCTGCCCAAGCCTGGGGAAAATCTGATAACCATTGGGGGTCGATTGGAGTTGACTGAGGGCTTTCATGTAACCGATGTTCATCCTCCAGGCGTAAGGTTAGGACTTGGAGGGGTTGTCCCTGGGGTCCCCTAACGGAGGCCCTTTTTCTTTGGAAATAAATTTGGGCCCCTACCTTTGAGAGGAGGTCCCTCCCCAACAATGGATAGGGGCAGTCTAGAATTAGGAGGAACGAGTGAGTGACTAACCCCATTCTGAGGTGTACTTTTCGTTCAGTTGTCCACCGGTACAGTTTTCCTCCTGTAGCCCCCTGCACCAGGGATGTCTTAGAACTCAGGGGACCTCCTGATCGGGTTAGGACCGAGTGTTGAGCACCAGTGTCAACCAGGAAAGTTACTGGTTGGCTCCCCACTTGAAGGGTTACCTGGGGCTCAGGGGGGGACTCCTGGCCCTGACTGGCCTAATCTTCATCCTGTAGGGACAATACTTGTGCTGGTCTTCGGGGTCCTTTTATCTGCCCCCTTTTCTTTGGGCAGTTCCTGACCCAGTGTCCTGTTTCCCTGCAGTATGCACACTGGTCGCAGCTCACCAGAGTTTTCTTTCCATCCCCCAGGTTTCTATCTAACCTAGCCTCTCTCTCTTCTGGCTGTCGCACTACGGTGGCCAAGATCTTACTTAACTCTTTGGTACGTTTCTTGTCTCGCTTGTCCTCTCTATCCTCCTGCAACTTACGTAATCTTTTTTTTTTTCTTCCTGGGTTTCTCTCTTATTAAAAATTTTCTCTGCTTCCTTGACCAAATCCTGCAAAGTATACCCTTGAAGCCCCTCCAACTGCTGTAACTTAGTCAGAATATCTGGGGCTGATTGTCCGATAAAGGACATGATAACATCGGACTGTCTCTCTGCAGCGGAAGGGTCAAAGGGTGTATACATACGATATCCTTCCATTAGCCTTTCTAAAAATCCTGCCGGAGTCTCCTCAGCTCCCTGTATTATTGCACGTACCTTGGCCAAATTGGTGGGGTGCCTTCCGGACTCTTTGAGACCCGCCAACAGAACCTGGCGATAAAGACGGAGCCGCTCTCTACCAGCAACGGTGTTGAAGTCCCAGTTAGGGTGGGTCAACAGGAACACTTCATTGATCTCATTAGGCAACTGCGTTGGTCTGCCATCTTGTCCTGGAACATTTTTGCGAGCCTCTAGAACACTCGCTGCCGTTCCTCTGTAGTAAGGAGGGCTTGTAAGAGGTGCTGACAATCATCCCAGATAGGCTGGTGGGTTAGCAAGATGGATTTAATCAAGCCCGTCAGGGCTTGAGGGTCTTGGGAAAAGGGCGGGTTATGGGTTTTCCAATTATATAAGTCTGAAGCAGAAAAAGGCCAATACTGAACTTGTCCGGCCACTGTCCGGAGAGGAAAGGCATGGGCTGTCCAGACCCCTTCGCTCTCTCCGCCCCGATCGTGACAGAGGCGCAGATGACTGCTGGGAGGTGGCGAGGGTGCCCTAGGCGCTGATGGCGCCTGTGGCCCCGCCTCTGGCTCAGTGGAGTCGAAGAGGAGGGGGAAGAGTCCTTCGCTCTAAACTAGGACAATTCCTCTAGGGGGTAAGGGAGGACGAGGATAAGGGAGGGGGAAGGGGAACAAGGGGAGTGGATGAAGAAGGGGCAGGCGGGGGAGGAAAAATGGGCTGGGAGGGGGCAGAAGGGAGAGGGACAAGGGGAGTGGGAGAGGGTGGAAGGGCTGGAAGGGAAAAGGGTGAATGGGAGAGAAAAGGCTTAATCCACTTCGGGGGGTCTTGGGCTGGATTTTCCCAAGTAACTATATAGGGGACCTGATCAGGGTGTCCGTGAGGGCCGGGCTGGAGAACTCGAGCCTTCACCTGTAAAAGAACGTCAAGATTGAAAGAGCCCTCCTTAGGCCACCCCACGTTAAGAGTGGGCCATTCGGAGGAACAGAAAGTAATCCACTTGTTTTTCCGGACTTCCAACGATAGGTTGTGGGCCCGGGCTGAGACTTCTTTCCAGTGATCTAAAGTCAGGCTTAAGGGGGTTGTTAGTTGTTGTCCCATTTCTTTAATGGCCACAAGACAGACAACAAAGACAATCAACGCTAAAAAGAAACAGACGAGACTAGACAAACGCCACGCGGTGCCCGAGTGAGTACAGATGAGGAAGGATACTACAAATGGGAGTGGCTGGCTGTGCCTAACCTCCCCTAACCTCTGAGTGACACTCAGATCTCCTCCTTCCTCCAGATGACCCTGGAGCAGGACTCCAAGGCAGTACCAGGGTACTGGGCACGTATGCTTTTCCCTCTGGCCCAAATACAGATTTGGATCCCAGAACATAAAACGAAAAGGACAAACACGAAAGACACGAAACGTTAGAGCTCTGTCTTACCTCCAACTGGCCTTGGAATTTGGGTCTGGGGGGCGCCGTATCCTGGATGAGCCCCCAACTGAAAGACCCCAGACTCACTGGGATACTTTCTCCAATGGGAGGGCACCCCAGGAACCAAGACTCCAAACCAGCAGATGCAACAAGCAAGAGGGGTTTATTTGGCGTTTGTGCAAACAGACTCTCTGTCCCGGGCAGACAGGGAGCCCCGAGCAGCAGTTATAGGCACTTTTAAAGGCAAAAACCACAGGATTAGCATAAGACAACGGGCGCCCCAGGATTGGCTCAATTTAAAAATCATCATATACTCCAGCAATCATTTTGTTGCGCGGGAAGTCTTGTAACACTCGTGGTAAACTGGTTGGCTCTCTAGGGGGAGGCTTCCCTGGAGGGGAGTCCACATAGTTACAGGCTCGTGATTGGTTGACATTTGACCTAGTTTGCTGGGCTGGCCAGCTGGTCTTTATCTTGAGTGCCTTGCTGAGAGTTTCTAAACAGGAATTTAGAAGAACATACTCTTTTGTTCTTTATCTATGTCTACAGACCTTGTCCCAGGGCCTGCATCTGGACTCTGAAACTTTTTAACTTATTTCTGGGTGGGGAAGGGTCAGTGTTAGTGTAAGCAGGTTTACAGAAGCAGAATTAGCAGTTAGCATATTGTAAAATAGACATAGCCCCAATTTTAATCTTTCAAGAGCAGTATAGAAGTATAGAAAACAATGTAGTTTGAGGACCACATGTGTAGAAAGAAGTATGAAAATAAAATTCAAGGTATAGCAATGGTACAAAATGCTCACAAGTTAAAAAATAACGTATCTGAAACTTATGGACCAACCAAATCTCCTTGAGGCACAAACACAAACTAGAAATGAGCTCATTTGAGCCCATTGAAGAAAATAAGGCCCACAAATGCTTAGGCAGTACTCATGTCAAATTTCAGTTAAACTAGTCTGCCTTCTAGAATGTTAGAGCTGGAGGGAGCTCCAGGTATATGTATACAATCATCTGTTATGATGAGGATAGCCACCCTGGGCAGATCTTCTGATGAATATATATATATATACATATATATATGTATATATATATATATCTCACTGATTTATATGATTTATAGTGCACTTTGCTTATTGTCTCAAATCCATTGGTGCATGGAAATGGAGGTTTACGCTTACAGCTATGATTATATAATATAAATGACTGGACTTTTCTTTTTATTTTTTTTTAAAGAAAAGAGAACCAGGGCTCCATTAAAATACAGTCACTTCAGACTTCTGCCCCATTTTCTGAAAGATGTTCCAGAGAAAAGGCTAAAAATAGAAGGAAATGATAGAGTTGTGAATAAAAAAAAATCACAACTCCAGGCTAGAGATTGATTAGGATCGAAAGAAATTACAGTTAGCCTAATTGTGTTGCAATGCCTGTAATTAGGTTAAGAGACATTTAGCGTGTTAGCATTTCAAGGACATGGAGATCTCTGTCAGTTTTCCATGTGGAGTTGTTAACTAGGAACGAGCAACACATTGATGTGCTTAGCCATCTTAATATAGTTGATAGCAATATGTGGAAGATAGGAGGAACATTTCTTTTACTGCATCTCTTCTGTTCACCTTACCTACCACTCTGGTAACTATTAGCTCTCCTATATCCTTCTATTTATTTCCTTTTCAAAGCCTTTTCTTGCATTGAGCTCTCTGTTTTACTTGGCTTTTACTCACTTTTATAGCCATGATTGCCCATCATCTCTAGCAATACCCGTATAAACCTGTCTCATTTCCAAAGCTTGCACTCTTGCCAAAATGCATTTTTAATGATATTTCAAAATAAATGGAATGAAATCTGGGACACCAGTGTCTCCTGATTCTGCTTTACATGGTTATATTTTCAGAGCCTGTGGCATCTGGGAAAGGGATGTGCTTAGTAAACCACATAATGTGGAGATACTGAAGGAAAAATTCAGTTTGCCTGCAATTGTCACGGACAACAGTATCTATCATGCCTATAGCATACTTGGGAACATTAAGAATACTCTAATAAGCTGGGTGCCGGTGGCTCACCCCTGTAACCTTAGCTACTCAAAAGGCTGAGATCAGAGGATCAAGGCTCAAAGCCAGCCCTGGCAGGAAAGTCCGTGAGACTCATTTCCAATTAACCACCAGAAAACCAGAAGTGGTGCTGTGGCTCAAGTGGTAGAGTGCTTGCCTTGAGCTGAAGAGCTGAGGGACAGCACCCAGGCCCAGAGTTCAAGCCCCACAGCTGGGAAAAGAAAAGAATACTCCAATGACTTATACTGATCTTAGAGTAACTCCATGTGTGTGCTGGTGAGGTTATAAATGTCTTATATAAGGATACCAGTATTCCTGCAACAAGGCAGGAGAAAAAGATAAAAGTATTGGCCAGCTGGTGGCTTCACACCTACAATCCTAGATACTCAGGAAGCTGGGATCTGAGAATTAATGTTTGCAGCCAGCCCAGACAGACAAATCTGGGACTCTTTATCTCCAGTTAACTAGCAAAAAGCTGAAAGTGAGGGTGTGGCTCAGTGGTGGTGTGCAGCTATGAGAGGGCCAGGCCCCTGAACTGCCACACACACATACACTCAAAATTATTGACCATCAATTTCAAGTTTAGTTCTTCTATATGAAGAGTCAAACTTGATATTAGAAGGTTTGTGCAACTAACTAGTTATTTAGCCTTAAACAAGTCAGTTACTTCATCTCTGGGAGCTTTTGGGTCCTCATATGCACAAAAGGGGTATAGGAATTGTGTGTCGACAGGGTTTCGTGAAGATGTAAAAGGTAACATGTACTATAGTGCCTACTTTCACATTCAGAGCTCACCATGTTAAGCCATTAAATAAGCTTTTTCTTGCCTTTTCTTGCACTCTTCCCCTAAACAAACTCTTTCATCCATGAGACACCTCACAGAAACCAAGCTGTGGCTAATCTCATTTGTCCTCCTGGAATTCCAGCCACTGCTGTTCTGCTTGCCTGAGGAATATGAAACTTTCAAAACCTAGTTTGAATCCTATGTAACTCATGTCACCTTCCTGAACTATCTAGGCTTTGATGATTGATTTTCCCTCAAACAGGAGTTTCTTCAGAACTCTCCTAGCACCTGATCAAGTATTCAGCACAAGCCCCTCAGACTACTTAATGTTCTCTGAATGAAATAGGCAATATTTTTCAGAACAACTTCTGGTGCATTTTACCTCCTGTTAACTCTGTTTCTTTTCCCCTTGATATCTTTTTTTTTTTTTTGCTGGTCCTGGGGCCTGAACTCTGGGCCTGGGTGCTGTCCTTCAGCTCTTCAGTTCAAGGCTAGTGCTCTACCACTTGGGCCACAGTGCCATTTCTGGCTTTTTCTGCTTATGTGGTGCTGAGGAATCAAACCCAGGGCCTTATGCATACAAGGCAAGCACTCTACCACACTCTACTACACTGAGCCACCTTCCCAGCCTCCACCCTTGACTTTTCTAATAGGACTAAAGCAAGAATGTGAAATGAGGAGAGAAGGCTATGGCGCAGGGAACGCTCCTAGCTGGAGAAAAAGGGAAAGATCTTCTGGTCTTGTGGAAAAGGTAAGAAGGGAAGGGGAGCAGGAGGAAACAAAGTTCAGATGCAGATGGCTTTCCCTTTTCTCTATGGAATCAGACACTTAAAATGGAGGTGGACTGATGGGCAGGATATATGCCTTTCTGAGAAAAACTGCTTCTTCAAACTTAAGCCACCTCTTGCCCCAAAATGCAAATAGCAGGGCACCTCCTTATCTCAAGGTTAAGGATCTGTTTTATGGCAGGATGCATTCAGAAAGTAACAACAGGTATGATTAGAGCAAAGACGAAAGCACCTATCTTTACATAACTTCGAAGCCGGACCCCCTGCCTTTACCCTATAAATCCCCCAACAGCCCAATGAGCTGTGTGTCTGTCTCTTTGTGTGTCTCTCTGTGCCTCTGTCGCTTTGTCCCTATCTCCCTGTGGGAGTATCCACACTCTGTTAGAGTATGCCCATGCCCTAATGCTTGTCCCTTTGTCTGCTTTTTGTCTGCATGTTTGCTTGCCTGCTTGTTTACTTACTCAATTAAGCTCTGCCAAGTTTTCTTACCATTGTGACTTGTCCAGAAATTCATTTTTTTTGTCAGTTGTGGGGCTTGAACTCTGGGCCTGGGTGCTGTTGCTCAGCTCTTTAGCTCAAGGCCAGTGCTCTACCCCTTGAGCCACAGTGCTACTTCTGGTTTTCTAGTAGTTTATTGGAGATAAGAACGTCATGGCCTTTCTTTCCCAGGCTAGTTTTGAACCGTGATCCTCAGATCTCAGCCTCTTGAGTAGCTAGTATTACAGGTGTGAGCCACCAGTGCCCGGCCAGAAATTGTTATTCTCTGATAGAAGTCAAGGATCCTAAATGAAGAGCTCCTACATTTAAAGGGAAGCTTTACTAAACCTCACCTCCGTTCAGTGACAGTCTGAACATTTTTGACATTTTCAAAGCCTAGATAAAAGAAATTAAAAGTGATAATTTAGAAGGACCAGTTTTCAATCTCTATCAGCACAAAGGATGGCTCAGAGCTTTGTCATCTAGATTTAAATACAACCTTTGCAGTAGCATGGTTAGTACAATTAAGTCTCTAGGGACTCATTTAGCCAGCACATCCTTTGAATCAGGAAAATCCAATCAATATACAGTGAGGTTCTGTATTAACATGCAATTTAGGAAGCATTTACGCTGAATTAAAAAAATCTAATTAGTGATTTCCTGTTTAGGGGGTGACTATTCTATTTTCAGTTCACCTGGGTTTGTAATCAGTTTTCATGCTTGATTTCCATTCCAACCTTTCCACAGAAGGGCAGGGAACCAAATGTACCAGAAACAAATGGCACCAAGGACTCAAAATGACTTTTAATTGAAATGTTTAAGTTTTCTACTTTATTAATAGAAAAGAACTAATGAAGTTCATTATGTTAATAATGAGAGAAGACATTTGAACTCTGTTTTGTCTGGGGACTTCTCTCTTGAAAAGCCTAATTTTATTTCTTAACAAAGGGCTGGCTGTTTCCTGTGTGTGGCTCAGTGTTCCTCATCACTGAGAGAAACAAACTTGCTATTGTTACTCTTGAGTCATGGAAAGTCTGGGTGCCATAATGGTGGTGTTGCCTAGACTAAGCCCTAAAGAATAAAACGCTAATGTTCATAGATATTTTAAAGCTTCTGTCTCAACCTGTTTATCTACAGGCAGTCATATAAGGCTGAGCTTGCTTATATAACTAAGGGCAGAGTCAATGATAACAGGAAATTGTCATTTAAATGGTTCTGGATGTCATGTGGCCACCCAATAGATAGACATATATGATTATCTGTGAAACACATAAAGTAAGCACATTAAGATTCTGCACTCAGATAACTAGACCTTCAGAATATAGGATATATATATATATGTATATTGTGTGTATATGATATATATGACATATATGTCTATGTATCATACACACACACACACATATATATATAATATGTAATTATGTGTTATAGGAAAATGACTTAGTCTTAAAGATTTCCCTCACCTTTGTATTGACAACTTGATACAAAGCAATTTTAATAGTCTATGTGTGTTTAAATGTTGTATTAATTTTCTATGACTGCAACAAAACACTTGAGAGGATCAATTTAAAGGAAGAGAGGTTTATTTTGGGTTGTGGTTTCCGTCTGTGTTATTTGGCTTCATTGCTACTAAGCCATATCAAAGCAGAATATTATGGTGAAGCAATGGTGCTCATCTTACAGGGCCAAGAAGGAGGGCAGGAAGGAGGGAAGTGGGGGGGGGAGAGACAGAGACAGAGAGAGACAGAGGCAGAGACAGACAGAGACAGAGAGACAGAGGCAGAAAGTGACAGAGAGAGTCACAGAAGGAAAGAGAGACCGAGATAGAGAGAGGGAGGGAAGGAGAGGAAAGGAGGAGAAACAGACACAGCTAGGGACAAGATATGCCCTTCAAGGCTTACCCCCAGTAACCTACTTCCTCGAACTAGGCTCTACTTCCTATCCTAATGGCCCATTCAGCCATGAACTCATCCATGGATTAAACCTTAATGAGGTTAGCACCCTCAGATCCAGTCACCTCTCAGTAGTACCAACCACCAGGGATCAAGCCTTTGATGCATGAGTCTTTGGAGGCATTTTATTTCCAAATCACAACAGTGCTTAAAATCATATTGTCCCAGTCCCTTGGGGACTTAAGCATGTGCTTCATGATTACATTAGTTACAAGGGGCCATTTTTTTTGTATTTGAAAGAACATTATTTCTCCTTATTATTCTATTTTATTTTATTTTAAAGGTGATGTACAGAGGGGTTACAGTTACATAAGTAAGGTAGTGAGTACATTTCTTGTTGAACATTGTTACCCCTCTCCCTCACACTTTCCTTCCTTGCCTGAATCCCCCACCCCCAAATTGTAAGGTTCATTTCCAACCTAGTGTCTTGTGAGTTTTGCTCTTGCATTGATGTTCACCCTTTGTCCTTTGTCTCGCCATTTTATTTCCTTTCCCTTCCCCCAAACAGATAAACATACACAGACACAGAGTACCAAAATAAAAAACAGCAGCAACAGGGGATAAACAAAAGGAAAAGAAAGAAAGAAAGAACTTCACACCGTACATTAAAACCAATAACAAAAAACCCCAAACCTCTTGTTTCTGTATTTTGGAGTTCATTTTGATTAGCATCATTTTATATGGTCATATGTACATAGCTATTGAACTATTGTGATTCTTTGCTAGGACAAATGAGAGAAATCATGGAGCCTTATGTTTTTTTGGGTCTGGCTTACTTAATATGATTTTTCTTTCCAAGTAGTTGCCATTCTTTCTGATGGAAGCATAAAATTCCATTGTAAAACACTATTTCTTGTCTCTGTCCTTGTGACTTTGAAAGTCATTGATAACCACTGAGTAGATCATGTTATATTATTTGAAGAAGCAAAGTGATGATTTCTTATTATAATAGCTCTTAATCCATTAGCTGGAATACTTCTATAGAGACATTTCTTATTGATATTTATTACCTTACGTACAAGGGTGAGCAGAAAAGATCATTCTCCAAAAGTGATTGCTAGTTTTGTTTTAAAAGTATCACAGCCCATGACTTTAAGCATCATTTTAACAATTGATTTGTAGATATTGTTTTTATTTAGGCCCAAATTCTCCTATCTTTGTCCTATGGGAATCTCTTCAAGCAGGCTCCTGAGACCTTTTGCCACAAGCTCAAGATAGAGGAACATTCTTTTATCCAAGCCATATAATTTCCTCCAGGCAAAGCCTGCATTACACATTAAAATCCTATTAAGGAAGCACATGAATAACAAGTACGCAAACAGCATACTTAGAACCCCAAGAATTTTATAATAGAATAATATGAGAGACTATAGGTATTTCTTAAAAGGAGGTAGTTAAACAAATGCAAAAAAAATAAATGGAAACCCTAAAAAAGGAAAAGGACTGTGAAGAAAAAGAATAAGCAGATTTAAAAGTACTAAGCAGCATTTATAAAGCTACAAAAATGGTTTATACCTTTTAAGAGAAAAGATGTTTACTGTGATATAAAAAAAATCTTTCAGTACATAGCAAAACATGTGCTTTAAAGTGCTCTCTGTACAGTATTTTCACAATAAAAAACTCAGTATTTTTTATTTTTCCTTTTTCTTTCTTTTTTTTATTGTGAAAATACTGTACAGAGGGGTTATAATTACATGGGCAAGATAATGAGTACATGTCTTATCAATCATTGTAGCCTCCTCCTTTGTTTCCCCTTCCCATCCTTTCCCATCCTCCCCCATCCCCCATCCCATCCTCCTCCCCCCGCCCCCCAAACCTCCTCCCCCCCACCAAAGTTGTAAAGTTCATTTTTCCACATAACTACTTGTACATCTCATTATTTCAATGGATCCACCTGTATCCCTATTTAAACAATTTGTTTTTTCCCTTCCCCTCCACAAATTATACCAACATCAAATACAGTGAAAGCAGAGGTTATACTGTGGGGGAGGGCTCAGTATTTTTTTAATTTAATTTTATTGTCAAGTTGATGCACAGAGACGGATTAGTTACATACGTAAGGTAGTGAGCACATTTTTTGTCGAACATTGTTACTCCCCTCCCTCGTTTTTCTCCCTCTTCTCCTACCCTCCACCCCTAAGTTATAAAGTTCATTTCCAACCAACTGTCTTGTGAACAACTCAGTATTTTCTGTAAGCACTAAGAAAATGAGCACTGAGGAGCAAGGATATAAAATACATAGTATAAATAGCAATAAATGGAAAGGCTAGAAGGAGTTGATTTTCATTTTGCTAACACATACACTAGTTAAATTTGCATTGGACTGAAAAAGTTTCTCACTCACAGACCCTCCTTAAGGGACCCTGAAGAGTACACTTAAATTGAACGTAGGAAAAAGGAGTGGGATGAAGTGATAATAAAAAAGGAAAAATGCAAAAACACATTATTGGTTTGTGAATTAAACAAGAAACCATAATAAACTAAACATTTGAAACCAAAAAGACCGTGAAAATATATTTTAATGTCAGATATGCCTAATTAGAAATTTATAGCAATAATTACAGTAAAGGAGAACAACTGCTGAATTAAATGTCTGATTTTAGAATTTGAAAAAAGCACAACAGAGAAGAAATAATGAGTATGAAAGTTTTCTGAAATGCAGCAGACTGGATGAGAGTTGTTATTTTGGGTGGCAGGACTGAAAATAAAGGACGTCAAAAAGCTTTTGTTTTGTTTCCAGGTTTAAGTTAATAGAAATTCAGGCCAATGGACTAATAGTGCTTCAGGATCCCTAAGAGGCTGCCTGGCTTTCTTGACCATTGTCTTTGTAATACATGCTTGAGAGAGGCAGCTGAGAAATCTGGAGCTTTCTCCAGACTTGGCAGGACTCAGGGTGGGCAAATCACTGAGGTAGAAGTTGGCCAGCTGCAGTTATGTTGATGCACAAAGTTGTGGTTGGTCCTTGGTGAGGGGGAAATGGCAGGTCAAAGCCGCTTGAGAGGACATAGAGAGCAGAGGAGTGGCAGTGGTCCTTCTGGTCAGCTTCAGCCACCTTCACACAGACAGTTTGAGAGACTGCGACAAGCTAATGGCTTGAGTGTTGGCAGAAATGACAGAGCTACTTCCAGGAATGAAAATGCTCTAGCAGGCAAGAGTCACAAGAATGTCCACCTTTTGGCTCAAGTGGCGGCATTAGCTAGCAGCTGTTAAAACCCATTATTGTGGATGCTGGTGCCTAATCCAAACTTACAAAATCTGCTCTTCAGAAAGAGTACATTTCTTGATGTTCAGAGGCCTGAAATGCTTAGATTGTAAGACCGGGAATCATGGTAATAAAGGCCAGGGCCACTTACATATCTGAGCAGCCAGGGGCCTGCACTGGCTTCTAGGATTAAGAGAATGCCATTCTTGCTTTCCTCTGCCCAAGCCCCTCCCTGCACAGGCCTGTTCTTAGACTTGTTCTTTCGCTAGAGGAGTGCATAGTCAGGTGTGCTCCCAGAGCCTGAAGAGAAGCTTCAGGGAGGTCTGTTTCTAGAGCGGAGAAAATAAATAGAGCGTTGCCAAGCGGGAGGATGGTCATTGTGAGATGCCCCAGAGAGCTGAATAGAGCCAAGGGTGAGACAATTAAAGAGCTTGGATTAAGGACATGTGTGGACATTTTGCTTTGAATGAATATTCATTAGTTGGTGGATATTTGAGCTTTTCTACCTATGTATATTTTGAATAATGTTTCTATGAACATTCTTGTACTGTTGCTTAGTACTCTAGGGTATGAATGAACCAAAATATATCTGTTGTTCTACTGAAGGAAACCTAAGTTTTTCCTTTCCTGTTGTTAACTAAAACTTGTGATTAAAACATGTCTTCTTGGACACATTTTCAGAGTTTTTCTAAAATAGGCAGCTTATAAGAAGACGAATAATAGTACTTTTATTGTGGTAAAAGACTCATCACATAAAATTTGCCCTTTTAGCTGTTTTTATAATTCAGTGACATTTAATACATTTGCAAAGTTATACAATGATCACTACTATCTAATTCAAGAATATATTCATTGCCATAAAAGGAAACCCAGAACCCCTTGGGCCATCATTTCTTATCATTCCCTTCTCCCCAGTGATTACCAATCAAGTTTTTGTTTCTGAGGACCTGCCTGTCTGGACATGTCATATAAAAACAATCATCCATTATGTAACTTCTTGGGGGGGGCTACAAGAATATTATGAGTCCAAGGCTATCCTGGACTACCTAGAGGGACCCTATTTCATCAGCGTCCCCTGCAAAATCCCCTATTCCTCATTCCTTCCTCCCTCTACCCTGTAACAGTCATCATTCTATTTTCTGTCTCTGAATTTAACTCCACTAGGCAGGCACCTTATATACATGGCATACTGTGATATTTGTCTTATTGTGACTGGTTATTTCACCTAGCAAATTATCAGAGTTCATCCATATTATAGCATGTATCAATTGCCTTCATTTTAATGGTCAAGCAACACTATATTTGCTTACCTATCAATATGTCTAAAATCAATTCTAATAATTTGGTTTCAGATTCTCTTGGGATTTTTGTGTAGACGTATCACCATCAGTAGTATGGACAGCTTTGATCTCCAGGTCACTTACCACTCCAGATTCCTTTTAGGTTTAATTAGGTAGCTGAAGAAGAGGACAACACATGGTATTCAGGCAGAGAGAAGTTTATTTCTGAACTGCTGGCCTCACCCAGGGTTGAGGATTGCACCAGGCAGGAAAGGGAAGGGAAGCTGTAGTGCTGGGGCTTATCTAGGGAAGGTGTAGTGAAGGTGTGGCCAGGTGGGGGGGTAGGTATGGCCCCACTGGATGCAGATGTGACCTCAGAGCCTGGGACCCTCCCACCATCTGATGAGAGGAGTAACCATGACCAGGGTGATCCAGGATGCGATTTCAGAGAAGAGGGAGGTGACTGCCTCCAGGTGTGCCAGTTACCTAGGTAACGCAGGTACGGGGCAGAGACTTATGCAGGAGAGGGCCTGCACTGGGCCTGCGCTGGCCCTTTCCGGGTGGACCTTAAAATTCCCTCTCTCCTTTCTACACACACAGTTGGCAAAGCCTCATTCTACTCACCTCATTCAGTGTTGTAGCACCTGGAGCTCTCCCATGAATCTAAGCTGCTTTCCTCCATTTTGGGTGTGCTGTGTCCCAAGGACATCTCCAGCCTCCTCTCTGCTGCCTGTGTCTCAAACTAATGCCAACCCCATAGCTCATTGTCCCCGAAACACTTCTGGAACTTTCCTATGTTTTCTCCTGCTGTGTCTTGTCTGGGACAAGACACAGTTGCAAGCCCCAGCCTTTCCATAGATCCCCTCTATGAAGGTTTTACTCTTCGAAGGTTTACTCAGATTCCTCTTTGCCTCGTTACTTATGGAGGTGAGCTCACAGAAAATGGCACATGGAAAAGAATAGAATAAGCTGAGTTCAAATTCTGGTGCTGATCTTTAATAGCAGTGTAACTTACAGAGTGTAGTCCCCTTATCTGTGGACTCAGATCTTAATGTTTTTCCCTAGAAGGTGTTCTCTCTCTTTCTCTTTTCAGTATTGGAGTTTGAACTCATGGCCTTGAGCTTGCTAGGCAGGCAGTCTACTGCTAAGCCACATCTCTAGATTCTCCTAGAAGTTTTTTTTCCCTCCCTGTCCTGGGCTTGAATTCAGGACCTGGGTGTTGTCCCTGATCTTCTTTTGCCCAAGGCTAGGCTCTACCACTCCAACCTCACCTCCCTTCTGGATTTTTTTGGGTAGTGTGTTGAAGATAAGAGTCTCACAGACTTTCCTGACTGGATTGGCTTTGAACGACAGCCCTCAGATCTCAGCCTCCTAAGTGCTAGGACTGTGAGCCACCAATTCCCAGATAGAATGTTTATTTTATTTTTAGGAAGATAGGAAGATTAAATTTTCCTTTCCTTTCCTTTCCTTTCCAAAGATTGTGAGTCCAAGCCAGTCAGAGCTACCCAGAGGGACTCTATCTCAACATTTCCTTCAAAATCCTAATTCCTCATCCCCACTTCCTTTAGTCCCTGACAATCACCATTTTATTTTCTGTCTCTGAATTTAACTCCACTGGATCCCTTATATGAATGAAATACCATAATATTTATGCTGAGGCTTGAACTCAGGGCCTATGAACTGTTCCTTAGTGCTTTTGTTAAAGGCTGGTATTCTACCACTTGAGCCATGGCTCCACTTCCAGCTTTTTGATGGTTAACATAGACTTTCATGTCCAGATTGGCTTCAAACTATTGTCCCCAGATCTCAACTTTCTGAGGAGCTAAGATTAGAGGCATGAACCATGCATCTGGCTCAAAAGACATGTTTTCAAAGAACGAAAGTTGCTTTAGCTCAGATCATAAATCACTTACTACTCCATCTCTCCAGGCCTGGGGGAGGTTCATCCTCACCTCCACTTAAAGGAAACAGAACCCAGTTTTATCTTGCAGACGGTTTGCATATAATAATTTGTGCACTGGATTCTTTT
Organism: Dipodomys merriami; assembly: GCF_024711535.1. Lineage (NCBI taxonomy): Eukaryota > Metazoa > Chordata > Mammalia > Rodentia > Heteromyidae > Dipodomys > Dipodomys merriami. The sequence goes on along the minus strand of NW_027203937.1, from coordinate 8,584,390 downwards.
CATTGAAGGTAGGGTACAGAGAAGGGTCCAAAGAAGAATATGTGATTGAAGGCTACCACAAGCTGAGAACCGGAGTAGTCTCAAGGTTTATCTTTTAGAGGACTTTCATGTGTGGAAACATCTTGTCATCTTTGAAGCTCAGCACAAGGAAGATCCTTGAACATTGTTAAGCAGACTCTTCCATTGAAGTTAGACTTCCAGCCTTTGTTGTAAGTTGAATACTTTGGAATGCCTTGTAGGAAAGAACGTAATCTGATAAAGTAGCTGGAAAGAACACACAGGCTTTAAAAGCTAGACAGACTCAGGTTTGCATTCTGGTCCTGTACTTTCCAGTTGGAGGACCTTGGGTAATTTAACTTTAAATTAATTGAATTTGTCCAAGACTTTTGTTTTTAACACTTATCCTATAGAGGAATAATGATAATTTACTATAAAGCTGTGATGAGATTTAGAAATAAGGAATGTGGATCACTTGACAAATAATAATAATAATAATAACAACAATCACAACCTCTATAATAATAATAGTAATAATAATAATAATAATAATAATCACAATCTCTCCTGAGCCCATTAGGCTGGGCTTAGACCTTTGAAGAGGAGAACTTTCAAAGCCCACAGCATCAGGAAGCTGTACATATCTTATTGAAAGATGTCTGCACAGCCAGGCACTAGTGGCTCATGCCTGTAATCCTAGCTATTCTAGAAACTGATATCTGATGACCGAAGTTCAAAGCCACACCAGGCAGATGAGTCTGAGAGACTCATCTCCAGTTAACCAGCCAAGAGCTGGAAGTAGAGTTGCCTTGAGCAAAAAGTTGGTCCTGAGTTCCCGTACATGTGTGCTCACATGCGCACAGCACGCGCACACACACATACACACAATGGCTGAACTATCATTTAGGTTAAGTTTGTATGTGATTTGAAGTCAGATTTTGGCATCCCCTTGCCTGCCTCTTGCCATAGACACAGAAGGGGTTTTAGTAGTTGGCAAGCAGACTCCTGTCCCCAAGAGAGCGCCTGTTTTATAGGCTGTTTCCCCATCTGCTATTCCCCTTGGCAGAAGCTTTTCAGCTGAGATGTTTCTCAACTGGAACAGAGCACATGGCTTGGTAAGTATAATTAGTGCACTCTCAAGGAAACACCATGAGCTCCACAGAATACAAGTGCATTGATAGGCTCCACTCCTTTCCCCCTTAGTGAACAAAATAAAATAAAAAAGCAGATGGGGATTATGGTAATTAAAATGTAGAATCAGTTTTTAAAATGATATTGGTCACATTTTCTGTTTTATGTGCAGTCTCAAACACTTAAATTTCTTAGGTTTAAATACCTGTAAAGAAATCTGCTGATCAGAAGCATGTAAGTAAGAAAACTGTACAAGCCAGGATCTGTGGTTCAAGCCTATATTCCTAGCTATTTTGGAAGGGGTCATGGTTTGAGACTAGCCCAAAATGTATGCAAGACATTTTCTTAACTGATAGCTGGGCATGGTGGTGTGTGTCACGTTTGAGACTAGCCCAAAATGTATGCAAGACATTTTCTTAACTGATAGCTGGGCATGGTGGTGTGTGTCACCATGAAGCAGGAAAGCACGAACAGGAGGATCGAAGACTGAGTTGGCCCTGGCATAAAAGCAATACCCTATTTCTATAAACTATCTTTACAAGAAGGATTGGTGGAGGGTCTCAGATGGTAGAGCACCTGCCTAGTCATGATAAGGCCCAGAATTCAAGCCTCACTACAAAGAAAGGAAGAAAGAAAGAAGAAAGAGAAAAGAAAAAAAAGAATGAAACAACCCAGCAAAACCACATAGGACCTCACATCTATAATCCCTAAAGCTTCTGGCATGGAAGTAATTGTGCAAGAAGATGGCACCAGGTACACTGCTGTGTGACCTCTCTTCCAAAGCCCCAGGTGAGAGGCACACCTCTAACAGTGTGGTGACCTTGGCAGCTCATTTTTTTCTCCTTAGCGTTATACTTATAAAATTGGAATAAAGGATTTAAAAAGTTTAATGGTTCTGACTTTTCTTGACTCAAGCAGGACTTTGAAGACTATGGAGAGTTTTACATCCATGATCTCATTATTGTCTCTTTAGCAATTTAATGATAAAGGCCCATCACCACAAGAACAAGAAGGTTCCCAGTTATTACCTGATTGGTTTAGGACAATTGGGTCTGCTGTGTCTGTATCACTGAATTATCCGAAAATTTTCATTTTAGGAAATGATGCTTCCTCGAGTCCTAAAGACTAGGAAAGTGGAAATGGTGGTGATAGCTGTTAATTCTTCCATTATCAGACATTTCTGAAGCACCTATAGTTGCCTGACACTAGGGTAGGATATATCAGGAGACCCATGTGGCTAACAGTCCCTGGAGGCTGGAAGTGTTAATGTTCTTCCATGTGGCTAGAAAAGGAATACAGAAGGGAATTTTGGTATCTCTCAAATTTAGACATTTCCAATCGATGTCAGTTTATTCAATTTCCAGGCTTTCCAAGTTTGTTATCATTTTATGATCTTCATAAGTGAGAGAAGTATATTCTATTATTATATTATCCCGTTGATGGTGAAGAAAACTGAGGAACATTATGTAGCAGAATTCAAGGCTTTTAGGCCACATTTGGGGCTATTATATTACACAGAGCAGTTTCTTACATTCAGTAGAAAAGCATAATTACTGTTGAATTCAATCAATAATCTTTTACTTCTTTTTACTATTGTACTTTGAACTCAGGGTTTCACTGTAGTGGTGGTTTACCACTTGAGCCACACCTTTAGCCTATTTTGCTTTGGCTGTACTTCTGTCCTTGTTTTTTTGTTATTGTTGTTTGTTTTATAAATGTCTTCCTTGCAACTGGAATAACAGGCATACAACCACGACTTCCAGCTTTGTCGGTTGAAATGGTGGTCTTGTTAACTTTTTCTGGGCACTGACTTTGAACCTTGATCCTCCCTAGAGGATTGATCACTTCTCCTTAGAGGCTGGGATTATAGCTGCTGGTAACAAGGTACCTGCCTACACACACACACACACACACACACACACACACACACACACACACACACACACACACACACACACACACACACACACACACACACATTTATCTCTCTCTCTCTCTCTCTCTATATATATATATGTACATACATACATTTACACATCTATACATATATGTAATTTTTCTGTATGGTGCCAAGTAGCTTCAATGGCATTTTTCATTTTCCTTTAGCCTTTGTGGGCCCAGGTAGACCAGCCTGAAATGTCCCTGGCTGAGGCCCACTCAGGCTATTTCCAGGTTGTGAGTGGAGCTTTTGGCTGGTACTTTCTAACCTAGGCAGTGATAATGACCAGTGTCATGCTGCTCAACAAGGTCACTCTGATGTGGAGAGGTCAGACCTGTATCCCATATCAGCTTAGATACAATGGGGTTCAAAATGGATGGTGATTTCTAGGTCCTCGTTGAGATTACAGCCATTCTTCAGAGCTGTGTTTGAAAAGAGGCATAAGTAAATGGAAATGGAAGTAAAGTGGGGAAGTATGGGGAAGCAGGGATGTTTTGCCTGTTCAGAAGGACTCGTGGGTAGATAGATGAGGGAGAGGACAGGAAAATAAACATTGATTTAATGTTCATATTGTGTTTTTTATGTGTTTTTTATTGTGTTTTTAATGTTCATAATGTGTCAGGTTCGGTGCTAGGCTCTGGAGTCTATGCTAAGTACAAAAATAACGACATATTTTTGAAAGCTCATTTTAGCCCAAAGAGAATCTCCTATCAACTGGAACATTTGATTCCAGATTTCTAACAAAATTAATAGAATGTGGACATAGACATATGAGAGGAAATTTGCTAGGGGAGTGGTTCACATGATTATAGCAGCTGACAAGTCTCACAGAGAGCTGTCTGCAGGCTGGGGCCCTAGCAATGACCTCATGGTAGTTGATCCCAGATCCAGAGGCCTGGCAACCAGGGAAGCTGATAGAGTTCAATTAGTTCAATACCAAGAGCCTCAAAGAGGGAAAGGGCTGCTGGCATTGAGTCTTAGAGTCAGCCTGAAGTTCTGATGTTCTGGACAGTATACAAGTGTGCCCCACTTCTGGAGAATAATATATCTTTGATGCCTGGGCCCCCAGGCAGGTTGGATGGTGCTTCTCCACATTGAAGGTGGATTTTCCCCAGCTGTCCATCCAGACTCACATGCTAACCTAATCTGGAAACACCTTCATGGACACACACAAACACACACACACACACACACACACACACAAATAATAACACAGTCAAGCTAACACATAAAATTAATCATCCCCGCCTCCCCAAGCCCCTTCTGACGTAGCAAATCATCATCATTTTGGAGGTAAGAAAACTGAGGCCCGAATTAAGAGACTTGCTCAATGTCTCATCCTCGTTAATAGCAGCCAGGGGCTGAGCACACGCTTTCAAGTGGCAGCACTTGTGTGCTCAGCCGTTAAACCCAGTGTCTTTGCAGAGTGGAAGGAAGTGGCTCTGGCACATGAAGTACTTGCATATACATCGTCATCCTGATCTTCACATCAAGGTATGTATGATTGCCACCGTTTTACAAATGAAGAGTTGGTGGCTTGTAGCGGGGGTGGAGATAAAGGGGTTTGCTCAGCAGTTTGGTGTCTCAAAGCCTGATCTGAAGGCTCCCAATAGACCGTGCTATAGGATCTCCTTTGTTTTGTAGCTTCAAAGTTCCCTGTGGAGGTCCACAGCCCACTGTTATAACTAGAAAACACTATCAAAGCAGAGAAAATGGCTTTTGGGTCCCTATGTTTCCTGTGGTTGCCCTCCGCTGTGAGGGCAATCTGTACTCAGGAGGTGACATCCAGGATGCTCTGATGGGTTATGGGTCATGTTATCTGGGATGCTCTTTCATCAACAATTTCCTCTGTGTTGATTAAACTCTGTGGAGAGCTCAGCAGTGAGGTTTTCTAGAGGCACTAAGAACCATCCTGCTTTTCTGCTTAGGAGACACAGACCATCTTTCTGTGTGCCCAGTAAAGTGTGAGAATCTCAGATGACATGTGTTTTTCTTCTTAATTATCCACATGCCTTGGTGCAGGTGGCCTACATCGCAAACAACCTCAGCTAGACCAATCACTAACTCTTCCCACATGCTAGTAATTAACTCCCCAACTATCAGGGAAGCAGATCCGGGTTCTGTGGCTCTTAGAGCTGGAGAAGATGAGAGGTCATTTGCACCATCTCTCTTGCTTTACGAGGAAAGGAAGCTGAGCAGTTGGAGAGACCGTGGCTCATTGTTCTAGTGAGTAGTGTCACCTCCTGGTTCCTTCTGTTACCTCCACACCTCTTCTCCCTCCTTTATAACTCCTATTAGGAGATAGTGAAGGCTGGTGCTGTAGCTCAGTGGTGGGGTGCACACTTAACTTAGCATTCACAGGGACCTAGGTTTGATGATGAAATAGACATCCGGAATGTGTGATTTGGCCGAGGCCAACAATTAGGTGGTATTAATGAATTTGTAGCTAGGTATTTGAGCTCTAGGATCCAGGAGCAGGGGGTTTTCTGGGCAAGGACAAGCTATGTTCATTGTTGCCCTGTTATATGGTACAGCTTAAACACATGTTTCTTACCATGAATAATCCTGTGTAAAAGATGAGGAAGGCAGGTTTTATTTTCTAAGAGTTGGCTCAATTCCTTTCAGAGAGTCACCATTGGTGGGGAAGCACAGTTGTTTAGAGCAGAATCTGCAGTGTAGACTGGAGCGCTGAAGAGGCCTGTTGGGGAGAAGGGTTTGTAAAGTTATGCTGGAGCTTATCCCAAAAGCACAAAGTGGGAGGGGACAGAGAGGCAGGGAAGTCAGAAAGCCACTAATGTGTTTCAGAGAGACTTTCCACTGGGAGCAACTAGAAGTCAGTCCCAAAGGCACTGAGGAACTGTAATGAAGTTCTCAAGATTGTTTCATCTCAAATTGGGAGAAAAGGGAATGTGTTTTTAGGTTCTTTATCCTCATTGGTTGATCCTAGCTGGCACTTCTGGGCTTCCCCAAATGAGTGGAACGTGATTTCTGTCCTGGAGAAAGCCTACAGGTGGCAAAGTGGGGAGTCACAGATGGAAAGCTGGTATTCCGGACACTATGTCTTGTGGCTGCAGGAGGATTCATGAGTGGACCATGGCTGTGTGTTACGAGGTAGACTCTAGATGCCAGAAGCTAGCACAGTGATGGGATGTCTCCTCCTTGTTTTTTTTTTTTTTTTTTTTTTTTTTTTTTAGATGCACAAAGTGCTTGGCATGTTTGGGCTTTCTTGGAGAAACTGATGAAGAACCAAGGCATGCATCTGGAGTAATCAGGGACAAAACAGGAAGTTGCTCTGCCTCAGGAGTAGCTGCATCAAGAGCAAAAACATCAGGCATTAGCCAAACCTTGACACACTTCATAAACTGCCACAGCACATAGCTTAGGTTTCACTGGGCGGGCAGATGCACACACCCACCACCCTTCTTTAGTCATTCCGGGTACTTCAGTGGATGAGTGGGAAGGGATGAGACTTCCCCTGCTGGTCTAGCTGTCCCCTTTCCTCCTGTGGGAATAGAGACTATGTATGGTGCCTCTCAGACCAAGAGAGGCAGCAGATTGCTCCCAACCCTCCTGTGTAGAACCCTCTTTCCACTCAAGTGTGAGCCACCCCCCCACCACTACTCCCAGGTGTGGAGCAGGGTACTTGAGGCTTATGCATGACTCTAGCCAAGCGGAGTCCTTCACTGATGACAGCTCTATGTCAAGCAATGGTGTCTCACACTGACAAATAGCTATGAAGTCCAGGAGAAAGGCAGCAGCGAGAGCCACCTCTGATCCAAGCATTGCTTATGGATAATCTTCTCATTATCAGGACAAATATTTGCTTTTTTTTTGCCTACAAGAGCATAGGGAACTAAAACAATAACTTTGATACCATCACAGTCTTCATGGGAAATTAAATTTGGTCCAATCTGTCCAAGTGACAGTCATCGTGGTAGAACCCTTCATATTCACACCAGTGTGGAAGTCCATAAATGAATCACTTTGGAGATGGTACAGTTTTCTTGTTGCTAATGTAGCTGAAGTGGAATAGCAGAAAGTAAGTAAACTTGAATTTTTTTTTAAAGTCAAGGAAAATTTGCTAAGGTTTCAGAGGAGAAGGCTCAGTGAAAAAATTAAGTTTTGTTCAGTTCAGCATATCCCTCAAGTGCGAGGGTCCAGAGAGCGGGCGGCACGGCTGGGTGGTGAATGCGTGGCTTCTCTGTTCTTCCTGTGTTGACAGGCCCTCAGGTGTGATTGTCAGCTTTCTCCATGTTTTCACATCATTTCCTTGGCTGTCACTCTGTCACTCTGTCAGTGTTAATATGCAAATGTCCCAAGCAACATCCAGATAGAGAAGAGCTTTGTGTGATTAGCACATAGAGGCTAAGAGGTAAGAAGGAAGAAGAGGTAAGATGAGAGATGGGTTAGGCCTTGGCTCTGCCTATAACTGGATTTTTAGATATTTGTGTCTTCATTGAGAGAGAGAGAGAGAGACAGAGAGAGAGAGAGAGAGAGAGAGAGAGAGAGAGAGAGAGAGAGAGAGAGAGAGAGAGAGAGAGAGAGAGAGAGGGAGGGAGAGAGAGAGTCTGATATCATTTCCAAATTTTAAAATGATGCCTTCTCTCTCTCTCTCTCTCTCTCTCTCTCTCTCTCTCTCTCTCTCTCTCTCTCTCTCTCTCTCTCTCTCTCTCTCTCTCTCTCTCTCTCTCTCTCTCTTTTGGTTGGTCGTGGGTCTTGAACTCTGGACCTGGGTGCTGTCCCTCAGCTCTTCAGCTCAAGGCTAGTGCTCTACTACTTGAGCCACAGCGCCACTTCCATGCCTTTTCATTTTATAAATTTATTTGCTCAGCACTGTCTTTTGAGTTTGGACCTCACACTTGTTTGGCAGGTGTTCTACCACTTGGGCCATGTCCTTAGCCTTTTTACTTTATTTTTCAGGTAGGATCTACTGTTCTTTTACTCAGGGCTAGCCGGGAATGTGATCCTCTCACTTAATGAAATAACAAGCAGGTGCCTATGCTCAATTTATTGATCAAAATAGAGTCTCACTAATGTTTTGTACAGGCTGACCTGGGGCCTCAATCCTGACAATCTTCACCTCCTGAATAACTGGGATTATATGCATGTGCCATTGCACCTGGCTTTGTTTGATTTTTTTTTTTTGAAAATGTGAGATTTCACCTTATGAGAAAAGGCTTTGTCAAGTATACTAGCATACTTTGTATACTAGTATACTTTGGCTTGTGTGACACTTTTTTCTCATCTATGAGAAGTCCTCTTCCTAATTACCAGAGATTTTAGGAGGAAATCTAAAATATTTGACTGTAAACATGCTCCATCCATCCACCCATCCATCAGATTAGCAAGCAAATGTATGTATTGGTTCTTGGGAATGTAAGGCTGATACATAGCCCATGCTGTTAAGGCACTGTTAATTTTGTGCAGAGATAGACAAATAAGTACATAATTAAGTCTCTGTTACTAGTCATAAAATAGCTATGGGAACATAGAAAATTGGACCCCTCAAGGGCAAACTAGCACACATACTTAACGGGAGAGTGGTACATTAATCTCAACCAAAAGCATTTACAGAATTCCTGCTCAGTTGTGTGTATCACCTCCTGGTTGAGGTAAGAGCTCCCTTGCCTTTTATGTCATTGGTTTCTCTTCCACCTCCCGTCTCCTGTGACTTGACAGGTAGCATGATTTGACAACCATTTTTCCCATGCCACGGGGATAGAACAGATCTGAAGTCTTTTCTTGGGCAACTGTCTCTTAAAGGGAGTTGGGTCAGATTCCCAGGGGGCTTGGCTGTTCTTGGGCACACGGCCTAGGGAAGTGGTCCACCAAGCCCAATGCTGCTTTGCATACATAGTTTTTGAAGTGCTGGCATGATGAAAAAATAGTCCAAAGATCCTCACTTTCCCTTCCCCCCCCCATATAAAAACCTTATCCCTACCTGTGCATGAACTGGATTCAGCTCTATGGCTGCCACCTCCAACAGATGGCAGGAAACAAGCCTGCAGGAGATCAGAGGAGCTGCCTGAGTTTGTAGGAATAGCAAGATTGATGGTGTCAGGCGGTGAGACTGCCTGCTGATGACTGGTCCAAGGAAGGGTAACAGCCCAGAGAGGAAAGCCACCTCTCTTTCTTCATCCCTGCTACTCTCTGGTGTATCTACTCACCAATCCCACTAACGACTCCAAAGGCATTCCTGCATCCTTCAGTTTTTAGTAGAAACTCTTAACAGTACTCCTGGTACTGGGTACAGATAAACTGGGGCTTTCTCTTCTCTGTAAGTGTTTCCATTGGTAACCTGTGAGAGGTGGGGTTCTGGCAGCTGCAGATACTATTCTACTTTACATATAATCTTTCACTCCCAGTAATTGAGTTACTAGTAGTTACTAGTTTTTACTTGCCAAGAGTTACATCTATTTGGTGCTAAACTGTTAATTTCAGTTGTACTTGTAGCTGTTAGATCTGTAATAAAATTCAACATTATGTAAGTTAATGAAATATGAAGTAGAGCTTATTTGCATAAACATCCAGTTACAGTTGTGAAAGCATCAACAAAAGCAGTTTATAAAATTTGCTCTCCAAGCCAGTGGCTCATGTTTGTAATCTTAGTGACTCAGGAGGCTGAGATGTGAGGATTGTGGTTTGAAGCTGGCTAGACAGGAAACTCCATGAGACATCTCCAGTTAACCGCCAACGAGCCAGAAATGGATCTGTAGGGTGCAAGTGAAACAGCTTGATGTGCAGTAGTGAAGGTTACACATGTCATTTTTGTTCCATTCCATTAGTTAGAACTTTTCAGTGTGTGTGCAGGCTGAAAAATGCATTCATTCCTATTTATTCTAGGAGGCCACAATGCTCGGTTCCAATGTGGGTTTCTATGAGTTTAAGAAAGATTAGGAAGAAGGGATACTGGGGACAAATGGCAGTCTATGTAAAAGTACTTTTTCCTTATGATCCTATATTTTCACTAACTTTTTTATTATTAACTGATGAACGAAACCCTGAGATAAGAGAACTTTTACTGTATAGTGACATCTCTGGGATTCTTACCATACACTTATCCCATCCTAAGCCTTATTCAGCACCTGTTCATTCACTGGATTTCTAATTACTCATTTACTGACTTTACCAATGTCTAGTGTTAGCAAGGCACCTAGCACAGAGGATTCAGTAACAGGCCAGGAGAACAAGGTCCTAACTTCTGTGGCTTATGGCCTCACTCGGTGTGAGGGCCATTGAAGGGCCAGATCCTGAGTCCTAAGGGAGCACCTGGAGAGGGGGATGAGATTAAGAGCAATGCTTTATATTTTTCCATTCCTGGGCTTGAACTCAGGTCCCAGGCAATGTCCCTGAGCGTCTTTTGCTCAAGGCTGGTACTCTACCACTTGAGCCACAGGGCCACTTCCAGCCTTTTCTGATTATGTGGTACTAATTGAACTCAGGGCTTCATGCATTCTAGGCAAGTACTCTACAACTAAGCCACATTCTCAACCCCAAGAGCGGTGCATTTTGAGATGGCAGAGTAGGCAAGTAGGAGGGAAAGAGGAGGTGCTGATATGAGGGAATGTCCTGGCTGTGCTCATTCTGTGTTGAACATTCATGTGGCAGTTAGCACTCACTGTCCCTACTTGCTCCCCTTGTTCCCCCATCCCCCTGGTCTTCCAGCTGTCCTTTGCTACACTAGACTAATCTCCTTTCTGAATTTGCGTGTTCCCATTCCTATACCCTTGCCTTCTGCTTTTGCCTAGAAGGCCTTTCTGCATCTTGTCTTTCTGACAAGCTCCTGCTTACCTAGCAAAGCCACACCAAGTGAGTTTTGCTCTGTGTTGTTCCTCTGAATTTTCACTCACAGGGTTAGCCTCCCTTGTTTTGGGCTTTCCATGGCCTTTGTAGAATCCTCTAGAACATTGCCCGTCCTACTGTCCAATTTGCTTGTCTGTCCCCAGCAGAATCCGAGTCTCTAGGAGGTAGTAACTATGCCTTAGAGCTCTGTGTTCCACATTTATATCAGTGCTTTGTCTTTCTTGAAGGCCCAACAAAGTCTAAAGAAGAAGCAGAACACACACACACACACACACACACACACACACACACACACACACACACACACAAACACACACACACACACCACACACGGTAATTAAAGTATGATGTATGGAGGGGAGGATCCTGGTGGTGTAACTTCTTTTCAGAACTTAACTGCTAACAAAGTGAATATTACAAAGCTGGAATATGTGTTGGGTTGGATGTAAGATTAAGGGAAGGGAGTGCAGACAAATGGATGGGTGAATGTAGTAACTATTCATTGTGAAATTGTACCAGATACGAAATTGGAACCAGATAAACTGAGGGGATGAATAGAATTCTGAGAGATGGAAGAGACTGATAAAAGGGATGATCCCTTTGAACAACTTCTTAAGAATAATAAAAAAAATAAAAAAGAGGCAGAGGAGGAGACAAGTTCTGAACAAGGTGTTCTAGTTTTACTTTTTTCATTTACAAAATATACTTTGCATACTAAATATATCCAATTCATATTTTAAGTTCTTTCAGATGACACACAGAAGTTTTGTTACAAATGGAGTAGCAGTGATTGGACAGCCTGTGAAAGTCATGAAATCCTTACGGGGCATACAAAATGTGTCCAGGAAAGATTTTTGTTTACACCTCATTCCAAAGTTAATTTTGTAGTGAAGAGGAGGTAAAACCAATGTATAAAAACATGAAACTCCCCAGAACAAATTTTTCAGTTATTTTTTTAAGATTAAGAAATCTATCAGATTAGGGAAATCTTCTCTCCCCAGTGACAGTTTACCCAGAGGCTTCACTTTTTGACTTTTCATAGTTCTGATACCCAGTTAAATGATCTCTCTAATACTGAACAGTTCTTATTTCGATTTAAAGCTTCCTACTCTAATTAGACAAGAGATTTCCTGCTTAGTTACATGGAGATTCGAGTTTCCTAGAATTACTTTTAACATGATGTATAATATCAAATGATTCACTTCCCCAGTTCTCCTTCTGCCATGGTATAGATGTTTTTGTTCTAGAATAGAGGTAGACATGTAATACTCAAAGCAGATGAGTCTTTCAGGAAGAGATTGGGCTGTGGGCACTCTGACCTTTGGAATAAGGGCCGGTGGGACCTAGATAGTCCTTATATACCACTGTTTTTTGATGAACAACACTTTTGTCATCTTGGAAGCAGAGAAGGGCTCTTACTACACATCAAACTAGATCTGTTTACCAGGACTGTGATCATTTTCTTTGTAAATTAACACCTTTTAGACACTTTATCCAGATAAGATGCCATCTACAAAGTGAGAACATTGGATTTGATAATGCAGTGATGATTATGAAACCCTAATCAAGGCACTCATTGCTTCCATCCTCGCCTTCCTAGAGCCAATTGCTGAAGTTTTACATTATATGACTTTGCAGCCATGGTCACAACGGAAGGCTGGATGTGAATGAGCGAGGCCAGTTGGCTTCTGAGGTGGGCTGGTCTGAGAGTTGGACTGCAGAGGAGGAGAGTGTGGGTGAATAACTATAAGGAAACCCGTGTGCTGCCAAGGAATTTGGAGGTACAGAATAAGGAAGAGGTCAGCGATAGATACAGGAAAGCCAGTGACAGAGCCCTGAGGCTGACACTGGAGTGATGGATCAAAGGTTGCTAGGATAATAGAAACTGTCAAAGAGAAATGAGAGAGTGGGCAGTACTTTTGGATGGTGAGCAGTGTGGTGGTACCATCAATGACTAGCTCAGATGGTTCCTTCAGCTTCTGTATTTCCTAGATATAGTTTTGAGAATGCATAAGCTCTTTGCAATTTAGTCAGTATTGTATTAAGCATCTTACAATCCTTGTAACATAGACACTATCATGGTCAGCAATGAGCAGAGGTAAAGTGTCCACTAGTAAATGACAAAGCCAGGATCTAATCCCAGAGGCCAGTTTAGAGTCTGGGTGCTCAGCCCTTATACCACAGTGATTTTCTGAATATATGTCATATGCAAACTCCTGTGCTGGGGACTTTAATTTTAATTTCTTTTCATCTGATGTACCTTATCTAATTTCATTCTTAATAATTCTATGAAATTGATATTAGAATACCTTTTCTTTGTAGTATGTGTGTACGCATGTGTCTGTGCATGTGCGTGTGTGTGTGTGTGTGTGTGTGTGTGTGTGTGTGTGTGTGTGTGTGTGTGTTAGTACTGGGGCTTGAACTCAGAGCTTTGTACTCTTGGCATTTTTGGTCAAGGCTGGCACCATGCCACTTGAGCCATACTTTGACTTTTGGCTTTTTGCTGGTTTGTGGGATGAAATTCTCATGGAATTTTCTGCAGAGTCTGGCTTTGAACTATGATCCACAGATCTCAGTTGCTAGCATTACAGCACCAAAATACCTCTTCTGCAGATGAGAAAATGGAGGCTCAAATAAGTTAGATGTCCAATCCAACAGCTGACATGCCTTCCTGGGATGGTAAAGAAATATCACTTGGCAATTCCCTTCTGAATTGTGGGGAAGGCTAAGCTCCCTTTCTATGCATCTGTCATTCACAGTGACAACCTGTGCACTAGCTGTCATTTCAAGAACTGTGAAATGAAACAGAGACTCCATATGTTGAAAATTCACAGGCTTCAATTTCTAGAGGCTGCACCTGAACTGAAGTCTGGGGGAAGGGAAGTGATAACAAAGAATATAGAGTGCATTAGTTGGCAGTGAGCTATTTTTTTCCTCTCTTCTTTTCTGCCTTCTGTTTAATTGCCTTATGGAGATAAATAAAGCTGGGGAAAATTATGTTTGTCAGGCCCCAGTAGGGCTTGGATTCATTGTTCTTTCTCCATCACTGCTCAAGACAGAGACAACTACTTAGCTAATGGTAAAGTTTTTAGCTGAGCTTTTTCTTCTTTTTTAGTTATATCCGTATTATGTAACAAAATGGTAAGTAAATGACATCTAGCCCCAAGCAAACAAATATATGCAGAAACATAAGCATTTAATGTGCAAGTAGAAAACATACCTTTGGTCTAACTAGCCTTGTTGTTTGAAGTCATTAATTTAACCTTCTTGGGACTTTGTTATATCATTCATAAATCAGAAAAGAAGAAATCCAGGCAAAAGCATCATAGTTGCTGGGATATTTCAGTAAGATAATAATAGATATTATATAGGCTGTTTTGTTTTCAGATTCACTTCTTACATGCTTTCACAGGCTCTGGGAGGTTGATAGCTTCATTCCCTAATTACCAGTGAATGAGTAACCTTTGAGATGTCAGGTAACTGGGTTGTCACCATTTGGTCAATACGTGGCAGTATCAGGTCTTCCAAGTGTACTCTGCCCAGAGACAAGGGGTTGATAAAACAATATTACAAGCAGAGAGGTGGATAACATTGCTGATATTTTTTTCCCTCTTGTTTAGTTTTCAGGTATGAAGTTAGTGTAAGTTCATTCTTTTATATCCAAACACCATAGAAATGCATATCCAAGAACATACCTTTTCACCTTGCAAACATAAAGTTAATAGTTCGCCGAATTTTCTTATAGTTTTTTAATGGCACATCACTGTTAGCCATAATAGAAAAGATATTCTGATGGCACTTTATGGTTGCAGAGTGCTTTTACGTAAGTGGTCTCAATGCATATTTCACCACAAGTAATTTGCATTTCCTCTGATTGGAGAGGATGTGGATGGAGCCTATGCCGTTCAGTCACTGAAAACCCAGCCAGTGGGACTTGTATCAGCCTGAGGTCATAGAGAAAGCATTTTAACTAAGCCAACTGTTCCTGCAGAGTGAGGAGTTGGAGGCCCTTCCTTTCCTCAGCACTGATGGGCTGCTTGACAGAGCTCAGTGGTTGTTTTGACATTTCACAGACACAGCCTCAGCCTCTGCAGACAGAAGGAAATCAGCCATCTACCAAAGTCTCAACAGCTGGGATCTGCAGACTTATCATTAATTTGCAAAAATTTGAATGAGTCTTTGATTTGTGAGATAGAGTCCTAGGATGTCAGCACCAGCAGGGACCACAGACATCATTTTCTCTAGTCTATACTAATTAATTAATTAATTAATGCCTGTCTTGGGTGGGGCTTGAATTCAGGCCTGGGTACTGTCCCCGAGTTTTTTGTTCAAGGCTGTTACTCTACCACTTGAACCACACATGTACCTCTGTTTTATGTTTTTTTTTTTTTTTTGCTTTTTGTTTTTGGTGGTTCCTTGGAGATGTCTTTTTGTTTGTTTCTTATTCATTTATTTATTGTGACATACAGAGAAAGAAGGAAGGTGTGAGTGATAACTATTATCATCATGTACAGGTGCACCTTAAACTCATTCAGTTTCTCTAGAATGCCATGGAACTATAGCAAGAATATTGCTTTAAAAAGAGAGCTCAATAGAATAAAGCAGTACTGTGTTTATACTATAACTCAAGCTATCTACGTATACATACATAATTTATGATCTCTATATAATTTTTTATTGTGAAAATACCGCACAGAGGGGTTACAATTACATGGGCAAGGTAATGAGTACATTTCTTATCAAGCATTGTTGCCTCCTCCTTTGTTTCCCCTTCCCATCCCTTCCCATCTTCCCTGCCCCCGTCCCCTTCCCCGCTCCCCACCCCAAAGTTGTAAAGTTCGTTTTTCAACATAATGTCTTGTACATCTCATTGTTGCAGTGGGTCCACCTATATCCCTATTTAAATGATTTGTTTTTTCCCTTCCCCTCCACAAAATCTACCAACATCTACCACAAAATCTACCAATATATAATCCCTGAAAACAGGGATTATAGCATGATCTTGGGGTTCATTTCGCCTAATATCAACTTATCTGACTGTTTCTGCTTGTCTCAGACATCTACTAGTAATTGTAAATAAGGGAAACCATGGGACCTATGTTTCTTTGTGCCTGGCTTACTTCACTTAATATAGTTTTTTCCAAGTCTTTCCATTTCCTAACAAATGGGGCAATGTTATTCTTTCTGATGGAGGCATAGAATTCCACTGTGTATATACACAGTGGTATATATATATACCACATTTTTTTGATCCATTATCTACTGAGGGGCATCTGGGTTGGTTCCATATCTTAGCCATGGTAAATAATGCTGCAATAAACATAGTTGTGCTGGTAGCTTTAGTATGGTCTTGTTTGTGATCATTTGGGTAAATGCCCAGAAGTGGGATTGCTGGGTCATAGGGGAGCTCTATATGGAGTCTTTTGAGGAACTCCTTGGAGATAAGTCTTAAAGACTTTTTTTGTATGTGCTGGCTTTGAATCATAATCCTCAGATCCCAGCCTCTTGAGTATCTAAGATTACAGGCATAAGCCACCAGTGCTTGGCTTTATACCTTTTTATTTTATAGTGAAAAAAATTGAGCTCCCAAAACTAGGAAGAGTATTAACATATAAGTAGTTTCATCTGTTTGACAAATATGTTTTAGAAAGTGGTAGGTAGCTTGCAGGGAAATGTCCTGAATCTTTTCATAAAGTTTGTTTTGTTTGGGCTGCTGTACAATAAACCAAATGGCCTATTAAAAATTATTTCCTTTAGGGGGCTGGGAAGGTGGTTCAGTGGTAGAGCGCTTGCCTTGCATGCATGAAGCCCTGGGTTCGATTCTTCAGCACCACATAAGCTAAAAGAAAAAAGCCGGAAGTGGCGCTGTGGCTCAAGTGGTAGAGCGCTAGCCTTGAGCTGAAGAGCTGAGGGACAGCGCCCAGGCCCAGAGTTCAAACCCCACGACCGGACCCCCCCCCCAAATTTATTTCCTTTAGTTCTAGAGGCTGTGAAGTCTAGGATCAAACTGCTGGTGAAGTTGGGCACTGGTAGGACATGCCTGTAATCCTAGCTACTTGGTAGGCTAACTGAAGATCATGATTTGAAGCTGGCCTGGGTAGCACAGTTTATGTAGCTCTTATCCCCAATTAACCAGCAAAAAGCTGGAAGCAGAGAAATGGCTCAGCTGGCATAGCCCAGCCTTGAGCAACAAAGCTATGAAAGGGGAAAAGGCCCTGAGTTGAAGCCCAGTACCAGCTAAAAAGTATGGTGAGAGCCTGCTTCCGGGTTCAAAGCCAGAGATTTTGCTATACTCTCACATAGTGAAAAATGCTGAAGGAGTTCCATGTGGTTTCTTCTATAATGGCAATCATCTCATTCCTGAGTTCCTCCATATGATGGCCTATGACATCACCTTCACATACCCTTATATGGGAGGGGGTTAAGTTTCAATATATGAATTTGGGGGGAGGGACATAGCTCTTCAGTGTATGGCAGATGTAAGTCCTACCATGGTGCCTATCCTTGATGTATATGCTGTAGTGAAAGAACCAGTTCGAAACCTGCCTCCTGGTACAGGTTTCTTTAGCTCCTGTGGCTCTCAGATCTCTTACCTGGTAACCTCCCCCACTAGGACTTTTCTCTTGATCTTTACCTGTAGCAATGAACTCTGCTCCTCACATCATAGTGTCTCTCATCCGACTAACTTCTCCCTAAGCAAAGCCTGTGTCATGCTGATATTTTTATTTCTAGTGCTTATCATGCATCAAATAAATAGTTGTCAGTTACTGATGGAATTTCTGCTTCTTTTAAGACAGATTGCTGTTTTCATGGTGTTCACATGTGGCTTCCAATCTCTGTGTTTCTGGAGTGTTAGATAGGTGTGCAGACTTGAGAATATAAACTCAACATTGTTTTTATTTTTTTTTAACAATGTAGACATATGGCCTCACACTACATTCTCCTTTCAAGGCCATAACCCATATGTCTATGCTTTGATTGTTGGCAATGGAGTTGTTGTCATTTACCAACCTAAAACCTGGTATTCTTCTGCCTTTGTGAAAAACCTGTAGAGGAAGTATTTTCCTTATGATCTCTTTTGACCATCACTGAACCTCTTAGCAATGCTATTTATGCTGTCTCATATGAAAACACCCCTCCTGTCTTTGTTCCCTAGACTTGAAGCTAAGTGACAGGTTGTCCAGCTCCTCCAGATACAGTGTATGAATGTGGCCCACATTAGGCAGATGCCTCAGCCTGGGGTTGCAAACCTTAAACAAGTGATAGAAAGAAGCAAGGGTTCTGAATTGAGGGAATGATAGGGACAGGAGCATCGCAGGTACATAGATGATGGGTGGCCCCAGTGTCAGCATTAGCTGCTAGGGTCTAGCACCAATGGTTGTTGGCAAGGTTATGACACTAGTGTCTCTGGGCATCATTCTAAGCATCATTTTGCTGCTTAGCTTTCTTTGCTTCTGCTTTATTTTCTGATCCCTATTGTTTAGCATCCTTATCAGATCTGTGAGCTTGCCAATTCTCTTCTACTGAATTTTTCCTTTTCTCTTAATTTAACCCAGATTCTTTTTGGTTGAGCTAAGGCTGTTCACCATTATACTCACGAAATGATAATCTGTGGTTGGAATAGTGTGACTATTTCGTAACTGATTTTATGCTACAGATTCTTGGTTTCATTTATGTGTTGTGACTACTTTTAGTAGAGAAAGTTAAATTTTATGGGACGATGAAAAGTTTTCCTAGCTTCTAAGCTGTGCCCTGATAATTACCAAATGAATAGCATTTTTATGTGTGGTGATATTGAGGCTTGAACTCAAGGCCTGGGGGCTTTCCTTAGCTTTTTCCCCTGAGGCTAGTGGCCTTCTACTTGAACTCCACTTCCGGCTCTATGCTAGTTAATTGAAGATACCAGTCTCATGAACATTTCTGCCCAGGCTTGTTTTGAACCTCAATCCTCAGATCTCCCCCGCTGAGTAGCTAGAATTCCAGGTCCTAGCCATCAGCACCAATGACCTGAATGAATTTTGAGGCATGTTTTGACTTCTCTGTGCCCTCATTTTCTCATCTACAAAGCAACTATGACCGATTATTTTGTGTCCCTTCCTTCAGTGTGTGTGAAGTCCTGCCCTCTTGCATCTCAGATGTGGCTGATAGCCTGATAGGAATAGGAAATTTGGGTATAGAT
Source organism: Dipodomys merriami (assembly GCF_024711535.1). NCBI lineage: Eukaryota > Metazoa > Chordata > Mammalia > Rodentia > Heteromyidae > Dipodomys > Dipodomys merriami. The sequence goes on along the minus strand of NW_027203937.1, from coordinate 8,565,341 downwards.
CGGCACAGAGGGGAGCCTATTAGAAGACACAGTGAGAGGCAGTCAGGATGAAATCAATCCTGCTGATACCTGGGCCCTGGACATTAGCCTTTAGAACAGTTAGACTATGAATTTCTGCAGAATCTCCTCTGGAATCTTGTTATAGCAGCCTTGGTAAACTGGTGTAGAAACAGTAATATTTACCTCATAGGGATGCTGTGAAGATTCAAAGAGATAATGTGGAAAATGTGTAGAGAACTATTTAGTCAGGCCAATTGGCCCTGATTAACAGCTTACACCAACTAAGTAAAGCACTGGATTCCAAACATTCAAAGTACCAGAAGATCTGAAACTACAGTCTTTACTGAAAATATAAATGTCAATATTGGTAAGATGTATAAATCTCAGGTGTTCCAAATAATGTTCACTATCTCTTTTTTTTTTCTATGTGTCTTTTCTTGTTAACCTCTTTCATTTCTTCCAAGTTTACTATACTGTAGGTTTAAATTTTTAAGGGAATTTAAGCTTAAGTAAATCTAAAAATCACTTCTGAGACATAGGACTTTTATTTAAGAAAAAGATAAGAGATATAAGAACAAACATTGTAATCCCTCTGTATTGTAATCCCTCTATATATCATTTTTATAATAACAAAAATTTTTTTAAAATGATCTACTTTGAAATATTTCAAAGACAATATTAAATGTATTTGTGTGCATGCATGCAAGGGTATGCTAATATTAGGGCTTGAACTCAGTGTCTTACACTTTCCTTTGGCCTTTTCACTCATGGCTGGTGCTCTACAACTTGAACCATATTCCCAATTCAAGCTTTTTGCTGGTTAATTGAAGATAAGATTATCTTGAGTTTTCTCAGACTGACTTGGAACCTTGATCCTTAGGACTCAGCCTCCTGAGTAGATAGGATTATGGTGTTAGCACCAGTACCTGTCTAAATATTAAATTTTAAAAGAACATTACATGTCCTGAAGCCTTTACTTTAATATCTAATGTCTGACTGATACCTTCTTCATGATTCCTACTTATTTCTGAATGCAAAATGTGTTTTTCTGACTTTGAGTCTCATTGCAGGGAGCCTAACCAAGTGAAAACCAATAAATAAGATATCTCAAGCTGACTATTAAGAGGGATTTATCTACAGCAACAGAGGTCAAAACCTTGCTATAAAGTGTTTTTTTTGGGGGGAGGGGGTTGGTCGTGGGGCTTGAACTCTGGGCCTAGGCACTATCCCAGAGCTCTTCAGCTCAAGGCAAGCCCTCTACCACTTGAGCCACAGTGCCATACTGGTGGTTAATTGGAGATAATAGTCTCACAGTCTTTCCTGCTCAGGCTGGGTTTGAACTGCGATCCTCAGATCTCAGCCTCTTGAGTAGTTAGGATTATAGATGTGAGCCACCAGCACCTGGCTGTGTGGTTTTAAAAAATTTTATTTTAGAAGTGTCTCTATCATGGACTATGTGTTGACTCAGAGATAAAGATCCACAGAATAAGTTGTGCCTCTGTCTCCTATATAGCTGGAACTGGAGGAATAAAACACTATGCGTGGCTTGTTTTTGAGATAGGGTCTTGCTAATTTTTACCCAGTCTGGCCTCAGACTGTGATCTTTCCAATCTCTGCCTCCTAAATAGCTGAGATTACATGCATGTACCACCATACTCAACTGAAGATTTTTCTCAATTGCGCATTAGCATTTATATTAGTGTTCTCCAGGGAAATAGTCACTCTCGTATTCAGAGGCTAAAAAGTTCTAGAATTTGCTGGCTTCAGCTAGCTAACTTAGGTGGCATAATTCAGTCCAAGTCAGAAGGCTTGACAACTGGAGTAAATCCCAGTATGAGGGCAGAAAACTGATATCACCATTAAGCAGACAGGCATAAAACAAGAGGGGTACATTCCTCCTTCAGCATTTTTCCCCCTACTGAAATCAGGATTGATGCTTACCTACTGCGCTGAAAGCCATATACATTTCTGGGCCCATTGATTCAAATATTAACCTCATCTGGTGACGCTCTCCTAGATACATGCGAAGATAATGTTTAAACTGGCACCATGTGGCATAGCCCAATTAACTGAGGCCCACAAAATTAATTATCACAGCATCCCACACCCCATAATTCCTCATCCTGTTCTATTTTTATCAGTAGCATTTGTCACCAACTGACATTTGTTTCTCATATTTTGTGCCATTTCTTTTCTAGAATGCAAACTTGCTGAGAGTGAGGGATTTCCCCCATTTTGTTGATTGTAATATTCCCAGTGCTTGCAGAAGTATAGGTTCTGTGTATATAAACATGCTATATGAATAGGTTCAAGCCTTTGTAGTCATTGAGTAGGCACATATTTTCAAACTATATATTTATGTATTCTCAAATATATTCATATATATATATATATATATATATATATATATATAGTGTGTGTGTGTGTGTGTGTGTGTGCACACGTGCGTGCACACACGCCTGTTCGCACTGGGACTTGAACTCAGGATTTCATACTCTTGTTTAGCTTTTTTCGCTGAAGGCTGGCACTCTGCCACTTGAGCTACTCCTCCACTTCTGCCTTTATGCTAGTTCATTGGAGATCAGAATCTCTTGGATTTTTCTGTCCAGGCTGGCTTCAAACTGTGATCCTCAGACATCAGTTTCCAAAGTAGCTAGGATTACAGACATGAGCCATCAGTGCCCAGCTGTGTTGTTGTTGTTGTAATTAGGTGGTTGTACAAAGAGGTTACAATACCACGTCAGGTTACAAGTTCAATGCAACTTCATCAGTCAACCCTTCCATCTTTCTCCCCCATTTTCCCCTCTCATTCCTGCCCTTAAGTTTCATAGTTTAATTTTTACATAATGACATTGAATATAATTACGGCGTTTGCTCACCTTCACTCCTTTCATTCGTGTGCCCCTCCTTATTGTCCCCAACATGATTCTGCTTCCTAGTAGCTAGTATTCATTATGTTAAACAGTTCCTTAGTTCACAGAAGGTACTCCATTGGATTCCTCTCCTAAGAGTACCATCATTTGTGTGTATATGCATAAAACTATATATGTTATATATATGTTTGTATATGTTTGTATTTTAGATCTGGTGTCTACATATAAGGCTAGATCTAAAATACATATGAAAGAAACATATGTCTTTCTTTTTTAATATATATTTTTATTGTAAAGATACTGTACAGAGGGGTTACAGTTACATGATCAAGGTAATGAGTCCATTTCTTATTGAGCATGTTATTCCTCCTTTGTTCTTCCCCTACCATCCCTTCCCCTCCCAACTCCTCCCTCCACCTCCCCAAGTTGTAAAGTTTGTTTTCCACATAGTGTCTTGTACATCTCATTGTTATAATGTGTCAACGTGTATCCTTGTTTCAGCATTTTGTTATTTCCCTTCCCTTCCTCAAATTAGAAAAATGTATATACAAGATGCAGGGTACTGGAATCAAATACAGGGAAAACAGGGGTTATACCATGGGGAAAGAACATACAAAAGAAATGAAAAATTACATAGTACATTATAAATACATTAAAAACAACAGCAACAAAGAAAAAATCTCTTGTGTCCCTGTCTTGGGGTTCATTTTGTTTAGCATCTTATATGGTCATATGTGCATAGATTTTGACCTTTTCTACTTTTCTAGTAAGACAAGTAGTACTTGTTATTTGCAATAAATTATTGCAAATAAGGGAAGCCATGGGATCTATGTTTCTTTGGGCCTGGCTTACTTCACTTAATATAATTTATTCCAAGTCTTTTCATTTCCTAACAAATGGGGCGGTGTCATTCTTTCTGATGGAGGCATAGAATATATATATATATATATATATATATGTATATATACATATATATGTATATAACATTTATATATATTATATATAACATTTTCTTGATCCATTCACCTATTGAGGGGCATTTGGATTGGTTCCATATCTTAGCTATGGTGAATAATGCTGCGAGAAACAGAGTTGTGCTGGTAGCTTTAATATACCCTTGTTTGTGATTGTTTGGGTAAATGCCCAAAAGTGGGATTGCTGGGTCATAGGGGAATTCTATTTGGAGTCTTTTGAGGAACCTCCATACTGCTTTCCAAAGTGATTGAACAAGCTTACATTCCTACCAACAATGCAGTAGGATTCTCTTTTGGCCACATCTCTTCCAGCATCTATTGTTATCAGAGTTCTTGATTACAGCCATTCTAACTGGGATGAGGTGGAATCTCAGTGTTGTTTTGACTTGCATTTCTTTTATGGCTAGAGAAGTTGAGCATTTCTTCATGTGTCTATTGGCCATTCTTAGAAACATATGTCTTTCTACATATGAAAGAAAACATTTGTCTCTCTGAACCTGACTTCACTTAGCATACTTTTTTCTAGATCTATTCATTTCCCTGCAAATCACATTATGTTCTTTTTTATTTTTAGTTTTTTTGGTGCCTGTCCTGGGTTTGAACTCAGGGCCTAGGTACTGTCCCTGAATTTTGTGTTGAAGGCTAGTGTCCTACCACTTGAATCACAGCTCATTTCTGGCTTTTTGGTGGTTAATTGCAGATAAGAGTTTCACAACCTTCCTGCCAGGGCTGGCTTCAAACCACAGTCCTTCGATTTCAGCCTCCTGACTAGCTAGGATTACAAGTGTGAGACACAGGTGCCTGGCCATAATATTCTTTCTGATGAGTAAAATTCCATTGTATAAATAAACCACATTCTTTTGATCTACTCATCTGTTGTAGGACATCTGGGCTGTTTCCATAACTTGGCTATTGTAAGTAGGGCAGTAATGAACGTGGATATGCAAGTGTCTTTACCATATTGTGACTTGTAACATTCTGGATAGATATGCAAGAGTGCTATCGCGGGATTATATGGTAGTTCTATGTTTAGTTTTGTGAGGCATCTCCAAACTACCTTCCAGAGTGGTTGTACTAGTTTATATTCCTACCAGCAGTGCAATAGGGTTCCTTCCCCACCCCACCCCCCCCTTATCCCCATCAGCATTTTTTATTGTTTGTGTACTTGGTGCTGGCCAGCCTTACTGGAGTGATATAGAATCTCAAGGTTGTTTTGATTTCAATTTCCTTTGTGTTTATTGGACATTTTTACTTCCAAGAAGTATCTCTTTAGCTCCTTTGCTCATTTATTAATTGGATTACTGATTGAGGGAGCGGGTTAGTTTCTTGAGCTCCTTGTATATTAGGCCTCTGTTGTATGTATAGTTGGTAAAAATCTTCTCCCAATCTGTAGCTTTCTTTTTAGCTTAGTAACTGTGTCCTTTGCTGTGCAGAAACCTTTTAGTGTTTTTTTAAAAGAAATTATTTTTTATATTTTTTGTGCTGGTCCTGGGGCTTGATCAAAGCACCTGTGTGCTCTCCCTGAGTTTTTCTTTTTGCTCTAGGCTAGCGCTTTACCACTTGAGCCACAGCACCACTTCCAGCTTTTTTGGTGGTTAATCAGAGCCTGCTTGGGCTAGCTTTGAACTGCACCTTGATACTCCATTCTCAGCCTCCAGAGTAGCTAAAATCCACTGGCACCTAGCAGATACTTTAGTTTTTGATTCAATCCCATTTGTTGAGTCTCTCTTTAATTTGCTGAGCCCCTGGGTTTCAAGAAGTTCCAGCCTATGCCAATAAGTTCTAATGTGTCTCTTCCTTTCTGTAGCAGTTTCAAGGTTTCAGGTCTGATGTTGAGGGGTTTTCCACCCATTTTGAGTTGATAGGAGTGCAGGGAGACAGTCAGGGATACAACTTTAGTCTTCTACATATGGATGTTCAGTTTTCCAAATACCATTCGTTGAAAAGGTTGTCTTTTTTCTAATATATATATATATATATTATGTGTCTTTGTTTTATAATAAGAAAAGGAGTCTTTTCATTTCCTTCTGAAGATGTAGCACATATATCTTAATCTGTTGCAAAAGATCTTTTTATTAAAGTTTCATAGATTAAGGTTTGTAGGTGATGGTGTTTTTGGCAATCAGGATCTAGAGTCATAGAGATCTGGGTTGAAGCATCCCTTCGGCCTTCCACAAATTTTGCAGTCTTCTGAGTCATGTCACAGCCCTTTCTAAGCAATAGTTTCTTTCTACCAAATACTTATGATCATATACTGAGAAATCTGGACAGGATTATACATTCCTGTTTAAATCTGCAAAGTTGTTTCTAAACTCGAAGGTGTATTGCACTGCAAAAGACAAAACATTTTTTGCAGGAATTAATTTCCTATCTGAATGATTTGTCTTTTCCTCTTTTTAAAAAAATTTTTATACTGCCTTCCAAGAATAGAAATCACCTAATAAAGGCTGGCTGAATGAGTGACATTAGGAAATCACAGGAGTTGATAAAAGAACAACTGAATATTCTCTGAGAAGATGACATCTCATTTGAAATTCTAAATGAGGCTGAGATGGGAACACATAATCCTTCAAGGGCAGGAAGTTTAATTGGTTTGTCTTAGGTGATTAGAACTGTAGAAGAAAAAAAATCATAGGATAATCGAGTTTAAGTGTCTCTATATGACTCAAATGATTTAGATAAAACTTATAATTCAGTGATTTAACAGTTCCTTGCTTATTTTCTTTTTTCCTGATCTTCTCACCCAACAATAAAAAAAAGTCTGGTAATTAGGGGTAGACAGAAAAGATGATTCTAAAGCTAGGCGCCAGTGGCTTACTACTATAATCCAGGTTATACAGCAGGCTGAGATCTGAAGATCATGGTTCATGATCCTCAGCCTGGGCAGAAAAGTCTATGACACTCTTATTTGCAAATAACCACCAAGAAGCGAAAAGTGGAGTTATGACTCAATTGGTAGAGCTCTGGCCTTGAGTGAAAAAGCCAAGGAGATCTGGAGGGCCAGGGTTCAAGCCCCAGTACAGGTACACATATGTGTGTGTGCGCACATACTCACTCTCTCTCTCTCTCTCTCTCTCTCTCTCTCTCTCTCTCTCTCTCTCACACACACACACACACACACACACACACGATTCTACAATCTGTCCTTTTAAGGAATAATTTATCAGGTTAACTACTGAACAAGTGACCTTTATTGTTATTGTAATGTCTCATAACAACCCAATGCAAGTTATTTTCATTTTATGGATGATGGAATTTAAGGAATGGAGCTTGAACAATGTAATTGTCACTCATGTAAGTGATGAAGCCAGAAGTTAAGTTGGTCTCAAATCCTGCCTAGAAAACCACTGTGCAGGAATGTATCTGAAATGTGATTTGTTTCTTTTTAATTTTTTAAAACAATAGTGGAATTTGAACTCAGGTCCCTGCCATTGATAGGCAGGTGATCTACTACTTGGTCCAAGCCTTATAGCCTCCTCTAAATTCTTATGGAAACGAATTAAACCTTTTGCATCATAAAGTGACTAAGTGCTTCAATGAGTTTATATTTGAATAGGCTTCCAGTGGGTCCTTCTAAATTTTACTCCCGCTTCTGCCCACCTAAGTCTATCTATGAATGGTAGCCAGTAGGATCTAAGAGAGTAAGTTGGTGTTACTACTTCCCTATTTAACCTTACTGACTTCTTCCTTGCGATAGGGTGATGCTATTTAACATTCTATTCAATGAGTCTTGAGGGTATCACCTGACACAAATCCCTCTAAATCCCTATTTGTATTTCCATAAATGTTCTAGGTTTTGTTTTACCTCCTGTGGATTTGGTGGACTTTTAGGCCTTAGAAGATTGGGCAATCACATCACCTTCTTTGAGAAGCCCATATGGCTTTTTCCATGGAGAAACTTGCCCTTCTGATCCTTCCTGGGCCATCACTGGGTCCCTTTTAGACAATAAGCAATCTGAGGACAGCCCTTGTATTTGTAGGACCCAACACTATATCTGAAAGAACCAGTGACTTAACCTACCCAGAGTCGATCATCAGCCCTTCAACTCTTTCTCCTCAATAAGGTATAAAGGGAAAAAAATTTGTGAGCCTTCAGAGTCTTATTCTAATCCTCAAATCCCCCTCTTGTTTTTCTTCCTCCTCTTTCTCCCATCTTTCCTCCATCCCCTGGAGACCTCATAAGCCTTTTTACAAATGGCACCTGGATCCATCACTGTTCCTTGAATGCCTTGGGTGCCTAGATATTTCAGAATTCTGGAGTTCCCTATGCAGACTAACACTCTTCTCAGTTCCTCTTCTTACCTTTTTTTTTTTTTCCAAGAAAAGAAAAGCATAAGAAAGCCAAAGTAAAGCTTTTTCAGGTGTCTTATATTTGGTCTATACTTGTGGGGCACTGAAGACTCTACCCCTTACCTCCCTCTAGTTTGACATTGTGCTGGGGCAGCTGTTAATCATAGAAGAGTCCCTAACAGCTGTCATTTCTGCATTTCCTTTCATGCTAAAGGGAAAGCCCTGTTATCACACTGGTGTTAAATTTAACAGCCTCATTTTATTATCATCTTCCCAGTTCTTTTTGTTTGTTTGTTTTTGTTTTGTTGTCTGCTTTGGGGCTTGAACTCTGGGCCTGGGTGCTATCCCTCAGCTCTTCAGCTCAAGGTGAGCGCTCTACCACTTGAGCCACAATGCCACTTCCAGTTTTCTGAGTGGTTTATTGGAGATAAGAGTCTCACCAACTTTTCCTCCCTGGGCTGGATTTGAACCGAGATCCTCAGATTTCACCTCCTGAATAGTTAGGATCATAGGTGTGAGCCACTGGAGCCCAGCTCCAGTTTTGCAGATTAGAAAACTGAAAGATTCACTGAAGTACATTTCCCCACTCATATAAAGAGTTGAGCCTCAGGTCTTTGATTCTCAAATCTGTGTTCTTTTCCACTGTATCAAAAGGGATAGTTGTGAAAGCCAATTGAGAACATAACAGTGAAATAGTCTTGGAGGTGTACTATATAGATTAAAAAAAATTTAATTAGCTTGTCACAATATCCAATAATCTCCTAAAGGAGGAAAAATGGAAGGGAAAATTAGTATAAATATGCACATATCTACACACATATATCTATGGAAAGCATATTATATATAATATATAAGCAATTATATTTGTTAATATAAAACACATATACATTAAAACATATAATACGGTTTTCCTATCATTTGCAGAAGCTCACAATTGATTCCTGATTCATAAAATATTCAATTAGTAGAGACCTAAATGGTCAGCTAGTGACAAAAGAAATGTGATCTGTTGCCTACCAGCTCTGCAAATGCTCCTCACCCCCTAACCCCCGTTATCTGGTACAGTGAACTAAGCATTTGGAACTATAGGTGGGTGTATCAAGCCTTCCTTCTCAAGGGCAATTACTTCTGAAAATTGACTTACTGCTTATAAAACGATCTTAATTCCTGGTAAGAAAGATACTCAAATTGTTTTGTACCTGGAGCAAATGAAGTAGGCAGTTTGGAATGCTCAGTTTCATCTCCATGGGAGAGCAGTTCAATGTTTTACTTGGATGCAGCTGCTTTTCCCCATTATTTGTCTGTCAGTCAAAAAAGATTCCCTTGAGCTAAGCTTTTTTTCCCTAAATATTTCTAATCAGATTTTCCACCTTATGTAGATTACATATAAACATGATCCTTATCCTAATAATTAAAAATCTTTTCCCTGTATTCAACATGTAGTAGAGATAACTGTTTAGTAAACCTCCTTAAAGCAAAAGACAGAATGACAGTTGATTTGTTTGAATTTCTTGCAATATTAGATATAGCAAGAGTGAAAATAGACAGAAGACAGGGGTCTGAAAGTAAGAGCTGAAGATTTGAGAGTAGGTTTGGGTTCATGTCTCATTATCAGTATCACTGAGAATTGTTACTTTGGGTAAGTTTTTTTTCAGCTCCCTGATCTGCAATTTCTTTCTTCTTTTAAATGGTGAGGATAATATCAAGTAAGATCACTGTAAGAAATAAAGAAGAGTAGCTAAAATATAAAGAGCACTTAGTATGTACATATGTGGTATAATGTTAAGTCTTCACATGCATGTTTATCTTATCCACCACATCAACCCTATTAGGAAGGTCTAATAGTGATCTTAATTTTACAGATTAGTAAATTGAAACTTAGTTTAAAAATTTACAAAGAGCCGGAAGCTGTAGCTGTTCAAAGGAGTTTCACCATTGGAATCCTCCTCGTGTATGTTATACTTTAGTTAGTATTAGTGTATGTTTGCATGACTATGTGTGTATTTACATTTATATTTATATTTTAGATCTAATTTCCACATGGGAGGAAACATGCATCTTTTGTCTCTCTGAGACTGACTGATTTTACTTAACAGATCCATCCATTTCCCTGCAAATGACATAGCATCGTTCTTCCTAATAGACGTGTAAAATTCACTCTACATATCAATTGTCTTGATCCATTCATCCATTGAAGAGCATCTTGCCTGTTCCATAACTTGACTCTGGTGAATAGTGCAGCAGTGAGCATGGATATGCAAATGTCTTTACTGTGTCCTGCCTTGTAATCTTTTGGATAAATTTCCAAGAGTGGTATTGCTGGATCATAAGGTAAGTTCTGCTTAGTTTTTGCAAAATCTCCAAACTGTCCTCCATAATGGCTGCACCTTTTTACATTGCCACAAACAGCGTAATTGCGTTCCTTTCTCCCCACATCCCTGTCAGCATCTATTGTGTTTGAATTCTCGATAGCCTTTTTACTGGTTAAGATGGAATCTCAGTGTTGTTCGGATTTGCATTTCCTTTACAGGCAGAGATGTTGAACATTTCTTCATGAGTTTATTGGCCATATTTTACTTCTAGTTTTAATAAATCTCTTAACCTCTCTGCCCATTTATTAATTGTGCTATTGTCTCTTTGGGGGTTTGGTATCTTGAACTCTGTGTATAGTCTTGATATTAGACCCTAGTTAGACATATAACTTGCAAAGATCTTGTCCCATTCTGTAAGCGGTATTTTTAGCTTAGTAACTATGTTGTTTTCTGGGCAGAAACTTTTTAGCTTGATGAAATACCATTTACTCAGAAAGTTACTGCCAATGCCAATGTGTTCTAATGTTTCTTTTCCTCCTTCCTGTAATAGTTTTAAGGTTTCAGGTGTTGAGTTCTTTGACCTATTTTAAATTGATATTAGTACAAAGTGACAGACAGGGATCCAAGTTCAGTTTTCTGCATGTAGATATCCAGTTTTCCCAACACCATTTGTTGAAGAGGCTATCTTTTTTCCAACACATATTTTTGGTTCCCTTGTCAAATATTAGATGCTGTAGGTACAGGTTTATTTCTGGGTCTTCTAGTCTGTTCCACTGGTTATCAGGTCTATTTTGTTGCTGGTACCAAGCTGTTTTTCCCCCAACTGCTTCATTTTTTTCTGCCCAGAATTGCTTTGATTATTTGGGGCCTTTTGTGGTTACATATGAATTTTTGTATTGTTTCCTTTATTTCAGTAAGAAAGGCATTGGAGTTTGGTGAATATTGTATTGAATCCTGCTTTTGGCAGGATGGCCATTTTTGCAATATTAATTCTGATTCATGAATATGAGAGGTCTTTCCATTTCCTGGTGTCTTCAATTTTTTCATCAAAGTTTTTACAGTTTTTGTGTACAGTCTGCTTCCTTGGTTAGGTTTATTCCTAGGTACTTTTATTGGGAGGCTATTACAAATGGAATTGTTTTCCTGATTTTCCTCTCTATTTGGCTCATTGTTGAGATACAGAAAAGCAATTGCTTTTGTAGGTTGATATATATATATATGTATATATATATATAATACATGTATATGTTTTATATATATATATATATATATACAAAAGTATATGTTATATATATATATATATATATTTTTTTTCTTGGTCCTGTGGCTTGAACTCGGGGCTTGGGCTTGGTCCCTGAGCTTCTTTTGCTCAAAGCTAGTGCTCTACCACTTGAGTCAAAGCTCCACTTCTCTCTTTTTTTGTAATATATTGGAGATATGGGTCTCATGGATTTTTCTGCCTGGGCTGGTTTCAAACTGCAATCCTCAGATCTTAGCCTCCTGAGTAGCTAGGATTACAGGTATGAGCCACTGGTGCCCACCTTGTCAAAATTATTAGCTTTAGGAGCTCAGGGATAGAGTCTTTAGGGTCCTTCAGATATTGGGTCATATCACCTGCAAATAGGGTAGTTTGACTTCTTTCCCTATTTGGATCTCTTTTATGACTTTCTCTTGCCTTATTTTTCTGGCTAGGAATTCCAGAACTATATTGAAAAGGAATAGAGAGAGTAGTCATCTTTTTCTTATTCCTGATTTTAGGGGAACTGGTTTTAGTTTTTCACTGTTTAGTATGATATTGGTCATAAATAGCCTTTTTTTTTAGTTCAAGGTATGTTCCTTCTCTTCCTAAATTCTCTAGAGTTTTTATCATAAAAAGATGTTGAATTTTGTTGAAGGCTTTTTCTGCATTTATATAGAAAATGATGTGATTCTTGTCCTTGGTTCTGTTAATGTTACTGATTTATGTATGTTGAATGAGCCTTGCATCCTTGGAATGAAACCAACTTGGTCATGGTGTATGATGTTTTTTGTTAGTTGCTGAATTTGATTGGTGAGAATTTAAAAAATTACATCTTACGTTCTTCAAAGAATCAGTCTATATTTCTTTTTTGTTGAGCCTCTGGTTTGAGGATGAGTATAATACTGGCTTCATAGCAGAGATAAGGTATGTACCAACTTCAGAAAGCCTGTTAATGGAAGTTCATGTCTTTTTATTCTTTCCCCCATGTTGTTGCTTGTAACTTTTAAACTGTGGCACTCTAGCAACATCTTGGACCTTTAAGATGAGAGCCTCTGTTATCATCATAAAGATGATCAAGGAGTGGGCTTATTGGGGTCTTATTCAGAAATTGCTATGTCAGCCTTAAGCTATCCACCTCAGGGACTTTCTTATGTGAAAGAAAAATAGTGGTCTGTGTGTGTGTGTGTGTGTGTGTGTGTGTGTGTGTGTGTGTGTGTGTGTGTGTGTGTGTGTGTGTGTGTGTGTGTGTTTTGCCAGTCATGGGGCTTGAATTCTGGGCCTGGATGCTGTCCTTGAGCTCAGGGCTAGTGCTCTACCACTTCAGCAACAGTGCCACTTCTAGTTTTCTGGTGGTTTATTGGAGATAAGACTCTCATGGACTTTCTTTCCTGGGCTGGCTTTGAACTGTGATCCTCAAATCTCAGCCTCCTGAGTAGCTAGGATTACAGGTGTGAGCCACTGGCTCCTGGCGGTCAATGTTTTTAAGTTTGTTATTTTGGATCACATTTTTCAGCCAAATTTATGTCACATTTTATCTGATATAAGTGGGAGACTTTGGATTTGAGAAACGAAGACTTATTAAGCTGAAGAATTTATGAATGTGAGAAAGGGAGAGGGAAACTAATTAAGTGGAATTCTTTTATAAATATAGTTTTCTTGGGAGTAAGATTTTGAGTGTTAGCCAAAATAACATTTAGGCTTTGGAAATCAGATATACCTGAGGTGAAACTCAATGTCCTTAATATGTTATCAAGTTCTTTCATGGGTCTGCATTCAATTTCTTAATTTGTGAACAGGGGACAGTATTCTATGTTGCTTTTGTGAGGAAGTGAGAGAATATTTAACTGCTGTAGAGACCTTTAACTTTCCAGCCTCTTGGACACATTGGTCTTATTGTATCCAATTGTTACTATTATCACTATGTCTATATTGGCCATGCATTCTGGTATAGAAAATGGTTATTAGTGTTTGGGGCTTTGGATTATAATAAAAAAAATCTTTTACATGCTAATTAGCTTTAGGTGAGCTACTGTTTTGAGCCTCAGTGGCTGTACCTGTAAAGTGGGCATGATATCCCTGCTCAGTATTTGTGAATCTTATTTTTATTTTTAATATGTATTTTTTATTGTAAAGATATTGTACAGAAGAGTTACAGTTACATGAGGAAGGTAACAAATACATTTCCTATCAAGCATTATTAATCCCTCCTTTGGTTTTCCCTTCCCCCCTCCTCTCCCACAAAGTTGTAAAGTTGGTTTTCAACATAGTGTCTTGTTACATCTCATTTTACAATGGGTCAACCTGTATCCTTATTTCAGCTTCTTGTTATTTCCCTTCCCCTACCCAAATTAGAAAAATGTATATACAAGATGCAGGGCACCGGAATCAAATACAGTGAAAACAGGGGTTATACCATGGGGGAAGAACATACAAAAGAAACAAAAATCACATAGTACATTAAAAACAACAGCAAATCTCTTGTGTCCCTATCTTAGTATTTGTAAATCTTTTATGAGACTTAAAAGAGCTAGAGGTGAGAAAGGGAGAGTTTTGGGAGGGTGTGGCCAAATTCACATTAACTGTTGTGAATCTGCTAGTTCCTGGGATGCTTTGGACTTCTGCCTTGCCAATTTGACTATTGATAACAATTCCAGTCATTCCAGTCACTCTTCAGTTACTGCTTAGTTTGGTTAATTGGACAGTTGGTGAGATCCTGATACTGCATTGGTCTATTTATGAAAGAGAAAGTTGGGGAAAGCTGGGTGCTGGTGGCTCATTCCTATAATCATAACTACTGTATTCAGGAGGCTGAGATATGAGGATTGTGGTTCTAAGCCACTTTTTTGAAGCATGTAGTACTAAGGTTTTATTGATATTGGCTTGAATTATGAAGTAGTAACCTACTAGAAGGTTTATTTTATCTATCTATCTATCTATCTATCTATCTATCTATCTATCTATCTATCTATCTATCTATCTATCTATCTATCTATCTATCTATCTATGTATCTATGCTGGTCCTGGGGCTTGAACTCAGGGCCAGTGCACTGTCCCTGAGCCTTTTTGTGTTCATGAATAGTAATCTACCACTTCAGCCACAGTGCCACTTGTGGCTTTTTTGAGTAGTTTAGTGGAGATAAGAGTCCTGCCTGGGCTAGCTTTGAATAGCATATGATCCTCCGATTGTGGCCTCCTGAGTAGCTACGATTATGAGTTTGAGCCACTGGCACTTGGCCCTAGTAATTAAGTTTTGAAATCAGATTTTAAAGTCAAACATATTTTGACTTAACTTTAAATTTACTGCCTGACTCAATCATATTATAATTGGTGACCTCAAGGAAGTCTCTGGGCTGAGCTTTAGATTCCTCATCTAGGAAATAGAGATCATAATAATCACGTCTCTCTGTTGACATGAGAATAAGAGGTGGTGTTAGATATGGTACAGAATGCCATGTGTTGTATTTAATGTTATTTCCTGGTTTCCTCCCATGATCCAGCTTTCATTAGGACCCTGTATCTGATTTACCAAGAGTTAACCTGTGCTTTCAGCAGTAGTTTACATATAAAGAAAAACAAAACTTCCAGGAGGGATGTTGTTTCGATAGCAACCATTTGTTGAATTCTGGGAGCCTCAGAAATATGCCTGGAATTGAGATATAGATAGAAGGAGTGGGCAGACCATATAATCTACACTTGAGTGGCCACTGGAAGAAGTGATGACCTCTAGAATTTCCTAGAGTGTGGTACATTCAGGCCCGTAGGACCTTGTTGCCATAGGAGCTTGTTATTTAATAATTTAGGAGCTACTTCTTCTGCATTGTGAGTAATAAAGTTTGAGGTCTAGAAGAAACTTTATAGTACAGAATAGAAATGGGGCACTAATGGCAGGAGAGGATTTTCCAAGGGATTTCAGTTCCTCAGGTTCTGTAAATGTTTTTAGAGTTTAAGGTCATTTTATGACTTCGTTGTTTTGACAAATATTCCACTCGTGGAAAGCTCTGGCCAGGACTGAAGGATGCAGAAATGAAAGAAATAGGGTTGTTGCTATTCAGATACATCTAGTGGGGAAAGGGCCATATCTTAAGAGCAGTGGGAGCAATTATGAAAGGCCTTTAAAGAAGGGGAGAAGACATTAAGGTTAAGAACTAAAGTTTTGCAAGATGAAGAGATGGGGTAGAATGCACCAGGTAAAAGGAATAACATGCACAAAAACATAGAGGGAGGATAGAGAAACCTGGATGCTGACCTTAGAGTTTAGAATGTTTGGCTTGGTTGGAGAAGTGAATGAAAACATTGAGCAGTAATAGGTAAGTCCATAAAAGAAGTAAAACACACAGAAAGCATGGGGTTTGGGAATCTAGCTCTGTGAGTGCTTGCCTAGCATTTGCAAAGCCTGGGGTTTGATCCAAGAAAACAGATCACAAAAAGCCTTGACAAGGAATCCTATCCTTACTTTGTGGGCAATAGAATGAACTTTTCATGGTTTTGCTTTACACACACACACACACAGACATACAGACACACAGACTTCTTTTTGATAAAATATGATGGCTTTTAAATATGTCTGAGCTGAGGTACAATCCTATTTGTGCGTTCCTACATTGCTGGAATGACATACCACCATTGTACTCATTGGTTGAGATTGAGTCTCCGAGCCTTAAGAACACTCCTTTGCCCAGGCTGGTCTCATACTGCAAGCCTAGAACTCAGCCTCCCAAGTAGGTAGGATTATAGGCTTGAGCCACCAAGCCCAGCCTCTGGCCATAACATTTAATTTTCAATCAACTAGTTGGAAATCTCATTATCTTTTGGTTCCTTAAGGGCTTATTTTTGCATACCAAAGAGTTGGAATTATCTGGTAAGCTGACAAATTTGGGCTCAAAACTCACAAGACTAGATTCTCAGATCCCACCCTGGGCTGGTTACCAAGGTCTCTTGGCTACCAGCTGTTTTTTTCTGAAAACTTGCATAGGCATATTGAAGATGATCATGTTGTGCACAAATTGCCCTTCATTAAAAAAAAACCTTGAAAATAAGAACTGTTTGTTTCCATGGAAATGCAGCAGGCAAATTTAGCTTTGCAAAGAGATGCCCTTGAGTTTCTGCCTCAGCAGAGTTTTCCAGATGTTACCTCTTCACGAAGCAGATGTGACCTAGCACATCTTGCTGTCAGTTTCTACTTAAAAAGTGTAGTCACCTACTTTGTTCCCTCCCTTACCTTCCTCATAGCTGCTGACACTTAACCTCTGTTGTCTGCATCTTCTGTAGAAGTCCAGAGTACAGGGAGAAATAGAGCCATGGGAAAAGGTGATAGCCAGAGAGAATGGCAGATAACCTAGCGAAGTTGTTCATATGTAACCCTGGGGAGCCTGAGAGGGGCTTAGGGTACAGGTGAATGTGAATGGCAATGTCTTTGTATACTTGTCAGCTGCTGAGGATATGCTTACCTCCAAAGGGATCTGTGATCCTTATTTTTCAGACTTGGACTTAAAATGATAATACTCTTAGGAATACACACAGTAGCAAATCTAAGGAAACAAAGTCAGAATGGTTAACACTTTTTTTTCCAGGTGCAGGCTCTTTTGTCTCTAAGCAAGCAAGATTATTCTATCAGATTTGATGTCATTTGTATCCTGCTTGTTTTGTTGTTAGCAATTTCCCTACTCTATTCAATATTCTTCAAAAACACCATTTTAAGTAGCTGCATATGTAATTTTGTATTGGCTGTGTAGAGGGCAACTAGTCAAAAGACTTAACTCTCTCTTTCCTGCCTAGGCCTGTTAAGAAATGAAAAGCCAAAACTGTGTCCTCCAAAAGGAAAGAAACAAAGAAGTCTTGCTAGATTTAATGTAACAGACATAGTATGTTGGGGTAGGAGGCAGTAATGCTGGAGAGCCATGACCTGACTTCAGCCTCTGCTGCCTCCCATCCATCCCAGAGCCCTTTGCCCTCCTGGACATCACAGAGGAAAGGGAGATCCAGTCTCTCCTAGAAGACTCTAGCCTTTCAACTAGGCAGCTTCAAGGAAAACATTAACATTCCTATTTATGTATAGTAGAACATTCCTGTTTATAGCTAAACTAAGAGTTCATGTTAAAAGTGGCTGTTGCCCCAGCCCATTGGATAAAGTAGAACAGAGACAGAGACATTCTTCAGTGCTAGAATGATGGCTGTGTCTCTTAATGTGAAATGCTCCCAGCTTCCCACCTTCCCTGCTCTCAGCACAGGTCTGCTTACCATCCCACCGCTGGGCCTTTTTAATGGAGAATGTGAAGGAAAGAGGGGCATTCAAATATGTGTGGTGAATAGGTCCTTAGGAATTGGTGGTAGTGGGAGCAGCAAGGGTAAAGGAAATAAAAGGGACTGGCCACAAGACAGTAGGGTAGTAGACAGACGATAGTGAAAGAGGATTGAAAAAAAAGAATCCTTGGACTCTGGTTTTTGTTTTCCCTTTGTTGTTTATGAGATGCACCAGTAAGAGACATGATTATTCTGAAGTTATTTTTAACAGCTTGGACTATTTGTTCACAACATATTGCTAGGATTGAACACATGGTATTTTATAAATATTAAAATTCCAAAGAGGGGGCAGGGAGGTCCAGGACCAGTTAATGAGTAGAGTCAGGAAAATGTTTTACCACTTGAGCCATGCCCCTGGGACTGGCTAGTTTGTTATTCTTACAGGCTCTGGACAAAGATACCCAATACTTACAAGTCTTCCATTGGCTGGAGTACAGGAATGAGTGTATTTGTTAGCTAGTGAAGTGTGAAGATACAAGACCATTGGCTTCATTATGGCTTGACCCATGACTTTACTTTCATGACTTCCTATAAGTGAAGCCCCTTCCTCAAACAATGTTAGTTAGTATCTATATTTAAAACTCAGGAATATGCTAGTGCTGGTAGTAATGTGATACCAAAACAGCATATACCAGGCAATTCAGGAGACTAGGATAATAGAAAAGCTCCAAAGGTGTGTAAAATGAGTTCATGCCTCTCTGAGATGATGGGAGACACTCAAGAATAGGCCTAGTGAAATATCTAAGAACTTTTCAGTGTCAACACTGTACATGATGATTTTAATGAGAGAAATTTCTAGACAACAGTACTAAGTCGAGCTATCATAAAGTCTCTATTGTGACCAAATTTTGATTTTATTCAGCAAGTCTCTCTTTCTGGTGCTGGTACCCACATAACTATGTTATGGCTGGGCTGGGCTCATTCACTGTATCAAGGGACAAATAAATATGTATCATAGTGGTCCTTTAGAAGAAGGCCGAGATGGCTGTATATGTAGAGGATTGACTACTCCACTGTGCAGGTATTGTAGAGTTCAATTATTTCCTTTTTTTCCTTTTTTTATTTTTGTTTGGTCATGGGTCTTGAACTCTGGGCCTGGGTGCCATACCTCAGCTCTTCAGCTCAAGGCTAGTGCTCTACCCCTTGGGCCACAGCGCCACTTGCTTATTCATTTCTTTCTTAATACATTTCTGATTGTTATAAAGATGATGTACAGAGGAGTCACAGTTATATGTCAGGTAAAGAGTACATTTCTTTTTGGAAAATATCACCCCCTTCCCTCGCGCTCTCCCAGATTTTTCTTCCCATCCCCACCCACAAGTCATATAGTTCATTTTCAACGGTATGTCCAGTGAGTACCACTATGGCATTTGTTCACCCTTTGTCCCTCCATTTCTGTGCCACCCCTTACATTCCCAAAGGCATATCAATGAACAATCAGAACAAAAAGGAAAGAAAACAAAACAAAAATGGCAACAAAGAAAAAACTTCTTGCTTTCATTTCCTGAAGTTCATTTTGATAAATATTATTTTGTATGATCAGATCAGATACATGTAGGCAATGCACCTTTCTGTTCCTTTCCAAAGAGTATCCTCCTTTGGTCTCACTGTGTGAGAATGTTTAGAGACATGTATAATTTATTATGTCTGGGTATTTTAGATCAGCTTCTGTGTTTGAGAGAGAACGTGCACAGTTTGTCCCTCTGAGTTGGGCTGAGTTGGGAAATGGGGTCCACCCATTTCCCTGTAAGTGTATTTTGAGACAATTCTTTGTTGCTTCTAATTTGCCACTAGAAGAAAATATTATTGTGGACATCATCTGTAAGTCTTAGACTGAACTTTATAAAGGATAACTTAAATGCTGATTCTCATCAACTTTTCTGTTACAACCTTTTTTTCCCCCCTTCTTTTTCTTTGTGCTGGTCCTGGGGCTTGAACTTGGGGCCTGGGCACTATCTCTTAGAGTTTTTTTGTTCAAGGCTGATGTCCTACCTCTTGAGCCACAGCTCCACTTCGGGTTTTTTTGGTGGTTCACTGGAAATAAGAGTCTCATGGACTTCTCTGTTTTGAACCACAGTCCTCGATCTTAGTCTCCTGTGTAGCCAGGATTACAAGCATGAGCCACTGGCACCTGGCTATATTACAACACTTTTAAATAGAGATGATTTTCCCTCCCATTCACACTAGGTGTGAACGGATACAATACTTTCTGAATTATACAGATCAAGGGCAAAAATGTCCCCTTATGCGTGCCCTCTACCATGGTGGAGTCTCTTGGCACTCCAATAATTTCCAAAATCATTTTGACAAAGCTATTCTTCAGACTCTTGTGTGGTATCCAAAAAAAAAAAAAATCTAGCCCTTGATATGTGCAAGTTATCTAACCAGTTCTTGGCTGTAAGTTTTAAAATTTCCTCCTTGTGGTAGATCTAGCACTGTTTAGTCTAATCTGATATTATCATCTTGGCTTCTCATTTTTTAAAAACACTGTTTTATATTGTTTTATCTTGGTGATATAGTAATATATGTAAAGCTCCTGGCGCATCAAGGAACTCAGAAATGATTACTTCTCCTCCTAACTCCACCCTTTTAAAGATTGTATAATAAACAATGCTAGGCATTGAGGGGAAATAAAAATACATCTATCCGATAGATATTGATTATTTTTATGAGAGCTCCTGTTCTATAGTTTGTCATCTTATGCAGACATATTTTCCTCTGTTAGCAATATTATATTGTACCCTGATCTATAGTTTTATTTATATGCTTCTACTTTGGATAGGGGATTCCTGAGAGAGCAATATTCACCATAAATATAAAATAAATTATTGTTGAGTTGCAAAGTAATAATGGAAAATATTGAGTTTCTATTGTGTCTGATACAGCACTGCATTTCCAGGTTGCATAGCTTCTAATTGTTCCCAGACTCACTGTGTACCTTACATACTCTACGCTGTTCCTGGACCTGACCTGTGTGTGTGTTGGCTTTCTGATATTGGTTTGGTTTGACATTGGAAGGAAATAGTAAAGGGAAGCTGTAGGAGAGGAGACTGAGGACAGGGCTATTATTCCTATGGTTCACTTCTGGCTGGTGGTGTTCGTTTTTTTTTTTTTTTTTGGTCAGTTGAGGGGCTTGAACTCTGGGCCTGGGCACTGTCCTCAGCTCTTCAGCTTAAGGCAAGCACTCTACCATTTGAGCCATAGCATCACTTCCAGTTTTTTTTTAAATTTTTTTAAAATTTTTTTTTTATTTTTTAATCTTTTTTTTTTAAATTGTATTTTATTTTATTTGTGAACATACTGTACAGAGGGGTTACAATTGCATGGGCAGGATAATGCGTACATTTCTTACCAAGCATTGCAGCCTCCTCCTTTGTTTACCCTTCACATCCCTTCCCAGCCTCCCCCCTCCCCCCCCCCCCCCCCCCCGATTACTTCCAGTTTTTTGAGTGTTTTATTTGAGATAAGTTTCTCGCAGACTTTCCTGCCTGGGCTGGCTTTGAACCATGATCTTCAGATCTCAGCCTCCTGAGTAGCTAGGATTACAGGTGTGAGCCATCGGCGCCCAGTGCTGGTGATATTTTTGACTCCGAAATTTATAGCATCTGTCACAATGACCTTTTTTTTTTTTAATTCCAACTTTCTTCTTCCAGTTTCTTGTAACTGCCCCTTCATCAACATAGCCATGCTAACTTTCATGGGTACTGCAGGATCCTTTATGGTATACTCACAGCTGATCCTGCAGGTAAATGTTTTAGTAACTTGTTTTGGAGGTAGAAGTGGGGAGAGCTCTGATTTGTAACATTTGTCACTTTCTGGGATAGATTTCAGAGGTGCTGGTGGGATGTCATTCAGCATAAAGTTAAGAAATAGACATGGCATTCCACTTACAAAATATTCCTACTAGAGCTAAAATAGATTTGGAGTACTCTGGTGAGTGTATATAATAGTAAAATGAAATAAAATAATTACCATGCTTTTAATGTAACAATTCTCTGAAGATTTTTTAAATTTCATTTTATTAAAGTCTGCAGAACTTAATTTTGAGAGATACTTATATTTAATAACATGTACAAAAATGTCTGAGAATGTAGCCAGGAGTTGAAATGCTAGCTAGTTTGGAGGCTGAGATCTGAGGATCATGGTTCAATATCCACCAAATAGTTGGAAATGGTGCTGTGGCTTAAATGGTAGTGCCTTGAGAAAAAAAGCTCAGGGATAGTGCCCAGGTCCTGAGTTCAAGCCCAAGGACTGGGGCTTTTTGTACATATACAAAAAAAGTTTAAGAATGTAATATTCAGCTCTTGTGAGCTGGCTCCAACGTGCCCCTCAATGGCTCCTTACTTTTATCTTTGCAAGTCTTTCCAGAGATACTGTAATATGAGTGCATGGTTATTTGTTGTCAGTTGTGAGGCTTGAACTCTAGGCCTGGGCGCTGTCCCTGAGCTCTTTAGCTCAAGGGTAGCGCTCTACCACTTGAGCTACAGTGCCATTTCCAGCCTTTTCTGTTTATGTGGTGCTGAGGAATCGAACCCAGAGCCTCATGCATGCAAGGCAAACACTCTACCACTGATCCACCTTCCCAGCCTTATGAAAATTTATTATGGGTCACAAATGTAGTAAGAACTGGAGTTAAACTATAAACCCAAATGAACTTCTGTGTTAAAAGGAATCACAGTTAAGTGGAACAACTGTTCAAATGGAGATTGAAGGATAGAGAAGGAAAAACCTGGCAATCAGGCAGGGTGTGGCAGTTTTCTGGGGAGAGTTAGGCATATCAGTGGAGTTCATGGCATTCATTCATAGTGGGAAGTTAAGAGCCAAAACTTAGGGTATAGATTAGCATGTATGTTTGCCAATGCTACCTCCTAGGTCCAATCTCTAGCAACAAACAGAGAAGTAGTAAAGCAAATAAAACCAGTGAAGTGAAGATTTACAGGTTGTTTGCAATTTGAATATGCAGGGGGGTTAAACCAACCAAACAAACAAAAGTTCTTAAGGCTTATTCAAGAAAACTTTCTTAAATAGGAAATGCAAACACAAATACTAAACCATAAATGTCAGTACTCTAAACCATAAATGTCAATCTCTAGTATTTGAGTCTGGAGAAATGTAGTCATTGAGATGCTGAAATGTGAACTTTTATTTTTGGAGATGATGATTCTTTGATTTTTGAGGCAAGGTCTTCCTCCTTTGCAAGCTAGATTGTCTTTTTTTTATTTAATTTAATTTTATTTGTGAACATACTGTACAGAGGAGTTACAATTACATGGGCAGGATTATGTGTACATTTCTTACCAAGCATTGCAGCCTCCTCCTTTGTTTACCCTTCACATCCCTTCCCAGCCTCCCCCCTGCCCCCCAATCCCAATCCTTCTCCTTCCCCCCCTTCCCCCCCCCCCCCCCCCCCCGGCGCACCGACGTTGTAAAGCTCGTTTTGGACATGACAACTTGTACTTCTCATTGTTGCAACAGGTCCACCTGTATCCTTAAACAACTGGTTTTTCCCCATCTCCTCCACAAGTTATACTGACATCAAATATAGTGAAAGCAGGGGTTATACTGTGGGGGAGGGACATACAAAGCAACAAAGAGATAATCTTATAAATGCGTTAGAAACACATGCATGAAAGAAAAAAACATTAAAATACACATCTAAGGGTTCATTTTCCTGACATCACATTATCTGACCTTTTCCGCTTGACTCATACATATACTAGATATTACAAATAAGGGAAACCATGGGACCTATGTTTCTTTGGGCCTGGCTTACTTCACTTAATATAATTTTTTCCAAGCCTTTCCATTTCCTAACAAATGGGGCAATGTCATTCTTTCTGATGGAGGCATAGAATTCCATTGTATATATATACCACATTTTCTTGATCCATTCATCTACTGAGGGGCATCTGGGTTGGTTCCATATCTTAGCTATGGTAAGTAATGCTGCAATAAACATAGTTGTGCTGGTAGCTTTAGTGTGGTCTTGTTTGTAAACATTTGGGTAAATGCCCAAAAGTGGGATTGCTGGGTCATAGGGGAGTTCTATGTGAAGTCTTTTGAGGAACCTCCATACTGCTTTCCAAAGTGGTTGAACAAGTTTACATTCCCACCAACAATGAAGTAAGGTTCCTTTCTGTCCACATCCCCTCCAGCATCTGTTGTTGTTAGAGTTCTTGATTTTTGCCATTCTAACTGGAGTGAGGTGATATCTCAATGTTGTTTTGATTTGCATTTCTTTTATGGCTAGGGATGTTGAACATTTCTTCATGTGTCTATTGGACATCCTTCTTTCTTCTTCAGAGAAGTTTCTCTTTAAGTCTTTTGCCCACTTATTTATTGGGCAGTTGTTTCTTTGAGGATTTGTTGTTGGGGGGTTTAATTTTTTGAGTTCCAAGTATATTTTAGATATGAGACCCTTGTCCGTTGTATAGCTAGTAAAGATCTTCTCCCAATCTGTGGGCTTTCTATTGATCTTGCTAGCTATGTCATTTGCCCTGCAGAAGCTCTGCAACTTTATGCAATCCCATTTGTTCAACCTTTCTTTGATTTGTTGTGTTTCTGGGTCTCTATTCAGAAAATTTCGGCCTGAGCCAAGGAGACCTAGGGTTTCTCCTATTCCATCCTGTAATGTTTTCAGAGTGTCTGCTTTGAGTTCAAGGTCTTTGATCCATTTGGAGTTGATTCTGGTGCAGGGTGATATATAAGGATCTAGCTTTAGTTTTCTACATGTAGTTAACCAATTTTGCCAGCACCATTTACTGAAGAGGTTGTCTTTCTTCCATTCTATTGTTTTAGCTCCCTTATCGAAGATTAGATGGCTATAGGTCTGTAGGTTCATTTCTGGGTTTTCAATTCTATTCCATTGGTCCTGAGGTCTGTTCTTATGCCAATACCAAGCTGTTTTGATTACTATGTGCAAGCTAGATTGTCTTGAAACTCACTATGTACCCAAGTTGGCCTCCAGCTCATGATTCTCCTGTTTCCTGTGGGGCTTGTAGGTGTGTACCTCCTTGCTTAGAAGTACTTTGAAAATCTTTGGTTCTCAAAAAAAAAAACAAACTTTAAAGCCACTGTTTGACTGATCACCAGGGACTTTTCTATACTCTGATTATTGATTTCAGTTTTTTTTCTTAAATGATACTTACCTAGCCTTTTACGATCAACTATGGAATAAGTGTTAGATGGATCCCAATGGCAGACTGATCACATACATTCATGAGCCGCAGACCTATAGACTGCTTCTCTACCATCCATGAATATGGGGGTCTTCTCATTTGAGTGATACATGCATGCACACACACATACACACACACACATATTTCCCAATGGAGAGTAAGGGGGCATTTTAGTAGGTGATTCCTGGGGGAAGGAAACTGTCTATAAAGTTTTAAACTTCAGTATTCTCTAGACCTTAGGGGTCACTTCTTTAGGGATCACCATTAGTAATGATAAAGGACCATAAATATTTTCTAGTGATAGTTATAGTGATAGTGACTTTCCTTGTGGTAGAGTTCTGAACATGTTACTGCTTTCAGAATTTGAAGTCTGTACTGCCTCTGGGAGACAGAAGTTAACAAGGAAGTTGGGTGTTGGAAGTCTGTACTGCTTCTGGGAGACAGAAGTTAACAAGGAAGTTGGGTGCTGGTGGCTCATACCTGTAATCTGAGGTACTTATGAGTAGGAGGCTGAGATCTGAGGTTCAGGTTCAAAGCCAGCTCAGGCAGGCAAGTTGGTGACATACTTTTCTCCAATTAAACACCAGAAAGCCGTAAGTGGAGTTGTGGCTCAAAGTGGTAGAATGCTAGCTTTGAGCTGAAAAGCTCAGGCACAGTGCCTGGGTCCCCTCCATGCCACTTCCAACAACAACAAAAAAGTTACAAGGAAACAGGCTTATTCAAATCTGTCCCTGAAGAAGAAAGGAGTCTTTCTCCATTTCAAATCTCTGGGAGTTTTAGGGCACAAAAAGCTATTATGAATGAAAATGAGAATGACAGAGAATGCATAGTAAAGAAAATGAAACCCACTATTCATGGCTTTCTATATCTTTAATCAATGAGGATATAAACTTAGGTTGGTGAATGAATTTACCTAAGATAGTAAATGGAACTGGGATTTGAATTCTGCATGGCAGATACTAGAAAAGGAGCTCATTCTTTTACTTAACTGTTGCAATGAGGGAAAGGGTACTTTATATGAACCATAGAAATGATGAGAGAACCCTCAGTGGGAAGAAATAATAAACAAAAATAAATAAAACTAGCCAAATACTGGTGGCTCATACTTGCAATCCTAGGTATCCGGGAGGCTAATATGGTTGTGGTTTGAAGCCAGTTCAGACAGGAAAGACTATGAGACTCATCTCCAATTAACCACTAAAAAGCCAGAAGTAGAGCTGTGGCTCAAGTGGTTGAGCTAGGATTCAAGTGGAGGGCACCTAGACTCCGAGTTCAAGCCCCAGGACTGGTACACAATAAATAAAAGAAAGAAGTGAATGAATAAATAAAACTATAATTATGAGTGAGATTGAATGAAATCAATGAAATTGCTTCAAGTGATTAAAACAAACCTATCCTTATACCTGGAACAGTTGCACTGAAGAAGAGGCAGCATGCAATGTGTGGAATTAAATGAGTAAGGCTTGGTCCTAACGAATTCGATGATCTTAGGCAATTTCTCAACTGAAGCTGTCTATACAAGAAAAGAAAGAGATGTTCTAAGTTGACTCTTTCGTGGAACATAAAATCTGTAGCATAATATATAGCTATTAAGCCATTCCAAAATTCAGTGACTTAAAATATCAATTTCATAAGTTTTTGTTGGCTGCTAGGTCTCAAATATGTAATTTTCTGCTCCATGTCATGTTTTCTAACTCAATGAATTGGGAAATTAGTTGGAACACGAATATCCCAAGAAGTCTCCATTTATGTGTTGGGCACCTCAACTAGAATGACTAGAATAGCTAGGGATAGCTAGACCTTGCTCTAATAGGGTGAATTGATTTCTTACTTAATTTCTGGTTTGTAAGAGAGTAAAGATTTTCACAGGCTTCTTAGGAGCTACACCTAGAACAAGTATAGCATCATCCATACCACATAATTGTGGGCCAGGTGAATCCCAAGGCTAGAGTAGAATCAGAGAAAGGGGAAAATAGACTCTCCGGTGATGAGAGGCATAGCATGTGTAAGTAGGGATAGGAAGAACTGGTGTGGTCCACCCATGAGACAGTCTATTGCACATAGTATGAACAAAAAGTTCTTTTGTCTTATAACTTTGGGAAATGTGTTTAAATATCATGAAAATGTTTCTTAACAGTAGAGCTTACCAGCATGTTGTCAAAAACATTAAAATGATATGAAGTAGGTAGCATGTATAAAAGGACATAAAATGAAAATATAATTACTGCTTTCTAGACTATTACCAATCTTCTATACAGACTAATATGAGAACAGGAGACAAAAAATGTATCCATCCTACCAGGATACCTCTGGGATTAAGGTGGTTACCATGACAGTGGTAGTGAGTGAGAGACAATCATTAAACAGTCATTTAAACAAAACCCCCATTTTAAAGCATAAATTGAAATTTTTAGACCTGTTGCTTAGGACCAAAAATCTCTCCCATTGCTAATTAAGATTCTTTTTTTGCCTTCAGAATCAGGTTTTTAGTGAGCTGTAATTAGTTCTGGGAAGATAATAAAATCTAGGATTACTTTTCAGTTATTGGTTTGATATTAAGCAGCTGGCACTGTTTTCTTGACTCTGTGGTCATCTCAAAAGCACAAAATGACTGACCGTGGTGACAGATGACTTGGAGAAAGGAAGCATATGTAGGAAGCTTTAGATGGCAATAAACAACAACAACAACAAACCCCAATCCAGACTGGTTTTAAATAATCTGGTTTTTGAATTCCTATTTATCTGCTTACTTCTTGGGAAGTCCTTGTGGGAAGTGACATAACCTCTTTCATCCTGAGTTTACAGTTATCCCTTGCTATATCGCTGTTCACTTATTGTGGCTTCACTGTATCATGGGTTTCTTATTAACTCCTAAACAATCCTTCACCAATTGCGGGAGTTATGTTCCAGAGACCCCTGCAAGAGGTGAAAATCCATGAAGCAACAATAAATGAACTGCGCTACAGCGAGGGATGACTAACGCTGCTACTTTGTGGATTTTTACCAATCACAGGGTCTCTGGAACGTAACTCCCGTGGTAGGTGAGGGACCACTGTATTCTACAAAATACCTAATCTTATAAGAGTTTTGGAAAAGCTAATTATAATCTATGCTTACCATTTTGTCCTAAGTACTTACTCAAAAAATATTATTAAATCCCTAGTGAGTGACAGGCAGCGCATTATGTACAGGGGATACTATCTGGAAAGGAAATTAACCACACACAAGAAAACTAACAGCCAAATTTCAATTCTTAAGTTTCTGGAAATAATTGCAAACTTGGGTCAATGCCCTAATATAAATGTCAGAATATTCAATAACAGTGGAACACAATATCTTATCCTAGATTGTAAAAAGAATGTCTCTCTGAGTTGCTCTTTAAAATGAAATAGGAAGGCTGAGAGGGATAGGAGGAGCAAGCAAGCAGGGCAGTCTAGTCAGGGGAAGAAGAGCACATGCAAGTTTCTAACATGACAGTCTAGTGTGTTGAGAATCTGTCCAACTGACATGGAGTGGGAAAAGCTGGAGAGGCAGGCATGGAAGGATCATGTAAGACCTGAGTAGGGAATTTCAACTTTATGTGGAATAGGGAGTAGAATGTTGGGTTCTGAGGAAAACACAGTCCAGTGTAATGCTGCAAAATCACTCTGGCTCCCTGTAGAATGGACTGCATGGGAGCAAGAACAGAGAAAACAGAGCCTGCAAAGGAGACACTACACAGTAATCTCACCTTATTTGTGGATTTATCACATGAAATTTTGACCAAGCATTGTCCAGAAATAGCTAAAACAAAAAAGGAGGTTCGATTCAACATACCCATTTATGAGTATAATGCAACTTGATAAATGTCACCCCTTCCATCATTCTCATTTCTCATCACACCATTCATCTCATCAAGGAGACTTGAGTATTATGATTATATTTTCCCACCCTTTCTCCATCCATCTGCTCCTTACTTGACCACCTCACCTTCTGGGAACACTTGTTTCAGCTTCCTGGTATTCATTTTGTTATGAAAGTTGTTCAAAGGAGTTATATCATTGCAATCTTCCCTTGTGAAAACCATGTCAATAAGTTCGTGTATAAATAGACATGACCATGTATGTGTTTCCATAAATAGTTTTAAAAAGTTAAATGCAGCGTGTACATCACACAGGTCAGTTCCTGGGGAAAAACTCTAAAGTCAGTCCTGGGTTATAGTTAGTTGTGTTTAAATCTTTCATCTGTTGTATGTTTTTCTACCCTTAACTTTGTGAACATTTGTCTCCTCAAAAAGCAAATAGAGTCCCCAAACCAAAAGTTTATATGTTTAATTAAAGTAAGAATTTGAGATTTGTTGAAAGACAACATGTCTCGGATTGGAGGCATGACTCATTTGGTAGAGCACTAGTCAGTGAGTAAAAGTGGCAGGTACCAAATTTGAGGAAAGAACAGCAGCCTGGTTTTAGTGGAAGTTGGGCAGTATTACAGAAACAATGAATTGGGTACCTGCAGCACAGTACTGAACCATATGCCTCCTGAGCATCTGCAGCTTTTCCTCAATGACAGTCTCCTTGGAAACATGTACTGTACTTGTAGACACCAAGGTATATAGACAGGGTATATAGAAGTTCAGGGTATTATAGAAGGGTATATAGAAGTTCAGAATAGAGCTGATTGGGGCTTACAGGGTCATGCTACTGGCAATAAAAAAACCCACAAATCAACAAATCCTTGCAGTTGAACTTCCAAGACTTGCTGATGGAAAGGATATGAGGAGCGAGGGGAACAAAGGTCTCAAAGTGAACTTACCTGGGTTTTGGCATGGAGATCGTGTGCTCAGAGATTCTATTTACAGAGTAGAAGGAAACTAGAGAAAGAGCAATTTTGGGCTGTGAGTCAGGAGAGCTTAAGACTGTCAGCTTGGTGATGCTAAGTTTGAGAGATAACCAGTTTGAGGTGCCATGTAATATGAGATGACATCACACACGAGGTCTCATTTGGAATCATGTACTTAAAGTCATCGTGGTAGATCAGAGAGAGAAGAGAAAGTAAGACTTGAATAAGGTGGAACAAAGAGCCAACAGGAAGATAAATGACAGGTGGAATGGGAACAAAAATAGAGTAATAGGATGTTTAAGAAGCAGAGCAGGAGGGAAAGTGTCTCACAGAGACCTACTTGAATGCAGAGAACTTGAACACACCTGAGGTCTGTTCACTGGATTTGGCAACATATGTATTGTGGGGCAGGATCTAGATGAATGGAAGAACAGGAAACAAGAAATCGAAAATGATTCACTATGGTAGCTCCTTTGAGAAATTACATTCAAAAAGAGAAATAGAGGTGTATTATAAGGATATAGAAGATCAAGTCCAGCACAGATTACTGGTTGCCTATCTAATGCCCATCCTTCCCTTCTTTCTTATCACCCTTTTTTGAGGGCTCCAAAATGTTTAGATAAAAAACTGTATTTCAAACTGGGCACTGGTGGCACACACCTGTAATCCTTGCCACTCAGGAGGCTGAGATCTGAGGTTTATGGGACAATGCCAGCCTGGGCAGAAAAACCTATGTTTATCTCCAATTAAACACAAAGAAGCTGGAAGTTGAGCTGTAGCTCTAGTGATAGAGCACTAGCCTTGAGCATTAAAGTCCAGGACAGTACCCAGATGCTCAGTTCAAGTCCCAGGACTAGCACAAAAACAAAACAAAACTCTATTCCTCAGCCTATGAAATGGAAAGTCACTAGGCTGAATTTCTATAAGAGCTCTATTGAAGGAACTGACTTCAGCTGTTAGTTTCATTTGTCCTGCCTAGATTATGGGTCAGAGTAGAGACTACAGTAGGAGCCGAATTGCAACCCTGACAACACACTGGAAATACTTCTGTTATGATAAAGAGAACTAGAAAGACTGGACAAGAGACTAGAGCATGAGGAAAATTTTTAGAATCAGGAAACGCTAAAGATTTCAAGATTGCAACTTGTGACAGGGCTAAAGAGATCCTGAGTATGCTGACTGGGGCTTTGTGGGCTACTGACACCTACTAGTGCGTTGTTAATTTGATAATCTAGAATAAAAGGACAGAATTCCTCAATACACTTTACCAAGACTGAGGAAACTTCTTCCTGAAGAAAACGTTTCCTTCCTCATGAACCAGAGTCTCCCATCTCTTCCTTTATAACTAAATTAATACCCTATGCTGCATGCTGCCAGAGTGACATTCTCAAGTGTAAATCTGACTTTCAAGGCACTGAGTAGCTCATCAGTCATAATAATGAAACATCATTTGTTTTGCATTTAAAGAAGTCATTTCTGGTTTTTCTTTCAAGATTTCTATTCTTCTTACCAAGTATTCTGCATGCATGTTATGCGTGGCTATCAACTCATCTGTAATGTTGCCTTTGTATTTCCTACCTTTGGACTTTTCTTTATGGGACTTTTCTTTTTCTGAGATCAGCCTTTTTTCCCCCACTACCTTTCAAAGTATAGTGCAAATGACAAGCTTTCTTGATGCATTTAGTGAGAATTAATTGCTCTTTTCTTTGTCCTTACAACTTCAGCTATTTTCTTCCCTTAACATAGCATTTCCTTTCCCTCCAGATGCAAATTTTGAGGGTAGGAGCCATCACTGATTCCAACTTCATAATCTTACTCCTCTTCACTGTCAAAAGTCCCCCTAAATTAGTTAAATGAGAAGGCAGTTGCAAGATGGTATCTCCACATGGGATCACCTAGTTGAGTAACTGCTGAGGCACCAAATTCCCTTCCTAAGAATTAAGGTGGACTATGGAGTTGATTTTTAACAGTGGAGTTAAATGCCACCTTTCACCAAATAGATCTAACAAACTTCTGCAGAAGATGCCATTCAAGAGCTACCAATTGCACATTTTTATGATCAGTACATGGAGCATTTTCCTGGATTTATCATATTGTAGATCATAAAACAGGTCTTAACAAACTGGAAAAGTTTGGGATCATAGTGAATAGATTCTTACCTTGCTTTAAACATTACTCATTGTAAATACTACATTCCACTAATATGAATACATTTTATCTATTTATGTATCTGTTAAAAAATAAAACACTTGTTCAATCAATGAAATGCTGTTTCCCCAATCAGTCTGTTTCCTATAGAGAAAGCTGTCCACTTATGCTGTGTTTGTGTATTCTTCTGTCTTTCCCTCTGTTTTACTAAGAGCAACTCACATCCTTCAGGACTTGTTCCCTCTTCCCATTTTTACCAGTTATTGTAGCAACTCCGTCAGCTTTGATTTGTCCAAGGGTCTTTCTTGACACTGATTTTTCTGGCCTAGGCTACAGTTTCTTGGTAGAGGTACCCATCAATAATTATATGTCAGTACATACTCAGAGTTAGTCCCTTGTGATGCTTTCAAACATTCTCTTTAAGTAAAGCTTGATCTCCTTGGATGATAATTATGTCCCTTAGATTTCTGACTACAGTTCTGCTTTGCGCTGACATAAAGATCAGGTGAAAGGCACAGGAGGTGGCAGGATGTAGTCTTTGGTCAGCAGGAAGGAATGAGGTCTTGGGCTTCCTATGCTATCGACAGACCATTGTGGATTTGTAACATTTTTGTTTGTTTGTTTTCACGTCCCTTGAGGGATGTTTGTCTAGCTGGTATTTGTGTTTGAAATCAAAACTAGTGTTGCCTGCCTCTGTTTTCTCATTGCTTGGTAGAGATTGCAGGGCTCCTTGTGCCAATTTCACTTCATCCTGTTGCCTTTAAAACCTCCACTGAGCCTCTGCATGTCTTCTACTGGGCTCAGGCTGGGAGTAGGATGGACTCTGGGATAGAGTCCATCTTCTCTGAGTCACCCATGGTCATGGTAGACCTTTGGTTGGAATGCAGGATATCATTCAGCCTCTTCTACTTTCTTTTCCCAGGGCACAATGCAAATCTGGATTTAACAGATGGCAGAGAGCTGGAGAGCAGAGCTCTGGCTGTCTTCCTGCCCTGTTATATCACTACCTTCACTTGGATATAACTAGACCCTGAATTCGTATAGACATGGTCATATATTTGGCTCACAAAGTGACATCCTTCTAAAGTTCCAAAGAGGGGTTAGGATCCCTCTGTCCTAATTGTTTAACTTGTCAGGGTTTAAACCCAGGGAGAGAAAGTGGAATATTCTTTTACTACCATCTCTCTACTTGTGTTCCTTCTCTCCTGTTTCCAGTAGCCTTTGGTTATAATGGATGGACCTTTAAATTTTATTTTCTGTTCTTTTCCTGTAATTTTACAATTTTCATTATACTACGAAGAAAAAATTCTGTAGCAGCCTGATATTAAGGTAGATAAATTTAAACTTTAAAACTTATTCTAAACTAGCTTTAAAATGTCACTATTTGAGCCACGTGCCAGATGCTCACATCTGTAATTCTAGCTACTTGGGAGGCTGAGAACAGGAGGATTTCAGTTCAAGGACATCCTAAGGAGAAAAGTCTAAGACTCCATCTCACTGAAGGAAGTTGAGCATGGTGGTGTCTGCATGTAATCTCCACTTTGATGGGAAGACTAAAAAGTTAGATTGCAGTCAAGGGGTATTGCCTGTGCAAGACATGTATCTCTATCTAAAAATCACTGCTCAAAATTAAGTAGATCATCTGCCTAGCAAGTGCCAAGTCTTGAGTTCAAACGTTAGCACTAGAAAAATGTCAGCAGCCATTATCTTTGTTCATTCCTTCTTTCACAACTTAATCTCTGTAGTACTCATTTTATACCTACTGCCAAGAAAAGTGGGTTACTCAGAAAAATCTCTCTGTTGTGTGAAATTATATTTGTTGCCCCTTACATCCATTACTCATTGTTTTTTCCATGTTTCAGATTTGTGGAAGAATTATGATTAAGGTGTTTGCCATGAAGTTTGGAAAGAAGAAACAAGAGCTTGAGGTGAACAAGAGACTATTAACTACTAAAATGTGAGATCTTTGAAAGCTTTCATTTTACAAGATTTTCTTGAGTAGAGGATTTCACCCTATATCACTTAGCCAGGGAGAGGAGCGCTGAAAAACAAGCAAATTGGTGGGACTGTGCCAAAGGAACATGGTAGTCGGCTGAAAAATTTCTCAGTAACCAAAGCTGAAGTAATCTGAGCCCGCAAATAAATAAAGCAGTATTAAACTATAACTCAAATTATAAAACTAACATCTATGGGTCCCTACTGTTAGAAACAAATAAGAAATACTAGAAAATAGAAAAATCTCCCATGTAGGAAAATTCCACATAATTTGCATGCCTATTTTTCCTTTAAGGGTGGGAAGTATACTCATTAAGTGAGGAAATGTAAGCATTTCTTTCAGTACATGGCATGAGAAAGAATAAAAGAGTAACTTCATAATGGAAAAACTTACAACACTGCTGTAGCAGCCAGATGGTCAAGGTTAATGTCCACAATGATTAGTCATATACACTTGATGAGAAGATAGTGGCATTTTACCTCTGGGGTCATCCTCCTCCAACCCAATAACCCCTGTATAACCATGGGAAACATGTCATACAGATTCTACTTGAAACACCTGAGCAAATGCTCCTCAAGGCTGTGAAGGCCATCAAAAAGAAGGAATAGTCTTAAAAAGTGTTGCAACCTGGAGGAACCTAACGAGACAGAATAACTAAGTGTCACATGATATCCTGGGTAGAATCTTAAGGGAAAAGTGAAAGCTAAGAAAATTTGAGCCAATTTTGGGCTTATA
Source organism: Dipodomys merriami (assembly GCF_024711535.1). NCBI lineage: Eukaryota > Metazoa > Chordata > Mammalia > Rodentia > Heteromyidae > Dipodomys > Dipodomys merriami. The sequence continues at coordinate 8,530,477 of NW_027203937.1, read as the reverse complement.
GAATAACAATTTTGGTTCATTAGTTGTGAAGAACTTTAACAAGAGGTGGGATTTCAGAGAATTCTCTGTACTATTGTTTTCTTTTTTTCAATTATCTGCTTCAATCTCAAATTTAAAGATGCTATGGTGGGGCCTGTAATCCTAGTCAGGAGGCTGAGATCTAAGAGTTGTCAGCCTGGGCAGACAAATCTATGGGATTCTTTTCTTCAGGGAAGCAGCAAAAAGCCAGAAGTGGAGGTGTGGCTCGAGTGGTAGAGAGCCAACTGTGAGTGAAAAAGCTAAGCAAGAACCAGAGGCCCTGAGTTCAAGCCCAAATATCATCATATGGAAAATAGCACAGTGGAGGGGAACCACTCTAAACTGGTAACTGTTTTTATTTATTTTATTGTTTCTCTTTCACATGATAACTGCACATACTGCTTCAAGTCTCCAGGCCTGGTTATTGTTCAGAGGTGATAACTATGGCACAAAGCTGTAGCAATGGCAAAGTGACATAATACAGTGACATGCTGTGCCTGGTGCATGCAACTTGTAGCTTGCTTTCCTCGTCCCTCCTCGCTCTCTTCTTCATCCCTGCCTCCTAGGGCAAAAGTACTGCTCTGCGGCTTCACCATGAAAACAGCCTTCCATCTGTAATGCCTTCCCTTTCTTCCTCTTGGCCCTTCAGTTCTGACAAGCAAAATCTTAGCATACTTGCTTTCTGAAAAGTCATCTCCTGAAAATAATTAGTGCTTTTCTCAAAGAGACATGGGGCCAGATCATCCAGGTAGTTGGCAGATGTTTGGCTGGTCTTCTTGCCTTTTCCTGGTAATGCCCTGGCCTCTGGGGCAGATCCTTTATTAATGTTCACCAAGCCTGTTGAGCACAGCATGAAAGGAGCTGCCTAGAGAAGCCAAGGCTGCCATCTCTGACTTCTTTGCCTCTAAAATACAGCAGCAAATGGCTTTCTCTCCTTCATCAGGTGGCTGTGAGGATCAATGAGTAGTGTAATGGTGAACAGGTGAGACATGCCGAACCTTACTTCCTGCAGCACAATGCCTGCCTTTCTCCCAACGGCTCTCAGGCAGGTGGCGTTATTATCACCATGTTTCACTGAGACATTTTGTCTTTGGAGATGTGAAATCCCTGGTCCTTTGTCAAAAGTCACAAGCAGCAATAGAATGCAGCTCAGGATTCAATCCCAATCCCGCTGCTGAGGTGGTCCGCTGACTTGATATGTAGTATCATTACCTGAGCTTTCTTTGAGGCATATGCCAACTCAGGCAATTGCCTGCTCAGTTGGTGCAGGTAAAATCATCAACACTGGGCTTAAAGTCCACCTGGCAAACACTCTCTCAATATGACCTTATCAATTCTGGAGTAGTCAGAGGCAGGCTAGGTCTTGTAGAATGATGCTTCAGGGATGTTTCTTCAATAGATATGCTTTTTCCTCCCTTTCTATTTGCTTTGGTTTCTTTTTTTCTTTTTTTGCTTTTTGTTTTTTTTTTATAAAAAGATTTTTGGACCAAGGCTTGATCTTAGGAATCTCACACATGGTTTGTTTATTTGCTCAAGTTGGTGTTCTACCACTTGAGCCATGCCTCAAGCCTGGATTTGCTGGTGCTGGTTTTGGAGATAGAGTGTCAAGGACTTTTCTGACCAGGCTGGTTTTTTTTTTGTCGGTCATGGGGCTTGAATTCTGGGCCTGGGTGCTGTCCCTCAGCTCTTCAGCTCAAGGCAAGCGCTCTACTGCTTGAGCCACAGTGCCACTTCCAGTTTTCTCGTGATAAATTGGAGATAAGAGTCTCATAGACTTTCTTGCTCGGGCTGGCAAGAAAGATCTCAGCTTCCTGAGTAGCTAGGATTACAGGAGTGAGCCATGAGTACTCAGCTTTATTTGCCTTTTGTTTTGTTTTGTTTTGTTTTTTGTTTCCACTAGTAGTTAGTAAACTCACCTTCTTGGATATAAGAAAAATGTTCCCTTCAGTCCTTTTTACAGTTGATTCAGTCTTAGAAAATGGTGTAGTCAAAATTTTAACATGCATGGAAGCATCTTGTAATCTTGTTAAAGTGCAGAGACTCTGGTTAGGTCTGTTAATGAGATGAGATTGGCAATTCTGTATTTCCAGCAAGTTCTAATGAGGTGAATGCCTTTCCTCCCAGAAAATATCTGCCTATTCATGGCTGCTAGAAGTGGCCAATGGGTTCCAGTGTTGGCAGAGCTCTGTGAGCTCTAGATGAGAGATGCATTGTGCCTCTGTAGCTCCCAGGTAGGCAACCATCAAGGCTCAGGTCTTGGGTGCTCCCTTTTCAAAGAGAAGCAACTGCAAGACAGAAGTTCACTATCACAGCACACATAAAGCAGGCTTTCTTTGTTCAATAAACTACAATGTGCTTACGAAAGGTAACTTTGACAGGCCAGTGATTGAGAATGGAGTTACAAAATTCTCTTGTGGATTTGCTTCTGATAATTGGCTGAGATACACGACTTTGTGGCCTATGAAGCAATTGTTGGAATTTGCAACATTTTTTCTCAGAATCCTCAATACATCACTGTGCATTGGTCTAGAACTTGGAGAAAGTGCAGAGCCACGTTTTTGATACCACCGACAGCAGTATTTTTTGTCTGAGATGGCTCTGGCTAAAACATCAGAGGTTATGAAGTGACTAACTGAGCAGGGACTTGGACGTTACTGGTGGGTTCCAATTCCATAGATATCACATGACTATAAGACACCAAGACAACTCCAGGCATATTCCATTAAATTTTCTCTTTCAATAGCCATTCTATGTAAATATGAAACTGTATAATGGATATAGTAGTTGGTGGAAGAAATAAGTTGTCCCATAGGTAGAAGCTTCATGCTTCCTTTTCTTAAAAGTTGTTTCAGTCCTCCATAGTTCTTATTAAATGTTTTTCTGAAAAGTCTTATTAATTTTTTTCCCCAAAAAGTGTGTGTGTGTGTGTGTGTGTGTGTGTGTGTGTGTGTGTGTGTGTGTGTGTGTGTGTGTGTGTGTGTGTGTGTGTGTGTGTGTGTTTGTGCTGGTACTGGTGCTTGAACTCAGGGTCATGGGTTACCATTTGGCTTGCTTCTTACTCATGGCTGGTAGTGTACTACTAGAGCCATGATTCTAGTTTTTGCTGGTTGATTGTACATGGAGTCTTTTTAAAAATTCGTTTTTTATGATAAAAATTACTATACAAAGGGGTTACAGTTACATTAGTAAGGTAATGAGTACATTTCCTAATGAGCATTGTTACTTCCTCCTTTGTTTTCCCCCTCCATCCCTTACCCCCAACTCCCCAACTCCTCCCTCCCCCCGCCAAGTGTAAAGTTCATTTTCAACATAGTGTCTTGTACATCTCATTGTTACAATGGGTCAACCTGTATCCTTATATCAGCATTTTGTTATTTCCCTTCCCCTCCCCAAATTAGAAAAATGTATATACAAGATGCAGGGCACCAGAATAAAATACAGTGAAAACAGGGGTTATACCATGGGGGAAGAGCAAGCAAAAGAAACAAAAGAAATAACATAGTACATTGTAAATACATTAAAAACAATAGCAAGAAAGAAAAAAAACTGCTTGTGTGCCTATCTTGGGGTTCATTTTGCTTAACATCATCTTTTTTTTTTAATTGTGAAAATACGGTAGAGAGGGGTTACAATTACACGAGCAAGGTAATGAGTACATTTCTTATCAAGCATTGTTTCCTCCTCCTTTGTTTCCCCTTCCTATCCCTTCCCATCTCCCCATCCCCTCTCTCCACCCCCCACCCTGCCAAAGTTGTAAAGTTCATTTTTTGACATATGTCTTGTACATCTCATTGTTGCAATGGGTCCACCTGTATCCTTATTTAAACAATTTCTTAACATCATCTTATATGGTCATATGTACATGGGGTCTTGTGGGCTTTTGTGCTTTGAAATTCCATCTTCCAGGACTCAGCTTTCTAAATAGGAACATTGGCATGAGCTTCTAGTGCTCTCTCTATTTCCTCCTTCTATGAGAATGACTCTTTAGTTTCTTTTTTTTTTTTTTTTTTGGTCCGGTCATGGGGCCTGAACTCTGGGCCTGGGCACTGTCCCTCAGCTCTTCAGCTCAAGGCTAGCACTCTACCACTTGAGCAACAGCGCCACTTCCGGCTTTTTTCTTATGTGGTGCTGAGGAATCGAACCCAGGGCCTCAGGCATGCAAGGCAAGCGCTCTACCACTGAGCCACCTTCCCAGCCCCTGACTCTTTAGTTTCTATAAATGAGTGAGAATACATGTTGTTTGTCTTTTAATGTTTGTCTTTTAACATATCAAATAGAGTTCCATTCATGTTGCTGCAAATGACAGAATTTCATTCTTTATTATGTCTGAGTAACATTCAATTAGGTCTACATAGCACATTAAAGACATTTTTATTAGCATATATTAATTGTGCAAAGGGGTTTTATTGTGACATTTTCACACATGCAAACAATGTCCTCTCATTGAACTCTCTTGCAAAATCAGCTTCATTCCCACTTCCCTTTTTTCTTTTGCTGGAGTTTACATTACGACCAACAGTGTATAAGCGTTCTTTCCCTCTCACATCTATGCCAGCATTTATTTTTATTTTTTAATTTAATTTTATTTGTGAACATACTGTACAGAGGGGTTACAATTACATGGGCAGAATAATGCATACATTTCTTACCAAGCACTGTAGCCTCCTCCTTTGTTTACCCTTCACATCCCTTCCCAGCCTCCCCCCTCCTCCCCCTCCTCCCCCCCCCCCCCCGCACCAACGTTGTAAAGCTCGTTTTCAACATGACAACTTGTACTTCTCATTGTTGCAACAGGTCCACCTGTATCCTTAAACGACTTGTTTTTCCCCATCTTCTCCACAAGTTATACTGACATCAAATATAGTGAAAGCAGGGGTTATACTGTGGGGGAGGGACATACAAAGCAACAAAGAAATAATCTTATAAACAGCATTTATTTTTTGTTCGTTTGGTTGGTGATTGTCATTCAGACAATCTGAATCTGGAATCTGTTTTGATTTGCATTTCCTCTATTGCTAAGGACATTAAACATTTATTTTTTCATGGATTTATTAGTTATTTGTATGTCTTCTGAGACTGTTCTATCTAATTCATTGTCCCTCTTATTAATTGGCTTTTTCTTTTACTGTTTAATTTCATGAGCTTTCTTATCTATTCTGGATATCAATCATTTATTCAGTGAATAGCTAGCAAAGATTGTCTCCCATTTTGAGGGTTGTTGTTTGGTAACTGTTTCTTATGGTGTGTGGAAAGTTTTTAATTTGATGCAGTCATACTTGTCAATTCTTGTTTCTGTTTTCTGGTCAGATAGAGTTGTATTTAGAAAATAATTCCCTGTTTTTAAATATTCCTGAGTTTTTCCTATATTTTTCTGTAGTAGATTCAAAGTTTCAATCTTTTTTTTAAATCATAAGAGTACTGTACAGAGGGGTTGCAGTTACATGAGCAAGGTAATGAGTACACTTCCTATCAAGCATTGTTGCCTCCTCCTTTGTTTTCCCCTACCATCCCTTCCACAACTACACTCCCCCCTTCCCACCTAAATTGTAAAGTTTCTTTTTCAACATAGTGTCTTATATATCTCATTGTTACAGTGGGTCAACCTGTATCCCTATTTAAGCATTTCCCTTCCCATCCCCAAATTAGAGAAGTGTATATACAAGATGCAAGGCACAGACATCAAATACAGTGAAAACGGGGGAGGAACATACAAAGAAACAAAAAAATCACATGGTACATTATAAATACATTAGAAACAATAACAAGAAAGAAAAAAGATACTTGTGGCCCTGGGGTTCATTTTGCTTAACATCATCTTATATGGTCATATGTATATACCTTTTGACCTTTTCTGCTTGTCTTACACATGTACTAGTTATTGCAAATAAGGGAAACCATAGGACCTATGTTTCTTTGGGCCTGGCTTACTTCACTTAATATACTTTTTCCCAAGTCTTTCCATTTCCTAACAAATGGGGCAATGCCATTCTTTCTGATGGAAGCATAGAATTCCATTGTGTATATCTCTCTCTATAGATCTATCTATCTATATATAGATAGATCTATATAAAAATAGATAGATCTATAGAGAGATATACATAGATATATATAGATATATCTATCTATCTAAATATATATAGATATATAGAGAGATATATATCTATAGAAATATATAGATAGATATATCTAAATAATGCTACAATAAACATACTTGTGCTGGTAGCTTTAGTATGGTCTCGTTTGTGATCATTTGGGTAAATGCCTAAAAGTGGGATTGCTGGGTCATAGGGGAGCTCTATGTGGAGTCTTTTGAGGAACCTCCATACTGCTTTCCAAAATGGTTGAACAAGTTTCACACCTACCAAAAATGTGATAGGGTTCCCTTTTGGCCACATCCCCTCCAACATCTATTGTTACTAGAGTTCTTGATTATAGCCATTCTAACTGGGGTGAGGTGGGATCTCAATGTTGTTGATTCTATTTTGTTTTGGATTCTAATTTGTTTAATTCTGATTTAATTTTATTATTTCTTTCCATCTACTGGATTGGGGTTTAGCTTGCTACTTTTTTTCAAGGAGGTTCAGATGTCTCATTAAATTGTTGGTTTCAGATCTCTCCAATTTGTTGATGTAGGAATCAGCTATAAACTTGTCTCTGCATATTGCCTTTGCTGTGTCCCAGAGGAGCTGGTAATTTGTGTGTTCATTTTTGTTGAATAACATGAACATTTGAATTTCGTTTCTAATCTCTTCCATGACCCACTGGTGATTCAACGGTGTGTTGTTCAGCCTCCATGTGTTACAGGACTTTCTTTGGTGGCTTTTGGTGTTGAGTTCTAATTTTATTCCCTTGTGGTCTGAGAGAATTCAGGGCATAACTTCAATGTTTCTGAATTTGGACAAGTTTGCTTTGTGACCTAATATGTAGTCTATTTTGAAAAATGTTCTGTGTGCTGCTGAGAAGAACGTGTATTCTGATGCTGCTGGGTGAAATATTCGGTAGATATCTGTTAAATCTAGTTGATCTATGCAGTTGTTTAGATTTGCGGTATCTCTGTTGAGTTTTTGTCAGGTTGATCTATCTAGTGGGGATAGTGGTGTGTTAAGGTCCCCAACAATTAATGTCTTTGCATCTATGTGAGATTTGAGGGAAAGTAGTGTTTCTTGGATAAATGTGGGTGCTCCGTTGTTTGGTGAATAGATATTTAGAATTGTAATATCCTCCTGAAGGAGAGATCCCTTCATTAGTATGTAGCGACCTTCTTTATCTCTTCTCACTAATTTTAATTTGAAGTCTATTTTATCTGATATTAGGATTGCAACGCCTGTTTATGGGGGCCATTTGCTTGGTAGATTTATTCCTGCCTTTCACTTTCAGAATACGTTTGTGACTCTTGAAGGCAGCAGAGAAGGAAGGATCTTGCTTTTTAATCCAACTAGACAGTCTGTTTCACTTCTTTGGAGAGTTAAGTCCATTAATATTGAGAGTTAGAACTGAGAGGTGTTTGGTAGTTCCTGCCATGTTAAACACCTTCTTGGAGGCTGTGACAACTGGCTTCTTCCTATGGTTCTTGGATTCTCAGTTTGGGTGTGGTTTCTTGGCCGTCATTGTGGTCTTGTTAGTTTTCTATGTGTAGGACATCTTTAAGTATCTTTTGTAGGGCTGGTTTGGTGGAGATACATTGTTTCAGTTTTTCTTTGCTATGGAAGGTTTTTATTTGACCTTCTGTTATGAAGGAGAGTTTAGCTGGGTACAGTATTCTTGGTTGATAGTTGTTTGTCTTTAGGACGTGGCATACATCATTCCAGACTCTTCTTGCTTTAATTGTCTCTGCTGAGAAATCTGAAGTTATTCTAATTGATTTCTCTTTATAGGTGCTTGATCTTTTCTCTTTGACAGCTTTAAGGTTCTTTTCCTTGGTCTGAACTGATCCTGTGTGGATTATTATGTGATGGTGAGATGTCCAGCTCTGGTATAGTCTATTTGGGGTTCTAAAAGCTTCTTGTACCTGAATAAGCCTATCTTTTTGCATGTTTGGGAAGTTCTCTGCTAGAATACTGTTAAACAAATTTCCTAGACCATTAACTTCTGTCTCTAGGTGCCCCTCTACACCCATTATCCTCAGATTAGGCCTTCTGATGTTGTCTTCTAAATGTTGAATAGATCTATCATATTTCTAGGATTTGTCTTGGATTGTTATATGTTCTTTCTTTATAATATCTAGGCTGTCTTAAATCCCAGAGAGTTGATTGATCTTCTGTATGGTCTAACCTACTTTGCTTTTATTTCCTTTCCTTGTAATTGGTCAGCTTTGATGGTGTCAAATTTTTTGTTGGCACTTTGTTTTTATATCTTGTATGGATTTCTTTCTTCCTTAATTTGGTCTTCAGTGTTTATTCTCAAATCACTTAGTTGATTGGTTATGGTTTCATTGGACTCCCTTTCCTTCTGACAAGCTCCATTCAGTATTCCCATTGTGGTCTCTCTGGATTCCTTCAGGTGTCTATTTATGGATTCTATGAATGTCTCTATTGATCCTTCTCTATTCTCATCCCGTTCTCACAATTCCTGTATTACTCTTTGATTAGCTTCCTCATGCTCTTGCAATTCCTGTATTTCTTTGACTGTTCTGAGCCTGCTCATGCAATTCCTGTATTATGCTTTGACTGTTCTCAGCCTGCTCACATAATTCCTGTATTAATCTTTGATTACCTTCCTCATGGTCATGAGATTTCTGTATTGATTTTTTGTTACCCTCATTATGCTTGCAAAGTTCCTGTATTAAACATTGGTTAACCTTGTCTCGCTCCTTATCATGCTCACACTAAGTCCTTTGCAGGCTTTCAATCTTTTCATTCACCATGTTTACCAGTAGTGTTTATAGAGCTTTTTGGGAACTCTCCTCTGGATTATTCATTAACTGTTCTGTCACCTGATTATCATGAGTGGGAGTTGAGTTACCTGAACTTGCCATTTTTCTTGTGTTTCCCGGCTTGTTCTGCTCATTTGGTAGGAAAGTAACACCAATTTCACACCAGAACACTATTTTAAGGCAAGCATCAACCAGGGTCCTGTATTTGCACTGTCAAAATGGCTGCAGATACAATCTAGTTCAACAGATACAATCTATTCAACATCAAACAACTCTGGATTAATGGGCTAAGAATATCAAAGAGGGATTCAGAAGACCAGAAATTAATAGGTTTAGGGAGAATTGTGAGGGAAATATTAGAGGGATGTAGAGAGGTAAAAGGAAAGAGTGAATTTAACCATGTTCTAATCTCAGAGAGGAAATGGATACAACAGAATGAAAGGAGAGAGATAATGATACAAGAGGAAATGAAAAAACAAAAATTTAAATTTAAAAAATGAAACACAAAAATTATGTAAGTATAAAGAAATAATACTGATAGAAGAAAAGGATAGGATGAGAGGAGAGAGATAAAAAGGAAAAATTAAAAATAAAAAACCTAAAAATGGAATACTTATATAGGTATAAAGAAATAATGGTACTATTAAAGGAGTTAAGCCTAAGAGGTTGTGAATTGAGTAATCAATTTCTGAATTAAGTATGCACATAATGAAGGATAAGATCTAATAATCGTATAATTGGGGGGGGAGGGGGGAGGCTGGGAAGGGAGGTGAAGGGTAAACAAAGGAGGAAGCTGCAATGCTTGGTAAGAAATGTATGCATTATCCTGCCCATGTAATTGTAGCCCCTCTGTACAGTATGTTCTCAAATAAAATAAAATAAAATTAAAAAAAAAAGATCTAATAATCTTGACAACGGGTATATATCTGGGGATGAGCAGAACAGCAATTAAGTCATGCAAAAAAAAAAAATACCAAAAGGTTAAAAGCGATCTTTTAAAAACAGACACGTGCACACCTAAAATAAAAAGTATGAAAGAAAAAAATAGAAGACATTTTTAAAAAAATTAAAATAGGTAGAAAAATGAGTTGTTTGATTTTTGGGGGGAGAGGGCGGAGTTCTTTGATTTTTTGGGGGGGCGAGGGCAGGGGGAAATCTTGTATCTCCCCTGTGTCCATAACCAGTCTCTTGGTGGAGACTCTGGTTTGCTGCGGTGTTTGGTTTTCCAGTGGTTTGATTACTTTCTTAAGTCAGTTTGTTTGAGCAGGCAGAAAAAACTCTGCCTTATGCAGGACTTTATGATCTTCATCCCAGACTAGTTCAGTGGGAGGGAGACCTGCCCTGAGTATCACAAAAGAGGGAGATGGCTGTTTCCTCTAGCTTGGAGTTGTGATGAGGCCAGGTTCTGGGTAGGGTTGAGGTCTATCACCAATCAGTAACTTTTCCCTGAGGGGCTAGCTCCTGAGACACTCACAGATCCCAGCCTGGAGCCATTCTCAGGATTTATGTTTACTGAGTTTTAATTGTTCATCTTTTACCTATCCTGCTGCTGGGTGGCTATCTAGGATGCAGTGGGGAGGGGCAGCCTCTGGTTCTGTTTACCCAATGAAGAAAGTCACTCCTCTAGGGACGGAACAGTCTCTGCCTGGGAACGTGACTTGCCCCTGTGTGGAGCTGAGCCAGGCAGGTCAGGTCAGGTTCCTGTGACTTGGTGAATGGCTCCTAATTTCTTCTTCCAAGGCCTGAGTTGGAGCTAGCTGCTTGGCCAGGCCTTTGTCAGTATAAAAAAAATGGAGATCTTCTCTGGTGGTGGAGGAGGGGCTACCTTCCTTCTGCTGCTCCCTGAGAAGAAGTGAGGATGTCTTGGGGTTACTCACACCAGCCTCTTAGTTTCTGGGCCATCCATGTTCTGCGATGAGCAGGATGAAGATTTCTGCTCCTTGTCAGTTCTTGCTGTTGCTAAATAGAATCTGCTTGCACACAGTCTGGCGCCTTTGTCCCGGGCTCTCTCTGTTGATATGGCAGCCGCAACAGCAGCTTCTGCCACAGACACCAGCAAGTGCTCAGATCTGTCTCCTTGACCAAGCTGCCTGAATTTTTCCTCTCTGGCCAAACTGTACTGTGATGGCACACTTGGTATGATTATCTAGTTTAGGACTGTTCACTGGAACATTAAAACTGCTTTCTATGTGAGAGCTTGTTTAGCCTCCAGCTTCTTCCTCTCCATCTCCCTCTGGACTCCTGAAAAGTTTAAAATCTTATATTAAGATCTTTGATCCACTTGAAGTTAGGTTTTGTACAAAGTGAAAGATAGAGACATGGAGTCTTGTTTTTAGTCTTCTGTAAGGAAATAATCAAATTTCCCAAGAGTATTTACTGAAGAGTCTGCCTTTACTCTAGTTTATGTTTTTGTTTTCTTTTCTAAAAATAAAAATTCTATAGCTGTGTGGTTTTACCTTTGGGTTAGCTATTTGTCTTTGTGTTTGAATTTGTGCTAGTACCATGCTGTTTTTGTTACTATAACTCTGTTGTATAATTTGAAGTCTAGTATTACGGGCCTGAATAGCATTATTCTTTTTGCCCAGAATTACTTTTACTATTTGAGGTCTTTTTTAGTTTTGTGAAGGTTGACATAGGGATTTTGATGGGTATTGCATTGAATCTAGATTAATTTTAGTAGTATGGACATTTTCATGATTTAGATTCTGTCAGTTTATGAACACGAGAGGACTTTCCAACTTTTAGTCTTCAATTTTCTCAGTTTTATCCTTTTTATTGTAGAGTTCTTTTAGACTTCTTAAACTTGGTTAAGTTTATAACAAGGGTTCTTTGTCTTTTATATTTTTAGGCTATTGTGAATGGGAAATTTTCCTATTTATTTCTCAGCTTGTTCATTTTTGGTATGTAGAAAAGCTACTGATTTTTGTAGATGATTTTGTATCCTGCCATGTGCCAAAAATGTGTATGAGATCTAGCAGTGTGGGGTAGAATCTTCAGGCTCTTTTAAATAAAGGATTATATCATCTGCATGTAAGCACAATTTGCATTCCTTCTTCCCTATATGAATCCTTTGTATTTCTCTTCTCATGTTCTGGCAAAAAATTCTAACACGATGTTGAATAAAAATAGAGATTGGACACCATTGGCCTCATTCCTAGCTTCAGGGGAAATAATTTGTTTTCTCCATTTAGTGTGGTGGTTTGTCATATATCGCCCTTATTATATTGAAGTACATTTCTTCTATTCCTAGTTTCTAAAGGGATTTATTATAAAAAAATGTTGAATTTATCAGAAGATTTTATGCACCAATTAAGATGATGTGATTTTTGACATTGATTCTGTTTACATACTGTATTACATTTATTGATTTACATACCTTAAACCATCTTTGTTTCTCTTTTTTTTAATTTTAATTTTAATTTTTTGTGAACATACTGTACAGAGGGGTTACAATTACATGGGCAAGATAATGTGTACATTTGTACATTTCTTATCAAGCATTGCAGCCTCCTTCTTTGTTTACCCTTCACATCCCTTCCCAGCCTCCCTCTACCCCCCAACCAATCACCGCCCCCCCCTGCACCAAAGTTGTAAAGTTCGTTTTCGACATGACAACTTGTACTTCTCATAGTTGCAACAGGTCCACCTGTATCCTTAAACGACTTGTTTTTCCCCATCTCCTCCACAAATTATACTGACATCAAATATAGTGAAAGCAGGGGTTATACTATGGGGGAGGGACATACAAAGCAACAAAGAAATAATCTTATAAATGCATTAGAAACAAATGCATGAAAGAAAAAAAACATTTAAATACATATCTAAGGGTTCATTTTCCTAACATCACATTATCTGACCTTTTCTGCTTGACTCATACATATACTAGATATTGCAAATAAGGGAAACCATGGGACCTATGTTTCTTTGGGCCTGGCTTACTTCACTTAATATAATTTTTTCCAAGCCTTTCCATTTCCTAACAAATGGGGAAATGTCATTCTTTCTGATGGAGGCATAGAGTTCCATTGTGTATATATACCACATTTTCTTGATCCATTCATCTACTGAGGAGCATCTGGGTTGGTTCCATATCTTAGCTATGGTAAATAATGCTGCAATAAACATAGTTGTGCTGGTAGCTTTAGTGTGGTCTTGTTTGTAAACATTTGGGTAAATGCCCAAAAGTGGGATTGCTGGGTCATAGGGGAGCTCTATGTGAAGTCTTTTCAGGAACCTCCCTACTGCTTTCCAAAGTGGTTGAACAAGTTTACACTCCCACCAACAATGAAGTAAGGTTCCCTTCTGTCCACATCCCCTCCAGCATCTGTTGTTGTTGGAGTTCTTGATTATAGCCATTCTAACTGGGGTGAGGTGGTATCTCAATGTTGTTTTGATTTGTATTTCTTTTATGGCTAGGGAGGTTGAGCATTTCTTCATGTGTCTATTGGCCATCCTTCTTTCTTCTTCTTCTCTTCAAGTCTTTAGCCCACTTATTTATTGGGCAGTTGTTTCTTTGAGGATTTGTTGTTGGGGGATTTAAGTTTTTGAGTTCCAGGTATACATTTATTGATTTATATACATTAAACCATCTTTGTTTCTCTTGATCATGTGTGGTGTATGATTTTGGTTTCCAAGTACTTTATAGAGAATTTTTGCATCTTTATTAAAGAGATTGGTTTGAAAGCCTCTTTTTCAATTTAAAAATTTTTATTATAAAGATGATGTAGTTACGTAAGTCAGGTAATGAAAGCATTTCTTTTTGAACAGGTGTCGCCTCTTCCCTTGTTTTCTCTCAGTTTTTTCCTTCCAACCCTCCTCCCACACAAGTTGTATAGTTCAGTTTCAACATAGTTTCTAGTGAGTATCACTGCTGAATTAGTTCACCCTTTTTGTGCTTCCCCAAATCAGATAGACTTATAAGAAAAAAAGTATAGAAATAAAAAAACTGTCAAAAGGGGAAAACAGAAAAAAAAACCCACAAAAAGTAAAATAAAAAACTTCTTGTTTCCATTTCTTGAAGTTCATTTCCATAAGCATCATTTTATATGGTCATTTGCATACAGTTATTGAGCCTTTGTAATCCTTTCTTAATAATATCCTCCTTTGGTCTCACTGTGTGAATATTTAGAGTTTATTTAATTTATTATGTGCAAGTGTAGTTTTTTGTCTTTTATTATCCATTGTGTTTACTTGTAGATTTTAGGCACATTCTAATTACTACAAATGAGGGAAACCATGCAACCTATATTTCTTTGGGTCTGGCTTACTTGCTTAATATAAATTTTTTCCAAGTATTTCTGTTTCCTTATGAATAGGGCAATATCATTCTTCCATCATTCTGATGGAAGCATCGAATTCCACTGTGTATACATACCACATTTTCTTCATCCATTGGTCCACTGAGGGGCATCTAGGTTGATTCCGTATCTTGGCTAACATGTTGGTGTAGATGTGAGCAAAAGGGAATGCTACTATACTATTGGTGAGATTGTAAATTTGTTCAACCACTCTGGAAAGCAATATAGAGTCTCCTTAAAAGACTAAACATAGAGCTTCCCTATGACCCAGCAATCCCACTCTGGACACTTATCCAATTGACCACAAACCAGATCATACTAAAGAAATACCCTTTTTGTTAGGTCTTTGTCTTAGTTTTGGTATTATTATTATTTAGTATCATTATTGGCTTCATTGAATCTGGTAGCCTTTCTTCCCTTTCTATTTTATGGAAGAGTTAGATCTGATTAAGTGGTTTATATCTTCTTAGTTCAATTTTGGTAGTTCAAATGTATCTAGAAAATTTATCCACTTTTTCCTCATTTTTCCAGTTTATTTGAATATAAGGTTTCAAAGTATGCCTTTATGGTCCTCTAGATTTCATTAGTGCTTTCTGTAATACCTCCTCTCTCCCCTCCACACCCCCCTTTTTTCCCTACAGTGTATTCTCTTCTCCTTTTGTTCATTTTGCTGCTGAATTTTAGTTTAATTGCATTATTGCCTGATAGAATAATAGGAAGTTATTTCAATATTTTTGAATTTGTTAAAACTTGCTTTATGTCCTAAAATACATTCTGTTTTGAGTTCAGTGGGCTGGTGAGAAGATTATATTTGTGTGCTGTACCATTGCTGGATTAAATACTTTGTAGATGTCTGATAAGTCCATTTGGTCTATAGTGTCATTTAGTTCTGAATTTAAACACACATACACACACACACACACACACACACACACACACACACACACACACACACACACACACAAACACATAGAGATTTTTCCCCCCTCAATCTATTTCCTGGTGAGAATGGGGATATTAGAGTCTCCCATGACTATTGTGCTGATGCTTTATTAGTGTTTAAAGTTCAAAAGTATTTAATTTGGTTTACCACCATTTGATGCATATTTATTAACAACTTATACCTCTTGATGGATTGTTCCCTTTATTAATATGAAATGATTTTCAGATCTAAGTATGTCTACTTCTGCCTGCTTTCTGGGTCTATCTGCTTGGAAAATCTTCTTGGATCCTTTCACCTTAAGCTTAATTTGTCTTTGTCAATGAGATGGGTTTCTTGTAGAAACAAATAGTTAGCTCTTGCTTTTTAAAAAATTCTTTTTGTTTCTTTTTACTTTTTTTGTACTGGGTATTAAACACAGGACATTGTACTTGCTAGGTAAATGCTTTGTCACATCTGGCTAGAGTTCTTGCTTTTTAATCCAATCTGCTATTCTCTCTCTCTCTCTCTCTCTCTCTCTCTCTCTCTCTCTCTCTCTCTCTCTCTCTCTCTCTCTCTCTGCTCTTGCTCTTCACACTTTTTGAAAAAGGAAATTTTTATAATAAAGGTGATGGACAGAGGGGTTACAGTTTTATAAGTTAGGTAATGAGTACATTCCTTTTTGGACAATGTCACCCCTTCCCTTGCTCTTTCCCAGTTTTATTCTATCTCTTTTGAGACCATTAACATTTAGCATTTAATATTGAAAGTTATGTCATATTTCTTGTCATTTGTTGTTTTTGTAATGGGTTATTTCTTTCTTATTCTTCATCTCTTGGGTTTATCCTTTCCTGCATTTTCCTGGATATATATATATATAATTTTTTATTAACCCATTTATTTCCTGAAGGGCATCTAGGCTGATTTTATATTTCAGCAATTAAGAAGGCCTTTGGGGGTCCTAGCTAAAAAACCATTGCCTATCCTAATGTCATTTATGAATCTTATGTGCTTTCCCTATATATGTATACTTTTTCATTTTTTTCTATTTTTCAACTGTAGTTTTATTCCATTGTGGCATAAGAGGGTTATGATATGATTTCAATGTTCCAAAATTTATCTAGAATTTATTTGTGGCCTACCATGTTCTGTCCTGGACAATGTTGTATTTACACATGAGAGGAATATGTATTTTGCTTTTGGATGAAATAGTTTGCAAGTAAATGTTAGGTTCATTTACTCTGTAGTATAGTTCAATTCCAATATTTCGATTTATCTTCTGTCTGGATGATCTATCTATTGAGGAAAGTGCAGTGTGTAGGTCCCCAATTGTTACTAGAATCTTTTTGTCCCTTTACATCTAATAATATTTTCTTTACATATTTGGTGTCTTTGTGGTTGATTGTGCATGTGTTTGTCTATGTGTGTGTTTACATACACTATGATGTCTGGCATCATTTTTTAATTAGCTTTTCAAATATCAGGATAGAAACAGTCTATCTAGGTCAATATTAAAATTAGCTCTGACAAAGCATGGTTATTACTACATATCATAGAACAGGTACAAGATATTTTACACTCAAAGAGGCATGATACAGTATTGTCCTATATTAACAATACTAATGGAGACAATTATAAAGGCCCTGTTTGAAATGTGATTCTATTTTTTCCAGAAGAAGGTTGATGGTAAGATATAGGCCTGCAAAGAAATGGGCGTTTGCATTTTTACAAGTGTATCTTCCTGCTCAAATTATTTTTTAAATCCAGACATAATGTCCCTCCTGATATATTTATTTATTTATTTATTTTTTGGGTTCGGTTGTGGGGCCTGAATTCTGGGCCTGGGCACTGTCCCTCAGTCTTCAGCTCAAGGCTAGCACTCTACCACTTGAGCCACAGCACCACTTCCGGCTTTTTTTCTTTTTGCTTATGTGGTGCTGAGGAATCGAACCCAGGGCCTCATGCATGCAAGGCAAGCGCTCTACCACTGTGCCACCTTCCCAGCCTCATCCTGATATATTTTTAGTGTTCTTTTAAAATTTGCTTTTATCTGATATGAGTGAAGCAACTTTTGCTCACTTTTGGCTTACATTTGTGTAGCATTACCCTTGCCCCCACTCACATACACTCTCTTTACTTTCTTTTCTTTTTTTTTTTTTTTAACAGTATTTAGCTAAACACTTGTAGAAAACTAGAGCTAGATCCCCATATATCACCCTGCACCAGAATCAATTCCAAATG
Organism: Dipodomys merriami; assembly: GCF_024711535.1. Lineage (NCBI taxonomy): Eukaryota > Metazoa > Chordata > Mammalia > Rodentia > Heteromyidae > Dipodomys > Dipodomys merriami. The sequence continues at coordinate 8,513,130 of NW_027203937.1, read as the reverse complement.
GATTAAAGAACTTGGAGTCAAAGCAGACACCCTGAAAACATTACAGGAAGGAATAGGAGAAACTCTGGGTCTCCTTGGCACAGGCCAAAATTCTCTTAATAGAGACCCAGAAACACAACAAACCAAAGAAAGGTTGGACAAATGGGATTGCATGAAACTGCAGAGCTTCTGCATGGCCAAGGATATAGCAAGATCAATAGAAAGCCCACAGATTGGGAGAAGATCTTCACTAGCCATACAATGGACAAGGGTCTCATATCTAAAATATACTTAGAACTCAAAAAATTAAATCCCCCAACAACAAATCCTCAAAGAAACAACTGACTGATAAATAAGTAGGCTAAAGACTTAAAGAGAGACTTCTCTGAGGAGAAAATAAGAATAGCCAATAGACACATGAAGAAATGCTCAACTTCTTTAGCTCTAAAAGAAATGTAAATCAAAACAACATTGAGATTCTACCTCACCTCAGTTAGAATGGCTATAATCAAGAACTCTAATAACAGATGCTGGAGGGGATGTGGCCAAAAGAGAACACTATTACATTTTTGGTGGATGTATAAACTTGTTCAACCATTTTGGAAAGTAGTATGGAGGTTCCTCAAAAGACTCCACATAGAGGGCTGGGAAGGTGGCTCAGTGGTAGAGCGCTTGCCCTGGGTTTGATTCCTCAGCACCACATAAGCAAAAAAGAAAAAAGCCAGAAATGGCGCTGTGACTCAAGTGGTAGAGCGCTAGCTTTGAGCTGAGTTGCTGAGGGACAGCGCCCAGGCCCAGAGTTCAGGCCCCATGACCAGACCCTAAAAAAAAAATAAAAAGAAAAAGACTCCACAGAGTTCCCCTATGACCCATCAATCCCATGTTTAGACATTTACTCAAATGATCACAAACAAGGCCATACTAAGGCTACCAGCATAACTATGTTTATCCCAGCATTATTCACCATAGCTAAGATATGGAACCAACCCAGATGCCCCTCAGTAGATGAATGGATCAAGAAAATGTGGTATATATACACAATGAAATTCTATGCCTCCATCAGAAAGAATGACATTTCCCCATTTATTAGGAAATGGAAAGGCTTGGAAAAAATTATATTAAGTGAAGTAAGCCAGGCCCAAAGAAACATAGGTCCTATGGTTTCCCTTATTTGCAATATCTAGTATATGTCTGAGTCAAGCAGAAAAGTTCAGATAAGGAGATGTTAGGGAAATGAACCCTAAGATATGTATTCAAATGGTTTTTTTCTTTCATGCGCTTGTTTCTAACACATTTATAAGATTATTTCTTTGTTGCTTTGTATGTCTCTCCCCCACAGTATAACCACTGATTTTACTGTATTTGATGTCATTATAAGTTGGGGAGGGGAAGGGGAAAAACAAATTGTTTAAATAGGGATACAGGTGGACCCATTGCAACAATGAGATGTACAAGTCATTATGTCAAAAACGAACTTTACAACTTTGGTGGGGGGGGGGGAAGTGGGGAGGATTCGGTGGAGGGGTGGGGGAAGGATGGGAAGGGATAGGAAGGGGAAATAAAGGAAGAGGCTACAATGCTTGATAAGAAATGTACTCATTATCTTGCCCATGTAATTGTAACCCCTCTGTACAGTATTTTCACAATAAAAAAAGATGAAGGAGTTGATGAAAATATATATATTATATGCATATACATATAAGTTTCATTTTACTTAACTCATTTATGTTTTTCACAAAACCAACAGACTCAAGTTTCCCTTTACTTTCAATATCTTGTGGTATTCAGTTTTTTGAAGGCAGCATTCAGTACAGTCCATTCCTTTTTTTTGCTTATATTTTTTATTGTAAAAATGCTGTACAGAGGGGTTACAGTTACATGAGTACGGTAATGAGTAAATTTCCTATCGAGTATTGTTACCTCCTCCTTTGTTTTCCCTCTACCATCCCTTTCCTCCCCACCTCCCCAAGTTGTAAAGTTCATTTTCAACATAGTGTCTTGTACATGTCATTGTTGGAATGGGTCAACCTGTATCCTTATTTCAGCATTTTGTTATTTCCCTTCTCCTCCCCCAAATTAGAGAAAATGTATATACAAGATGCAGGGAACTGGAATAAATTCAGAGTCCATTCTTTAAAAAGCAATTTGTCCTATGATTTTTGGTCCCATGGATTCAACTTAGGTGATTCTAGTTTTTTTTGGCTTTGGTGTTTGTGGGATTGGAACTGTTGGATGTGGATTGGAATGTCCCTCGTTCATTGGAGTAAGTGCAGGTGAGACTGAGGCTTGTAGCATTGGTAGCCACGGTCCTGGAGCTTTAGGACATGGATAATACCTTTCTTGGGTCTTGGGCCCATGCTTGGGTAATGCCAAGGCTTTTGGTATCATCAACCACAGTTCCAAAGTGGTGGTTTGGATAAGAGACCTGTAGTTCTTACAGTGTAGGTACAGGTGGTTCGAGTGATTAAGGTCATGGTAGCTGCATTCCTGGAGTGGTAGGAAGCTTCTAGGACTTTCGCTAGCATCTGACAGGCAGGACTGAAGTAAAGAGTGTTTGTACTAGCGAGTTCATACTCAGGCTGAAGGCTGAGACCTAGGTACCACTGGGCAAGAGTCAGTAGAACTTAGGCTATAAGTTTGCCATCTGGACTTGAGTCTGGAAGATACTGAAGGAGAGCTGTCCTTTGACCTATAAGGTGTGTCCAGGACCCAGTGGCTAGCATCAGAGGGAATGCCTGTTGGACAGGACAGTAGGATGGCATCTAGCAGTGGATGTTTTGGTAGCTTGGATTTGGGGAGTTACAGGAAGTGCCCAAAGTGAACTCCTTTGGTGAAGCAGAGCAATCATTCTTTGAACAGCTAATTCTCCAAATTCATAACCATTAAAGACTGTGGAGATCTCTTGTTAAGACTGCATGAGTCAGGCGCTAGTGTCTCACACCCATAATCCTAGCTATTCAGGAGGCTGAGATCTGAGGATCACAGTTCAAAGCCAGCCCAGGCAGGAATGTCTGTGAGACTCTTTATCTCCAAAAACCATTCAGAAAAGCAGAAGTGGGCTGTTGCTGAAGTGGTAGAGTGCTAGCTTTGAGCTGAAGAGCTGAAGGACAGTGCCTAGGTTTAGAGTTCAAGCCCCACAACCAACCAAAAAAAGAAGAAGGAGGAGGAGGAGGAATAAGAAGGAAGAAAGAAGAAAGAAGAAGAAGAAGGAAGAAGAAGAAGAAAGAAGAAGAAGGAGAAGGAGAAGGAGAAGAAGGAGAAGAAGAAGAAGGAGAAGAAGAAGAAGGAGAAGAAGAAGAAGAAGAAGAAGAAGAAGAAGAAGAAGAAGAAGAAGAAGAAGAAGAAGAAGAAGAAGAGGAAGAGGAAGAGGAAGAGGAAGAGGAAGAGGAAGAGGAAGAGGAAGAGGAAGAAGACGACGACGACTGCAGTGAGCCAGTGGCTTGAAGTTGTGATCCCAGCTAATCAGCGTTAAGATCTGAGGGCCATGGTTTGAAGCCAGCTCCAGCAGGAAAGTCCTTGAGACTCTTATCTCCAACTGAGCCCTAGAAAAGCTTGAGCAAGAAAAGCTCAAGAGATTGTTCTCAGGCCCTGAATTCAAGCCCCAAGGCTGGCACACACATACCAAAAACAAAACAAAACAAAACAGCTGTCTGCAGCTAGGAAAGACTTGCAGGTATTTTTTCATTTATCTTTTCGTAGCAGTGTGGAATGTCTCCACAGTGAGCTGCTTAATGTTTCCATCACTTCCTTGATGATTTCTGGAGTCCACCCTCAGTCACTGTTCTAGAAACACAGTAAAGTTCTTGGTTGCCCTGGTTCTTATCTGCAGCAGAGTCATGCACAGTGCACCAGCCATCTTGGATCCTTCTACACTTTGAGGTGGGTGTTTTTCTCCATTTTCTGTGTTCTCTTATGAGAACATAAAACATCCAAATTGTTTCTTGATAATTCTTGCCTCCTGTTAGAGATGCCAGTTCTGGGCCACTAACTTCCCCATCCTATCCTTGCCTTTGTGTTTATCTGGAAAACTAGTCAGGCAAAACCAAAATAATCAAAAAACCATCTGGTCATAGGTTGGCAGGCTGACCAATGAGATTGGGTGGGGGCTGACAGACACAGGAATGCCAGAGAAGAAAGACAGATTTTCAATGAAGGTTCTTCACAAAGTGTAAGCAGTGTAGCAAATTATTTGATTCATGAATGTCAAGGTCATTGATTCCATCATTTTTACCTTCATTCATCTGTAGAACACTACTATCTTTTCTTCTTTTAGGCCTCTTCTAGGAGGCTTGCATTCTTTGAGAAAATAAGTCTGTGCTCTCTCTATTTATTTCTAAACTTTTTATTCTAGCATGTATATAGATCTTGGCAACAGGAAGGTGTTTATTGTTTGCTGATTAAAAATGTAAGGAATGATAACTATGTAGATAAAAGTTTTTGCTTTTATTTTCTTGGTTGGGTAATTTTAATTGAGCAATTTCTAGTCTTTACATGAAATGACTTAAATTTTAATATGTTAATCCCAGTTTATATAATTTTATACTTTGAGGAATTTCAGATAGTCAGAAATCACACCACCAATTGTTAATGAAAAGGACTCTGGACTCAAAGCCAGATTTGGCAGCTGAAAGTAAATTACAGTGAGTGATATTATAAGAACCTAGTTTTGCAACCCAGTGAGGTGGAAGGGTGAGCTCTTCAATCCAGGGATTACTCATCCCACAGCTGTCAGGTCAAAAGACTTGGCATGTGACATTTCTGTGGAAAGGTTATTAAGATTATCAAAGACACAGATGTGACTCATGAAAACCAAACAGTCCAACTAGAACTTGACCTTTCAGCTTACTGGTTTCTTCGTTTTGCAGACTAGGCATCAAATGTTCTTTCTGAGAGACTCTTAATTCCATTCCTAAGGAATTATTCATTATAATTTGCTTTTTTAGGGTCATGCTTTTTTAGGTATACCATTCTTAATGGTATACCTAAAATGGAAGTACTTTTCTTCCCTTACTCTTCTTTCAGATGGAAGTAATCCATTGTATTTTTCTGGGGTCACGTGTGATTCATGTTTATCTCCTGGTAAAGAGGTTAGCTTTTTACTGTGCAAAAGTCATGCAGTCTTTCTGAAACACTAGAAAGTAGAAGTTATTTGATCAAACATCCAACCAAATCAGAACCAGAACTGGAAAGACAAGCCATAGACAGAGGGTGAGTGAGAAGTCATTTCTTTCTTGGGGTCTAGGAATTTGGCTTTGAACAGTTTGGAAGAGTGATGTCTTACCTAAAGTTTCAGCTGTCAGTTGTAGGTAAGCTGCAAGTCCTTTGTCCTTTGCAGTATACAATGAGATAGCAATTCAAATTAACTGCAGTGAGTGAGTTCCATTTGCCTATGAATATGTGGGAGCAGAATGGTGGAGGACAGGAGATGATACTTCATCTGCAAGTCTAGTAAGTTAGCTGTGGAAACAGATTGGAAATTCTGACTTCTGTTGTAGTTGTCAGAGTGTCCCTGGGACTCTAAGCTTGTGCCATAAATCATTTTTTCTTTCTCTTTGTTATCTTTAGAATTCAGCAAAGTTGTCCCAACTATTCTAGCTTTGTCCCAAGATTCAGAAGAGGGGAATTAGCGACAAAAATCTGAACTTGACACTTGGGCTGTGGCAGATGAAGGGAGAAGAGTCAGTTTGAGAATAGCAATGGTGACTAAGTTGTCCCCAAGAGACAGGTTACAGAGAACTAAATTTGGGGACTATGAAGCCTAGCAGTCCTGATCTATCCTTCCCTGACATCTGCAGTCTAGCGGGCTCTGGTGGCATCTAGAAAGGTTATGACTCCCTCTACAAGTGATCCTCAGAGTTGTGCCTTGGTGGGTCATTTAAATTCTGTCATTGAATAGAATATCCACATGAGTGGTCATAGATTCATAACTATGTCCTTTTTGGTTCAGAAATGTGCAGTTCACTTCTATCCATTGAGCCTTCTAGCATGACTATTATTTAAAAATAGTGACTTCCTCATTAGCTCACAGTGATGGCCAGGCTGGTCTGATCAATTACAGTCTGGCTTTCTGAATGGATGATCCAGTTATGGGCTAATATACCAGGAAGCATAGTTCAGAGTGATTGCTTTGATGATGTTGCATCCCTTCTATGGGGGAATTTGTTTTGGCCCTCTAGCTGCTACAACTGTGCTATCCAGATATCAAGATGACAAGCATATCTTTAACCTTAATAAGGAATTTAGGACAGGCATTCTGAAATTATTATTCACACCTTTGGAGTTGGTATATTTTGTGACTCCAATGTAAATAGAAAATCCTTCTCCAAATTATGTCTTTCCTTATATCGTAAGTATCAGGAGAAATGATTCTATTCTTAGCATTTCTGGAAACTTCCAGTTCTGACACTGGGATTTTTTTTTCTCCAAACAGGTATGTGTCTTTAGAAGTCTATCTTTTTTTCTTTTTGCTGGTCCTGGGGCTTGAACTCAGGGCCTAGGCACTGTCCCTAAGCTTTTGTGCTCAAGGCTAGTGTTCTACCATTTGGGCCAGCTACTTGAGCTTGGCTTTTTGATAGTTTATTGGAAATAATAGTCTCATGGATTTCCTTGCCTGGGATGGCTTCGAATTGTGATCCTTGGATCTCAGCCTCCTGAGTAGCTGGGATTACAGGTGTAAGCCACCAGCAGCTGGCTAGTAGTCTCTCTTACTATACTATTCACTTGATAAGAATCCTGATTTAAAGCAGGCAAGATGGTAACCAAGTGTTTTAAAATGTGCAAAAGTACCACTTTCAGTTCCTTTGAGCAGTGTCAATATTTCTCAGAGCAAACCTACCCGAGTTGCATTTTAGCTCTATAACCAGACTAATTTGATAAAAATAGAATGAGTGTTTCTCTCCTTGATGAAATAAGACAAATTATGCTTTGGGAGAATATAATTTGCTATAAAGTATAAAGGTTTTTAATATTTATAATCTTATAATAAAACCATGACATGTGTATAAACACTCTCAAGACTTTTTTTTTTTTTTTTTACAATAGGGCCACTTCCCCAACACAACTAGGAACACAATAAATATTCACAGACACACCGAGTATGAAATATACATCTTGATTTTATAATTGTGTGTGCTTTATTTTCTTTTTACACAAATGGAATGGAAGTGTTGAATATTTACACTTAACAGGAGTGTAAGCTGTGCAGTATCTCTGTCAACTCCAGCCCAGGCAAGGAGCATTTCCCCCTCCCTCCCATCCTGCGTTACAGCTCGATGGAGAAACATCCTGTCAGAGAGAAGCACAAAATTGTCATATTAAAAGGATCTAATGGGTACAACCTGGTGCACTCAGAAATTAAGACACACTTAGGAAACACAAATTCGAAAAGGAGAGGAAAAGTTTGCCATCCCATTGGGGGTCAACCTTGCCACAAGGGCTGTCATCATGGGTTGCTAGGGAGATACTGTTCTCTTTGAGCTGATTTTTTTTTTTTTTATCGAAATCCTCTGCCTGTCTTAGCTTGTCCTCAGCTGTGACAAGAAACTGCACAGCTGGACAAGAAATGATTTCTCAAGCACAGGTTTCATTGAGGAAGGATATTTACAGACGAGTGTGTGTTGTGTGTGAGCGTTTCCAACCATAGTAATTTCTATCTAATGGAATATGTGTATACCCGGTCCGCATTCTGCATGTGTCCTACATACACGCACATAAAATAGACCCACAGAGTTCTGTAGGGAGTTTCCTTGTCACGGGGTGGGGTGAGGGGGGTAGTCCTCATGCTTTAATGGGAATTGACCCTTTCTTTCCCCCTAGCAGTAACAAATACATGTGATCAATTTAGGAACTAGCCTGAGTCCTTGGCTGAAATATTTTTGGTAGGAATTTTAGGCAGGACCAAGACAGGAAATAAGAGATGTCAGTTCACCAGCGAGTCCATTCGATCTCACCAGAGTAATCACCAGCTGGAAAGCAGAGATGGGGGCGCTTCACGTGAAAAATGGGCAAGAGTGGGGAGAAAAATCTCTCTCCAAACCAGGGCGATGTCATGGCTTCAATGAGGAGAAGGAGGTTTGCTCTCAGAATAATAGTTGGGGCCAGGGTCTGCCTTTATTTAAAGTAATGTCCTCAGAGCCTTGAGTGGTGTTGGGAGTGAGATTTTGGAGGACCATTTTTCAGGCAGAGGCTCCTAGGTGCCACAGAGCCCACAGCACACGCATCCTCACTGACCATGAGGCCAGGCCAGGCCAGGGCAGCGGTGCAGGCTGGCTCTGCTCTGTGAGGCAAGCTGGAGCTGACTCCAGGTCAGGGCCTCACACTCAGCATTGCTTTCTGGGCTGAGTAGGTAACAAGGTGACCCCATGTGTTTGTGTCATTTGTCCAGCGTATGGACTTGCTGTCTGAATCAGCCATGAGCCCTTTATAGGACAGAAAAAAAAAATGAAAGAGTGGGGTGTGGCAATGATCAGGGATGTGAAGAAAGGAAGAGGACAGGAAAGGAAGGGAGAAAGGAATAAAGGGCAATGAGAGAAGAAAGAGATGGACAAAGGGAGAAAGGGAAAGGGAATAAAGTCAACAATTGAAAGAGAGGAGGGGAAGCTAACGGAGAGGATGCAATAAGATAGAAATTTTTAAAAAAAAGAGCAGAAAAGAATGGATAAAGATGAGAGCCAGAGGTGTAGAGGGCATTTTCCTGGCTCAGTCCTGAAGGGCCGGCAGTAGGATCTAAGACAGCGCAGAGAGGCATCTGAGGGCAGATCATAAAGATGGGCTTGCTAAGCAGACAGAGCCAACCCAAGAACTTGGGGCTTGAGAAAAAGCCTGCAAATTAACAGCCAACAAATCCCATGAGAGGAGAGCAGAAAAAAACAAGTGCTCTAGCAATTGGCTGACAAATGGGATTTTGATTTTGGTAAAGCTGAGACCCCCGTGGTGCTACACATTGTACCAGAGCATGAAAAATAGCACCAGTGACACGATCTGGCACTTTTCTGAAAGGGCTCAGCATGTGAAGGTGACATTGCGCCCCCAGCAAGCCTTCAGATTGGAGAGAGCTCTGGACAAAATTTGCAGTGTTAGCACCAGTCTGGCCCCCAGGCTCCAAAGTGCATTTGTGCCAGATGTAATCTGGTTAATTTCCATGCCATGTCCACACAAGTCCTCTGATTTGCTGCAAAAGAATCAATTCATTGGAGCCATAGAGACCTCAACATTGGGAAGCGCAAGACAACACAACAGATGGAGGTGTAAATTCTATAGGAAAAGACCCTCTCACCAATTTGCTTGGTGATTCTTCAAGCAAATATATATGCATATATATTTATATAAATCTACATAAAAAATCAGTGCAAATGCCGATTCTAATCTGGAAGCATCTACACTGGGAAAATAAATAATTATATTACTACAAAAAAAACCAAAGGGTTGGTGATTCAATTTGATTGTACTCAGCCACAGCAATACTACTAAAATGGGAAGCATATCACACGACCCAAGAAAAACATCTACTCATTAATGATAGTCCTCTAAATAAACAGTTGCATGCTCAGTTGAGAAACCAAAGAAGTTAATCATGGTGGCCTAAAAACAGAGCTGGGATCAGCAATGGCATTCTGGTGGCAGAAAACTTTTGGGTGCAATATTAAGGAAAATTTGCCTTGACCTGAAAATGGTGAGTGGCAGACTGGGATGCATTTTTTTTTTTTAAATTTTTGAACGCTCTAGGAATGTCTCTGGAAATTTAACTTTCATCAGAGGGAAAATATATCACTAGCCCTTCCATTGGCAAAGGCAGCCTCGAGATGATAGGTAGATGCATGAGTTTTGCAATTTTGTGTTTGTTTTGGTGACTGCAGCCAGGCAGACAATGGTATTTAATACAAGATGAACAATCGGCGTTTCTGGAAAGAGACTCTCGTTTTTGAGCGTTGATGTTTTTACTGTGAAGAAGCCCCATCACTCTGATGGATCTAGCTTTTGCTCTACCACTCCAGCCTAAGATGCTGGTTTGCTGCACAGTGTGGCAGAATCCCTGCCAGGTCTTGATGTACCCCAGAAGTAAGGCGATGGGGCTTAAATCTGGGTATGCACAGAACCCAGAGTTGAGTGGTTATTAATATCACTGAAAAGTCTCTCTCGAAACACTTTGGGCAAAACCAGTGCTGATGTCACTGTCCATGCTAAAGTGGGAAACTTAACTCTTCGGTTTCAGTTTATAGGCTTTGGGAGGTTTCTTTTTTTTTTTTAAATCATCATTACTATAATTGGTAAAAAATGAACTTGGTCCAGGTACAGCCCCAAGGAAGGCAATTCAATTGGTTGAGTTCAAAGTTATAAATCACCTTTGCCAGTGGTTCTGTCTCTTTGCCCTATGTTTCAAAACAAACAAATAATCCTGCGCTTCTCATCATCCCCTGCCCCTAACCAGATGCTTCTCCTCTCTCTCTTCCTCAAAGAAATAGTGCATCCTTCGGACAGATCTCCCCATGTAATACGAACTTCAGCTGTTATAAGACTTAATCACTCTGTGAAACAATAAAAGAATAATTCCATTGACTCATGATTGGCCAGAATACTAAATGACCCTTTAAGAATTGTATGCAAATGACTAGGAACAAAGGTATTCCACTATTTTCATGGTAGGCCCGGGTTATTTTACTAAAGAAAAGCAAAAGGTCCTTGTAGGTCCTTTGCATGAGTTTGTCTCCAAAAAGCCATCAGCTGGAAAAACTGGACATTTGGTATTAACAAATGTCCTCCAAAAATGTCCACTCATTAAGGGATATGCTCCATAAATGTGTATCACTAGTGTGCAAGAGAGACCATGGGAGGTAAGGGAGAAGTCTTTGTCAGACTCAGAAAGAACTCAGGTGCTCTGAATGAATCATTGGCAACAAAAGGGAGAGTGCAACTTTCAGTTCTTGAATTTGATCCTCTGATCGTGCATACATTTAGTCTTTCAATTAGTCTTTACAAAATATTTCACAAAACTTCTTTTGTAACCTATAGAAATTTGTTTCTATACATTTAATATATTTTTATTGTATAAATTATTCTCATCTTTAGTGCTGTCTTTCAGCTTATAAATGGCAAAATAGACAATCAACAACCATAAAGCTAATCCCAGGTGAATCCCCTCTTCTCGGTGAGGTTACACTTCGGAATTTTATGCAATGCTCGTCTTTGCAGATGTCAGTCAAAGAAACTGTACAAATTAGCTTTCCCTGATAGCACGTCATTTCCAAAGGGACTCCTTGCTTTTTTCCCCCTTCTTTATCTCTTTTGCTTGTTAAGAAATCAAAAGATGTGCATAGTTATAAAATTCGAAGTGTACTCATTACAGATGTGGGTAATGGGAAGGTTGGTGAGGTTCGAGTGCTGGCAACTTTTCTTTAAAGCAAAAAAAACACAGAGAGCTCAGCAGCTAAATCAGCTCTGGACATCTGCTGGGGTGAGGAGGTTTCCCATCCCTTGGGCAGAAAGCCCATCAGAGGTTCATCCCTACACCTGGTACTTTGAACAAACCAAAGCCTTCCTGCATACTGCAATGTCTTTTCTGTCCCACCCTTTGGCCCCTCCATTTCCTTCATGGCTTCGCACAGTTTGTGTTGTACATTCATAAGAATTCACATTGACTGCAAAAACATAAATGCAACAAAAACATAAAAGCCTCCAAGTAGTATATTATATATATTTTGTTCTTCTAAATGTTCTTCTGTTGTTATCAGAGGCGTAGTAGCTAATTTATAACTTCTCCTTTGAGGGAATCCAGATGAAAGGCCCAGATTGTTCTTCAATAACAAGCTTGCATTGGTTATATATATCTTCTAGGGTGTCTCCTTGAACAATAGCTGTAACAAAAGCGAACATACCTAGAATTAGGGATCATTGCTGGGTGGGGGGGTTGTGAGGAACAATCACCACTCATATAACAGAAGCTCAAATCAGTAGCAGACAACTCATCATCAGGAAACTTATGATGTCTTTAGTAAGAAAAAGCAGAATATTCCCAGAAACACATCACACTAATGATGAAAATTCTTTCAATACATGACCTAGATCAGTTATAAGTATATCACAATTTTCATACTTGCTACATTTGTTTGGCGTCCTGATTATGAATTGTTCATATATTTAGCAAATATTTTATGGGTTCCTACTCAGAGCCAGGCACTGTAGTAAAGCAATGACTAATGTTCAGAAAAAAAATGAGCCTTATAGTCTCCATACCTTACTTACTTTGGAGAAGATGGAAATTCAGGGATTTTAGACACAGAGGAAATAATAAGGATTTTGGAGAAATCTTTAATCCCACCACTTTTAATGGGAAACCATGTGTATTCTCTTTAGTAATCTGGTAAATTCAGATTCTTCCTACATAGGGCAATTTTATATAGAGGGTACCTCATAAACTATGTAATAGTCAATTAGTCAAAATGCCAGGTTGTTCTACCTTGTAGGATAGATCCCTAAAATAATCAATACTCTACATATGACACTAAGAATTCAAAATAAGTTGCTATTGAAACAGAGATTAGATCTTCAAAAATATTTTCAGAGTATATTAATTATAATATTTCTGAATACAAATTACTGGTCAAAATGATTTTATTTTCTGAACTCATATTTTAGTTATTGATAGAAACATCACTTAATATTAACCTATGAAAAATATTTGTGAACCACCATGCCTGATGTTCTGTCTTTTGAATAAGACAAAAAAAATTAAAACATTAATTTAGTTGTAAGGTAAATTCTTCCAACTCTAATTCTTTGGATTGAATCAGTGTTCCATAAAAGCATTATAAGAACAGAGAACTTGGGATACCTAGAAGAAATTCTTTCTTGATTCCCCATATTTCAAGTTTCCAAAGACATATTTAGAGTTGTTTTTTTAAGTTTTGCACTCAGACATGGCACAGAATTAATGGAAACATGGGAAAGATTTCCAGGTGCACTGTTCAAGAGCTACCGGAATGGGAGGCAGAACTACAGAATATCCAGATAGAATGGAAGACCTGAGATTACTTTTCAAGATGCATACTCAGGTCCTGGATTAGATACCTAGTATTATAAACATCAAAACCAAGGCTTAAAGAGTAATTGCTTCAACACTGCCTGTTTTGAGCACAAAATGTTTCTTTTTCAAACATTTTCTGGTGTCATTAGGAAGACAGTTTAGGTATCAATTTTCTAAAGTCTCCTTAGTAGCAGGATATAGCTCAGGGGCCATCTGCCACTCATATTGTAAGTGTCACTTAATATTTTAAGTGCAGTATTGAGGATTCTGCTACTTAATATTTTAAGTGCAGTATTGAGGATTCACAGCAGGAAGATTTTCAGATCCTGTTATACCAGGGCTAGAACCATCTATAAGTTAAATTATATAGTTTCTCTCCTTCCTCATGATGCCAGGGTCAGAGGAACTTACCTGTAAAATATTCTCCAAATTCTTGTTCCAGCTTAATTGCTCGATCATAGGTTTTCTTGGCTTGTTCTTCTGTTAGACGCTTGTTCATTTCCCTAGGAAAATAAGGGCCTCGTATTAGAACACAAGGGGAATATACCCAACCCTGAAAAGTTCAAGTGCATGGCAAAGAAATAACCCACAAGAAGCAAAGCTTAGTCTCCCTGGTAGCTTTGTTCAGCATTCCTCTTTGAGGAACCAATTTCAGCCCCAAGGCTTTCTGCCAGGGAGCTTTGCTCTTTCATTGGGTAGGCTCTTGGCCCCTCATTGGATAAAGCAGAATCTGTCTCGTAATTTATAGTCACTGGTCCCTGTTCTGTCTCTGCAATCCCTGGAGTAAGGCTCCAGGGCAGGCTCATTTAAATAAAGTGTTCATGTGCCTCCTGGGACTTTTGCTTCTTCAGAACACACTGTCCTACTTTCTGCATCTGCCTTTCATTCGATACAATTTCAAAATTCGAACTTTTCTTGGCCATCCTTTGTTGGACTTCGTTTTACTATCTTAGCTTCTCCTAAATGTTGGACCTAGAATTAGAGGAAGCCTTCCAGGTGCTCAGAGGCAAACAGGAGCAATGGAGGGAAGGTTTGGCTGGGTCTGTATGTCTGAGAGAACTAGACTGTTCTTAAGTCACAACCATAAAAAAAAACCTTTGATTTCTTGCTTCCCTCATCCTTCTGAAGAGCTACTGCCCATCTTCTTGTGTATATGGACACAGGTAGAGAAACACAAAGTGCTTCTAAAGAATTAGAATTACATGAAATTGGTCAGACTTCCTAGCTATATGTGTCTCTCATATACCAAAAAAGGTATTCTGCGGCTCTTGAAACCAGGCTTCTGTAAATGTCAAGGCATGTCTGTAACAACAGGAGACTGGAACTTCTGTTTGAATAATCAAAGACAGAGGAAGGAGGAGGACTGAAAAAGGATCAAGGTACAGCAGATGTATATTACAATGAAATCTCTTATTTTGTACAATTAGTATATGGTAATAAAAAGGAAATGTTAGAAAAAAACATTGTCAAATAGATTAAAATCAAGTAATTTGGTGAAAAAGTGACCCTAGATAGAAGAGCTTTGCACTTAAGAATCTCTAGTATGGATATGGGTAACAGGTACGAAGTACAGTTGGTTAGGAGGAATAACTTCTAATGTTAAATAGCACACTAAAATAACTACGGTTAATAAAAATTGAATATTTCAAAATAGCTAGGAGGAGGATTTTGAATGTCCCCAACAAAGTTAAATTTGTGTAAAGTGACAGTTATGCCAATAACTTTGATCTGATAATTATATTAATGTACTGAAATCATATATGTATTCAATTTCTATGTTCCAGCTATAAATGAGACTATATTTAAAAAAAAAGATAATAAGAAATGCTAATGCCTCAATAAGCCAGGCCCAAAGAAACATAGGTCCCAAGGTTTCCCTTATTTGCAATATCTAGTATATGTCTGAGTCAAGCAGAAAAGGTCAGATAATGTGATGTTAGAGAAATGAACCCTAAGATATGTATTCAAATTTTTTTTCTTTCATGCGATTGTTTCTAACACATTTATAAGATTATTTCTTTGTTGCTTTGTATGTCCTTCCCCCACAGTAACCCCTGCTTTCACTGTATTTGATGTCAGTATAATTTGTGGAGGGGAAGGGGAAAAACAAATCGTTTAAATAGGGATACAGGTGGACCCATTGCAACAATGAGATGTACAAGTCGTTATGTCAAAAATGAACTTTACAACTTTGGTGGGGGGATGGGGAGGAGGATGGGAAGCGATGGGAAGGGGAAACAAAGGAGGAGGCTACAATGCTTGATAAGAAATGTACTCATTATCTTGCCCATGTAATTGTAACCCTTCTGTACAGTATTTTCACAATTAAAAAAAAAAAAGAAATGCTAATGCCTATTCTGTTTTTGTTCTAACACGAGAGTGGGCTATAAAGGAATTATACCCAGGACTACTTTTTCTTTTGGTCAATTTGTCAGCCATTGGTTTAACTCTGTATAAATGTCGATTAATCATTATAAGATTATTAAAGCCAAGCCTAGAAAATCAATGTAGGAGAGTAATGGAAAAAATGGAATTCAATTACTATCCAATGGTAGGTTTATCCCTTCATGCCTTCCTTCTATATATTAAAAAAGCCCAGGTGAATGCAGAGACATTTAAGTTGGCTCATCAGGATGCATCACAGGTAAATGTAGAATTTCTCAAAGCATCTCTGCCTTGCACATCCTTTAGGAAGTTAGAGATCCAGAGCTGGAACTCATTTACTTTACAATACATGGAGACTTGAAGCAGGGAAGGGACTTCCATAAGCTATACATTTAATAGGGTAAGGTGCAGTAAGAACTCAGTTATTTTTATAAACCCTATTGAAAGGTTCTCTTTCATAGTCAAGGGTGTAATCATATATAAAGTCTTTCAAAAAGGAAACCTATCTATCTATCTATCTATCTATCTATCTATCTATCTATCTATCTATCTATCTATCTATCTATCTATCTATCTATCTATTGATCGATCGATCTATCTCTCCCAAAACAAGTCAGGCACTGTGGTTTACGCCTATAATCTTTGCTACCCAGGAAGCTGAGATCTGCAGATTGGAGTGTGAAGCCAGTCCAGGCAGGAAAGTCTGTGAGACTCTTATCTTCAATTAGCTAGTAAAAATCTGTAAAGGGAGGTATGGCTCAAGTGTAGAGCACCAGCCTTGAGCGAAAAAGCCAGGGGACAGCACCCAGGCCCTGAGTTCAAGCCCCAGGACTGGTGTGCCTGTGCATGTGCATATGTGTGCACACATATACAGAAACAAACCCTAAACTGAAACACTAACTTGTTTTTGGACATAACTGAGAACTGAATTATAAAGTAGGGATTTCCTGAGCTCTGTCTCCAAAACTCCTACTTTTAGAAACTCGGAGTAGATACAGGACATCTTCTGTATTTCTGGTATAAAAGACTAATATAAACTAAGAAGTAACTTCAGAGAAAGGGATGATTTTTCCAGAGAAGGAAAGCAATTTGGTCATTCTTGTTCCTCTTTGACTTGTACGGTCATATTTAGTCTGGTTTTATTTTCTCCCAAATTCTCTTTGCCTTTATTGTGGTAGTTACTTACTTTACGTTGTTATCTAATTATGCATTTGTCTTGTCTCCTTGCCTGATCTACCTGTTCTTGAGGGGAAAAAGCCCTAGCTTGTTCCTTAGCATATAGCATGAAGCCTGTCTTGATTATCTGTTGAATAATTGAATAAAGGAAAAATGGAGAGCTAAATAATCATAATTATATAATTACAGGGTTATCCTGATATTATGTAGCAAGATGGCAAGAGGAGATCAAAGGTAGCAGAGGAATGAGATATGCTGTGGGATGGGGTAGAAATCAGGCAGTGGTACAATATTTAAAGAACATCACTTTCATACATGCCCTCAATTTAATGCTCTCCTGAAGAGTCAGCTATGTGTATCTTAATATGCTCTATGGTTTGATGTGGGTAATGCACTTGAGAAATAATGTGTGTGATGATGTATCAATGCCGAAATGTGACAGCTGCCATGCCTTTGTTCCAGCTGACCGAGTATTCACTTCTTCCTGGGGAATGGGCAATTCATGCCTGCTTTCCTCCTGATGTAAAATCCTCAGAAAACACTGAACCATAAATATGCAGCATTTAGCAAGGTGATCACATTGGTCTGATTGTCATTCTCCCTGCAGTTCAGACTTGTGACCATGGCTACAGCAAATTACGTGAGATTTGCTGGCCCCAGTGTGTTAGGTAGGGTTAAGTTTCAGCCATCATTAGGTTTAATTTCCCTTAGTGGTAAGTTGCTGTGACAGTACCCTAAGGGAAAACTAAATAAATCATGGGATAGTTGTGGGAAGAAGGAGACCTTCTCCCTCTGAGCTCTGGATGGAACTGTCACCTACTGTCATGTGGTCACATGTGCCATTTCTTTTGCTCCCTTGGGTCCGACTTCCCCATGAAGCCATCTATCCCATTGTAGGCTCATCATGTGAAGACTCTTCTATTTCTGAAACCAGCCCTTAAGGTGCTATTCCCAAGAGGAAAGGGCCATTTTCCTACTCTTCTTAAACATAATTAGATTAGAAATTACTTTTACAGAATGGCAATTGGGGTTGCCTAACTCCCTTTTGTGTAATTCCCAACACAATATCCTTTATCAGGAGAGATTTTCACATATGAAATCAGGGTTAGTAACAGTAGTAACCATTCTTTTTTTTTCTTTCAACTACTAACACATTTTTCCACGTGGCAACTATGGAAAGATATTCTTCATAGAATAATTTAATACCTACACTCATTGAACTTAAGGTATTCACTGATTTTCGATTTTATTTCCTTATCTTGGTGAAAATCCTTGTCTATCTTTTATTTATGTGAATATATTATGCTGTCAAGTTGTATCTCTGGCAATTTCCAGAGGTCAACTATGTATTTAACTGAATTTTCTCAGCTGGCCATTTCAGCTACATCAGTTTGCTTTGATTTTTTTTTTTTATCATCAGAGAGCACATTAGTTTGGGATAATCTCTGAGATTAAATAAACACTGTTCCATAAACACTGTTTTCTGGGGGTATACTCTGTGATTCATTCCTGAACCCCTCCACATGCTCTTGATGCCCAGATGGAGGCAATAGTTGAGTGAGGTTCTTATATCAGTCACATGTGCACCGTTTTCTTGTATTCTATTGGAAGCTGTTTATATACTTTATAATGATAAGACTAAATTATTAGTTTTTGAGTACTTACTATATGCCAAAGACTATATGAAGAGCTTTCTATCCATGACCTTCTTGCTTAGCCTTCACTCTATGAGATACTTATTAATGTCTGGTTTAGAGATGAGGACCAATTTTTATTAAATTTTCCTAGAGTTATATAATTGATCGCTGGCAAAACAACACACCAAACTAGCCTCATTGACTTTCAAGTCCCTACTTGCATCTTTCCTACTCTGCTGTATTACCTATTGTAGCATCACTTTTGTATAAGAGTTGCCTACACCAGCTTCATCGTCCCATCATGAATATGGGCCCAACTTGTTTACTAGTCTTTGAAGCAAGGTATTTTGGATCCTTCAAAATCATGAAAGTCACACACTTTCCCTTGCTCATAAATGTGCCCAGATATGTAGGTAGGATGTTTCTCTTTCCCCATTTAGGCCTACTAATAGCTATTGGGTTCTGGCTATTCTTAGGGTCATGAGTCTTCAACTGTCTTCTTTCATTTGTAAGTAAAAGGTAGGAGGCTAAACAATAAACACAGCCATTTTAAGATTTGCTACAAAACTTTTCACTGCTCTCATAGACTCATTAACAGCCCTCAAATTCAGCTTGAGAAGATGTCAGATTTTCATCCTTCAAGAACCCATGAAAGTAAGAAGTGAAAAGTGAAAATAAGAAAAAGGATGATTTGTTACCCTGTGTACTATATAGTGACCTGTCTGAATATCTGTCCCTTCCTCATCTTGATCACCTGAGGATTGTTTCCTCTTTAGGCCAGTTAGCTTAAGATGGTTGGATCC
This sequence comes from Dipodomys merriami, assembly GCF_024711535.1. Lineage (NCBI taxonomy): Eukaryota > Metazoa > Chordata > Mammalia > Rodentia > Heteromyidae > Dipodomys > Dipodomys merriami. The sequence continues at coordinate 8,494,132 of NW_027203937.1, read as the reverse complement.
AGGATGGCTGCCAGAGTAAACAGCAGACATCTAATGTCAATATGTTTCCATGTACATGTGAAATGAAACACTCTCCCACATCATGACAGGTGACAGTTACCCTCCTGGAAAGACCACAGAAGAGCAAAAAGAGGGTCCCACCTGAATTCCAGGAAAATAGCCTGCCATTCTCAGAAAAGATGCTAATATTGGTCCCTTTTATTAGTCTATACCTTCCCTTCATTTCTTCTCCACATCTACAGGCATCTGAACCACCCTCAAGGTTGTGAAGTTGATTTTTGGGGTTATCTCTTCCTTTTCCTATTCTTGATCAAGAATAAAAGTTTCCTACGCTGCTCAGAAACAAAACAACAAAACCCCAAAGCTCTTAGTGAAAGTATATCAAATAATGACTGATAGTATAACCCTAGTGGCTTCACATTTTTAATTGTATCTTTTTCTTTAATGCATAAAAATCAAGGGTGGTATTTTGTATTTGTAAGCATTTGTGACTGAGAGTTGTGAACGGTGTTCTGTGGAATGTGCAATGGGGAGTCGGTTGGATGAGGGCCTCTAGCGTCTGTACTTACATCAGAGGTTCCAGAGACTTGGGCTTTATGAAAATAGCAATGGGATAGAGCTGGGCAACTTGTAACCGCTTGATGGCATTTCCTGATACATCAAGTATACAGTGTTTGCCCTGGTAGAAAGAGAGGAAAAGATGTAGTTAATTCTGAAAGAATGTCATAATGCAATGAAAAGAAAACATATGTTTTCAAGGAAGGTATGGAATTGCTGGATTTTTAAAGTTTTTTTATACTTTTTTATTGTAAAAATACTGTACAGAGGGGTTACAGTTACATGAGCAAGGTAATGAGTACATTTCCTATTGAGCATTGTTGCCTCCTCCTTTGTTTTCTCCCAACCATCCCTTCCCTCCCATCTCCACAACTACCTCCCCTAACTGAAGTTGTAAAGTTCATTTTCAACATAGTGTTTTGTATATATCATTGTTTCAATGGGTCAACCTGTATCCTTATTTAATCATTTTGTTTTTTCCCTTCCCCTCCCTGAATTAGAGAAGTGTAAATACAAGATGCAGGGCACCAACATCAAATACAGTGAAATTTCACTGTATTTGTTATATAACCCCTATAACAGTATAGGGGTTATACTGTGAGGGAGGACCATACAAAGCAACAAAAAATCACATGGTACATTATAAATACATTAGAAACAATAGCAAGAAAGAAAAAAAGATACGTATGTCCCTATTTTGGGGTTCATTTTGCTTAACATCATCTTATCTTGCCATATGTACACAGCTTTGGCCCTTTCTGCTTGTCCTACACATGTACTAGTTATTGCAAATTAGGGAAAACATGGGAGCTATGTTTCTTTGGGCCTGGTTTACTTAATATAATTTTTTCCAAGTCTTTCCATTTCCTAATAAATGGGGCAATGTCATTCTTTCTGATTGAGGCATAGAATTCCATTGTGTGTATATTTATATATATTTTTTCTTGATCATTCATTCATTCATTCATCTACTGAGGGGCATGTGAGTTGGTTCCATATCTTAGCTATGGTAAATAATGGTGCGATAAACAAGGTTATGCTGGTAGCATTAGTATGGCCTTGTTTGTGATCGTTTGGGTAAATGCCCAAAAGTGGTATTACTGGGTCATAGGGGAAGAAAGACAGCCTCTTCAGTAAATGGTGCTGGCAAAATTAGTTATTCAGCTATAGAAAACGAAAGCTAGATCCTTATATATCACCCTGCACCAGAATCAACTCCAAATGGATCAAAGACCTCGGAGTCAAAGCAGACACCCTGAAAGGAAGGAATTACAGGAAGGAATAGGAGAAACCCTAGGTCTCCTTGGCACAGGCCAAAATTTTCTTAATAGAGACCCAGAAACACAACAAATCAAAGAAAGGTTGGAAAAATGGGATTGCATGAAATTGCAGAGCTTCTGCATGGCAAAGGACATAGATAGCAAGATCAATAGAAAGCCCACAGATTGGGAGAAGATCTTCACTAGCCATAAGGGTAAGGATAAGGGATAAGGATAAGGGTCTTATAACTAAAATATTCTTGGAATTAAAAAAAATTAAATCCCTCAACAACAAATCCTCAAAGAAACAACTGCCTGATAAATAAGTGGGCTAAAGACTTAAAGAGAAACTTCTCTGAAGAGGAAATAAGAATGGCCAACAGACACATGAAGAAATGCTCAACTTGGGGCTGGGAAGGTGGCTCAGTGGTAGAGCGCTTGCTTTGCATGCATGAGGTCCTGGGTTCGATTCCTCAGCACCACATAAGCAAAAAGAAAAAAGCCAGAAGTGGTGCTGTGGCTCAAGTGGTAGAGTGCTAGTCTTGAGCTGAAGAGCTGAGGGACAGCGCCCAGGTCCAGAGTTTGTCCAGAGTTCAGGCCCCATGACCGGACCCCCCCCCAAAAAAAAAAAATTGAGATTCTACCTTACCCAGTTAGAATGGCTATAAACAAGAACTCTAATAACAACAGATGCTGGAGGGGATGTGGCCAGAAGGGAACCCTACTGCATTGTTGGTGGGAGTGTAAACTTATTCAACCACTTTGGAAAGCAGTATGGAGGTTCCTCAAAAGACTCTACATGGATTTCTAAAGTTTTAAGAGTACCATCATCCCCAAATCCATGAAATAGGTATTACCGTTTGTGTTGTACAAAAGAAGACTAAGGCTTACAAATATTAACTAACTTGCAAAAAAAAAATCAGTACTAGACAGAGTCAAACCTAGTTCTCCAACACTGACTTAATTGTTAGTTGGAATGTATAAGACACCTTATCATCCCACCTTGACCAATGTTAAACTCGGAAGAATGATGATCAGATGAATTTAGAACAATTCCATGCAATTTGCCCATTGCTTCTATGTATCCTGCCTTAAAATATTTCAGTTAATGGAGGACAGACACAAAACAATTATCTTAAATACTATCTGGTTTAATGTTAACAAAAAAAGATTATATTTTAGCACACCTCATTTCACTTGGCTTCTACTATATTAAGTGCTCAGGGCAAGGAGCAATTTTATAGTATTTATGGAAAATAGATGCATTTGCCATATCATATTCATCCGCTTGGAGAGAAATGACCTTATTACCCTGTGCCTACAAGGACTTTACATAAGAGGAGAAAAAATGTTATGCTGATAGGAACAGTCAGTAATGGGATCCACGTGAAAACGAACAGAGTCCAGTGAATTCTTAAACTCACAAGAAACACACTAACAGCCTTTATCACTTAGGCAATAAATGTCAAGTAAGCCATCTGTGAAGTGCTGTTTGTTTACGCACTGGCTAGAACATTTCAAGTTAACGGAAGTAACATATGTTCAAAAGAGAAAACAGATTAATAGTTTTCCAGGGTACTTACTAGAATCAGTATCCACATAGACAATAGAACATCTTTTCAGTATCTTCTCAGACAGTACATTTCTTTTTTGTTATCATATATTAATTGTACATAAAACAGGGCTCAGTGTGTTATTTTCATACATACAGCCCGCCCCTTTTCCATCCCCTTCCACCACATACCCTTCTGCCCTTAGTCATAATTAATCCACTTTCAGGTTGACATTTTAAAAAAATGTTGCTTATATGAGAGAGACCATACAGTACCTGTCTTTTGTGTGCTTGGCTTACTTTTCTTAATATCTTCCAAATCTATTTTATTTGCTGTAAGTAAGAGGACTTAATTCTCCTTTATGGTTGAAGAATACTCCATTGTGCATATATACTACATTTTCTTTACCCATCCATTCAGTTGATGAGCACTTGGGCTGACTCCTATTTTAGCTACTGGGAGTAGTGCTGCAATAAACATGAGCATTCATAGGGTAACTCTTTGGTATGCTAATTTCCTTTCATTTTGATGTATAATCAGAAGTGGGAAAACCAGATTACATTACAGATCTAGTTTTAGTCTTTTGATTACATTACAGATCTAGTTTTAGTCTTTTGAAGAATCTTCATAAGATTCTCCAAAATGGCTGTACTAATTTGCATCCTTACCCACAGTATATTATAATTTATTTTCTCTACATTCTCCTTAACTTATTTTGTTTTTGTTTTCATAACATAGGATGAAATAGGATCCACTATTATTTTGATTTACATTTCTTGGATGGGTGATGACATGCAATATTTTTTCATATATTTGTTGTCCACTTGTTTGTCTTATTGTTGTAAGTGTTCAAGATAATTGATTTTTTTAAAAAAAATTGGGGTAACTGTTTTTGGCTGAGTCCCTTATATTCATTTGTCAAAGGGAAAGTTGACAAATGTTTTCTCCCATTCTGTCAGCTATCTCTTTGCTGGGCAAAGCTTTTTAGTTTGATGTAATCTCACTTGACAATTTTGCTTTTGCTTCCTGTGCTTCAGAGTTCTATCCAGAAAATCATTGCTAAGTTATCAATGATTTAAAGTGTTTTCTCTAGGCTTTTAATTCATTTACAAGTTGAGACAGAGGTCAAGTTTCAGTCTTCTTCATGTAGATTTCCAATTTTCCCAGCGCAAGTTTTTGAAGAAGCTGCCCTTTTTGTTGGGAACCAGTTGGTTGCACATTCATGGGGTTCTTTTGGATCTCTGGTCTATTCGTTTGGCCTATAAATCCATTTTTATGCTCATGTCATATTGCATGGGTTATTATGACTATGCAGTTAGTATGTGTTGAAATCAGAAACTGTAATGCCCGCAGCTTTTCTCATTTTGCACAAGATAGATTTGGCTATTTGGAAACTTCTGGCCTTGAAAATTGATTTTAGGATCAAATTCTTTCAAGTTTGGTGAAGAATGTATTTGGTTTGTTACTAGGGATTGTGCTGAATCTATATTATCATTTTGGGTACTATGGACATAACATTATTATTAACACGGGAGATTTTCATAGTTTCTTTTTTGTATGTCCTTCAATCTTTCATGTGTGTTTTATAATTTTGCTTTGATATTTTCTTAGAAAAGTTATTGATGTGTGAAAAGGCTACTGATTTCTGTATTTTGATTTTATATTTTGTACTCTATAGAATCTTTAGTTTTTTGGTTATACTTTTTAAGTGGATTCTTTACATTTTTCTATGAGTCATATAATCTATAGAAGACCCAGAAATAACACCATACACTTACAGTTATCTGATATTTGATAAGGGAGCCAAAGATATAGAGTAGAAAAAATAGCCTTTTCAATAATTGGTGTTGGGAAAACTGGGTATCCATATGCAGAAAAATAAAAGTGGATCCCTGTTTGATACCATGCACTAATATCAATTCAAAGTGGATCAAAGACTTCAATGTCAGACCCCAAACTTTGCAACTATTCAAGAGAGAGTAGGAGAAACATTAGATCTGATAGGTAGAAATTTCTTGAATAGAGTCCCTGAGGCACAATAGATAGGAAAGAGACTCAGCAAGTGGGACTATATTAAAATAGTTTCTTCCCAGCTAAGGACATAGTAAACTAGAAAGACAGCCAACCAACTGAGAAAAGATATTTACCAGCAATATATCAGACAAAGGCCTAATATCCAATATATACAATATATAGGAGCTCAAGAAACTAGCCCTTCCAAAACATAATAAACCAATCACTAAATGGGCAAGGGAGCTAAGAAGAGACTTCTCAGAAGAAGAGGTAAGAATGGCAAAGAATCATATGAGGAAATGCTCATTATCCCTGGCCTTAAAGGAAATGCAAATCAAAACAACACTGAGATTCCCTCTCAGATTCCAATGGCCAACACTGATAATTTGAACAGCAACAAATGTTAGGGAGATAGGGGGAAAAGGAACCCCACTACGCTGTTAGTAGGAGTGTAAGCTATTATAACCACTCTAAACAGCAGTCTAGAGGTTACTTAAAAACTAAACATAGACCTTCCCTATGACCTCGCCATACCACTCCTCAGTCTCTACCCTAAGCATCATGAGCCAGGATATAAGGACACCTGCAGATCCATGTTCATTGCTGTACTATTCACAAAAGCTATGATATGGTAGCAGCCCAAATGCCCCACAATAGATGAGTGGATCCAAATAAATGTGGTAGTGATACACAATGGAATTGTATGCAGTCATTAGAAAGAATAAAAGAATGCCATTTTCAGGGAAATGGATGGATCTAGAACAAACCATGTTCAGTGAGATAAGCCAGGCTCAGACAAATGGCACGTTTCCTTTGATATGCAGAAATTAGATCTAAAATGCACCGGAATAGGATAAATTATGCAGAATTCTAGATACACACAGTGAGGATACTCTTAGGCATTGAGCCTTTGTATTTCTCGCCTAAGCACCTCTTCACATTTATATAAAATAATATGCATATTTCATGAAATGAACTCCAAGATATGGAAACAAAAGACTTCTCTTTTTGTTTTTTTTAGCTTTTAGTTTTTGTTGATTCTGGCTTCTTTACCTTACGTATGGTATATGTGAGAGAACATCTTTAGGAGAGTTGGAGGAGAATACAGAACTTGAGGGAAAAAGTGCAGCAGTGGAGCTCACTGGACACTGTTGAAAGTGAACTGTACAACTTGTGGGTGGAGACGGGAAGGAGGGACCCAGAAAGAATGAGGGAACAGAGGACACTGTACGAAAGGACAGGTACTTCAAATCTGACTTGTGTAATTGTAATGCCTCTGTACATCACCTCTATAATAACAATAATGCAATAAAAAAGAGTCATATAACGTAAAAATAGGATAATTTGACTGTCTTCATTACTACTTGTGTCTTTTACTTCTCTTGCTTAATTGCTCTGGTTGAAACTTAAGTAGACATGTGTGTCTTGCTCCTGATCTCAGAAGAAATGCTTTCATTTTTTTTTAACCACAGTATGATTTTGGCTATTAGTTTGTCATATTTTGAAGTAGGGTCTTTTATTCAGTGCTTTTATTATGAAGGGAAATTTAATTTTATCAAATGTATTTTCTACATTTGAGATAATCAAGTGATTTTACCCTTCATTTTGTCATGTGATGTTTTATGTCTATTGATTTGTATATATTGAACCATCCTTGTATCCACGGTATGAAACCAACTTAATATGTTTTGAGGCACTGCTGAATTTATTGCTAGTTTTGTGTGTGTGTGTGTGCTGGTCCTAGGGCTTGAATTCAGGGTCTGGGTGCTAACCCTATTTTCATCAAGGCTAGTGCTCTACCACTTGAGCGACAGCTCCACTTCCAGCTCTGGGGTGGAGAAAAGAATCTCATGGACTTTGCTGCCGAGGCTGGCTTTCAACTGCCATACTCAGATCTCTGTCTCCTGAGTAGGTGGGATTACAGGCGTGAGTTATTGGCACCAAGCCTTTTATTTATTTTTTTAGACCAGTGAACATAGTGTATGGTAATCTATGTTTGCCCTGACCTTGAGGGCTTAAGTGATCCTCCTGCTTAGCTTCTCAAGTAGCTGAGATTATATGCATGTATTCCTATGTCTGGACTTTGTGCTAGTGCTTTACTGAATCTTTGCATCTATATTTGTCAGGCATATTGGTCAAAAATTTCTTTTTGTTGTATTCTTGTATGGTTTAGGAATGGAATAATACTAGTTTCATAGGATGGATTTGGAAGGATCACTCCCAGTCACTTCTGTGGAAAAGTCTAAGAAGGATTGGTAATACTGTAAGTTTGATAAAATTCAGCAGTAAAGTCAGTGATTTTGATTTTCCTTTTTTAAAAAAATTACCAATATAGTGTAATTGGGATTGATGCATTCAGAACCTTTTATATTCTCATTGTTTAGTTTTGATAGCTTATTTTGCCCAGAAATTTGTTCATATCTCCCAGGTTTTCCAACTTATTAGCATCTACAATGTTCCTTTGTATTTCTTTGATATTTGTTATATTTGATATTCTGATTATTTGAGTCTTATCTATTTTTCCTGGTTAGTGAATTTTATCTTAAAAAAAGAACCAACCCTTTTATTTTACTGTTGTTTTTCATAGTTTCTATATCATGTATTTCTACTCTGATCTTAGTTTATGCTTTCACTTTAATTTTGGGATTGGTTTGTTCTTGTTTCTAAATTTTTGATGTATCATTAGGTTGATTATTTGAAGTATTTAGCTTTTTTGATATAGGTATTTATTACTATAAGTTCCTTTTTAGTACTATTTTTCTGGATTCTACAACTTTTGATAAAAGTGCTTCTATTGTCCTTTGTTTCTGAGAATTCTTATATTTGCATGACCCACTTTTCATTCAAAAGTGTGGAGCCTCATATTTATAATTTATAAAATTTATTTTGTTCACTTCCAGTTTTAACTCATTGTACAATCAGAACATATAGGGGATTTGATTTCATTTTTTTGAATTTGTTAGAACCCAATTTGTGCCTAAAATGTAGTCTTTTCTAGATAAAGTTTCATATGCCGATGAAAAGAATGTATATTCAGCAGTTTTTGCATGGAATATTCTGTAAACTCTATTTGATTTAAAATATAGCTTAATACTGATATTTTTTATTTTTGCCCCTCTGCATGGTCTTGTATTGATAAAGAAGTGATGTTTATTCTGGAGCAGATAAATAAGCTTTCACTTGATTTTTTTGTTTGACTTATTGAAGTCTTCATTTTCTAAATTTCTGTTTGGTTTTTTTTTTTTTCAGAATATCTGCTGACTTTTTCCCTTATATGCCTAATTTCATTTTACTTTTTATCAGTACTCTGGCATCTCAATGAGATTTGTATTATTCTTTTTTCTTTTTCATTTTTTTTGTCGGTTGTGGGGCTTGAACTCTGGGCTTGGGAGCTGTCCCTGCGTTCTTCAGCTCTATCGCATGAGCCACAGAGCCACTTCTGCTTTTCAAGTGGTTTATTGGAGATAAGAGTCTCATGGACTTTTCTGCTCGGGCTGGCTTTGAACCGTGATCCTCAGATCTCAGCCTCCTGAGTAGCTAGGATTACAGGTGTGAGCCACTGGCACCCGGCTGAGATTTGTATTATTCTTTCAAAACTTTTATGATTCATTTTCATTTTAGAGAAGATCTGGTACTAAAGAATTATTATGTTCTTCTGGAAGCATGGTATTACTTTGGTTTTTCATATTTCTTGATCTCTTATGTTGAGGTATGCACATCTGAAAGATGAGGTATTCTACCAGTACTATAGGGTGGCTTTCCTAAGCAGCATTTTCCTGAAGAGGGCCTTGAGTGTTAGGTGGGTGTGCAATGTTGGCTTTCATTTTAAGGGGGCAACTTAGTGTAGCCTCCCTAGAGCTTCTGTTGCTGTGATTCAAGCTTGTGCGCACAGCGTGTGCCATGGAGTCACATTTGTTGCTGTAGGCCACACTAGAGTGGGGAGATGATAGCAGTCCAAGTAGGTGTGGGGCAGGAACAATGTGTATGGGAGGCTCACTGTGTCTGCTTGCTACAAGAGGAATAGTGGTCTCTGTTAGTGATGCCAGTTCCATTACTAGCCACTGTCTCTGCCTTTGGTTGCCCCTGTAGTGGTGAGGAGTTGGATGCACTTGTCTTCTGAACAACTATTGGTCTGGGTCTATTGGTGGCTGAGCAACCCCCCGCCTCCCCTTGCGGTACTCACAGCCAGCAATGAAGAGCAGTGTTACAGTGCAGCAGGGGGAAGTTCCTCTCCTCTGCTTCAGTGGTAGTGCCTGCCCTGCCCAGGAATAGGACATTTGCAAGGGCAAGCCAAAGTTCCTCTGGAGGGAATGGAGGCCCTTTGGCATGTGTGTCCTTTAGGTGAGGGAAAAGAGGAGGCTCTTCTCACCTCTCTACTCCTGTCCAGGAGGGAAGAAGTAGGATGGAACAGGGCCAGTGCAAGTTGTTTTTCTTATTCCCCAGCCACTCCTGCACAGGGGCCTCATAACAGCTGACACTACCGAACTGTTCGGGGCCCCTCAGTATGGAGCAGCAGTGGGAGCTGTGGTGTTCCCCACTTCTGTACCATCTATATGTCTAAACACCGGTTCTCACACTGCAGGACATCCTGTAGGTTTAGGTCACAATCACTCTGTTGGGCCAACTTGGGTTATCTCCCCTCCCTGAAACCAGTGCAGGGGAAGGTCAGTGAGGTCTCAGACATGGAAATATGGTGGGTTATCCAATGCCTTGGTCAGTCCAAATTCACACAACAGTCCACATCCCTGGATGGATCCTGACTATCGTATCCTGGAGGTTCTCCGGGAGAGAGCCAGGCTACGGTGCTGACTTCAGTTTATTTATCCAATTGGGCTGCAATCCTTTGAAGAGTTAGGATTTTTTTCTATTAGCTGGAACCCCAGAATCTACACAGCTAGAGTTTACTGGAAAGTTCTTTCACCCTTACCACTACAAGGGTAAGACTCTCATTGGCTAAATGTGGAGCTGCAGGTGCTGTGCTGTTTTATTTTCTTTCTATGCTATTGTCCCAGGTCTCTGAATCTCACAAGGTTCCACCCTCTCTCTTGCTGATTTTCAGTATTTGCACCTCAAAATGTAGCTTTATACCTGTTACTTTGGTTCTTTGTGAAGGAGATGAGTGCTCTCGTTCAGCCCTCATTTCCTCTCAGCAAAATTTCTTGTGAAAAATTTTACATCAGTATATCAAAAGGGGAAAAGGGTCCCATCAAATCATTTCACTCCAACTTATACTTTCTCATATAAAACTGGCATATGTCTTTATAGGGGATAGGATTTCTCTGTAGACAGATCTTAAAGCCACATTCAAGTATCATCTGATTCTGTTCTCAAACATTTCCTTTTTTCATGTTTCTGAAATTGTCAGGAAAAAGTGAGAGTATCAATGCTTCCTCTAAGTCAGAACTTTTTCTTTTTGCCAACAACAGACTAGACAACCATCCTCCTCTACATTCCTCTCCACAATGTGAAGTGCTCAAAAGAAAAGTTCATATTTTCCACCGTCTAGACCACCCACAATAACAAAGCTTCCCTATTCATTTTAATTTTACTTACAAGGGTCTTAGCATGTCAGGGACAAGGTGAGCTCCATAAAGCTCAGGCTGTCTTAAGGTTTGTGGAACTACTCCATGTCCCTGCCCCAAGTCAGCCAAAATACTTTAGTGGGATCAAAGATGAATGATGTTGTTCTAAAGTGATTCTCTGCATGGATATCTTAAAAGAAATATTTAATTCAATTTCACAACTGCAATCAGAAAATAGTAATGACAAAAAAACCAACCTGTGGATTGCCACCTAGAAGCCTTCTTTAGGGGGGTTGTAAAAAATTGCAAACGTACCCTCTCAGCTACAAATCTCACAGACTGCACACTAGTTCCATACAAATTGTCATTGTACTGCCCAGCTTCTATAAATTTGTGCTCTTGGATATCTTTCTCCATTTGTTCTCTGGAGATGACAAAGTGATAGTCTCTCCCGTCCACCTCGTAGTCACGCTTTGGCCTTGTAGTATCTGTAAAATGAGAAATAATGAAATGCATCTCACAAGCTTTTCTTTCTACTTAATTTCTTTACCACATTCCCAACACAGATATACAGATAGGACCATGATGTGGTAACACGTGCCAGTCTTATCTTCCCACATAAATGACATAAATAGGGACAAAACAGGAAGAACAATTCTTGCTCAGGTATCAGAATGCAGGGCATAGCTATAACTTTGTTTAGGATTCTTGAGATGAGGTCTCACTATGTAGCCCAAGCTGGCCTGAAACTTACAAACTGTCCTGGGATTCTAAGCATGCATCACCTATATATAGCTATGTATAAATAGCTATGTGTGTGTGTGTGTGTGTGTGTGTGTGTGTGTGTGTGTGTGTGTGTATGTGTGTGTGTGTGTTTGTGTGTGTGTGTGTGTGTGTATGTGTGTGTATGTATGTCATAGGTTTTGAACTCAGGGTCTGGGCGCTGTCCCTGGACTTTTCTGTTCAAGGCTAGTGCTCTACCATTTTGAGCCATAGTGCCACTTCCTGTTTTCTGGTAGTCTCACTGCCCAGGCTGGCTTCCAATGGTGATCCTGAGAGCTAAGTCTCCTGAGTTGCTAGGATTACAGGCATGAGCCACCAACACCTGGTTCATAGCTATAATTTTAAGAGAAAACAAACAGGGAGGGGGATTCTGCTACATTAATCTTTCTACCTAGGAGATATTTCCAAATAGAGAATCTAGAGGTTACACAGTATTAGGAAACATTGGTGTTTAGCCAGAATAAGACATTTGATTAAGATTCCAGAAAGACCACATTTTAGAAGCTACTTTGGACTTAACTCTGCATTCATCTGTAAAGAGTCTTAAGACCAAATCACAATTTAATCAAGTTAGTTTGTCAGTAAATCATTGCTTATTAGGATAAACATATTCTACGAAGGAAGATAAAAATCTAGACTCTAAATGCATAGTGGTTCATGCTTGAAAATCCTAGCATTGGGAAGATGGAGGCAAGAGGTTTGTGAGTTCAAGGTCAGCCTAAGTTATATAGTGAGATCTTATCGCAACACTCTACATCTATCTATCTATCTATCTATCTATCTATCTATCTATCTATCTATCACTATAGTGTTTAGGTGTTTAGCACAATATAAAAAAAGAAGAAAACAAAAAAAGACAATAAAAAAGAAGAAAACAAAAAAGACAATGTTACACAATCAGGAGAAAGAATGGGTAGACAATTTATAAATATATTTATGCACTTAAAAATAAGTACAGTATTTTACTTATTTAGAGTGAAATACTTCCAATATAAAAAAATTCATGTAAATGTATGGTTAAGAAGAGAAGGGGAGCTGGGTGCCAGTGGCTCACGCCTGTAATCTTAGCTACTCAGGAGGTTGAGATCTGAGGATCATGGTTCAAAGCCAGCCCAGGAAAGAACATCTGTGAGACTCTTACCTCTAATTAACCAACAGAAAACTGTAGTGCACTGTGGCTCTAATGGTAGAGCTCTAACCTTGAGCTGAATAGCTGAGGAACAGTGCCCAGGCCCAGAGTTCAAGCCCCATGACTAACCAAAAAAAAAAAAAAAAAAAAAAAAAAAAAGAAAGAAAAGAAAAGAGAAGGGGAATGTAGTCTAGCAATATGACTGGAAAAAGTTAAAAATATTTCTGATCTCCCATTCAGTTGCTTCTTAAGATATCTTAAAATGACCAAATCTCCAGATATTTTTATCTCAGCTGTTTATTCTATTTATAAGAGGAAATTATAACATGACTAAGTTTAGAACTCATAGTAATAAGAATAGTAAATATCCAAAATACCTATGTAGATGAAGAGTGATTAGTTATAATTATTTAAAACAGCAAAACTTTTAAGTGTTAAGAAAAAAATCAGTCACCTTGAAAAAACATATGCATTGGAAGTAAGTAGATGGAAAGCAACAAAATAATATTTCTGTGATGTTATTTCTGGGTCTTGTGTAGGATTCTGTGTACTTTCCAATTTCTTGTTTAACTATGAGCATGTATTGATTACATAAAATAGTACTATTAATTAAAAAAAGAAAAAGGAAAGAACAGGCAAGATGGAAGGGAAAGGGGGAACAGTGGTTAAAAATTTTCTGTTTGTTTTCTCTCATAAGTGAAAAACCAAATTTGCACCTTCTTATGTACAGGATATGTTCTATTTCAGGACCTTTTCCTAGAGTCCTTGTGGGGACTACACCATGAACTGAGCCATCATTCCAATCATCTTATCCATGCACCACACAAATAATTCCTGCTATTCTTTAGAAGTCTATGCTGAAATTTGTAGTATTGAAATATTACAGACATCTGAAACTATAAACCTTATACATATTCAGTGTGAGAAACATTTGTCAGATTTAAGAGTTCATTATGAACATGAGGCAGCTTCCCGGAGAGCTTGTCTCAGTATATAGATGGGCTCTGTGTATGCCTGAGGTTAGTAAGTGAAGGGGGCTGGTGGTGATGGCAGGGAGAGAGGGACAACAGACAGAATCTTACGGTGCTATCTAAGAGGACACAGATGACGGGGACCTGATGCTTGTCTATAGGGACCTAGAGAGTAAAGTTTCATACATATCCTCTCCTCCTCCCATGACCTTCTACTTCCAGTTTTCTAGTGGTTCATTGGAGATAAGAGTCTCACAGAGTTTCCTGCCCTGGCTGGTTTCAAACTGCTCTCCTCAGATCTCATCCTCCTGAGTAGATAGGATTACAGGTGTGAGCTACCAGTGCCTGGCTGATGTGTAGCAATTCTGATCTCTTCCACTCGATGGCAAAAGATGCTTTGCTGTAGGTAGGGCCATGCTGATGACTTTTATAAATCTCACAACTGTCTGAAGTGTTAGGGAGTTCTGTCTTCTAGGGGACTACAATCAGTTCAGAGAAAACCTTATTATACTTAGCAAATACCGAACCATCTGTGACAGCATAAACAAAAAGTATGAGGTTGAACAATTACGTAAGGTACTGAGATAATAACGAGTAGTATTTGAAGCAGCAGAATTTCCATTTTTATCATCTCATCATGGAGTCAAGCTTTTCTCTAAAGGAAAAAAAAATGATACTTACGAGGCACACAGGAGCCAAATTTGTCAGGGAATTCAGATATCAAGTCATCGTTGATTCGATCCTTCATGGGGCCCAGAATAATCACTGGCCGAGTATAGTTTACTGTGAATACAGAAAAAATGGTGCGGCTGAGGGAGAGAGACTTGGAAACAACTTCTATACTGCTTAGCAAGGATGGTTCTTAAAAAAATACCTGTAAGCAGTTGTACTCTGGGGTTTTAATTCAACATGTCAGTTTATGTGCAGGATGTATCTTGGTCTGTTACCTCTTCCATCATTCTCTCCCATGTCTCCCAACCTCACCCATCCCCTCAAGTTACCTGGCTCCATTTTCATGTATGTACATTGAGTCTGATGACTGTATTGACCCACCCTTCCTCTCTCCATTTGTACCCTGTTCCTTGCAAGGGTGGTTCTGAAGGACAGATCACCAAGCAGTAAGAGCATGCCCCTGTAGCCCTGAAATGGGCCTTTTAAACCTGGGGATGTGGACTTGCTACTTCCTGAAATGTACTAATGGGAAGAGCGACTTCAGCCTCTGTCAAAAGTCCCAGGTGGTGGTGTTTCCCTCATTGCCAGGCCGTGCCTGCACTATGTCAAAAACCCTGACGTTAGTCAGCTAAGTGGGCACAAGAAATTCAAACCAGCTCTTTGGCCACTGTTTAAAAGTAATCCTTAGTAGTAAAGACACTTTAAAAAAATAATTTCTTTCCCTCAGCTCAAACTAATGTCTTTGTTAGGATTTTCCTTTATGTCTGGGATTAGGAGTAACGTTAGCTCCTTTGGTACAACTTCCCATCTGATGCTTGAAGTTATTTCTGTAATCTCCCTGTCAGTAGCCCTCAAACCTCCATTATAAATGAGGTGGAGAACCTATGGGTCCTAGAGCGCCTACGAGTGGCCTGTATCTCACATCTACTAGAAAATCTTTCTCAATCCTGGGCTGCTAGTAATTTCCCAGGATATTTTTTCTTTACCACTCCTCCAGCTAGGCCATTCGGTAATGAGGGTGTGTTCTTTCCCATCGAGCCCACCCCACTGTTCCATTCTCTTTGGAGTTGCTCAGCAGCAAAATTGTCTGGTGATAGGGTCAGAGAGAGAGACAGCAGGGTATGGTCTCAATACACTTGAACAACAAGCTGAGTTTATTTCCCTAGTCTTTCATGCTTCCCCTCCCTGAATAGTATCACCTGGGTTTTGACCTGACAATAAAAAAACCTGAGTATGCTGAGAAACTTACTTTCCTGCCTTGTGACAGGCTCATAGGAAAGAATGAGGTCTTCTTGTCCTCCTAGGAAGAAAAGAAAAGAAAATTACAGTCGACTAACAACCCGTCACTAGCTACAGCTATCATTCCTGCTCTGAAACATAGGAAACAGGCACAGTTCAGGGTTAACTTTCCTTGCTGTCTCCTTGAACCATTCAAAAAAAATCCCTTCATCTTCATAAAACTCTCCAGCACTATTTTAGTGTCAAGTTATCACATAGTCATAGCTGTAGGTAATAACTGGCTGCTACTCTCTGTACAGAGCAGTGATCTGTGGGACTGGCTTTCTATCTGATGCCAGAAATGGAGTGCCATGACTCTATGCCACACATTATCACCTAAAGTCAAGTCATTTGGTGCAGAGAAAGGCTCCACTGGACACTTGCTTGCTATCTAATTAGAATTTCTGTCTTTTGATTTTATTTCTCTAAGAAGTAGGCACTTAATGTTGACAATCACATTCCTCAGAATATATTACAGGATACTAAGGGATTTCCTGTAATATTGAATCATCAAGGAAATGCTGTAGGTCAGTGAAAGAAGATTAAAACTTGAGAGGAGGCTGAGGTCGTAGCTCAAAGGCACACCACGTGCTCAGCACGTGTGAGAACCAGGGTTCAACTTGTAGTACCCACCTCTTACCAAAAATGTAGAGGAGTTCCCTGCATCATTAGTTATTGTTGATAAGCCATGCCTCGAAACTTCAGAGAGAGAGAGAGAGAGAGAGAGAGAGAGAGAGAGAGAGAGAGAGAGAGAGAGAGAGAGAGAGAGAGAGAGAGAGAGGAGAGAGAGAGAACTAAGGAAGACACTGTGGAGAAAATGTCCATTCCCTCCATCCTATTTGCTGTACATCTTCTGCTTCAGGGTAGGCCTCAAGCCAACACATAACTGCAGAGAGTACATTGCACTTTGACAATTATTCTTTCAATCCTCTATTTTATCCACTTGATTAACTAATTGGTCATAGGATTGCCTCGGTTTAGTGGCAAACCCTGAAGCCTCTGTTCCTGTATTTGCTTTAGGTTTAGTGTTTATTGACTACTCTCTGGTATAAAAAATAGGTTAAGGTTGTTGAAAATGATGTCCTATCTGTTAATAAGGTGGGAGGAATGGACTATGAGATAGTCTTTCCTGAAACCAAATGACAATTGCATTTCTTTTGCTCATCATTGCAGAATACATTTTTTTTTTACTCTGTCAATGAGGGATGCTTCCTTATAGCACCAGGACAGGGAAAACAAGTTAATTTCATAACTGATCAAAAAATGTTCAAAAGACCTTCCCTTTTCCAAGCAGGGGTTTTGTCTGTGCTGAGCTAGTTCAATTGTATTCAGGAAGAGAATGATTTCTTCTGAATAAACTACTGAAAAAAATTAGTGATTGATTTTAAACCTCTTGTGATCTAAAGATGGAGATATATAGAACTCATAAGCTATTCAACTCTTAGGGAGAAAGTATAGTTTTAGGAATAATTGTGTGGTAGGCCATGAGAGAAGAATCCTGATCACAAAATAGCAAAACCTTCAAGGTTAGGTGATATCTGAATCTATTCTATAGAGGCAAAGGCCAAGTTTTATTCATCAGTGTCCCCGGTGCTCCATCAAGTGCTTAATGTAAAGATGTCAATTAACTCACATTTTGATTTCATTCATGAAAAATGGGATGAGTAACAAGGCCAGTGATAGGTTCTGCTCTGTATCATAAAGATCATTTCATCTTGGGAAATAGAGTTCTCTCTAAATAAAAGTTCATGCTTCAGTATGAATCTCTTTCCAGTAGTCTTGGAAATCATTCTGATGAGATGTTCTAAAGGAAATCCTTAAGTTTGAGAAAAGTCAGGGTAAAATATAGTTTTTAATTTTCTGAGTCCATAGCTTTATGGACTCATCCATAAGGTTATCCATTGCCTTTTGGGGTTGTGTACTATAGAAGGCACAGGTTCTCATGAGGCTATTGGTGGGGCAAGGGTGGCATTCTGCATTTGTCCTGTGCAAATAGGAACCATGTACTTGCCAGTAAGTCTGCAGTGTTGGCATTATATAATAGTTGTGAATTCATTTTCTGATTCAATAAAAATGCCCTGAGTAATGGCAAGGAAATAAAGACAACAAAGAAGGATAACCCATGTCTGCATGTCACTGCATGTCTTTTCTCTCATCCCTTGGCTTCTATTTTTGTCTTTTGCAGGGTAAGCTGGTGACCCCAGTTTACAGTTGCAGAAGTTGGGGTTCAGAGATGTTCATGAGGCTTGTTTGCTTCCTTAGCTAGTCAATGGTGTAGTCAAGGTTTAAAGCTACATTGTTTGTTTTCTTTTGTTTTCTCCTCTATTGAGTATATTATACTGTCTCAAAAATGAGTGGTGGAATTCTCTGGGGCTGAGAGCTTGCAAGTCAACAAAGAATGATAGACAAAAATCAGGCCAGAGTCACTGAGAGGTTGCAAGGTGTTCTATCTTTAAGTTCCAGCTTCTCTCTGTCTGTTTCTCGCTCTGTATGCCTGCATTTCTCTCTTTCTGTATGACTGCATGTTACTGTGTCATTTTCATAAAAATAGTGTTCCTTAGTACTTTTTCTCTTTTTTCTCAGATGAGGTTGGCACTTAGAATTGACAGGTACAAAACTCTTTCTTAGTCTAGTTTTGGCAGTTTCATGGTTGGAAGGGGAGCATTATGAGATTTGGCAGAAAACTTTGTGACAGCATTCATGAAGTACTGTGTGTGAACTGGAAGCCTGTCACAGTGAGACATCCACTAATAGGTCTTCAGGATAGAGAAAAACAAGTTGTTATTCTTTAGGAATTCTTTGGAACAAAATGAGGGAAGTGAAGTGAAGACTGACCATAGTCCATTTAATCTTTTTCTCAACTTAGGTTTTAGTACCAGCATAAGATGGTTAAGAGTAAAGTATGCCAGGTACTGGGAGCTTACACCTGTAATCCTAGTTACTCAGGAAGATAAGGTCTGAGGATCACAGTTTGAAGCCAGTCCAGGCAGAAAAGTTGATGAGAGTCTTTTATCTCCAATTACCTAGCCAAAAGCCAGTGGTGGAGGTGTTGTTAAAGTGGTAGAGTGCCAGCCTTGATTATAAAAGCCAAGGAGAGCTCAAGGCCCTTGGTTTAAGCCCCAGTACTGGCGCGCGCGCGCGCGCGCACACACACACACACACACACACACACACACACACACAAAGGGGTAAATAAGGATTTTAGAATCATAGATTATTAGCATTAAGAGAGGATTTGGAGTTTATGTTCTTCATGTCTACTAAGTATGGAGCACAAGTTGTTGCTCCTTTACTCTGTGCCCATAAACTAATCATTATCAGCATTACTGCTGAGTCTCACAACATTTTGCAATATAATTCTTCAGGCAGCTGCTGTCTAGAGGTGAGCATTGAAATCTTGACCAAAATCTACTTGCCAGCTCAGTTCTACTCCAAGATACTCATTTTATATAAGAACTAAGCTTCTGAGTAATTTTTTTCAATATAACTTGGTGAATGAATTAGCATCTCAATGTCTCTACAGGATGTTCAGGAGATTAAATTACTTAATATAAAAAATAAATTACTTAATATACATAAACTCCTAGAACTAGACTCAGTATAAAGCTAATACTGTATAAAAATGTTACTCGTTTGATGGGTAGTACTGGATGATTGCAAAGGACTTGATCACACATAAAGAACCTTGGATTACAAGCCACAGAGAAAAGCAAAAATTATAGAGGGCTCAGAATTAAAAGATCTGGATTTGTATTGCAGTATTATTGCTTATTAGTGAGCTACGTAGTCTCTTGAATGAAGCTTTAACTTCTTCCTATATAAAGTGATTATATATTTAAGTGAGGTAACAGATGCAATGAAAAAACTGCTTTATAAAGACTAAAGATAAAAAAGGCAGTTCAGTGTAGGTGCTTAGATCTATAACCCTAGCTACTTGAGTGACAAAGGACAGAAAGATCATGGTTTGAGGCCAGCATGGGGAAACATTAGTGAGATTGAGATTCCCTCTTAATCAATAAACTAGGAGTGGTGGTGGCTCATGCTTGTGATCTCAGTAACTTGGGAGGCATATTTAGGAGGATCAAAGTTAAAGTCCAGCTTGGCCAAAAAAATGTGAGACTCTGTCCAAAAACCTGTTAATGCAAAAAAGGACTGGGGGCATGATGTTAGTGGTAATGTTCCTGTTTAGCAAACCCAATGCCCCGAGTTTATACTTCAGTACTGTGAGAGTTGAGGGGAACTAAAGGCCATCAAGGGCAACGATCGAGAAGAGTGGAATAAGGCAGAGACGATGGAAACCGATATATATTTGTTCACTGAAGTCTCAATCTCCTTATCTTGAGATTCTTGTTTTGAAAATTCCACTTAATCGATGAACGGAAGCGAATTAGAAAGATGGCCATCAGGTAGCCATGATAGGTAAAGACTGTTACTGAACTTGAAGAAGGCAGAGAGTTCTTCAACTCTAGAGGTCTGCCTGCTCCCTATTATACCTGCTTGATGTTCACACAAGGGTGATTGAAAGGTCTAACAGAGAGCTGCCACAACTCTAACCTGCACTTGACTACTGACAGAAATCTGGAATTTTCTGATCACAAAGATAGTGTTGAAGTGGTACTTTGCATGTTTAGATAATGTACACTATAATTAACTGTATTTTAGCTGCTACTCAAATTAATTGGACTCAGAAAAAAGTTATAAAGGTGGAGATGGTATAGCAGGTGTCTGAGCTACCAGTTAGAAGCTGTGGTTTGTATTCATATGTGTGTGTGTGTCTATGAGACTTAAGTAGGGCTGCTACAGTGTGTGATTCTCTGACATAATGGGAAAGGTGCCCCTGGATTGTGACCTGGAACTGCTCATCATTCATCTTTAAGCCATTTTGTCTCCCCCGAGGGGACAAGCAATGTTCCAAAGGTGAAATAAAACACCTGGACACTGGCAAAAAAGAGAGGCTTTTTGTATTTGTACAGCGATTTATAAGACCTAAAGTCACTCATAATTATAGGAAAATATAATCTATTTTTTAATTCAAAGTTGCTACTTTCTAGACAACGTATCTGTGCCAAGCCTCAGAGTTTTTTCTTGTGATACTGCCCTTTCTAGAAAGTTCCTTTTCTTGTGTAGCTAGTAAGTGAGGCTTTTCCCACTTTTTCCAAAGCTCAGCTCACAGGCCACTTCCTTTCTAAACTAGTTCTGATGCTCTCATCATTCTTGAGCTGACTTCTACTACTGAGCAACATTTGTTCACTTATGTTTAAGTGAGATAAGAGCCAGAATTATATTTACATCTGGGCTCATGGTGCCTATGAAGGGGGTCCGACCCCAAATGATTCAATGAATGCTCCTCTGGAATTCCTTGTATTTATGTCTGGACAGAACTGTTTTTTAATTCTGAGTTTTGACATTTGTTAATCTAATGGAAATCTGAGTGTCTGATCTTCTGTAACTTCAGATGCAACCCAAACTGTAATAGAATCTAGCCCCAAATCTTCTCTCTTCTCATAGATAATTTAGAGGCATTCTTTTTGGTGTTATCCTGACATATTATTCCAAAGACTTGTCAAGCAGTTAAAAACGTTGGCTCAATTTTTTTGTAATTACTTTGGAAAAATAGCCTCTCATCTAAAGTACTCGTAAAAAGTGTAATTTCCAAAGGACAAGGTAGTTCTTCTGTAAGAATGACTAGGGCACAAGGCATGATATTTTCAGTGAGTGCATTCTTTCTATCCACTGGAGACAGAAAGACTCAAACTTGAAGACAGCACTGAAGAAGTTAGTGTCATTGGTCTTCATGAAACAACAGATTAGCTCCATCTTTCCTCACACTAAACAGATGGTGACTAAGACATCAGAAAGATGAAGAAGTGGTCAATGCTTCTTGGTCTGGTTTCCAAGTTTAAAAAGAGCAGAATGAGCAAGGCACTTTTTTGAACCACAAAAGGGGAAGGGCAAGAAGAATGTAATGATGCCAACACTTTCTAATGATTTCATGAACAAGAAGTTTCGGTGATTGTAAAATACAGTTTTGCATCACATCATCACATCACTTCTTTCATTCTTTGGTCTGTATCTTTTTCCTCCTTGGGCCTGTCTTTTCCTGCTGTCATTCCTTTCTTGTGCTTTTTTTCTTCTATCTGCCACCAATAAAATTCTCTAATGCCTTTCTTAAAACCCAGTTCTATTTGCCATGTTCTAACTAAAACTATTTGGCACTCCACCTCAAAAAGGCATACTTTTGTGAAATATTATGCCATAAAGAGGAAAAAATATTTCAAATACTGTAACTTGTCAATCAACACACTATTTAAACAAAAAAACAATTTCTGTCTCAGTTGCTGTGGCTGTTTTGGGCCTACAGATTTCTAATACTCTTGGCAATTGCTTTTTGGATACATAATTTCACCCATGATTTACAAATTTGTAAAGATCCTCATTATAATATATATATATATATATATATATATATATATATATATATATATATATATATATATATATCAGACATTCCCAAACTAGTAAAGTAGCTGGTAAGAAACCATGAGAACTGATCCAAAGGATATGTTGGGTGAATATTTCCATACACTAAACAAATGGCTTGAAGTGACCAAAGAAAGATCAGAAAAACTGTTTTTAAGGTGTTACCTACCTTTTCAATTAAGTTTTCTGATCTTTTTTTAATAAACATGGGAATACTTTTAACATTAGAGGAAGAAACATTTTCATCATTTCCCCAATCATGTCCCAAATGAAGTCAGCTACATAAATGTAGTATCTGCTTAAAATATTAAGCAAGAAGAAAACAATATGAAAGACTCTCCCCTCCTGATTTTGAAAGAACACTGTAATTTATAAAAACTTTCCAGGGGATGTGCACTAGAAATGGGAAAGGAAAAGGCAAAACAAGAAAGACATAAATTCATGATGACTTTTCCATTTTTCCTGCAAGGAGTTTAAATTGATTTTGGGAGGTAGAATGTTAAAATCTACCACGCTGAACTTTTCTTGAGCTTCCCTATGAAAATTGAATCTGGCCCACAGTCTGCTGAGGCTTGAGTTAATATTAGTAAGGTGGCTACTCTTTGCACAAAAGGGTCCATTGATAGCTTTAAGGTCTTTTGTCTCCTTCGGAATCAAATGTCCATTTTATTTCAAGCCATTTGCTTTGGATAAGGATGGTAAAAGGCAGCAATTGAAACATCAACAACAAAAAGGCTGAGATGATCACCACAGGCAATGGGGTAATTGCAAAGAAAAGAAATGCAAACCAAAGCAATAACTTACTGTAGCTACTTTCGCTATCGCTGGCATTAGAAGAAACATGTTCTGCAAGAACAGCACAGCAAATTAAAAAAAAATACCAAGCATTGAAGAGCAGCCAGAACGGAAAGGAATACACCCATGCAAGGCTACTAGAAATGTGAGCAAAAGCGAGTCAAAGGCTGCAGAAGAGATTGCATTAAGAAAATTCAGATAAGATAAAGATGAAAACTTTATCACCATTAAACCAGGAACTGTAGTAGAGTTCTGTTTCTTCCTTGTAGTGAATAAGTGGTGAGTAGTGCCACTCAACACTTTTATGTAATTTTCCTTTTTGAACTATTATTACCCATTCATCCAGCTCTGGTTTTCCTGATTCTTGTTACAAAGGCCAGTGTGTCTCTAACTAAATGTTTTCTTGAGGCTGAATTGTGGAGCTTCTGGTGTGTTGGTACTATTTTCTTGCAGGCTTTTATGCTTTCTCGATTTTAGTCTTTATTTTGTAGGAACATTGATTTCAAATTGTTAATTGGCCCTGGGAACCCCTTGGATTTTTATTTCTATTTAAATACTTCACAGATTCTCAGGATGAAATGGGATTCTTGAAGTTCTTTCCTACCTCAGTGAGAGTAGAAAATCATAGAAGGAGAAATGAGTCATGAGCCAGTCATGTTTTTATATATTAAGATCTTTGCTTAGATAGCTATTAGATCCTGAGGGAATGTAGTAGACAGGAGAGAAATGGCATGGAGCAAGTTTTCAAAATTCATTCTGAGTAACTTGCTTGTTTAGTGACATTCCTAATTATTTTTTATACAAACGCTTACGGAAACATGGATGTGTGCACTGGTTATATACCAGACTTAGGGTTTATTTCCAAAGTCACCTGAACTACTGAAGTCATAGATGATAAACTAACTCAATCACCTTCTTCACATATTACTTTAGTAAAATAAAGGTACATGGGACTGATTTCTGAAGGTCACTGGCAAAGACTTCAATTTGTCAAAATACAATTATTATTATTATTATTTGGACAGTCCTGGTACTTGAACTCAGTGCCCGGGCACTGAGTCCCTGGGCTTCCTTTTGCTAAAGGCTAGCTCTCTGCCCCTTGAGCCACAGTGCCACTTCTGGCTTTTTCTGTTTACATGGTACTGAGGACTTGAACCCAGGGCTTCATGCATGCTCGGCAAGTATTCTACCACTAGGCCATATTCTCTGTCCCAAAATACAATTATTATGTACTTTTTAAGAAAAAGATAGACATAACATTATTCCCTAACAGAAGAAAATGCTTTGGCATTATGCGTTCTCATCAGCTGAGTGTTTTCAAGCATAAAACCAATGAAACAAAAGCCTGAGTTAAATTCACACAAAACATTTTCCTTTCTGCAGATCTAGAGCCAGAACTTCACTGCTAATTTGAGTAGCAGGAGAAAGCGTGTCGATGAATCTGTGCCTGCCTGTTTTTTGTCATGAGAAAGAAGGTTGAGGCAATGGAACTAATGCCAGTACATCTCATTGGCAAAATCATCTTATGTACATTGAATTGGGGATAATTTGCTGCCTACCTTTCACTTTTATTAAATCTTCTGTTTTTGTTTTTAGTGATAATGAGGTTTGAACTCAGGGACTTGAACAATGCCTTTAGCCTACTTTTTGCTGGTTATTTTAGAGCTAGAGTCTCTGACTTTTCTGCCTGAGTTGTCTCTGAACTCATAATTCTCTGAATCTCAGCTTCCTGAATAACTAGGATGATGGTGGTGAGCCCCTGACTAAATCTCTTCAGATTTCCATGAATAATATTTGTATTAAAATGCTTTTTCCTTTTCAACTTGAAAATTTACAAAATTTCCCTGGTGATGCTTGATGTCAGGTAGATCGCATTCAAATTAGTATTTAAATTTCAGCCACAAGAATAATTTCATATCACATTCTATCCAGTGACTCAAAGATAAAGTTTTCATCTTTAAGGAGACCAGTACTCAGCATCAGATTTTGTTTCCTATGTATATATATATGTAAAAAACCACTTCAAATCTACAACTTGAATTATGAAAGGTGTCATCACACAAGTTTAAATAAATAGCCCTTGAAAATGAAGTCCAGCTCAATGCTATTATGAAATGAACAGCTTTTAAAAGATTGCCCAGAGCTGTTAAAGTAAAACAAAATTGAACACATGATACAGTTGCAAGAGTCTGTTCAAGATTCGGTTCTGATTCCATTGATGCCTACACAATGGGATTAGTGTTAAAGAATATGAAATCAAAGGATATTGATATATAGGTTCAGTAGTTTTAATTGCCAACTGCAATGAGATACAGACCAAAGACTTGAATAACTAGAAAATGTAAAAGTCTATTATAGTCTTCATTCTATCCTACAAAATGCAGACCTGATAACGTATTGCAGCTAATAAATCACTGACAGCAAAAGATACTACTACATATCGAAAACTTTATCATACAAACGGTTCAAGGAGGATCACTGCAAGTCAGAGAAAAAAGATCAATCAAGTTAATAAGAAAGAATTATTCATGAAGGATCAAATGACTTAATTTTTCAGAATGCATGTTCCTTTTGATTAAATGATAAAATGGCTTCTATATTCATAGCAAAGTACAACTCGATTATGGAATTTGGCAAGGTCATTAAATGTTTCCATGTTGAAAAGGCAGCAGAAAGCACATAAAGAATATTGCCACTTTGCTGTTCTAGAACATTCAGCTCACCCTTTCTTTCAACATGGCTTCTTGCTCTCTGGTAGCAGTTAGGCAGTAGAGCAAGCGGTGCCGCCTGGGCATCGGGCCCATGTTGGCCACCTCACGTGGTCAGAAAGGGACGGTGTGAACTGCAACACAGGTTAGAGTGCCTGACACACTTCGCTTTTCAATGCTGACATGCAGAACAAAACGAGTGAAAATTACTTTGTAGGAGCATTCACAGCTAGGTAACAAATAAAACTTGTATCTTGTGCATGCTAGGAGTGAAAGGCCCTCAGGAAAAGGGACAAAAGCCAAACTCAAAAGGAAAGGAAAAGAAAAAAAGAAAAGTTACAGTGACCATTCCTGGAAACTTACTCAGAGTCTTTGTTCCATAACCGTCGTCACCTAATCCGGGGATGTCCTGCATGGAAGTCCCCAGAGAGAGCAATGAGAGAGGAAGAACAGCCACGGGAGAGGAAGGAAGAAGTCAGTGGAGTTGAAATGGATACTACCATGACAGACCGTGTTGCCCGGACAATCTGGATCCCACTGGCTCTTTTGGAAAGGGATTTTTACCCCCAATTCCCTGGGCTGAGACTTAAAAAATAGGTCTAATTTGGGGAATCAACTTGAAAGGTTCAATTAAAGCACAAAAAGGAGAAAAAAAAAGAAAGAAAACATGATTTGCTAAGTTCCTTTTATCTTTGTTGCCACTGACCTGTCTCACTTAGAAGAATAATCTCCTCCCAAATTTTGTATCAAAATCCGGAGATTTAGTATTTATCAGTATCGTCTTACTGCTCGGCAAATATTTGATGTTTACTGGGAGCAAAAGAACCAGCAAAGGTGCTGGTAAACAAGGAAGGCCATCTAATTGCTCCTAATTAGGTAGCATTCCAAAAAAATATTTATGGCAATAGGGTTAAGTATTTCTCCCTTTTTCCCCAATCCCTGTTCCCCTCTACCCCCCCAAAAAAGAAGAACTTAGTCTGAAGCCCTAGGGAGTTGTGTGAGTTTTCAGAAAAGACAAACTAGACCCGTCCTGCTCACAAGGAAATGTTGGCTGGAAGTGAGGCCAGCACTTCAGTTAGTCCCTCTCCATTGCTTTCTGCAAAGAACAGCCATGCAAAAGGATCCAGACTGTGGTCAAGCACTGGTCACAGTAGTAAGACCTGACCTGCCTGCCTGCCATGTTGCTTGCCTAGGTGTGTGGTGTGGGAGAGCCTATGGCATGCGTGCTGCCCGTGAAGGATTTTTTTTTCTCTTGTGTTGCATGTGACATTATCTTTGAGAATCTACTTACGTTCAGGATCACTGGTTTCCTGCTCACTCTGCTCCTTGTTCTTGTAGAATGGGAACTTTCGTGAAAAGATGAAGCTCTTTTTACGCTTGTCATTGAATGACTGTGAAGGAGAAAAGGCATGGGGCAAAAACAGGGGACGTCTAATTGTTGTCACACTCATGCTGACAAAACAACTAGTCTGTAAAAGCAGAGAGAGCTGGAGTGACGCAAGTGGATACTCTGTAGAGGTGCTAGAAGGTTCTAAAGGCAGAATCTATTTTCCAGGAGTTTCCATTCTGAATAATGGAATTGCCTTATAATTTCAAGATTGCTTACAGTAGATGGATGGAGGGAAGGACTTTGTCCTGGCTCTACAGCTTGTTAGGCCATTATCTTTTTGGACAGTAATGGTAACTCTGAACTTTCTCTACAGAAGAAGAATAAAGATGACAGTAGTTCGTAGATGATGAGACTCACATATGACAACAAAAACATCAAATGCTAAACAAATTTCATTGTCAGGCAGCAACTCTATCTCAGTGTCTAGGTGCCCTGTAAGGTTGCTTAGAAATTCTTATTTCAGTTTGAGTTTAATCAAAGATGTACAGAGTAGCATGAAGATTTATGATATGTGATAATTATAGTATGACATTCTTATTTGAATGATAATTTAGCCTGGCACTATCATTTTATATACCAGGAGTCTGGAGGGCAGAGAGATTGAGTCCCATGCAAATATAAGGAGCTAGTTGGTGACAGCCACTAGTCTATATTAAGATAAAATAAAATAAAAATGGCTGCCTTCAAAAATTATGTATACAAATAGATATATACACATACACATATATATACACACACAAATACCATTCCATTAGCTTAAAGAAGCTAAATTAAAAATAATACATAGGATAGTTTAGATGTAATCATTCATATCATGTGGCTTATCTACAATACCTTACCTTAGGAAAATTTCATTTATTTTCCTATTACTGTTATTATGTGAATGTTTTGTGGGTTCATAGTCATTTAACAAGTTATATAGACCATACAAATCTTATTAATTTCATATTCATCATTTAAAAATGTTTTGCAAACTTGATTACTATCATCATTTGGCTGAGAGTTATTGGAAAAATTTAAAATAATTCCCTGAGGAACAAGGTGTAGTATCCATACATTTAAAAGTCAGTGTGCCTAAGTTGTAAATATAATTTATAAAAGGGGTATTCTTAAAAAGAAAACCTTTTAGTAATGGCAGCTGGTAGGAATTAATGTAGAGCCAGCAAGGTGACTACTTGGAAGGAGTGTTTGTTGACTGCCTGTGTTGGGACTTAGTCCAATGTCCTGATGGATTTGAAGTCCAATTAGATGGCACAAAAAACTTCTACATTTAGGAAATATTAAAATAATATGTGTTAATGCTGTCATTCAGAAAGTTAGGAACTGCCACTTCAACTTAGCGGACTTTAATTAGAAGACTATGAAAAAGAATAAATCTAATATTTTATGACTGCAGTGGACACATCTTCTGTTTCATATTAAAAATATATTCTCAGGGGAAAAAGAAGTACAAATTCAGGATTTATGCCTCTGCTGACAGCACAGTTCAACATAGTTTCATCATCGTTTGTAACTTCAGATTGACCTCCAGAAAAATGGCTGGGAACTATCCTTAAATTGTCCCAGTTAAAAATAATCATCCTTAAAGGAACATTAAGTATTTTTTGCAGCACTCCAGTTTCATGCTACTTTTACATTGGAAGCATATTTAAGTTTCAGTAACTGAAAAATAAAAGAAAAATACCATGTAAGAATTAATGGCATGTGATATTTGTAAGGTATGTTAGACATTTATCATCAACATTACAGATGACCTCATGCAAAAAATTATGGATTTTCATGCAAGTACAAAACAACAATGCCAAGAGGAGAAAAGCCTGGTGGGAAAACATACACACAGATGGATTAGGTGGAGACTTATGGGGCTGCATGCAATGAGCATCATTTCAATTGTCTCAAGGTCAGAGGAAAATGAAATGGTGGTGTCTCTGATCACTTTTTTATGTCTCAAAGCAAGGAATGTGCTCAGTACTAATACTTCCAAAGTTTGGAGGTGTTATGTATCATTAGTCATCTGATTGGGGACATAATACTGAACACCTTTTATTTATAAAGGATACTTTATTTAGAAAGGACAGATAATACATAATTATAGGTCAGAAATAAAATGATCTAGCATAGTCTTATTAGCAAAAGCCATTTTGGTTACACTTGCTGATATTTATGGACACAAAGCCAAATCACAACATCATTTCACATAAATTGACAAGTCACACACTTAAAGTCTTAAATATTTGAGCTGTAAAGGCTTCTATGTGTTTTCTAATGTGCTAATACTATATTTTTATTACACATGTAATATTAAACTTTTGCTGCCTTAATTTTTTTAATGTAGGAAAGGAAAGTCTGTGACATGAACGCTAGGTGAGAATAATAAATTATCACTTTTGGTTGTTCTATTCTTAATCATACTTGATTCATACTATTCTTTTTCCTATATTACAGCATCTTCAATCTCCACTTCTTAATTTCATGGCAGAAAGCTTTGAATAGAGACTTTGAAAACACCAATCACGTGTGGCATGGGGGTAAGCTGTTTTGGAATTTGACATAAATCATTGAGTTTTATGAGTAAAAGTGATAAAAACAATGGTTGACACTTATTAAGCATTTATGTGTCAAACTTAGTTCTAAAAGCATTGCATGTGTAAACTCCATGCTAACTTTATGAAGTTGCTTCTGTACTTGCTCAGGGTCACAGAGGTAGTGAGTACTGAAGTCGGGAATTGAATTCACTAGTATCTTTTATTGCAGAAATATTGCTGTTTTTGTGAGCTCAGAGCTTTCTGCAACCCAAACATGCTTCATGTTCAGATTTAAAATTATTAGCATTTGACTCTTGTATGTGATGATACAATCTGTCCTACCTGAAATTTCACTGGCAGTTACTTAAGCTATCAGTTGCTAGTGGATTTAGTAATATCTCCTTTGGGGTTCCTGCTATGATCTCTTAGATACTCATTCAGGTATTTGAGGACTTTATCTTATTTTTCTTGTTCTTATAATGTAAAAAAAATAAAAAGAACATCAGTGGGATAGGTCACGAATGGCAAGCTAACAATGATTACATATGACAGGTTAATCTACAGAGAAAAGTAGGTTAGTGATTGCTTATGGTTGGGATCATACAGAGAGTGGGAAGTGACAGCTCATGGGTATGGGGTTTCTTTTAGGATAAATTGTTCTAAAATTGGATTGTGGTGATGGTTGTATAATCCTGTGAATATGCTAAGAAAATGTTGAATTGTATACTTTAAGTGAAGGAATCAAATTCTATGCGAGTTATATCTGTGAGTTATATAGTTTCAATAAGACCATTTAAAAAGCAAGCTCTCCCCAACCCATACCAACAGAAGAAATGAAACAATTGCTGTAGGTTTCTCATTGTACTTGAATGCTCTCCGACTCTTGCTATCAATCAGATGTACATGTCTTTTGTGGATCTGATTCTGTCTTGTGTCAGTTAAGTGAACATTTCATGTTGTGACAGACATTAGTCAGTATCTTATCACTGTCTTTCACATATACTGCCCTCGCTCCCTCCATGATTAGGTCAAATGACATACAATTTGACATCTGATTCTACAGATACAATGCATTGATGAGATGGTTTAAATACCTGCTTCACAAAGACAGTAAAGAAAACAAAATTCTCACACCATTTCTTCTCCCTCTTGCCCCCAAACTCTGTATTCTTAAAGATATGAGTGAATCTTGAAATTTTTTCTTTTTCTAGAAAACTTGAAAAAAAAAAACCTGTAGGGATATGTTTCAGTGTTCCTTGTCATCTGCTTGCTCTACTTTTTCAAGCTTCAAGTGTTTCATAGTTCTAAAATGTCACCTTCGTGATAAGAACGTTCTCTGGGGTGGATTTAGGTTTAAATTTATATTGAGCTCAGATACATCTTTTGTGCAGCCTCCTGAATTTTCTTAAATACTTCTATTTTCTTGTGTTTTTTTTTTGGGGGGGGGAAGTTATTACTATAAATTTGCTGTATTCTTAGCACATGGCCAGTCCCTATCTCCACCAACAAAAAAAAAAACACTTGTTATTTGTTTTTTTTTTGTTTTTGTTTTTGGTTGTTTTTTTTTTTTTGGGTCCGGTTGTGGGGCCTGAACCGGTTGTGGGGTCTGGGCGCTGTCCCTCAGCTCTTCAGCTCAAGGCTAGCGCTCTACCACTTGAGCCACAGCATGACTTCCGGCTATTTTTTGCTTATGTGGTGCTGACGGATTGAACCCAGGGCCTCATGCATTGCAAGGCAAGCACTCTACCACTGAGCCACCTTCCCAGCCCAAAAAACACTTGTTAGTTTATATATGTTTTATGTGTGTAATGGCTTTGTGATTATGTCATATGAAAGCATTTACAGTTGAAGTGACCTGACACATTGGATTGGATCAAAAGGATTAGAAAACAGTCTATCCTCTGTATTCTAAAGGTAGTGTTGTAAAGAAACCTTGAACTTTACTTGGCAGGTATTAACCATTCTGAAACAATTTGAGATATCCTCTAGGACTGAGCAAGTGAATAGGCCAGGGATGCTGCTGGCAATGAGTTGGCATTGTGAACAAAGGACATGGAATGCTGAAGAAGAGGAAGAATCTCATAGTCATTAGGGATATCAGCTATAAACTTACATACTGTCTGAAATTTGTAACTTTGCCTCATAACTAAGCCTGGGTACAGTGATAAGTGTAGCCAGAGGTACACTTAAATCTTTTTTTTTTTCCCTTGAAAAATGACAGGAGAAGACAAAAATCAGTGATTTCTTTCTTTTTCTGATGAAAGGCTGATTCCAAGCCTGGATCAAAGAACATCTAAGGTCAGTCTGAAGCATTTTGTTGGGATAGAAAGTGGGATTAAACACAAAGTAATACTCAAAACCTAATACAAATGTGGCATGTGAAAATGATACTGAAGCCAAACCCAGATAACTTAAATATTAAAATAATTACACTAAAACCTTAAATTAGGTGATTAAAAAGAGGGAAAAAAGCTCCTTCCCTCTCTCCATATTTCTCTATAGTCCAGGCTGGTGGCCTGGAACTCACAATCCTCCTGCCTCAGTTTTCCACTCTCAAGTGCTAGAATTAAAGATATTCACCACCATACCTTGCTTGAAACGGCTCTTACAGTAGAATCCCAGCCAATCATTAGAGAGGGAATGATGCTGAGGAAATCTGTCTTATAACTATAATAATAGTTAATTCAGGTCAGAATCATCTGTGGTCACTTAAACCTCTGGTTGAAAGCTTGTTGAAGAACAGGATAATCTCTTCGCATATTACAAAGTTTAATTACTAAAAGGTGAGGGTGAATACATTTGTAGAAAGGGATTCTGACAAGTATCACCCTCTAGTGGGACAGCCCGACATACCTGCTTCCTGATGGGAAGCTAAACAGAAGTGTACAACATCACAAATATAGTTAGTATTCCTACCAAAAAGGGCAAACTTCAACTAACCCTAAAGAAATAATTAGGCAAATTAAGATACATCCTCATAAAATACAGGTCCTGAAAAAATGTCATAATTTTTAGACATAATACAACTTCTTCTCAAAATAGTTCAGGAGAATATTAGAGTAATTACCAAGCATGAGAGATTTACTATTCTATTTGGTACATTTTTCAAATCTACATAATGAGAAAAAAATGAACTCTGCTTAGTATAGTACTTTCAAAATGCTCTAGACACTATTATCAGGAAAAGTCTGTCTCATAGCTTTCTTTTTTCATTACTACTCTGAGTTTAACTCCTAATTCAAATTAAGCACAAAGACAGATGACTATCATCTGTGGCCTAGTGGCATCAGCAAACTGGTTGATTATTCAAAAAAAAAGTGAGCACCAATTATCTTTGACCTCAAATGACAGAATGCTACACATAGGAAGGAATAATAAAAATCATAAGATTCAGCCATTCTAAAAAGATTCTCAAAAATGGACTGAATCCCCAAATGAAACCTCTGGCCTCTTTTTTTTTCTACTTACATCATTCCTTAGACTGATTATGCTATATAAAGCACATTGGTACCAGTCTACATTGAGGAAACTTGAATCCAGTAGAAGAATTAGGGTAGCCAAGATGCTCTACAGAAAGCAAGCCTAGCAGTAGCTGAATTATACGCTGGACTTTATGGCTTTTCTTTAATTTTGAGGACCAATACATCAGTGATACTTTTCTATACCTTCCAGAAGAATGTAGATCTGTTCTTCTGCCTCATCCTGCATTCTCCTGTAGCTCCCTCAACTTGCTACTTGGGCAAATCTTTTATTTAATTTATTTTTTTTGTGGTCATGGGGCTTAAACTCAGGGCCTGAGCACTGTCCCTGAGCTCTTTGCTCAAAACTAGCATTCTACCACTTTGAGCTAAAGCTCCACCTCTGCTACTTGGATTCTCTGTTGTCCTTTACAATAAAACTCAAAAGGCATCCCTTCTATTCTCTTCTGAACAAATTCAAATCATACTATATTAGTATGATTTGTATATTAGTATGATTAGTATATTAGAAGTCAGTGAAGTATGGCTCATGGGCTGATCAAGCCCTCTTTGCAATTTTGTAAATAAAGTTTAATTGGAGCACAACCATGCTCATTTTGCATGCATGGTCCATGGCTGATTTGTTGATACAACAAAGCCTAAAATATTTCTATTATTTAATATTTCTGTTACTTAAACTGTTGTACTTAGGGTCACCAAAATGTTCTGGGATATCCAAATTAACATTTATTCTGCCTTAAAATGCAGTAAAACAAAACAAAACAAAACCCAAACCTGACATGGTTTATCATCTCTCAGAAGAACTTGCCTCATCAAACTCTAGAACACATTGGTATTTTCCTTGTCCTACCTCAGAAAACCATCCATCTTCAGTCTACTTTGATAGAAAAAAAATATTTCCAGATTACAAAAGTTGGAAGTTCATTGGGCTTTCTAATTTTCTTTCTCTCTTTCACTCTTCTCTCCCCATAAGCAATTGTTCCATAAGCAATTGCCCACTCTGATGACTTGATTATACTAAAATTTATTTCCAGCTTGGACTATTTTTGTTCATCTCCAGAATTCTATGTTTCATGCCTACTTAGATGTCTTATCAATTTCCCATCAACAGCCTTCACGAGGATCTTCCTCGTGTCCCCCGCAAATGAAAAACCAAACACGGAAAAAAAATTGTAACTCTTCCAATTACACAGGCAGAACATTTGTTGTCACCCTTGACTCCTCTGTTTCTCTCATACATTTCATCCAACCTGTTTATAAATCCTGTGTTCTTAGCACTTTAGAGTACATCCACAATCTTGGACCACTGTCACTATCTCTACCACTACTAGCCTAGCTTCTATTGTCTAGAGTATTATACTGACTTCTCCAGCTGACTTCTCCTTTATCTGCTTATTTTCCTTATAGTCTATCATCTTCACAGGAGCTAGAGCAATCAATCTCCTAAAAAAAACCTTAAACCAGTTTCTTTAGTTGTAGAAAGGAGTTGCCATTTAACAAAACATCTTATGAATCTAAGGCATCTTGATCAGTGTCCCCCTTTTCAACATAAACTTCTTAATCTTCAGATTACATAACTGTTCAGAAGCCTCCAGTGGTTCCCATCTCATTAGAATAAAATCTACAATATGGTCTCTAAGGGCCCTTCACAATCTGGCCTCCAGCTTCCATTCTGATTTCACCTGTTACTGTGAGGTCTCCATTTTTCCCACAGTGCTCCTCCAGGTGCCTTGCTGCTTTCCTTTGGATTCCTCTCCTCCTCTTGCTTTG
This sequence comes from Dipodomys merriami, assembly GCF_024711535.1. Lineage (NCBI taxonomy): Eukaryota > Metazoa > Chordata > Mammalia > Rodentia > Heteromyidae > Dipodomys > Dipodomys merriami. The sequence goes on along the minus strand of NW_027203937.1, from coordinate 8,459,247 downwards.
GAGATGTTGCCCTGTCTCCCTCTGCTTGAAATCTTCTGATTTCTCCCTCACAATCCCACTCAAACCTCTCCTTACCAGGGAGGATTTTTTTTCTCCTAAAATACCATCAGCCCTATTCCATTTTCTCTTTTTTCTTTGTGTGTGTGTGTGTGTGTGTGTGTGTGTGTGTGTGTGTGTGTGTGTGTGTGTACATACATACATATACACACACAGTTTCCTGTCTCCTTATAGGAATGTAAACTCCCTGAAAATAAAGACCCTTTCTCCTGTAAAATGTACATACATGGTTTATGCTCAGTAAACATTTGTTGAATTAATAAGTGCTCCAAATTCTTTTGTGTTTACATTCTAGCACTTATTTCTATCTGTGTATTTTTTTACTTGGCTATCTCTTAATAAGCTGGATAGAGTGAGTTTTTTGAAGGTAGGCTTCTTTTTTATCTTAGTATTTTCAGTATCTCTCAAACCCAGTATAGTCTGCTGGGAATCAACAGCCAGTGCAGAAACCGATTTAATTTGCAGGTAAGTGAGAGGATGTTTCAAGTGGGCCAGTTATCTCTTATCAAATGTGGAGTTAGTCCAGGCAGGGGTGGGGGTGGGGGGGTGGGACATTAACAATACAGAACTATCAATGAAAACTCAAGGGAAGCTGAAAAGATGGATTAAATCCAATGGAAAGGAAACTTGGAAGAAGAATAAGCAAGTCATAGCAGCAGATTATTTCTTCTGACTTAAACCATAAAACCATGACTGTATTAGTGGACTAAGGAGGCCTAATGATCTGGTTTTATCTTTTGAATCCTGTGGCTCCTGCCACAAGGTGGCACAAACTAGTGAAGACAATGTCATCACACACTGCTCCTGGCAGATGTTAGAGGAACTCCTATAGCTGCAGCAAAGGAAATTTCTGTCTGGCTTTATTTATAAAAAAAGAAAATCCTATTAATGACCTAGTGGAACTGGAGCTGGGCTTCCTGCTTGCCAAATCAAGGATTCTTTGCTGTCACTAACTGGGCAGTAGCTCAGGGGTCCCTTTGACTGTTGCAGAAGTATAATTTTTGCCTGTCTGGGCTGGGAGCTTGCCAGTGGTTCCAAAGTGTTCATTTTGTTGTGTGATCTCTGATGGGCTTTGAAATTAAACTACAAGAGAAATGCACTTGGTCATGATTAATTAAATGAATACTATTAACAACTGTATACCAGTAGATGAACTGAACAAATTTCTAGAAAGATAAGAACTATAAAAATTTATCCAGGAAAAATCTAAAAGCTGTGACTAGACCTATAACAAGAGATTGAATTTGCAATTTAAACTATCATACATACAAAGAAGTCCAGGTCTTTACTGGTGAATTGTAAGTATTTTAAAAAGAATGAATAGCAATTCTCATAAACTTTTCCAAAAGACATAGAAGGAAACACTTCCTAATTCATCCTACAAGTCCACTATTACCCAGATAATAAAACTAGACAGAGGTGTCACAAAGAGTACTATAAATCAATATACCTTACAAATTTAGAGACAAAATACTACATCACCTGAATTGACTATGGCTCACTTAACCATCCTAGTATTGTTGTAAATGTCTGGTTGTTTTCCATTTGTAAGTATTTTGTATTTCAACAAATAGAACATATACCTCATTTTATATTATATTATTGGGATACATTTCAAGAAGTTAAATGATTGAATTAAAAAAGATGGGCAGCTTTAAATCAATGATGCATTACCAGATTGTTCTCCAGTAACATCTCAACCAGTAATCATTTGTTCTTAATTTACAACTGGTCCAACAACATATCTTGATTGCTCTTTTCATCCCCTACGTTTTCCTAATTACCTCACTATAATGTAAGGCATGTATGAAAGAATATTTTAAATCTGTTAGCCAAGGGCAAGATTTATTCAGGCACATAAGAAGACAATGGTAATCTATCTTATAGCTGAAGAATTAAGGCCCTGTTTTTCATTAAAACAGTCTTTGCTTAAAGAATAACTTTTCTAAAAGCAGTTATTTATCTCAAAAGTATGAACTTCGATTATCTTTTAAAGTAACTGTCAACTAGGGAGGATCACCCATTTATTGATAAATCAATTATCATAAATTATTAATATGTATTATACATATAAATTATGTATATTAATTCATTTTATTTATATATTTATTGGATTCTAGTATTTCCCACTTTATATTAACCCTTCTCTTGAGCCCTTAATGATTTGTTCTTCATTTATACATTTATTTTCAGAAGCAGTACAAGAGATAATAAATTTAATGTATCTTGAGAATATGTCTTTTGCTTTGTCAATTTGTGCATTATTTTTCAAATGAAATTTTCCAGACTTTTGGATTCTAATTCCTTCATAATTCTCAAATTTCTCAGCATTTAATCATTAAGCTCTCTAATACTACAGTTTATGCAACTCATAAGAATGGAAAACAAAATTAAACAAAAATTTCAAACACTCCATTCTCTATTTTGCTTATTTTTCAAGATGTTATCCTCATTGGGATAGCTACAATTATTTTCAAATTCTCAGGTATTAAGTATGGAAATGGGACTCAGAACACCTTGATCATAATGCTAATTCTCCATCTCTATGCCATTTTAACTTCTCTTTCATATTCTTAAATTTGTTACAAGGCAGAAGTTCTTATAAACTCTGAGAAAACAGTTACCAATTGACCAGCAAAAGCTGGCAGGAAATGCTTCAGGACCCATGCATGGAAGTCTAACTGAGCAGTATTGAGCAGGGACAAAGGTTTCAGGAGCCAAGAAGCCAGCTGATACTCATGGAGAGGTTAGGGGCTCAGCAAAGAGAACAAAAATGAGGAGACCTGGGCTTCCAGTTTGACTTAAACAAGTCAATGCAGATCTCTGGGCCTGTTTTTTCTGGAAATCACAATGCACAAAACAGCTTGTCTCTGAGGCTCCTCTCATCTTTACCAGTCTTGAATTTGGAAACCCTATTCCAGGTCAATTAGAAAATGCCTTTTTATTTTATCATTCTCCACATTGATAATTGAAGGATTTCTTTCATTCCCATAATTTTATCATTATTTTAGAGTTGGACAACACAATTCTATGTTAGTAAACTTTAAATGAATACCTACTAAATATGCATCACCAGATTCAGCCCCCTATTCTGATTCTTCTGTCCGCTCCCTTCCCATCACTCAAAGTCATCTAGTTTGGGATCTAGGGGCTTGTTAATGCTCTGTTTATATAGTTTCATGTTTCATGATCAGATAGACTATGGAAAGATCAGGATCTTGTCTTAAAACTTTCTTTTTGGTGCTCCACAGTGTCCTCAAAGAAGTGCAATGGAGCAAAACAGGTGACACAGATGGACAATGCTGATGGTCTTTGCATTCGTTTACCAACATGACAGGGCCTTCTCTACGTGTCTTGTATGGATCAACCATTCTGGGTGCCTTTCACCTATCCTATTACATGGCTACCTATTGCCACATTTTACTTTGAGGTATTAAACTGTGAACTGCAGAAACAAAGAGAAAGTTGAGTCACTTGCCTAAGGCTATATATATGTATATATTTGAGTCATAAGCCAACTTCTATTCCTAACCAGTTGGCTCCAGGGTTGAGCTAGTAGCCCCCAGGATCACTGAATGTTCCTGCCTTTTCTGTGATCCCCTGCAAAGAATCCAAGGCTGCACTCCCCTCTGCAGCAATAACCAGTATAGAGAATTTCTGCAGGCAAATTGCTTTCTGTGGAATCTTACACAGTCACTTTTGCTCTCCTTTTTGCAAGTGGTTCCATCAAGGAGATTTCAGTCCCCAGGAAGCTAATGAGCCCCATGAATCTGCTCACTCTCAGGGAGCAGAACCCTCCTCCATGTTCATTTTTCCATCTTCAGAAATGCCAGTGCTGTAATCCCCCGAGGTCTCTCTCCTATTTTACAGTCTTACAGACTAGACCATTCCTTAAATTGTCTGGTCTCATATATCCACCCTAAACATGATGTGATCCTCTGAGGCCAGCTGATGCTGATTTCCCCTTACCTATGTAAAGAAAAGACTTACTCAAATAATCCACACATCACTTTGTGCCAATTTAAAGCCCCTGTTCCATTACTGTCTGCTGAGGTCCATTTAAGTTACTTATCTCTCACGAACCATCACTGGTTAGCTTTTCCTAATCACTCCAGGCCCTTGTCCTGTAAAGCCAGTTACATCCATTTATTATATGTCAAGTAGACATTGAACACATGTATAATCCAGGGACTGTGCTAGGAAATGCAACTATGGTAACACTAAAGACCTCACAATTTAGTGGCAGATACAGATTCCTCAGTTACTAGTAAAATGTGACTATGTGTGCGAAGTACTAAAGGGGCATGAAGAGTATAAAATAAATTCTGCTGAGGAGGGCAAGATGGATACAAAGAGATATAAATGAGATAATATTGGAGGGCTTTTCACTATGTAAAATAGGGATTGAGAGAAAAGGTCATTCTAACAGTAAAAGGAATTAGGAAGAGTTCTCAACTATTTTCTGGTGTGTCCTTTCTGCAAAATTGAGTATAAATTCATTAACAATAATGGTAAAAACAGTAACTATCTATTGAGCTGTGTCCTTAGTGCACACCTTGTTAAATGTTTTATTTGCTGGTTATTTCCCAGAACTGGGGCTTGAACCTCCGGGCCTGGGTGCTCTCCTTTAGCTTTTTTACTCAAGGCTAAAGCTCTACCACTTAAACCACTGCTCCATTTTTAGCTTTTTGCTGTTTAGTTGGAAATAAGAGCCTCATGGACTTTCCTGCCTGAGTTAGCTTTGAGCCTTAAAACCCTCAGATCTCAGTGAGGATTACAAGAGTGAGCCACTGACACCTGGCTTGTTAAACATTTTGTACTAATTTTTCCATTGACTCCTAATTCAAATACTACTGACAATTTCCCCTACACACACACACACACACACACACACACACACACACACACACACACACACACACACACACACACAGAGCTCCATTTACATGGTTTCATCTCCAAACCTAAAAATCCCAAAGGTTAGAGAGATAGTATCATTATCTGCCTAGCCGGTAAGTGGATTCCTATTCAGCTCTGTCAGACTTCAAAGCCCAACCTTTGATTTTGTTTTTGGCTTGGACTTTCCAGGGCCTAGAAAACTGTTGGGAACTGAACTACTGACTAGAGGTATTGGGTAAGTGCCCAGTGGTTGCCTAAGCAATGTTGGGGCTGAGGGGAGGACTGATTAACAGCTGGTATGTGATAGGGCATGTCTGCTGTGGCTGACTGAGGCAGGCCAGCAGGATCTGGCAATTCATTTCATGATGTGGTTTGGAATGCAGGTTCCAGATGTTCCAGGTGAGGTCAGTGTTGTATTTTCCTAGGTATTAAGTCTGTGTGTGTGTAACAGGGCAGATAGAAGAGCCCAGACATGGGTCAGACAGGCTTAGGTGTGTTGCTTCTCTGCCAGACACACTGCTTTCTGCGAGTCTTTGCTAACTTGGATTCAACTCACTGGTTGTGGGCCCTTGAGCGAGTTAGTGTACCTTTTAGGGACTTATTACTTTTATCTTCACCATGAACTTAATCAACAATGTCTACTTTACAGTATTGTCATATTACAATCACCATTATTTCCTGCTTGTAACATACGAGGCTCATAGGCAACTTAACCTAACTGGAACCCAGATTTTTCCACCTGCAGACATACATTCTTTTCTCATGATGACTTTCTCTTTCCCTAGGACTTATGGTACTAGCTCCCACAAGCATCTTAAAAAATCCTTATCTTGTTCAAGATAAGGATATCTCAAGGATAAGTTAAGGAATAAAAAATATACTTTGTCATTTGGTGCATTTGTAAGCAACAGGTTATGGACAAAAGAGCTTCTAGGTTTAATATTCTTTGGAACAATTTTTACTTTTTCCTTTTTAAATACAATTTCCTCTCAGTCCACTGTTCAAATCCACCTGGCATATTAGGGGGTCCTGGGCCAAAGTACGAAGTGATACTGTACTGAAGTGAAAGATCTGAGTCCCAAGTTTACATTTTGTCCATCTGTTCAAACATGGTTTGCTTGTTCAATAGGCATTCTACTACTTGAGTCATGCCTTCAGACTGACTTTGAGCTAGTTATATGTGGAGATAGTCTTACAAACTTTTCTGCTTGGGCTGGCCTGCAACCCAGAATCTCTGGATCCTTTTGACTAGCTAGGATTCTAGGTGGGAGGGACCCGTGCCTGGCACTGATGGCTTAAACATCTGTGTGTGGAGGGTCACATTATGGGCTGGACTATAGCTGTGGACTAACTCAGACAAGATACTTTGCTTGTGGAGCTTATTATATAACAGAGGCGTATACAGCAAGTATTCAAGTTATAAATACCATGATACTCACTGAGCTTCAATGTCCTCTCCTGTCCATCAGTAAATTAAACGAGGTGACCTTAAGGCCCTTTACTGTACTGGGAATGTGCACTGTGAAGATGTTTCTGCTTGCTACCTCTCCTCATTCCCTCCATCTCCCTTCTTCAGGGAGGAGAGAGAGGTACTCATCTTCCCTCTCAGGATGGATAGTGAATCAGGTTTAGGAACCGACAGTTTGCTCTTGGCCTCCTACCGTCTGATATCAACTTCAGATTCAGAGCACAAGAGACTACTTGCTGCATTTATGTTTCAGAAGTGACTGAGGACAATCCACTAAGTGAAACGCAATAGTGAAAGAATTTTTTTTACAGTGTTGTGCCTGACTTTCTTTCTGGTTGAATGAAAGGCAGAGAGAGCTTACAAATGGAGGCAAATTTATTCTATAGTAGAGACTACTAGTTTTAGCCACTAATGCTGTTTTAGCAGAATGAGTCACAGGGATTAGAACTGGTACTAGGAGTTCAGACACGTGGCAGGTGGGTGGATGTGAGTGGAGAATGGGGCAGAAGGAGAACACAGCCTATTTGTTTCTGCCTTGGACTCTTTGATCTAGCCCACAGGTGCCATCCATCTTAACATTTCCTTCAAGATGCATTCCATACGCAATATGCAAGTGGACTGCATTGCTCACAGACACCCAGGCCAGTGATCTCTAAAATGTAAGAGCGTATGTATGAGTGGGTCTATGATTTCTTAAGTTCCTTTCTTTTATTTAGAAGAGAAAAATCAAATATTGTTTGCTAAACTTCATGCAATGGCTGTTAAGAAAAACAAATCCTCCCTTTTAAGTTCCTCTTCAGATACTGAAGTGCGGTGACAATGGAATTTTACAAAACCATTAGAATGAATAATATGCCTTTTGCAGGGAAATGGATGGGTCTAGAACAAATCATGTTAAGTGAGATAAGCCAAGCTCAGAGAGACAAATGGCACATGTTTTCTCTCATATGCAGAAGCTAGATCTAAAATATACCAAGATATGATTAATTATACAGGACTCTAGGCATTCACACACAGACCAAAGGAGGACATTCTTAGGGGAGGAACACAAATATGTAATGCCTATAAAATAATATTTATTGAAATGAAGTCCAGGGAATGGAAAAAAAAAGGTTTTTTCCCTTGTTTTTTGTCAGACTTGGGGCTTGAACTCAGGGCCTGGATGCTGTACTGAGCTCTTTTACTCAAAGCTAGTGCTCTACCACTTTGAACCACAGCACCACTTCTGGTTTTCTAGTAGTTAATTGGAGATAATAGCCTCATGGATTTTCCTGCCTGGGCTGGAGCCTCTGATTTCAGCCTCTTGAGTAGCTAGGATTATAGGTGTGAGCCACAGGTGCCTGGCTTTTCTTTTCTTCTTGTCTTGTTTATTTATCTGTCTTTGGGAGGGTAAGGGAGGGTATTGAAATGGAGGGACAAAGGGTGAACAAATGTAGCAGTGGTACTCATAACTTGTGGGTAGGGATGGGAAGGAAAAATTGTTAGAGTATGAGGGAAGGGATGACATTGTCCAAAAAGAAATGTAGTAATTTCCTAACTTCAACTCCTGTATATCACCATAACACCTGTATAACAACAGTAAAAATTAAAAAGCCCTGAAAATGCAGACATAAAGGGCAAAAGAATAAAATACCCTGGACTTCCCTCTCTGCTCCTCATATGCCTTTCTTTCTATCTTTAGTTACTGCAATTTAGTTACTGTAGTGCAAAATACAGTCAAACATGTAGGGCTTCTCTGCCATAGTATATACTCAATAAACAACTTATTAACTGCTTTGTTATTAATCACTAAACATTCACTGCTTTGGCTAATATTCAGGTCTCTCATAGTAAAATAAAAATAAAAATAAATAAATAAAAATGTCTCATGCACACTAGCGAAGGTTTCCTCCTTTGGAAAGGGAATGTAAAAGCTCACTCGTAGGCTAGCTCTTGCCAAATGGATTGGGAACTAAATTTAATCCCCTTTGTGTTACCTATGACAGTATGGATAACACCATAGGTGCTCTCAGTGTTGCTACTTCTGCTTTAGGGGGTGTACAGGCTCTGAGGGCCTGGAAGAAGAGTCATAGAAGCTGGGGAATCTCACAAGTGGGTTTCAGGTGGGAATTAAAGAGTAGATTTTGAACTTAAAAATGACTACTAGTCCAGTTGATAGAACTGGATTATTATTATTTTTTGGTGCTAGTCCTGGGGCTTGACCTCAGAGCCTGGGCACTGACCTTTAGATTTTTCACTCCAGGCCAGTGCTCTACCACTTGAGACCCAGCTCCACTCCAGCTTTTTGGTGATTAATTGAAGGTAAGAGTTTTATGGACTTTCTTGCCTTGGCCGGCTTTGAACTGCAATCCTCAGATCTCAGACTCCTGAGTAGATAGAATTATAGGAGTGAATCACTGGCACCTGGTCTAGATTTGGATTCATTGAATTAAAAAAATTTAGTCTTGAAGATAATATGCAGCTACTTTACTAGAAGTATAATTCAAGTCAATCTTTGTGTCTATTTTCCATTGTATATAATAGAATTGAGAAAGAGATTTACAATGTGATTTCTAATCTCTGATATTTTCTAATCCTGAGTTTTTAATCTTAACTACTTAAATAATCACATATAGGATCACTGCTGTGGTCCAGATGATTGTGTGTTCCCCAAGTTCATAGGCTGAAACCTAACCTCCACAGTAATTGTATTAAAAAGTGAGGGCCTTGAAGGTTATTAGGAAATGAAGGCAGTTTATGAACAGAGTTTTAATGCCTTTCTAAGAGGTTGTAGGGATCTTGCTTGCCCCTCGGTCCTGTAAGGACACAAGAAGTGCCATTTGTGAAGAACCTGGCCTGTAGCACACAGCACATCTGCTGCCATCTTGGTTTCAGATCCAAAACTATGAGTCATAAATTTCTGGTACTTATATACTTGTTGGAAGGGATGACATTGATCAAGATGCATAGTATTCTTAAACTACTTCGTTGAATGCCAACTCCTTTGTATAACTACTTTAAAAAGGTGAGTTTAAAAAAAGTGGGAGACAGTAAGGTGGACAAGTAGAAAAGTCTGGTTTGGGCAGAGGAATGGGCTGCCCAATAGGAAGTACAAAACTATCGCTCTGCCTTCCTCTCCTCTGTCCCACGTGGATGGAATGGAGAGGAGGAGGAGCAATGAAGAATGTGAGTGCCTGGTGGAGTGGGGCTGAGAGCAATGATGAGGAAGACATTCAAAAGGCAGTTGTAGCCTGGCTCTTAAGAGTCTATCAGTGATATATGGCCTGCTACATCTTTACTTCTGTTCAAGAAAGAAGCAATGAATGAGGAGGACTATACATTTTTCTACAGAAATCATCTAGAGAGTTCAGAAGTCATCTTTTTAATCAGTTCATCAGTGACTTAAAGTACTTGGGTAATAACTCCCCAAGAATTTCATTGCTGACAAAAAAGTCACAAAGCCTGTCCTTCCCAATTTAGGCAAGTTCATCTACTTATTAGGGTGTGACACACAACTATAAATAAGAAGAATGAGAATTGGAGAAATGGATAAAGGAATATTCTTGGGGTTCTTCACCCACACAGGATTTAAAATAGCAAGTTCAGTGTGGGTGGGGGCTTCACTGAGGTGCTGCTCCAAGCAGACATGAGCTGACAGAGTCAAGAGAATACAGCAGAATGCCACACAGGCAAGGAAGGCATAAAGGTGGGCTCAGGACATTGTGGAACTGCACTATGATGACTGTGGTTACTTAGTAATCCTTCAGTGATGTCAGCATGCCAGTCTCCATCCAGGGGCTGGATCAATGGGGAGGAGTGAGACCTAGCCATGACCTCTGCACTGGTTTACAATGTGTATCTTGTAGAGAGACAATAGTGGGGGTGGACCAACCCCAAAGACACTTTCACAGGGAAGCCACAGCCAAGAGGATAGTATAGGAGAAGACTTTGTTTCAATCAAATATCACCAATCATGTCATGTGATTTTGAATTTTGATATCACATACAAATACTGTATGTAATATTTGGTATATACATTTATTTTAACTTTTAGAGCTATAGTCATATTTATACTTAATTTTAGGTTTATAGGTATTTAGGTAATACCACATTATTTAATCCCAAGGAGAAAGGGAACTGCCCAGAATAATGCTAGTCTATAAAAGAGCTTCCTAAGAAACTGGGGAAAAGTGAATCTACTTGGGTCATTACTTAAATTATGGAATGGTAACTCCTCTATATAATACCTTAATAACAATAAAATTATATTAGTAAAAATAAACATAAAACATAAAAGAGCCTACTAAGTAGTCCTTAATTAAGATTTGTGGGGTTGATACACAAATTTAATGAACAAAATCCTGTACTTAGAAAAATACTTGGCTATAAGTAATCTTTGGCAAATGTTAGTGGTATTGTCACATTAAAAAAAATCTATCAAAGTCAATTTTTTTGACAAACCTTTAAAAGTAGGGGGTAACTACTGTTCAGGTAGGGGGTAACTACAGTTCAGTTAGGGGAATTCTTTAACAAAAATACCATCCTACTCAGTAGTAATCATAGCTTCGGGTATTCTTTCAGCCATAGTCTGGACTTGTATTCTACCACTCCACTCACCAAGGGGTTCACTGGGAATGAGGAGGTTTATCATACACATGAACTAATGCCCCAGATTCATGAACGTATTAATTCTTCATGGCAAGTGAGCACAAGCCCATTACAGGGGCAATGGTGGCTCTTCAGGCCCTTTGTGTGTGTGTGTGTGTGGAACAACCATTCACATTAAAAACACCAAACACCAGTTTCAACAAGCAGAGTCAAGCCTTTACAAATATTTGTGAAGTTGTGAAAACATGAACAGAAAAGGGCATATCCAAAAGTTCTTAGCTTTTTTTTTTTTTTTAAGGAGAAGGGATCTAACTTACTGACAAGAGTCTGTCATAAACTCGAGAGTCACTTTGCAAGTGTCATCCAAAGTTCTCAGGAAACTGCAAAGAAATAGAAACTGCATTGCAGTCATCACAGCTAACAGGGGATGTGTTCCCAAGACACCCTTCCCCTTATGGACCATTCATTTTTGTTGCCTAGAAACAGTTCTACCTTTCTTCCTCTAAAGGGACTTCAAGTGTGTAGAACTGGTTACATCAAAATCCTGAGTCCTATAAACTTTCCACTGTGTGATGCCTTTATTATTTATTTTGTGCTGGCATGGGGCTTGAACTCAGGGCTGGTTGCTACCCCTGAGTTTTTTCACTCAAGGCTGGTGCTCTATAATTTGAGCCACACTTCCACTTTCAGGCTTTTGGTGGTTAATTGGAGAGAAGAGACTTGTGGATTTTTCTGCCTGTTCTGGCTTTGAACTTGGGTCCTCCAATCTCAGCCTCCTGAGTAGCTAGGATTATAGACAAGAGCCACTGGTGCCTGGCTTGCCTTTGCTTTTGTTGTTGCTGTTTAATTTTTATTCATAATCACAAACTTAATTCTGCAATCCAGCTAGGATTGGTGGGGAGTAAGGAAAATATGGAACCCAAGGTATTGCCAGGAGAGCACACAGATTACAGGATATTGCAAGCAGGTTGGGTGTAAGGATGCTCTCCAGGGGGGCTACAGGAGTGGTCTGGTGGTTACGATAAACCAAGTCAAATGTACTAGAGTTGTCCACAGTTGGTAATGGTGACCTTCTTGCCAGTCTTGCCATTCCCATGCCCTCTTTCACCTTTCCAAAGGCCACACGCTTGCCATCCGGCCCATCAGTCCTGACAGTACAGCTGAAAAACTGTTTGGTCTAGTGTTTGCCATGGACAAGATGCCAGGACCTGTATGCTTCAGGATGAAGTTCTCATGCTCAAATTTATCTCTGTAGATGGCCTTGCCACCGGTGCCATATGGCATGTGAAGTCACCATCCTGGCACATGAAACCTGGGATAATCTGGTGACAGCAAGAACCCTTATAACAAATCCTTTCTCTCCAGTACTCAGAGCATAGACATTTTCTGCTGTCTTTGGAACTTTGTTTGCAAACAGCACTTAGGAAATGCAGCCCAAGGGCTTGCTATCAGAGGCCATGTGGAAGAACACGATGGGGCTGACTATGGTTGGCAGCTGGTAACCACAAGCAACACTGGTGGTGTTTGCCGAGTTTGCCTTTGCTTTTGACCATAGGTTTCAGGTGCTTACTATGCTATGATTGATTGAGAGGCAGAAACATCAGAGTGAGTTATACATGGAAGTTTTTCTGGAGAAGTTTAAGTTTGGTTAGATTTAATAAGCCTCCATATTCAGACCCTGTGGATTAGTAGATGTCACATTTTAGTGAAGCAATTTATTCTACCCCTCTTTGAAGTGTCACATGACAGACGAGTAATCAGCCAGTCTGAGATGACATGGCCAGAGGTATGGCTGGGGTCACAGGGCTAGGTTTTGTTGATTTCTTTAGAAGAATACACCAGAGATATAGCTAGAGTGCGAACTTCCAAGGAAATCCAAACCTTTCCCAAACCACTTGATGGTTGCCGAAAGCAATGGCATAGGCTTAGGCATCCTTATTTTCTACTAAGGAGATAAAAAAGTGACACCTTTGTAAACTATTTTTTTTGTAAGCTTTTGGAAATCTTTACATCTTTGCAAACTACTGTACAGTAAACAAATCTGCATGTGGCTTCAAACAAGATGACTGGCTGTGTAACTAAAGACAGGACATTTTTGTCTTCTGACCCTGCGTCCTCACCTATATAAATGGGTAATGTACCAAAGTACTCTACCAACATCCACAAAGAATTTCTTAATCCAAATATTAGAGGTGTATATTTATTACAGTCACCTCTCCAGTCTCAAATTGATTTCAATGTTGTTGAAGTTTATTTTGGTGATGATTTCATTGATTTGCTCTGGGCTGGTTTCAGTTTGATTCAGTGGTTATTTAGTATGCAGCATAACTGATATTGATTTCCAGTAGCGCACAGCAATGATCCAATGCTGCAGACTTCAGTTAGCAAGTAAGGCAGCCATGTTGGCTGAAATAGAAAGGAGGTACCTGCTTGGAGAGTAGGCCAAAAATCATATTCACAACTTTAATTTCTAAACTTGGCTTTGCCGAGTTCATGCTCCCTGAAACCATAATTAGCGGGCCTAATTATTTTGCATGATTTGCATTTTTCCCTTTCTTTCTCTTGCACCTAACATGCTCACAGATACCCAGTCTAAGATTTTCTGTTAAACGCCACTGCTACCTGAGGCCTCTCTTTAGTCCTAGAGACCTGACATCTGTGACTTCTCAGCTGAGTCAATCCGATGTGTTCTTTCAGGTCTCTTTCTGATCCAGTTACTGCCAAGTATCCTCTAGCAGCAGAAGGCAGTCTCTCCGTGCACAAGGTACAAGGTACCTTATTGTTCTGTCCCAGTAACGTCGACAGCTCTCAGGGCCCAGTGAGGAACCTCCTTAACTTTTTCAATATCCTCCAGTATTGGGCCTCGGGTCCATTTACATCTCTACTTCCCCCTGCCCCCTTGTGTGTTCTCTGGTCAAATGTGATCCTTGGTGATGATCAGATAACTTCTCTCTTGCCTTTGCTTCTACTGTTTTCTGGGTGTGAACATTCACTTTTTCTGTAGGTACTGAAATCTTATTCCTCACAGTCTTAGTTAAAATGTGACCACGTGATAGAACTCGTTCTTCATTACTCTCAGCCAGAGAAGGCTTTCTCTCTCCTTTGTGTTATCACTACAGCTGCACTTGCTTATACTACAATGATATATGAGTCTGCCTGAAATTAAGCTCTGGGATGGCAGATGTGGGGCTTTAGTCAGTGGCTAGAGTAGTATACTTTGTTCAGAGAGGAAACTGCAAACTTGTTGATTGAAACAAAGGACAGTGATGCTCCAATCAAGAGCAGGTTCTCCTAAAGATAATACCTGTGTACTTACACTTTCTACATACCCCACTTTTCTCCCAGCATGCCATCTTTTTTGCCTTATCCAAATTCAGCAATTAATGCTTGGGTACCACGAGCCACTTTAAGCCCTAAATAGTACATCCCATTCACTACTTTCATGGAACTTGCAATCTATAGGTTTTATTCTTATGGAGGAAAATCAAGAACCTCAGAGAAGCTGCTGGCTTTAGGTCATGTAATCAGAAAGCTAAGAAGTGACTCTAAGACAGCCTAATATCAGTCTCTCTCTCATGAAAAGGAAAGGCAATTAAGATTATGTTTTCCTCCTGTTATGAACATACTAGAAGCTATTGCTCAAACTCTTTTCAGACATTACATGATCTATCATTAAAAAACAAAACAACCCCTTCCCCCCCCCAAAAAAAAACCCTACAAAAACCTTGCTACCCATATATAAACAGTCAGAAAGAGGCAAACATACTATTTTTACTTGCTGGGAGACTGGCTATAATTACTGTGGAAGGGAAGCTGAGTAGGTGGCTGGAGAGTCACTCCATCTTTATCTTAGTTTTTTTTTTTTAATCTCAGTTTTTGATGTTGAGAGTCAATTTACCTGCTATGTGACCAAAAGCTCCATTGTCTCACTCCCAGCTTTTGACCAGGTCAGGTTAAAGGAAGAATTTCAGTGAATCAGAATATATTCATAACCAAACCTTGACATAGAAATTGGGGTTGGATCAAATTTTCTGAATAATCTGTCATATTCTAAATTTATAGTAGAAGAAAAATTAAGAAAATGGAAGTGGCACTGTGGCTCAATTGGTAAAGTGCTTGCTTTGAGCTGAAGAGCTCAGGGACAGTGCCCAGGCCCAGAGTTCAAGCCCCATGACGAAAAACAACAAAAAAGAAGCAACAGGAAAAATTAAGAAAAGCTCAGGCCCTCATCTGCTGAAATACTACTTGCCATTCACAGAGTAAATGATATAACTTTCATTTATATTAAATTTAGTGCTGGCATCACTAATTGAATAGATAAATAAACTATTAGCATCTAGGGTTAACTCCTACATAAGAATGATATCCTATTCTGTTTACACAAAAATCCTGCCATTGTTTAGGGCCTGCTTGATGACTTACTAGCCCTCTGAACTTGGGTGCTTTTATTATCTTTTCTCATCTATGAAATGGGTGCCTTTATACTTCAGTCACAGAGTCATTGTAAGGAACAGGTAAGCTATGGCTGAGATCTGAGGATTGTGTTGTCTGGCAGCAAAGTCTGTGAGACTCTTATCTCCAATTAACCACTAGAAAACTGGAACTGAAGGTATGGCTCAAAGTGGTGGAGCACTAGCCTTGAGCAAAAGAGCTCAGGGACAGTGCCTAGGCCCTGAATTCAAACCCTACAAAATCTGTAGAGGGGCTTAGGAGTGCCGTTCAGTAATGAGCACTTGGTGAGCATAAGAGAAACATAAGTTTCATTCCTAGCACTAAAAAAAAAAACTGTATACAAAAAGGCAGTATACAGGTATTCAGAATAATTGACACATGATAAGAAAACGGCTTCCTGGTATAGTAAGCATTGATCAAATGTGTTCTTTGGCATTTCTCACAGGTGGTTACATAACCTATTGACAGAGAATGCTGAAACAGCCAATGATGTGTGGCTCGGGTGGGAGACTTAAGTCATTCATGCTGCTACCTCTTCTACCTTCCTGTGCACAAGAGCCAGCATGTGGTAAGTTCCTCTCTCTTCAGCAAGCACATGCTTGCAAACACCTCTTTTACAGGTGGATATAGGACCAGGATTTTTGCAACTTTTTCCCTTCCTATTTGCCTAGGTACCTGTATAAGGGGACTTGGAACTTCAGGAATAACAGTCACTTAGGAAGCCGTACGTTCTAGCTTCATTCAGGGAACATTCAAGATGAGTGCGTAAATACACAGAAGAATTTCATCTCTTTGAAAATGATTGCTTTCTACATGTGTGCAATGGAGGCTTAAATATGGTATGATAACTCTAAGACAGGCTGATCATTTTGTGTGACATTAAACATTTTGTCTGTGCCTAGGTCTCTCAAATGTTGGCATGCTGAGTAGAACCTCTGAGGAACTTTTCCAGCCCTCAACTCTAGAGCACCATATTCCCCATGCCTCTGGCACTGAGGCTGGCATCTCTGTTTTTAATAAGAATCTCTGGTAATTCTGATGTGGTAACACAGGATATCTGGGTTTTCTTCTCACTAAATACACATATATTTCCCCCTCTTTTCCACAGCTGTAGTCTGAGATCAGGCCTTCTTCATGTCTTATCTGTGTTATTGAAATGCACTCCTGATCTCTAAGGTCATCTTGCTTTGGAAATGGATTCCATATGTGGCAGAACTCTGTTGAAACTCTTATCTAACCTCTACTAGAATCCTCTGAAAGCTTTCCATAGCCTCAAGACCAAGGCCCCTCCTCCTCTGATTCCTGACTTCTCCCTGGCCTTATCTCCTGATGGGAGAAGCTTAGTACTTATTTGCTCCCACTCAGGTACAGTAAGCCTGTGGCTCCCTTTGGGACATGGAGCTGTTTCCTGTCTTACAAGTTATTACTGTGACATTCATCCCATTTTTTATACCTGGTTGGATTTCATTGGTCCTCCAAGTCTCACTTCTAGAACTTTCCTGTGGATTCCAAGTGAGGCTCAAGGATTCCACACTAAAATCTAATTAGTATCCTGAGCTCACCTCTCACTTGGTGCCTACCAGATGCTAGTCGTTATACATGAATACTTTTGTTTCTGCAGAATAGTTGATGGTTCCTGAAGGCTGGAAGCATGTCATATTCAGGGCGTATTTCTATTGCCCAAATCATTTCCTGGCTCTTAGAGCCTCAAGAACTATCTATTAAAGGGCAAGCCTTAACTGCAAGCACCAGGAGGGAAGGGAACACAATGAGCAGGTGAATTTAGGATGTTTCAATTTACCAGGCTCCTTCAATGAAAGGTTCAGCTTACTCAAGCATTGAATTTCAAACATTTTCTTTAAGTTCACAACTTCTGTAGTGTGTGTGTGTATGTCAGTGCTAAGCCTTGAACTCAAGGCTTAGGTGCTGTTCCTGAGCTTCTTTTGCTGAAGGCTAGTGCTCTATCACTCACTTGAGCCATAGCTCCACTTCCTTTTATTATATTTTAGTAGTTTACTGGAGATAAGAGTCTCACAAACTTTTCTGTCTGAATTGGCTTGAACTGTGATTTTTCAGATCTTAGTGTCTAGGGAAACTAGGATTATAGGTATGAGCTGAAGCTGACTAAACACACTCAAGTACCAACATACAAAATAAAATATCTGAAAAAAATATAGTGAGAAGATGGGAAAAGAGCTGTAAAAACTGAAACACAATGTAAGAGTGAGTGTGGGTTATGTACATGCATTTTTCTGTCATACATTACACTGTTTGGTGTATAAGGTTGCAGATCAACTTGGTAGCTTCGACAGTGTACTTATTGAACTTTGGAAGGAGATCTACTGAGATAGTCATTTGCATAAAATGCATTATGATCATGATTTGTATTCCATGCCTTTCCATAGACTAGCAGTTTCCTCATCAGTAACTTACCAAGTAAATACACAATGAGGAATATTTAAAATATGATCTATTTATTCATCCACTGAGGTTTGCCGGCTTTCAGACATGGCAACAGAATTGTGGGTCCCTATGAAAAGTAGCTAAAGAGTTGGATGCTGGTGGTGTAAGAAATGTGGTTTCAGGAGGGCAAAATAGTTCAGGAGACCCCATATCAACAGAAAAAGCCCGGTGTGGTAGCATGTGATTGCCATCCCACTTACAGTGATAAGCATAAATAGAATTGTGGTGCTAGCCACCCCAGGCAAAAAAAAAAAATGAGACTGTATCTCAAAAATATCCAGTGCTGGGCTGGGAAGGTGGCTCAGTGGTAGAGCGCTTGCCTTGCATGCATGAGGCCCTGGGTTCGATTCCTCAGCACCACATAAGCAGGAAATAAAAAAGCCAAAAGTGGTGCTGTGGCTCAAGTGGTAGGGCGCTAGCCTTGAGCTGAAGAGCTGAGGGACAGCGCCCAGGCCCAGAGTTCAGGCCCCACAACCGGACCAAAAAAAAAAATCGAGTGCTAAATCAGGGTTGGAGACAGCATACCTGCCTAGCAAGAATGAAGCTCTGGGGTCAAACCCAAGTACTAAAATTTAGAAGTAACAGAGATGTCATAGGTACTACTTTAGCAGATAATTGTCTGTGTGCTGTTCAGGTGGTTCTTGGTAGGCAGAGAAATTCAAGGCTGGACAAATATAATTACCATGTTCCAGAGGAGTATAATAATATAGTAAGTATAAGTAAATAACGTAAGCATAAGGATGGTAAACATAATGATTTAGTGGCTCCACCTAGGCTGGGTTATGATGCTGAGATTCCCAGCCATCCTGCTCTGTTCTTTTTAAGGTTAAATGTACATGTGGAAACAAAACAAAACAAACAAAAGAACCTATCCTGAATGCAGGGAAAGACTCAGAGTGGGAGGAGAAAGAGCAGTTACCTGGCTGAGGGCCTGGAGTAGGAAAGTTATCATAAATAATCTGAGAAAAGTCTTCTCTGGCTTTTAAACTTCTCAGGATTTAAAGACTTGCCCTTGCTGGAGGGAGATCCCCTGCAGTTGGCACTGTGACTTTCCTTCCATGCCTCTGGCCTGGGTGTCTACAAGGACTCTAGGAAATCTCTGGACTGGGTCATTTAGTGTGTGTGTGTGTGTGTGTGTGTGTGTGTGTGTGTGTGTGTGTGTGTGTGTGTGTGTGTGTGTGTGTGTGTGTGTGTGTGTGTGTGTGTGTGTGTGTGTGTTGTGCTCATGTGTGGCATGCATGTTTTCATAGGGCAATAATGACTCCTCAAACTGTCATTTTTGAACCTGTTACAAAATCAATCACCATTACTTGCACTAGTGAAGCAAATGTAATTCCCATCTTGCTAACAAAACACTGACTGTCAAATTGCTTTTTTAGTTTTATTTATTTTTTGATAAATGACAGTGGCAGACACTGCTACCAGCTCTTGGTGAGTGTCTGAGAACTAATTCTCAATTTCTTCATTTGTAAATGACATAGCAGGAATCAGTGCCCAGATGGAAAATGCCGAGGATCAGTGAAGTCCAATCAGGATTGCCAATGCCACCTCCAGTTTGGGTTTGGTTTGGGGACACTACTGGCACCCTGCGACTGGAGCTTCACCTCTGCTCCACTCTCTTCAACCATTTCCTCTTAAAGGGAGCTTGAAGCATTGGAAAAGGTAAGAGATTATGATTAGAGACCACAGGTTTAACTCTCCCATCTGTTTAGCAACGGGTTTCCAATTCTCTCTATTGGCACCATTTTGAATTCAGATTTTATGAATGTCACACCCAGAAAGCAGTAGTCGCTTTCTCTAACAGCATCATTCTCTTTTTCCTCTAACCTATTCCCGTGGCTGCCAGGTTGATCTCTCTGAGACCCACTGGTGAGCATTCTCTTTCCTCTGCCCTAAGAAGGGTGCACTGGGTTGCCAGTGCATGTTGGAAGAGGAGCTGTGGGCACAGATGTGAGAAGGGCCTCACAATGCAGAGACACATGGGCAGAGGCCAGACACGCACTCAGGCGAAAGCTCAGAGAAAATCACTTGTTCTGGTTTGGTCATTGTCTTCAGGATAAAGTACAAGGTTGTTGGAAAATTTGGGGCATCCAAACTGCCTGGAGTCTAACTTCTTAGTTCTGAGTCCTTTGTTTATAAACTCTTCTTTGCAGTGAAAGTAAACCATGTTTTATTTCCTGCCTATCCTGTATCCTTCTTTCACATCCTATAAATGTTACTAATCCTTTAAGCCCAATTCAAATTCTGTCAGTTTACAAGCCAGTCTTTCCTTTTCCTTTGATATTAAAAGCAATTTTTCCGCTGCTTTTGTTTGGTATTATGACTTCCTTCCTACAGGGAGTTGTCTTCCCTCCAGAATACCTGCTTGTCTGGGCCAGCAACCAAGGCTTGATTCTTCTTTAGTTCTCAACACTGTCTCTCCAGCTGCTAGCTAAGCCTTACCAGTATAGTAGAGAAAGCATGCAATACCGGCTCACCAGAAACAGTCATCCAGGACAGTGCACATCATTGAAGAGCTAGCTTTCCCTTTCCAGGAGTTAAATTTGTATTTAAATTAATTTCTGACAAAGCCAAACTGAATTCTTTCTTCCTATTTCTTAACACACAAGTTTGACAGTCTAGTGTACTTTGGAATAAGTCAGATATGAGTTTGAGTTCTTCCCTAAATTTCAGTTTAAGCTCAAAAAGAGAAATAAATGATTTCCTTTTCAGTTTTGTTGTAGTAATTAAGAAATGTATATAGCAGGGTGCCAGTGGCTCATGCCACAACATAAAAAGGGCAAACACAATTACACATTACCACATAAAATAAGGATGCTAACAGCTCTTCCTATTAGTGTAAGAATACAGTATATTGTAATTTTACTTAAAAATTTCCCCTGGTCATGGGGCTTGAACTGTGGATGTGGGCACTGTCCCTGAGGTCTTTAGCTCAAGGCTAGTGCTCTACCACTTTGAGCCACCACTCCCCATTTTCTGGTGGTTAATTGGAGATAAGAGTCTTATGGACTTGGCTGGCTTTGAACCACGATCCTCAGATCTCAGATTCCTGAGTAGGTATGACTACAGGCATGAGCCACCGGCCCCTGGCCACTTTAATTCTTAAAGTAAAATGATGACAACCAGAACGGCTACACAATAACTGATTTTTGAATGTATTACTGCTTGACTCTAAAGATTTCGCAGTTACCTAAGCCTGGCAAGAAGGTAACATTCTGATTGCTTAGGAAAGTAATGAAAAAAGTTGGAAGAACAATGAAAGGAATTAAGGCGTGATTAAGTTTTCACCAGAGGCTTGTTTGAATGGAGACTCATTGGGAATGTAGAGTCATTCCCAGGAGGGCTTGTGAGCATTGAGCTTTGGGGACTCGAGACCGTCTCCAGGCAGTTGGTTCTAATCGATGGCCATGTGCAGCTTAGGGTCTAAGGAGGCTGGAATGACACAGGCTGCCGACAGAACAGCCCGCTGATATGGGTATGTGTGGACACAGCCTTTGTGAAGGTCTTCACAGACTGTGGATAAAAAGTCTGGATTTCTCTTCTGGCCCTCCTGGTCAGCTCCATGTGTGACCACAGGGGGGCACCAGTGCTTCTGCCTCAAGCCTAAGTACCCTGACCTTGCCCTTTCCAATATGCAGGAAAAACTCCTATTCAAACATCTAGATCTTGATCCAATATCCCCTTTTCTTTCAACTCTATTCTCTTACTCAAGGCCTCATTAGTAAGGAGTGACATAATGGAAAGACCAGCTCTGTCTCAAACTGATCTGAATTTAAACCTGATGCGAGTACCTAGAAATGGTGTCATCTTAGACAAATTATTCTTCCTGAAGCCGAGGCCCCCATTTTTTTTTTTAAGTGAAAACTCTTCACTCCCTATACTTTGAGAGATCTTCTCTGGCAATGTTGTACTATTATTCTTTTGCCCACCTATGTGTCTCTTTGTGAACTCACTGAGATGAGTAATCTTGTCTTTTCAATTGGTTTGAGACCTTACAAGGTACCTAACTGACTCCATGTCATTTGAATCTGTGTCTGATTTTATAGAGCTAACTCAAGGACCAATAGGATAATTACAGTCCAAGTTCTTCTATAAAGTGCTTTTTGGACATGGCTGTGCCCATTAGTCTAAATTCCTATAGCTCCTGTGCATACTGCTAGGACAGCTTTTATCACAGCTAGCTCCACAGGTTTCCAGTGATTCTTCCAGCAATCACTCCCAAGCCCTCAGGACACATCAAAATGCTCTGCAAATGCCAGCTAATAATGCTATTTCAAGTACCCTCTGGTCTTTTCCATTCTAAACAACCTGCCTGTTCAGTTTATCCTGAATTTACCCCCAAGGTCCCAGACCCTGAGCTCTGTACAATGATGTCTATTTCTATAGTCCTTGTCCTTGGCTCAAAGTGAGTAGAGTCTCTTAACCCCACTTGCCTAACTCTTCAGAAAGCTGCAGGCCTCCTTTCTTCAATGCTCTTTCTTCTTACTGCCCTCTGTGCGTTCTGTTTTTGGATAAGAAGAGTCTTCTTGTTGATGTATTTGTTATAGAAATTTGGAAAACTTTGGTTTTTATCAATTCGATCCCAAGTAAATCTGGTGATGAAAGCCACCTTGCAAATCAGAAAATAGAGAACAATCCCGATTGTTATGCTAGAGACTTGATAGGCATAGGGGAAAAGAGGGAAAACTGTGATTGGAGGCAGGTGCAACCATGGAGCTGTATTGCAACAGGAGTCAAGTGATGGCTCAAATAGAAACAGCCTGCCCAGCCCTGCTTATGAGAGTACCTGTCTCCATCTCACTAGTCTTAACAGCTATTGCTTCATACAAGTGACCCCATGAACTATCTGAAAACCTTATACAAGGACACAAATGGGGAACAAACTGCATTCAAAAAAATCTCAACCCATTCTTGGAAATCCCCACCCTTTGCTACCTTAAGGCTAAATAATAATCTTCTTCATTACAGTTTTAAGATCATCCCTTTCATTCTTGACTAAACTTCCTTCTACTTTGTTACTTTGTTTCTCATCTGAATTCTTTCCGTAAAGTACCTGGAAACACTAAGTAGACATCTCAATTTGGTTTCTATCTCTGAGACATTCCTAGCCTTCAGTAACTTATAAGGTTATTTACATTCATCAGATAGTTTATGTCAAATATCTACCACTAACCAGATTCAGTTAGGACTTCTACAGGACACAAAGTATAATATAGACAGTTCCAAGAATTGTAACATCAATAACAGATTAGATGTATCTTTAGTAAGGCCAAAATTTGTGTGGTGTGTTTTTTAATTGCATGTATTAGAAAGTATAAGCTATTTACCAATGATTAGAATATAAATTCTAGAGCGAGGCACTGGTGGCTCACACTTGCAATCATCCTAGCTACTCAGAAGGTAGAGATCTGAGGATTGCAGTTTGAAGTCAACCCAGCAAGGCATGTGAGACTCCAATTAACCACCCAAAAGCCTGAAGTGGAGCTTATGGTTCAAGTGGTAGAATACCACCCTTGAGCAAAAAAGCACAAAGCACCCAGGCCCTGGGTCAAAGCCCTAGGACTGACACAAAAGCAACAAAAAAGTAATTATAAATCCTAGGATAGGACTTGGATGCCTATTAAAAGAGGAGAGTAGCCATGTGGTAAAACCATTAAACAAAGTCCGGATGCCTATTAAAAGAGGAGAGTAGCCATGTGGTAAAACCATTAAACAAAGTCCAAGAGAGATAGTCAGGAGGATCAGTCTTGGGCTCATTAAGTCACTATTGCTCTTGGGGTTATACAAGAAAAATAAAAGTTTTGAAATTCATCAGGGATGTCAAAACAAGTTTTATCTGCTATCATAAAGAATTAGTGTGAAACCTGGAATATTATGTGGAGAAGAATGCTAAGGCCAGCTATAACCTTAACACAACATGTACCAAGCTACAGTTGTTAGGGCAGCAAAATAAAAGGAAAAGAGAAATGAGAGAAAACAGGATGAGAGGAGGTAAAAAGTTATTCTCTAATACAGCAATAAGATACTAATATTGCCTCTTTAAGAGATCAAAAAGCTGTCTGAGCTATAGCTAACATTCATACTTAATAGTAAAAGAGTGAATTCTTGATCCTTAAGATCAAAAACCTATATTGTCCAAAAAAGAAAGTTACTTATTACCTGATTAATGAAATGGCAACCTCTCTGTATAACACTTTAATAACAATAAAAGTATATTAAAAAAGATCAAAAGCAAGACAAAGGATGGTTAAAATATCAGAGTAAACATTTCCCAAGGAGAATACACTACCAAGCACAAGATGTTCAACGTCAATAATCATTAGAAAAATGCAAATCAAAACTGCAATGAGATACCAAGTAAGATGGATAAAGTAAAATTGTTATAAGTGTCTGTCAGTGAGGATGTAAAGAAATTAGAATGCTCATACGTTGCTTGGTTTGAAATGTGAAATTGTGCAACCACTTCAGAAAAAAAAAAACCCAAAACCCTAGCAGCTCTTTAGAATGCTGAGGATAGTCATATTGTTTCAGGGATCAACAATTTTACTGAAGTATAAATAAATAGATGTCACATAAAAACTTAGACACACATATTCACAGGAACATTAGCCATAATGGCTAAACATTGTGAGCATCCCAAACCTCTGCCAACTGATGAATGGACATATTAAATGTAATATAACCATACCATGGGATATTACATGTCTATAGAAATACATGAAGTACTTACAAATAGGACAACATAAATGCAACATGAAAATGCTATGTAAAGTAGGATAACAGTCATAAAAGCCAACAGAATATATGAGTCCATTAATACTAAATACCCATGTCAAATCTGTTAACAACTAGATGAGTGGTTGTCAATAGATTGAGATGGGGAGGGGTGGGAGGTTGCAGAGAATGGAATTAATTGTCCGTTGATGAAGAGTTCCATTATGGAGTGATAAAATGCTCTCAAACTGATTGGGGTGTGTTTGTACAATTCTAAGTTTGAGTGAGTTGTAGTTACATAAATTATATCTCATTAAAGCTATTATTTCAATGTATGTACATTGTAAATGAATTTTAATTTTGATGTCTGTCACAACAATCCATATATTCACTTAAGTGATCCATTGTATGTGTTCACAATTACTCTCTTTATAATGTGTAACAATAGATAGCTTTGCTGAGTCCAACCTTTTAGAACATTCATTTGAAATAAAAATTAAAACCACTTAAACCATACATACTGTCTTCTTCATTGTTGTCATTACATCATCTCATTAACATTGTTTCTGTTCACCACTAGCTTTACTCCTAATATTTACCATATTTATAATCAATTTACTTAATCAGAAATGACATAATTACTTTTAGCGATCCACTTATGACAGTGCAGTGGCCCCTAATTTGTTCGCTACTAAAAGTCTCAATGTTCATCATCACAGAATCCATGGCAACTGAGAGAACTGATTGCTTCCATTATGTGGTACCTACCCCTTTGGAATCAATCACTCCAGGCTTCGCATTAAACTTCACTGTCTTCAATCGGGCACGCTCTTTTCTTTCCACCCTAAAGAAAATGGAAAATAAAAGGTCTGTTATCTGACAAGGCATTCACAAAGTCTTCCACCTATCCTTATAGCTTGAAATAAAGTGAAACTGTTTTTCTTCTTTGATTTTTAGCATAAAAATTTTGGTGTACTATCTTTAAGCTTCTAATATAGCCCTTGAATTTTTTGTTACATGTATTGAAAGCTACAATCATTGAAAGGAGCGAGGAGAAAAGGAAGAAAATGAGCAGCATTTGCTATTAAAGTGCTTAAATCAATCAAAATCTATTTCAAGAAATCATAGAAACCAACAAATGAAGTGGAGACGAAACAAGCACTTCCTCCCCTTCCTTCTCAAGAACAGTAGTTCATATGACTTCATTCGATAAGCAACCATGTCATACATAATCCCAACATTCCATCTAGGAGCCTCAAGTCCTCTGCCACGCTGCAGATTCATCATTTCACACACTGCTTCACTCATTCACAAAAAACTTCAGTGAGTGCCTTCCAGGTATCAAAGTCAGGACTGGGGAACAAAGAAATGTTTAAAAGCATCACGGCAAAGTGCTCTTGATAAGCATAGAGATGTAAACGAAAGGCTGTGACTGGCCTGCAAGAAGTCTGATACCAGTGAGGATATATGTATCTTGTTGGGAGGGATAAAATGGGAGTATACAGCAGTGATCCGAGTAGGCTCCTTGGAGGAGATGTCCGTTTATGTGAGGCTGGAAGGATGGGAGAGAGCTGGTCAGTTAGGAAATGTGTTGAGGGAGTCTGCATAGATGACCAACAGTGCTGAGCTGTGACATGCTCAAGCCGGGAGCCTGCAGAGGTGAGGTGAGGTGAACAAGATCGTGGATCCTTCCTAAAGGGGAGTGAGCCACCTCAAAGACTCAGCCCTTTTCCTAGAAGAATCTTGATGCGTTGTTGAAGGATATAAGGCAAGGAAGTGACACAAGCAAATGAGCATTTTAAATAATAAGCCTAGTGCAGCTGGAAGACAGATCTGTGAAGGGAATGGGAAGAAGCTAGGGCCTACTTAGAAACTGTGAGCATAATCCATGCAATAGATGATGGACAATGGTAAGGAGTGGAGGAGAGAGTTGGGTTTGAGAAAATCCAGGAGGATAAAATTGGTAGCATCTATACATTTATTTTAAGGCCATGGTTTAAAAAGAAAAAGGAAAAAAAAGGACCTATTTCCCTGATTTTCCCCAGTCCTTCCAGTTAGACATGGACTTCCCTTCTGAGTCACAATGGCATTTAATTTAATATCTTCATTTTCTCCAGTTTATTTTGTTTTGGCATTGCCCATCTAAAGTTTCTTGAGGGCAAGGCTAGATATCAGTCAATAGTTTACACATAAGTCCTCAATAAACAATTGTTGAATAAAAATGCTTTTCTGTTAATTGTTTTAACATGACTTGGCTTACATATGGCTAGTGTTAATTTTGAGTTTTTATTTCTGAGGACAGAAAAGAGAGAGAGAGAAAAAATCCCTAAACCTATAGAAACTTAATGGTTTATGAAGCCTAAGTTATTCATAGATCAATAATTAGCTGCATACTCCTTTCTAACAGAGTTCTTTTGTGTTTCCAACTGAAACACAGTGAAGATCAGGGTTTCTATAGTTACAGAGTGAAGTTTCAGAATATATTTATTGCAGTATGAGACTAGAATAATTGAGTGGAAGCAGCTGAACAAAATGTTTCACATCTAACCTCCAATATTAAAGCAATATGTTCCATCGAGTCTCTTCTTGCACCTAACGTACAACAGTTGGGAGGAGAGAAAGAAAGACTTCAGCAATGAGAAGGTGCCAAGTGTAAAGCTGTTCCCTGAGAAAAGGCCTGCTCTGAGCTTCTTCAGCTTTTCCCAGTTTGCATCTATGTGCAAATTATTCATATTCATCTCTTCAGATTCTTCTAAAACTGTTGGTAGGGCACTAATTTTATTCTGACTTCTTTGTATTAATTAAGCTAATGATAGGATGTACTGGTTTATTCCATACTGTCAAAATCACCATGGCACGTGGACAATCCATGGTTACTTGACCAGAGGAAGCGAATAAATTCTGTATGAATCCCCAAACATACATATGACTGAATTCAGTATTCATACCTGAGTCTGAATAGTTGGAATAGTTTAAAAGAACTATCTAGATTTAGCTTTCTAAGTTTGTTCCCTGGTTTCTAGGGTTATCCTTTTCGGTTTTCTTGAGAGATATCAAAAAAAAGCAAGATGGAGGGTGAATACTCCTGAAATGTCATAACTATGTGTGAAGATGGCATAAAGAATCTCAATGGAAGGTATGGGTCAACAGGGGCCTGTGGGCATGGAAAGAGGAAGCAATAGAGAGGGCTATTCTGATCATAGTATGTGACCTGAAACACTGTCCCTGGATACAATTAGAGCACAAGAGAAAAAGGAATGACAGGGAAGTAAATGAAGTCTGCTCTGGGGAGCACCACACTGTCAGTGGGAGGGCTATCAGAGAGCGTGAATGAAGATGACCCTGGTCAAAGGACTTTGTTTGCATGTATGAACATAGAACAATGACACCTGTTGAAATTGGAAGGAGGAGGAAGGGAATAAGGAGGAGAAAGTTACTGAGGAGGGGAGAGGAATAGGATTCATTGCCTGTATGAATGGTAATGTCCCAGTGGAAACTGCCCCCTACTTTGTACAACTAATATATGCAAATTAAAAAAGGAAATATCCCTGTTAGATCAATTTTAGAGGTTCATCATTTAAATCATAAGGTTTAACAAGAACAACATTAGGCATGCATACAGCTGCATATACAGATATTTATGTACTATTTTCTGTGAATGGTTATTCCTTTTCAAACAGGTATTAGGAAAAAAACTGCCAGACTCAGCAGAAAAGTTCACAAGACTCTTATCTCCAAATAACTACGAAAAAGCCAGAAGTTGAGCTGTGGCTCAAGTGGTAGAGCTCTAGACTCGAGCAATAAAGCTCAAAGACAGCAGTAAAGCTCCAAGTTCAAGCCCTGGGACTAGCATGTGCATGTGCATGTGTACACAAGTTATTCTCCATCTCACAACTTTTTAATAAGAAAAGTAGTGTCTCAATGAGGCCCCTTTGGCAAAAATAGATCTTAAAAGCCAAATGCTTTTGTTAAAGAAATGATGGTGGTAGTTTCTGAACACCATCCCTGAACAGAAAAAGCTAAGCTAGAGTTAAAGACCCTTAATTCAAGGCACTGTCCTGGCGCATGGATGCACACACACACACACACACACACACACACACACACACACACACACACACACACACACACACACACACACACACACACACAAAGAAAAGAAAGGAAAGGTAGATATTCACTGACTCAATTCCAGTGGGAAAGCCTGCTATACTTTTCCTCTCCCACTTAGACACAAGCAATTAATTAAATTGTTTGAGCAGAAATAATCCTTCCCACCCTAGTCTCATTCCTGACCAAAATACTAAATACAAAGTGGATGGTAAAATTAGAGCAATGAACTTGGACACCTAGTATCTCCAGAAAGCACCCAGTGCTCACACTTGAATGAGCCCAACTGTCTCCCTCACCCTTTTCCCCTATCTCCCATCTGGTGTGTTCAGGTTCCAGCCAATCCCATAGTGGGTCAGGCTTGGAGGCCGGGACAGGGGAACATAATTGGTTCCGCAGAGTTTGCCTCTGTGCTGCAGGCCCTGTGGGAGGGAAAACAGAAATATCATCCACCTTGGTAGTCACAGGCTTGCTGTGAAAGGTAAGTGACAAATTCTTATGTAAGACACAGGCTGTCATCTGACCACCCAGGTAGTCAGTCACTATGGAACAGTGAAGACACCTGGATGAAGAGACTGTGGGAGACATCTTAGTTTGGCTACTCATCAACTATAATCAAAAGGAACAGGGATCCCATGTTATGAGCCCAGAGTTTGAAATCATACAAGCCTGCGTCTGCCATTTGCTAGGTTCTGTGACTGAGGGAGGTCCTTCTGCCTTTTAGGATCTCAGTTTTCATGCTAGTAGAATTAGAATAATAACATGCTTTGGAAAATTATGCTGGATGTAAAATGAGGTAATATAAGACAACCATTTAGTACAGAGTCTCACAGAGTCAGGATCAGCATGTGATACGCGGCTAAGACAACTGTGCTACAACTGCTTCCGATATCACTTGCCATCCTTGTTTGCAATTTTCACCTTGGAAACGGTGCCCTGCTTTAGGTTCTCACTTCCATTGTTACCCCTCCATGCCAGGTGTGACCAAGACAAGGGCTGTTTTCCTCTGAGGGGAGTCCCCCAAAGTGGACCATCAGATCCGGGAGCCAGTAGGAGGAGAAGAGTCCAGACCTTTGCAGTTGCTGATAGAGATACGAGAAAGATGAATGCTTGAATCCTGGCCTCAGTCTCTGCTGCCAGTGTAACTTTTGCAGGCTAATCAGATTCTCTGGTACTGTTTCCATAACTGGTGAGTGCTCTTAAGAGTACTGCTCCAGATGTAGTGGAAAGACATCTAGTCTCTCTCTCTCTCTCTCTCTCTCTCTCTCTCTCTCTCTCTCTATATATATATATATATATATATATATATATATATATATATATTCTCTCTATATATGTAATTTTTAATACATTTTTATTGTAAAAATACTTTACAGAGGGGTTACAGTTACTTGAGCAAGGTAATGAGTACATTTCCTATCAAGCATTGTTGCCTCCTCCTTTGTTTTTCCCCTACCATCCCTTCCCTCCCACCTCCACAATTATACTCCCCCCACCCCAGGCTAAATTGTAAAGTTAATTTTTCAACATAGTGTCTTGTACATCTCATTGTTACAATGGGTCAACCTGTATTCCTATTTAAGCATTTTCCTTTTTCCCTTCCCCTCCCCAAATTAGAGAAGTGTATATACAAGATGCAGGGCACTGACATCAAATACAGTGAAAACAGGTTATACCATGGAGGAGGAACATACAAAGAAACAAAAAGGTCACATGGTACATTATAAATACATTAGAAACAATAACAAGATTGTAAAGTTGTAAAGTTCGTTTTTCCACTTAACGACTTGTATATCTCATTGTTGCAATGGATCCATACAATTTTGGTGGAGGGAGAGAGGAGGATATGGGGGGGATGGGGGGAGGATGGGAAGGGGAAACAAAGGAGGAGGTGACAATGCTTGATAAGAAATGTACTCATGGGCTGGGAAGGTGGCTCAGTGGTAGAGCGCTTGCCTTGCATGCTCAAAGCCCTGGGTTCGATTCCCCAGCACCACATAAGCAAAAAGAAAAAAGCCGGAAGTGGCGCTGTGGCTCAAGTGGTAGAGTGCTAGCCTTGAGCTGAAGAGCTAAGGGATAGCGCCCAGACCCCAAGTTCAGGCCCCACAACCAGACCCCCCCCCCAAAAAAAACAAAGAAATGTACTCATTATCTTGCCCATGTAATTGTAACCCCTCTGTACAGTATTTTCACAATAAAAATAAAGCTAAACAACAACAACAAAAACAATAACAAGAGAGAAAAAAAACCACTTGTGTCCCTATCTTGGGGTTCACTTCACTTAACATCGTCTTATCTGGTCATATGTACATAGCTTTTAAAGACATCTAGTCTTATTCCCAGAAAGACATTGGCTGAGCCTGTGGCTGGCTGTGATCCCAAGGCAAGCTATTGAGTACTGGCTCTCACTTTCCTTATGGATCTTTTCTGAAAATTAAATTGAAATCAGGTATTGAAAGCATCTGGCACAATACAGAGTGGTAGAGTTAATGTGCCCATCCAAACTCAGAATGAAATGTGAATGAGGTTGGAAGAGGTGGGACCAGGCAGAAGCGCCAAGGCATAAGTGAGTTATGAGGGCCCTACCCTGATGACAGGATTCATCTATTTAATCATCTACAGACTGCTGTGTTATTGTGAGGGTGCGTCTGTTACAGAAGCCTATTTAGCTCTACCTCTCTTCTGCCCCTACCTGTCAGTAACATCCTTCAAAGCCTCAGGATTCTGCAGTCCCTACAAACGAGACCTTTACTAGATGTGGCTCTGCAACTGGGACCTTCCCATTCTCCAGAACCAGGAGCAAATGAACCTCTAGACGTAATCAGTGACCCAATTTCTGGTATTCAGTTATAGCAACAAAAACAGACTATGTAATGTAGTCAGTGAGATCATCAGATAGAATATATCCTTCCATCCACTGCTCTTTTACCTTTATAATGGAGCTTTATGGCTACTCACAGGGTATCTGTGCCACAGGCACCTGCTGAGCCCGCAATCATGGACCAGGTTGGGCCCAGCAGGTGCCTATGATTATATACCCTGACATACCCCAATAATACTTGCTGAATTAGCTTTTGTCAGCTCTCCTTTTAGTATTGTTGGGAGGCAGGATTGCCTGAATCAAGAGCAATTCTGTAGCCTGAATTCCAGTCCCAGTTCTGCCATTTACTAGATGAGCAATTTCAAGCAAATCAAAAAAACTCTCTGGGCTTCAACTTCTTCATTTAAAAACTAACATCCTACTCACAGGGTTTAAATGAGGTTTAAATAACTGAATAACAGTAAAGGGCTTAAAAGCGGTAACATGTTATGGGAGAATTTGATTCCTCAAATGCATTCACCATCCTCAAAAAAAGGATGAGGAAAATGACAACAGAGTTTTTATTTTATAGCTTCGTGCTGATGAAACATCAGCACAGAAATATTTTTGTAAAAGGTAAAGCAATACAGGGGCTGGGAAGGTGGCTCAGTGGTAGAGTGCTTGCCTTGCATGCATGAACCTCTGGGTTTGATTCCTCAGCACCAATAAGCAGAAAAAGCCGGAAGTGGTGCTGTGGCTCAAGTGGTAGAGTGCTAGCCTTGAGCTGAAGAGTGCAGGGACAGTGCCCAGGCCCAAAATTTAGGCCCCACGACTGACCAAAAAAAAAAAAAAAGGTAAAACAATACATGGATGTTATCCATTTTAAACAAATTGTTTAAATAGGGATACAGGGGGACCCATTGCAACAGTGAGATGTACAAGATGTTATGTGGAAAAATGAAATTTACAACTGGAGGGGGAAGGAGATGGGAGGGCAGGGATAGTAAGGGAAACAAAGGAGGAGGCAACAATGCTTGATAAGAAGTGTACTTATTACGTTGCTCATGTAACGCCTCTGTACGGTATTTTCATAATAGAAAAACATTATTATTATTAATAATAATAAAGGTAAAGCAATACATGGATGTTATCCATTATGAGATAGTTCCAGGCCAGCATCAATTTATATACTATACTTAAGAGATAGGTTAAAAAGAAATTAGGAATTAAAATATCTAATTTAATAAATGTATTTAGTTTTTAAATTGTATTAAAATTCATATATAACAATTCTTTGTGAGATAGGAATACAATTGGTTCTTACTTTCTTGTATTTTTCCCTGAAATTCTTCCCTTTTTACAATTATAAATTATTTCCAAATCTGTACAAATCAATAAAAGCAATGTGTTTGAAATAACTAAAACCCTAAGCAGAAACTTACTGATAGCTATAATTTGTGTGTGTGTGTGTGTGTGTGTGTGTGAGAGAGAGAGAGAGAGAGAGAGAGAGAGAGAGAGAGAGAGAGAGAGAGAGAGAGAGAGAAAGTATGTGTGTCTTGGGGCCTGAACTCAGGGACTGGGTACTGTTCTTGAGCTTTTGTGCTCAAGGCTAGCACTACCACTTTGAGCCTTAGCTCCATTTCTGGTATTTGCATGGTTTATTGGAGATTAAGAGTCTCACAGACTTTCCAGCCTGGGTTGCTTTGAACCACAGTTTTTAAATCTCAGTCTCCTAAGTATCTAGGATTACAGGCGTGAGCCATTGTGGCTAGGCTATAGCTATGGATTTTTATATAAGATATAAATGCATATTGAAATAAACAAGTATATTTTATTTGTGTCAAATTAACATATTTTTCAGGGGAAGAACTATTCTCTTCATAAAATGGAATACAAATAAAAATATCAATATTGTAGATACTGAACAAAGTTGTTCTCCAGGTAAGCTGTAGTATATCTGTTTTGTGTGTGGGTGTGCGCCAGTTGTGGTTTGAATTCAGGGCCTGAGCCCTGTCCCCAAGCTTTTGTTGCTCAAGGCTAGTGCTTCTACCACAGCTCCACTTCTGGCTTTTTGGTGGTTAATTGAAAATAAAAGTATCGTGCACTTTTTGTTTAGATTGGCTTCCAACCATGAACCTCAGAACTCAGCCTCCTGAGTAGTTAAGATTACAGGCATGAGCCACCAGTGCCCAGCTTCTAGTATGGTTGTTAAGATGAAGTGAATCATAATAGCCACTTCAAGAATAGCCCTAGCAGGTAGGAAATCATCCTTTTAGGAAGAATAGCACTGAAAGTGTTTCTCAGGGCAAAAATGATAAGCAAGTGGACAAATGAATGACTAATTGGTCACAATCACAGAACCTGAGGGTTAAAAAGGGTCTAAAATATCATATAGTGATATTTCCCATTCAAAGTTTCAATTCCTTTGCTATTTTCCCAGACTTCCCATGCCATGTATAGACAGTAGAAGGATTTCAACTAGCAGAAGAATTTCTTTACTACCAGTGAGCTGAAATTTATTTTGGGCATTGCTTTCTTTCCTCTATCCCACTTTGACCTGTGGGGCCATATCAACAAGGTGGCCCCTTCTTCTACACAATAGCGTCTCAGTCAACTGATTAGTTCAATCAGAACAACTCAAAATGCATGTGGTCTTGACATTTTTAAATCTGAAGGAGGTGAAATGGATAAACAATATAAATAAACTAAGAAGCACTGCTTTGAATATCTAAACCTTCAAAAACAACAACCCCCAAACCTTAACACTATAAGCTATAATGCAAAGTCAGACTGACCTAAGTACTAAGTACTAAGGCAATTAGGAGAGCAGAGGTTTAAAGAGACCCAGAAAAATACATGTAAATGGGAGGTCCCTAGGCAAAACCTAGTGATGAAAAGGCTTCTTGGAGTTTCAGCCAGTTCAACTGTGACATCTCATTGAAGATAGAGAGAGCTGGTAAACAGCCAGACCTGCTTCCTGTCCCACCATCCCTCCCCATCTGTGTGGTACCTGCTTCTAACCCTCCTGCCACACCAGTCCCCAGCTGTGTTAGGCAGAGGTTGATGGAGACCAAGCTTCTTTTTTTTTTTTTTTTTTGGGTCCAGTTGTTGGGCCTGAACTCTGGGCCTGGGCGCTGTCCCTCAGCTCTTCAGCTCAAGGCTAGCGCTCTACCACTTGAGCCACAGCGCCACTTCCGGCTTTTTGCTTATGTGGTGCTGAGGAATCGAACCCAGGGCCTCATGCATACAAGGCAAGCACTCTACCACTGGGCCACCTTCCCAGCCCCGACCAAGCTTCTTTTTATGCACTGCAGTTGTATCATAGTTATCTTTGGGACATAATTTACACGTTTCCACTACAGTTTTTCTTCATCCCTCTATCCCTTTGTATGGAAGGTCACCTGAATACTCAGCTTCACACAAGGGATTTTTTTTTATAAAGGTGTTTGGGTCTGGAGTCCCAGATGGGAGCTCTCAAGAAGCCAGTGGCTAGGGATAAGTTGAAGACTGTTTTGGATAAGCAAGATTGTGTAGTACATCTGTTTTCTAGCAGAAAGTCAATTTCTGCTTCATGGACAACATCTTCCTGTCAAAATTATATTTGTGGGGAAGAAAGTGAATCTGGTGAGGAGGCTTAGATGCTGTGAGCAGAAATGAAGGCGCTAGTCATTGCTGAAGAATACTTGTGATTTTCAAATGAGAACTGAAGAAATGTTTGGATGACACAAGGCTTGATGCTATGACATAGAAGGCACTCACATAGTGCTATCTGAACGACTAATGGGGACCGTGTGAAGACAGGAAAACATACCAAGCTCCTATATGACAGCTCAGATCCTACACACCCGAATTTGGGATGGAAATTTTCATCCATTTTGAAAGTAGGACATGGCCAGGGCCTTAGCTTAGCAAATCAACTATTTAATTTGGCTTCCATTTTGCCTTTCTATAAATGCATTCAAAAATGGAAAACCCCTGGAATAAACTCACTTGAGTATGCAATCAGCAGTAAGGATGACTGATGAGCAGAACCAGGCATATGAGGTTGCTGAGGGAAGTTTTAGAATCTTTTTCTTCTATGCCTTGCTACTGTCGCCAAGTTTGGTAAAAGCTTAACACAAGCAGAATGACAAATTCTTATTCACATCACCTGTCACCACTGACAATTACCCTCCAGACGGTTGATGCTCCTTGAATAGTTATTTTGTGAAGTTTCTCCCAGCATCCTTCACTTCCACGCCAGCTAGCTAAGAAGCAAACACAGCCATACACCACAGGCATTCTTACCGCCGTTTGCTGGGGATGACACCCATCTCTTCACTGTCTCCCTCCAGTGTGACTCTCCTGGCTTGCCACCACTCATCGTCGGAGGCATTAATGACGTGGAGAATATCTCCATACTTAAAACTAAGTCCTTGACTTGGCAGCCCACTGTCCTTGCTCTTGTCGTAGTCAAACATTGCTCTGAAAGAAGTGACAAGACAGCATGATGAGTGATCTCATGGTTAGCAAAGTCCTTATAGAAAATTTATGCTTTTGAAGGTTCCCGTTTGCCCTGAGGCACCATCACTATTTGATATTAACTCCAGCGGCACGTCCTGGAATACAGTCCACATTCTCACTGTTTGGCCCACAACTGAGATCAGTTCTTTCTTTCCCTTGCTGGCAATAGTGATGGATTACAGATTCCTAACACATGGGTCCCAAAAACTGGGTCTGCTTCCATTGTATAGATCATTACATGTTACAAGGCAATAATCAGGAGTAACAAATAATGAATTTACTACCAGAGATATTTTCCCCTCATTACAGTCAGTGTTTAAAAAATATTTGTATTATCTTTAGTTGTATGAAGGAGTTGCCATTCAATAAAACAGTTCATGATATAATGCATCTTTTAAAAAATATATATTTATTGTAAAGATACTGTACAGAGGGGTTACAGTTACATGAGCAAGGTGATGAGTCCATTTCCTAGCGAGTATTGTTATCTTGATCCAACGTTCCCTCCTATCCGTCCCAAGCCTCATCTTCCCTCACTTTTCTTAATTTTGTAGGATATACATTAGGTTTTGGACTGCATCCTCCCTCTGCTTCTCTTCGTTCCCCTCTTCCCCACTTCCCCTGACCCATCTTACTCCTTTCAAGTATCTGTTTCCTGGTATTTATCTTTGCTGAACTTTGATTAAGCCTTTCTATGAAATTACACTGTTTGACTTCTCCCTGAAATCTACTGTATTTCAGCTAATACCTTGTGTACAATTGAATACTATCCAAAATATTTACTTCTATGTTTATAAACTAATCCTAGAGGTCTGGAAGCAGACTCACATGGTAGTGTCTGCTTAGTAACAGTAAGGTATTAAGTTCAAACATAGTACTGGTTTCCAATAGGGGTGGTAAGCACCTGTCTAGCAGGCATAAGGC
Organism: Dipodomys merriami; assembly: GCF_024711535.1. Lineage (NCBI taxonomy): Eukaryota > Metazoa > Chordata > Mammalia > Rodentia > Heteromyidae > Dipodomys > Dipodomys merriami. Next base: position 8,422,270 of record NW_027203937.1, on the reverse strand, counting down.
CTTGATTTCAACTCCAATATTGCACCAGAAAGTTCTTGAAAAGAAATATGAAATGTAGAGAAGCACAACTTTCTGGATAAAAGCGCTTTTATATTATAAACAAATCCTCTCAGAAGCATCAGCTTGTGGAACTCAAATCTTTGTAATAGGGAAAGACAGACGTGTCTGCCCAGTGCCTATGATTCTTCTAGACAATCAAATATTAGACCATCTCTGATATTGGATAGCTTATGGGGTGAATATAATAACCTGAATAAAGTCTTCAAATGAAAGAAATACATACACCTCCCACATATATCTGCATATAGGTAAGATAATAATTAAATGGACAAAACCACAAATAGTTCTGCTTCTATAAATTGCCAGGCCTTGTTCATCACTTTACTTATTAATGAATTCTAATTCTTGATCCTTGCTGGAGAGCACTTGCTAAGCCTTTACTAGGGTCAATATACTGCAGGAGTTGGAAACATAATAAAAATGATGAACGAGACCTGATTGATTAGCTGTTTGTCTTATGGAGATAATTTATGAACGAGACCTGATTGATTAGCTGTTTGTCTTATGGAGATAATTTATTCCAAGTCTTACACTGTCTACCTGTGCCTGTATCTCCCACTCTCAAATTCCACCACTACATGCATACAACACACATCTTCCAAGGAGAAGCAATTTTACCACCTCTCTATTTATCCCTTTGACTCCATTCTAAGAATTTCCTTGGAGTGTAACCACTACACATGGAAAGCAAGCTGAATTTAAGTGAATAGATTTTTCTAAAAGTACTGAGAACCAACGGTGGCTCCTTTCTTTCTTCTTTCTTTTTTCCTCCATCAAAGAAATGTCACATCTGCTGTTTTGGTAACAAAAGAAAAAAAAAGGATGAAGACAGCTTCTAAGTTTCATATACTGAATTACAACCCAGCCACTTCTTCTATCTCTATGTGATGAAATTCAGGGAGAGTTTTTGTGCTCAGCTCCTAGAATAAATTATTTCCTTTTGACCATTTACCATCTCTCCGAAGGACTCAGACAGAAGGCCAAGCCCAGAAAAGGGAAGGGAAAGATAGGAAAAGCTCCTAACAGACACTGTTGGCAGTGATATGGATGAATGAACTCTCCTGAGCAACATGGATGCAACATGGATTCTAACAGCCATCTCTACATAAAGTTGTTAGCATGTATGTAAGACTAGTGGCTAGGGCTGTAAGGAAATAGAATAGAAAGAGTTAGGGGCCATACTTGTGGGGAGATGTCCTTTTCCCATGATGCAACTGTGATTATCTGGGGATGCTGTTTAATCTCGGCTGGCCTCACACCCCACATCTGACACAGTGATGATGACAACAGTAACTTCATTGTGGACTTGTGTGGGTGAGGTGTTACATAAGGTGTTAAGTTCTACGCACATACAACCAGAGCCAGGCACACAGGGACAATGAGTAACTATGAACTACTTTTCTCTTGGTGGTTACAAAGAAAACTACTTTCTACAGATTCTACTGTGAAAAAAAGAAAAAAAAGTTAACAATAGTAGGCCTGAGACCACTCTCCTTAAAGATGTCTGTTGAAAGACCTATGGTCACCTAATCTTTGATAAGGGAGCCAAATTCATCAAATGAAGATAGACAGCCTCTTCAACAAATGGTGTTGGCAGAATTGGCTGTACACATGTAGAAAACTGAAGTTAGATCCTTATATATCCCTCTGCACCAGCATCAACTCCAAATGGATCACAGACCTCGTGGTAAGAGCAAAGACCCTGAAAATATTATAGGAAGGGATAAGGGATACTCTAGGGTTTCTTGGCACAGGTGGAAGCTTCCTAAACTGTATAAATCATGCCACAGAGCCCAAACACTTGTCTTTCCTCTGGGAGTTTGTAGCAGTGTCATGTTCCAAGCAGAGGCTGCCTATGTGACCAGGCCCCAGCCCCAAGATCTAGTTCAGTGCCCCTCATTCGACTTCCATTCAACCTCAGAGATGGTGTTGGTGAGAACCAAGTGCTGAAACTGCTGGTAACAGTCATGGCTGCCACAAACTACAAGGTTATTAGGCAGCCCGGTCCACAGCAGGCATTGTTTTTCTTGTTGCCATAACAACCCTAAAGGTATAAATGTACAGGCTGCATGCACACCCATGGAGAATGAATATAAAAAGAAGTCTGTTTGACTCCAAAATTCACACTTGTGGCCATGTTATCATATGACTCAATTTCCTTCCCTGTCACCTTCTGATGGTGACCTGGCAGTACCCAGGGCCTTACACCTTCCTGTCAAAGGTGACCCTCTTCTTCCACCATAAATTCCTGGATCTTCAAACCCTAACAGTACTTGAACTCCAGGTCCCTGGGGGAGTGGAGACAGAGAAGCCATCAGAAAAGCTGCCGTATGGTTGCCAAGAAGGGACACACAAGGGTGATACTACCCGGGTTGGTGACTTTTTAACTGTGGGCTTGAACAAGTTATTTAAACTCTCTGGCTCTTCTGTTTTCCTAACTGTAAAATTGGTATAACATTAGCTAACTTAAAGAGGAATGGTGAGATTCAATGAAATAATATATGCCAATGTATAAACACTAACTTGGCACTTGAAGACGCTCAATAAATATGAGTTATGATTACGAAGAGAACTGCTGTTGCTTTGAAAATGACTGAGCTTTGAACCCATGAGATCTAGGTCTCAGTGGGGCCATTGGCAGCCATCTTCAGGACTCTTCAGATTTCTCAAATACCTCTAGCTTTGGGACCGGATGCAATCTGGAGCACCATGTAGATGCTCAACATTGGGAAAAGCTATTGGGAAGCCTCACATATCATCCAAAGCACCTTTTTCTCTAGTCTCAGCCTTCCCATATGCAGAGGGGGAGGCGGCGATGCTGTCCCCTGTGATACCCAGGAAGCCAGACATTCATCCTGCAGTGCCCCATTCCATTCTCAAGAGTCCTTGAAAGGGGAGTTTCTCACTCCAGCCTGTAGTAACAGATGTCCTCAGCAAGAAGCTCAGCGGCCTGCTCTTTCTGTGAGCTTTACTTATCTTGGACACTATGCCCTTCTAGGATTATACTGACTCAGACTTGTCAGGTTCCTGAAACCAAGCAGCTGACACATTTCAGCAGCTTCTGGCTCCTCAGGATATTAATGGATCCTCATGTCTGGGGAAAAATGCTACCGTGGCCCTATCACCTAATTTAAAAAAGCAATAAGCTGTTTTTAATTTGCTTGATGTGCTAATTCATCACAGCAGCTTTTCTAAAATGCCATTAAGACTCACACTTTCCACCCAGGGTGCTTTTAACAAAGTCCATTAGGCAAGTAGAATTTGAGAGGAGTAATGCCACAGCTTTCTGAGCCCTCCCGTTCCTCTTGAACTTCACTGCCCTCTGAGGAGGTCTAGGAAGGAAGGAGTGAAGCAGTTGCTCATCCCTGTGGCTGGGTAGCATGGCTGTGAGATCCCCAAGCACCCTACTGAATATTGTGGATTACAGGCCTGGTGAGGTGTTAAGTACTTTATATCTACTTGTCTCCTTCAGGTTGCTAAGTAGGCAAGGGAGCATAGGGGTTATATGACAGCTCTTGAGACACAGAAGATCTGGGTGTAAGTCTCAGTTCCTGGCTGTGAATTTGGGACATTCTTCTTAACCTCTCCAGTGGTCATTTAACCATTGATGATTATTCTCTCATCTGGAAATGCAGACAAAGATGGCGTGAACTGCAAAGAGGTTGCTGTGGAGATAATGCACTGAGAGTGACAATGATGAGTAAATATATTATTATTTCTGTCAATTTTGCCATGTAAGCATTTTTTTTTGGTTCATGAAGGAAATGAGACTCAAAGAGCTGAAACATAAACAGCAAGTGGCAGAACAGGGTTCAATGCTGATAGCTGTGGCTCTCTCAGAAGTTCATGTTCCTGCTTGTGGGATTTTCCTTGGAATTCCTGCCAAGGAATCTTGTTCTTAGGGCTTTCCCCTAAGGATCTGATAGTGACACTTATGATAACACCATAGACTCAAAGAGGAAGTCAACGGTAGTTTACTGAATGCATACTCTCTTCTTATAAATACCTGGTAATGCATGAATCAGCCTTGTGTTATAGACAAGGATATACAACCTGAGATAACTTAAGCCATTTATCGAACCAGTGTCAACTTAGCTCCCTAGTATGAGTGGAAGAGGGGCAGGACTTAACTTGTACCCTGTCTGCCTCCAGGACCTGTGAACTTCCGGTGTGTTCTGCGAGCCACTTTCCCCAACTCAAAGCACACTCTCTTCTTGTGGTGTGACTGCAGTAATATGTGACAATCACAGACCACTGCATTGGTGGTGTCTTAGGACACTTGTAGGTATAATTAAAAGGTAAAGGTCTTCAGGTGGAGAGACTAGCCTGGATTATATGGTGGGCCCAGTTTAATCACAAGTCCTTAAAAGAAGAAGAGGAAGGCAGGAGAATGGAGCAGACAGATATGACTTAAGAGGCACTTGATCTTCTACTGCTGTCTTTGAAGGAGGAGGAGCAGGGAATCAAGCTGAGGAAAGTGGTGAGCTCTATAAACTGGGATTGGCTCTCAAGTCACAGACAACAAGAACGCAAACCACAGTCCTAAAACCACAAGGAACTAAATTCTGCCAACAACCTGAATGAGTATGGATTCTTTTTTAGAGCCTTTGGAAGGTGTAAAGCCTGCTGATATGAGCTTGATTTCATTCTAGTGAGACCTATGGAACTTTAAGACAATCATTAACATATGATAATTTGTTATGATAGCAATAGAAAACTAGTACCTGTTTTTGGTTTCTAAATGGAGGTGCTGTGTACAAAATGTAGATGTGACTTTGGAATTAGGCACTGAAAAAAGGCTAGATGATAGCTGAGAAACATGATAGAAAAAGCCTAGATTATCTTGGATGAAAGACTGGCAGAGAACAGACATTAAGGACACACCAATAATGCTTTGTTAACTTCAAACAGAAATCTGGACTTTCAGAATGCTCACGGTAAGAATATGTTATTGGAAAATAGGAAAGGGAACCCTGTTGAAGACTGGTAAAAAGCTTAGTGGTATTATATTCTTCTATTATATGAAAGAACAATCACCAGAAGCTCAATAGTGGTCTAGGTGGGAAGAGTAATGGCTCTCCAAAAATGACCATGTTTTAATCTCTAGTATCTAGAATCCCTACAGCCCTAGGTAGCATAAAGACTGTTCATGTGTGATTGCAATCCAGGGTTTTAAAATGAGAAAATTACCCTGGATTATCTGTCTGGATGGGACTGGTCTAATCACATGCATCTTTGAAAGTGCAAGAAGAGGCAAAAGAAAAGATGTGCTATGAGAAGAACTTGACTGTTATTGTTGGATCTGAAAATGGGGGCAGGAAATTTGTTACAGCAGCAATATAAAACGAATATCTTGGACAATGATTTAATGGAATGGAGAAGGCACAGAGTATCAGGTTGATGATTTTGAAGATTCTATGGAATAAAAGCAGATACTAAGTATCAATAATAACTGATTAAATGCCCAATATTGGCCAGGCCATCTACAAAGTATCTTTGCTTTACCTATGTTCACTTCATCATCTCTAAGAAGTTTGAAATATAGTTATGATGATGTTTCCTTGCATGTAAAGAACTTAGGACTTTAATTGCCTGTATTTATACTTTAATTCCTTAAGACCCCCTTTCCCCCAGTCAGTATTGTTGTCCTCATTTGAGATGAGGAAGCTAAAGCACAGAAGCACCCTCCTTTTCTTCTTCAAAGTCACAGAGTTATCTGCTTTTCACCTTCCCCCCCCCCCCCCCCAAGCTTACTCTTCCAGTCTTGATTGGGAATGAGGTTTACCTCTTCTAACAATCATCGCCTTCAGCTCCAGACTTAGCAGGCTTTACAGAAGCATTTACAAATGAAGGAGCAAATCAGCATTGCTCCTTTCTGTGCTGTGAACTTGTTCAGGCTCGAGAGATCTTTGTTTCCATGACAACATTAAGGCCCCCAAGAATCGGAGTGTTTCAACCCAGCATCCTCAGTCTCCAGAGGGCTGAGCCTTCTGTTTGATTAGAGGAGATCTGACCCTCACCTTTTCATGCAGTGAGAGAAAGAGCCAAAGCAATGAAGTTCGCTCTTGGCTCCATTCCACTATTCTTGCCTTGAATAGGAATGTTCCATGTTCATATTGTTAATATAAGTAGCTATAGATAAGTCAAGGAGCTCTAGATGTTGCAGTGAATACATGTATTCAAGTCAGACTACCTCTTGATAGTGGAGTGTCATTGGAAAATTCATTGGGATAATGTGAGTCTTAGTTTTGTTGAATAAATGGCTTAAAAAAACATTTTTACATCTCACATACTGGTAGAGAGTCCATGAGGTGATATAGAAAAAAAAAAACATTTATTGATGTTAGGGAAATGACTTCTAAGATATGTATTCAAATGTTATTTTTTATTTTATATATTGTTTCTAACACATTTATAAGATTATTTCTTTGTTGCTTTGTATGTCCCTCCCCCACAGTATAACCCCTGCTTTCACTGTATTTGATGTCGGTATAATTTGTGGAGGGGAAGGGAAAAAACAAAATCATTTAAATAGGGATACAGGTGGACCCATTGCAACAATGAGATGTACAAATCATTATGTCGAAAACAAACTTTATAATTTTGGTGGGGGTGGGGAGGAGGATTGGGTGGGGAGGGCGGGGGGAGGCTGGGAAGGGGAAACAAAGGAGGAGGCTACAATGCTTGATAAGAAATGTACTCATTATCTTGCCCATGTAATTGTAACTCCTCTGCACAATATTTTCACAATAAAAAAAGAAAAGAAATATTTAGCACAATCACTGGCAGCCAATAATTCACTCACTTCATCTCTTCCCTACTGAGGAGATGAGTGAAGTGGTTAGTTCCCCAAGTATTGGAAGCAAAATTGAATATGGTATGCCTTTGAAATATGATATAAAAATACATATGCAGTAATTTTTCTTCAAGCATTTCCTCATCAGAGTATTGCGAAAAAGATGATAGACTTAGGACAGAAAGCTATAAGCTCTCGTTGCTCTTATTTTAAAAACCAGAAGCAGGCATTGGTATTTCATGTCTATCATCCTAGCTACTCTGGAGGGCTGAGATCTAAGAATTATGGTTCAAAGCTGCCTGGTCAGGAAAATCCACTGAGACTCTTATCTCCAGTTAACCACCAGAAAACCAGAAGTAGAGTTGTGACTTAAATGGTACAGTGCCAGCCTTGAGTGAAAAAAGCTAAAGGGAACAGTTAGGCCCTTGAATTCAAGCCCTGGCGTAGTACCTGCGTGCATGCGCGCACACACATTCTCAATTGTTTTCTTTTTCTTAACAACATCTACTTGCCTAATGAAATCAACAAATAAGTGTTTCTAAAACAGAAATAATCCTTGAAATAGAATGCTGGACTGAGTTAGAAGAACAGAGTTCTAGTTTGAATTTCAACATAACACCACTGTGAAATCCTGAGTAAGCAACTACACCTCTTTGGTTAAGTTTAGCTTCCACATAATTAATTAACAAGCAAAAAAATTCTCTCAAGTGTACTCAGTGTCATGTTTTGTGCCTTTGCCTTTCAAGACACTTTGAGGGAATGAGGTAATTTTCTCTGCAGCTGATATGATGGTATGCCTCACAGAGCTGCGCTTACATTATGCGAATCAATTAGCTTGATAACATCTCCTCTGTTTTGTCAGCTATCTGCTGAGGTGACAAGTAACTTGAGAAAAACAACACACAGGAGGACAGGTTTCATAGGCTTCAGTCCATACTTGCTTGGCTCTACCACTGTGGGCTTGTGTGGAGGCTGAGCATCACATGGCCTGGGACAAAGCTGCTCACCTCTTGGCTGCTGGGAAGCAGAGAGTGATTGAGGAAGGGGCCGGAGATGAGACTCTTCCATTTAGGGCACAGCTCAGTGATCTACTTCCTCCATCAAGGCCTCACCACCTAGAATATTCACCACCTCCCAATAATGCCATCAAGCTATTAATCCAACTGTTGAACACATTCATGAAGTCAGAGCCCTCACAGTCTGATTGCTTTCTGAACTCCTCTTCTGCGTACTGCTGCAACGGGGTCAAGACTTGAGTGGATTAGCTTTTGGAAGCTGTTTCACATCCAAACCTTTACACTCATCCATGCTACAACTTCCTTTTCCCTCGTCTGAGCCCTCACTGAGGGTTAAGTCCCTGTCTCATTACCCTGTATTGCATGGTAGCTTTTGTATTGTGGTATTTGCATTGTGGTTTTTAGCCTTTGCATGTTCTCATTGGTACAAACATGTGGGTGGAGGCGGGAGAAGTTCATAGTCATCCTATTCTCAGGCCTGGCAACAGAGCAGATAATGAAAGAAAGTTATTTTTCTGTTTCTGAGCTTTTTCATTGTCAGAGCACAAGTCCTATAGCTTTCCTCCCTTGCTCCAATGGCCTGGGCAGTCAGACAATGGGCAAGGAAGGCCTGTGTGCATGCAGCATAGCATTTCCTGTCTTTCTCAGAAGATGATGAACATATACCTGCCTGTCAACAAGGAACACATTTGTCTCCAGGTGAAGGGAAACACAGCCCTGTGCTAAATTCTTTTGGCATCTCCAGAAATTATAGTACATACACCCTGTGGGTGATCCTCACGTCCAGGTTGATTAAGTTCTAGGCAACCCCTTATTTCCTGGTCCATTTCAATAACTCATTGTCTCTAGTGAAAAGGGCAGCAGAAGCCAGCAGCAAACCAGACTTTGTGGCTGAAAGCAAATAGCCTCTGTCGATCCTTGCTAATAGGCAATGATTAGGATACCACTGTTCACTGAGTATATAGTATATAGTCACTGACTACTGAGTATATAGTTGACCTTACTGTGTGTCTAGCCAAGATATTTATTTTCTGTAACTAAAAACTCAGACACTATTCCTATTTTATAGAAGGAAATTTTTTTTATCACATGCCATGGATTATAGTATCATTACTTAGGCCATGTAATCATTAATAATCTTACAAGGTAGTCTCTCACCCCTTTTTAGTCGGTACTGGGGCTTGAACTCAGGGTCTTTTGTTTGCTAGGCTGGCATTGCACTATTTGAGCCACACCTCAACCCTATAAGACTCCTTTTTTTTAAATTCAGTCTTGGGACTTGAACTCAGAGCCTGGACACTATTGCTGAGCTGCTTTTGCTCAAGGCTAGCACTCTACCCCTTGAGCCACAGAGCCCCTTATGCCTTTTTCTGAATAGGTTATTGAAGACAACAGTCTCACAGACTTTTCTGCCCAAGCTAGCTTCAAACCACCATGCTCAGATCTTAGCCTCCTCAGTAACTAAGATTACAGGTGTGAGCCATGGGCGCCTGGCTACTTTAAGACTCTTTTAAAGGGACTCATCTCATTATATCAGCTGTTTTTCTCTCTGTTGTATGGGAGGATCGAGAAAATGTGTAGCAGGATGGAATCCAGTAGTTACTATCAGAACTAAAGATAGAACTAATTGGGCACCAGAGGTCCACACAGCTAGGGTCATTAGCTGTGGTTGTGGCATTATGATATTAATCAGGGACATCTAACTCTTTCTCACCATCCTCCACAGGTCTCTAGTGTCCCTGATTTCCCTGAGGACACTGTGTGAACACATTTCTCATGTCCAGAGGCCTGGGTGTTGATCATTTCAGACAACTCATCATCAGCATCTCCAGGGACAGGACCCACTCCAGCCTGCCTTCTCTCTCCCCAGGCCCTGGCAGTCTGTCAGAGCAGTTTACATTCCAAGATTGCATGACAAATTTCCCACCTGAGAGAGGAAGGAAGACGCAAGGCTGAACCTGCCCAGGGGCCAAGTTCGCCAGATCATGTGAATGGGACTTTATGTTTCAGTGTTGGTGAGGGCTATAAAATTTAATCATCTTAAAATCATTGTCCTTTCCCCTACATGCCATCAGCTGGATATTCAGAAAATGATATATGTTAAAGAGGAACCTTTGTTAAAAAGCTGGTTTTAAGAGCTCTTACATTCAGGCTCAATATATTAGACCATCAATGTACTCCGGTTGGTAGAGATAATTCCGAGGGGCTGATGCAGCCCCAGTTTGCAGCCTTTTATTTGTGACCTGAGCTAAAAGGGTTAGACTGAGCTTTGATATTCAACCTTCAGAAAGGCTTGAACTGTTACTAACTACAAGGCTTGCACTGAAGGAGGAATGTCCTGAAATTTCATTACTGGCAGTACACAAAGATCATTTGAACGTCTAAATGTATATATGGCTGGTTTGTAAACATCACAAGAAAGAGACCTCTGCAACTGAAAGTGTAGCGTGAGAAGCAAGAATCGCTGCAATGGGGTCTTATAATTCAATGAGTGATTTTAGGACTTAGTAGCTGCTCAATATTTATTAGCTGAGTCTAAAATCTAAATCTCTGGCAATTCCATCTGCTGGTTCTGGTATTGTTCACTGGAGCATCAATAAAGTAAGCACACCTTTGCTTTCCAGTAACATTGTGTGTCTGTATGAGTGTGTGCATGCGCACACCAATACCATGGCTGAATTTCCCTTGCATTTGCTCAGTTTGCTTGTTTGCACAGAAAGTCTCATGGTCTTTTCTGCTGGGACTAGTTTCTAACTGAGATTCCTCTAATCTCAGCTTCCTGCAGAGCTAGGATCACAGGTTTGAGTCTCTGGCATCTGATTCCAGCAGCACTTTTGTTTTTTTTGAATGTTTGCTAACTGGCAACAGAAGAAATGCTGAAAAAAGTCCATGTTTCTCATGAGCATATGAAAAATGGGAGAAAAGACATCCAAGAACATTTGATATGATCACTCCTAATCCTTAGTATCATCATAGAGAGGTTTATCAGGACAAGTCACGAATACATACCATAATACCAGACTACTGGCTTTCTTAAGTATTGGGCTTGTTATATTTTTCATTATTAGAAACTATAGGTCAGGTTGTAGCAGGAGAAGCCATGGAATGAGAAAAGCTTCAGAATTTCTCATGTACCCATAAAAAGTCCCCATTGTCCCCTGCTGATCAAAGGCAGAGGGGACAGGTGCTTCTGTATGTATTCAGGTAAACACTCTGCATTAAGAAAGTAATTAACTTCCACAAATGGAAAAGAGGTAGCACTCATTTAAATATAAACTGTGATTTTACTTAGAGAGTTTTCTAGATGCCAGACACTATAGCATTTGCTGTGGACTCAGAGGTGAAGAAGAGACTTGCTGCCTGCTACCAGGAGCTTATATTTAGGAGAGAATACAGGTACAAGGATATATTCATGCGCCCATTCATTCCTTTTGGAAATGCTGTTGATTCTAAAAACTTGAGATCCAGCTTGAGAGACAGATGAAAATAACTGCCTTCAGGAAGTTGACATTCTAGTGAGTAAAGATGAGCAAAACTCAATATACATAATTTAAAAAAAACAGATAGTGAGACAGGTTTGTGAGTGTATTTGTTAGGAAAAAAATGAAAAATAGATCCAAGAGAAGAGGATCAAGGAGTAAGTGTATGGCAGTAATGAAGGTTGCATTTCCAAATGAAGTCTTCAAGAGATAATGCATTAAGGAGACATCTGAAAGAGGTGAGGGCTGAGTCATACATCTAAAGGAAAGGTGCTGCAAACGGGGGGACTGTAATTCCAAGGCCCTAAATATAGATGGCTAGAGGGGGCTTGAGAGACACTATAACAGGAATAGAGTGGGTTACTAGAGGATCGCAAAGCACCAGCACTACTAGGCCTGCCTTAGCATCTTTCACTCAGTCTCTCTTCTCCAGTTTTATCTGGGCCACTGAACACCTGCCTTTCCTCTTTTAGACCTATTCAACCACAACTTGCACAATGCAGATGGAATTTTCCAGCCATGAGTTTTACTTAGTACTATGAAGGAAGTAGAAGCATTGCCTGATATAAAAAATAGGTGTTTTTGAATTAAAAAAAACACACTCTGCAACTATCAGTCCATTTTTTTGAAATTTAAGAGTATCTCTGGAAATGAGACTCTTTCTAAGTCCATCCAGAGAATGTGATTCCTTCCTGACTCTGTGCCAAGTCGTTATCCTGTACATGGTCTTTAATTTGCCTTTCTTTTAAAATTGTTACTAGAAAGGTAACTATAGAGGGGCTACTTGTTCCTTCATAAGTTATAGTTTAGGTTATAGTTTTGATTTCTCCACATTCTCCACAGAGAATGTCACTTGTTTTTGCAACTAATACACAGAGCTCAGGAAAGAAGATTCCCATAAAACAAGGCTAAATAGAACTAAAGGACATTCAGAATTCAAGCTGTGTGACTTTGGAGAAATTGTTTTATCCCAGTGAGTTTCCCATGTTTATGTCATCTATAAAATGGGATTCAAAAACTGCATGCATGAGGCCCTGGGTTTGATTCCTCAGCACTACATAAGCAGAAAAAGCCAGAAGTGGTGCTATGGCTCAAAGTGGTAGAGCACTGGCCTTGAGCTGAAGAGCTGAGGGACAGTGCCCAGGCCCAGAGTTCAGGCCTCACAACTGACAAAAATAAAATAAAATAAAATAAAATAAAATAAAATAAAATGCACCCATTTATCAAACTGAATAATGTTTAGGCACCAATGCCACCCTATAATTCCACTTACTAACAAATCCTCAAAGAAACAACTGCCAGATAAATAAGTGGGCTAAAGACTTAAAGAGAAACTTCTCTGAAGAGAAAATAAGAATGGCCAATAGACACATGAAGAAATACTCAACTTCTCTAGCCATAAAAGATATGCAAATCAAAACAACATTGAGATTCCACCTCAGCCCAGTTAGAATGGCTATAATCAAGAACTCTAATAACAACAGATGCTGGAGGGGATGCAGACAGAAGGGAACCCTACTGCATTGCTGGTGGGAGTGTAAACTTGTTCAACCACTTTGGAAAGTAGTATGGAGGTTCCTGAAAAGACTCCACATAGAGCTCCCCTATGACCCAGCAATCCCACTTTTGGGCATTTACCCAAATGCTCACAAACAAGACCATACTAAAGCTACCAGCACAACTATGTTTATTGCAGCATTATTTACAATAGCTAAGATATGGAACCAACCCATATGCCCCTCAGTAGATGAATGGATCAAGAAAATGTGGTATATATACACAATGGAATTCTATGCCTCCCTCAGAAAGAATGACATTGCCCCATTTGTTAGGAAATGAAAAGACGTGGAATAAATTATATTATGTGAAGTAAGCCAGACCCAAAGAAACATAGGTCCCATGGTTTCCCTTATTTGTAATAACTAGTATATGTCTAGGATAAGCAGTAAAGGTCAAAAGCTATGTACAAAATCTATGTCAGGAGATGGGGAGGGAAGGTATGGTAGGGGAAAAACAAAGGAGGAGGTAACAATGCTTGATAGGAAATGGACTCATTACGTTGCTCATGTAACTGTAACCCCTCTGTACAGTATCTTTTCAATAAAAATATTTATTAAAATAATTTTGCTTACTGTCTTACTTTCATATTTATGACACATAGGGTGCATCATGTAATTAGTGACAACCTACATTCATGAACTTGGAAGGAACTGTCTGGCAGGTTGTGAGGATGAATGAATGGTGGGTGAAAGTCCTCAGATTAGTATGGCACAAAGTAATTTCTATAAATTGTGTGTGTGTGTGTGTGTATGTGTGTGTGTGTGTGTGTGTGTGTGTGTGTGTGTGTGTGTGTGTGTGTGTGTGTGTGTGTGTGTGTGTTGCTGCTGTTGTATTATGGGCAGTCGATCACTTAGGTTTACCTCATTGTTGTCTCTTTTTCCTACATACATTAAAAAAAAACAACAACAACTTTGTACTGTTTCCTCAATGACTTTTCAAAACCTGCTGAGAGTCCAAAATACCATGCTACAGTCTGATCTTTGTCTCATTTCTGCTAAGGCTCTGTCTTAATGGAATGTCTGTAGGAAATGTTTGTGCCCTTTCCAATAGTTCAGAAATTTAAAGAGGAAAAATAGACGGAAGTGATTCTGAAAGCTAGCATGTATACTTCTGGTATTTATAGTTGATATAAATATTATCAGTACTTTGTTCCAACAGCAAAACCTTTTCACTTTAGCACTAAAGCTTCAAGCTGGGACATTTCCCATGTACTCGGTATAACTCATCCACCCACTTGTTTATTAATTTATGAAATACTACATGCTAGGAAGCAGAAGTGGAAAATGCCATTCTGCCCTGGAAGCACTCCCCAGTTCATTTATCTTTTCTGTGGCTGTAAACAAGGACCTGACATTCTGTTTTCTATTCTGGAAATCGTAGACAAATTCTACCTCCTAGATATTGCTGGGATTTAAGCAACACAAAAAACTCTCAGGAAAAAGGACATGGTACATAGATACATGATTAATTGCAAGAGTATATTCTGGTGCAGACCATTATGTCACAACTCAAATTTTGGAGGGCTGAAGGAAAGATTTATTCTCAATTTGAATTTAATATCTGTTGATATTTACCTATTGATAGCTACCTGTCAATATCTATCTACCTATTTCTCTCTCTTATTTTGCTCTTTAGTAAGTACCAGATCTGGCCCTAGGGATTCTATTGATCTCAGAACAGAAGGTTCTAGTGGGGACTAACCAGGTGACATGCCTCCCCCTCCCCATCTCTTTTCACTGGGAAAAGTGATCAGAGCATTTTGTGGAACAGCTCAGAAGGTAACCAGTACTGTGCCACTTTTATATACCAGAAACCGTGCAATTATACTTTGGATCATATTTTAATAAGCCAACCAACTATTGTGTTATGTGTTGTGGATACAGTGATGAATAAGTAAAACAATGCCATTTTACAGGGAAGGCAGATCAAGAACAAATAATCATCAGTATGACACACCATAAGAAGTAGATAGTTCAGTAATCTATAAGAGTTATTCAGTAGACAAAGTTATTCAGTAGACACAAGCTAACCAGGTACAAAGGCTTCAAAGAGGTAGAGAAGTCCAGACTTTTACTATGGGCTATCTGTCTGTTCACCAGAATTTATGGATGAACATTTCAAAGTTTCATTGTCAGAATTAGTTATTTTTCTTCTTCAAAGGAATATTTCTGAAAATATAGCCACAAAACATCTGATAGAAAGACAGGGCAAATAGAACTTTTGGCTCTTTTCTTCTCCCACTGCTCAGCAGCCCTGAGGTCTTCATGAAAGTCACTGCCTCTCCTTAAACCAGAGCATGAAAACCTATCATCTACTACATCAGATATCAGACACTTAAAATGAAGAAAATTTTGGTATCAATGCCATGCCATTTCCCATACATTTCTAATCTTGCAGATGTCCATTTGCTTTCAAAATGGAAGTTTGTTGTAAATTCTCCCTGGAACCCTTTGGTCCATTTAACAAGGCCCTCCTTGAGAGCATTGGAGAAACACCAGGAGATTCCAAATTCTAATTAGAGAAATGCTTCAGGATAGAACAATGGTCAGTCCTTTCAAGGAGTAAGCACAGCCACCAAATAGAACTCAATTTAACTGGTATCTACTGCATGTTTTGAGAAGACACCTTGCTGTTTGCAGAAGACAATTCCTTGGAAGAAGAGAAATATTGTTAATAATTTGACTCATTCAGAGAGAATGAAAGAAAGCTCCCAGGAGGAAATAAAGTGGCACATCGCTGAAGCACATGGATATATACTGAGGGCATTTTTTTTTTTGTTGTTGGTTTGTGGGGCTTGAACTCTGGGCCTGGGCACTGTCCCTCAGCTCTTCAGCTCAAGGCTAGTGCTCTACCACTTGAGCCACAGTGCCATTTCCAGTTTTCTGGTGGTTTATTGGAGATAAGAGTCTCACGGACTTTCCTGTGATCCTCAGATTTCAGCCTCCTGAGTAGCTAGGATTACAGGTGTGAGCCACCGGTGCCCGGAACTGAGAGCAATTAGATAAGTAGAGAAACATGTGTCTATTTAAGGAAGGAATGACATAGTTCTATTTTATTCCAAACTCAACAAAAGCAGGGCTTTGACAATGAAGCAATCCAGGAAACCAGCCTGACATTAGAATAAGCTCTGATGGAAGCAGGTACGGGGCTGGGAAGGTGGCTTAGTGGAAGAGTGCTTGCCTTGCATGCCTGAGGCCCTGGGTTCGATTACTAAGCACCACATAAGCAGAAAAAGCCAGAAGTGGCACTTTGGCTCAAGTGGTAGAGCGCTAGCCTTGAGCTGAAGAGCTGAGGGACAGTGCCCAGGCCCAGAGTTCAGGCCCCACGACCAGCAAAAAAAAAACAAAAAACAAAACAAAAAAAAAACAAGTAGGTACAATGACAGGAAACATAAGAAAATTGAGAATCTGAGGAGGCTGCAATGCTTGGTAAGAAATGTATGCATTATCCTGCCCATGTAATTGTAACTCCTCTGTACAGTATGTTCACAAATAAAATAAAATAAAATTAAGAAAAAAAGAAAATTGAGAATCTGGTGGCAGGTAAACTGGAATGAGGTGTTGGAAGATGACTGAATAGGAACCAGAGGTGAGATGCATTCAGGCTGTGCAACTGACCCCTCTTTGCTAGTGGCTCTTTGAACAGAAAGGTTCACTACTCTAATCATAGCCAGTAAAGCCAGAATTTTGCTTTTATCCATTTTATAGTCCCACCTTTCATGATTCTAACGACTGCTTGGAACTCTTTCATATGTTTTACTCATTCTCCATCTGCTTTCTATTCTTGCCTGAGTCCCAGTATTCCTTAAAGGTTTCTTACTTATCCAAAATCCTTTGCTCAGTGCTGAAGATAAAGGATGAGCAAAATAGTATCACTGTTCTACAAAATTCATGAGTCGAGCTGGTGAGACAGAACTGCAAGCAAATCCATTATATTTAGAGTTTGTTAACTGTGGCAGTGGAAGCATGTGCAAACTGTGGAAGTATACAAGGCTGGCCCCCACTGAATGATGGGTGTGGGGAGATCCCGAACTGCTTCTAGTTCCAGTACCAGGACTTAACCAAGCAGCAAAAGGAAAATGCTCTGTAATCCAGGCACTGGGTGAATTTTTCTTCTAATTTTTTAAAACATTACTAGGTAATGTTTTAAATTGTTAGGTAAGCATTTACCATTAAGTCATATCTCGAGTCCTTTTTGCTCTGGTTATTTGTGTGTGTATGTGTGTGTGTATGTGTGTGTGTGTGTGTGTGTGTGTGTGTGTCTGTGTGTGTGTATACTAGTACTTGAACTCAAGACCTGGGTGCTATCTCTTAGCTTTTTCGCTCAAAGCTAGTGCACGCTACCCTTGAGCCACAGCTCCACTTCTACCATTTTGCTGAGTAACTGGCTTCAAACCACAATACTTAGATCTCAGCTTCCTGAGTAGTGATTACAGGCATGAGTCACTGGTGCCTAGCATCATTCTGGTGAATAGAGTCTTACTTCTTGGACATACAACTGGACAATGATCCACCTATTTTAGGCTTTCTATTATAGCTGAGATGATAGATCAGAGCTACTACACCCAGCCTTTTCCACTGAAATGGGAGTCATGTGGACTTTTGTGCCTGGGCCTGGCCATAATATTGAGTCTTCTCAATCCCAGTCTTCCACCTACCTAGGATGACAAGTGTGCTCCATTGTTCCCAGTTATTTACTGAGATGGGGTCTCGTGTGTTCCAGGGCTGGTTTCAAGCCTCAATCCTCCCTGTCTCAGCCTCTTCTTGAGTAGTTACAGGTGTGGGACATTTCGATCTGGGTGATACCTTTTAAAGTTAAAATTGCAACTGGTTTTAGGAACTTCCCATTACCTTTGACTTTCTTTACAAGGAACATCTGATAATAGTTGCTAGGACATATTAATCTTCTAGTGTGCATCATGGCATCCATTAAGCCAGTGTACTTCCTGTCTTAAATCGAAGGTCAGAAATGATGGATAAAGGACACCCGCAAATAGGCTTCAGTTGCTGAGTTTTAGCAACTAGCGGTGGAATCATTATGTAAGACGAATGGTTGTTTCCATCAAATTTATCAAAAAGAAAGCAGCATTGGGGTTAAAGAAATACCCTACAGACTGGTAATTTACGGTGGTAGGGAGGTGGATTTCCTGTGTTACAGATTGGCAAGTCTCCTGAGGGAAATAATCTAACCTGTTGTAAAGTTAATCAAGGTAGATTATCTTCTGGCAAACAGGTCTCAGTGTGGAAGCAAGGGCCCTAATGCCTCCAACAAATTGAGATCAATTCTGGCAGGAAGTAATTTCTTCAAGAGACACTTTTCAATTTCATTTAATCAGAGAAGATGGAGTTACTGGCTCCCAGGATATGTAAAAGTATACAGAATCTATAAACTAGGTGCAGAAATACATATTTGAGTAAATTAATTTACTTAATCTACAGATATCTGAGTTTTTATAATTCTTGGCAAGATCACATAGTACATACATGATCTCTCCAAACTGATTCCTACTCATAGGCCTCAGTTCAAAGTCTCCCAGTGGGATATATCATATGTTTCTTTGCTGTTCTCTTTTCTAACTATCAACTTGTATTTTCAAATCAAAATTACATTTAATGAATCTTTACAGTGGCTTTAAGTAATTATGGAAATCTGGATTTGATAAAACTGCCAGGAGCTTTTAAATTTTATGATTACTTGTTTCAATCATTTTTGACATGAAAATACAAGTTACATCCTTTTGTTCCCCTAGGCAAGGATGCCCTAGAGTCTGCTTTTTTATCTGATGGCACAGGGTTTAAGAGGAGGAGGAAATGGGGGAAAGAAACTCAGCAGTTATTGACCACTGGTCACGGGTTCCCACAGTGAATAGAAGGAGACCTGTGAGTTTTTGTTATTCATAATATTCATAATAATAATAGTAATTATCATCATTTTACAAGTTAAGGAAATTAAGTTGACAGATATCAAGTCATCTGACTATGGTCAGCTAAGTAGCAGAATAGGAGCTGACCTCAGGTCTGTTTATCTTTTGTGTCTGGACCTGTCAACGTATCTCTGCCTCTGTAGGGCATCTTTTTTCACAGAGAGTAGGATCACATCCTTAACAGTCGAAACTGTTACTTCCATATAAACATCTATTTGTTCAGAATAGATGAACTACCTACTGCTTGCAAAAGGCCTGTGCTGGAGAGGGATGAGAGAGAGAGAGACAGAGACAGAGACAGAGACAGAGAGACAGAGACAGAGAGAGACAGAGAGACAGAGATAGAGACAGACAGAAGGACAGACAGACAGACAGAGGAGGGGAGGAAGTGAGGGAGGGAGAGAGAGAAGCTCAGGACAAGGCATGCTGTCAAATTGCAGCAGGGAATGATGGACCACCTGCTGTGGAATACAGTGAAGGAGGAGTAGCATGAATTCCAATCCATGGAAGAGGTGGCATTTGTTAAAAGCCTTGAGGAATACTAACTGTGGCCTGATGAGCCAAACATTAGCCCTGGGGAAACAGAAGGAACAAAGACTTTGAGATACAGAAAGAAATGCTTGGGTTTAAGAATTTATGCCCAGTCCAGAGCCCCCTGGCATTTATTCCTAAATTTGTTTGGTGTGTGTGGTGAGAAGTGAGGCTGGGGATGTAGAAAGGCCAGCATCCGCAGGAGCTGGAAAGCCCTGGCTAGGAGTCATCGTGCATGTAGACAGAGCCTTCCCCTCAGAATCTCAGCATGCCTCCTGAAGTCACCCTTTTTGCATGGAATTGAGTAAAATGAGTGTACTTTAGATAGTATATTAGTAGAGAAATCAAATGAGTAGTTAGAAACAAAAAGAAAGTTGTATTGATCAGCAGGCTAGAGACAGGTTGAAGTTATTTGACTAGAGTTGATCATGTTTGGCCTTCTATCCTTCTCTGAGAAATCAAAGAACCCTGAGTGTGTACACTGCCATAGCTTTCAAAAGAGACTCCTCTTCCCCTATTTTTGATTCTAGATATATTACTAAGACTATGGTCTGATATTATATATAATCACAATAAATGGCACTTCTAGACAGTCTCTTTAAAAGGAAGTCACATTTTTCTAGGTTCTAAGCATTGCCTGACTCAACTTATAACTAGCTGAGTCTATAAACAAACTACAGTTTTCTGGCTCCAAACCCTTCTTATGCTCTTTTAAATCAACTGACCACAACATGAAGGGAGTGTATATGGAGACTTTTGGCTCTCCATCCTGTAGCATTTTGTTTCACATAGGGGTCATGGCTGACCTATGATACTCAGGGAGCAATGTTTTTGTCTATGTACACAGGGAGTTTGTTAGACTGTGAAAATACTATTACAAACATGATATTCATTTCATTGGTACTTCATGAGAGATGTCTGAGCTAGAAACACAAGGGTTTTTAATTGGCAATTATTATTAAAGCTTTTGTTTGATAATGAGTTGAACATTTAAATAGCAGGGGAGTCAGGTGCCAGTGGCTCACACCTGTAATCCTAGCTACTCTGGAGGCTAAGATCTGAGGATCATGGTTCAAAGCCAGCCCAGGCAGGAAACTCAGTAAGACTCATTTCCAATTAACCACAAGAAATCCAGAAGTGGCGCTGTGGCTCAAGTGGTGGAGCACTTGCCTTGAGCTGAAGAACTGAGGGACAGCACCCAGGCCCAGAGTTCAAGCCCAAAAAAATCTAGAGTCCAAAAAAACCCAAAACAAAACAAAGCTACAACGACAAAAACCCAGAGGAAATGATGGGAGTTAGTTTGTTGTAATTATTGTACCAACAGGATATTTTACATTGTTTTCTTTTTTCATTTTTTTTTGTTGGTTTTGGACTTGAACTCTGGGCCTGGACACTGTCCCTCAGCTCTTCAGTTCAAGGCGAGTGCTCTACCATTTGAGCCACAGTGCCACTTCCAGTTTTCTTGTGGTATTTATTGGAGCTAAGAGTCTTATAGACTTTCTTGCCCAGGCTGGCTTTTGAATCATGATCCTCAGACCTCAGCTTCCTGAGTAGTTAGGATTACAGGCTTAAGCCATAGGTGCCCAGCATATTTTACATTGTTTGCTATGCAAAAGTGTACATCTTAGTCCAATCTGTGTTTTCAGTATATTGAATGAACATATAACTAAAGAAAATTGCTTTAAATGAGTTCTCTGATTTCCAATTAATCATCAAAAATCCATAAGTGGAGCAGTGGGTCAACTGGTAGACCACTAACTAGCCTGGGTCAGGGCCCAGGCCTTGAATTCAAGCCTCAGGACTAATGTTCTCTCTATCTCTGTCTGTCTGTCTGTCTGTCTGTTGGTCTGTCGGTCTGTCTGTCTTTCTCTCACACACACCACCACCACCACCACTACCACCACAACCACCACCACCACCAACAAAACACTAATGTGAAAAGGGGCAGGGTGGTCGAGTGGATCAAGTGGTAGATCATTGTCCTAGCAAGCACGAGGTCTTCAGTTCAAATCCTACTGAAAAGGAATGAAAGAAAAAAATCATGGATAAAGCAACATGTACCCAAACACTGTAGGAATGTCCACTTTCTCAAGCATTTTACTTATCCACATCTCCTTCCACATAGAGAGCTAGTAGTAGTGGATTTTTCTAATTCTGTTAAGTTTGACTTGGAAACATCTGCTCTTTAGTCATTATTGAAGCTGTGAAAGGCTTTGTCATAAACTCCAGTGTGAACATTAAATGAAATAGTTTGGCAAATTCTTGTCATGTTCTATGGTTGATAGTTAAATTATCTTATTAAACTTATTTTGAATTTTTATTTCCATGTTAGTCAGGAGCATTTTACTATCTTCATAGTACTTGGGTTCCTGAAGTTTTTCTGTTTGAGAGAAAGCTGTCAGCCACATTACTCACTGTTGTCATTTAGTTTATCAAATAACAGTTAACTGGTCTGTTGGCCAGCATTCTTTGATTGCTCACCATGGATCTGTGCCAGTGTATTCTTAGAGATTAGTAACTCTTTGTGTGTTTTGAGGCTTCCTATGATAAGATCATTCATAGATTTGTCCAGGAATAGTAAATTTCACCGGTATGAATATCCTGGGTTACCGCAGACAGGAATTGGGTAGAACACACTATAATGGAGTCTCAGATGTGCTACAACTGCCCTCCCCATCTCTCTGACCAGTTATTCTCACCCTCATTCCCACACAAAGAAGTCACCTGTACAGTGGACATTACAACTCCAGGACCTAAGTTCTCCTTTTGCTTTATAATGGACGCAAATCCCACAGAAGAGATTCTGCTGCTTTGGTAAGAAACATGTGGGGATGGAAGGGAAAGAAAGCATCCCAGAGCCTGTGCTTCTGTGTCTCACTCTGGCATCTAACCTCCCACATATAAGTGAAATTTAAAAAAATGAGTGAATGCTTGTTTTTATTAATTACTAGTGGGTATGTACTTGTTTCTAGAATGATTGCTTTTCAAAAAGGATTAACCAAAATAGCTCCATGTCTCATCACGCCTCTTCCTCCTTATCTTCATCATCATCACCATCATTATCACCACCACCATCATCATACTAGCCAAGACAGAGAGGTAAGAAAAAAACAAGAACAAGTGTCCTTCTGCACTGAATGAATCAAGATGAGGGACTTGTAAATATCTCTTAGTCATAGACTACAAGGAAATTCATTCCATATTTCCATTGTACTTTCACATACTCTATTGTAAACAATTTATATAACCATCTTATAATTGGGCAATTAATTATCTGTTTCCCCCAATGAACTCTAATCTCAAAGGCAGGCACCCTCAGTACCACTCCTGACTAGCATAGCTCCTGGCACAAATTCCTCATTACAGGATCATTAAATTAACCATTTTACACTGTTATTTATTTATAAAATGACACATTGATGTGTGTGTGTGTGTGTGTGTGTGTGTGTGTGTGTGTGTGTGTGTGTGTGTGTGTGTGTGTGTGTGTGTGTGATCTTTAGGTAGTTTTACAACAGGGATTCAAGTCAATGTGTCATTTTATAAACATAATGCATCTCCATCCATGTCACCCCTTCTACTACCATTCTCATCTCTCCTGAACTTACTCATCCCCTCAAGTTCCCTAGTTCCATTTTCACACAAGTACACTGAATTTTATGACTGTATTGCCTATCCTTCCTCTCTCCATTTGTCTGCCCTCCCTCCCCTTTGACTGGTTCACCATAATGTGTTTCAGTTTCCTGATACTCCTTTTGTTAAAATATAAGTTAGGTGTGTGAAGGAGTTACACCATTGTAATCCTCCCCCAGATTTTCTATATCTTTTGTTTTAAAAAAAACTATTACTTGATTTTTAAGTCTACTATAAGTCCAAGGTCACTTTCAGAAGTTTATGAGAGGTAATATTACAATGCCTGTGCTGAGGAACAGGTTCAGGTTGTAATTGGAAGTCTACAGGGGGTAATAGCAATTGATGTCCTTAATTCACCTCTCAAATTGTTTACTCAGTAAGTGAAGCTAAAGCAACGTAGCTCCTGCTTCTCCCTCATCTTATCACCTTTGGTTATATAGAATACTTTGATTTGCATCCAAAATACTGGGAAGAAGAAAAGGCAGTTAGTGGAATACAATAGGGTCTTTATGAAGTTCTTGTGCAAGTTTGAAACTTTGATGACTTTGATTGGGAATATGATTGAAGTAGCCAATAAATCATATTTAAAAGCAAACAGTTTTATCAGAATGGCTAAGAATTTCTTTTTACTGAAGAGTACATAGTGGTATACTTCTTAAATAACTGGTCAAATAATGTTGATAGGTTTGGTTACTACAAGGCCAGTAGAGACTCTAATGTGATTATTTGCATTGTGATTCCATAAGAAGAGCCTATGATATGGTATGGTAGGTGATCATTTTTATTCAAAATTTTATTTTCTTGTAAAGATGCTGTACAGAGGGGTTACAGTTACATCAGTAAGGTGATAAGTACATTTCTTGTCAAGCATTGTTACCCCCTCCTTTGTTTTTCTTTTATCTCTTCCCTCCCCCAACTCCTTCACTCTTCCCTGCCCAAAGTTGTAAAGTTCATTTCCCACATAGTATCTTGTGAGGTGAGTATTTCATAAATACTAGAAGAGGCATTTGGAAGTGGAAAACTTAGAAAACACTGGTTTAGTCCAACTGTAACTGGACACTGTAACAGATAGGAGAACTATTAAATGGTTCTGCAAGATCTTGTATATACACTTCTCTAGCTTGGGGAGGGGAAGGGAAAAAACAAAATGCTTAAATAGGGATACAGGTTGACCCATTGTAACAATTTGATGTACAAGACACTATGTTGAAAAAGGAACTTTACAATTTAGGTGGGAGTGGGGGGGCAGGGGGGAGGGGAGGGAGGGAGAGTATAGTTGTAGAGGTGGGAGGGAAGGGAGGGTAGGGGAAAAACAAAGGAGGAGGTAACAATGCTTGATAGGAAATGTTCTCATGACCCTGCTCATTTAACTATAACTCCTCTGTACAGTATTTTTTCAATAAAAATGTATTTTTAAAAAGTCAGACATATATAAATGAGTATATAATATACTTAGTATATATATTAGTGCATATGTACTAACATATTAATGTATATAATTAATATTTATATATATACTGATGTGGATATATTGTTAGTATATATACTAGAAATATAAATACACAAAATGTGTATTATGCCATATTTCACATTCATAGTAGCCAATGAGATGACTATAGTACTGTGCTAACCCTTGGAATGAACTATTATTCTTGCTAACTCCATCCTAAGGACTAGTGAGCTTTGCCCAAAACAGCTAAACCAATTGTTCATGAAGCCCTCTTTGCCCATTAAAATAATTGCTTCTTCAGTACAGTGGGTTGTAATTGTGGAAGTATTTTTTAATTTCTAGAGTAAAATGCCTTTTCTAGAACTAGAATTTCATTAGAGAAAGAGCACACAAAAAGAGTGTGGCCTCAAACTTTCTCCTCAAGGATTATATAACTGAAGCATAATTGCTTTGCTATTAAATGCAAAATCTGGTGGAAAACCATAGGTACAATGAGAAAGCATGCTAAGGGTAGAAGATCCATTTTCCAACTAGGTCAGCAGCTCTGTTCTTCCTGGTGTGTAAATGGAAGCCCATGTTCTGGATGAATTCTTTTCCTTTTAAAATTTATATCTTATTTATTCTTTTAATTTAAATTTTATTGTAAAGGTGATGCATAGAGGAGTTACAGTTACATAAGTCAGGTAGTGAGTACATTTCTTGTTGAACAGTGTCACCCCCTCCCTCATTCTCTCCCAGTTTTCCCCCTCCCAACCCCCCTCCTCCCCAAGTTGTACAGTTTAATTCCAACACAGTGTCTAGTGAGCATCACTGTTGAATTGGTTCACTCTTTGTCCTACCACTTCTGTGCTTCCCCTTCCCCACCCAAATGGGATAAACTTATATACAAGACAAAGACAAAGGGTACAGAAATGAAACACAGTGACATCAGGGAATAAACCAAAGGAAAAAAACAAAGAAATAACTGCAAACAGTACAATAGAAAACCTCTTGATTCCATTTCTTAGAGTTCATTTCTATGAGCATCATTTAATATGGTCATATGCACATAGCTATTGAGCCATCGTGATCCTCTCCTAAGAATATCCTCCTTTGTTCTGTTGATGCTGAGAGTGTTCCAGCTGAATTCTAGAACTCGGTTCCAGAATGCCTTCTTTCTACCGATGTAACTTGTGTGATTTTCTCCCCCAACTCAATTTTTTCCTTTCCCCCTGCACTCTGTACTCCTAGCTCATCTCCTTAGGCCAAAATGCCATATGGTAGAATAGGAGGAACCAAGCAGATCACACTTGAATTCTAGCTCTTCCTGCATTTGTCCATAGACAAATATATACCTACTTAAATATAATGCTTAAGATGGTATCTAAATAAAATGTTATAGAAATCATTCTCCTTCTAATTGTTGTATGCATATAAGAGCAATCTACCTAATTCGAGTAAGAGCGAAGGGCAGAGGATCTGTTACACACATGTATACACATGTAAGCATGCACACGTGCACACATGCACACACACACACACACACACACACACACACACACACACACACACACACACACACACACACACCTCTATACCCTTGCCTTTTCTTTCTCTGTCGGGCTAAGAACATGATTTTATTTGAAAGCAATCTGGCAAATGCTTCATAGTAACTTCAAAACATCTCACAGTGAGTGTTTTAAACATATTCTCTCTATAGTGAAGCTTACAAGACAATAAATGAGGTATAATAGGTAAATTTCTGCATACAGTGCCTAAGTACTAGTAAGTATATTAGCCTCATGATGAAGTCAATAAATGTGAATGCTGGGATAGTGGCTGAAATGAGCTATCTACTCTCTCTTGACTCCATCTCAAGGGCTAGTGAGTTTTGCCCAGTGATAGCTGATGCAATTGAAAAACCTCACCTTCTAGAAATGGGAAGAGACACACAAATAGAAAGAAGGTATCTAATTCTTCAGTGTTTGGTGATTCATTGTGAGATGTGAGTGAACAGATGTGACAAAACAGCATGTCCCACTTCCGAAGGCTGGCACAAGGATGAGTCATGTCTAAATGAATTACAGGGTAGAATGCTGTCTTGACGTCTTCAAGTCATTGGTTTTCTTGGCAGTGGCCTCATGGACTTGGGGTCAATTTTTTTCTTCAAGTCCTTTTTAAGTCTGTGTTCTATATAAATGAACAGTAACAGAAAGGATGATTGGATAAAGAGTTGGAAGCTTGGAAAACTAGTTTTGACTCCAACATTTATGAATGTGGCAGTTTCGGCCTTTTTGTGTTTTGGTTGTCATTTTATCCAAAAAACCTTTATGCTAAGTTTTCACAGTTGTAGGTAATGGGACGGGGGGCATATAAAAAGGCAAGCAAGGAAAGTCTAGAGAGGAAGAACAGAAAAGTTAATAATTATAATTAAGGACTAAGCCCAACTTATGACAGAGTCCAAAAGGCAGAGTACTGAGGATACTTCCTCTAGGACTCAGAGCACTATGTGTCCAAACAAGCACCAGAAGAAGGGAGCCATAAGCAGAGGCATTATACCACAAGTAGAGATCCTCGTCATTCAGCAAAGCTAGAAACTGCAAGAAAGTAAATGTGGCCCAATACTCAGTGGAGTTGAGAGGCAAGAATTGGAGAGAATTTATAAAGACTGGATTAGAGGAGTATGTGGTGCATACATGTGTCCTTCTACAATAAAAGAACAATCTCTGTGTGAGTGTGGTATTTGTGTGAGTGTGTGTGTATGTGTGTGTGTGTGTGTGTGTGTGTGTGTGTGTCTGTGTGTGTGTCAAGTTTAGCACACAGATTAGCATCTTCAAAGGCAGTCAGGACTGTGATGCCAAAAGAGGCATGGATTAGAAAGAATTAATCAAGATTGCATCAGAGAGATTTGTGTGTGTGTGTTTCCTACTACAGATAATAGAGACCAATCTGTATGTGCAAGTATGTGTGTATATGTGTGTGTGTGTGTGTGTGTGTGTGTGTGTATCAGGTTTAGAATACAGATCAGCATTTTCAAAGGTCATGCTGTGTTGTGACTGGTTTGATAGTTGGTAGAGATAAAAAGCAAGATGTTACAGGAGGAGGAAACTAATGTTGAGTTTGAATGAAGGTAGCATTAGTGGAGAGTGGGGATGGAGAGATGTTAAGGAAGCAGAGTCAACAGGAATTGAATGAATTATTGAGTGAGGATAGAAAAAGAAAGGGAGAAGTCAGGGGTGGTTTTTAGGATTAGGCTTGGGAGTGGATGGAAAGCGGGGCCATTTGTTCAGATAAGGAGATACAGAGAGACTTGCAAAGAGTGAGCATGAGGTATCTGGGCCCGTACAAATAAAATGTCCAGCAAGCGTAGAATGGAGCTAGGGAGAGAGATATGGATTGGAGCTAACCAATTGAAAAACGGAAAGGAATGACAATTATTCAGTATATAAGCTTGCTCTTGGGGAAATAAGAAACTAAAAAAGCTAAAGACAAACCTCAATAGGAAATGGAGGCTAGTGGCTCTCCCTTATAAGTGCAAACTATTCAGGAGGCTGAGATCTGAGGACCCCAGTTCAAAGCCAGTCTCTATAGACAAATCTGAGGAACTCTAAGATCCAATTAGTCAATAAATAACAACAACAACAACAACCACAACAACAACAAAACCCCAAACTGGAAATAAGGCTCACATGGTAGAATACCATACATGAGTATAAAAGTTTGAGCAAGAGTACAAAGTCCTGAATTTAAATCCCAATATCTCCCCTACCAAGAAATGAAAACCCTACAAACAACCCAACTCAGTAGAACAGCAGTATTTTAGAAGAAGAGAGAAGAGCGGCCAGGAAACTATGAATAAGAGTTGGCAGATATATGAAGACAAGCAGAAGAAGGTGTCACTGAATGAAGGAGAGGGCGTGGTCAGTGGTGACAGATGATACACAAGCACAAGAAATTGTACTGGATAATTACATCTTTGTTTTCTTCTGAGAATGCAGTGAATTCAGAAAAGACCAGAGTGGAGACAGGCTTTGTAAGACATTATACACATCTGAGATTCTTTTCTTTTTTTCTCAATTCTTGCTACTCTTGTCTCCATTGCTTATGTTACTGGACTTAATTTCTACTGTCTTGTTTCTATCAAAGGACTTGAGATGTTAAGTAGGGACCCATTTCTAAAGTCTTTACCCACTTTTCATGTTTTTTTTTAATTAATGAGAAAATTCAGCTAGGAAAAGTTAAACCACTTGTCATTGTAACAAAGGAACAAAGATTTTCACAAGATCCCAGTTTCAAGTATGATCCTCATTCAAGAATCTGAAATGTAACATTTTCTTTTCCATTGAATGCTTGTATCCCTAAAAAGTCATGTATAAATTCATTTTTAATGAAATCTATTTTAAATGTTTTTATTGTAAAAATAGTGTACAGAGGGGTTACAGTTACATGAGTAAGATAATGAGTACATTTCCTATCGAGCATTGTTACCTCCTCCTTTGTTTTTCCCCTACCATCCCTTCCCTCCTCACCTCCACCGACCCGGGTCCCATCCCCATATGGAAAAACTTGGAAAAAATTATATTAAGTGAAGTAAGCTAGGTCCAAAGAAACATAGGTCCCATGCTTTCCCTTATTTGCAATAACTTGTATATGTCTAGAACAAGCAGAAAAGGTCAAAAGCTATGTACATATGACCACATAAAATGATGTTAAGTGAAATAAACCCCAAGACAGGGACACAAGTGGTTTTTTCTTTCTTGCTATTGTTTTTTAACATATTTATAATGTACCATGTGATTTTTTTGTTTCTTTATGTTCTTCCCCCATGGTATAACCCCTGTTTTCACTGTATTTGATTCTGGTGCCTTGCATCTTGTATATACATTTTTCTAATTTGGGGAGGGGAAGGGAAGAAACAAAATGCTTAAATAGGGATACAGGTTGACCCATTTTAACAATGAGATGTACAAGACACTATGTTGAAAGCAAATCTATTGTTATATCACGCCAAATAGGTTGTTATTGAACATGTCTATTTTATGTTCTTTGTTTTGAATTTGTCTTTTTTTCTTAAAACTCAGGGATATAAAAAAATCTTAAGGCTGCCCCTGAATGCTATTATAAATCATTTCTCATTTCATGTAAAAATTTTCATGTCAGGAGGCCATGACAGGAGGAACAGAATAGGACAGTGAAATGGGTATGGATTAGGAAATAATAATCTAAACAATAATAATAATCTAAACAAGAATCTAAACAATAATGGCCACCTGACTGAGTTTTTGCTTTGTGCCAGGCTCTTTGCCTAATCTCTTCCTTTGAGGTTTTGATTCTACTTTACAGATGAGGAAGTTGTGGTGAAGTAACTTCTCCTAGATTACATAACCTGAGACAGGTGCTGAGAAGCTGATCTGGAATGCATACTCTTGGCTCCTAACACTGGGATGCAATGTCAAAGTCAGAAAGTGCCACTCAGGACATTTCCCTCATCTTTATGAATCTGAGAGACAGGGAGGATTTTGTGTAAGTAGAGGATACATCACACAGCAAAGATGAAAACACTGACCAAAGAGGAGGCTGGTTTAACAAAGGAGGATCTAAGAAGAGGCCTTATGTAGGCACTCAGCTAATCTGGAGAAATTCATTGAAAACTTCTTCACAATGCAGGAGAGCAGCGGCAATGGTTGAAATTGAAAAGCTTAGTTTAAATTGGGAATTGCTAGCCAGGGGCCGGTGGCTCACGCCTGTAATCCTAGCTACTCAGGAGCTGAGATCTGAGGATCTGGGGTCAAAGTCAGCCTGGGCAGGAAAGTTGGTGAAACCTTTATCTCCAATAAAACCACCAGAAAACCAGAAGTGGCGCTATGGATCAAGTGGTAGAGCGCTAGCTTTGAGCCACAGCTGAGGGAAAGTGCCCAGGCCCAGAGTTCAAGCCCTGCGACCACCACCACTGGGAATTGCTTCATGAAAGCACAATAAGATCCAGATTATCAAAGCATGTACTCCCTCCCCCCTCCCCTGGGCCTGCCCACCCACTCCCAGTGAATGAAAAGAAGCTAAACCTATGGCTGTCATTTCACACAGCCCTTTGTTCAAGGACTTAGTACAGAGTTCAGGGTATGATAACTGCTTCCCACTCTATTATTTTCTTAAGGACCTATAACTGTCCAGTATACAAACTAGGAAGCTATCAGTCTATCCTTAGTCTGGATCCACTTCCAACCATATGCTAATTGCAAAGGCCCAGGAGAAGAAGGTAAAGCACAAGGAAGACTCTGAGACCACATTTATCAACCATATGTATAAATTGCTTTGTTCAATGGCAACTCCTTTGTACAACTACTTAAGGATGATTTTTTTAAACTTACATTGAATATAAATAGATAATTCAGGCTAAGAGAGTTAAAGGGCACATATTTTCTCTCATATGTGTAAGTTGGATCTAAATTATAAACATTTATGGAAACATATAAGGTCATGGGCATATATACATGAAGTAATTAAACTATCGTATATGCAGTGGAAGGTTCCAATAGTGTAACTCCTTTGAGTAGCTAACTTATAGTTTAACAAAGTGAATGCCAGGAATCTGAAAAATGTATTTTCAGGAGGAAGTAGGGGAGGTTAAGGGGAGGGAGGCCAGATAAATGTAGAGAGGAAGGGTGAGAGAATACAGTCAATATATATATATGTGAAAATAGAACCAGGTAAGTTCAGGGGATGAATGTGGTTGGGAGAGAGAGAGAGGGGAGAGAATGATGGAAAAGGTAGCCTTGACAGAGATGCATAAAGTATACCCATAGCTGACATTTTGAGTTGAAACTCCTTTGTACAACTCCTTAAAGATAATAAATCCAAATGTAGGGTGAATCTTATGAGATAACACACACGCTTTATCAGCTGCAAATGACTATTCAGTTATAAAGGAGTGATATTCCTGTTATTACTATGACAGCATGTTATTTTTAGAAGACTCAGCCAATTACTGTTTCATTAAAATACCTTTGAAAATGTTTTAAATCTGTTTCATAATTATATTCTTCTGAGATATGTCTATGGGTAAATAATAATGAGGAAAATAGGTAAGGGAGATGTTTAGATTAAGTGACATATGAGTTACTATCTATAGTTACATAGATATTTGTTAGTTTTGCCTTTTAAAATAAATTTCTTCTGTGATCCAGTTATTTTACTTAATTTCACCAAGAAGTATTTATTACACCAAGGTTCCATGTGAAAGATACAGCAAATATAATGAGGGCTGAATGTGGTTCAAATATTTTATGTACATGTATGAAAATTGAACAATGAAGCTTGAAGTTGTTTCAGGAAAAGAAAGAACAAGACAGAGCGATAGTGGGGTGACTCTGATCAAGGTACATTGTCTGCATGTCTGGACATATTCAAATGAAACCCTTTGGTACAGCTAATTGGTGCTAATGAAAATGTAGGACAAAAAGTACTGAAATTCTGAAAATTCTGGTCTGAATTTATCTACTCTACTTATAAGCTTTCACATTCCTTTTTCTTGCAAAGGTGGTCCAGCCCTGTTCAAAGGTGACCTTGAATATATTATATAACTTCCTGAGCCTACTTTTCCTCATCTCTGAAACAGATATTCACCACTCTGCCCACTCACAGAGAATCTGTGAGTACTAAATTAAATAATGACTTTGGCAAATGGAAAGCACTATAATTTAGCAAAAGAGAAGGGTGCATGTTGCATTAATAGACCACAATGATGGCTTATTATAGACAGTGGGAAATATTACTGAGAAGAGTGGGCTGAACTTGCTTGTTGTAGGAAATTCTGAAAGTTGACTGTAGTCAGAAGAAAGCTAAAGATTGGTATGGAATCAGAAATGGATTTTAATGGTTAATATCATTGATACGATGAATGTGTGAATTTTAATATATTCATAGTTCTTGATTATCTTTTACTGGCATCAAGTGCTCTTTTTTTAAATCATGTTTTTTGGTGTTTTTTTTTTGTTTTTGTTTTTGTTTTTGGTCTCTTGTGGGGTTTGAACTCAGAGCCTGGGCACTGTCCCTGTGCTTTTTTGTTCAAGACTAGTGGTCTCCCACTTTGAGCCACAGCTGCACTTCCAGTTTTCTGATAGTTAATTAAAAATAAGAGTCTCAGGGGTTTTACTGCCCAGGTTGGCTTTGAACAGCAATCCTCACATCTCAGCCTGCTGAGTGGCTAGGATTTCAGGCATGAGCCTGTTAGAAAGATGTTTGTAAGCTGGGAAAGCTGGATATCTTTTAATATTAGAACATTTTATTTAAAATGTTTAAATCTTAGAAACTCCACTCCAATTTGCCAGAAGATATTCTTGTGTGCTTTTGTTTAATATTTGCAAAGATGAACCCTTTGTTTCAAGAACTAAGGAATTTGAATAGTAAGAAAATTCTGGAAATGTTCAGTTACCTCTTGAATATTCTTCAGGGTAGTGACTGGTGTGTGTGTGTGTGTGTGTGTGTGTGTGTGTGTGTGTGTGTGTGTGTGTGTGTGTGTGTGTGTGTGTGTGTGTGTTTGTGTGTTTGTGTGTGTGTGTGTGTGTGTGAACTACGAGGGCCAAGAACCAGTTTAAAGGACTAGGTAGATGACAAGATGGGAACCTCCAGCCTTTAGGTCTCAAAATCATTTGGTGACAGGACAGGACGGGCAAGAAATGCTTCTCACCACTGCTTACAACCTGCCTGCTTAATGTAATGAGGTTATAAATATTCACATGGTCCTTGGCAGGATAAATGTCCCCTCTCCCTGCAGGTGAGGAACAATATTGGCTCTCACTATCTGAACTAGAAAACCCACAATTCATGGGGCTGTAAGTAGCAGTCACAGGAAGATCTTGCCTCAGTAGTCAGAAGTAATTACTAAATGCTGCTTTATTCTTACCTAAAGAAACCTTAAGAGCAAGCTTGAAAAGATCAGTTTCCAGATACTTCAGCCACATCCAGAATACAGGTCAATTTTTATAGGAATACAGAAATATTGATTGCACAAAAGAGCAAAATTCACAATGCTTGACATTAAAGATTACTAACTATGAAAAAGGGGGGGGGACATAACTAACAATGAAGAGAAAAAAATCAATAAAAAAACAAGCAAACCCTGACATAAATGTCAAGTGAAAAATATCATTTTTGAATTTACATTGGATAGGATTAATGAGAAATGAGATGCAGCAAAGAAACCAAAATCAATGTAAACATTTAGCAAGGAAATTATCTAAAGGAAACAGAGAAAAAATAATTTTTAAATGTGAAGAGAATATTACTGAGCTGTAAAATAACTTATGTGTAGCCATAGTAATGAAAGAAAGAGGAAAGGGAGGAAAATATTATCTGAAGAAAACATGGCCAATATTTTCCCAAATTTTATTGAAGAGTGTCAATTTTTAGATTTGTGAATCTCAATACCCCATAATCACAAGAAACATAAAGTGAAACACACCAACCTTGACACATCATAATCATTTTAAAACTAGCAATAAGTACAGGTGGTCAACCTGTAATCATTGTAACAATGAGATGTACAAGACATTATATTGAAAATGAACTTTACAACCTAATGTACTCATTACCTTACTCATATAACTGTAACTCCTCTGTACGGGATATTTACAATAATATATATTAGAAAACTAGCAATAAAGAAAAAAATGTTTGTGTCAGGAAACAATGGAGACATAGGTAGAGAACAAAGGAGATAAAGATGGCCTCAGATTCTTCATCAGAAGCAAGATAGGCAAGAAAACAGTGGTGCTCATATTTTGAGTATCAAGAAATGACTCAGTTAAAATTTGAAGGATGGAAGAAAGATATACCATGCTACCACTATTAAAAATGAAAACTAGAATGGCATCATTAATATTCAAGAAAGTAAATGTCAGGGCAAAGACCATGATCAGGATTTTAAAAGGAAAATTTTATTGCGGAAAAAGGTGCAAATTAATCAAGAGGACATAACAATTCAAAATCCTTAAGTAGGTAATAATGGAGTCTTAAAATTCATTAGATAAAAATCTGGTACAATATTACTATCTTAACCTTTATAGAATATTCTAACAATACCATCAAATATTCTAACATCATCATCATACATTCTGTTCACACGTGAATGAAATGTTTGCCAAGAAAGACCATCTAGTTGTGAAATAAAGACTGATGTTATGCAAGGAACTTTCTCAGAATATGGAGGCTGATAGTAGTAGAGCAGAACATGCTCCTTTCCCTCCCCACCTTCTGCTTCCCTCAGGGTTTGCCTCCTGTGTTAAGATTTGTCTCTGGTCTTCTTTCTCAGAAGAAAGCTGGTCAGGAAGTGCTTTCCACTTCCTTCTTTCCCAAAACTTCAAGAATAAGTCCCTACTTTACTGTCTGTGAACACAAGCAATGTGTCATCGTAGACACTAATTGAAACTTTAGGATAGATCCAACAGGAAGCTGCTCTATTTTCATGGCTTTTCTAATATCAAATATCAAAAGGAATTTGTAAAACTATCTCTTTCTGACATGCTTTAGAGTATGAAGTCTTAGTTTGACTATGAATTTATAGCAATTTTGTTTCCAATGGGTGACATTGAGGAACATGACCAATTCTTATGATTGTATTCAGATTTTAAACCAAAACAAATTACATGTGCAAGTTTAATTTTTTACTTGTGCTTTATTCAAAAAAGCTATTTAGTAAAAATGAAGTGATGGAAGATATTTAAACTAAGATGTAAATGTTTACATTTTATGGTGCTAGTGGCTCAGATCTGTAATCCTAGCTACTCAAGTGGCTGAGATCTGCCAATTGTGGTTTGAAGCCAGACTGTGGAGAAAAGTCTATGATACTCTTTTCTCCAATTAACTGCCAAAAATGATGAAAGTGGAGCTGTGGTTCATGGGGAAGAGCACTACTAGCCTTGAACAAAAAGGCCAAGAACAGAGCCTAGGCCCTGCGTTCAAGTCCTAGTACCAATACAAGAAAAAAAACAGGGTTTAAAATATGGAAAGTATGTGCTACTGAAGGCCAAACAGAGCTGTAAGTTGGGTTTTTCTTGCCTTTTTACCATGTAAAGAACTTTTTACCTTATATAGAACTTCAAAGAATGTCTGAAAAAGCTTACTTCCATCATCATACAGCTATTTGTCAATCCTTTTACTGGCCATTCCTAATAGACATATCTGCAGTATCACTGTGCTCATACGCACAGTTGATGGAACTGGACTCTTACCATTTTTCTCCATCTTTGTTTTCTCCCTCATTAAAATAGATGACCATACTTAAAAAGAAAAAGAAACAACTATGTAACTCATAATTTTCAATCTCTAAAATAACCAACAAATGCCACCTATTCTGCATGTGCTTTTTGAGCGTTTTCTTTCTTTCTTTTCTTTATTTTTTGTCAGTCATGGGGTTTGAGCTGTGGGCCTAGGTGCTGTCCCTGTGCTCTTCAGCTCAAGGCTAGCACTCTACCAGTTGAGCCACAGCACCACTTCCGGTTTTCTGGTGGTTTATTGGAGATAAGAGTCTTAGGGACTTCCCTGCTTGGGCTGGCTTTGAACCATGATCCTCAGATAGTAGCTAGGATTACAGATATGAGCCACCAGCGCCTGGCTTGAGTATTTTCTTTTATAAATCACTTGCAAAGAAAAATAAAAGAAAGGACAGTCACCACTGTATGTATTATGACAATTCAGTTGAGACCTGGTACCTTAAACATAAGAAGCCTTCACTGGTTGAACAATTTCAGATTAGACAAAAAGAATGGAGAATTATATTCTTAATCAGAGAGTTAAATTCTACAAACAAGAGGATCTGCTTTATGACAAAGTATCATCTCTGAGTAAATGTCAGGAGGAAAATAACATTATTTCACATGAAAATGCATGGCTGTAAGAAGATACAAGAGCTATGGTAAATTTGCATTAAGAGGTTCATTTCTCGGCTGATTTCAACTTGCTTTGCTAATGGAGACAATAAGTCTGATCCTGGAAAGGATCATTTTTATTTATTCTCAGTCAACCTTATTTCAAAGACAGTAAGAATGCCTTGTGTTGAAGCTTTGAAGCTGTGTCAGCTTGGTTCTTGGGTAGGCTTCAATGACAAAAGGAAGGTTCTACTAGTCCAACTCACGGGTGGTAAGGGAGCAGCTACCGTTCTTGTTGAATCAGCCTGTGGTCTGCGCATGGGTTTGCCTGAGGACCCTGATATCACACGAGAACCATAAAAGAACTGTAAGTAAAGCCAGGTTTCTGGAGTATTAGACACGAGGCTCCCACATTTCCTTCTGCTTTTCATTTAGACATGCTTGCCTTTGGAGCTGACTTACAAATCTTCGTCCTGACAACCATAGAGACTACTGTCTTTGTTAATTGTGCTTCAGTTCCAATACTGTCCAGGCCTAAGATATGAGAATATCATCCATCAGATTCCATACTTTTGTGATCCAAGGATAGGGAGCAGAGAGCCAAAAGAAATACTTTGCAATTCAGGTCTCTATGCATTTAACCCATGCCAACCATGTCACATGCTCATGGTGGGGAGTGGGATAATGGCTGAAGACACTATCTCTGCTCTCAGAGGACAAGGAGGGATGCCCACAGCTTACCAGGGGAATCACAAGCTGGCTCATCTGTGTCTGGGCTGTTCTCACCCCTCAACTGTATAATAAATGGACTGGTTGTACTTAATGAGTTTGTAAGTCTATTAGAGGGTTTAGTAAAATTCTCATTTTCAAACAAAATGCAGGAATGATAACAGTTTTTCATGGGATAGAAGTAAAAGGGAAATGATTTATTATATGCTTTACTTATACTGTACAGATACTTGAGAAACAATGATAGAAAACACTGAGCTGAACGATATGCCATTACTATTTTTGGTACATCTTTTTATAACAATCCATTAAGGGAGATATTCATTATTTCTGATTATCCACAAAGAAGCAAAAGTTCAAGGAAGCAAAGTGAGTTATCTGAGTGTCACAGTTACAGTGTGGAAGATCAAGGTAGCAACCCAGGGGTTTTGAGCTCTCAAGAGCTTGCTCTTTTCACTCCAATACAGTTGGATCAGAAAATAGTACAGAAGGTAATTTGCATGATCCTTCATTTAAGTTTCACTTTAGCAAAGGCATACCAATTAAGGAAGGATGAAATACTCCCTTCTGTTCAAAAACTCTTCCGTTGAGCCTCAGTTTGGCATAAAAGAAGAAATAGCCTTTGAATGCTGAATATTCAAAGGGAAAAGTTAGAAATTGTCTCTTTAACATTTAACCATGCCAGAGAGATCAGATCTACCCCAGAGAAGGCTGCCTGTCTGCTTACTCGTGTGTGCGCTCTCTCTCTCTCTCTCTCTCCCTCACACACACACACACACACACACACACACACACACACACACACACACACACACACACAGGTAGCCATATACTAGAACATTCTGTGCCTCTCTGTTTTTTTATTTTTTATTTTAATTTTTAATTGTGAAAATACTGTACAGAGGGGTTACAATTACATGGGCAAGGTAATGAGTAATTTCTTATCAAGCAATGTTGCCTCTTCTTTTGTTTCCTTTGTTTCCCCTGCCCATCTCCACTCCTCCCCAACCCCCAGCCACGCCTGGCCAAAGTTGTAAAGTTCATTGTTCGTTTTTCAACATTACGACTTGTACATCTCATTGTTGCAATGGGTCCACCTGTATCCCTATTTAAACGGCTTGTTTTTGCCCTTTCCCTCCACAAATTACACCAACATCAAATACAGTGAAAGCAGGGGTTATACCATAAGGGAGGGACATACAAAGCAACAAAGAAATAATCTTATAAATATATTAGAAACAATCACATGAAAGGAAAAAAAACATTTGAATACTTATCTTAGGGTTCATTTCCCTAACATCACCTTATCTGACCTTTTCTGCTTGTCTCAGACATCTACCAGTTATTGCAAATAAGGGAAACCATGGGACCTATGTTTTTGGGGGAGCCTGTTGTGCCTCTCTTTGTATCCTAGCAGGTCATACTCATGTCACTCTGTGGTGTAGTATGCACCAGCTTCTAATTATTTATTACTTGTTTCATTTATCAATCATTTTTGGACACAGAATCTCAGGTGCAAGACCAAAGAAAGAGAGTTGGCACAAATGTATGCGAGCAACATTTAGGTATTTATTTTATGGCTGAGAAACATTCTTTGTGCAGTATTTTTCCAGTGAGCTTTGCAAATGAAAAAACAGTGACTCCTCCTTTCCCAGGGGGGGGGGGGAGCTGTCTAAGCATTTGTCACCAGCATAGAGGAAGCAGAAAAGTCATTCAAAGTTTGAAGATTCAAGAAAGTAAGGTAGCTTTGAGATAGTATAATTGTATATAACAAAGATGGAAACTTAGCAATGCCCGAGGAAAAGAGAGAAGAAATAAGAGAATATTAAAAGGTAAAGAAAGAAACTGGGGTAAATTCAGGTCAACAGTCCCAGAGTGAGAACAGAAAGAGCATTCAACAAATAACAGGGCAAGTGTAAGCATGATGGTTAGCCAAAGGCGGCCTGCAGGTACTCAGCATTGGGCAGAGTAGAGATACAAACAGTGCTCAGGACAGCTGAAGAGCCTGGATGGACTCAAGCCCTGCAGAGTCAGTCAAGGATGGGACATTGACATCGCCCAGGCTGAAACACAATTGAGTTTGGGTCCAGACAATAGGACTTTTCAGCCTCTGTTGTTGGTATTGATTAAATGTAAGTTACATTCAGTAACTTGTCGGTTTAGGAAAAGTCTTTTCATACTCTGTGAAAAGCAGCCCAATAGTAAGTTCACTTCAATGCTGTCTTCCTGTTGCAATACTGACAAGCCTGGGATAGATGCCTGGTTTTAACTATTTTACCAACAGAGTGACTGTAATAAAGTAGCGTGATTCTCTGTGCTTCAGGTTGTTTTTTCTTTCTTTTTAAAGAGGATAACCCAATTAGTGGGTCTCCTGGGAGGATCACATAAAATTATTCAGTTTAAACAATATGTGCATATATCACATTTTTAAAAGAATTTGTGTGTGTGTGTGTGTGTGTGTGTGTGTGTGTGTGCGCACGTGTGTGTGTGTGCATGCATGCATGCATGCATGTGCATGCTAGTGCTGGGACTTGAATTCAGGGCCCGTTGATGTTTTCACTCAGGGTTTATGCTCTACCACATGAGCCATACTTCTACTTCTGGCTTTTTGCTGGTTAATTCAATGTAAGAATCTCTCAGATGTGTGTGTCCAGACTGGCTTCAAACCTTGATCCTCAGACCTCAGCATCTTGTGTGGGTAGGATTACAGGCATTCTATCAGAGCCTGGGAGTAATTTCCTTCTTTGCACCTGTATCAAGAGATGGTTAGAGCTAAAAAATAATATAGCTATTATTAAGTGCTACCTCTGGTTCTAAGTGCTTTATTGTGGTAACTACTTAATCTGCCCTCAGTACTTTTTTAAAATTTTTTATTTATTTATTTATTTTTGGGTCCGGTTGTGGGCCTGAACTCTGGGCCTGGGCGCTATCCCTTAGCTCTTCAGCTCAAGGCTAGTGCTCTACTACTTGAGCCACAGCGCCACTTCCGGCTTTTTTTTTCTGCTTATGTGGTGCTGAAGAATCGAACCCAGGGCCTCATGCATGCAAGGCAAGTGCTCTACCACTGAGCCACCTTCCCAGCCCCGCCCTTAGTACTTTTATATGTCAGATTCGGGTTTCTCTTCACATTTTGTAGAGGAAGATATTGAGGCATGCAGATGATCACAAGAAACCTGCCCAACTTCGTTAGGAAATCTCACAGCCAGGCAGGACTCAGACAATCTAGCTCCAAAGGTGGTTAGTGGTCTTAACCACTGTCTGTGATGCTTCTCCAGCTCAGTGAGCATCATTATGACTACTCGGGGTTGTGAACACAAACGTTGTAACATGGCAGTACCCAAGGTGGTCATCTTCCTTGACCCCAGGCTTTAGAAGAGAATCAGTCTGGTTTATATCCTGGCTCTTTTACTTCTGCCTATGTGACTAAGAACAATTTATACTTTTTTACCAAGGGTATTGTGAAGATGACATGAAATGATCAGTAGCTTTTCCAGAAGAATGTCATTATCTTTGGCTTTGTTCTTGGTGTGCTGTTTGCAGGGGTTTTGTGGGGAAAGGGGAGGTTGTTCATTTTGTTAAAAGAATCATTCTTTCATAACATATGGCTGGAAGCAGCTGCATTAACTCTAATAGGCACCCAATGTCTACATCAAAATTGATATTTTGTAATAGGAGAGAGTGAATTAGAATGAATAGTTCATACAGAGACAACCCATAAAAATCAGATGGAAATTCAGCACTGACAAGTATCAAATTGTTATTTGTAAAAGTACAGCGTAAATTTGCCTAGCTATAAATAATCCAAAATTGAGTCATTACATTCACAATAAATAAAAATAGTGCTGTTATTTGACAAGGACACAGCATGGAATAACCCATCCTTTTCCATATAATGTAAGTCCTTATGAAGTGACTTAAAATGAGCTGCCCATATTTCAAACCGAAAGGATATCTAGATAAACATCAAGTCAATTAAAAGATTTTTTAAAAAAAAAGTAGTAGAAAATACAAGGCCTTAACCTGGATAAAACTACTAAATTGAAAAATTAACAGCTCTCCAAAGATCCATACCCCTTGCAATTTGCTAGATATCTGTGGTTTGTTTTGATGGATGATCTATGATGTGTCTGTGTGCAGTCCTTTCTCCTCTGGGGTGTCTGTGGGGAAACTTATTCCTCATGGTACAGACACAAGAATCCCACATCACCATCATCCTGAGAATGGAGTGCCTAAGTGGAGTAGAATCCTTCAAGTCCCAACTGGCCTGTATTGTGGGTTGAGAAGTAAACATTTGTTGTGCTAATCAATTAAAAGATAATCTATTACAGTGATACTATCTGTCCTAGCTTGGTTAATACAGCATGAGATGATAAATTGTATTCAGTGCTCTAATTTACATAGATGTTTCATATGCATGATATTGTGTAAGCCAACAACATGCTTAAAGAACATTTAATTGATCCAAAAAGCATAAAATTAGAGGCTTCATTTCCTTAGATAGGAACCATCAAAGTTTATAATAGATACAAATATGATGCCCTAAGAACATGAGTTGTTAAAAAGAAACCACATGTAAAGGATTTTAGGAGGAATTTATGAACTGAATGAGAAGGAAGGGTTGGATTATAACAGATGGCTTCTGATGCTTATGACTTGAGCTGCCATCGTGAGGGTTGTGAAATGATCCTTCCTAAATGAGTTGTAATTCTTAGTCTCTAAAGCTTTATAATGTAGAGTTCCTCAGTAAAAGCTTATGGGCTTCCATCAAGATGTTTCAAAACTTACTCTTACTTTGAATATAGGTCAGATTTCAGAAAAGAACTGAAGTGCACTCCAGAGAGCCAAGTGGAACTTGAACTAAAAGATAGTTCTGCCATTGTCTGAAGCATAGCTTCACACATGATAATTGTATTAACATGCAGTGATAAGTTTCTATACTTTCATAATATAAAGTTTTCAGAGCACTTTTAAAATTTTATTGTAATAGTGATGTACAGAGGGGTTACAGTTACATAAGTTACATAAATGAGTATATTTCCTTTTGAACAGAGTTACCCCCTCCCTCATTTTGTCCAACTTCCTGCTCTACTCCCCCAAAGTTGTAAAGTTCAATTCCAACATGATGTCTAGTGAGTATCACTGTTGCATTGGTTCATCCTTTGTCCCACCTTTTCTGTGACTTATCTCCTTCCTTTCCCCAAATCAGATAAATCTATATAGAAGACAAAGAGTAACAAAATCATAAACAGTGACAAAAGAGAATAAATCAAGGTGGGGACAAGAAAGGAAGGAAAAAAAGAACAGCAAACAGTACAATAAAAACACTCTTTCTTCCATTTCTTGGAGTTCATTTCGATAAGAATCATTTTATATGGTCATATCCACATAGCTATTGAGCCATTGTGATCCTCTGCTAAAAATATCCTAGGCATATTCTAGTTATTACAAATAAGAGAAATCATGCAACCTGTTTCTTTGGATCTGGCTTATTTCACTTAATCTAATTTTTTCCCAAATCTTTCCATTTCTTTAGGAGTGGGACAATGCCATTCTTTCTGATGGAAGCCTAGAATTCCATTGTGTATATATACCACATTTTCTTGATCTATTCATCTACTGAGGGGCATTATTTACCTTAGCTATGGTAAATAATCCTGCAGTGAACATGGTTGTACTAGTAACTTTAGTGTGGCCTTGTTTGTGATCATTTGGATAAATGCCCAGGAGTGAGAATGCTGGGTCA
Source organism: Dipodomys merriami (assembly GCF_024711535.1). Classification (NCBI taxonomy): domain Eukaryota; kingdom Metazoa; phylum Chordata; class Mammalia; order Rodentia; family Heteromyidae; genus Dipodomys; species Dipodomys merriami. The sequence goes on along the minus strand of NW_027203937.1, from coordinate 8,379,510 downwards.
TAGTCTTTTGAGGAACCACTGCTTTCCAGAGTGGTTCAACAGCTTACATTCCCATCAGCGTGTACTAGTGTTCCTTATTGGCCACATCTCTACCAGCATGTTTTTGCTAGTTTTCTTGATAATGGCCACACTAACTGGGGTGAAGTAGAGTCTCAATGTTGTTTTGGTTTGCACTTATTTTATGGTCAGAGATGTTGAACATTTCTTCATGTGCCATTCTTATTTTTGCTTTGGAGAAGTCTCTCTTTAGCCCATTTATTAATGTGGTTGTTGTTTCCTTGAGGATTTGTTTTTGGGGGATTGAGTCTTTTGAGCTCAGAATACTTTTTAATTGACTGTTGGATGAGGGCTCATTTTAATTGTACAAGTTTTCATGTAAATGACTTAAAGTATTTACATTATTTCAGAGAAAAAACTGAGGGAAAAATAAGTCTACTTATCTGTAGAGACAATACTTCCCTCAAGGCCCTCCAACTTCTCAAACGTATTAATAAATGTAGAGTAGGATTCCATCTCCATGCCCAAGCTTTTCTGATATACTAAAACAAGTGGAAACATTATTGCATTGGGTTTTCAATTAGTAATGAAGATAGTAAATGCCTTGTGCTAAGCAGGGTACATGGTGTTTTATGTGCCTTTTCTCTTTCCATTTTCACAATCCTCTAGTGAAAATTCTATCGCTAGTCACATCTTGCAGATGGGGAAACTGAAGAAAAATAGTGTACTATGTCCCAGATACTTTATGAGATAGAGTAATTTTCTTCACTTTTATCACCTTTGGGGTTAGGAGAAGAAGAATGAGAGGGGTGATATTGATCAAGATTCATTGTACTCATGTACTACTTTGTTGAATGGCAATTCCTTTGTACAATTACTTAAAATAAAAATAAAATTTAAAACATAAAAGGAAATAAAAAAGAATCTAAGGATCCAAACAAATGGCTTTAATAATTACCACACATGCCAGTTAGTGTTACCAGTGGTTCTCTAACTACAAGAGAAGGGAATCATTCAATCCATTTACTCCAACTTTTCTCCACAACTAACTGACTTGATTGCAATCAGGAAATGCTGTACTATTGAGGTCTCAGGTTGAGCTCCAGGAAATTGCAGTGTTTGCCCACTTTTTTTTCTGATCTTCCTCTAAGACACCATGTAGCTAAAATGCAAGTTTATTCTAAAATACAAAATACAATTCAGAATATTTCACAGGAGCATCTAATGAACAAAAAGAGCGGGTGGAAGTTTAAAATGAACTGACAAAAACAAATAAACATCTGTCATTGTCAATTTTCTGGCCCTTAATCTCAAATCTGTATGCCTTTCACTGAGTATAAATGATATGTACTACTCGTAGTGTAAGCCAATATATCAAAATATTACTTAAGTGGAAAGAAATTTTCAAATACTGAGATAGGAAGTTTATGGAAACTTCAAGTGCATATATTTCTTTGTTTTGCATGGCAACAAGAACACGATTTGAACACTAAATTCTCACAGTACAATAGCTCTTCCATCAATCCTAAAAATAGCTTTAAAGACATTAAGAAATTCAAATAAAATATGCACAACAGTAATAAGACTCAAGGAGTCTTATTAAATCTCATTAGCTACCATGTCAAAACAGAAAAGTTGGCTTTGATTATCGAAATGAAAGGTGTCTCTCCTTCCTCCCTTAAAGTCAAAATACTGAGAAACAATTTTCCTTTCATAACACTGACTTTACCTTCCACATTTTCTCCCATTTCCTCAGTCACCCAAGCTAGAAACTCGGATTATCACTGACCTCTCTTTTTCTAATCTAACATGCTACTATTAGTGAATCTGATTTAAAATATTATTTCCATCATCTTTATCCTTCTGCACTGTCTCAGTCTTAATCTAGGTCCTTTTAAATTCTTTCCTATGTTGCTATGATGCTCTCCAATTGGATTACTAACCTCAGATCCAAGCAACCTACAGTCTATTGTTCCCATGGCCCATAGGATAACTTCTGCATCACAGCAATGATTCTATAATTCCTCTGTTCAAACTTTTCAGTTTGAAGTAAGTCTCAAATTATTTTATATAAGTTGTAAGGTCCTTCACACATGAGACCAGACTCCTTTAAAAAAATTCCATCTATCGTTTCCATAGATGGAAATACTATTTACAAATATTATTTACAAATATTATTTACTTTTATTATCCTTAAGTAGTTGTATGAAGGGGTTTCAATTCCACATACCAGTTTGTGAGCACAATGCATCTTGATCAATGTCACCTCTTTCATCATTCTCCCCCATCTCTCCCTACCCCACCCATCCCTTCCCTTTATCTAGTCTATTTTACCAAGTTTAATTTAAATGTTTCTTCTTGTGAGAATATATCCTGGAATAGATGTATTTGAAAATTAAAAACTTTTTCCTCTGAGCTCCATAGCTCTTGGGTCATATCTTAGGTCCTTCACTGTAGTCAGACTTATAATTGCTCATTATGAATATACCAGTTTTCTCTCTTGAGAAAGTGATGACAGAAAGAAACTTGAAACTAAGAGTCAGAATACCTGGGCATAGTCACATTTTACTCACCTCCAAGGCTCCAAAAACAAAAACAAAACAAAACAAACCACAAAAAAACAAACAAACAAACCCATGTTTTAGAAGCTGACCACTGGTATCTTATTCCTAAAAGCCTAGCTACTCAGAAAGCTGAGATCTAAGAATTAGGGTTTAATGCCAGTTTGGAAAGAAAAGTCAGTAAGACTTTTACCTCTAATTAACCAGCAAAAAGCTGGAAGTGGAGATGTGGCTCAGGCGGTAGGCACGCATGTGCATGCACGCATTCCTGAACACACACACACATCTAGAAAAGGAAGATGGAAAATACCTCAAATAAGGGCTGGGAAGGTGGCTCAGTGGTAGAGTGCTTGCCTTGCATGCATGAGGCTCTGGGTTCGATTCCTTAGCACCACAAAAGCAGAAAAAAAAGCCAGAAGTGGTGCTGAGGCTCAAGTGGTAGAGTGCTAGCCTCGAGCTGAAGAGCTGAGGGACAGCGCCCAGGCCCAGAGTTCAGGCCCCACGACTGGACCCCCCCCCCAAATACCTCAAATAAAAATAAAGATATTAGATAGCATCATTAAATTAGTGAGACCATTATCTCTATGTCATATGTGAGGGAAAGGATGGTGAGCTCTCTGGGAGTAAGAAGTCTGCCTAAATCATCTTTGTCTCTATTCAAAATGATTATTTGCTAAAGAAAAGAAATGGAAGATTAAAAAATGTCACTCCTATACAGAGATCCAAAAAATAAAAACAAACTCTGCCTGCACAGAGTATCTGACCTTTAAACTTACTGACATTTCTTATGCTTGCCTTCATAACAATCCTTCAGGAGGCAAATACTGTCATTTTTCCTTTTGCATCTGACAAGTCTAAGGTGGAGAGAAATGAAAGGCCTGGTGGCCTGGGATCCCATAGATAAGATCTAGAAAGGGCCTATACTCATGGCTGGATATTTCTTATTTGGCTCATGCCTGAAATACTTGGTATCTGCTCCATGGTGAGAACTCATTAACATTTCAGTTTTGCATGGGCAAGATGGTATGTTTAATTCCATATTTCTGAGAAAGGGGGAAAAATGAGATCAAATGTTATTGTGACAATTTTCTCTGCTCCACACATGTTCTGTCTGTGCTTGTTGGCTGTTTTTACCAAGAAGTTATCATCCTCGATTCACTCCCATCAAACCCTCTCAGTCACTCCTGTGCATGGTTGTAAAGTGAAAGGTAGGCCAGCTACTCCAAGCATATACAGGGTTGGCATTTGTATGCTATGGTATGTGATCCCTTCCACTTCAATCAAAAAGCGACTGCTCATTGGATGAGCTCGGGCTAGTGACAGTACAATAGAAGGAGCCTGTGCTTTGGCCTCCAAATAGCCTCAAACCCATCTAGCTATGTAACCCTCAAATATGTACATCCTCTATGTGAGTACCAGATTGCATTTGCCTTTGGATTTAGTAATACCTTCCCAACAGAATTATTTTGAGATTAAATGAAATAATATATACAGATAATCAATACTGGTCATGGAATAAAGTTTACTCCCTGACATACACTAAACCTCATTTATTAGGACCATTGACAGTCATTTATTTAACCTAAATGAATTATTCAGGCACAACTTTTTTCTAAAACAGATGCTTTACTTCACTGCTTTAGCAAACAGAGGATCCCAAATATAATAGACTTTCTCAGAGAGTCAAGGCTTTCATTCAATGTGTCATTTATGGCTCTGGGCATCATCATATTCAAGGGGGAGGGTTTTAAGGCTGGCTGCCCTCATCCTAAACTTGACACACATTTAAATACTGCTGTGATTCCTTCTGCACTGGTCTCACATCTGTCCCAAATGCTCTACATCCCCGCATTGGCTTTAGCTTAGAGCTTGAAGATTTCAGGCTTGGGTTGCTACATTAGCCTTAAGTTTCCAATCTCAGTACCTCCTCCCTCTCTCTTTTGCTCCTTTCCTTCCTTTATTTCCTTTCCTTTTGCCATACTGGACTTTTTTTTTTTTGAATACTGGTCCTGGGGCTTGAACTTAGGGTCTGTGTTTTGTCTCTGAGCTTCTTTTGCTCAAGGATAGCACTCTACCATTTGAGCCACAGCTTCACTTTTGGCTTGTGGGGGATGGTTATGGGAGCTAATTCTCATGAACATTCCTGCTGGGCTGGGTTTGAATTGTGATCCTCAGATCTCAGCCTCCTGAGTAGTTAGGATTATAAAATGTGAGCCACCAGCACCAGTGGCTGGACTTTTAAACCCAGAGCTTGGTACTTGGTTGGCCCCCATGCCCCCAACCCTCTTTTCTTTTAGTTTTATTTTCATTTAGAGCCTTAGATTTTTGCTTAGGAATGACTCAGACTATGATCAGAACAAATATTCTAAAGTCCCGCTAAATACAGGCTGCCACACTTTGTGTGTTAATTTTATACACTATGATCATTTTACCTACAGCCTCCCACATAGTGGGACTACAAATGTGTGCTGTCAGGCCAGTATTGTGGAGATGAGGGGTTCTCACTAACTTTTTTTTCCTAGGTAGGCCTTGAACTTGGATCCTCCCTATCCCCACCTCTCAAGTGTGTCCCTCAGGTATCAGCTTAGATTGTATCTTGAGGAAAAGATTTTGCTTTGCTTTCAAGGTACAGGCTGGCATGTTTTTGAGCCTTGCTAGTTTTTTGGTTTTTTGGTTTTTTTTGTCAGTCCTGGGGCTTGAACTCTGGGCTTGGGCGCTATCCCTATACTCTTCAGCTCAAGGCAAGTACTCTACCAATTGAGCCACAGCACTACTTCTGGTTTTCTGGTGGTTTGTTGGTGATGAGAATCTCACTGACTTTCTTGCCTGAGCTGGCTTTGTACCATGATCCTCAGATCTCAGCCTCCTGAGTTGCTAGGATTATAGGTGTGAACCACAGGTGCCCAGCTTAATTTGCTAGTTTCTTTCTTTCCTTTTATCAGGTTAATTTTCAGTGACACTTCTGCTAGTATAACTCATTATTCTGCCTGTAATCTATTATTAACAGCTCAAAAAAATTAAACTAATGAGTAATAGGTTCTGCATGAAGGACTCCAGACATCTTTCTGAAACAAAAATATTCAGTGGAAAAACTTAATAGGAAAATTCATGCTCCTATTAACATTTGTTTGGCTTTTAGCAAGTTTTTAGTAGCTATTCATTATCTTGAGACTGTAGATAAGTTGCCTATAGACAAGAAGAGTATGATGTGATGTTGACTGCCATTTACTCAGATCTTCCATATTTTCCATTTCTGGGACAAAAATTGAGGACATGACTAACAAGATCACACAGCTGGCTCATGCCTCTGTTCAAGAGGCTGAGATATGAGGATCCCAGTTTAAAGCCAGAACAAGCAGGGAAGTCCATGAGACTCTTCTTCCATAAACCACCAAAAAGCCAGAAAGAGAGCTGTGACTCAAGTGGTAGAACACCAGCCTTGAGCATAAAAGACCAGGGACAGCACTCAGACCCTGAGTTCAAGCGCCAAGCTGGCACATACAAAAAAAAGAGATATCACACGTATCATTTATGTAATTTAAAACAGGCTCATCATATAGACATTATTGCACATGTACACAGTTTTCTGAATGCACATTTTGATCAATATCACCACTTTCAACATTGTCATCCATCTGGAAAAGGGTGGGCAAGTGAAGAGAAGGAGGTGGGGGGAATGTAGTCAAGATTCCAATAAATACCCCAAAACACTTTTAAAAAGATTAATTTACTAAGCCAACCATAGTGGGAGTGTGTCTTCCACATGCCCATTTTACTCTCTTTTACTGCTTTCTGTTTTTTATAATTAATTGTTATTATAAGGTGATATTATAATAAAGGTAATGTACAGAGGGATTATAATCACATGAGCCAGGTAATGAGTACATTTTCTTTCATCCAATATCTTCTGTTCCCAGTTCACTTTCTAGCAAGTTTCTAGCGAGTTTCACTGCTACATTTTTAAATTAAAAAAAAAATTATTTATTTATATGGTGCTGAGGAATTGAACCCAGGGCTTCATGCATGCTAGGCAAACACTCGACCACTAAGCCACCTTCCTAGCCCAACTGTTGTATTTTTTTCACCCTCTTTTCTTCTAGTTCTGTACCCTCCATCCACCCTCCCAAAGGCATACACTTGGATGCTTTCTATTTTAATATCACCTTTCTTACTAGTGCCAACTTTTAATGAGAAAAGTGTGGTGTTTCTTTGGGGACTTTTCTATATCCCTTTTCTATTGCACTTTAACTTTCAATCCTGAGTGTATAAAATTAATGCACAAAGTTTGGCAGCCTGTAGTTTGTGGGATTTTGTTCTGATGTGATGATTTAGTGCAGTACTGCTTATGAATGATGCAGGTAGACAAGAACAAGGGAATGGGCTGAATAGCTACTCATAATCTTGGTCCAGCAAGCCTATGACTCTTTGGGAGAGGGAGACAGGCAAGCGGGACATTCGCCCTGGGGCTCATTACCATCAAAGTCCTAGTCTGCAAGTCACCACCTCTAGAATTTCCCCCCTTTCCTATTACAAGTTTAATCCTGTCAGCTATTAGATCAGTTTTTAATTCTAGTTGATAGCCACAACGCAGATTTGTGTCTTGAGTACAAAGGAAGATGGTCTCTGAGAATAGCCTCAAGGAAGGATTCTGGATGCTTGGAGATGTCAGGGGGAAGAGTAGTAGGGAAAATGCTGGACACTGTCCCTTGGAGATGCAGACCAGCAGGCCCTGTAGACATCTTCCCCATTTGCAGATGTTTTGATCGTCTTTGAGCATACACCAGACAATGCTGCAGCTTCTCTTAGAAGCCTGTCCCAGTTCTGGAAACTCAACTAAGACCATGAAATGATGGAGTTAACCTGCTCTCTATAGTATCTATATGAATTGGCACATGGAAGTGTCTGATGAATGCTCAGTGAAGGAATGATGTAAGGTGAAATGGCTTTATGTGATTAGAAGGATAGAGTTCTTTCCTTCAGCAATCAGGAGAAATGCAACTCGCTGGGGTCACCTTGCAGAGGGTCTTGGATGCCATGCCAAAGAGTACAAGGCATTAAGTTACATGAACCAATAATCTCCCAAACTTAGCTGAATCTCCTAAGGTACTTTTTCCCTGACAAGTTTAGGATCAAATCACTTGGAAACTTCCCAGGCAATGTCTACAGTCAGCAAAGTTGTGGATTGTAGGTATACAGTGACATGGTGTGAAATGCAGTGTGCATGACATCAATCAGAGCTCTTTTGTCTTCTGATTCCTCAGCTCCTAGTGTTGTATGCTTACTGAGAGCATAACTGTCCCTGCTGTGTTTGAAACCCAATTATTATGCCAGTCCTTCTCCCGATGAGCCACATTCTAACTCCCAAGGAGCTTCGCCTGGGACACCTTATCTCAAGAAGGACTTCAGCAAAGTAGCAGAGAGATTAATGAGCTAGACTGGGCATAAATTGTGGACTGAGAAAATGAATGAACTGTGGGTTTCTGGCTTTCAAATATTATTTTTTTGGAGATGAATGAGTCTTTCTGCTTTCCAAGTTCAATTAATTTTTCTTACAAACTGTCCCTAGCACTTTTCATTGCAGCCAATTATCTGACATGTTCCAATATAAAAATCTGATCATTATAAAAACGTAATTGAATTGACCTGTGGTCTCACACAACATTTGGCCGAATGCATGCCCCTTCGTACTGATTAGCTCTCCGGAGTCATTATTTCCCAATAAGCATGGAAGCTACCAGCAGCAGGCAATGCACTAATATTATGAAAATATGAGCTTGCTATCTTTATGGAATGTTACAACAGGGCAAGAATGGTTGCAAGTTCAGTAAGCACATCATTGGTCCTATGACTTCAATTAAGTGTCTATTGCACCACTGCTTTCTTGGAGAGAAAAAGGACAGGGAAAAAAAAGGAGAGGTGAAGAATAGAGAGAAGGAGGTCTGGGCCTGGCAGACTAAATCTAAGTTTCAGAACAGCCACTTGGTCACTTTTCAGTCTTAGGATGGGGCAGATTCCTTAACCATTCTGACCATAGCATACCTCTCAGCAAAAATGAATACATCATTTTCTGCCTCATAATGCTGCAGTGAGGTGCAACAAAAACAATATATCTGACAACAGTTACATGGGAAATGATATTGTTAAGTAGGCCGCCAATTCTTGGTACTAATATAATTTTATTTATAATTCACTCTCATAATGACAGGGAAAATGCAATCCAATCATCCAATTACTCAATAGAAGTATTCTTTATTGTGAAAGTCCTCTCTCTTTTGTACTTTAGTGGAGGTGGGTACTATGGGGAGAACCCACAGATGTTAGCAAGCACTCTACAATGGAGCTTCATGACCTGTCCTTATGCTTCTGTCTACTATAACCATATATTCAATTAGTCCATACTGGCTCTCTGTCTTTCAGAGTTTGTATAAACCACTGTCTGGGGTGGAGTGGGGGAGAGAGGGAAGAGAGAGAAGGGAAATATGGGGAGGAATTGTATAAATCTCTTTACAGTTTAAATAAAAAACCTATTCTATGTAAAGAATATTATTAGTAACTTAGGATCTGTCTAGATGTCATTCTTGTTACCACTTCCTCTCTAACTACTTTCCTTACAGAGGCAACTCTCTTGAATTTTCAGAAAATTGTTTTCTAATCATATTCACAGTGTTATCATACATATATCCATCCACAATCTCTGAAATATGCCATGGACTAATACTGTATATGTTTACTATGACTTGCTTCCTGGAGTCCATATTGTACCCAAGGCTCATTAATCCATGTGGATATATTACTCATCTGTTAGTCACTCATTGTCACCGTTATATCCATTGTATGATTGACATGTCCATTCTATATTAGAGTATCTTTGTATTAGCAGTGTCAATACAAATATCCTATATATACCTCTTATGCAAATGTACAGAAGTTTCCCTAAGGTACAATCCTAAGAAAGGAGTTGTTGATTGGCATTTTCAATTTTTCTAAGCAATGTGACATTGTTTTTAATAAAATAAATGCTAGGAAGTTGGAACATGTGTTGCCAGGGAAAGGGATGTAAAGGGTGATGTTGGCCAAGGTACACTGCACTCAGCTGACATTTTGAACTGAAACTCCTTTGTACAACTACATAAGGTAATTAAAAATAAAGAAGTGAAACTTTTTCCAAAGTGGTTGTTTCAGCCACAGTAGATGACAGTCATAACAGTTCTGTATCCTTTCCAACACTTAGAATTTACTGGAGTTTGAAATTTTAGTCAATTTGCTGCACATGTGAAATGATATTTGAATATAGTTCAATTTGCAACGACTGAATTATTACTGATTTAAGCATATCTGCATATTTTAATAAGCAATTTGTGTTTCTCTTTAAATTTTAAAATACTCTTTGCCAATTTGCTTTAAGTCTGTGTGAATCTTCCTGATTGCTATATGGTTCTCCATAGAGTGTTCTTTTATCAGCGATTCATGTAGCACATGATTATTTACTTCTTTTCAATTCATATCACATTCATCTCAAGAAAGTCAGATATTAGACCCAAGGCCTTTTATTCCTCTGCATTGGTGGCATGAGTAGCTACAAATAGATTTCAAAATACATAATTCATTACCATGGTTTAGCAGAAATATATTCACGAATATCTTTGCTCAAGTTTTCAGAAAGTGCCTGAAGAGCTTATTAAACTCAACTAAATTAAAAACAAAAAGTCAGTACTGGGATGATGAGAGCTTTCATGCCAACACTCCAAAAATATTAAGAAAGTGATCCTTAGCAGGTTACTCTGTTAACAATGATGATGCTTCACAGAGCTTGCTTTACTCCAAAAGACATTTTATTTATTCATTTATCACCCAGCCAGTAATGGTAAATATTGCCAGGCTCACCACTGCATTCCAAGTGTGGTCCCAGAGTAAACCTTCTGACCATGATTTTTGTTTCTTTAATGCAATTATCTTTGAGTGTCATGTTTTGTTTATCTTTAGGGTTTTGAGGACATGGATGTCTTTTCTGTGTAGGTAAGTCTTCCTAGGAACTGAAAAGTATACTCCATCAACAATTCAGGGATTTATAGGGTAGTAAATGCTGCTGTATGATACTGTAATAATGGATATATGTCATAGCCCACAATTGTAGTTCAAAGCCAGGTTGGGCAGGAAAGTCTGTGAGACTCTTATCTCCAATTAACCACCAGAAAATTGCTAGTGGCATTATGGTGCAAGTGGTAGAGTACTCACCTTGAGCTGAAGAGTTCAGGGACAGAGCCCAGGCCCAGAGTTCAAGCCCCACAACTGACAAAAAAAACTTAAAAAAAAATCTAACCAGGCACTGGTGGCTCAAACCTATAATCCTAGCTACACAGGAAGTTGAGATCTGACAATTGTGGTTTGAAGCCAGCTTGGGAAGGAAAGACTGTGAGGAGGAGGTGGAAGAGGACGATAAAGGAGGTGGAGGAAGAGGAGGAAAAAGAGGAAAAGAAGGAGAAGGAGGAGGAGGAGAAGCAGAAACAGCAAAAAGTGGTAGAAGTTGAGCTGTGGCTCAAGTAGTAGAGCACTAGGCTACTAGCTTTGAGCAAAAAAGCTCAAGTACAGTGCCCAAGCCCTGAGTTCAAGCTTCAAGATGGTCATCAATCAATCAATCAATCAATCAGGGAAGAAAGAAAGGAAGAAGGAAGGAAGATAAAAATCTATTGAAAATAAAAGCTAATTATAAGAAAGTTTGATTGAACATATATTACACGATGTATATAGGAGAGCATCATCGTTTCTTTCTTTCTTTTTGCTCCATCCTTTTTGTGTTCAGGCCTCACATTCACTTGAGCTGCTTGTTCATGGCTGGTATACTATCACTTCAGCACTCTTCCAGCTCTGCTTTTTGCTGGTTATTTTTTTTGGGGGGGGCGGTCTGGTTGTGGGGCCTGAAGTCTGGGCCTGGGCTCTGTCCCTCAGCTCTTCAGCTCAAGGCTAGAGCTCTACCACTTGAGCCACAGCATCACTTCCGGGTTTTTTTCTTTTTTGCTTATGTGGTGCTAAGGAATCAAACCCAGGGCCTCATGCATGCAAGGCAAGCGCTCTACCACTGAGCCATCTTCCCAGCCCCTTTGCTGGTTATTTTGGAGATGGAGTCTTGTACAATTTTGGCTGTGGCTGCCTTTGAATCACAATCTCCCAGGCCTCACCTTCTTGAGTAGTGAGGAATAAGTGAGCCATTATTTTGACTGACTTCTTATACTAGACCCAAGAGACAAGAAAAACTGCAGCGACGTCATTTATTCTCAGGACCAAGTAATCAAACTGGGTTTGAAATGGGCACAGTTTACTCAAGTCAGCACTGTAAGAAAGTCCCCTCTGCTCAAAGCTTACTGAGGAAAAGCAGCTTTAAAATGCCCTGTGGTCATTGCTGCTTCTTTCTGCTCTCTTTGATCATTTTCTTCCCATTTGGCCAACCTCCTCTGCTCACTTCACTGGATCACCTTACTTTTAGCTAGGATGCTGCCCAATTCATAAACTGCTAATTAAAGCTGATTTGATTTTAAAATTAAATTTGTTATAATTCTATTTTTCCTCTGTAATTCTAATTTTTAAACAAGGAAGACATGCTTTTTGAGACCCATTCAGAGCTGGGCACTGATGGCGCATACCTGTAATCCTTGTGACTCAGGAGGCTGAGATCTGAGAATGATGGTTTGAAGCCAACCCAGGCAGGAAATTCCATGGTACTGCCATCTCTAATTAGCCAGCAAAAAACTGGAAGTAGAGCTGTGGCTCAAATGGTAGCACATTGAGCAAATAAGCTAAGAGTTAGAGCCAAGGCCCTGAGTTCAAGCCCCTTTACTAGTATGTGTACACACACACACACACACACACACACACACACACACACACACACACACACACACACACACACACACACACACACACACACACACACACACACACACACACCTATTCAAGAATGGTACTGAATAATCCAAACCACTACAAGCAAGTGAACAAGCAAAGAAACAAAAGGAATGATTCTAACTAGTTCCTAAAGCACTGATATTAGGGGAATAATAACACCAGAAAGGACAACAGGAAGTGCTTACTTGGCACCAGGCAAGAGTCTAGAATTCCTCAATGAATAAACCCAATGAATCCTCACAGGAACCCCATGAGCTAGGACCTCTTAGTACACTCCCATTGGATATGAAATACTGGAGACTCCAGAGCTGAAGCCTTTGCTCAAGGTCACCCTGCCATTAAATAGTGGACCTATACTGAAGCAGAGCAAACACCAGGTTAATGAATGGATCGTGGGAATTTATGCAGTTATATAAAAGCACAAAGTTTAACAGTACAGGTTCAAGGTTTTGCTACTGCCCATAAATATAAGTGCCTCATGCCGTTTCATGGCAGTCAGCACTTTCCCGCTACCAAGCCATAAAAGAAAGCAATAAAAGCAATTACCTCTGTGTAAGGCATACCATTTACTGTGCTATACTGCCATTGTGCTATATTCGTCTGTGCCTGTGAGAAGGGGGATAGGAGCACAGAAAGAGGGACTGTAGTCATGCAGCCTCATAACACAAATGGACAGTAAGTGCAGGGGAGACTTCCCAGAGAGCTCTGTCCACTTGAGTGCCTCATGATCTATGCAAACTTGAGAGCCATTGAACATTTAACCTCTGCACAAGCAGACAGTTCTTCATCAGTGCATACATTTAAAGACACGACATAATAAATAGAAAAAGAATAGCTAATCCACATCCATCTATCAAAATTCTTAGACACTTACTCTTACCAAGCTCAGGGAAGCCTTAGATGTGTATAGCCAGAAGCTAAAGCATAACCTTATCTAAGAAAGAGGGAGCAGAGCACTGAAAGCTCAACATCTCTCCACACGCATTATTATTGTCTTTGACAGAAAATAAAACAATGTTGTTGCCCTCTAGGAATGCCAGTCCACCAAAATTTTCAAGGCCTCCAAGGGATTTGCCTCCATGTCCAGAAACAGAGCTGCGGATGCTTGAAAAACAGGCTAGTGTTTAAATTACATATTCTCAGCATTCACAGAATGAACCATCTCAATAAATGTATTTTTGAAATACTGTCTTCAGTTTTATAGCAAGTAATTGTCTCCCCTCTCTTAAAATAATATCATACCTCCCATTTGGTCCCAACAGTCCTAGCATTGCACAGGGCCATTCGATACACTGCCTACCACAACCATTAGAAAACTATCCAGTTATTTCTTTATAGCTGTTTACCTCTAACCCTGCAATTTTACTCCTATGTATATATGCAAGAGCAATAAATGCTTATTTTTACAAAACGCCTTTTGCAAGAATGTTTATAGCAGCTTTCTTCCTAATAGGCCCAACTTGGAAATAATCTAAGTGTCCTTCAAGAGAAGACTGCATCAACAAATCGTTTTATCTTCATGTGATTGAATGACATATACACCACTGAAAAATAACAGGCTGTTGAAAGGTAAGAATATAGAGATAGCACCTAAAAATTACATTGAGTCAAAGAAGTTAGACATGAAAGAATAAAAACTACATGGATAGGGAAGGGATGTGAAGGGTAAACAAAGGAGGAGGCTGCAATGCTTGGGAAGAAATGTATGCATTATCCTGCCCATGCAATTGTAACCCCTCTGTACAGTATGTTCACAAATAAAATAAAATAAAAAAAACTACATGGATAAATTCACACATCAAGTTGAAAAATAGGCCAAACTTACAGAGTACAAAATACAGAATAATTGCTATCTTTCAGGGTGGGAGTTAAGCCTTACAATGCCTAGCTTGGACCTAACGGGAAACTTACGGGTATTGGGAGGTTCTGTATTTATTTTGAGTGGTGATTACATAGATGTGTATTTTTACTAAAATCCACTGGTCTGTGCATTTTGTTTTATGTAGTCATAATTCAGATAAGTGGAACAGGACATGCACACAAGCACATGTGTGTGTTTCTGATACTATGGCCGGTTCAAAAATAATAGCTTAGGGGCTGGGAAGGTGGCTCAGTGGTAGAGCGCTTGCTTTGCATGCATGAGGCCCTGGGTTTGATTCCTCAGCACCACATAAGCAAAAAGAGAAAAGTTGGAAGTGGCACTGTGGCTCAAGTGGTAGAGCGCTAGCCTTTAGCTGATGAGCTGAGGGACAGCGCCCAGGCCTAGAGTTCAGGCCCCACGACCGGACCTCCCCCCCCCAAAAAAATAGCTTAAAGCAGATTTAATTATGCTATTTGTTAGGGCAACAGGCTAATAGATGAAATGGGTTTTTTATAGCACTAGGATTATAATTTTTTGGGGTGGGGGTCCGGTTGTGGGGCCTGTACTCTGGGCCTGGGCGCTGTCGCTCAGCTCTTCAGCTCAAGGCTAGCGCTCTACCACTTGAGCCACAGCGCCACTTCCAACTTTTCTCTTTTTGCTTATGTGGTGCTGAGGAATCGAACCCAGGGCCTCAGACATGCAAGGTAAGCACTCTACCACTGAGCCACCTTCCCAGCCCTAGGATTATAATTTTAAATCCAACAAACCATAGTGGCCTTCTGTTTTATGCTCAGGGATTTCCAATTCGTTGCTCTAACATAAGACTTTTAACAGAAGCATGGGTAGGAATTATACACACATTCCAATTTTTAATCCCCTCTTTTCTTACAAGAGAGAAAGTGATAGCTAGCAGCCAATACATTGAAACAGTGTCCCCTGTTCTTTGGGTTTCATATGGCTCAATCTAATATTTTTATATCAAATCAGATGTAAAACATTTGATTTCAACCAGAAATGAAGGTGTCCAAAAAGAACCTACCAAGAAGAGTCTTCCTTTTGGTCCCATATCTACCTCTATGGGTACACATGACCTAGATCATAACTGGAAACATCTGAGCCAGCTAATTCTATAGTCTTAGAAACACCCTATTACTCTCCACAAAGGCTCCAGGGCCCAAGATAAGCATCTCCAGCCTTGTGCCCAACATGCCCCAGCAGGGTTACACTTGCCCTGATGCTCTTGGTCCAACAGGTTTACTGCTAATGAGAAAGCTGGCTCTGTCTCCTTCCTGGCTCCAAGTGCAGTCAGAGCAGATGGAGGAGCCCCGGGGGCTCAAGGTGACAGAACTTCAAAGTTTCCCATTAAGCTGGCTTGATTTTCATGTGTATAGTGTATCTACAAAAGAAAACCAGAACATATTGCCCACCCCTGATAGTAAACTACAAGTGTGCAAGAACATGTGTAGATCTGTGCATTCATACTCTCTTCTCTCAACTCCCATTTTTACTTCTAGCTTAGAGCTGAAATAATTTGACATTTTACATTCTTCAAGCATAAACCCTTTCCTATGCCCAAACAAAGAAAAGCCTGCTAAACTAGCTTCTAAATTAGCCTTGTTGGAACTCTACAGTTTTCTATTACATTTTCCTTAGTATCACTCATGGGCCTTTCTGGCTTCCACAGAAGCAGACTAGCTATTATCCTGTTTGTCAAGTTTTAAATGTTTGTCACTTTTGGCAAAGGGATGATCCTGTAACCTCAGGGTTATGCTTCTCAAATATCAGATAAGGTAAATAAATAAGTAAATAAATTGAATGTCACTGTTCATAATTTTCTTTCCCCATGTCAAATCTTTAAATTCACTGCAAACAGTAGGTCTCTAAGGCCGGAGCCTCTGGTCTAGGACCCCTGATTAATATAGAATCTAAGAGTCAGTGGGTATCTTGATAGGAAGATACTTCTAGAGGTGACCTATGTGATTTTGCTTGAAAGAAATCTTAGGGCAAGAAATAAGGGTAATGTGCCGCAAGTTACATGTCTTGCTCTCTCTCCTAGGTCCACAGTACTGAACAAATCTACAAAGGAATGTATGTGTTAAAAACCGAGCAAAAGGGAAATGGGGAAGTAACTAAATAGTTACTGAACTCTATTGTATGACAGGCACTGAAATAAAAGAAGGTAAAGAAGAGAACTCTGGGAAATGGAAGTATTTCAAATACTAACAGCAGAACAGTTACAGAATAAGCCAGTGCTAACCATAATAGATGGAACATTTTTTATACGCATCCTGTCTGTCTAAAAGTATGTCACATGATTTATTGTATTATCTCACTGAATCCTTACAACTAGGCAAGTTGTGAAGTAATAATAGTAAATGGTAGCTATCACCATTTATTCAGATGTTTTATAGGTAGGTAGAACATTTGGCTAAGTATCTGATTTAACTTACACATGATGATGAAGTTGGTGCTACTCTTCATCACAACAAAAACTATGAATAAAAATGTTATCTTCTTTCAGGCTGGGAAGGTGGCTCAGTGGTAGAGTGCTTGCCTTGCCATGCATGAGGCCCTGGGTTCGATTCCTCAGCACCATATAAGCAGAAAAAGAAAGTGGCTCAAGTGGTAGAGTGCTAGCTTTGAGCTGAAGAGCTGAGGGACAGTGCCCAGACCCAGAGTCCAAGCTCCATGACCAATTCCCCCCCCCAAAAAAAAGTATCATCCAAGATCATATAACTAGTAAGTGAAAAAATTAAAACCTAGAGCCACTGACCAAATTATCTGACTAGAATAGAATAAAAAGGAATTGTCCAAGATCATATAACTGGTAAATTAAAAAAAAAAAAGAAATTAAAACCTAGATCAACTGATCAAAGAACCTAAGCCTTTCAATCTTCAGGATTTTTTAAAAAATATAAAATTGCTGTTGTATATACAACAAGTCATTTCATTTTCCTCAAAAAAGTCAGACTTCAAATAAAAGTGGGTATTACACAAAATAATTATCTAATTTCCCAATCTAATTAGGTTGCAAATTAGAATGAATCACAGCTTGGGCATTATATGTTAGTTATTGGGTATGCTATATTTTTTAAAATCCTATGTGTTAGAACTGAGAAAGCAATTGCCTAACACTTTCGAGTATTAAAGGAATTGAGTAATATATTTTACAGAGCGTAGAACAGGGAGGGATATGGGGAAGCGGAAGGCAGGCAATATGGCAATGTTCCAGGAAGAAGTACGACATATTCAAAGTTCTAAAATTCTATAGAAAACCATGCTGTTGAATACTTTTGGCACTCTAATTTCCAAAACCTGTAGCCCTGGGAACCACTGGAGAAGCACAGAATAAAAAAAAAAATGTTGTGGCTGGTATGAGACAAACTGACAAGCTTTGTTCTTCTTTTTGAAATCCAAGGCATTATTTATATACATTCAGAAGCTGTGTGTTAAAAAAGACTTTTTCACTTATCTGCATATAAAAATAGAAATACATGAATAAGAGCATGTCTCTCCCCCTCTTCCTTCCTTTTTGAAATTACTGGCTACACAAGAAAATAGTGAAAGTCCACTGAATGGCCCGGCTAGTGGTTAAATTCTGAACCCTTGAGCAGCACTTGCTTGGTTGCCCTCATTCTTGTCCTCTCTGGCAGTAAGGGACTGTGGCACCATGATGAAGGACAGCGACAAGGGACAAAGATTTCCCCTCCCCCCTTTCCAGGTTTTCAGTTGTCAAAAAACCTGGCTCTTTATCTTCCTTTCTAGGGGCACTAGATACAAAGAGGAGGGAGACATGTTTTAAGAGCAGTTTATGGGTATCAACAGGAGTGATATAAATCTTTATACTCTTGACTTTTGACACACTTCAAAGAAACCATGCACATTAGGCTTAGAGAAGGATAAGGCCATCCTTTTTCAAGGCAATTTTTCTTGATCTTGTTATCCATCTATATCTGCCCAGCCCTTTCCCTTCCCCCAAGGTAGGCTCTGGACCAGGTGTTTTGCTTACAGGCAAGCACTAGAAGCACAGTAATGAAGAGTCCATTCTGGGCTTAAATATTTGGCTCTGCTACTTGTAATATGTGAGATTTACAGCAGGCCCCTCTCAACTCAGAGCCCACATTGCCACACAATGAAAGGGGGTCATGCTGTCTCATTTTTCCTTGAATTGGGTAAGGATTAAGCCAGATTAAATTAGAAAGCTGGCACCTGATAAATAGCAGGCACATCACTGGTGCCATCATTCCTACATCAGGTATGAGAAAACTTGAGCCTTCAAAGAGGGATTTGTACAAGCTCTGGAACTGGCAAGGACAAGACTGCACACACATGCTCTTCATAGTAATATGTTTCTGCTTGAATGAACTCATAGGTCTACGGAGGTAAATCGTCACTTGAACTTGTTTCTATGATCATGATAACTGATATGTTATGAAAGTAGGGGCATGGTGATTCCTTAGATCTTGAAAATGCAGTAAGATTCTCTTAGACAGAATGGCAAGGTAGAGGAGACAGTATGTAGACTGAAGAATGGGCCTGTGTAAAGATGAGAGAGTGAAGGGATGGTGCTCCCTGAAGTGCCATCCCTAGGGCTTTGGAGGAAAGCTACAGAGGAGTGGGGAGAAGTAGGTAAGGGCTGAATCCAGATGGTCTACCTTACCTACTGGATAATTACGAGCTACAGATATGTTTAAAATTTATGGACAGACTTAAGGGTTAAATGGCTGTACGTGAATCACACTTGAATCCTTTCCATTTTCACTTGGAAACAGAACATCCCTCCCACCAGGCGGCTCATCTAATGTTTCCATGCCAACCAATTGCTGAGGCCAGGAATAGGAGAAGTCTAAAGTGGGGGTGGGGCGTGGGTGAAGAACAGAAAACAAGGGAAAGACCACAGTTAGGGTCAAACTGGAGGTAGGCAGAAGGGAAGTAGAGGGCAATATACTACAGATTTGGGGAGAGAGGAGGAGCAAATCTGGTCATACACACACACACACACACACACACACACACACACACACACACACACACACAGGACATACATTTTCTCTCTTATTCTGTCTTTGTCTCTTTCTCCCTCTCTCTCTCTCTCACCCACCAAGATTCTTTGGAGTTCATGTATTCTTTGAACATTTTCAGAGACTTTATACACTTTAAGAACTTCTAATCAGTTAATTTCTTGTTCAGTAGAAATAAAATTATGAATGTCAGAACTCTGATTCCGAAGAAAACTTAACAATATTTTTGATCTTCTTTCCAAAATTATTTAGTCCTAAACTAGGAAACTCTATTCTGCTAAGGATTAGCAAGCTGTAGCATCAGGTTCGAGACTGATTTTTTTTTTAATTGTGAGAATACCGTACAGAGGAGTTTCAATTACATGGGCAAGATAACGAGTACATTTCTTATCAAGCATTGTTGCCTCCTCTTTGTTTCCCATTCCCAGCCCTCAAGGCTGATTTTTAAATTCTCAGTCAACCACTGAGGAATGATGTTGACACTGAAAGTTAATGTAGGAGTTGGTTTAGCCTCTGGTTTTTGTTAGACTTTCATGTAAGAAGACAGACTTTTCGACTATTCTCAGCTTAAATGAGAATTGAGGAATGCACAGGAAGAGTAAGTAGATGAAGGAAGGAAGAAAAAAGAACAGAAGGAAAGGAAGGGAAATGAGGAGGAAGAGGATGAAAAGGAAAGAAGGAAGAAAGAAGTCAAAAAGGGAAGAAGGATAGAAAAAAGTAGAGAAAGATAAAGTACTGATTCTTAACTTGGCTATGCATTTAAATCAACGTGGAATTTTTTTTTAATCCTGATGCAGACAATCCAATATCAGAGATTTGGCTTTAATAGGTCTAGGCTCTCCTAGAAATTCTAACATGTAGCCAAGTTTGAGAAATGCTGAGATAACGTAAGAAGAGGCATGCAGTAAAACAAGGTTGGAGATTTTTATTGCCCCTTTCAGGAGAAGAAAAGCAGTGTAGATTTAATATGACAGAGGAGAGGCTGAGGAATGGCTTACTCTAACAGGGGCACTTCTCTTCATCAAAGTAGTACAATGCAAATACAGCTTCCAATGGTGAGGTAGATTTAAACATCTTTGTCCACTTCCCCACTAGATTAGGACTAACTTAAAGCAAGAATTGTCTCTGTGTGTGTGTGTGTGTGTGTGTGTGTGTGTGTGTGTGTGTGTGTGTGTGCGCGCGCGCACGTGTGTGCACGCGTGCACCTGTACCAGACCTGGGCACTGTCCTTGAGCCTGTTTTTTTTTCTTTTTACACAAGACTAGTGGTCTACTACTTGACCCTTGGCTCCATTTCTGGCTTTTTGGTGGTTAATTGGAGATAAGAGTCTCACAGACAGGCAATGAAGCATGATTCTCAGCTCTCAGCCTCGTGAATAGTTAGGATTACAGGAATGAGCCACCAGCATTCTGCTAAGACTGAATATTCTTTTTTTAATTTGTTATTTTTACTTTTTAAAATTTTATTATAAAGGTGATGTACAGAGGGGTTACAGTTACATAAGTAAGGTGATGAATGCTTATTCTTGAATTGTGAAACTGATATAGGAGATACCAATGATTATTTTCAAAATGAACAAAATGTTTGAGGTGAAGGTATGTAAAATGAGTGTTACAGGAACCCCATTTTTACATGATTTATTTCTTAGCACATTCTAGAAATATAAGCTTGAGGAAGTGAAGCTTTAATGTGTGTGTATGCAGGAAATGTGGAGGTAAGGGGACCAAAACAACTACCAACAGAAGTCCTTGAATTTCAGTAAATTTGCCAAACACTGATGGAACTGCTTTTCTGTTGAAGCAGGTGGTTTGGTAGTCCCTGAGAGCCATATTCAGACTTCTAGTGAAACCTTAATTCCTACAATCATTGAAGGGTATTTCTATATGGATCTGTATTTCAAGAAGTGGTATGTCTAATTTTGAATAAAATTGAAGTGACTTTTTCCATATTTGGATTGAAGGAATCACTGAGAACCATCACTAAATGAAATTTTCTCAGCTTAAGCTGCTTGCTTTTCAGAGTAAGTTCACTATTTTTCATGTTTTCAGGAACTTTCTATCAAGTTTTCAATTTATTAAATGTATTTTCTGTAAAATACATTATTTTACTTTTTATTATGTATACGTGACTTTTGGTGCTAAAACAACTTTCTAGGCTAAGCAGGTAGCTCAGTGGTAGAAGACCTGTTTGAGAGTTTGAGAACCTAGCTTTTTCTTTTTTTAATTTAAATTTTATTGTAAAAGTGATATATAGATGTATGTCAGGCAATGAGTACATTTTCTATCAAACAGTGTCACCTCTTCCTTCATTTTTCTCCCACTTTTTCCCCTTCCTTTCCCAAGGTGTAAAGTTCATTTCCAACATAGTGTCTAGTGAGTATCACTACTGAATTGGTTCATGCTTTGTCCCACCATTCCTGTGATTCCCTTCCCCTTCCCAAATCAGATAAACTTACATACAAGACAGAGGCTACAGAAGCCAAAAACAGTAACAAAAGGGAATAAACCAAAGGAAATAAAGAAAAAAGAAATAACAGAAAACACTACAATTAAAAAAAACTCATTTTTATCCCTGTTGTCACTGTATTTGATTTTGGTACCTTGAATCTTGTTTATGCATTTATCTAAATTGCAGAGGGGAAGGGGAACAACAGAATGCTGAAACAAGGTCACAGGATGACCCATTGCAATAATGAGTCTTACAAGACACTATGTTGGGAATGAACCTTACAACTTTGGGGGGGAAAAGGGGGAGGTAGGGGAGGGAAGGGATAGTGGAAGAAAAACACAGGAGGGTGTAACAATGCTTGACAAGAAATGTACTCATTACCTTACTGATGTAGCTGTAACCTCTCTGTACAGCATCTTTACGAAAAAACACACAAAACCCCAACTATTTCCATTTCTTGGAATTCATTTTGATAAGAATCATTTTATATGGTCCTATATACATAAGTATTGAGCCATTGTGATCCTCTCCTAAGAATATCCTCCTTTGTTCTCACTGTGAGAATGCTAAGAGTAATTATTTGCCTTTTACTATCCACTGGATTAACTTGTATAGGCATATTCTAGTTGTTACAAATGAGGGAAACCATGCGGTCTCTGTTTCTTTGGGTCTGGCTTACCTCACTTAATATAATTTTTCCAAGTCTTTCCATTTCCTTATGAATGGAACAATGTCATTCTTTCTGATGGAAGCATAGAATACCATTGTGTATATATAGCACATTTTCTCAATCCATTTATCCACTGAGGGGCATCTGGGTTGATTTCATATCTTAGCTATGGTAAATAATGCTGCAATGAACATGGTTGTGCTGATGACTATAGTGTGGGCTGGTGTGTGGTCATTTGAGTAAATGTCCAGGAGTGGGATTGTTAGACCATAGGGAAGAGAGCCTGGATTTAATCCTCAGATTAAAGGTAGAGGCCAAGGAGAAACCACCAAAAAACAAACAATCTCATCTTCTATTCCTATAATAAATTCTATTGGGTCATAATATATTATTTTTTCTATGTATAACTATACTTATTTTAATATTTTAATTTGTGGTTTTATGTTTCTGAGAGATTGGACTACAAATTTTCTTTC
This sequence comes from Dipodomys merriami, assembly GCF_024711535.1. Lineage (NCBI taxonomy): Eukaryota > Metazoa > Chordata > Mammalia > Rodentia > Heteromyidae > Dipodomys > Dipodomys merriami. The sequence goes on along the minus strand of NW_027203937.1, from coordinate 8,356,576 downwards.
TTATGACTTTGTTATGTTATAGCATTAAGATGATATTAACATTGTTAAACATCTAGGATGTATTTTAACTTCTGGATATTTGTTTTAATATGATCTGGCTTACAAACATTTCTTATAAACCTTATGAATTGTGTATGTATCTGTCTACCCATCCATTGATCATTTATGTATCTAGTTTGTTTTTTGAGACAAAGTCTCACTATGCAACCCAGGCTGGCTCTGAACTAACAATCCTTCTATCTCTACTTCCCAAGTGCTATGTACCACCATGTCTAGAAGTGAATTTTGTGTGTATATAGGTATATATGTTTATATATATATATGTGTGTGTATATATTTTTTCTCTTCCTGATTGGAGTTTAAACTCAGGACCTTCCTTATATTTGCAAGTGCTACACCACTTGAGCAAGAGACCCAGTCCTTTTTTGCTTTAGTTATTTTTCAGATGTGGTCTTTTGCACAGTGCTAGTCTTAGACAGCAATCCCCTTACTTCTGTCCTCCTGGTTGCTAGAACTACAAGTATGGGCTACCATGACATATCCAATTTTTTAATCTTCATTATAAAAAAAGCCAATAACAAACAAAAAGAAAGGAGGCCTGTGCTGATAATGCCACAAGAAAGGAAAGAAGTGGTAGAACTAGGATTTAAATCCACTAATTTTTTATTTCAAAGCCCAGGCTTTTTGCACTGTTATGAACTCAGGAATGAATAGCTGGTTAAATTGGTATGCTAACGGACCTAGGTGTTTTATTCTATGGAAGTACATTGGGCAATTGTGTCAGCTCTCACAGCCTGGCTTTATTAATGCCAGAATGTAGACTTGGAAGTACTGTGTCCACATCCATTCACAGAGAAGGAGAACAGACAATGCTAAGGAATTTCAGGAACTTTAAGAAAAGTTGTCATTTTATCAGCAGTACCTGTACAGGTTGCTCAACATAAATCTTTAGATAGGACAACTTGCCCTAGGTCTGCATTTATAGTAATTAGAAACATAGAGACCCCCATCTCCTGATGAGCTAGCAGCCCCCACAATAAGAAAGGGATAAAATCAGTCCATAGATGCCAGGGAACTGGTTTCTGGAGATTAAGAGCTACAAAATTAATGTGAGAACTGCCACTCCATGATACGGAAACCAGATGCCCAATATCCTTTGTAAAGTATTCCATTTAGAACATGTTTTCTCATTATTTTATTCCTAGCATTAGATATTATCTAAATATTTTTCATAAAAATATGAAAAGCCTAAATCTTCATTCATAAATAAAAATAAGAGGTGGGTGCTGGTGACTTGTACCTCTAATCTTAACCCCACAGGACGCTAAATCTAAGGGTTGTGATTCAAAGCCAGCCTGGGCAGAAGAATTTGACTCATATTTCCAACTAACCATCAAAACACCAGTTCTTGCTAATTAAGATAAACTGACATGCTGAATTGAAACCCCTTTGCACAACTACTTCAAGATGATAATAAACAAATAAATAAAAAATGGTTAAGAAGAAAAGAAAAAATGCCAGGCATGGCTCAAGTGGTAGCTATGAGTTGAAAGGCTGAATGAGAGTGAAAGGCTCTGAGATAAATACAACACACACACAAAAAGAAAAGAAACAATCATAGAGATGGAAATGTACTTTACCCCAGTTATGGCCATTAGCTAATGGCCATTAGCAAGAAATCTAATAACAACAGATTCTGGCAGGGATGTGGCCAAAAGGGAATGCTACTACACTGTTGGTGGGAGTGTAAACTTGTTCAACCACTCTAGAAAGCAGTTTGGCAATTCCTCAAAAGACTATAAACACAGAGTTTTCCTATGACCCAGCAATCCCAAATGACTACAAACAAGGACACACTAAAGCTACAGGCACAACTATGTTCATCACTGCATTATTTACCATAGCTAAGATTTGGAACCAACCCATGTGCCCGTATGCTTCCAACAGAAAGAATGACACTGCCCAATTTGTAAGGAAATGCAAGGACTTAGAATAAAATCATATTAAGTGAAGTAAGCCAGACTCAAAGAAACATAGATCCCATGGTTTCCCTCATTTGTAATAATTAGTATAAGTCTAGGATAATCTTAGCAGATGAGCAGAAAAGCTCCATAGTTATGTACATATGACCATATAAGATGATGCTCAGAGAAATGAACTCCAAGACATGAACACGAGAGGTTTTTCTTTGTTGTTGTTGTTCTTAATGTACTATGTGATTTCTTTTTTTCTTTTGTATTTTTCCCCTATGTTTTATCCCCTGTTGTCACTGTATTTGATTTTGATACCCTGGGTATTGTATATATGTTGATCTGAGTTAGGAAAGGGAAGGGGAACAACAGAATGGTGAGACAAACAACACACATGATGGAAATGGTCTGTACAACTTGGGCAGGGGGGCAGATAGGGGAAAGCAAAGTGGGAGAAAAATGAGGGAGGGGGTAACAAGTTCAACAAGAAATATACTTACTACCTTACTTACATCCCTGTAACCCCTCTATACATCACTTTCACAATAAAATTAAAAAGAAAAATAAAGAAAAATAAAGGTGGAAATGTATGTGAGATAAGAGATTTGATCAGTGGTCTAGTTGACTGTAAAATAAGTTTCAAAACACGATGGTAGAGACAATAATCTGGTGATAGTTTAAAGAGTGCTTTTTCCTATATTCAAATTGTATGATTAAACATGAAAGCTTAAAAAATATATACACCAAACCTTAATAGAGCTATTTAAAAACAATCTTTTTTGAAAATATAAAAATAATGATATATAAGTAAATAAATGGATAATTAAAAAGTACATTTGATGATAGAAAGTTTTATCCTTTGAAAAGTATCACAGCAAAGCATCAGTTTGCCACAGAGAACAGGTCTGAGAAAATGGTATAAAAGATAAAGTAAGTCAAGCACCAGTGATTCATGCCTGTGATCCTACTTAGGCTGAAATTCTTGGAAATGATGGTTGGAATTAAGCCCAGGTAGAAAAACATTCACAAGACCCCATTTCAGTTAGGAGCTGGGCACAGCAGCATCCCTGTTATAGGAACTACTGTGGACAATATCCAGGCACCCAACCCCATCTCAAAAATAATGAGCAAAAGTCAGCACTGGAGGTGAGACTAAGCACCTGCATAGCAAGCATGAAGCCCTGAGTCTATAACCCAAGATCAACCAAACAAAAAGTACATAAAGAAAATCAAAAAGAGTTTTATTTCCCAAGGAAGAAAAGAGAAAGTCATCCCAAAGAGTTTAGAATCAAAGGATTTAGAATTAAAAATTAATTTACCCATCACCATGTTTGGGCTTTTCAGCTATAAGATTACAGGTGGGAGAATTAAGGTGATAACAATATGAATTTAGAAAACTGAGAAACTTTCCTGATGCTCAGATTATGTTGTAATTTTTCTTTTGGCACTTCCTTTTATAAAATGATGGTAACCATACAGGTCAATTACAATATATATTTTATTTGGCTTATTCATTATTTGTACAATTTTTATGAGATGAAATTAAAATGCCAATCCTGTATTAGGTCTCTGATTTTTTTTTAATTCCAATTTTTATTAGGGAAATCTGTCAATCTTAGAGACTCTACCAGTCTTAGGTGAAAGCTATACTGAAGGAAACAAATACTCATAAGATACAGCTGATTTCCAAAGTCCTGTGAGGTACTGTCAGGTATTTTCTTGAAAATTTATGGCTGAGGAAAGTGTGTGTGTGTGTGTGAGAGAGAGAGAGAGAGAGAGAGAGAGAGAGAGAGAGAGAGAGAGAGAGAGAGAGAGAGAGAGAGAGAGAGAGAGAGAGAGAGAGAGAGAGAGAGAGAGAGAGAGAGTGTAAAATAAAGACAAATATGCTGCAGATGTGAGATAAATGTGAAATAATGATGCCACTTAGCTTTGGAAAGATTCATTTCAGTAGAGCCAGATGACTCAAAGATGAGGATTGAAAGCTAGAGAAAATGGGAATTTAATGTTTCTCAAGCACTAAAAGTGTTGGAAGATAGTATTCTACATGTAATAAAAACTGGCATGATTAATATAAAGTACTCTTTTAGGTAAAAGACAAAGCTTGGATCCTTGAAACTGTTCCAAATGTTCCAAATTCTGAGCTTTTCTATCAGCTGCATTACATGCTAAATAGAACACACATGCTTTGGGTTTTCAGCTAGCCATCTTATTCTGGGTGACAGCGGAGATGGCTTCACGGCACAGGGTCCCATACTTGATTTGCTTTTACTGTCAGCATATTTCTAGTTATTTAACAATAAGCCCTGCATTTTTATTTTGAACTTGGGCCTCAAAAATCATGTAGCTGGTACTGGAAGTCAGGCTCTATGGTCTGCCATGTGCAGGGCATTATGGGAGACAGGCGTGTCAACTATACTCTATAATTGTGCCTCATTTGTAGAGAGCTCTCCTGGCTGTAGATTTAGAACCTGTGTGGAACTTGCTCAATTTAATCACAGACCCACAGATAATTCATTAAAAATGCATGTACTAGCTGAGCAAGGTTATGCATGCCTATACTTGTAATATTTTTGAGGCTAAGGAGGATAGTGAGTTCAAATCCTACATAGCCTGCTCTATGTAGCAAATTCTGGCTAGCCCAGGCATGGCAAGACCTTGTCTCAAACAAGCAAGCAAGCAAACAAACAACAGAAGCTGAAAATCAAAAGTCATGTGTTATTTTATTTGACAGTAGGCAAAATACAAGGCAAAAACTAGAATTCAATATTCAATGAGAGGGTAGACTAAGTTAAGCAATTTATACCTTTAGCAATTTATACATGTAAAAAGTGTGAGGAAAATAACACCTACTTACAGATATATTGCACCAAATAAATCTAAATACATAAAAGCTGTTCAGTAACAAGACACGGCATGGCAGGTAGGGGCATAGCGCAGCTTGCTTAGGTTCTAGTTCCAATTTAGCCTCTTATGTGTAAACTTGAAATGTGGCTGTTTCTTTTCTACAATAATAATAATAATAGTACCTGTTTTATAGGAGTTTTGTGAGAACAATTCATCTAAGGTCCTTTCAAGCTGCCTAGTATACAACAGGCAATTTATGAGCTGTTTATTATCATTGCCATTATTATTACAATAACAATGAATATTCATTTTCATTATTGCTCTTACTGACATAATAAAATCAAAACTAGATTTAAAAGTAAAACCTTTACAAATGTAATTCTGGTTAGTTAAATAAGGTTTAAGTGTTTTAATCCAAGAGAATTACAGGCAAGGGTGGCTTATTCATCTGATCAACAGGGACCAAGCTCTTTGTCAGGCAGGATGCATTTGTAAGCCATAAAGATATTTGAGCTAACAATGTTCATGATATACCCTCTCAAATAATTCAGCTGTCATCACACCTTAAACTATATAAATAGACCAGATGGCAGGGTGTAGGTGGCGTAGGCCTGTAATCCTAGTTACTTAGGAGGTTGAGATTTAAGAATCGAAGAGAGGTCCTGAGACTCTTATGACCAATTAACTACAAAAATGAATAAAAACAAAAACCCAGAAGCAGATAGTAGCCAAGTAGTAGAGTTCTAGCCTTGAGAAAAAAAAAACCCTCAAGGACAGTGCACAGGCCCTGAGTTTAAGCCCCAAGACTGGCACATACACATACATCACATGCATAGACTATATGTGTGTATGTGTATGTGTGTGTGTGTGTACATGTAGTCTAATTGTCTGTGTGTGTATATGTATATACTGTTTTGTGTATAGGCCAGAGCCTAGTAAGAGGTGGATGGTTATGGATCAGAAAAGGTTTTCTGAATAGGCCAACCACGGATAATCATTATCATAAAAACTCCCAGATTCTAGAGATTTTTTTTAAGAGGACAACAACAACAAAATCCATAAAATAGTCAATGGAAGGCCCACCTATGATATTTCTGTTCAATGTCCCATAGAAGTCTAAAAAATTTATTTTAAACTCGTTTTTTCTGCTTTTTTGTTTTTGTTTTCAAATCAGTGCAGATATGATTTTAGAACAAGGAAATTCCCCCAGATTTCAACAATTCTTCCTCCTTTCTATTTCAGGATAAAATTGGCAGCCTCGAATACCAAAGCCTTTAATTCTACAATTAGGGATGCAATTAAAAATGCAAATGACTGATTTTGACATGACATTCTGTACTTCTCATTGTTGCAACAGGTCCACCTGAATCCTTAAATGACTTGTTTGCCCCCATTTCCTCCACATGTTATACTGACATCAAATATAGTGAAAGCGGGGGTTACACTGTGGGGGAGGGACATACAAAGCAACAAAGAAATAATCTTATAAATGCATTAGAAACATATGCATGAAAGAAACAAAAACATTAAAATACATATTTAAGGGTTCATTTTCCTAACATCACATTATCTGACCTTTCCTGCTTGACTCATACCTATACTAGATATTGCAAATAAGGGAAATCATAGGACCTATGCTTCTTTGGGCCTGGCTTACTTCACTTAATATAATTTTTTCCAAACCTTTCCATTTCCTAACAAATGGGGAAATGTCATTCTTTCTGATGGAGGCAAATGTCGGTGGGGGGGGGGAGGGGGGTATAATTGGGTGGGGGGAGGGGGGAGGCTGGGAAGGGAGGTGAAGGGTAAACAAAGGAGGAGGCTGCAATGCTTGGTAAGAAATGTATGCATTATCCTGCCCATGTAATTGTAGCCCCTCTGTACAGTATGTTCTCAAATAAAATAATATTAAAAAAATGCAAATGACTGAAAGAATGAACATAATGCTAAAGAGTCACAAAGTATAAAGAATAAAAATCTTTTCTTCCTTAAAGAAGCATCAGTTTAGGAAGCAAATTCTATGCACATATAGGGATAGATACAGGGATAAAGGGACTTTCTCCTTAGTTTAACTTAAGTTGAACAAGCCTGCAAACCAGGTATCATTTCTATTTTACAGTTAACACAGTCAAGAGCTTGCAACTGCTAAGCTGTGAATGCTGGACTAGAAACCATGTCTGTTTCAAGAAAAGCAACAGAAAATATGAAACCAACACATTTCACCAGTGTCCATGTAGAACTAATATCCTAATTGCATTGTGGTATAGCAAGCACAGTCTTCAGTGAAGGAACCTACCTGAGTGAAGATCGAGGCTCAGCCACATCATACATGCTGTGTATTATTTCAAAGCCTTCCTCCCTTGTAGGATGGGGATTATAATTATACCTGTAGCTATAATAGTGTTATAAGGTTTAAATGTAGTTGGGCTCTGGCATGTAAGGTCTTGCACCACAGGTTATGTGGCCTACACTTTGCTTTATCTTCTCAGCTTCTCTATGGTTTCCCTAGTTTGGACATTCTACTCATCTTGTTATCAACTGTTCCCTTTATCTGACCATATCATTCTACAAATTATCAGCAAGATAGATTGTGCCTCTGTGTGTGTTTGCGTGTATGTGAGTGTGTATGTGTATGTGTGTGTGTGTTTGTGTGTGTGTGTGTGTGTATTAAGAGACAAATGGTGAACAAAGGTAGCAGTGGTACTTACTAGATACTATGTTGAAAATGAATTATACAACTTGTGGGTAGGAATGGGAGGAAAAAATTGGGAGGAGAGTGAGGGAAGGGGTGACATTGTCCAAAAAGAAATGTACTCATTACCTGACTAATGTAACTGAAAAAGAAAAGCAATGTACATTACTTTTATAATAACAATACAAATTGAATTAAAAAATTAAAAATAAGGAAAAGAAAAAGCCCAGAGTCTTAGACATACTAGGCAAGCACTCTGTTACCATGATTTTATGAAAGATAATTCTGAATTTGGGATTATTTCCTATTCTGCTGCAATATTCAATAAATTTTTGAATGAATAAATGATGATGTTGTTAAGTAAGAATGTTATCAAGTGACTCTTTACTCCCATTGGTGGACTCAAGAGTTTTTTTTTCTGGTCTTCTGTGTTCTGCCACTAACCTAGATGCTTTTCTTTTCCTTTATCAAAGGAATGGATGGAATCGAGCCATTTGAATTTCTGAGTAAGTTCGGTTTCTGTTCCTTCACCTCAGCAGACATGAAGAAACATACAGGTCTCTAGGCATCCACACACAGTGACACCAAAGGAGGATACTCCTAAGAGAGGAACACAAAGGCACAACGCCTGTGTGTATCTGAATATATAAAATAATATTTATCAAAATGAATTCCAGGAAATAGAAACAAGAGGTTTTTCTCCTTGTTGCTGTTTTTGTTTTCTCTTCCTTTGTCTCACTTTTTCACTTAACTGTCTTTGGAAGGGTAAGGGGGTTGCAGAAATGGAGGAACAAAGGGTGAACAAATACGTCAGTGGTGGTCACTAGACACTATGTTGAAAATCAACTCTACAACTTGTGGGTGGGGATGGAAGGGAAAAACTGGGAGAGAGAAAGGGAGGGGTGACATTGTTCAAAACGAAATGTACTCTACCTGACTTATATAACTGTAACCCCTCTGTATATCATCTTTATAATAACAATAAAACATGCATAAAAGAGAAAAAGATTAAGATTGGAGGGGGGAAAGGAGGAGAATAATGGAAGAAGTGATACTGATTAAGAAGTACTGTACTCATAACTTGACTTACAGAATTGTAATAATAATGATTTTAAAATAATAATAATTTAAATAATTTAAAATAATAATTTAAGAAATATTATTAAAAAAAGAAGCAACCCTACTATAAGCAGGAGAAGCCTTGCTCACGTTGACCAGATTCAGTGGGGGAGAACATAGTTTAGAGGATGAGTGGACTAGAAGGACATGTAACATATTTCAGCAGCTCAGGTGACTCAATACATGTCCATTTGACGAACTGATGGTGTACTTGTGAAACATTTTTAAAGTTATGTATTCACATTTTAATACTTTATTTACTTCTTTTTAAGGTGTTGGGAATAGAATACAGGGTCACATACAGACTGGGAAAGTACTCTACCACTGAGCCTTCCCCAGCCTTTTCAAAAATTATACACTATAAATTTCAAGTCACAGCAAATATCAAACTCATATAGCTCATCAAACTAAGCATATCCAAGTTATTTTCATAGAACATCTACACAAAGTGAAAAATCCCTTTATAGCACTACAAAAGTGTTTTAAGCACCTCACACAAAATATTAAAAGAAGGAAAACAATTACAGCTAGTGGGAGAATAGAGTGAGTTGCCTTCAGTTCAAAACACTGCTTGACTCAGTGCAGATTACCTTTTCTTCCCTTCAAGAATTCATGCAAACAAATGCTACCACATAGGAGGAATTTCTAGCAGGGGAATGCAGCCAGCTTCTGAAAAATTTTCACAAGATGTACATTTCCAACATGGCCCAGACCCAGAGCTGAGAGGCAGGCAAGGAGAGAAAGAGGGAGAGGGAGAGGGAGACACAGAAACAGAGAGAAGATAACTTGTATGTTTGGAATATGGAGGGAGGGAGAGAAAGCAAAAGAAGGAGTAAGGAAGAGAGGAGAGAAAGAGGAAGGGAGAGTATAAGAGGTGGGGGGGGAAAGAGTTAAAAGAGAGGAAAGATGTTAAAAGGGATAGAGGGCAAAGGAAATGGGGAGGGAGAGGGACAGAGAGACACCCCAGTGGGAAAGAAGGAGTAGTTTTGCAGTTGCAGTCAAATATTGTACTAAGTCAGATAAACTGTCAAAGAAGAAAAAGGCTGCTTCTGACTTAGGTTTTGGCTTTGTGTAAAAATAACACTAATAACCCAAGAAAGCCCGTATGTCCTGTAGCATATTATATCCTGTTTGGCAAAGCCCTCAAGAGATTTCTGTTTGAATTTTTCTTCTGTTATCCTATCTCTTAACCCAAAGTTGCCAACGTGGCACTGACAGAAGCAGCTGGGGGAATCACAGCTACAGATCCACTCCCAGAGGTGGAATGATTTACTCGAAGCATTGAAATCTAACTCTGCTACACACAGCTGTGGGATCCCAAGCAAATATGCTCTCTCCTGCAGCCTCAGTTTCCTCTTCTATAAATCACAAAGTGGACTTAGTGCTAGCTAAATGTTCCTCAAGACCTTGAGTTACAGATGGCTAAAAAGAAATGAAGGTGGAAATACTCCTTGACATCATTTTCAGATTAAAAAGACAGCTCATCATCTTATATTTATAGAGTAAGACAAACTCTGCTACTAATTTATTTTGAGTGAGCATGTAGTTGACTTTCTAAAATAATCACAAACCAGCTGGCACTGGTCCTATTCCACTGTTTTGGATAAAGTGAGCCACTCTACAAAAATCCCAGAGCCAAAGTGGTATTACAAAATAAAATGAGACAAAGGTGGAAACCAATAGAATTCTTTCTGGTAAGGTAACCTAAGGCTTTCTGAGTCATTTCATTTTCTCATTTCTTTCCTTGTTCTATGTTATCACACTGCCTGAAAAGGAGCACTGTAGAGTTCTTCCTTTCTGAGCTTACAGTATGCATAATATGTCTTCCTTCCAATTGTATGTCTTGTAGAGTCATTTAGATGCTGACATCAGTTCTCTAGGTGCTATATCTTAGCAAATGAACAATTGAAAAACCAGGTAACATTTGTTTATTATAGGACTTTGAAGAATTTTGAACGTATATTTGAGTCTCCTTTAAAAAAAATCTCCTTTTAATACAGTCTCCAGATAACAATGTAAGTCTTCCTCTTCTTGTTATACCTTTATTTGCTGTTTTGTGCATAAATATTTGATTCTAATTAGTACCACTTTCAAATGCATGTGTGTATCTTACATAATATTTTAGTCTTGAATTTATTTTTCCCAATATTCTGCAACTTAATTAAAAGCTATTATCATTGTATTTCCATTGAATTTCTTCTAGTACTTAACAATATTTTAATACATTCTATTGTTAATAAGCTACGCCACTGCATAATGTTTCCTCCTAGTTTTATTCAATAAAACCATTTCAATTGTATTAATTGATTTGTCTCTATCACATTAGCCCAATAGGCTTATCACTATTTGCTACCGAAAAGCAAAACATTTCAAGAATTAAAAGTATTTTGTGTGTGTGTGTCATGAATACCATCAATACAATAAAAGTAAGGAGAACAGAAAGAGTCATCAGATTTGTCATGTCACTACAAGAAATGTTCTAGGGTCAGTCCCTATAGAGAATCTTTCGTAGATGACAATGAAGTATATCCACGTAACTCTGAAATGCAATTAGCCAAGTCTGGAAGATTAGTGGTCTATTTTCTTTTTCAAGATTTTTAAGATACTGAAATTCACTCAAAAAGAAATCCTATATTTGTCAGAGATACCAATAGATGAAAGCCATGGAGTTCTGCCTTCTGGAACCCTGCCCCCTTCTTGGCCCTGGCATTCCTTCCTATACACAGGAACAATAATCTTTTTTTAAATTTTTTTTTAAATTTTTATTTTTATTTTTTGTGAACATACTGTACAGAGGGGTTACAATTACATGGGCAAAATAATGCGTACATTTCTTATCAAGCATTGCAGCCTCCTCCTTTGTTTACCCTTCACATCCCTTCCCAGCCTCCCCCTACCCCCCCACCCAATCCCCCCCAAAGTTGTAAAGTTCGTTTTTGACATGACAACTTGTACTTCTCATAGTTGCATCGGGTCCACCTGTATCCTTAAACGACTTGTTTTTCCCCATCTCCTCTACAAGTTATACTGACATCAAATATAGTGAAAGCAGGGGTTATACTGTGGGGGAGGGACATACAAAGCAACAAAGAGATAATCTTATAAATGAGTTAGAAACAAATGCATGAAAGAAAAAAACATTTAAATACATATCTAAGGAGGAACAATAATCTTATAGCTCAGTGGAGCTAAGGACAAGCTTAACTCAAGTACATCACTGGGTACCTATAACATGACTTCCTAGAAGAAAAAGGAAGTGAGATTTTAGGAGAGAAGGATGAGCCCTCAGTGAGATGTAGATGGAATTCTGAGCCACAAAGGAAGTGGAGAATCCAAAGGGTTCCTCCAAACAGCATGTACATATATTTAACCACTAGTTGGGCAACCACTTTCTCCCTGTCAGCACCAGTTTTCTACCTCCACTGATAACAGTTGGAAGCAATGCAGGACACGGGTGCTAGAAAAATCTGCATGTTACAGTTCAATGTGATAGATCTCACTCAAGAGGTAACTACAGGGACCAAAGAACAGGAACAGGGATTTTTCTTTTTAAACAATTTTCAAGTTAGTCATTTTGTTTTCTAGCAAATGAAGGAGAAACATTAATTTATAGGCAACGGAGTAATGAATTTTTATGATCTGAGAAATGATTGACAATGAGATTCCATACAAGAAAGTCTTTCCACCCAAACTCAGAAGAAAATAAAAACCCACCATAATTCTTGAGAAGAATAATGTTGATTTTACATCACTAGGCCAAAATTAACGCAGTCAACATCAAGCAAATTAGGAACTGTCCAGGGTTTTGGTCCATGTGTTCCAAGATTGATTAGAAATGGAAATTTCTTCTCATTAGCTTTACTGCAAACTATGCTAAGAACATTATCTTGCATTCTGTTAAAGAGTGACGTATGCTTGTATTCCCCAAACCCAGGCTGAGGCAGGAGAATAAAAAATTCAAGGCCATCTTACTGGGCTACATAGTGAAACTGTTTCAAATAAACAATAAAACAAAACTCAACAAAAGCAGGTGAATTTAAAATAATTTAAACCTAATAATATTTTTTTAATTCTTCAAAACGGTTCAGCAGAATGTCTTTCAGTAGCATACTGATGAGCAGAAACCCATAAGTTATAGCCTTTCTTTGCCCAAGCCAGATTTCCCTTGTCTACCTGACATAGAGTGAACGCTTCTGATTGGTTCGCAGGGACCCGGAACCGGAACTCATGCTGTGGTTCATCATCTGCTCTCGTAGGTCATGGATTTTAGCCTCAAATCGAGCGTAATCTGGGAATAAAAACAAAGATGGCGAGTTTAGTCCTATGCATCCAGAGAATTAGGAGGTCAAGCCAGTTAGTTTCCCTCTGGTTGGTGTCTTCACCAAACACCAGGGAGGAGGCTCAATTTTAGCCAAGTACATACTTATAGTCTTCAATTCACAGACTTTCAGCAGAGAAAAATGACAAATAAGTTCCTCCTCATAAATTACTTAGAACACACAGGTCTATCAGTCCATGGTGGAAGACCACAGAGGGGGCAACATGGAAAGGGAAGGAAGAGGTTGTGTTATAAACAGTATATACAGTATCTTCCTGCTGGTGGGAGTTAGCTCTCTTTTGCCTGTAGTCATTGATATAGATATCTGCATGTGACACAGACACAGACAGACAGACACACATTCTCACACATGATCTCACACACACACACACACACACACACACAAAACACACACACAAATACAAGTAAAAAGAAAACCCGAGTTAAGATTGACAGATGTGTGGCAGGGTCAATATCTTGATTATGATACTGTTCTGTAATTTTGAAAAAATAGGGGAAGTTGAATAAAGGACACATAAATTCCTTGAATTATTCATTTACAACTGCATGCGAGGCTATAATAATCTCAAAATTATATTAAAGGAGGAAAAGTCCATAGAATTCATAATTCCATGGATGTCTACAAGGGTCTCTAGTTATTCTCAGCCAGGTAAACCAGAGAATCTGATGTTTGGTGACAAATTCTGTAAGAAACACATCCCTCTCCTGGCCAGGGGGCTGCTAGAAGTTGATCACTGGGGATAATACCTCAATTTACAACATAACTTTGTCTACATACCATCAATTATAAGACGAAAAATAATTTTAAATTAAATTTTAGAAGGCTGAAACTAAAAAAAATCAAAATTACTCATAGAATATATTTTGGAAAAGTTTCAACTTTAGTAATTAACCTTAAAAAAATCAAGGAAATATAGGTAAAATATAGATATTTTATTATGTTAGCCATTAGCGAAATACTTTTTTCATGTCACTCTAATAATAATGTAATAATTGGTTTAAAGATACTATTAACACAATTGTCATGGAAAATTAATTTTTTTTTTTTGGCAGTAGTAGGGTTTGAACTCTGGGCCTGAGCACTGTCCTTCAGCTCTTCAGCTCATGCCTAATGCTCTACCACTTGAGCCACAATGCCACTTTTATTTTTCTGGTGGTTTATTGGAGGTAAGAGTCTCATGGTCTTTCCTGCCGAAGCTGGCTTTGAACCATGATCCTCAGATATCAGCCTCCTGAGTATGTAGGATTATAGGCGTGAACCACTTAAGTTCTTTTTCCTTTAGGAAAATCCAGCAGGTGAGAGACTTAAATGACCCACAAATAACTATGAAAAAATATTTACTCAACTCATAAAGGATTCTTAATCATAAGGAAACACATCATGAAGTATTTTAATTGCAGTTCTCTCTATATTTCACAACCACTTCATTTTTCAATTCAGCTTATTAACAACTTTTCATGAAAACAAGGATAAGTAAATTGATAATCAACTTAGAAAGTATCAAATTTGTTATCATGAAAGTTCCTCAAGCTTGATTTTGTTTCAATTTATAATGTTTATTATTTTCGGGTTTGGTACTCATGTTAAACCCTAAAGGGTTTGGTACTCATGTTAAGCCATAAACAACAAAAATATAATAAGCTCTAAATGTTATATTTAAAGGTTAATGTCTTTACTATAAGGACATAATAGCTGGCTGGCAATTTCAAGTACTTAAGTGTATTATTTAAAGGACCTCCTATTAAAATGTAGGTTTGAATAATTAAATCTTAAATAAGAAGAACACATATTTAAACAAAAATCTACTGACCTTAACTTTATTGCATTCCATTTTACTAGTGAGAGAGAACATTTATTATAATAGCCATTAAGCTATTGTCTTTTTGAACAAGTCCTATTCTCTAGCTAGCTACCCAGAAGAATCCATTAACATCCACTTCTGGTTATATAACAGGCATTATGCCCAGTGCTTAGGAGGCATTATCTCATTTTTTGAAGTACAAAACAAAGTTCATGGATGTCATAAAAATTTTTGATATATAAAAAGAAATGAATAAAGATTGTTGTTCTGATCTCTTCTGCCTTCTTCTCACTGCTGCCCTTCCCTACAGGTTAGCCTAGAGGGACATTAGGAGTTGCATCAATTCACAGATGTGTGGATATGTGTACATAGTATGTGAACACAAACATGTACTATATATATACATATATATGAAACACATGATACTATAAGTGGTCTTACTCCTTTTTAAATTGGATCATCTCTTAGCTTCTACCAACTATATAAATATCATTTATCTTAATAGCCTTCCTGTGTTCTATATTTAGAATATGATATTTAAGTTTCTATATCACTAGGTATTATGTATGTCCAGCTTTCTGCTTCATAAACACCTGTCTGTGTAGATGTTCATGTTGATGATATTGGAAGTACTGGGTAACACTGCATATAAACCATATAGCTCCACTTAGCATTTCTCAGGGAAGGAAATGACATAGTCATGGATGCAGCAGGAGCTGCTAACCTTCCTCTCATCTCTGCGCAGTACTGCTACTTGATAAACACATATCACCCCTGTATACCAGCACATCTCTCTTTGGAGATAAAGGACTGTCCTTCACAACTTTGGTGCCTTCAATGATTTCAGTATCCATGATGAAATTTCAACCTCCAACCCCAAATCTACCCCTAAGCATCAAATTTAGAACCATGCCTGTCTCATTGGCCTAATTTGCAACAGATGTGGATTCATCTTCCAAACTTGCATTTCTCTGTGCAGCTGCCCAGGCTCTCTCCTGGGACATCCCGTCATATCTTCCTTTTCCTGGATTTCCCTTTTCCTAAAAGTGTCTGATAAACATAAAGGTGTTCATAAACATTCTGAAAATGAATCATCAGTGAGCATCATCATTTGATAATTCAGTTACAAAATGGCAACAGGTACAAAATGGCCCATTTGTAATGTTATGATTTGTAGTATAAGAACATATATCCTAGAACTACCTTTGCTAGGAATTAGTATTCAGATTTTGAGACTATTTCTATTGATCTCTGTACAATTGCTTTTCTCTCCTCATCTAGACCATGCTATACACTGAAAACAATCATTAAAGTCATGCAATGGAATGTTAATGTATATACAATCGGCCCTTTGTTAAGCTCTTGATAGACAATTCTTACTAAAGTATTACAACAGTACATTCACTTTAAGGGTAAGTTGTATTTTCTTTATTATAATGGCTCATCGGATACTTAAAATATTTTTTGTTGTACTTTTGGAATGCTTGTGATGAATCATATTCCATTGTGTTTAAATTCCCCACTGTGGATGGCTTCTATTGTATTTGCTTTGTCTGGAATCCATTCTATTTTTGACTTCCCCATTTTAATGATCATCTTAATTACAAATCTGTGCGTATAGGTACTTAACACCCTGCTACTTTTTGAAAACTAGAACATTTTACCAAAACAAAAACAAGATTTAAGAAGTTGCTTGTCTCTCGATCACAGAGTGTTTATAGTTAGAAATGTTCTAGTAATACATGGGAAGTCAGCTACGTGGACTTTGAAATACAAGTGTTCTTTACATTTGAAAAGTACTGAAAACCACATATTTAACAAATTAAAACCTATGAAACCAATGCTAACATCCATCCCCATTCCCCCATCTATGTTTTGCCCTCAGAAACACTTTTCAATCAATATCCTAATACTCTTTCAGGATTCCAAACCTCAGGCAAATATTTAAGTAAAACTTTTAAATATTCCAATGCATTATTTAAAGAGGAACTCATGTTCACTGACACCTGCAGTGATCAAGGCTCTATGCCTTGCACTTGAAATATTTCTTTTAGATAAGAGGAAATACATATTATGGGAGGGAAACTTCAACAAAGTCACAGCCTGTTGGACATACAACTCCGAATCTCTGTCGAGTCATTTTGTTTCTATCCTATCCCAGTAAGTATTTGACACCACAAATCTTTAGCATGTAAGGCTACCATCTCATGACATCTTGTTCTTCACTCCACTGATTGTGTGTACTAGGCCTCTCTCTGTCATGTTCCAAGCTCCCAGAGAGTTGGGATGATTTATTCTTCCATGCTTGGCAAGCGTTGGGTACATCATTCCACCTTTTGTATATGTAGGGCTCTACTGGTACATTGCATGCAGATTAGAACTTAAAAGAGCCTGAAAGAAATTGGTTCAGAATGTGACACTACACAGAAGTGTATTGTGATAGTCCTAAGGTGTCTTACTTTGCAGAAATTGGAGCTACAAGTTGGTTTACATTTACTGAGGTTTCTTTTGTATCAAGAACCAACACACTGAAAACCAACGCATGAAGTGTTTAAGAGGTTCAAGAAACATTTCCTCTACCTAATTATCTTTCCTCATTGTTTATGAGAAGCAAGCTAGGTTTTTCCCCCCTCTACATTTTTTTGTCAGTAATGGGGGGTTGAACTCTGGGCTTGGGCACTGTCCCAGTGCTCTTCAGCTCAAGGTGAGCTGAGCACTCTACTGCTTGAGTCACAGCACCACTTCTGGTTTTCTGGTGGTTAATTAGAAGTAAGAGTCTCACAGACTTTCCTGCCTGGGC
This sequence comes from Dipodomys merriami, assembly GCF_024711535.1. NCBI lineage: Eukaryota > Metazoa > Chordata > Mammalia > Rodentia > Heteromyidae > Dipodomys > Dipodomys merriami. The sequence goes on along the minus strand of NW_027203937.1, from coordinate 8,339,010 downwards.
TGGCTTTGAACCATGATCCTCAGATCTCAGCCTCCTGAGTAGCTAGGATTACAGGCATGAACCACCAACACCTGGATCCCTCTACATTCTTGAATATCTAAATCCAGTTGTTCTTAGTTAGATTTTCTCATTTAAATTTCTTTCAGTGAGATATGATGGGTTATAAAAAGAGAGAACATGCAAGAGTTCAAGGGGTGACATTGATCAAGGAGCACAGTACTTATTACTGACATGCTGAACTGTAACCCCTTAGTACAACTACTTCAGGATAATTTAAAAGTAGGAATAAGAGAAAAGTTCTTAACATGCCACTTACTAACTATACAGCACTGTGAACATTATTAACCTTTCTGGGTACAATTTTCTAATAAGTAAAATGAGAATAATAATTATAATACTTATCTCAAAATATGCCAGAAGATAATCAAGTTCATAGATCTGAAAGATTGCTTTTGGGCAATGATGATTAATTCTTGTTACTTTCAATATGATTCATAAACTATTCTTGTTCATCTCTTGCAAAAGTTGTAAGTATCAAGTAAAATAAATTCAGGTCCATATCTAGAGTCCTTAGGTATAGTTGTTCCCTACCCAGCAGGAATTGATGTCTCTGCTAGGTCCAAGAGAAATGAGTCTCAGAAGGCTAAGGTTTGGGACACTTGATACCTGCTGGGCAAATATTAAGGGGATCCTCGAGTTCCTATAATCCCATACCCTATAATCCTATTATCCTAGCTATTAGGAGGCTGAGATTTGAGGATTGTGGTTCAAAGCCAGCCCTTGGCAGGAAAGTCCTTCAGACCCTTATCTCTGATTAAGCAGAAAACAAAAACAAAATAAAGCAGAAGAGGAGCTATGGATCAAGTGGTAGTGATAGTCATGAGTAAAAATCGCTCAGGGACAGGGCTCAGGCTGAGTTCAAGCCCCAAAGACTGCCATAAAGAGGCGGGGGAGAGAGAGAGAGAGAGAGACAGAGACAGAGACAGAGACAGAGACAGAGACAGAGACAGAGACAGAGAGACAGAGACAGAGACAGAGAGACAGAGACAGAGACAGAGAGACAGAGACAGAGACAGAGACAGAGAGGCAGAGAGAGAGAGAGGGAGAGGGGGAGGGAGAGGGAGAGGGAGAGGGAGAGAAAGAGAGCTTTTCATGAAGCATTGTAGATGTTATTGAGAGGGATGTAAAACAGGCTCTGTTGGAGGCATGGACATCAGCTGGAGGGGTGGGGAGTAAATGGAGAAGGTGAAAAAGGCAGAATATGGTCAGAGTACTTCATATGCATATATGAGAAGAACAATGAAACCTCTCAGAACTGTTTTAAGAAGGGGAAAAGGGAATAAGGGAAAGTGATACAGGATTTGAGGTAGATGGTGTAACTTGTATGTCTGTATGGATAATGTACAAATAATGTATGCTAACTTTAAATAATTAAAAAAGTAGTCATTTTATGCACAGGAACTTGATAAATTATACAAGACTCTACGCATTCCCACACAGTGAGACCAAAGGAGGATACTCTTAGGAGAGGAACACAAAAATGCAATACCTATGTGCCTCTGATCCTATAAAATAATATTTATTGAAATGAACTCTAGGGAATGGAAACAAGAGGTGTTTTTTCTTTATTGCAGTTTTGTTTTCTTTCTTACATTTTTATTGTTATTATAAAGGTGATGTAGAGAGGGGTTACAGTTAGATAAATCAGGTAAAGAATACCTTTTGTTTTAGACAATGTCACCCCTCCCTTCATGCTCTCCCTGTTTGCTTTCTTTTCTTTTTGTCTTATTTGTTGGTTTTTCTGTCTTTGGGAGGGTAAGGGGTGTCACACAGAAATGGAGGGACAAAGGGTGAACAAGTGCAGCAATGGTACTCACTAGATGTTACATTGAAAATGAACTATACAACTTGTGGGTGATGATGAGAGGAAAAAACTGGGAGAGAGTGAGGGAAGGGGTAACATTGTCCAAAAAGAAACGTACTCTACTTGACTTACGTAATTTTGTACATCAACTCTATACTCACAATGCAAAATTAAATAAAAAAGTAGACTCACTTTAAATCATAATCTTTCAAATTAAATACTGAAGTCTGAGGAAGAACAAAACATTATTTCTGGGAGGAAGAAATGCACATCGGGAGCTTAGTGTCATTAAGGGTGACAATAGCACCCTTTTCTTATTAGCTCTTGGTGAACATGGGCACAACTTTAACACCTGGTAAAATGTCTGGGCTGTGTGCAGGGCTCCACACATCCAAGTGACAGAAGTGTCTTTCCTGCTAAGTTATCTGATTGAGCACGACAGGGGATCCAGCCTGAAGAGACCACCTGCTGTCCACTCTATGTGCTTTAAGCAGACAGATCTCAACTATACATTCTTGATGTGTATAGTTGATAAGATGAGGAAGTTTAAGCTCTGAGACACCCTTAAGTGGGGCTGGGATAATTGTTAGTGGTGTGTTCTATTTGAAGATCACACTATTTACTTGGATATGGCTGCAGGACCAGGGAAGATATAGCGGGGAGGCAGGAGTAGGATGAGGCAGGAAGTATCTCCATCCCTGCTCCACAGATATGGTATTGTGAGCAACTGTAAATGCATCTATATCTTCTGGGAAAGCAACCTTTCATTTATGTAGCAACATTTCTTCAAGGTTTATTATGTCAGATATATTACTAATGGTTAGGGATTCCAAACCCACTGGCCAGGACTTTACTCCAAGGCTAGACATAGCTGCCTTATTTTTTGCTTTCTTGTTGCAGGTATTTGTATATACCTAGGATAGTGTCCTAGCAGAGGATCACAATAGCCCAATAGCTATGTATATATGTATACGACCACATAAAATGATGCTAATCAAAATGATCTCCACGATATGGTGTTTTTTTGTGTTTGTTTTTCTTTTCTTTTCTTGTTATAGTATACTGTTTGCAGTCATTTCTTTTGTCTTTCATTTTTTTTCTCCTCTAGTTTATTCCCTGTGGTCACTATTTCTGATTTTGGTACCCTTTGTCTTGTATATAAGTTTGGAGAAAGGAAGGGAAGTCCCAGAAATGGTGGGAAAAAGGGTGAATCAATGTAACAGCAAAACTCACTAGACACTATGTTGGAAATAAACTTCACAACTTGGGGGGAGGGGAGGGGGGAAGGGAAAGCGGGAGAAAACAAGGGAGGGGTAACACTGCTTGAAAAGAAATGTACTCATTACTTTACTTATGTAACTGTAACCCCTCTGTACATCACCTTTACAATAAAACAAAATGTTAAAAAAAAAAAAGATTGTGTGCTATTTAAATACCTACTCTCTGTGAGGTATACCAAGTGTTTTCTGATAGTAACAGGTTATTAATAAGCTTGCCTTTGGTGGGGAAGAAGTCAATGCAGTTAGGCCCAGGTTTCAATGACAGATTGGGGCAGGTTAATTCTCTGCAGACAAGCAAACAACAAGAACAACAACCATACCTACTAGGTTACTTACAGAATAAGAGCAACAAGGGTTACATAGTAGTGCCCTGGAAATAGAACTTCTGGCTTTCAGCCCTGCATCTCAGAGACACTGGAAAAATACTTTGTCTTCTCAAGAGCACGGTTTCTTCATTTTTAAAATAAGGAAATCATGGCTGCCCCTATATAATGTTATTCTGAATATTGACTATACTATAGTCTCATTCTAAGCAATATTTTTTAAATACTATCAGTTAATAAAATTTAAAGAGCATTTCTTTTTGAGTAACTGGACACAAAAATCATGTTGATTTCATAAGCAGAACTGTATTTTGTATACAGGAAGTTGAAAATCATATAACCAACATCATATGACAAAGAATACTTCAACGTAGAAAATCACAAATTCCTTCTCTCTCTCTCTCTGCCTCTCTGCCCCCTCTGTCTTTCTCTCTGTCTCTGTCTATCTCCCCCTCTCTTACTCTGTCTCTCTCTCTCTCCCCCCCCCCCATACCCTTAACCAAATAGTTGCACCTATGAGCATCAGCCAATGGTCACTGGTTTCACCTCAAACATAAGAATCAAGAGTTGGCCAAATTCTTCCATAAGCTGACTCAAAAGTCATTTTATTTACTTGGAGCACAGAAAATACTTAGTGTTCTTCCATTTTACCATCTCTCTCTCTTTTTTTTAGTTTTCCTGAGACTTCAGAGCCAGACAGAATAGAAAGGGGCAGTCTGTATCACGTGAAACTTCGAGCCCTTCTCAACAATGAGAAGTATAAAATGTCATGTCAAAACCAGCTTTACAATGTCGGTGTGTGTGTGGGGGGTATGATTGGGTGTGGGGAGGGGGGAGGCTGGGAAGGGATGTGAAGGGTAAACAAAGGAGGAGGCTGCAATGCTTGGTAAGAAATGTATGCATTATCCTGCCCATGTAATTGTAACCCCTCTGTACAGTATGTTCTCAAATAAAATAAAATAAAATATTAAAAAAAAAGTATGCAAAACCCCGGGGGCGGGGGCGGGGGCGCGCCGCGCGAGGGGAACTGTGTTTAAGGCCTCCCTTAGAAGTTGGTTTCCTTTTTCAGATATGCATTGGAATGCTCATCTGCTGCCAAGGACTTAGACCTCTAGCCACTGGGACAATTTTTAAGAACATCTCAGCCTGGTTATTCTTGCCTAAGGATTTTTACTAGCCTTTTACTTTTACTGCCAACTTAGCCACCTTTCTGTATTAAAGAGGAGACATGGAATTTTCCACTACTAAAGATTTACAGATGTTGCCTGGCTTACTTCAGATTCGTGTGCGTGTGTGTGTGTGTGTGCGCGCGCACACGCGTGCACGTGCAAGAAGGTTTGGGCATTAAAGAATCAGAAACAGAGGAAGAAAAAATTAGGAGTCAGAGAGATACAAACATAGTATAAACTGAAGTCACCAGAATCCAATTTTAACCAGAAATTCCAGATAACTGTACAAGTCTTTCTGGACAAAAGAAGATGCATACATTTTTTGTACATTTCTGATGCAGAGCATTATGAACTCTGTTAGAGACACCAGGAAGTCAAGGACAATGCCATTTTTTCCCCTCTATTCCAAGCACTTGGCACAGTTTGTCTCATAGTAATGAGTTAGTAAATGCTAAACAAATGTTTTTTTTGTTGTTGGTTTTTTTTTTTTTTTTTGGTCCAGTCGTGGGGCCTGAACTCTGGGCCTGGGCGCTGTCCCTCAGCTCTTCAGCTCAAGGCTAGCACTCTACCACTTGAGCCAGAGCGCCACTTCCGGCTTTTTTCTTTTTTTGCTTATGTGGTGCTGAGGAATCGAACCCAGGGCCTTGAGCATGCAAGGCAAGCGCTCTACCACTGAGCCACCTTCCCAGCCCCTAAACAAATGTTTATTGCATTAAGTAATCTAAATGAAGACTTTCAGGGAAAGAAAATTGATCTATACTTTTCCAGGCATTACTAAATAGAACAACCTTTTGGAATAAATTTTAATCACACACTGAATAAAGGTGTCATCTTCCTTTATTATCATGACCATCACCACTGCCACTATTTGTACATGGAATTGAGGTCATTTATTTTGACTGGAATAATTTTCTTAGGTTGGCTGGAGAAGTGTTAGAGAGATTTCAGCCGAACACTCAGGAATTCTTTAATGTGTGAAGTGAAGTAAGTTTTATAGTCTTGTAACAGTCCAAATCCCCAATCAGTTATTTCACACAATGTGTATTAACACTGAAAATTTGATATATCACATTCAATTTGGCTAAATGCAAGCTTTCTTTTATAGAGCCACAAAGGCAGATTTTCTTGTAGCGCTGGGATTAAATGCAGGGCTTTGATAAATGCAGGACTACATAGTTTCTAGATCCCTGAGCTGGATATATATCTTTAGCAATATGGCAGATTTTTTTTTACTGATTACCAGAGTTATTATAAAATAAAGAAAGTTTCATTGTTTGGCAAAATATGTTTCTTTGGGCAACTGGGAGTAGTTTGTTGTAATAAGTTGTTTTCTTTTTTTTTTTTTACAGGCTCTCAGATCAATGTAAGTTTACTCGATTTGCAATGTCCATTTTACACAGGCTAGATATAGACAAGGCTTAACCTAAATAAAACTTTCGTTTTGGACCAGTACCAGGGTTTGAATTCAAAACCCTGCGGGGCTCTTATTTTATTTGATTGCTTGGCCTGGTGTTCTACCATTTGAGCTACACCTCTAACTGCAATTATACTGGTTATTTTCAAGATGGGGTCTCATACTTTTCTGCCCAAGCTGGCTTTGAACTGTGATTTTCTAATCTTAGGCTTCTAAGTAGCTAGGTTTACAGATGTAAACCACCAGAGCCTGGCTAAGTTGTGATTTTCTTCTCTGTATAATAGAAAAACCCGATCTGATTCCTTGAGAAGTTGTAATATACATGGCATAGTATAGTACCACGAATACACTGGGCATTCAATAAGTAGAAAGAAAAAAGTATGATCTTTTAATGCTTATATTCCTTCTCTACCAGATGGAGATACTACTAATAATCCTCTACTTATATCATTAGGATGTTGTGAGGACCAAATGAAGAAACAGATATCAAAATGTTTGATAAGCTGAATGGTACAGTTTATCAAATAATAAAAAATTAACATTCTAGTCGAGTCAGATTTTTTTTAAGTTCCAACCTGTTCAGAAGAATACTTCTTCAGTATCTGAAATTATCTCAAAATCAATAGAATTCATCTGTGTCTTAACTATAGAAATAAACCTACATAGGAAACAATATATGTAAATGTAATGTATGTAATGTATGTAATGTAAAACTCTTTAGGGGATGGTTGAACCTAGATATTCATAGGGCCTTGCTGCCAGTGACAATTTCTCTAAAGATTTTGCTGGCAGGTTTAGTCAAAGGCTGAGAGATGGGCAGCACAGGCTTGAGTTGTAATTCATAGCTCTTGGTGATGTACCAGAAGACCTCTACCTTCTAATATAATGCATGGTTCTTAGCATTCAGCCAGATAAGAAAACTCTCCTTGGCAAATACAAACATTAAATCTTTGCTAGATTTGTCCTGCCCTTTTGTATAAAAATCATGGAGCTAGGAGCTAAAATAATAATGTTCAAGCTTCTTGCATTCTGCAATAATAATCAGTTCAATCGTGCCCAATGAAAAGGGTAATCATTTTTGCTAATTATAGATCAGAGTAGAGAAAGAAGATAAAGCAGTTCTGGCTTTAGAAATAGGCAGAAATACAAAATAGAAATACAAGTCCCTTTGAGTGTGATTTGAAGGGCAATAATGTTTTGCTTCTGTGATATTCCTATTGGATCTATCCCTGTATGGCTTCATGGCTTATATTACCTGGGAGGGTGGACTACACTATAGACAAAGAGAAACACAATGGGGAAAACACTGAGGAAACAGAGTTTCAGAGAAGCTGGCCAATGTATCTGAGGTTACACAGGAGACTGGGGCTTGAACTGGAATCTTGTCCCAGCCACATCCAGAACCTTTCTTTTGAATAAAATTGATTATTCCCTTCTGCTCTACAAATGACTGACTGCTCTTGCATTTCTCATGGCCATGTCAGGCTGGCTTGCTCACCCTAAGTAAACATTTAGCTTACTTATAAGTGATTGATAGAATCAAAATGAAAACCTTGTTTGGTTTCTCTGATACATTCCGTAAAATGAAAACGTCTACAAATGTCATGAGAATGATTCTGTGCTGAAGACTTGAACCTCTCAGGGAGGTTTCCATGGCTGTGGAAGTGCATCTTTGGGGCTGACTGAAAGACTCGTATTGCAATATTTGGTTCAACTAGCATGAATGAAAACTTTCCAGAGTTGAGGGCAGGAGCTCAGGAGAGAGTATATCCAACCTCTAACAACCCTGAACTCCTGAGACTAGTGAATGTCAGGAATCTCAACAGTGGTTACACAGAGTCAAAAAGACCAAGAATGAGAACTGACCAAAAATCTCAATGTAACGATGGTCATAGACTGTACCTTACTTTCTTCCTTGAATTGTGCCTTGATGACCTTTTTTTTCTGTTGTTAAGATGTCCTTTTTTATGTTGGTCTTGGGCTTGAACTCAAATTTTAACTTTAAAAACTGACCACACTGTCAAATTTGATTTAGTACGGCAGCCTGGAAGTGACAGAATCCAACTCCTCCTGGCTCTTACTCCTGGGGACCCTCATCCATGTCAAACCAAGTCCTGACTTTCACAGAGTAAAGTAGGCACAGCAAAAATAGACAAATTCATGTACTACAGACAAGTGCTATGATGTTTAAAATAAGGTCCCCTGCACTAAAGAACTTCCCTATTGCTATCTAATGTAGTAGCAATGCATAGATTAATTCTAGAACTGACTCTAGAGCCTAATTTGCATACTGTCTACAATTCTTAACAGGACATAACCAAAGACCCCTGCTTACCTCCCCAAACTCAGGTTTTTCTTAGTCATCCTCCTTTGTGCTTCACTGAGATGCTAGGATTGACAATTTTCTTAGATCACCTGTTACCTGACTCCAACTCACTATGCATGTTCTTACCTGTGCCTAGAATACCTTTTCTACTAGTTTTCATTCTATCAACTTGGTTACATCAACACATCTTCACAAACTGCATCAAAGTTATAGTGAGTCCTTTCTTTAAGTGCAACTACACTTTGCAGCACTCAGCAGACATACAAGTAATTGTCAGCATTTGCTTGAGTTGTGTGAGGAATGTAGTAGGTGACTGATGGAATAAGAAGCTATTTACAGGACCATCCCTCACTGATCCTGATGGAGAAGTGAGCAATCCACCTTGCATTTGCTAAGAAGTTGAAAAATATGTTCCATTCTTCCATAGTTCTGCCATAAAAATACTTAATTTTTAGTTGAGGCGAAGGAAAGAACCACCAGAGATATGGACTGAATGATTAATTTCCTTCTCAACCCTAAAATCACCTAGACAGGCTTTATTTCAAGACTAAGATTACTTTTTATTCTCAAGAGTAAAAAGTATTCCTATTTATTACTTTAATATTGCAAGCTTACATTTTACAGTTTACAACTAGAAAAATCTTATAATGGAAGTTTACCCACAGCTACAACAGAATCAGAAGAAAACTACTTCAGTAAAGTTTGTTAACCATTTCATACTCAGTTTATCTATTTCCATAGCTCAGTAAAAGATATTATGTAAATTTTAGTATTTTTTCTATAATATAGTTCCAATATTTTTTGCAAAAGATGAGAAAGAACTTCCTTAGATGTACACTTACTTGGAATAATTATTCAAGTAAAGACAAACTATAATACTACAGTATGCGCTGGGAAGGTGGCTCAGTGGTAAAGCGCTTGCCTTGCATGCATGAGGTCCTGGGTTCGATTCCTCAGCACCACACAAGCAAAAAGAAAAAAGCTGGAAGTGGCGCTGTGGCTCAAGTGGTAGAGCACTAGCCTTGAGCTGAAGAGCTGAGGGACAGCGCCCAGGCCCAGAGTTCAGGCCCCATGACCGGACCCCACCCCCCCAAAAAATCCTACAGTGTCCCCTGTACAGATTTGCTAAAAAAATGTATACTCTAATCAAAGATCATTTAGATCTTTTAATGGTATTTATCATTTAGCCACTAGAGTTGTTATGGAAAGAATGAACAATAAATGAAATATGGAGGACATTTAGAAATGTCTTTGCAAGGGTTCAGGTGAGAAATGAAGATGGAGAAGAGGAAATAATTCAATGTAACCTATGGGAATCAATATGGTTTTATTAGTTTTGGGTGCGTGCAATTGAGAACAGAAAGGAGCTAAATTAAATATGACACAGCCTCAAGATAAGTATTCAAATGTTTTTTGCATTTTTTTCTTTTCATGCAATTGTTTCTAACATATTTATAAGATTATTTCTTTGTTGCTTTGTATGTCCCTCCCCCACAGTATAACCCATGCTTTCACTGTATTTGATGTTGGTATAATTTGTGGAGGGGAAGGGGAAAAACAAATCATTTAAATAGGGATACAGGTGGACCTATTGCAACAATGAGATGTACAAGTCATTATGTCGAAAAACGAACTTTACAACTTTGGTTGGTGGGGAGGCCCGCTGGGGGGAGGAAGGGAGTATGGGAAGGGATGGGAAGGGGAAACAAAGAGGAGGCAACAATGCTTGATAAGAAATGTACTCGTTATCTTGCCCATGTAATTGTAACTCCTCTGTATGGTATTCTCACAATAAAAAATAATTAAAAATAAATAAATAAATATGACACAGCCTCCATGTTGCAACAAATCAAGATAAAGGTGACATTCTGACCCAGGGGTATTGTTCCAGGCTTAATTCCAGGGGTGGGTATACGAGGGAATATATAACAACTGAAAGTATTTATTTATTTTTGTGCAACTATTGGAGCTTGAAGTCAGGACCTCAAGCTCTTGCTCAGCTTTTTCACTATAGGTTAATCCTCTTACTGCATGAGCCACAGCTCCATTTTGGGCTCCTTGCTAGTTAACTGGATATAAGAGTCTCACAGACTTTGCTGCCCAGACTGGCTTCGAAACTTGAACCTCAGATCTCAGCCTCCTGAGCAGTTAAAATTACAGGTGAGCCACCAGCAATCCACCTAACTGAAGCCATTTGTAAATTCCTTAGGCTCCTGGGCCTACGGAACAGCAAGAGAGACAGGCTGGCCTGTAACTACAGCTCAACAGGGCTGCACGACACACATACTAACTAATCATTCCATCCTCCAGACCCATGGAAAAATGAGCTGAGTAATCATTAAAATTTTCTTTTATGTAAAAAAAAATTATGCTAGGGAAAATTGATTCCTCTAGAGCTGAACCAAGTAAATTTACCTTCTCTCTTGATTAATAATTTAAAGAGAAATTCCATGCAGCTTCCTTGGTGACTTAGGAGTGGCTGTACAATTGGATCCAATCTCGACAGTGAGGATGAGGATCAGAAAGTTAACACAGAGCCTTGAGTCAATGATCTGTGGTGTGTACAGTGAAAGGCTAAAATTCTGGAAGACATAGGATGACTGAAGCCCAGTTCTGGGGCTATTTTAGCACAGTCTTTTAATTGATCCATGATGGGAATTTATCTCCCCCCACCCACCCCCAGATACTGAGACTTGAACTCAGGGCCTGCCCACTGTCCCTTGCTTTTTCACGCAAGGCTGGTGCTCTACCATGTGAACCACACTTTCACTTATAGCTCTTTGCTATTTAAGTGGAGATAAGAGTCTCAAAAATTTATCTGCTCTTTGAACTGCCCCGACTTTGAGCCCAAATCCTCAGATCTCAGCCTCCTGAGTAGCAAGGAGCCCTGGAAGTGTTATGTTCCTAGGCACAGATCACTGATTAGTGAATGTCCGTAACTAGTGACAGGCTGGAGACAGTTCTTTTTGGAAATACCCAAATATCAAGATTTCTCTGTCTCTGCTTAATGTAGGTCTGTTTGCTTGGATGTTCTTAGCATTTTTTCTTTCAAGTTCAAAGCCAACTTTAGGGGTTCTGGGAATAAAGGAAGGGAAAGAATGAGGCATAGGAGGTAGGAGAAAGGGCTTTGTTACAGTTCTCCACATATTTTCTCTAACATCTCTGTACTCTGTGCATTGTTTTACCTCTTCTAGGGTCCATCTATGATGCTACACATTTACATAGGTCAATCTTATTGAAGAGGAAGCACACATTTGCTGGAGTGGGAATGGTTATCTAGATCAAGAAGGAATATGGGGGTCCTGTTATTTCATTCCTCTTCCTAAGTCATTCCAGAATTTTGTAGGTCTCATTAGTCTCATATCTCTATGGGCTCTGAATCTCTGTTTTCCTAGCTTTGTTATATCATTTCCAATCACCCCTCTGCTTTCTAGCAGCCCAAACATCTCAAGCTTTGTTCATACTGCTTATATGAGTTGTGTTGATCCCCTTGTATTTTTCTACTTTAAATACCTTGTTACATTGGTGGAGGTTTGAAAGGGAATGAAAATTTATGTAGGTATTAAACTGGCACATTTAACAAGAAACTCAGATTTTATATTTAACTCTATTAACTTTAATCTCAGTGCTTCCTTGCCATTAGTCTTTCTTGTCAAGGTCATTCAAACATCAGCTCTGTCATCAGAACAAGTTCTACATCTTCAAACTGTGGGATATCTGCAGAAAACACACATCACTTCCAAAGGAGCTAACATTCATTTACTTTCATAACTTACATTCAATTTTGTTTGACTTAAGCCTTCCCAGGTTGTTATAGAATAATTCCATGAATCCACGTATTCACCTACTTTAAAAGTTGGCTGGGAATAGAAATAATGGCTTTAAAAATGTAAGTCCTATCTTCAAAAAATTCACTGTTTATGAGAGAAAAGAGACCAGTAAACAGCCAATAGTGTTTGTTATATTCATGAATAGGGAGTTGGGTTGTGGCAATACACATGACCCAGCCCAGTCTGAAAAGTACAAAGAAGTTGTACTCAAGAGGAACACCTAGACTTCATCTTAAAGGAAGGGCAAGAATTGGGTGCAAAGACAACTAGTACATGGGTAATGAAAAGCACATTAAAGCAAAGGGGGCAGCTGTGTGGGGGCAAAGGTTCATGTCTCTTCTGTCACTGAAGAGGAGAATTTTCTCTCAGCCCATGGGAAGTGCAGGACAAAGTGGACTGAGTCATTTTTTTGGGGGGGGATCCGGTCATGGGGCCTGAACTCCGGCCCTGGGCGCTGTCCCTCAGCAATTCAGCTCAAGGCTAGCACTCTACCACTTGAGCCACAGCGCCACTTCCAGCTTGTTTCTTTTTGCTTATGTGGTGCTGAGGAATTGAACCCAGGGCCACATGCATGCAAGGCAAGTGCTCTACCACTGAGCCACCTTCCCAGCCCCACTGAGTCATCTTTTGATGGGTCACTTGATGTCAGTGTCCTTCCATGAGAAAACAGAAGGTAGAGCCTGTAATAAGGGCTTTCGCTTTTGAATCACCAAATAGAAATGAGGTGTTAGTAACCTTTGACTGAATGAGAAATATGCTAATAGAACTCCTGCTATGGAAGAAAAGGATGAAAGTATACAAGCACTGTGTAAATACATAGATATTATTATTAGCTGGAAAAGAATGGAAGAGGAAGACTGCAGGGGAGGTGGGGGGGGGGAGGGAGAAGGATGAGGCTTCTCAGAGGCAAAGATGGGAAAGTTCCCTTTGCATCTCCATTGAGGGCCATAATGAATGGAACTCACTGGAGTGCTGAAGATTACTGTGAAATTCAAATCCTATTAGGATGGTGTCATGGGTCTGGTAATCAGTTGGATTAGAGGGCAGGCACAATACTGACTCCATAGAAATAGGGCCAAGTTGGGTATTTAAAGCATCAGCGTATAAGCACAGGAACCATAGTGACTTTAAAAATATATTTGGGATATTTAGCATTTCATCAAAATCTACTGTGAAGCCAAGGAATGTTTTTTCTCCTGTCAGACCTTCCATTTGCTTGTTTTGCTCTCTGACCCAGATCTCTTGAAAATACTTGCCAATATTTGCCAATACCTCCCAGCTTTTTCTAGATCCTATTTGCTCCCAATGCTATGAACTTCCAAGGCATGCTTAGGAAAGCAATCTTGAAATTATATATAATAGATAATGCCAACATTGATGACTCAGGGTAAAAGGAGCCTTTGGAGTGAGGAAATTGTTTTTAGTCCAGGGAATAGCTATATACTTAGGCAAATTTAAAGGGATAAAGCAAGGGTAACTAATTACTGCTTAGCAAGAACTCTGACACAGCTTGTTTTAAGATTTAGTTTGCATGCATTTTCTCTCCAATTCCCTCACTTTCCCACTTATCACAAGGTTCACTCCATGCCAATCACATTTACTAGACTCCTGGGAACACTGGCTTCTGGGAAACCAGCTTCTGGTCAGGTCCAGCCATTGTAAGTTAGCTCCAATAGCTAGCAAGTTCAGGAAGAAGGGAGGAACGAGGATTTCTTCCCCTACTCTGTTTCAGGTAGCATTTCAAGAATGTCTCTTGAATGCCACTTGAGCCACAGCACCACTTCCAGCTTTTTCTGCTTATGTGGTGCTGAGGAATCGAACCCAGGGCTTCATGCATGCAAGGCAAGCACTCTACCACTGAGCCACCTTCCCAGACCCAATCATTCCCTTCTTTATCCTACTTTCAACCTCACACTATTCATGATCACATTTAGCACATATTTTGTATACTTATTTTACCATTTCCTATGTTAGTCTAAAAATCCATGGAAGAAAGCATCATGTCTTATTTAACAACTTAGTATATTTAGCATTTAGCACAAGTCCCTACTACATAAAATATGTTCAAAAAATAGCAACTGAATTGAATGAGACCATTAAAATTGAGGCCAAAATGAATCCCAGTAAGACATCAGCAATACCGCTGGGGTAACCAAATGTGGATTTCTTAACCCTTTAAGCAATTATTTATTATTTTTATTATTATTCTTAAGTAGTTGTACATAAGTGTTTCTATTCCATAAGTCAGGCTATGGGTTGTAATGGTTTTGAGTTGGAAATAATGCCAACTACAGCTACAAGACAACAGTGAGTGGCAACTACCTGCACAATGCCTGCCTTCCTCATATTCATGCCTACTTAGCTGTTGACTACATTGTTCATGCCTTGTCATTTTTAAATCTGGGTTTGGGAGGGCCTTCAAAGATAGTTTAAGACAACTTTATATTTTCTACATAATCCTTTCATAGAGTCATTCTGTTATTAGTGATAATTATGATGATGACAATAGAGAAAGAGGAATTGGAGGAAGGGAAGAGAATGGAGAAGAAAATATTTACTGTATTCTTGTTATTGTAATTAATTTATTGACCAAAGAGAATATCCCAGGAAGCTGAATGTATAATGCTGTTTGGTCCTAAGTAAAGGATATCTAGTAGGGATATGGAGAGATACTGTTTCCAGACACAAAGGATTTGATCAGGAATTTAAAGTCACATTGGATACTTGAGGTCCTTCTTTGTGGCTGAAGGAAGCCCTGATGACCTATGGTAGGGTGTGAGCACTATTGCAGACAACTAAAAACAAGCCACTTCAGATTCACACATATTAGCAAACTCAGCCTGTGCTGGCCCAATCACCTGTGGTCCTGATAAAGTATTGAGTTCACTGCAGAGAAGAACAAAATTTAGCCTGAAGTAAAAATGAAGACTCATCCCTGCTTATTCTTCAATGATAAAAGGATGTAAGACTCTTATTGCCAACTAACTATCAAAAAGCCAGAAGTAGAGCTGTTGATTAAGTAATAGAGCACTAGCCTTGAGCAAAAAACTCAAGAGACAGTGCCCAGGCCCCATGTTCAGGTCCCAGGACTGGTGTGATATATATAAAATAGATAGAGTTCATTTGTAAATTTAGAATGTAGCTGTGTGCTAAGTATTGTTTTAATGTAGCTATATAGGAATAATGGTTAATTCCACCTGGGGGCAAACTCTCTGTGTGCACTGTTTGTCACCTCTTCCAAGGCTGATCTTCCTTTAGGAAGATCTAATAAAGTTCTCCTTGGCACAGGCCAAAATTTTCTTAATAGAGACCCAAAAAGACAACAAATCAAAGAAAGGTTGGACAAATCAGATTACATGAAGCTGCAGAGCTGCACGGCAAAGGACATAGCTAGCAAGATCAATAGAAAACCCATGGATTGGGAGAAGATTTTCACTAGCCATACAACAAACAAGGGTCTCATAATTAAAATATACTTAGAACTCAAAAAATTAGATCCCCAAAGAAACAACGACCCGATAAATAAATGGGCTAAAGACTTAAAGAGAGCCGGGCGCTGGTGGCTCACGCTTGTAATCCTAGCTACTCAGGAGGCTGAGATCTGAGGATAGCGGTTCAAAGCCAGCCTGGGCAGGAAAGACTGTGAGACTCCTATATCCAATAAACCACCAGAAAACCGGAAGTGGCGCTGTAGCTCAAGTGGTAGAGCGCTCGCCTTGAGCTGAAGAGCTGAGGGACAGCGCCCAGGCCCAGAGTTCAAGCCCCACGACCGACAAAAAAAAAAAAAAAAGACTTAAAGAGAAACTTCTCTGAAGAGGAAATAAGAATAGCCAATAGGCACATGAAGAAATGCTCAACCTCTCTAGCCATAAAAGAAATGCAAATCAAAACAACATTGAGATACCACCTCACCCCAGTTAAAATGCCTATAATCAACAGATGCTGGAGGTGGCTAGAAGGGAACCCTACTGCATTGTTGGTGGAAGTATAAAGTTGTTCAACCACTTTGGAAAGCAGTATGACCTAGCAATCCTATTTTTGGGCATTTACCCAAATGATCACAAACAAGACCATACTAAAGCTACCAGCACAACTATGTTTATTGCAGCATTATTTACCTAGCTAAGATATGGAACCAACCCAGATGCCCCTCAGTAGATGAACTGATGAAGAAAATTCCATTCTGTGTACACACACACACACACACACACACACACACACACACACAATGGAATTCTATGCCTCCATCAGAAAGAATGACATCGCCCCATTTGTTAGGACATGGAAAGACTTGGAAAAATTATATTAAGTGAAATAAGCAGGCCCAAAGAAACATAGGTCTTATGGTTTCCCTTATTTGCAACAACTAGTATATGTCTGGGACAAGCAGAAAAGTTCAAAAGCTATGTACACATGACCAGATAAGATGATGTTAAGTGAAATGAACCCCAAGATAGAGACACAAGTGTTTTTTTTTCTTTCTTGGTATTGTTTCTAACATTTATAAGGTACCATGTTATTTTTTTGTTGCTTTGTATGTCCCTCCCCCACAGTATAAGCCCTGTTTTCACTGTATTTGATGTCAGTATAATTTGGGGAGAGGAAGGGAAAAAACAAAATGTTTAAATAAGGATACAGGTTGACCCATTGTAACAATGAGAGGTACAAGACACTATTGAACAATGAACTTTACAATTTAGGAGGGGGTTGGGGGGGAGTATAGTTGTGGAAGTGGGAGGGAAGGGATGGTAGGGGAAAAACAAAGGAGGAGACATCAATGCTTGATAAAAATGTACTCATTACTTTGCTCATGTAACTGTAACCCCTCTGTACACAATAAAAAACTTATTAAAAAAAAGAAAGACCTAGTAAGTTGCATTTCAGTAAGTTGCATTTCATTCTTTTTTTTTTTTTTTTAGGTTGGTCATGGGGCTTGAACACTGGGCCTGGGTGTTGTCCCTCAGCTCTTCAACTCAAGGCTAGGTCTCTACCACTTGAGCCACAGTACCACTTCTGGTTTTCTGGTGGTTTACTGGAGGTAAGAATCTCAAGGACTTTCCTGCCCAGGCTGGCTTTGAACTGTGATCCTCAGATCTCAGCCTCTTGAGTAGCTAGGATTACAGGCGTGAGCCACCAGTGTGAGACTGCATTTCATTCTTATTCAGACCTTTCTTTGTGAGTTAAATATACACTAAGTTTGGGAGTAAATATCTTATATTTTATATGTGCTCTCATCTTTCCAAAGCTCTGTGTGAAAGACAGCCTTAACTTAGTACCTATGTGACTACTGAGGCTCAGATTAGTCAATGGAATATGACCATCACTTAGCTAGGAATTGATTGTGGCAGAGGTAGAACCTGATCAATGCATTGGTGTACACAAGTTCAGTCATGTGCACAAAACAATTGCAAATTCAAGAAATCACCTAACCAACAAAGGAAAGGCAATGGTGTTTCTATCCAAAGCCTCATTTTTTTGTTGTTGTTGTTGGTCATGGGGCCTGAACTGGGCTTGGTCACTGTCACTCAGCTAGAGCTCTACCATTTGAACCACAGCACCACTTCCAGCTTTTTCTGCTTATGTGGTACTGAAGAATTGAACCCAGGGCCTCATGCATGCAAGGCAAGCACTCTGCCACTGAGCCACCTTCTCAGCTTCCCAAAGTCTCATTTTTTAAAAGTAATTCCCTAATATTCACCGTGGCCTATATCATCTCTAAATATATACACTATTCAATTATAACTATTCAGGTTTATAGTAAAGTCATCCTTTCTTGTGTTTTCCAGAGGTAAAATATGTAATTCAAAATGGCCAGCAACAAATCTTCCTCTTTGTTTCCCTGACTCCATACCTCTGCTAATCAGCATGAATCTTTTTTAATAAATCCCCTCTGTATGATATTTTCACAATAAAATATAAAAATTATTTGTTTTTTATTGTCAAGGTGAAGTACAGAGAGGTTTCAGTTAAAGTAAGGTAATGAGTACTTTTTTGTCATGCATCTTTTTTAGTACTAAATTAAATGTATCTGTACATCATTCCAACCTGACCATGTTGTTGGACACATAAGAATTCCTAAATTTATGAATAATATTATATATGCTGGATCTACCCATAAAATCCACTAGAAGATAATCATTTCTATCACAGGGAGAGTTTCTTTAGAGCTCTGTTTTTGCAAAGAAATAAGTGTCTTGTATCTGTTGGTGAAGTAGTCCTGAAATAAGCTACTCCTATAGTAGGAAAATGAGCTACATGGAGAGATAGAGGTTAAGAAATGTTTGAAACTGATGAATGTTAAAACCAGAACAGCAGATGTATAAAATTCTACAGATAAAACAGGATGCCCACCACAATGGGATTCCAAAAGCGGGAACCATGGACCATGGGTTTTTTTTTTTGTTTGTTTGTTTTTTGTTTTTTGTTTTTGGGTCCGGTTGTGGGCCTGAACTCTGGGCTTGAATGCTGTCCCTCAGCTCTTCAGCTCAAGGCTAGCCCCTCTACCATTGAGCCACAGCGCCACTTCCGGCTTCTTGTTTGCTTATGTGGTGCTGAGGAATCAAACCCAGGGCCTCATGCATGCCAGGCAAGCGCTCTACCACTGAGCCACCTTCCCAGCCCTGGACCATGGTTTTTATATCCTTTAGGCCCTTCTCACCCAACATGGGTTTTTTTGTTTTTGTTTATTTGGTTGGTTGGGGGATTTTTTTCCCTCATATGTGCCAAAAATTGTTATCATCTGAATAAAGAGACCTTTTTGGACTCACAGAGATAGATTAGAGCTTTAATAACAGAATGTGCTCCAAATCAACCTGGCATGGAAGTGATCTGCCCTCCACCTTTTTATCCTACCAGGGCACAAGGCTGTTCATTGGGATAGATTAATGGAGGTCATTCAGACAGAGAATGAAAATCCTAACTTGTTTCTGGGCCAGTTAACAGAGACTCTGAGAAAATACATTAGCCCAGATTCAACAAACATATTGAGTGATATCTTTTGTTAGTCATTCAGTACCAGATGCCTGTCATAAGCTACAGAAACAGAAGACAAGTTCATTAGACCTCAGTAAAAGAACTAGTAAATTTGGACTTTGAGGTTTTCAACAAATGGAATTTAATGAAAAAACAAAACATTAAAGAGAAGTCAGTTATAGGAGCCCAGCTAGTTAGCCCAATTATTTGATAAAGCAAAGTCAAATATTGGCTATAGATGGGAAGATACCTGGATTACTCCAGTAACCTGGGAAAATTCAGTAGGTTGACTCCGGCAGCCCAAAGGGGAAATGTTCCAAATGTGGAAAACCAGGGTGCTGGGAAGGCCAAATACCCTAAGAAGGGGCCATGTCATCTCTTCCATGGGAAGACACACTGAAGAACTACCCTTCTCTCTAGACAGTTTTTTAAAAATTTTTTTGGAGGGGGAAGGAGGGGAAGGAATCTTCTCCAAACTGGCAATCCCTAAAAATTTCCAAGAATTGTATTCGAGCCACAGTTGGTCAACTCCCAATGTCCTATGTGAAACCTAGGGTTTCTCAATGTGGCTAAAAGATTTTAATAGATAATAGTGTCCAATTTTTTTAATCTATCCATTTTTTTCTTAACTGATTTCCCCGCACCTCTTTCTAAATGGAGTTACATGATAATTGGTGTTAATGGGATCTACAAAGATCAAAAGATTTACTGCTCTCCTAAGTTTAAAGTCTACAGGACATTAGAGCTTTCCACAAAATCCTAACCAAAGTTAAAAGAATAACCTTGTGTTTTATTCATAATCATCTTCTGGTCTTGATTATGACAGCTTATCTACTAAATTTCCTGCCAGCTGAATTGACTGTATTGCCTTTGTTTTCCTTTTTCCAGTCAGGAACAACAGCTCACTCTCATTAGAAGCAGTTATAGAAGATGACTCTCTGCCCTTCAATAGTCTTTTTAAAAGTATAAGAAACTAAAGTTATTTAATGGTGAAATAAAACAGAATATGTAGGTGAAGAGGTTGAGAAATTATTATTATTATTATTTTGTTGGTCATGGGGCTTGAACTCTGCCTGGGCACTGTCCCTGAGCTCTTCAGCTCAAGGCAAGTACTCAACCACTTGAGCCACAGTACCACTTCTGGTTTTCTAGTGGTTTATTGGAGACAAGAGTCTCACTGGCTTTTCTGCCTGGGCTGGCTTTGAACCGTGATCCTCAGATCTCAGCCTCCTGAGTAGCTAGGATTAAAGACATGAGCCACTGGTGCCTGGCAGAAATTATATATTTTTTTAGCAAATACAAAAAGGGCCAAACTCAAAGGTTAAAACCAGGAAAAGTAAACTGAAAATAGTAGGTAAGATCTCCCTCTACCTCGTTTTTAATGTTAAGTTACAAAAGAGGGTACAAATAGTATCATTCTTTAAAAACACTAAGTCAAAAAGCCAACAAAATAAGTACCAGGAAATGAATACTTGCAAGAAGGGAAGGTAGGACCAAGAGGAAAGGGGTGAAAAGATGAAGAGGGAAGGAAGGAGAATGCAGGCAAGAATTCAGTGTATGTAACACAGAATTGAGAAACACAAGAGAAGGGAAGGGATGGGTCAAAGCCGGGGGTGGTGGTGGTGCAGATGTTGAAGTGATGACACAGATCAAGATACACTATACACATGAACTGTTTTGTTAAATTGCCAAAAATTCAATCCAGGGATGGGAATGTGGCTTAGTGGTAGAGTGCTTGCCTAGCATGCATGAAGCCCTAGGTTCCATTCCTCAGTACCACATACACAGAAAAAGCCAGAAGTGGCGCTGTGGCTCAAGTGGTAGAGTGCTAGCTTTGAGCAAAAGAAGCTCAGGGACAGTGCCCAGACCCTGAGTACAAGGCCCAGGACTGGCACAAACAAACAAACAAACGAAAAAATCAATACATAATCTAAACTTAAGACAAATAATGGAAGGGGTGGGTTGGGAGGGGTGGATGAGAATGTTGAAAGTGGTAACATTGATAAAAAAATGCACTGTATTCATAAACTGCTTGAACGAATGGCAACTCCTTTGTACAACTACTTAAAGATAATAAAAAAAAAATTTTAAAAAGAGACATCTGAGAGGCTATCTAACTCTGCCTCTGCTTTAAAATTTAGGAAGGGCTATGTAAACCTGTCTCATCTTTGAAAGAGTAAAAATCTGGGAACTCTTCATGAATGGGTTTAGAGGAAAGAATTGAAAGGACCTGTCAGGCAAAAGGAAGTCATGAAGATTCCCTGTGTTTTGGGTGGGCCTCGCTTATCTTATTGTGCTAGAATTAGGAGTTGTTAGACAGACAAGATGGTAATCCAACTCATACTGAAAAATCCTGAAAACACCATTTTGAGTCTTTAATTTCTATTTCCTTCATGGGGAGCAGGAAATATTTCTCTTTTTCTATCTCTCCCTACTTTCTCTGATATACTAAAATAAATTCTTGCTAAAGCTTAAAAAACAAAACTGTAACTAGAGCAAAAAGGGCTCTAGGAATGATTCAAGCAGTGTAGCACCTACCTAGCAAGTTCAAAGCCATGAGTTCCAACCCCACTGTTGCAAAAACAAAAACAAACAAACAAATTTTAAGCAAAACGTATACTTGGGTAAATAGACACATGTTCACTGAATAGATGAAGGAAAGACAATAAGGAGAGACAATAGCCGTAAGTATCGAAATTTTTTACTCAGCTTTTCAGAGACTAGTCTTCCATTAGAATCACTGGGGAGATCATGAGAATTCTGACATTGTTACTAGGTTTCCCAGAAATACACCTATTTTTCTGTTTCTGTTCAGAAAAAGCTAAGCTGGGGAGGACCCTGGTTAGACTTCCATTGGGCTGGCTGGGAAATGACCTCCACAGCAATTGCTCTGCAACCCTTGGAGTTTATGGGCATGTGCACACATTCCTGTGAATTTTAAAAAATGACCTCAATGACTTCAATCCTCAAAGTCTTTTAAGATTTGATTCTATTATTCACATTCAATTCTTTTCTTTTTTTGACTGAAGGCTGGCTTCTACGACTTGAGCCACAATTCCATTTTCAGCTTTTTCATGACTAATTCGAAATAAGACCCTCATAAGGATTTCCCTTCTCTTGCTGGTGTCAAAATGATGATCCATAGTTACCAGCTTCCTGGGAAGCTAGAATTATACGTGTGATCTACTGGTTATTTAAAGAGAAGACAAAATTTAAATTTAGTGTTCAAGCCAATTAAAAGAAAGCAGTAATTCCAATACCTGTATGCTGTGGTCTCACTTATTTTTTTTCAATTGCACACATTTTATTCCCTAGAATCAAATCCCCAAAGACCTAATCACTTGTTCTGAGATCTCTCTCTCCGACCCTCTAAATTGTTGTTGTACACTGTTTTACTGTTTGAGCAGTCAGCTGTTGGCATCACAGTGATTTGGGGAAGTTGTGCTGATTTAAGCCCTGGAAGCTCATCAAAGATGCCTAACTAAACAGGCTGAAGAATTCGAGAGATGCAACTTGAGCCTTCTAGAAGAGGCTGTCTGTCAGAGAGTCAGCACATGGCTTACCTGACCCCAACATGCCTACAACAACACAGGCCAGCTTACCTTTGACAGCATTTGCTACAGAGTGCTGAAATACTAACAGATGGCAGGCAGAATTCAACCCTGGAGAATCAGCAGGGTGACACTCATTAAGAGTCATTGCTGAATCCATTTCCAACTGAATCCCATTTCAATGAAATATCACTTTCCCCCAAATGTCAATCTGCTTGAATGAAAGTGACTTCAGGGTACTATAAAGCCAGGCCTGGTTCAAGCTCTGTAGATAACAATAACAGGCCAATAATAAAGTCTTTCAGGGACTTTACATCCGTCATTTTCTCTTCATGGGTCTTGATCAGCTCTCCCTTCTAGCCTCTTTAGCCTCTGTAAAGGAAGAAGCAAGACTGCACCTAGAAATCCTCTCCCAGAGCCTGACATTCATTCCCTGCCTACTTTTTTTCCCCAGCAGAACACATGGAGGAGAAAAGAGAGAAGAAGGAGTGAAGGAGACCTTGATATCAAGGTCCCTTCAATATCAAGGAACCTTGATATTGAACTGGTCAGAATTCCTTCTACAGTAGAAAGGTATTCATCTTTATATTTCTTCAAGTACAGCACCAATTTGTTTTTTCAAGGAGCTGCATCGATCCTAATGCAGCCATTTATATTACATTTTGCTGAGCTTTAGAGTTCACATGAATTCAAATGCTAATATGTGAAACTAAGCTAAACTAAGCCCCAATGCTAGATGGTGTCATATCATCATATAGTCATATCATCAACCCCAAATTGCTTTGCACTCACTGACCTAGAAGCTTCCATTTCTTCATAGTCAATGATTTCCTTTTCCCCTTGTTTATGGAAACAAGTAAAAAATTTTAGTATTTAGATCTCATATCTCTAGGTTTTTCTCATACTTCCATACCTCCTTCGTACCCACTACCTGGCATGAGTACCTTCTGAAATACTATTCATCCTCCAATACCCAGGACAAGTACCACCTCTCCTAGTCAACAAGTTGGCAAGGGCTGTTGTTTTACCAGTGCTCACACAGCTTTGTCAGAACACCTAGATTGGTCTTTTTCTCATTCTTCCTGTGCTTTCAACCTCCCCTTGTCCAATATGTTAAATTTTACATTTGCTGCTGGTCAAAATGCATCAGTTGGCTAGCTTAACAACCTACCTCCCCACCCCTTGCAAACAAAAGAACCTACCTAAATTGATTTCCTTTCCCGAGCTCCTTTCACTCCATCACTAGGGACAGTGTGAGAAGTTACATGAGTGAGGCGCTGAACACTGTTTAGATGGAAATTCAGTAGTTAGTAGTAGTCTAGGAGTTAAGAGACCTTAGTTCCAATTCTACTTTTACCACTAATGTTTTCTCCAAGCATATAACATGGGAAAACACAGCACTTCTTTACTGAAGATCTACCTTTTACCAGGCATTTACTTGGTAAATTTTGATCAGTAAAATTTGCCTTGGATATACCAGTTGTTGATCAATAGTCCATGCATTTGTAGGCAATCTGTGCTTAGATTCATCTCACTACCAAAGACAATGGGCCAAGAGAATACCAGTAGTTGCCTGTGGAAAATAAATTCAGATTTCTTTCATTAATGCACACACCAAGATGTGGCTCCACTCTGTGACCTTGGATAAGCTATTTAACCTCTCTGAAATAAGAAAATAGCCATATCAGCCAAGATTGCATGGTTACAAGAATAACTAAAGAACACTCTGCAAGAAGTACCCTAAAATGCCAGCTATTACAACCTGTATCCATACAATCTCTTAATTATAATTTAGCCTTCTAGTGTTCCCTTATTATTGTTGGTTGATAGTGATTCCCAATATATTTTCAGCATATATATCTAAATGGTTTTTGAAAAATTATATTTTTATGGTTCCTGTTTCCTTAAGAAGGATGTGAACAAATGCACAGGAACCGTATTATTTCTTAAAAAGAAACCAATTTCACTGTGTACAGATACATGAGAAAAAAGACTTCGTGCCAAAAATGATCAATCCAGCCAACCGTAATTGTGTTAATTATATCTAACTGTTAGGGAAGAGATCAAAGGTGAAGTCTGTTCTCAGCTTCATGGAATGATAATGATAATAAACAGGTATTCTTAGTAGCTTAAGTATATTTTGCAATTGTAACAGACACCATTTGGCTTTCATTTTTGTAAGCTAAATGATTTGCAATTTTTCTTCTTATTTGAAAAGCTTTTTGCATTTACCTTTGTGCAATGTGACCACCTTCCTATTCATGATTTGCACCACTGCTTCGAATCATCACTTAACCAAGTGCAAAGACCATGAAAGAATACCCTCTACTTGCAAAGCCCTGGTATTGTAAATATTCTCTGTCTTGACATAAGAATCTTTGACACACAATCACACAGATTGAGACAGAGATTGAGAGAGTGAGTGAGTAAGAGAGAGAGAGGGGGGGGAGAGAGAGAGAGAGAGAGGCAGCAAAACAGACAGAGACCAGGGAAGTGGCGGTGAGGGAGGGAGAGAAACAGAGACACAGAGAAAAGACTCATCTTCAACTAGGAGGAATGTAGTATCCTTTCTGCCCAGACATAAATTCAAACCATATATTATTTGTCTAGGTTTATTTTGTTTTTAATCCTTTACCATACTTTCATGTGGATGATCACTTCTCCCAGGTGCTATAGGCTATTTGCTTAACAGCCTTAGTCTTAGCCTTCATCAGCTTTACTTTAGTATTCTTCTCACAATTTTATTCAGATTGGCATGCTACCTGGATTCTGTTGAGTGTGTATGTGTGTAACAACCCTATTAAGTACACCTTACCCTTATTTTACAGATGAGGAAACTGGAAAGCAGAAAGGTTAATTAAACAAGCTATGTGGGATTTAAGGAGTAAACTGGTTCAAGAACCTGGCCTTCCCCTCAACAGTAATCAGTGTGTCCCTTCTTCAGTTCCCTCATCTTGCCATGACTGTGTGTGATTGTATACTAAACTGTACTGTATTATATAGTACCATATTGGTATTATTCTAAATTGTATTTCTATGCATTCACTTTCTAATATGTGGCCCATTTGGCCCAAGGTCTTTAAAAAAAGTATTTGAGTGTTATTGTAGCGTTGACATACAGAGGTGTGAGTTACATGAGCCAGGTAATGAGTACAATTCCTTTTGAACCATGTCTCCCCTTCCCTCACTCCCAGTTTTTCTCTCCCATCTCTACTCATAAGATATATAGTTCATTTTCCACATAATGTCTAGTGAGTACCACTGTTGTATTTATTTACCCTTTTCCCACCTTTTCTGTGCCCTGCTAACCCCCCCCAAGACAAACTAACAAACAAGACAAAAGGAAAAGACAACAAAACCAGCAACAAAAATGACAAAAAAAATTTGATTTCCTTTCTTGGAATTCATTTCATAAGATATTATTGTATTTGATCATGTACAATAGCTTTGTAGTTATTGAGCCTTTGTGGTCTGGTCCTATGCATATCCTCCTTTGGCCTTGCTGGGTGAATGGTCTAGAGACCTATTTAACTTATCCTGTCCACAAGTAATTATTTTAGGCATTCAGTGTGTATGTATACTTGTAGATTTATAGGCACATTCTAGCTAAAACAAATGAGGAAAACCAAGCAACCTGTGTTTCTTTGGATCTGGCTTACTTTGCTTAATATAATTTTTTCCAAGTCTTCCCATTTCCTTATGAGTGGTACAATATTATTCTTTCTGATGGATGAGTAGAATTCCATCTTGTATGTGTACCACATTTTCTTGATTCATTCATCCACTGAGAGGTACCTGGGTTGACATATCTTGGCTGTAGTAAACAATGGTGCAGTGGGCATGGTTGTGCTGGTAGCTTTAGTGTGGCCTTGTTTGTGGACTATTGGATAAATGCCCAGGAGTGGGATTGCTGGGTCATAGGGAAGGTCTATGTTTAATCTTTTGAGGAATCTCCATCTGCTTTCCAGAGTTGTTGAACAAGTTTACATTCCCACCAACAGAGTTACAACTAACAATATTAAATGGTTGAGGATGGCCCAAGGTCTTTAAGGGATCCTTTTGCCTATTTTCTGTGTGCCGCTCAGATTCCTTTTACCTATTTTCTGTGTGCCTCAGATTCCTATCTCAGTCTTAGGCTTATTATTTACTGAACACTAGCATAGGTTCTGTCCCAGATTGGAATTCAGTGCAAGGAGAGTTAGTAGTTTCCGAAATCTCCAAGCCATGAAGAATTTCCAAGTGTGAAAACTATAATTCTATTACACTCTTCTCAGTCTCTATACTTTGCACGTTGATTTTCCCCCAAAAGTGAAAAGTGTGATGAGACTAAGCCCTCATTTATAAAAATAAGTCACATAAGTGTCACCTTCGCCCGAGCCCAGTAGCTACTGTCAAAAAATATGTATATGTTGAAAAATGAGGTTTACAACTTTGGTGGTGGTGGGGGGAGGATAAGGTGGGGGTAGTAGGGGGGAGAATGGGAAGGGGAAACAAAGAGGAGGCAACAATGCTTGATAAGAAATGTACTCGTTATCTTGCCTATGTAATGGTCACTCCTCTGTACGGTATTCTCAAAATAAAAAAAAAGAATTCAGTAATAAAATAATATGTATTAGGTATACAATATGTGCCAGGTTCTAATCTAAGCACTTATATGGATTGGCTTGCTTAATTTTCCCACCAACAACTGATTTAGAGAAAAGAAGTGAACTTATTAAGGTTACTTGGAAAGCAGCAGAGCTTTGTTGTGAATCCTTGCAGAGCAGCTCCATGGCTGTAGCTCTTTATTAGTGATGAGACTACATACAGGACAGTAATACCATCTATCAGACAGTCCTAGGAGGGTGCCTTCCTCAGATCAAATAGTGCTGGTCATTTACACAATAAGTAATAGGTGGTGAGAGAAAAAAAAACAAAACTGGACACACACCACAAAAATAAAATTTGCTAATGTTAAAAAATATGTATATGTATGCAACAATTTCTCAGTGGAGTTACCTAAAATGAATAAATAAGAACACATGTAATAAAATATTTAACCTTGCTAACCTTGCTCATGTGATTACAGATAAAAGTCACACACTGACATTTCTGTTGACACATACAAAAATTATCAAGGCAGAATTGACAGGAGGAGAAAGGACTGAAGTGGAGGAGAGGTAAGGTGGTAAAATTGTACTTTACACACTTCCTCTATGCTTATATCTCATTCTTCTTTTCTGCCTATCACTTCCCTTCTTATAGCTATAGAAACTCATAAAAAACCTGCTTAATGTTGGAGACGGTTGTAAATTTTATGACAACACTAAAAAGCTGTGTAATTTTAACTACAAGGATGTGATTTAAAGGTTTCAATTGTCATGATGCATTTTACATGATGCATTCTGCTTGGCACACAGCAACAGAAAATTCAAATTACAAATATCTATTCTTAACACACAGTCGATGTCTCGGGGGAGACCAGGCTGTGCTCTGGAAGATGTATTTGAGACTGCTTGCATTTAAATCCCACCCAATTAGTGTGGCGACCTTGAGCAAGTTACTCAACCTCTCTTGTGCTTAGGGAGCAGATTAAAAGGGAATAATATAGTTATTATTCATGTGGCTATTCATACAGTTATACTCATAACTATTCATAGTTATTGTTCATATAATTTTTTGTAAAGTCATTGTAGAGAATAAATAAGAGCCTTGTGAAACAACATAATCATCTTCTCTGTGTTATTATTCAGACAAAAATGTTTAAAAATAACAAATTTGAAGCCACGACTAAGGAGATCTATAGGATGATACATTACTAATGGGTAAAGAAATGAACATTTGTGTGGACCAGCTACATAATGTACACATATCATCTTATCTAATTCCTATGATTCTACAGTAAATTAAATCATATTATGCAAAGTTTTGGGGGAGTAACTGTGCAGTAGAGCAAAAGTACTTTGACACAATGGCTTCAGCAGGAGCACCAGACTTGCTTGACTACAAAGCCCCTGTCCACCTGCTGTGGCTCACAGCTTGGAATAAAGATTAAGGAAACTACAAGAGCTGGAGACAACTTCTACTCCAGACTCCAAAGTGGACTGCAGAGCTGCCGAATGCGGAATTTAAGTGAGTCATCTACACCTGACACTTCAGGTTGTTGTTGTTGTTGTTCAATTTAACTACTTACATTGTCTTGAAGTCGTTGTGTGGAGCGATTTCAATTCAACATGTTAATTTATGAGTTCATCTGATCAGTGTCACCTATTGCATCATTCTCCCTCTTCTCTTCCAACCCTACCTATCCCTTCTATTTTCCTAGTTCCATTTTCACATACGTTCATTGAATATTATAACTGCATTTGTCCACCTTTCTTCTCTCCATCGGTCTTACCTCCTCCCCTTGACTTCAAGCTCCCTTGATACAAGTTCTAGCTTCCTGTTAAACTCTAAGTTAGTTGTTCAAAAGAGTTACACCACTGGAATTCTCCCCTGTAGATACCATACTTTAGTGACTACTTGTGTATGTGCATATGACCCTGTACATGTATATATATTTATAATATACATGTATGTATATTTATAATTTAGATCTAACTTTCACATGAGTCTTTTGAGCCTGACTTTGTACCACTTAACATAATTTTTTCCAGGTTTGCCAGATGGATGAATAAAATTAGTGTATATATGTATAAATATAACAAGTACAAAATATATGTGTATACATAAACATATGTGTATACATACACACACTGTTGTGGGAATGTAAACTGGTGCAACCACTGTGGAAGGCAGTTTAGAGGTTCCTCAAAAAAATTACATGTAGAACTACTCTATAATCCAGCAATACCATTCCTGGGCATATATCTAAAAGATTACAAGTCAGGATATAGTAAAGATATTTGTACAATCATGTTCATTGTTTCACTTTACACTTTTGACATCATGGAGAACGAAACAGAGTGACTTTCTCTTGGAGGTAGATATGGAAGCCACTGGCAAGTCCTCTGGATAGAGTTTGTGTACCACTCATGTAAATAAAAATATCAATGCACTCTCTGATGTGTTCTTTTTGTGATCCCTACTACAAAGAGGCAATGCATGTATCTCTTTAGGACATTTGCATTTCGATATACTTGGAGTTAATACATACACATATTGATAAATGACTTAAAAAGATAATCTGTATTATCCATTGAGAGAATATATGCTTTGAGGCTAGTCCTAATGGCTTTCAAAGTCAAAACAGCCTGGAATTGTGGTTCTCTCTGCAAAAGGATAAGCACTGTTGATCAAACACATGCTATTTGCCCCTAAATACACACCTCAGCTCTTCCCTCTCACAATCTCTGAATCCTCTTATTTTTCCAGAAATCCCATGGAGGGGAGACAGAGTGTTATACTCTTGGGTCAGGATAGACATAAAAGAAGGGAATGCTTATTTCTAAGGAAGCTGCTATGTGCCTGGTTCCATTAAATGTGTTAGTCCATTAACTCATTTAATCTCCCACAACTAAATGAGAGGCTCGTGAGCAGAATATTTTCCCTGTTCCATTTTCCCTACACTCCCAGAACAGTTCCTGGCACACAGGAGGTGCTTGTTCTGGCTACCATCCACTGGTTCTTGGCACCATTTCCTCATCTTCCACCCTCCTGCTTTCTACTGACTCCCAGGGGCAGGAAGCCTGAGAACTCTATTCTCAGATTCCCTTGTCATTAGAGTTGCTCCTCCCAGAGTAACCTATAAGAATTTTAGGAGGTAACACATCAGCACCAAAATTTTCAGTTCATACCACTGCTATCCATTTTTTATAGTCTAGAGTTGCTCTTTAGCATCAGGGCTGCAAGAAACTTTGGCTCAGACAATGGCTTCCTAAAGGTTGCTGGTTTGGATGTAGCTGCCTTTGTCCCTGCCTAGTACTCCTCCAACTCTTTCAACAATTTCCAATCACTTTATTATCCTGAATTATATTCCCATATGCTTAAAATATCAAAGGTGCTGTTTTCCTAATTGATTTAATGTTCAATAAATATTTGCTAAACAACCAAGTAAATGAGGTATCCATCCATTGGGTGCTATTATTTCTTCTTTTCAATTACAGAACTGAGACTCCTTGAGAGAATATAATTTATGATAATCTAGCCAAGTATTAGATGGCAAGGCTGAAAGTTGAATCCTAGAATGATGCCAACAAGTCTTTGCTTTTTCCATTCAGATACTCAAAGGCTAAAACACAGCATACTGTGGCCAAAAGCTTATCTTAGAGGTTGAGAGCAATTATTTGCACTCTATCTTTTGCCAGTATATTATTGTCTCTGGAAACATCCCTGTAAACTGAAAGGGTACATCCATTTTCAAGACAAGCCACTAATTAAATATGTATTAGGCATGGCAAGAAACTGTTAAGAAATACATTGGGTCTGCAGTATTATTGAAGATTCAGTGTGTGTATGTGTGTGTGTGTGTGTGTGTGTGTGTGTGTGTGTGTGTATGTGTGTGTGTCTAGAAGAAAGAGACAGACAGATGGACAGGCATAGTTGAAGTTTGCAAAGTATAAGTTGAATGAATAATTAATTGAATGAAAGTTCACTAGTTTTACTTGGCCAGAAACTCATTTACAGATTGTAAGCTCTAACTCTAAGGTCACTTAGTTCATAAACCACTTGTGGGTTGGCCATAACAACATTAATACCCAGATCCTACGCATTGTTCACATGGTGGTAATACCTCCTAATATGGCTGCTATTTTTCCCTGGGGAACCTCAGTTGTCAAGAGCATTGTTATTCTGGGGCAGATGGAAATAAATTTCCAATCCTTACCTTTCAAATGATAAGAAAGCTCTTATCATTTGATAGTTATCATTTGATAACTTATCATTGATAAGCTAGTTCTCAAAAACATTTAATCTACTATAGTACAGTAGAAAAAGAATCATGTCTGGAAAACCATCCCTCATGGGTTCTCATTCTGACTCCTTTTATTAAATCTGAAATCTCAGGAAAAACTGGAAATTTAGTCCCACTGTGGCAATGCTCAGAGATGGTGGGAGCTTTAATAGATGGGCTATCTCCTTAGTGGAAAGCTGCTAGGCCATGAGAACATACCTTTGGAAGAGATTAATATAGGTATCACTCAACCCCAGTCACTTTTTTTCTTATGATAAGGTCCTCTCTGACACATGCTCCCATGGCACTGCCATCTGCCATGAAATCTTCACTACAACCAAATGGATACTAGTGCTGTTTCCTTAGACCTCTGGGAATTGTGAGCTAAATCAACTTCTTTAAGGAGTTACCAGAGGGTGGGGGGAAGTGGGAGAATAATGAGGGAAGGGGTAACAAGTGTGACAAGAAATGTACTCACTATCTTATGAATATAACTGTAACCTCTCTGTACATCACCTTGACAATAAAATTAAATTCAAAAAAGAAGTTACCCAGCTACTCATATTTTAATTTAGTACCAAAGAGTGGACTATTAAAATGGTGGTAGCACTATCCCTGTTGTACAATTACGGTACTGTAGACAAAAAACATCTAGTACAACATCTAATCCATGACCTCAGGCCATTAAGTGAAACCAAGATTGCCCTAATTGCTGAGTAAAGTTGGGCTCTGCTGGGTCACACCTGTAAAACTAGCTGTAATACTCAGGAGGCTGAGATCTGAGGATCACAGTTCAAAGCCAGCCTGGGTAGAAAAGTCTGTGAGGCTCTAATCTCCAACTAACTACCAGTAGGAAGGAAGTAGAGCTATGGCTCTAGTGGTAGAATGCCAGCCTTGAGTGAAAAAGCTAAAGATAGTACTCTGGCCCTGAGCTCAAGCCCTAGTACTGGCATGCTGACATACATGCAAACACAAAATAGTAAAGTTCTTCCTCTATACATAGGCTGTCATGCTGCAGGCAGGCCCATATTTGTTAACATCTTCCAGTACTAAATAGGCAGCAGTGGTGTGGAGGAAGCCATTAACAATGTTATACTCACAATGAAGCGGGAGAGAGGAGGAGGCAGTGAAATTACCCTATTTTTAACAAATGTCAGAAGGGCCACATTCAGAAGTTGAAACCAAGAAGCAAACTGAAAAAGCAATGAAGCTTTCCTCCCATTCTACCTCTTTTAGATGGTAAGTTACAAGGACTAGGAGGTCATAGAGGGGCTGTCTAATCTGCCTTCTCGTTTGAAATGGGAGAGGGCTGAAAACATTTAATGGATGGCTAGCGACAGAAAAATAAGAAACAGATCTGAGAAAAGAGAGTCTTAAAAGTGACTTATTGTCCCTGTGTGTCCAAGACACATCTCCATAGTTTGGAATAATGACACCCATTTCACCCACCCATAATCATTGTCTAATGGTTCGGGTTTGTCAGACAAGGAGACTATGTGCTTTCTTCCAGGTGGGAAAGTAAAAAGGCTACAGGTAAGGATCACATTTGGAGTCTAATTCCCATTTCCTACAAAGGGAGAAGGAAATATTTCTCTGCTCTAACCTGTTATACGAAATTAAGACCCCGTTAAAACTTTGACCTTCTGAGACTCCCTTTTGTGAGACACTCTGAAATTCTTCTCATGCATGTGAGAAGAAATCACAGGACATGTGATTTTGTGTAGAAATTAGAAAGCTGAAGGAAAACTTCATCCATCCTCTAGAGAAAAACATTGTACTACCTTAGAGAGATGATGCCACTGCAAATGGTGCCTATTGCAACTTTTGTGGGCTTTATGGTGTCTGGTCCCTTGGGTGGTGGTGAGGTAGGAGTGGTTGGTACGGAGATCAGATTCATCACACCTAAATTTCCCTTATGATGAGAGCCAGTATTAGGCTCAGTAAAAGGATCTGAGAGTGGGCAAGTAGAGTTGGGTTCTTTTTGAATGCTGTAGTTAGTACTTAAAGCTACAGGAGTGAATAAGGTCATGGACAGGTTATGATTAAATGAAAGGAAACTTGACCTCAAACTTAAAGTAACTTCACCTGTAGCTTAATGCTTAGCAATGTTTGTTAAATTAATAATAGGTTGAAGAATGTATTATTATCTTATTACAATGTCTGTTCACCCTACTTCAATTATGATTGACACCTGTATTTTCTTTTGTATTCAGTTTTTAATTTTACTGAAATCTTGGTCCTGTATCTTATCCAGTAAGTCCAAAGATCCTTTGTACCATCTCTTTGTATGAAAATAGTCAATGCTTTTTTAACATTCTTTAAAAACAGTGAATTTAGTAGAGTCTACATATAGATATAGACTATAGATAGTCTATATGTCACTGTTCTGTACTGTGATCTACTGCAACTCCTGACATATGAAGGCAATTCATGCACAGCAGAAGGATGAAAGAAAACCCATTTCTTCTTTCCTACCACCAACCCTACATCCTTTCTCCATTCATGATTCCTTCATATCTTAGTTCTACTTTTTACCAGGAGCACAGAAGGTTTGAGGTTTGAGGTTTAAGACAGAAGGTACTTTTAACATTGAGATGCTAACTATGGAAGCACACAGCCACAATTTTGTTTGTGTTTATTCAAATCACCTCCAAAGACCTCTATATTTTCAAAGCCAACTGAAGACTAGGGCTTCCTGAAAGTTCTAAGACTATCAGTATGGAGAAGTACTCTTCAGAAAGCCATATCAACTCAATACCAATATTTATTTAACACTCAGCCAAGTTCAAATTCTGCCAAATACTATGAATTTTACTATCTTACATATATATTGTAAATTCCAATTTGACTTAGAAGGCAGGGAAGATGTATTTTGCATGGCTTGGTTACAGCAAGCTCTTGATGAATGGTGGATTTACTCTTGATTATGAATTCATTTTAAAATACTTTCAGTAAATGAAATAAATATTTTGGAACTGGAAGTGTTGGGAAGTTTGGGCATGTTAGAAATGACTAATGCTTCATGTGAAGAAGGGAAGACTTAAGCGACCAAGAAGTGCCTACTGAGCTCCTGGTAAAAAGTAAAACTAAGATAAGAAAGAATCATGAATGGAGAAAGGCCACAGGGTTGGTGGTAGGAAAGAAGAAGTGGGTTTTCTTTCATCTTTCAGCTGTGTGTGAATTGCCTTTGTACGTCAGGAGTCGGTTGCAGCAGACCACAGTACAGAACAGTGACAACGCACTGGGTATGGCTTCTGTTATGCCCTTAGTGAGACATAAGCAAGGGCAATGCTCCACAGCAACATAGTACCATGGCTTACAACAACAACAACAACAAAAAAAACAGTACATTTAGGAAGCTTGTGCGTCTGGAAAGATCATTTCTTGGAGTTTAGTCACTGCCAAAGATAATCTGAGAGCTAAAACAGAAATTGTGACTCAGGGATTTAATAAACTTAAAGGAAGAGATATCAAAGGAAGAAGATTGTACAACTTACTATTGTACCTTTTCAAATGTAATTTTTGCAAGTTGGGTGCTGGTAGCTTAAACCTGTACTTCTGGCTACACAAGAGGCTGAGATCTGAGGAATGAATTTCAAAGTCAGCTCAGGCAGATTAACCACCAAACAGCCAGATGTGGAGTTGTGGCTAGGTGCTGCCTAGCTTTTTCACTCAGGTCTGGTACTCTACAGATTGAGCCATCACTCTACTTCTGGCTTATTTGGAGATAAGTGTCTCAAGGACTTTCCTTCCCAAAGCTGGCTTTGAACCTTGATCCTCAGATCTCATTTTCCTGAGTAACTAGGATTATAGATGTGAGCCACCAGCACCTAGCTTTATGATCAGTTATTTTAAAGATTAGCTAATGATTCTAATTTCCAAGTTCTGGAAAAGAATAAAAAGATGAACAAAATAGTCTTTTAGCTATCTGCTTTTTGATAATAAATGCAGCATGTGATTATGGTAATAAATCAAAAAAATGAAAGAGAAAATTTCAGATAAAGGAGAGCTTAAGAATTACATACAGTAAGTTTTTGTCTTTTGTCTACAATAGAGTTTAGATAACCTTTTCTTGATGTATCTAGTGAGTTTTCGAGTGTATTTTTCATCCATGTGCTCTTTGATTGTTGCCATTTAAAGGTGATAGGTAAACTCTGTCCTCCAACCTGTGCGTATTACAGTTGTCTGAGGACATGACATTCATATTGACACTGCCGGAGGACAGGGCACTCATTGGATGTTAATATCTTTTTTGATTCACTTGTAAGAAATTCTGTTTTCATTTCTGCCAGACTTCGGTATCCTAGTCCATAGCAGGTATTTTAAAATGGGCATTTTCATGTCATCTTCATGCATTCTCATTACCTCACTATAAAGGTTTCAGCATGGCAGTTGGGCCCCAAAATGCAGCCAGCTTATTCAAAATAACTGTGGCTCATGCTGTGGAAATTAGTTCTATGCTCTCTAGAGATAACTAACTTCCTTCTAATTGGACTGGCATCTGCTGCTAGGGCATGTAGAGCAATCAAAGGAAAGGGAAAATGTGGGCCCCACGTGGTGGTCACATTATACAATGTCCTTGAGAGAATGAAATGATAAAGCAAAATGATGGAGGTCAAGCTGAACCAGGTCCATGGAGAAGAGATTTACAAAGACCACAGTGTCACCCATCATGGTGTGACAGGCATTCAAGCCAGGTTTGAGTTATGTAGAAACATGGTAGAGGAGGGTTTTCCAACTCCTGCCATTATTTTCCCACATAAAGAGCATATATTATTTTTGGATGATAACAAAAACAAAACAAAAAACCAAAACAACAACAAAATAACACTATTTATGTGTCCCAGATACACCAAGATGTTTTATGTCTCCATACTTTGGTACAGCCTTTTTTTTTAATACTGTGGAAACATTTAGATAGCTCCCTAAGTAGAAGTAATTACTCTTTTTTCTGGCTTTTATTTATTCTTTATTAAAACGAATACAATTGTGTTCATACCCTGTTAAACCCTGTTATTTTAATTTAAATTACAATGAAGTAATTAGTACTTACACATTTAGTTGGCTTTCTGTTAGACTGAGTTTCGAAAGCTCACGTTTCACTCACCACCCAATTGCCTGTCACTGGCAGATACCAAACGATCGTTTATGTTGGAAATCCAGATCTCCAAGTAGCAGATTTCTTCTTCATTTCATGGTCAAAGTATTTCCTTGCTCATTGAAGTGTACTATCAGAATATTTTCCCTATCCTGAGCTCCTATCTGTTCATTCATCAGGCACTGGAAATATAGTGATGGGCAAATAAACATGGCCTTTTCTCTCATGAGATCCATTTCTTTACTGAAATGTAATAAAAATTCTGGCTTCGAAAAATAACTTTTGTTTGTTTGTATTTGGGAGGGTAATGGGGTACACAAAAAAGGTGGAATGAAGAGTGGACAAATATAACAATGGTACTCACTAGACACTATATGGAAAATGAACTGTGCATCTTGTGGGAGGAGAAGGGAGGGAAAAACTGGGAAAGAGCGAGGGAAGGAGAGAGATGGTTCAAAAGAATTGTACACATTGCCTGACTTATGAAACTGTAACCCCTCTGTATGTCACCTCTACCATAACAATAAAAAATGACATAAAATAATATTCATAAAAACCAACAAAAAATTATTAACTTTTCAATTCAGAAGGCCAACAGTAAAAAAGAAGAAAAGAACTGGGCTCCATCACACCTGTAATCCTTACTACTCAAAGAAGGTTGAGTTTATGGAATAGCTTGAAGCTAGCCTGGGCAAAAAGTGTGTGAAACTCCATCTCCAATGAACCAGCAAAATGAAGAGTTGGAAGCACGACTCAAGTTGTTGAGCACCAGCCAAGGAAGCAACTTGTGCAAGCGTGAGGCCCTGAGTTCAAACCCTGGTCTGGATTTAAAAAATAGATACATAAAAGTAAATTTATGTTATGTTTCAAATGAAAAATCTGTACAGAACCATTCTATGCCACTGTGCTTCTTGGAAATGATGTTCCATCTTTGTGTATATATTTACGTCTGTGCATATGTATGTTTCTATGCCAGTTGTATGCATATATCATAGGTACACAAAGAAGATGTGTGAAAGAAATAACTTATTTATAAATGGAGTAATCCCTTAGCCCTTCAGATGTAGATTCACCTTATTAAAAAGAGTATTATTTGAACTCTTAACAGGGTTCATTTTTAAGATTTTTTATGTTAGCTTATTTTATGCTAATTTGTTTTAATCCCAATTTTAAAACTTCACCAGTATACTCATGCACTAAAACAGAAAGGGACAATCTTTCCAATCTTGAAAATATATGAACAAAAAATGAAAAATACCAAACTCAATAAGCCATAATATATTTTCTGACATCCAAATGGTGCAAACTAGGAAGTAGAAACAAATTCTTCCTGAGTGAGAGAATACTTACTATGTATGGAGTGCTTCACAAGCATAAACTAAAGGAAGATTTATGGATTCAACATTTGCTCCAAATGGCGAGAATTGTAGATGATTTTTAAAAAGTCGTAATGAACTTGTAGCTATCCCCTGAGTTCTTGCTTTCCTTTGCTCTCAGAATAGTGATGTGCACACTGTAGTAGCTGTAGTATCCCTCTGCTGACCCAACAGCCTTATTCAGGTGAAACAAGGAATTATAAACACTTCAGTGAGCTCCAGTGGAGATTAGACTAGCAGATATCCAGATAACCCCTTCATTCCCAAACAGCCTTGCCATACTCTGTAGATTCTCTTCCAGTCA
This sequence comes from Dipodomys merriami, assembly GCF_024711535.1. Taxonomy (NCBI): domain Eukaryota; kingdom Metazoa; phylum Chordata; class Mammalia; order Rodentia; family Heteromyidae; genus Dipodomys; species Dipodomys merriami. The sequence continues at coordinate 8,300,634 of NW_027203937.1, read as the reverse complement.
CTAGGTTTTTGACATTCCTGGGCTTGAGCTATTGGTCCCAAATGAATTGGATGCTTCAGGTTGTGGGTGATAAACATTTATTGAACACATGGGCCTTGGGCAAGGTTGTAAGCATACATAATCAGATAAAATACAAATAATCATTATCATTGATGTCTCTGTGTGGGGAGGCTCAAGCACTTGGTACCATGATAGGTCTTGGTCAACATAATCTTTATTTACAATTCCATCTCAGGAATTGGATCTATACCATGGAAGAGAAATTGATTTGGGCTTACTCATAGGCATAATCATCATCATGAGATTTTAAGATGTAAAGACATTTATCGTGTTTTCATAGAAAGGAAATTTCATTAGAAAAACACAGTGAATTCCTCTGGGTCCATGAAAGAGGTTCTCTAGGGGATCTCATGTACTTGTTTACAAATTCATGTCACCGGCTTGTTCCTGAGTGGGTAACTAAGAACTCTGAGGGACAGATAGATTCCTTTCTACTGTTGAGACAGCTATGCTAAAAAGTTACTTGACAAATGATCTGGGAATATAAGTGAATTATTATTTCTAAGAACAAAACACTACTGTGAAGTGATTTGATTAAAGCCTTCATCAATAAAAATGAAACATACTTTTATTTGTCTTGGCTATTTCTGCATAGTGTAGCATACCAACACTACCACTGACTAAATCACCTCTTTTAGTCTCTCAATTCCAGTTTCCAGAGGTGTAATTTTCATTTGTGCACGAAGAGTAACTATACAGGACTAAAAGGATGCTAATAAGTCAGTGGTAAGGAAGCTTATGAAAAAGGCTACTTAGAAGTGTTCTCAACTTCTGTTAAAAAATAGATTCAGAAAACCAAAAGCTAATGTAAAAATCCCTTTAGCTACAAGGAAAATATTGTTCTGCCTAGTTCCTTAATCACTATGACAACTAAATAAGTTTCAAACAATGCACTCTGATCCTAATTAAAAACATGACATCATAACATGGCATGCCATGAATATGAAATGCGAATGTGTGAATCATCTAGTTTCAATTAGGCTACTGCATTTATCAGTTGTAAGCAAATGGAGTTTTGTATATAGACCAGAAAGTGAGATTTGTTTAACAATTAGATGAATGTAGGAAAAAAAAATAAAGGGAACCCATGGCTTGGACCTTCTTCTACTTCTCTTGCCTCCAAATCCTCTTTTTCATAGAAAGCCAGTCACAGAAATCAGAATTCCTCTGCCCTAAGGTGTTCATACAAGCAAACTTGCACACTTCTTCCCTTAGGAAAACCACAAAAACTAGAAAAGTCACACTCACCCTTCTCTTTGATGACCTTCATTCTAGGGGGTCCTGCCCTATTCATGGGAGGAAAGAATACTACTAAGATAAATGTATTACAAAGATAAATGAGCAAACACAGATTCTGTGTGCTGAATCAGGCTGTGTAGCTTGTGACTCTGGAACTTGTGTTTGCTCATCTATCTTTATACCCATTTATCCCATGACAGCTCTTCTTGGGTAGCAGTCAATGGGAGGACAGAGAAAAGTCTCTGTCCTCACCAATGAGCTCCCTCTGGTATTAGGACCCAAATAAATATAATTTCATCCATAAATACACCAGTGCAGACTTCTAAAAAATTAAGTGCCTGTTTAACATAATACCACTATCACATCTAAAATATTACCAACATCCTCATCATATATGCAGTTAGCGTTCAAATAACCAATTGTTTCATGTGTCTCATAATTTTTTATGGTTTGTTGGCATTGGGATACAAGATGGTTCATTGATTCTAATTAGTTGATTTAACTTTTGAAATACCTCCCGTGTCTGTTTCTCTGTGTCTCTATCTGTATGTTTCTGTCTGTCTCTCTGTGTCTGCCTCTCCCTCACTTTTTCTTATTGAACTAATTTGAGTTGGGAAAGATGATGGGGCAAGTAAATAGGGAAGTAAATCTACAGAAATATTATGTCAGGAATAAAGCATGCTTCAAAAGCATTGAAGACATCCTTGCTCTCCTTAAGCATACAAACTTGGTGTTCTTAGAAACGTTGCTCAATATTCCTTTGTGTCTTAAATTCTTCTTCACTGTACATCTACTACAGTGCTTCACATCATCAAGGCTCCGCTCAAGAGATGGCTCCTTAATGTCTCAGTCTCACATTGTCTCCATCCTTCAATGAAATATTATCAATTAATATATCGCGAACAGCTTTATAGTGCCTATTTTGGTTTGAGGCACCATGTAAGATTTTTGGGCCTATTATAGATGAAAGAATTCCAACCTTTACATTCAAGAAACTCACTGTGAGTTACTGTAGGAGGACATGAGACATACCTGTATTTTAGCCTACAAATGAACACTTCCCCATATAATTTTTAGTCATACAAACATATGCTCAGCATTCTGCAAGGCATAACCTGGAAAAGAAAGGTAGAAAAAGCTACATTTGCTGTAGAATCATGATAAATAATCTTACTCTTTTAGTTTGTACATAAAAGATGGTGTGCGAGATTGCCATTGGTTATGTGTTTTGTTGCTTTGTGTAACATTCTATTCAAATGCCAGGAGAGTACTAACATTGAAAGATTATATATCACATAATGAGTTTAGCCAGCACTATGTACCACATTTATATCACTATTGAAACATTCAAAGCAAGCAATATAAAAATGTATTATCCAGTTACATTTTAAAAAAATGATCTAATTGTAGAAACCCCAGTAGCTCTCTTCCACTAAATGAATGACAGGACTTGTCAATATTGCCTTGAGTTTGCTATTGGTCAATACAAATATAAAAGTACCTCTTCATGTCACCATGGCAACGGCTAACAGTGGCCTATAAATGCTGAGAAATAGCAAGTAACTGTGGGCTGTCCTGTCTGCCACTTTCTACCAAGCACTATTTTCTCTTTTATCCTCATAATGCTGTTGGGACAATAAAAAGTGATGCTATATGACAAAGTGCTTCATATACAGTGGCAATAAAACAAGGGAAAGATTTTGTCTTATCACTGAATAAGATTTGCATATTTTTCCTTCATCCCTTTATTCCTGCTGTATTCAAATTATTGCCTATTTCAAACAATCTTACTATTCATTAAGTTATACAGGGTTATCTTAAAAATGTTAATACTTACTCACACATTGTTTACAGGTCTAAATGTTACTATCCTCAATTGTATCCATAGATTCTTTTTAAAAATGTTTTGTTTTGTTTTGCTTTGGCCAGCACTGTTGGCTCATGCTTATAATTCTAGATACTCAGGAGGCTGAGATCTGGGGATCATAGTCTGTGAGACTTCTTATCTATAATTAGCCACCAAAAAACTGGAAGTAGAGCTGTAGCTCAAGTGGTAGAGCACTAGCTTTGAGCAGATAAAGCTCAGGGACAGCACCCAAGCCTTGAGTTCAAGCCCCAGCACTGGAACCAGAGGAAAAAAAAAAAACAGATTTTTTTAATGCCGGCCCTGGGGCTTGTACTTAAAACACTGCATTCTTACTTAGATGTTTTGCTCAAGGCTGTGCTCTTCTAGCCACAATTGAGGCACAGCTCTACTTCTGTTTTTTTGCTCGTCAATTGCAGATAAGAGTCTCTTGGATTTGTCTACTCTGGCTAGCTTTGAACCACAATCCTCAGATCTCAGCTTCCTGAGTAGCTAGGATTACATGTGTCAGCTGCTCGTGCCCAGCTAATTCAGATCTTTATGCAGTGATGCCAACATAGCTAATATTAGCCACTCCTAACACTAAGTTGCTCAGTTAGGGAGTTTGTGGAAGTCCTGGGGAAAGGATTGAGACCAGCCTGAAGTAGCAGGGAGAGGTACGCTCAATGTGCCCAAAGTAGATGCTATTTATCCCAGAGAAAGGTAAGTTTGCCACTATTTTAAGAATCAAGATATCCTGATTTGGTATCCCTTATTTTTAAGAACTCAGAAAACTTACTGATGAGGGAAGAAATTCAGCCAAGAAACAGTTTCTCTGCTTCCACAAGGAAGACTGAAAACAAGCCAAAGAAGGTTGTATCTGTTACTCCGGGAAACTGAAGCATAACCAGAGTGCTGAAGGCATCATTGGATGCTTAGATGGCATCTGGTGCTTTGCAGTGAACATTCTATCACCTTCCATGCACTTAGTTTCTCTTCACCAAAGTGCTCATTTGAGGAGGAAGAAGACAGTAAGTGTGCCGCAGGGAACATTTTCAACATGGTTACTGTGCCCTTCTTTAACTTGAGCATTTAAAAAAACTTAAGTATTAGGTTCCTCACTGACACAGCTAGTCTGGGACAATTTACTTTGTCCTGGCTGCAGGTTTTCTGGACAGATTTACTGTCCAGAAGCAAATGGCTAGAGGATTTTTACAAGCATGAATACTTGTCTAGTGCCATTATTGAAGGTTATTTGGAAAAAGTAGTATTTAGAAACCTACACATCAGGTAGACAAACTGACAGCATGGAGACAAACTTCATGAATTTAAAAACAGACCAACAACTTTTATCACTGCATTTGGAAGCCAGTAGATTGAAACAATATGAAAATACTTGCTATGTAGAAAGTATGCAGTCATCTTACACTTTGTCTTCTAGGAAGCAAAGCTAAAAATAAAAAACAGCTAAATGCAGCTAATTAAAATTGAAACTAGGAATTTTAGCCCATTCCATACGATCTTAACAAGAAAGACTATTTACTCTATGGGAAGAATAGGTGACTACTGCCAAAATCTAAAATTCCTTATAAATTATATAAACTCTCCCACAGAGATCCAAGTCTAACTTTCCGTTGGAACACTGATATTTGGTTAAAAAATATTTTACCTATTTTTTCTCATTCCCAATATGATATACAACTGGCAAGCAGGAATATTTAGGAAAATTCCTATCTTTAACATAACAAAATATGATATCAAAATCCACTGCATGAGTTATTAACCTTCTAGCAGGTTTCACCAGAAGCAAAAAAAAAAAAGGAGATGGTTATGACAATGACATGGTTCAACACTAACATGTGACAGTATGATTCAACATTAAGATTCACCCTGAATTAAAGACAAATCTGTATTTACATTGTAAAAAAAATGAGAACCTTTGACTGTGGTTTAGCTTAGAATCCAATCGTCATCATCAAACACCAGGTCTTAGTGAGACAAGTAATTGGATTTTCTTGTTGCCTATACTATTGAGCAGATGGCTTCTGGCTAGTGACTCTTTGAATAAAGATAAGCAGAGCATCCAACAATTACTTGGTTAGTTTTGGGGAAAGGTTTTATTTTACATGCCTTGAAGCCATGAGATCAGATCGCTGGAAGCTGGGATTTACTGCTGTACTTGTAAGTCCCAATCGTTGGTATATTTCCTTTATTGAGTTGAGTCAGTTTGAGTCATAGTTTCGGTTACTTGCAAGAGAAAGCAGCCTTACTGCTGTGGCAAAGGGAGCCGCCTTGGGGTCCTAGGATCACTTGGGCAGTGTACTTGAGTGACACTCTGAGTTCAAGGATTATTAAGCTTCTTTACCTTTATAATTTTATCACTTGGCACAGCCCCTAGTACATAGACCATATTTAATAAGTGATTAATAGACAAGTTGACAACCAAATAATGTAAGATAATCTGGATCATTTGAGTCAGAGCACATCTTTTTCAAGTATTTTATATACTTTTTTGATATGTGACATGATTCTCCTTACAGAGCTAGCTGTCCACAGCTTATAGTTAGTAGTCATTTCCTACTCTAATTTTTAAGTGCTTGTTTTCTTTTCTTTCTTAATTATGTAAATAGTGCATGCTCATTCCAAAAGTTTAAATGTCATATAATGCATTTTTTTTAAAAAAGAAGAAACTGGAAACTATCACTGGCAATATACAGTTACTAAGAGTTTTCCACTGAAGTAATGGCTTTTTGTCTTGTTCTGTTTTATTTCTCTGCGTCATCCTTCTTACCATTTCTTCTAAGCAAAAATAAATACACACCTTAGTTTTCAGTTGTTGTCATTTTAACTGCTCTATTTTCAGACCTTTAATGTAGGTACATTATGTACTAAGTCTTTATGGTGCCAGATCCTTTCACATGAATGAGAAAATAGCTAATACTGTGAGACAAGCTATCCCATTCACATCTTCCCAACAGTCTTGAATTACAACACTTTCTTTAGAGCTTAGGCAAGCTAGGTTGCAAGGCCTCCTCTCAGGAAATACTTACCAAGAGGCATTCTGCTATTGCATCTAGAAGATGCCTTCATGAAGTAAGAGTAACAGAAACAAAACCCAAACCAAATATTATTCATGCCATCGCCTGATAACTCTGTGTTATATAAACAGAGAACCCCACCAAGACTTCAGATTTTTGTTTTGTGTTTTGTTAAATTATTATAGAGACCCTTGTCTGGAATCCTTAGCTATTGGTTCTCCTTAGCTGGGGTCATTGTTTCCAGCACAACAGGAGACACACAGGTGCTACTTGGAAAATGGAACTCTGTACAGGAAAAAGGGGCTGTAATAATGTCAGAAGGCCCCACAAAGCCATTAATTGTGTCTATGCTTTTAATACCAGCTTGTAAAGAAGTGCTCCAAATGGATCCTTCAGACAGCCTTCTATTAGTTCTAGTACCGGTTTCCACTATAATATAAAATTAAGATAAGAAAAAGACACCTGAAATTAGTAATGGTCTCTCTGAGCAACTATGCTTTCAAATAACATGAAAGACAAATGGCACAGAGGTGTAATCTGCTGACACTAAAATTGCCTTCCACAGTTAAGCCTCTGAACTGAAAATAAAGGTCAGTGTCTACCTTGATGGTCAAGTTGCTGTTAATTCCAAAATGGAATTTAACAAAGATTTTAGTCTGAAATCTTCATAGCCTTTTGGCCACTTTCTTGTTCATAAAGCAAATACATCCCCACCAAGTCACTTTTAGGCTTACTACTCTGAAATATACATTGTACAACTGAAAGCACTCCTGGACCTAATACTTTTGGAACCCAGGACAAGCACCTAAGTGGAGGCCTTCCCTATGTCCTGCGCCCCTCCCCCCCCCCTTCTTCTCACCCATAGTTCCTCCCTACATCACAGGATGCCTTTGGTGCAGACAAATGGAAAACCCAGGTTACCTGTCCAAGCTTGGTTAACAAATGCCATTCTTCCCCCTATGGTAACAGCCTTCTGATTTCTCCCCCAAAACTCCAAGAAGCTCAGTGCCTATAATCATAGCTACTCAGGAGGCTGAGATCTGAGGATCGCAGTTCAAAGCCAGGCCTGGGCAGAAAAGTCCCCATGAGATTCTTACCTCCAATTAACCACTCAAAAACCAGAAGTGGCACTGTGGCTCAATGTGGCAAAACTAGCCTTGAACAAAAAGAGCTCAGGGACTGCACCTTGAGTTCAAACCTCATGGTGGACAAAAGCAAAACAAAACAAAAAACTCCACGAAGAGAAAGCTGAGGGTGCAGCTCAGTGACAGAGCACTTGCCTGGTATGTACAAGACACTGGTTCTATTCCCATCACTGCATATGGCAGGGAAGGGAGAGGGACTTTCAAGTAGTATAGGAACTTTTGCCTGAATGTGGTCAGGAAGGGAAAGAAAACAAGATCCACATAGGGCTATCTTCTTGGCCAATGGACTCCCGTAAAGCTATGAGTACAAGGAAAGTTCAGCCCAGGTTACGAAGAGATAGTGATTCATCTATTAGATCATCATTTGTGGCCTTTTAAAGTTTTGTATCTTCTTATATATACTTACATATACTTTGGTGAGGACATGAAAGATGGCTTAGGAAAATGTGATCTTAATTGAGACAAACCAGAAAGAGCCTCAGATTCATGGTTTCTGTGCTCCATAAACATTGACAGGGCTTAAGTATGTGAGAAGGATCAAAACAGCTTTTGGCCCAAGCTTCCAAAATGGAACCATCTTGGTGAATTCCACTATGAGGGTGGAATCCTAGCACTCCCATACACTAAGATAACCAATTTCATGGTATTTAAGTGAGCTTTTTTTTCTAATCTTGTTTCCTCATGTGATAATAGGTAGGGTTGTAATAATTAGATTTTATGAGAAAATGAATATAAAACTTTCAGCTGGGCATCATAAATGTCATTTACTTTTGTAAACAGATAATTGAATACAATTCTAGGGCTGGAGTTGTGGCTTAATTATTGTTGGGCAAATAATTTAGAGAACTATGATACATTATTTGGCATCCATTTATGTGCATGATCTCTATTTAAAATAAAATGTATTCTTTGGATAATTATATAAGGACTTTGGGTATCATTCTAGAAATTAGTTTAAAAAAAGGGCTCAGATTATAGTAACTGTCTTTATTAGGTTTCTAAAATAAAAGTAGAAATGAAATTATCCAGCTATAAGAAGTAAATTTTGATCACTAGGAAAAATTTCCTGTTTATCATGAATGTCTTCAAAAATTACCATGTATCACAGTGTGATAGCATGTTCAACAAAATATAGCTTGTGATAATAATGACCACCCTTTGTTAGATGCCCCATGCCAAACATACACCATTTGCTTGACCAATGTCATCTACTTGATTGATCATCTACTCTATTTATGAATAAAGGTAGGAAGATCCAGACAGTATCCTTAGAGACACCAAGAACTTGCCTTGTTCATGTTAACCACGCTGCAGCCAGGACTTGGAACAAATTCTTCAAAAAGCTCCCCTGTGCTATGTCACCCATTTTCTCAAAGGATCATGAGGCAAAATTAACATTTTTCTTCTTTGCATGTTAATCCTGTTTGGAGACACATGGTTCTATGTGTGTTCTCTCTGCTGCTCTTGACACAGTTTGAATTTGTCTTGCTGTACATTTAATTGAGAATAACTCATGCTATATTTTCTTTTGTTCCTACAAATATAGCTCATCCTTAGTAGGTAGAGAGGATGGAAAAGCAACTACCAGATGAGAAGAAATTCAGTTTATTGAGATTGTACATTGGTTTAGTTCTTCATAAAACCACATGGAATCAAAACCCAGGTACTACTGCAAAATAAGCTCGGGGCTGTGGCATGTGACTGTGAAAAATGTGGTACAATAAAATTCAAAGTGTAATACATCTAGAAGGTACTTTAGAGCTATATTGTTCTTGATGTTGAGGCCAACACTTGAAGGAAACTTTGGCTGTGCATCCTCACCTTTACATTTACATGACATTTGTCATGTGCTGGCAGGACTCTGAAAGGTAGATGCTCATTTATATCTGCAGTGATTGCCCTCATCATTATTTCTGTAGCTCACAGGCTTTGAGGCGCACAGAAGACATTTTACAGATGCTTTGTGGGGCACCCGCTTGTAGATTAGAAAAGCAAGTTTCAGGTTACACACCCTAAGCACCAACTACAATACATCACTCCCTGTTCTTGAAGCACAACTTGTTCAGAGAAATGGAAAATATGAAAAAGCTATTTATGGAAGAAAAAAGTCTGAGTGAGAAATATGTTCCTGAAAAAAATATACATACATACCTAATGTATGTGTGTGTGTGTGTGTGTGTGTGTGTGTGTGTGTGTGTGTGTGTGTGTGTATTTCTCCACATTCCAAATTTGCCAAGTTTGGGGGACAATCAGAATGTATGCTAGAAAGGGAGAGATAACTTTATGGAAAGTGTTAGCTAGGGTAGTAATGCTTAAAACATTTAATAGGAAAAAGCAAAGAATAAGCTAAGCAGCTTGATTCTTGGTTAAAAAAAGAAAGAAAGAAATGTACTTTACCCACAATAATAATGCTAAAAGGAATTGCTTTTCTTGTGAGAACTACAGATTCTACATATGATGAGAAAGTACTGTAAGGGTATAAGGTAAATACTTTGGACAATTATGCGTTCCAACCACAGTAGCTCTTTGCAGGTAAAATAAAACACAAGTCAACAGCCAGACACACTTGAACCATTTAGAAAAGTGTCCTTGCTTTTTCTCTCCATATATAATATGCCACGTGACACTACAGTTAAATATGCTTCTGAAAAAAAAAATATGTCAAGCTGTTGGATTCCATGCAGTTTAGACAGAGGAAAAGGAATCCAGGAGAAAGACATCTTGAAAGGCAAATAAATAGCTTTTGCTTCTCTTTCCTTCTGACAAGGAAATGACTTTTCACAGCTAAGCTGACCAGGAGTCTGCATGTATCCTGTGTGGAGCTGACAGCTTGAAGTTCTTACCCAGAGAACTAAAAATGCAGCTTTAGGTAATCGTTTATGTGGGTAAGAAACTAGAGAAAGCAGCCACAAGTTACGCAAATACAAGTCATGGTGTCTGCATTTGTCTGTCCTATGGGTGTGGGTACCTCTCCATAACAATCTAGTCTTTTCTTTCCCTCTCTCCCCACACCATCAACAGGCATGTTGACTGCAAATCTCATTGGATTCTGAGCCCACTCCAGTAAAATGCAGGAACAACCACCACACTGAGTTTTACAATCATCTCCACAATGCCAATTATTCACAGTCCTTAGTTCTGTTCACACAAAAGATTGCGCCTGGAATCTTGCTTTACACAGGTTCAGCTCCGTTGGAGCTGGTTACCAGGCAAACACAGTCTAAGATTTACCGGATCACTGGGGAGAGTTAGATAGTCCGGGAAGGAGGGGGGCGGCGGCGAGAGATGGGTAAACCACCCTTGTACATACCTCATTTTGGCAGCTAAGGAAAACAATTTTGTGACAAAGAGACTTGTTCTTCTCAGAACCCACTCAACAAATGAAACTGACAGAATGAAATCTGAGAAACTTTAGCAACCAAAGAAAGCAGCCTTCCAAGGCTCAAGGTGAATAATTGATTTGCTGGGTTTTGTTTCATCTTTTAAGCATTTTTTTTTTTTTTGCTCATTAAAAGGAAATTGTAGAATTTGTCAGAAGCCCAAACACTGACACACACACACACACACACACACACACACACACACACACACACACACACACACACACACACACTTGTGACAGCAAGTGCACATTCTGAACTATAGCTACATCTGCCAAGCTTATTCAACGACGACGATTAGCTGCAAAGCCAGGGAACTTACCGAGCACAAAATTATTGGAACAAAGCAAGGAGGAGGCAGCCAGCACCCAAAGCAGCTTCTCTGTCTCCTTGGTGCCAGGCTCTCCCGTCTGCCGTCCGGTTCACACTTGCCTTTATAACTAAGACTCCTGCAGAACTCACTAGCGAAACCTGATGAATTATAAAACAGCCCCTCCTAGACTCTCATATTTTAGATCACAGGGGGTGAGCACGCAGCATCCTCGCTCTCTGGGTATGTACATTTCCTTGTAACTCATTCTGAGAAATATATCAGCCTTGGCAGCAGTGACAGTAATTGGTGCTTGGGACATACCAGTGTTAACCAATAAGCTGCTTTCCCACCATCGGTGCTGCACCCGCATCCTCCACTTGTATTCCCCCATACCTTGATGAGGTGGATCCACCCAGCCCAGTGGGGAGCAGGCAAAGACAGCAAAATGTAGAGGAAAGCCTGGGCAGGCATCAATGCACACAGTGTGATCTATTAAAACTCAGGGTTAATTCTCATAATAGTTGTGTAAGAGCCAGCTCCTACGTTTGCATAGCATGTTATAGTACCTCAGATATTTTCACTCTGCCTCAGTCTCTGCAAGACAGGAAGGGTATTGAGAACCGTGCAGAGCACCAGAGCTCAGAAAGGCTATGTGACTTGTTCAGTTTCTAGAACTTGGGTGATTCAGCTGATCCTAAAATGTACCCTTATACAATAAATAGTACCAATAAAAAAAACTAGTGGGAAACTGGGTACTGGTGGCTCACATCTGTAATTGTAGCTACTCACAAGACTGAGATCTGAGAGCTGAGGTTTGATGCTAGCCTGGGCAGAAAAGTCTATTAAGGCTTATCTCCAATTAGCCACCAAAAAGCAGAAATGGAAGTGTGGTTCAAGTGATAGAGCACTAGCTTTGAATGAGAAAGCTAAGGGCAAGTGCTTAGGTCCTGAGTTCAAGCTTTAGTCCAAGTACAGGGCATGCATACATGTATATAAACACAAATACACATGCATACACATATACATACACATACCCCAAACTGGTGGCAATACAGGTAAAGGACTTCACTGAGTCACATGATTGCTAAGTGTGATTTGTGCTTGTTTTTAACCCCTTGTTTTCTGATACCTCCTATTATTCTGCTTCCAGAGAAGGGAAGCCCTAAAATAGGCAGATTTCATGGAAGTGCTAAGTCTGAGCCTTTGTTTCCTGTCTGACAAAGTCAATGTAATCTCTTCAAGTTTGGCGAGCATCAATATTGGAAGACACATGTTGGGTAACAATACTTTCTATCTACTGTGTACTTTGTATGTGCCAGGAGGTATTCTCAGTGCTTAGCAGTCATTGATTCATTTAATCTTTAAACTCTCCCTGTGAAAGTAAGTTCTAGCATGGAAACAGAAAAAAATGCTGACATGCAGACAGGTTGGTTAATCCACACAGGATCACATACCTGCTAAGTGACAGTGATCAAAATCAACCCTACACAGCCTAATACAAAAAGAACACTCTCAAACATCATCCTGCCACAAGCAGTATTTACAGCAAACTATTCAAGGAAGATGAACAATAAGCAGATTTATTTACTATAGCCTTTAGTAGAAATGATGGAGAGATCATAGGTTTGGAAAAATAACAGAATTGTTTTTCATTTATGATAAAACAGGTTGTTCTATCTATAGAATAGCTTGTGCTAGTGCCTTTCTTAAGAGACGAAGCCGAGTGTAACAGGAAAATATAGTGCTTAGAGGACAGGATGTGTGTACAGCTTGACGCTATTGTTCCTACCATACTTTTTTCCTGAAATGGAGTCCCGTGTTTTTCCCAAAATGTCTTTTGATATGTCAATGATAGTTTGCCAAGGAATCATCTAAGCTGCTGCAAAATTGGGGGACATATCTAGAGAAGTCTATCATTCATTCAGGCTGCAGAAATAGATCAAGTTTTTACCCAAGAATGGAAGATCCCAGAAGATCTGCTCTGAGTTGTCTCGTCAGCTCAGGAGTTTCTTTCTCTCTACTTTACTTTCACCTCTATTCAAACAAACTCATCAGCCCACTTTATGTATACAGGCATTGTGAGGCCCACTTGCTTTATTTTGCTTGGAAAGGTTTACCAAGCAAGGAAACAAGCAGCTTTCACTCACAGGCTCCACTGTCAGCTCCTCCCTTAAATCAGTATAACCTACTATTTGCAGGCCTGCCCCCATCATGTCCAATCAGCTGAGTTCATTAGAGGTAACCTTCAATGGGATGGTGACGCTGTTTTAAGATACATATGTTTACACATAAGACTTTTCTTAGCTCCAGTGTTACCAGCGAATAACTTTGTGGCCAACCGTATTTGATCACATACAGACGGCTCTCTCCTTGTTTGTTTTTTCTGTAAGTAGCATAGTGAGTGTAAAATACGCATGATTAGGGTATCCCCTTGTAGCACCATACCTAATACGAGCACTGTAGAAGCAAATAAAAGCAACAAAACTGAGGTTGGGGGAAGACATGTGTTTCCTAACTGGTAAGAAATGCCTGAAGCAAATACCATGTACAACAAAGGACAGGCAATAACTGTGATCCTATACAAGCACATGTTGCTTACCCAGGTTAACTGAAGTAGCTTGGTGCTTCTAAATCTTTCCTTGCTAACCAGTTTCTTTGGCCTACCATGATCTCCTTTCCCAAATCCTCTAACAACCATTTCTTCCCAATTTCTCCTGCTACTTGGCTACTTAACCATTATGGCATAACACATGGAAAATTAATATAGATGAGTCTGTACCTTTCCTATAACACCACTTCTCTGTTTTCTGTTATGAATAATTACAACTTTATACAAATTTGATTATAATTACTACCTCATGCCAACAATTACTCTGATATAATGAATTAGCATACAACTTTGAAATTAAATAAGTTATTTGGCTTATCCAGTGCCGGTGCTAATATTTATTGGGCATGTAATATATGACAAATCCAACTCACATTTCTCATTTCATCCTCACAACACTCTGAGATGGGCTGTACAATTTTCTTAAGAATTCTGTGGCAAGAAAGGTTAGACAAGCTGACAAATGGCAGCTGGGTTAGAAACAAGATAAGACTGCAGCCCCTGCTCTGAGTATAACTCCATAGCTCAAGGCAGGAGGTAGCACGCAACTATGTCACCGTTTCACTGGTGTGTTATTGCTTTTACTTCCTAACATCCCCATACTCTCTGTAACTGACTTGGAACAGGCTTCCGCCTGTCTGCTGAAATATTATGCTGAAAGACATCCTGACTCACAAAACCAGGGGCCAAGGCATAGGCCAGCTAAGGCCACCTCTATGTAGTACCTGGCAGAAACAATTGCTGACTCCTACAATCAATCACTTTCTTTGTTCCTGAGTCCCCTTTGTTTTCCTCAAACCTCATAAATCAAAATCCTAAATCTCCTTTGCTGGATCCTTGTCCATAGCCTAAACTTTTAAGGGTAGACTTGAGTGTCCAGAGGTCATCATTATATACATTCCCACTGCCACACCATCCAATATCAAGGCTCAGTTGTGGCCTGTGGAGTCAAGGTCACCAGCTCTCCAGTCCTTCTCTGCACTCCGGAGTCCTAGCAAACCACTCCACACACCTAGGCATTTCTACCTGATTGACAGTGGATTCTTATACTAAAAACGTCCCAAATCAAACTCTTGCCTTCTCTCCCAAACCTGTACCACCTTCACCGTGTCACAATCATTTACCTAGGATTTCTAATTAGCATAAATTGATAACATGAGGGGGTTCATTGTGATAATCCACACGTATATTCATCCCTCCTTTACATTTCCATTTTTACTCCTCTCCATCTTTTCAAACAGTATATGGTAGGTTTTACTGTACTGTATTCGTGTGTGTGAGTGTGTGTGTGGGTATGTGTGTGTGTGTGTGGATGTGTTCAAGTCTTTTTAATCCTTTGCTATCCTTTCTTTCACTCCTCCTTACTCTTGCTGATCTCCCTCTAAGACTGTCCCCTTTTACATTAATGTACAATTATTATAATCACCATCATTGTAGGCTTAGGTTCTACAAATGAGCAAGCACATGTGATATTGGCCGTGAGTGCGTGTGTGCGTGTGTGTGTGTGTGCACGCCCACGCGCGCACGCCAGTCCTGGGGCTTGAACTCAGAGCCAGGTGTTATTCCTGAACTTCTTTTGGTAGAGGCTAGTGCTCTACCATTTAAGCCACAGCTCCACTCCTGGCTTTTTGGGGTAGTTTATTGGAGATAAGAGTTTCATGGGCTATCTTGTTCAAGCTGGCTTTGAATACTGATCCTCAGATCTCAGCCTTCTAAGTAGCCTGATATCCAGGTGTGAACAATTGACTCTTAGTGAGATGCTGGATTTTTAACCTTGGCTTATCTCTCTTTTTTTTTTTTTTGGGTCCGGTCATGGGGCCTGAACTCTGGGCCTGGGCGCTATTCCTCAGCTCTTCAGCTCAAGGCTAGCGCTCTACCACTTGAGCCACAGCGCCACTTCCAGCTTTTTTCTGCTTATGTGGTGCTGAGGAATGGAACCCAGGGCTTCAGGCATGCAAGGCAAGTGCTCTACCACTGAGCCACCTTCCCAGCCCCTTGGCTTATCTCTTGATAAGTTCAGACCTATCCATTTTCTTTCAAATGACAATTTTATTTTTTTGCTTTATTCTATATGTATATCTATCTATCTATCTATCTATCTATCTATCTATCTATCTATCTATCTATCTATATCCATACTTTTTAAATTATGCATTATCCATTCATCAGTTTTGGGGCACCTCAGTTGATCCTGGAGTAGTTATTGTGAACAGAGCTGTAATACACTTGAGTATGTAGTTGTGGAAATCATAGTGGGTTTTTAGTTTCTGTTTTTGTTTTTTGGTCATGGGGTTTAAACTTGGGGACTGGGGGCTGTCCTTGAGCTCTTCTGCTCAAGACTAGTGATCTACCACTTTGAGCCACAGCTCTACTTCCAGTTTTCTGGTGGTTAATTGGAGAGAAGAGTCTCATGGACTTGCCTGCCTAGGCTGGCTTTGAACTATGGTCCTCAAATCTCAGCCTCCTGAGTAGCCAGGATTACAGGAGTGAGCCATTATGCCAATAGAAATCATGTTTTATCTGGATTCTTGCCCATGCATTATTTATCATAAAAATTTGGCTTTTGTCTCTAAAATACATCCTGATTTTAAAATCTAATATATAGTATTATTGTCTTCCAACGAGGATTCATTGGACCTCTTGGCTTATTTGGTTCCTACCTTGCTTTAACTGCCATGCCTCCCTGCTTTGCTCCCAGGGTGGTGGCTGATTCTCTTAGGATTTGTTCCTACACTGCAGTAGGGATCCTGCTGGTGCAAGAGAGAAGTCCTTGACATCTAGTCTACAGCAGTGTCCTCCATGGCTTTATCACTGCCTTCTTACTAAGCTTATTTTATGAGAACAGAATTGTGGATTGTGTTATTTGTGTCAAAATCTCCAACTTTAGAACACCTAATACTTAATATTTAGGAAACTAATGTGTTTCAAGTCCTCTCAAGGAGACTTTGTACATGTATATACTTGCATAATGGTTTAGCATCTACAGCTTCTTACTTAAAATTCTTCTTCAAATCAACCAGTACCCATCTTGCTCTCAGGCTTTACAGAGAACTTTACAATGTGTTCATCCTCTCTGGTGTTTGACTTTGACAGAACAATTCCATGAGATTAGTTCTTCTTGACTGAATTGTACTTGCCAATATTCACTATCTTGAAGTTCTCACCCCAGTATCTGAGTGTGAACTTATTTAGAAATAGGGTTGTTGTTTGAGTTCAAGCCCCACAACCAACAAGAAAAAAAGGAATGAAGGAAGGAAGGAAGGAAAGAAAGAAAGAAAGAAAGAAAGAAAGAAAGAAAGAAAGAAAGAAAGAAAGAAAGAAAGAAAGAAAGAAAGAAAGAGGGAGCCTTGTTACAGGTATAATCTGTTTAAGAGGAAGTCATTCTACACAAGGGTGGGGCCCTGATACAGTATGACTCTTGTTCTAAAAGGGAGAAATTTGTACACAGACCTGAACACAGGGACATCATGTGAAGTCTGGAGTTATATTTCTACAAACCAAAAAGCTACTAAGAGCCAGGAGAGGTGCCAGATCAGACCTTCCCACAGTGCCTTCAGAGGAACACGGCTTGCTAACATCTTGATTTCTGGCTTCCAGAACTGTGAGACAATAAATCTCTGCACCATTTCTCTAAATTTGTCAGATTAAGAGTTATCTACACTTATGCATGAGGAAAATGGAGTTATGAAAAGTTGAATACCTTGTCTCAGCTTTTGCCTGTAGGAATTAGAGGGCTGGGGCTTAAACCAAGATCTGTATGGTTTCAGAGCCCACATGGTAAATCTGTGATGTTGGTCCCTAACCCTCTATGATCCAGAGTAGAGTAAGAAAGGTAAACAGCATGTAGTGTTTTTTCATCACATTAAAATGACCTTTCTTTTTTTTGGGGGGGGGGGTCTGGTCCTGGGGCCTGAACTCTGGGCCTGGGTGCTGTCCCTCAGCTCTTCAGCTCAAGGCTAGCGCTCTACCACTTGAGCCACAGTGCCACTTCCAGCTTTTTTCTTTTTGCTTATGTGGTGCTGAGGAATGGAACCCAGGGCCTCAGGCATGCAAGGCAAGCACTCTACCACTGAGCCACCTTTCCAGCCCTGACCTTTCTTTACTATGGGATTATGCCCTTTCTACTGCTCCTTTTTTTTCCTTATTGTTTGGGCTAGTAAATTATCCTTATGCTTCAGAAATGATGGTTGGAATGGACAGAAGCTGGGTGGGTTTCATTTTGTAATGTCCTCCATTAATTTGGCAAGACACAAGGTTGACAACTGTGGTGAGAATATAACCGTTGGTTGTGTAATGTTTTGGATCTATAAAATACAAACTGATAATAAATGTACTAATGCCATCACCTTCATAAAAGAAGTTCAAGAAAGCTCTTCATTAGTAGCCATGTTGGGGAGGTGGATAAAAGAGTGCTTTGCTCCCAATTAACAATGAAAGACTGCAGTTTATGTGTAAAATATTGTGTTAACAGCCAGTCTCTCATTAGCACTAAGTTAATCTAGTATAGCCTCATACAAATTTGCTTCACTGAATTCACACATTTTCTTAGTCTTGAGCCCTACCTGATTAGTGAAGTTTTCTTATTTTTTTCAATAAGATTCTTGGCCTGCTTTTGACTCAATCTACTGGGGCTCAGGAACTGTGGGCTTGCACAAATGTCTGTGGATTAAATGAGATCACTCATGTTAAGTATCCAGACCACTACAAAAGCTGTCAGTAAATGCTAATTCTCTTCCAAGATGGAGGTAAAGCTTAATGCCTGCAGAAGAGAGATGGTGAGAGGATTAAAGGGATTTAGAGCAACTGGGTATAACATTACCAAATTGTCCAGCCTGGAGAGTGCTAATGAACTTCACTCTTTGGCTGAGCATTCAGATAGTTTGTAGACATGGCAGTAGTCTATTTTTATGTATACATCTTCTTGAATGTGTGATTATAAATACACATATATACACATACATTGAGATGTTAATATGTACCAATAAATTGTATACCATTAATATAAATTCAATTGGTGCCCTCTTCAGATTTTTGAGGGTTTTGTTTTGTACATTTTTTTGTGTGTGCCAGTATTGCTGCTTGAACTCAATGCCCGTGTGCTGTCCTTTAGCTTTTCACTCGAGGTTGGAGCCCTGCCACTTGAGCCATTATCTCCACTTCTGGCTTTTTGGTGGTTAATTGGAAATAAGTCTCATGGGCTTTCCTGTCTGGGCTGGCTTTGAAACTTAGATCTCAGCCTCATGAGTTGATGGGATTGCAGGCATGAGACAGTGGCTCTCAGCCCCTCTTCAGTTTGAGAAATACAGAAGAAAAAAGATTTCCTATACATGACCTTATTTTATCACTACCTGCTTTTTTTATGTTTTGGTTTTTTTGGGTTGTGGGCTTGAACTCTGGGTCTGGGCGCTGTCCTGAGCTCTTCAGCTCAAGGCTAGTACTCTACCACTTGTGCCACAGTGCCACTTCCGTTTAATTGGAGGTAAGAGTCTCAAAGACTTTCTTGCCTACGCTGGCTTTGAACCATGATCCTCAGATTTCAGCCTCATGAGTAGCTAGGATTACAGACATGAGCATCAGCACCCAGCTCACTACCTACTTTTTGTCCACCCATTTGTCTTATATTGAGAGTCCTTACTTTTAATAGACTTCAATATGTCTCTTTGCCAAGGCTATCTCAGACAAATCAAAGGAGGTCTTCCTTCTGTCCATGAGGATTTATGAAGGGCTCACCTCCTATACCTGAAACCCTGCATGGTTACAGGAGTGCCAGAAAAACAATGCAGTCAAGGTTATATTTTCTGTTCCTTAAGGGAGTAACAAGCGGACTAATTCTATAAGTAAGAGCTTATTCTACAGCTGCGTAATATATTTTTGAAGAACTTCCTCTAAGTAACTGTACTACCCAGAGGAACAGCATCCCATAGAGCCTGTGGATGAAATTATAAAAAAAAATAGTGAATGGATTTTTCAGTTTTAATGAATGATGCAAGTTTGAATGTTCATGTGCAAAGAACTTGCAGCAGTAGTTGTAGATGGAGCCTATTAAGAGGTGAGTAGAAAGCCTTCCTAAATGGATTAATTAATGTACTTACTGAGGAGGAATTTGTGATTGTGAGTTTACTTATAAAAGCTAACTCAGCTTGCTCTTACTTTCTGACATGTGATTCCTTCTTTGTTATTACAGTTAAGAAGATCTTTACCAGGTGTAGTCCCTTTGAACTTAGATTTTCCAGCCTCTAGAATTAAAATAAATATCTAAGTTTTTAAATGATAAAGTACCATGGTTCAGGTAGTTTATTACAGTAACATAAATTGGACTAACACAGATGAGTAGGGGATTGGCCAAGGAAGAATTGTTCCTGTCAGAATGAGAAGCATGTTCAGGTACTAGAAGTGAGGGGTACTAGAAGTGAGGGGTTCAGTAAAGAACTCAGAAGAAATAAAATTTTAACTACTTGGTAATTAGTAACCTAAGTTAGTATAATGGAAAAAGACTAACTTCAGAATTTAGGAACGCCAGAGAAGAATGTAAGTCATTTTTTCATGAACTTTTTCACTGCAACGAAGGCGGAAGTGGAAAATGTCATGCTTTATAGTTAGACAGTCCTGATTCATTCAAGTGACCTTTGCAAGTTGCTCAGCGGCTCTGGATTGAACCTCAGTTCCTCATCTATAAAATAAGGATAATACTCTCTATCTCATATGGTTGTTGTATTCTTATTAAATTAAAAATACAAATGTCTTGTCTCCTTTTGGTCTCCTGACAGACACCAGAATAAATGCCAATTCATGTCCTAATAACACCCGTGTGTCATTGTAGATGTGAACTTGTACCATTCATGTCAGCTCTGGTTTCTCACTAGGACTTGTTTTCTTCCTACATGAGTGGGCTCAAAACATTTTAAAGAATCGTTTAAAGTCATTTTAAGTGCATAGCCCCATTATCATTTTAAACTAATGATTATAACAATCCATATCATACATATACTGAACTTTAAAGGCTGAGATGAAAATTTAATTTTTAACAAGGAAGGTCCTACATAATCCTGAGGCGTACTTATCCACTTTCTAAAATACTGGGAGTCCCTAGGTAGAAAAGATCTAATCCCATTCAATCATGGAGCATCTAGTGGCTCAGACCAAAGTACCAAGTAAATGTCTAGGATGAAAAGCAATACAGAGATAGAATTAAAGTAGGTGGCTGACAACCTTATGTGTTTAAACTGGTTTTCATAACTTGATTATATTTGTAATGAAAGATTAATATTGTAGAAATGATTAAGCAATTCAAATATAATTACCTCTATTCTAAAAGGTCAGTTGCAAGAGATAAAATACTTTTTTAAAAAAGAGGATTAGTCATTGTAATGATAACCATTTGCTGGGCATTTATAAGGGATAGATTTGATGCTAGTCGCTTCACACACACTCTCTTACTTGGTCACTACCACAGTCAGGACACCATACTTCATTTCTGTAGAAGGCATCAAGCAGATTTCAGAGTGTGTAATAAGCCATGGCTTGTGGACCAAGTCTGATCTACTGAGACTTTTAATAGAATCCAAGAGCCAAGAAAAGTTAAAAGAAATCAAAAGTTTGTACTTCCAAAGGCTATCTACAAATACAATGTGATACCTATAAATATTCTAACCTCATTCTTCAAGGAAATAGAAGAAGTAACCCAAATATTCATATGGAACAATAAAAGACCCTGAATAGCAAAAACAATCCTTTGCAGAAAAGAACAGTGCTGGAGCAATATCAATACCAAATTTCAAACTACTACAAATCCATAGTAATCAAAAGAGCTTGGTACTGGCACAAGAACAGACTTCAGGACCAATGGAATAGGACTGAAGACCCAGAATTGAACACACAGACCTATAGCTACCTAATCTTAGACAAGGGAGCTAAAACAGTAGAATGGAAGAAAGACAGTCTCTTCAGTAAATGGTGCTGGCAAAATTGGTTAAACACTTGTAGAAAACTAAAGCTAGATCTTTATCTATCACCCTGCACCAGAATCAACCCCAAATGGATCAAAGACCTCGGAGTCAAAGCAGACATCCTGAAAACATTGCAGGACGGAAGAGGAGAAACCCTAGGTCTCCTTGGCACAGGCCGAAAAGAGACCCAGAAACACAACAGTCAAAGAAAGATTGGGCAAATCAGATTGCATGAAATTGCAGAGCTTCTGCATGGCAAAGGATGTACCTAGCAAGATCAATAGAAAGCCCACGGACTGGGAAAAGATCTTTACTAGCCATACAACTGACAAGGGTCTCATATCTAAAATACACTTGGAACTCAAAAAATTAAATCCCCTAACAACAAATCCTCAAAGAAACAACTGCCTAATAAATAAGTGGGCTAAAGACTTAAAGAGAAACGTCTCTGAAGAGGAAATAAGAATGGCCAGTAGACACAAGAAGAAATGCTTAACCTCTCTAGCCATAAAAGAAATGCAAATCAAAACAACATTGAGATCCCACCTCATCCCAGTTAGAATGGCTCTAATCAAGAAATCTAATGACAGCAGATGCTGGAGGGGATGTGGACAGAAGGGAAACTTACTGCATTGTTGGTGGGAATGTAAACTTGTTCAATCACTTTGGAAAGTAGTATGGAGGTTCCTCAAAAGACTCCACATAGAGCTCTCCTATGACCCAACAATCCCACTTTTGAGCATTTACCCAAAATGATCACAAACAAGGCTACCAGCATAACTATGTTTATTAAGGCTACCAGCATAACTATGTTTATTAAAGCTACCAGCATAACTATGTTTATTAAAGCTACCAGCATAACTATGTTTATTGCAGCATTATTTACCATGGCTAAGATAAGGAACCAACCCAGATGCCCCTCAGTGATGAATGGATCAAGAAAATATGATATATTTATACAATGGAATTCTATACCTCTATCAGAAAGAATGACATTGCCCCATTTATTAGGAAATGGAAGGACTTGGAAAACATTATATTAAGTGAGGTAAGCCAGCCCCAAAGAAATATAGGTCCCATAGGTTCCCTTATTTGCAATCACTAGTATAAGTCTAGGACAAGCTGAAGTCAAAAGCTATGTACATATGACCGTATAAGATGATTTTAAGTGAAATGAACCCCAAGATAGGGACAAAGTGGTTTTGTCTTTCTTGCTATTGTTTTTAATGTATTTAAAATGTACTATGTGATTTTTTTGTTTCTCTTGTATGTTCTTCCCCCGTGGTATAAGCCATGTTTTTACTGTATTTGATGTCGTTGCCCTGCATCTTGTATATACATCTTTCTAATTTGGGGAGGGGAAGGGAAATAACAAAATGCTGAAATAAGGACACAGGTTGACCCACTGTTACAATGAGTTGTACAAGACACTATATTGAAAACTTTACAACTTGTGGGGGGAGGGAGGAGCTGGGGAGCAGGGGAGGGAATGGATGGTAGAGGAAAAACAAAGGAGGAGATAACTGCTTGATAGGAAATATATTCATTACCTTATTCATGAAACTGTACCCTCTGTATAGCATTTTTACAATAAAAACATATAAAAAGAGTACAGTTTGTTAGCACATGAAAATTATGTGAAATGTAAATCTCAGCACTCAAGTATGAAGGGAACACAGCCATGCCTGTGCCTTTATTGGTTGTCCATATCTGCTTTTGCACTAGAAATGACAGAATTGATTATCTCAATTGCAATTGTAGCACCTACAGTATCTAAAAGATTCACTATCAGGTGCTTGAACAAGCATGTTTATCAACTCCTACATACAGGTGGAGTGGTCCTTTGGAATTGTGCAGTCTAGCAGCTTGTGTGGCTCTGAGTTGTAATTCTAACAACTCTATTTGGAAATAGAGGGTCGTAGAAGTTAGGTCTTTGGTCCACACACTGGGAAAGGAAAGAGCTAGAGATGTTTAGGGGACAGTTACAGCTGAAATATGTACTTGTTTACATCTAGAAGCCAGGCTCTTCTGGTTAAGTAACCAACCTAGACACTGCCAGTATGACTTCTGCACTGTCTCCACAGTCTTAGCTCTCACATCTAGTTTAGCATAATCCTAACTAAGAACAGGGTAGGGGGTGGAACAGGTCGAGGCAACAAAAGTACAATTCAATGTATTCATTTAGAGCATCTTCAGCTCTTTCTCTTTGGGACTGTCAAATACACACTTAGCCGTGGGGATGAGGCTTTGCTGCCTCTGACTGAGCTCAAAGTGCTGAAAATGACATGTGCTGGAATGCTGGAGATCTCATCATTGGCTCCTTGCCTACAGAAACTCAACCAGCTTATCTTCTTTCCCAAGGAGATCCAGACTTACACTTGCTCAGCTGGTTCTTTCCAGGTACCTGTAACCAAGCTGCTTGGTCCCACTGAGATCAGAGGCTGATAGATAAAGCTCTTTATATGGGTTGGTACCCTGGATACTACATCCCTTTTTGCCACAGTTTTGTATGCACCTAGGAAGCAAGAGGCTTAGCATTGAACCTTGAGCTCTGACTCCTATGTGTTTTTAGGGTGTTGGCCATTCCTGGGTTGTAATCTGGTTACTGTAAATTACAAGTTACAAACACCTTCCTGGACATTATCCTGCAGGCTTATATATGAACTTAATTCCTAGCCATATCGCATTTAGAATTTCATGTCTAAGCAAAAAACAAAAACAAAACAAAAAACTAACATGGGAAGGCCATCAATTATGTAAAACCACAAGAGCAGTTCTCACAGTTGTCAACTGAATTCTCCTACCAAACAAGGATTTGTTATTCCCATTTTACAGATGAGGACATTAAGACCCAAGGATAGTTAAACAATGCATATTTTTGTATCTGAAAATTATCTTTAATTCTTGAACTGCCTCCTAAATGCTTTTTACTTTGGTAAAAGAATTTGCTATAAAACCAGTCTGTTGCTATAACAGTTACTACAAAAACAACAAACAAAGCCAAGTGGCTCATGCCTATAATCTTAGAAACTCAGGAGGCCAAGATCTGAGGATGGAGGTTGAAAACCAGCCCAGGCAGAAAAATCCATGAGACTCTTACCTCCAATTAACCACCAGAAAACCGGAAGTGGAACAGTGGCTCAAGTGGTAGAGTATTAGCCCTGAATGGAAAAGCCAAGTGACAGTACAAGGACCTGAGTTTAAGTCCTAGTACAGGCACAAAAATATGCAAACAAACATCAAATCAGGTTGTGATTGTGGCATGATTAGTCTTTATAATTGGGATGTGGCATATTATCACAGATTTTGATGAAGGGCAAGGCTTAAACTTAAAAATCATTTAGCTAGCTGAGCTATAAATTTATCTGTAAAATAGGAATAACATGACTACCTTGTAGGGTTGTTGGGATGATGATATAAAAGGATGTAGGTGCTCTCCTAATAAGAAATATTTAGAAAAGATAAATCCACTCAGAGAAAATGAATTGGCAGTTGCTTATGGTGGAGAGGAAATGGAGAATGCCTAATACATATGTGGTTTATTTGAGGGATGAGAGAAATGCTATAAAGCTGATCATTGTGATGGTTGCTTCCCTAGAAAAGCCAGGGAATTACATACTTTAAATGAGTTAATTGTATGGTATGTGAACTAAAAAGTAATATAGGTAAATTGCGTACTGTAAAACCCTTATAAATGTTGGTTTCTGTCATTATTATTTTGAGCAAGAGACCAACTGGTTTACTAAACTGATCTACTTTTCTTCTAGACGATAAAAGTAGACTCTATCCTGACAGTCAGGAGTGGCCCTGTGTCTACCCAGGGAAATGTGAGTTCTGGCACATGTAATAGAACTAACCAGTTCCCATAAAAACATTCCATCTTCAAGTCTTCATATTCTTGAGAGATCTAAGATTTTTTTTTGGGGGGGGGGAGGTCCAGTCGTGGGGCCTGAACTCTGGGCCTGGGAACTGTCCCTCAGCTCTTACTACTTGAGCCACAGAGCCACTTCCGGCTTTTTTCTTTTTGCTTTTGTGGTGCTGAGGAATCGAACCCAGGACCTCATGCATGCAAGGCAAGTGCTCTACCACTGAGCCACCTTCCCAGCCCCAACAAGTCTTCATATTCTTGTTCCCTCTCACCAGCTAAATTCAAATGAAATCCTTTGATCTTGGAAACCAAATGTTGAAGATCAGAAGGATGTTGCAGCTCAGACCTAAAATCTTAGCTACTCAGGAGGCTGAGATCTAAGGATCAAGGTTTGTATCCATCTGGGGAAGAAAAGTCCATGAGACTTAAATCCAATTAACCAACAAAAAGCCAGAAGGGAGCATATGACTCAAGTGTTAAAGCACCAGCCTTGATTGAAAAAGTTAAGTAAGAGTATGAGTCTCCAAGTTCAAGCCCCAGAACTGGTACACACAAAAAGAAATGCTGAAGATGGAGAAGCCACAGGGAGGAAGCAGCATGAGTTTCAGAGTCTGTCTAGAGGAGCGTTACTCACTGGCCTCAAAGACCAGATTCTACAAACTATGAGAAAGATAGTTTCTACTTTGTTTAAATGATGACTCAATTTTGAGATTTGAGTATGACAACAACTAATTTTGTTGCAACTAATATATTATTGTTAGTATCAATCCTTCCATATTGAGAAGAGACTTACATTCCTATCTTATACCCAAAGTAAACTATGCATTGGTTGACTATGCTGGGCTTGGGGTCCTGAAAACATATGGCAAAGACTGTCTGGCTAATTTGACCAGAAATTTAGTACTGTCATTGGACATATTGGGGACAGTATGAAGCTTCTAATTGTCTATACCAAGCTGGGGAAGCTGAGTCCTTGTTTTGCCCTTCATTCCCATCAGGAGGGACCAAATCAACAGCAGGTGACATGTCATCAAACTGGGAGTAACAGTGGGATGCAGAGAAGACTCAGGCTTCTTTCCTGCTGTCCTTCACAGACAACACTATACCACTGCCCTCTTCGCCTTTGCTAAAAGGGAAAAAAGCAATGCAAATCAAATCTGACCTAATCGGATAGGATACCATTTTTGTTGAGTGCTTTCTAAAGCAGTTTGCTTCATTCTCTAAATATGGAAGGAAAAAGGGCTATTAGCAATCCTGGTAAATATGCCAAATATTTCATTGCTATTGTCTTGTATTCAGAGGATTGGCTGTCAGAAAGAATCAGCTCTGAGTCACTCTTTAGAAAAGGTGAACAGAGGGTATGCAATCACAACCAAAAGGTGACAGAATGGGAGAGCTTCTTAGGTTCAGGATTCTTATGTAAGCGAGGCAAACTGAGCCAATAACCTTCCCCATGTTTGTCTTGTAGGACACTGTGTGAACCACAGGCCATATAAAGCGCAAATGTACTCAAGTTACATAAGAATAGCGATTTAGTTACTGTGAAGCCCCTTTACCTATGTTTGTTCTTGGAGAGCTGTTTATTGCATGTTACATGAACAAGTCCCTTATAAGAGGCATGGATATGAGGCTTAGAGTTGTTAAATACAGGTGGCCAACAGCAGAGATGGGTCTCTACCTGGGGAACTAAGGGATGCTGACGGACTCCATACCTCACCACCCCACTATTCAGTGACTCTACCCAACACACTGTATTTCAAGGCAGATGGATCTCCTCCTGGAGAATCTAGCTGATCTTTAGGACGTCCAAAGCCAGGCTGCCTCACCTTGTGGAGGCAGACTGTCCTACCAGACTGTTTGTGTTCAGGCATATCAAGTGGCTGAAAGAATAAAACAGATAAGACAAGGGAAAAAAAAGGAACAAAGTCATTGTCCTGGGCCCTTGGAGACAAGCCTGCCTGAACATGATTCATAAAGCCATTCACAGACACAGACTCACAGATTTTGAATATCAGATCATTGCAGGTGAACTTCCGGATAAAAAGGATGTCTTCTTGCTGAAAATAGCTTCCTTCCCCCAGCACAATGTCATAAAGAAAAAATAAAAAAGCATCTGAATTTTCTGTTTCCTGTTTGCCAGACAGTTCCTTTTTTTTCCTTTAAGCTCATGGTCTCACTGTTTTTCTATTTCTTCTTTGTATGCTCTATTTAAACCAGATGGAGCAGGGGCATTTTGAAGCTAGATCTGAAGCTCAGGGGACTAACATCATAAATAAATAAACAAGTGAACAATTCAGCAATTGGGAAGTCAGGCGGGAATGAGCTTCACAACTGAGCTGGAAAAGTGGCTAAAAATGAACTCTATGATAGCCGTTCTGAATGTGACCGGGGTGCTCTTCACTTCCTAGGTGAGCACAAGGATTTCTTTCAGCACTCTGGGGCGGGGGTACTAGGAGAAAGTAGCGGGGCAGCCATGACTAAGCTTGGATTACTAGAAGCCCTCTGTCCACTTTGCATCACCCCTAAACTACTATGTTACCCCATAGTGGCTGTGAGGTTATGTGTTTACCATCTATAAAAGTCAGATATTTCAAGTGCTGGTTTTCTTTAAATACATTCTCCTTCCTGTAAATCTTACGTAATCCCACTATCATCCCGTGTGAGGCTTAATTTAAAGGAAACCATAATTTGAGATCGCTCACTGTGAAGCATTATGAACATTCTATTTATGCCAGAAGGGTCAGCCGTAGTGTCATGGAGTTATCTATTACACGCTTAGCCCTAATGCCAGGTTCTGGGAATACAGCAGTAAAAAGTTCATGGCATCCTAGACAGGTGCTGGTGGCTCATATCTGTCATCCTAACTATTCAAGAGGCTCAGAACTGAGGTTTTTGGTTCGAAGCCAGCCTGAATGGAAAAGTCGTGAGACTCTTATCTCCAATTAACCAGAAAAAGCTTGAAATAGAGGTATGTCTCAAGTGATAGAGAACCATCCTTGGGCAAAAAAAGCCAAGTGGCAGTGTGAGGCCTAGAGTTCAAGCCCAATATTGGGGGAAAACAAAGAAAGAAAAGTTTATGGCATCCTAAGGGAGAGGAGTAATAATTCTTTCATGTAGTTTGTAAATACAAGCATTAGGAAAGTACACAAGATGCTCAGTGATCAGCTTTAATGAGTGGGACAATATGCTTAGGGAGAAAAAGAGAATAGAGAGTGTGATTCAGGAACCAAGACCCCTCCCTCCTTTTGATCTAGAAGACTCAGGAAGTTGTTAACCCATGGGAAACAGTGGAATATGTGAGCAGTGGCAGAAAACACCAAGTTACTGTAGATGCCTGGACTGAGAAACAAATTGAAGAAAAGAAATGAGAGGCGATCCTAGGATCAGGAGGTTAGATTGTCTCCTATTCTGTGGGTCACAGATTCTATACCAGAGCCATAGGAGCCTGTGAACAATGATGACAACAGACTGAACATGAGTTTGCAGTTTGGAAGATTACCTTGGCAACCATGTGGAGGATGGACTAGAGCTGTGGAGGCCGGGAGCAGAGGGAACAGGGAATAGTCCAGGTGGGAGGTGCAGGGCCTGGTCTTAGAATCAGTGATATAACAACAGGAAAGACAGCAGATAACAAGAGAGAAATCTGGGGTGGGGGTGGTTTCTATACCAGATGAGTACAGATGAGTTCCTACCAGTTCTGATATAGTACCTCTATGTGTACCTCTAGAGCTGGTCAGGCAGGAGGGAGTCATTTAGGGACACAGAAGAAGGCACTTTATATGTTATTATTATCCAATTACAGTGTGGGCCAGTCCATTAGTCATTCCTTAGTTCATGCTTTTGGGAATCTTTCAATGAAAAAGCAAAATGATGACCTGAAGAACGTATCCAAAGAAACTTGAAGGCCATGAACATTCACTAACCATACATTAGGTGTAAACATTGTGTCATGATATGACATTGTTATTATGATGAAAACAAAAATGACTGAGACATGGTCCCTGCCCTCTAGGATATGGGGAGAGCAAGGCAGCCTGTGATTAATTTAATTCAACAAACACTGAGAAAATATCTTTGTGCAGAGTTATCATGTCTGTCTGAGTTAAGGAAAGACTAGGGCATGGTCCCTGACAATGGAAATCACAAATGGAAGTCACAAATGGAAGTAAGGTGTATTACTACTAAGCAGTTGCAAAGCATTGCAGAAATCTAGAAATAGAAGGGAATTTCTACCAAGTAAAAAAAACAATCCATCTCTGATTATTACCACAGCAAACATGACATGTAAATATCTTTTCTGTGGTCCATTGCTACTAAGAGTTATCTTTAAAACAGTAGGAAAAAGTCACTTTAAGCATAGAATACTTTCCTATTGGTGAGGCCCTGTAGTGGGCTTTCAATGTAAGAACAAGATACATTCTTCACACTCAAAGAAATTGGTGTTCATATCATTTTAGATTATGGAGTGGAGAAAGTAGAGAAGTTTGGATTCCAATACTTCTAGCAGCAATCCAAACCTTGAACAGTGTCTAGCATTATAGTATGTGCACAGTATATGTTTAACAAAAGTTGAAAGATATTAAATTTGTTACTTAGAAAAAATAAAGTTGACCCTAAAATAACAAAAACTTGATATTCAATTACCTGAAGAAAACACTTAGGGATAAGATGATTGTTATGTAGGAAGTCATAAGTAATTAATCAAATCACAAGCAATTGGCTTATTGTAATACAAACTCCTACAAGGTTTCTAAACAGCATGTCTATATTCACAAAGTCTGAGGAAGTATATGACATGTAATTTGCTTTAAGGGACATTTGGTTGGCTAACTTGGTTTGTTAAGCTAGGGTGAGTTCAATGTTTTTAGCTTTCCTGAAAAGAAGTTAATTCCCAAACTCTTCAATACAGCAAGCTGTTTTCTTTCCAAGTATCACATCTGGAGAGATGATACTTGGGAATGTCATTGTTCTGAAAGAAATGGGATATGTTGTGAACATGGAAGGAGATGATTCTACTGTAACATGGCTGAGAAAAGGTGCTGATTTGGCAGATGAAAGCTCTGAAACAAATTAAAGGTACTAGTGAAGCATGTGATTTTTTTTCTTTTTTTCTTTTTTTTTTGTCCATTATAGGGCTTGAACTCTGGGCCTGGGCACTGTCCCTGGGTTCTTCAGCTCAAGGAGAGCACTCTACCACTTGAGCCACAACACCATTTCCGATTTTCTGGTGGTTTATTGGAAATAAGAGTCTCCCCAACCTTCCTGCTCAGGCTGGCTTTGAAAGGTAATCCTCAGATCTTGGCCTCCGGAGTAGCTAGGTTACAGGTATACCGATGCCTGGCTTTGTATGTGAAATTTTAAAAAAAGTACTGAATTTTTGTGATTATATTTCATAAGCACAGATTCTCAGCATTTTAAGATCCTAACTGGAATCTGCAGCCATAACTTCAGAACCAGCCAGGTGATCTGACAGTGATGCTGATAGTCAAAAGCATGAGCAGGCTAGGTGCTGGTGGCTCACGCCTTTAATCCTATCTACTAAGAAGACTGAGATCTGAGGATCACAGTTCAAAGCCAGTCTGGGCAGGAAAATCTGTGAGACTCTTACCTCCAATAAACGACCAGAAAACTGGAAGTGGTGCTGTGGCTCAAGTGGTAGAGCACTAGCCTTGAGCTGATAGAGCTGAGGGATGCACTGGGCCCTGCATTCAAGCCCCATGACTGACATAAAACAACAACAACAACAACAAAAAGAGCAGATTTTGCTGCATTAGTGACGGGTCATTGACAGGTGTGGGGTGGGCACTGGGAGAGGTTGAGCTGGGGCAGGGAGAATTCTTCTGAATATATACAAGCATCAGAAACTTTGGTACTTATGGTCAAGTTGCTCATCATAAACCCCTGCTCACAAATATCTCTCTAAAGCCAGTGTCTAAAAGATTCTGATGAAGGCTGATGTGAGCAGAGGGGTAGAATACCAAATGTATGAAATGGGTTGGAAAAAGTTGGAGAGGAAAACAAAGCACATTAATAGGCTTTGATTCAAGCAGGCTTTACAAGACACAGAGTAGGGCCTTCAGGAGAAGGTCTGAAAGGAAGTAGAATAGAGGGTGACTGATCTGTGTGTGTTATGTAAGTGCGGGCATGTGCATGCCTATACAAGTGCATGTGCATGTATGTACATAGTATTGATGGTGATGGTGTTGTGACCATTAGGTCTTCAGATTTCTGTGCCTCTCAGGCCCAAGACAGGGGTCATAAAGGAACTCTCCACCTTCCTCTTGCTTTTAAAGAATGTTACTTTCTCTTTAAACTGGTTTCATCTTTATCATTGAGGTAAGAAAATGACAGCACAAGGCTGGAGATAGAGCTCAGTGGTAAAACATCTGCCTAACATATATGAGGTCCTGGGTTTGATTCCCAGCACTGTGACAAACAAGAAAAAAATAAAATTATGACTCAATTTACCCTCTCAGGTCTGTAAGAATGAAGAGACTTTTTATATACTATCATAAAAGATCTCTGAAATACATTAAGTGAAAAAATGTACAGAATAGATCATGTAGGGCATATTATCAACCAGATACCACACCCTCCCACACACTTTCATATACATCCCATATGTGTACACATACTATATAGTTTTTTTTTCTTTTTTTCTTGTGAAAATACCGTACAGAGGGGTTACAATTACATGGGCAAGATAATGAGTACATTTCTTATCAAGCATTGTTGCCTCCTCTTTTGTTTCCCCTTCCCATCCTTTCCCATCTCCCACCCCCCCAGCCAAAGTTGTAAAGTTCGTTTTTTGACATAACGACTTGTACATCTCATTGTTGCAAAGGGTCCACCTGTATCCCTATTTAAATGATTTGTTTTTTCCCTTCCCCTCTACAAATTATACCAACATCAAATACAGTGAAAGCAGGGGTTATACCGTGGGGGAGGGACATACAAAGCAACAAAGAAATAATCTTATAAATATGTTAGAAAGAATCGCATGAAAGAAAAAAAAACATTTGAGTACTTATCTTGGGGCTCATTTCACCTAACATCAACTTATCTGACCTTTTCTGCTTGTCTCAGACATATACTAGTTATTGCAAATAAGGGAAACCATGGGTCCTATGTTTCTTTGGACCTGGATTACTTCATTAATATATTTTTTCCAAGTCTTTCCATTTCCTAACAAATGGGGCAATGTTATTCTTTCTGATGGACGCACAGAATTCCATTGTGTATATATACCACATTTTATTGATCCATTCATCTACTGAGGGGCATCTGGGTTGGTTCCATATGTTAGCTATGGTAAATAATGCTGCAATAAACATAGTTGTGCTGGTAGCTTTACTATGGTCTTGTTTGTGATCATTTTGGGTAAATGCCCAAAAGTGGGATTGCTGGGTCATAGGGGAGTCTTTTAAGGAACCTCCTATATAGTTTATATAGGGTGTATACACACATCTTTTATATATATATATATATATATACAATTTAAATTTGCATAGGAAATTTTAGAAATAAACACCAAAACACTGAAAAACAGTGGTTATATCTCTATGACCTTGCTCACTCATCCACACTGCCAGGGGTCAGGCACAATGCTCACCCAGAGATAAAGCTCTGGCCTAGGAACTTGGGCACAGGGGGCACAACTCTGATGCCACACAGCCAGATCCAACCATCATTCCAAGAGATGGAAATTATTTAGAAACGAGAATGCCTCAGAACAAGTAAGACGACAGATGTCATTGAAATGTCCTTTCCTTCTACTGTGCTTCACAACAAAACCTTAAAGTCCTTAAAGCATTTTCATTTTAGTGGAGTAATTGAAAATGCCACAATGGAATAAGAATAATAAACAAAACCTTGCTATGAATAGAATGCTTTATACAGTAAAAAATGAATAATCAACACCTTTTGCTCCATCTGCACTAAACAAACAATTTAATAATGAGATATAAAAAGTAGAAAAATCACAACTAATCATGAATTTTCAGATATTGCAAGCCAAAAAATTGCTTTAATATTGCCTGCTTTACTTAGGGTTATGCTAAGTCACTTATAAAGTTTCCAATTCTTTTAGTCCTTTTAATATTAAAACATATCTTTTTTAACAGAAGAGAACCATTCTAGGTATTTGCTTGTGGAAGTAGCACACAACACAATGTCTCGGCTTTGTTAGATGCTTCTTTAAGGGGAACAAGTAGCAGGCACCCCTGGGCTGCCATATTGTTAGCTATGGTGGTTCAATTCACCTCAGAAAACAGATGGAACTGAGTTGTTATTTGTGTGTGCCCATACTAGGGTTTGAAGTAAGGGACAGGGCATTCTTAGCTTTACTATTTCAGGCTGGTATTATACCTCTTGAACCATACCTTCAGTTCTGTGTTTTTGACTGGTTAACTGGAGATAAAGAGTCTCACAGACTATTCTGCTTGGGGTGGCACCGAACTGCAATTCTCGGATTTCAGCTTTCTAAGCTTTTGATCATTTGTTGAATAACTTTGAGCAAGTTGCTTGGCTGAACTTCAGCTTTTCCACTGGCAAAACTGGGGGTAAATTTAACTCTTACAAGGATGTTATGAGATCAAATCAGGTCGCATATTTAAGATGCTTCCAAGAATGCTTTGAATATAGCAGATAATTGTAAATGTTCCCCCTTATGATTGTCATCTCTCTTTTCATCCACACAGCCATCCATCACTGAACCATCACTTACGGATAATATTAGGCTGACCTTTGAGTTTGACAAAGAACAAGACAGTCTATGTACACAACCCAGTAGGAAGAGATAAGCAAATGACAGCAATATAGCACAGGGGTTATGAACCAAGTCAATGTTAAGTGTACTGGAGCATGAAGAGGAAGTGGTTGATTGTGACAAGGATGAAGATGGTGTACAAGAAGAACTCATCCTTAAGAAAGGGAAATGTGTACATATGCTGGATTGTGACAAAAGCACAGGCTGGGATCACCAGGCCTGATGGAAAGGTCCAAGTATCTAGTATGTCTGGGACCTAGGTAATAAGTGAGCCAGTCTGAAGGCAGGCTAGAGAGCAGGGCCAGGAGCCACATCACACAGGGCTGAGTACACAAAGAAGTTTTGGTTAAGTTTGAGAAGTCAACTTCTTTAATTGGAAGTTGAGAGACAGCGCTGTCTTGCCAGGGGAATGGCCTGGCAGGACTCCACATTATTAGGGAAGAAGGGTAATTTTGCACTTCCTTCGTCATCCCTATAAGGTACTGCTGAAATAGTGCCAGGTCCCATCTTACCAGGAGTGTACCAGCTTGCAAACTCAGTGTTGACTTGAAAAATGATATGTCAGCACTCTTTTTTTTTTAACCTACCTCCTCTTAAGCAGACAGTTCACTCTAGTATGATAGGATTAACAGTCAATATTGTTTAAAAGCCCTCATTAAAAAAAAAAAGATATGAGGTATGAAGTTTGGATGGCTGACACCTGTAATCCTAGCTGCTCAGGAGGATGAGATCTGAGGATCACGTTTGAAGCCAGTCTGACCAGCAAAGTCTATGAGACTATTTACCAGCAAAAATGTTGGAGATGTAGCTATAGCTCAGGTGGTATAGTGTTATCCAAGAGCCATAAATAGCTAAGTGTTAGTGCCTAGGCCCTGAGTTCAACACCTAGTACTAATGGGTCCACATACACACAAATACACATATATACATACACATACACACAAATGGAGATTTAGTTTATGTAATTTCAAATGTCTTTACTTAACAATGGTATGCATTTGAACTTTTTTCACTTTTGTGATCTTTTTATCTATAAGGTGATGATAGAATTTGACCTATCTTAGGGAACGTTGTGTTCAGACATAGTACTAAAATTCTACTTTAATAAGTGACACAGCTCCATGAGTGATGACTGTCATGGGTAAAATGGGTAACTTGGATGGCAGTCTTCGAGGACAATAAAGGAAGCCAAGTATGAGCAGGGGCAGGGAAGCTAGGCCACCCTGCCCTGCTAGCTACCATGTGCATGCTGAGCTAGACTCCGTGACAATTCCAATTCCTTTGTGTCAAATTGAGGATAGAAATCCTCTGATTTCTGACTCCTAGGTACATGTGAAAATTTCCCTTACTTAGGTTGACTCTCATAGACCAATCAAGGCTAATTAAAGCATTAACTTTTAGAAGTTTCAAGGTTAAGTTTCTAGACCTGCAGCAGAAAGAGACGCTTATAGATTTGCTAAATAAAAACAATCACCCCCCCCCCCTGTAATTCATACAAACATTCTTAGAAGAGGTAATGGAAAGAAAGCAAATATACTGTTGGTAAGGAATTAACAGTCCTTCCCAAATGCACTATCAGTGATAATGTAATGATGCATTAACCCTGTCCTATTGGGAAAAATACTTTATCTCTATGGTACATCTTACTGTGCAAGCATATCAAGACAAGATTAAATGTGCCTATGGCCCTAGGAAGCCCACGTGTCCTTGCCGTTTAACCCAATATCTTTAACTGGTTCTCTGTGTATGCATTTACAGTAAAGAGCACATATAATGGATATGAAGGAATCTGTCTTAACAAATCACCAAGGCCCTATAATCTGAGCTATCATTCTGAAGAATAACTAATGATAAGGAAACAAAATAAGACATTATTTATTTATTCATCTTTCATTTATTCATTATGCTAGTCCTCGGGCTTTTACTCCAGGGCCCGGGTGCTGCCCTCAAGCTTTTTTTTGCTCAAGGTTAATGTTCTACCACTTGAGCCACAGCTCCATTTCCAGCTTTTTTTGTGATAATAGTTTCACAGACTTTCCTTTCCATGCTGGCTTAGAACCATGATCCTCAGTTCTCATCCTCCTTAGTAGCTAGGAATATTGTTCAGGCATGAGCCACCCGTATCCTGCTGAGACTTTATTAACCTAAGTAAATTGTAAATGTTTAATATCAAATATTAATGGAATGGAGCCAGGTGCTGGTAGCTCATGCCTATACTTGCTACTGAGAAGACTGAGGTTTGAGGATTGAAATTTGAAGCCAACTTGGGCAGACAAATCTGTGAGGCAGATTTCCAACTAACCAGCAAAAAGGCAGAACTGGAATTGTAGAGCCAATTAAGTGGTAGAGCACCAGTTTTGAGCAGAGAAAGCCATCCAAGGGCATGAGGCACTAAAGCATCAGCTCATGTGCGTGTGCACACATGCACGCACGCACGCACACACACACACACACACACACACACACTTTAATAGAATGGTACATATAAAATATGATTACTTGAAATAAGCAACCCTTTTATACATCGTAAGTTATCTGTCTTTTCTATGTCAACTCTCCTGAAAAGGTTTAGTTTTAGATGATATCTCTGAAATCACATTACTTACCCCCTATGCTAATTCCAACAATATTATTTTTATTGATTAAAAACAAGGAATAACCTAAAAAATGTAATATGCTAAACTGGCTAAGTCAGTAGCATTAGCATTACATCCATATAATGGAATCCTAGATCTCCTAAGTTTGTATCTCTTCCCCTCGCTCCCTTCCTCCCCCCCCCTCTCTCTCTCTCTCTCTCTCTCTCTCTCTCTCTCTCTCTCTCACACACACACACACACACACATGCACTTGGTGAAAAATGGTCATAACACAAAGTTAAGTGGAAAGGAGGAAAGGAGATTATCATGTGCAGGATGGTTCCGATTTGTATGACAGAGAAAAAGAGTGGCAAAGTCATACAAAAAAATCTATCAGTATTATTTCTTGGTTAATTTCTATTTTTCTTCTATATATTTTATAATTTAAAGGTCCCAATCATTTTTTAAGATATGTAATTCATAAGTGAGACTTTAGCAGGCAGTGGAGGTGTGGAAGACTCCACAGGAACACATGAAAAACTGCAAGGTTAAAAATACTGTTGTATCCTGCTGTGGTGATGCACACCTGCACTCAAGGGGCTAAGGCAGGAGAGTTTGAAACTAGCTTTCACATATAGTGAGACCTGGTCTCAAAAAGCAAAGCAAAAATATGAACATTCTGATACACACACACACACACACACACACACACACACACACATATAAATTATAAATATTGCCAGTTCTAGGGCTTGAATTCAGGGTCTGGGCACTGTTCCTGAGCTGTTTTTGCTCAAGGCTCACACTCTACTACTTGAGCCACAATGCCACTTCTGGCTTTTTCTGTGTATGTGGTGCTGAGGAATCGAACCCAGGGCCTCAGGCATTCTATACGCTACTGAAGCAAATCAAAATGGTAGTTGTATATACAATCTAATCTACCCTGAGTATTTAATGGAAAGAAATAGGAATGAAATAAAATAAACCAGGCTTTATAGGATAACTTCTCCTATGTCTTTTCTATATGCATCTATATTTTTGCAAAGTTCCAACAATAAAAATGTAATATAGTTATTTTGTTTTTATGCTTGTTTTGTTTGCTTGTGCTGAGGGTTGGACTCAGGGGCTTTGAGCTAGATCAGCTTGTTTGCTCATGACTAGTACTCTACTACTTGAGCCATGCCTAGAGGAATGGTTAATTGGAGGTATATTCATGGGCTTCTATATCTGGCCTAGCTTTGAAAAGTGATTTTTTAGGTCCAAACCTCTTTGGTAGCTAGGATTATAGACATAAGCCACAAGCACCCAGCTAGTTTTTATAAAAAGATGTAATTAAGTAGGTAAATATGAAATCTTTAAGTCACTGAGTCATTCACACTAAAGTTTGACCTCTTCTAAATCCCAATCTTTTTGTACTTCTAATATCTGTATCTACTTTTTATACTATTAACATTTTAATAAAATATAAATCTAAGAAAAAATCCTATGCCGATTAAATAAAGTAAAATATTCTTTTTAATGTTTTTTATTGTAAAAATAGGATATAGAGGGGATTACAGTTACATGGGTAAGGTAATGAGAATATTTCCTATCGATCATTACCTCCTCCTTTGTTTATCCCCTACCATCCCTTACCTCCCCATCTCCCCAACTCCTCCCTCCTCCCCCAGTTGCAAAGTTCCCTTTCAACATAGTGTTTTGTACATCTCATTGTTACAACGGGTAAACCTGTATCCTTATTTCAGCATTTTGTTATTTCCCTTCCCCTCCTCAAATTAGAAAAAATATATAGAGAAGCTTAAGTCTTTCATTGATTTATTTTTGTTGTTTTTTTGAAAGTATGACATTAAAAGTTTGACAGCAAGGAGTCAGTAGCTCAGGTCTAAAATCTTACTCAGGAGGCTGAGATCTGAGGATTGGGGTTCTAAGCCACAGAAAAATCCTCACAGAAAAGTCCACGAGATTCTTATCTCCAAAAAAAACTACTCAAAAAAAGCTGGAAGTGGCACTGTGGCTCAAGAGGTAGAGTGCTAGCCTTGAGCAGAATAGCTCAGGGACAGGGCCCGAGCCCTGAGTACAAGCCCTAGAACCATTTTTAAAAAATTTTAAAAAGATTTACATATCCTCTGACAACAAGTTCTTTTCATATGAAAGCTCATGAAAGCTTGTTATATATAGTTATTGGAAAACTGTCTAATGCTTGAAAGGAAATTAGGTAGATTTTTTTTTTTTTACAGTCATGTACAAACTGTTAGAACTTCAATTAAAAAGCTTAAAGCCAGTACATTTTTCACTTAAGATTCATTCAAGAGTATTTCTTAGGTCCTGATTACATGCCAGGTTACTCAAGGTGCCAAGGTCATAGCAGTACTTGCAAATGGTATTGGAGATAGTGCTTTGCTCTTATGATGTATTAAAGATGTATCTGGGTGACCATTTGGCAAAGATGTCTGGAAAGAACCACATATCTCATGAGGGTATGATGTTCTGGGTGATCCATTTCTCAGTCTGGAAATCTTCTATCCCCATCCTTCATGTTTTTCTATCCCCACCTCCATTTTTAAAAATGCTGTGGAAAGCAGGGCCTGAGTCCAAGACTTGCAATAATTTACACCTTTCTGAAGATTCACATATGCTAAGGTCATTTTGAACAGTGATCCCAGGGAAGAAGAGTGAGGAACCAGGGAGAGGGACAAAGAAGGAGAGGAAGGTTTGATGGAACATCAAACTAGTCCTGTTGTGTGCCATCAGGGTCTACTCCATTCAGGGCCTTCTGATTAACACATATAATCCAATTCAGAACTTTCTATCCAAGGGATGAGAAAGAGAACCTCTATCCTCCAGTTTTCTTTCCCTCCAACAGTCAAGAGTTGTCACATGGGGCATCAGCTCCCTTGCACTTCCAGGTTTGTGCCTACAAGCATGGTGAGTAGACTCCCAGATAGAGAGGTGTAGCAGCTGAAGTGAAGTGGTTTTGAGTTATATCTGCATGAAGTTGGCTGTAGCATGAATGTCTTGAGTTATTTTGGCAGACTAGATGGAAGGCTTTAGTAAGCAATACCAGCATTAAGATTTCCCCTAAACCATAGGAGAGGAGGATAGACACAGTAACTAATGTGCATTGAGTTACAAATATTGAGTCCCAAATGTACCCAAATATATTTTGCATACATTGTACCACTTAATCCTCTAACTCGCCCCATGATGTAGACTATACTTTCATTTCCATTCATTCATTCATTCATTCATTCATTCATTTGGCAGTGCTGGGGCTTGAACTCTGGGCCTGGGTGCTGTTCTTGAGCTCCTTTTGCTCAAGGCTAGCACTCTATTACTTGAGTCACCGTGCCATTTCTGGCTTTTTCTGTGATTAGTTGAAGATAAGAGACTCAGGGACTTTCCTGCCTGGGCTGGTTTCAACCGTGGGCCCTAAGATCTCCATCTATTAATTAGCTAGGATTACTCTTATTTCCATTTTAAATAACAAAGAAATAACTCTCTAGAAGCTAAACAGTTTGCCTGAGAGCATTAGTAAAGGGAAGACAGAAAAAAGGGCTAAAGTGCAGGCTGCTGAATTCTAGAACCCTTGCCAGGGAGTCTGTATCTATCTAAATGTCTCCTAGATGACAAAAGAATCAGTTGTCCATAGAAGCTCCTTTCTCTGTATCTGTCTTTGACCAGAATATGAGTTCCTTAGGGCAGAAACTGTGCCTTGAGAGCAGAAAACATAAATCCATCTTCATTGACCCTAACAGAACGCAATTCTTCAGAGTGCAGAGCATAGTGTTGGCTTTGATCCAGTTACCAGTGGTTCATTCACACTTGTAGTCCTAGCTTCTAGGGAGGCTGTGATGGCTGAGATCACAGTTTGAGGGTAGCTTGGGAAGTAAAGTTCTTGAGACTCCCTTTACTATGAAGAGCTGGAAGTTGGCCTGTTATTTTAGCTACTAGGAAGCCTACAGTCCTACCTTTGATACTTGGTAGTTTTAGGATTTTGAGCAAATTATGCAATAATATTTTTAAGCAATAGGCTTCTTATTAGAATCAGTATGATTCTAATTGTATTCTTTTTTTTTTTTTTTCAGTCATGGGGCTTGAACTCTGGGCTTGGGCGCTGTCCCTGTGCTCTTCAGCTTAAGGTGAGCACTCTACCTCTTGAGCCACAGTGCCACTTTCTGATTCTAATTGTATTCTATCTCAGGGAAGTCATGAATATTGTAAGATGCACATACAAGTGTTAATTAATACTTTGCAAATGTGTGCCAGGTACTAATAAAGATCAATTATTATCATTATTAGAAAGTCTATACTTTTCCTGTTTTGTTTTGTTTTGTTTTTTCGGTATCTGAAATTCCTGACCTGGACCCAGAGATCTTTAGAAAGTTCACTGTAGCATTAGAGATTTTTCATGAAACAAACAGTAAGAGCACAAAGCACTGACTACAAAGATGGTAAATGATGCTTAGTATCTGTAGGACAGAAATGAAACAGCAAGCCACATAACTTTGAGCAGGAATCACTGGACCACATCCTGAAAATAAACAGAAGCATTATGAGTTTCCAACTATCATCTGATAGGGAGAAAATATCAGTAGCTCCAGCTCTGGCTGTAAACAGGAAGACAGTTATATAACCTATGCAAGGTGTGAAGCCATGAATCAAGGCTAGAAATCTAGGGATCACTTTCAAGTTAACGTGATCACAAATTTAAACTATGGCCTTACATATTCACAAATACTTGTGTTTGATGGTCAAAAATTACTTACTTTTCAATAGCTCTGCCTTTGTTTTGCAGAACAATGTATGTGTTTAAAATATGAATACAATTTTATTACAACCTAAGCTTAGATCTTAAAAAGGCTCTTTTATTTATTTATTTGAAAGTACTGGGATTTGAACTCAGGGTCTGGATACTGACCCTTTGCTGTTACTCTTCTATTTGAGCCTCACCTTTACTTCTGATTTTCTGGTAGTTAATTGGACATAGAGTTTCACATACTTTCCTGCTCTGGCTGGCTTTGAACCATAATCCTCAGATTTCCCACTCCTGATTAGGTAGGATTACAGACATGAGCCATCAGCTTGACTTAAGGATCTAATATTTTAAGAACTATTCATCTATTCTGATGAATTTTGGAACATAATTCTGAGAGAAAAATTGAGTGGCTGTTATTCTCTTTGGATCCTGACCGGAAGTCCTACCAGCTCAGCTACTGACTAATTGAACAAGCCTAGACAAATGATTTCCTGTTAAGGTCTAATTTTCATAATGTCTAATAAGAGGCTAATGGTGGCCATTTCCCAAACTTTCCCCTAATGATTTATTGGAAGAACATAAACAAAACACTTGCCATGTAGTACATTCTCAATCACTGCCTGTTTTCCCCTTCCCTATTAAGTAGGTGAAGTAATATTCCTTCTCTTAGCCCATCCTCCATCCCAACTCTTTAAAGAAAATATCTTCATGAAATAGAAAAAAGCATTTCTCAAATAAAAGTGCCTAAGGTCAAATTTTGCAAAAGCCTTTTTTTTTTTTTTTTTTTTAATGAGATTGCTCATTAAGCAGTAAACCACATAGTAAAAGTTCAGCTCAACCTCAGCTTCCTTTCTGGCCAGCTAATCTGGACAGACTTTTAAATCACACTGGCTGCAAGATGAATACAGTGTTTCATTGGGAATTATTACAATTACTACCCTGATGTTAGTAACAGTCTTTAGATTACCCATAATGCCTAGTGGCTGAGAGGCAAAGTCAGGAGTTTAATTTAGCTCAAGCATCTGCAGGTTTTGTTTACTGCAGGGAACTTCAACTTACGTAATTATCTTGGCTTCTGCTTTAGAAGGTGAACCTTCACTCTTCAAATAAACTATTGACACAGGTCTTTGGGAGCATATGCATCTGCATTCAATTTCCTAAAAATCATCCATGATCCCTGACCTTCCTAGATAAGTGACAGGAGAAAAAAAGGTTCTAAACTTTAGTAGGAGGATATATTCTCTGAGAGGATATATTCTCTTTCCCCAAGTTTTACCTAGCTTTACTATGATGTTTTAGATTGGCCTACTTCTCTATTGGTCTCTGTTGGGAAGTGGGGGGCTCTGAGAATGGTTTTAGAGAAATGGGGCAGAAGATCACAGGCTCATGAAAGTGAAACAGAGAGAAAAATGGGGTGAGTCAATGCTGGGTTCTATTTTGTTCAACACACAAAAATCAGCAACGCATTAGCCCAGGTTCAGTTAGCAAGGTACTTTTCTTTAATTCAACAAGACTTAGGAAACTGATAATCCCAGCATCATCATAAGT
The DNA here is from genome assembly GCF_024711535.1 of Dipodomys merriami. NCBI lineage: Eukaryota > Metazoa > Chordata > Mammalia > Rodentia > Heteromyidae > Dipodomys > Dipodomys merriami. The sequence continues at coordinate 8,257,547 of NW_027203937.1, read as the reverse complement.
GATAAAATGGATATTTTTTAGGAGCAGCATTTGGAAGGAGAGAAAGGATAGTCAGAAGCAACACACAATTCATATAATATATTCCTGTTTGTGGGCATGTTTGACACAATCAAAGCTTGGAACTGGTACAAGGACATTCCTGTAGTTAGGCTATGGAAAGCATTCAGAAGTTCATCTTGTATCTAAATTTTCTGTGTGTGTATATCTTTTTTTTCAATAGCAAACAAGAGCTGAGGTCTTTGTGTATATACCACAGAAATGAAATTAAAGTTATCATAGTACTTAGAAACAAGATAAAATTGAAATGTGATATTACATTAATAAAGTCATAGTAAAACATGCTAATAATCTGTAATACTAGTAAATGTAATTAATACTTAGGTGACAATTAACTGTGTGTGAATGTCTGCACTAAGCAGTATGGACTATCTCATTTCTTCTGTCAGCCTCTTTTGGCAAATACAAAGCCAGAACCTGAGCTTGCCAGACTGGAAAACCATGGCCTTGAAATCATTGAACATTCAAAGTACCATATAAATTTCAAAACCAGATATATATATTTTGTCCTGTGAACACATGGAGAACTAGAGAAAAGGATGACAATTCATCAAAGGTAAAATATCAGATAATGCCTGGTGGCTCAGACCTGTATTCCTAGCTACTCAGGAGGTTGAGATCTGGGAATTGTGGTTCAAAGTCAGCCCAGGCAAGAAAGTCTGTGAGACTCTTATATCCAATTAACCACCACAAAGCTAAAAAGTGGGCTGGAGCTTAAGCAGTAGAATGTTAGCCTTGAGTGAAAAAGCCAGTGCCCAGGCCCTGTGTTCTAGCCCCAGTAACCAGCACAGACACACATAGCCACACATATCCAGGTTAAACTGGGTTTATCCAGGATAAACTGTTGGGTTAAAGCTTAAGGATGGAATACATGGGACAGCATCTATGCATGCTATGACTACTCTAGCTGGTTAGTAGTGGCACTGCATTTCTCAAGTTTGGACCAATCACCAGTCTCCAGAGTTTCTCCTCCAGTGGATAACTCTGCGGCATCATTTACACACACAAAAAATAAAAGGAAAAAGGAGGTCTTTCCAGGTAATGAGATGATGCCTGTGACTTGATATCAAGAGAGTCATTTGACTGTGATCATGCAGCAGGCACCCCGGTGCAGATCAAGTTTACCCTGTGGGAGTTCCATGAATTTCCTGGTAAATTTTATATTTACTCTGAAGTAATTGCACTGGACACCCTGGGCTGACACTGGACACCTTATGTGCGACCAAGGTAAGTACCCAGCTGGTCAGGTTTTCTTTTCTTTTCTTTTTGTCAGTTATAGGGCCTGAACTCTGGGCCTGGGCACTGTCCCTCAGCTCTTCAGCTCAAGGCTAGCGCTCTACCACTTGAGCCACAACACCACTTCTGGCTTTTTCTCCTTATGTAGTGCTGAGGAATCAAACCCAGGACCTCATGCATGCAAGGCAAGCATTCTACCACTGAGCCACCTTTCCAAACCCAGCCAGGTTTTCAATTGTGAGAAAAGTTACAGGCTGAAAAACATAATTGGATACTGAGTTGAAATGGCTATGTGAATACCATGTCTAGACTTTAGTCAGAGAGAGAAAATAAGAGCCTGGGTGTTTCACTGCTCTCCTTTGTGAAAAGGTTTATCAGGAGCCTTGGAAACCAATGGGTGCTTCATGGGCAAAATAACAGCAGCTGCTGGGAAAGCTTCTTAAAAATATAGAAGCTGGGTGGCAATGGGTGCTTCATGCCTGTCACGTTAGCTACTCAGAAGGCCAAGATCTGAGGATCACAGTTCAAAGCCAATCGGGATTCAAGTCTAAGAGAGTATCTCCAAGTGGAGGTGTGACTCAAGTGATAGGGTGCCAGTTTTGAGTGAAAAATCTAAGCAAGAGGGCAAGACCCTGAGTTCAAAAACAAAACACAAAATAAAAACAAAGCACAGAAGCAAAGCCCTTTTCAGAAGCAGCATTTGACAGGAACTCCCAGTGACCCATGTACGCTGAGAAGATACACATTCCACTTTTATAAATATATTGTCAAATGTTTAACTGAAAACTGAATTGAACATATAAGGGGAAAGCTGGTGCCGTATGTTAGGCAGGTAATTGTACAACTTCCAGGATGGTTTACCATACCTTCTATGTCAATCCTTTATCATTTACTGACAAAGTTATCCTCTAAAGAGTGGTCAAAGATCTCATTCCTAGGGAAGAGGTTGAACCCTGGTATTTCAGGTCTGGACTCAATTTTTTTCCCTAAGTCACACTACCTCAGTAGAAAACAACTTTAATTCTCACCAGTCAGCCAGTATAGATACTGCTTTGCAACTTGAAGAATGGGTATGGTTTCCAAGGATAGATTTTTGGAATACAGGAGAAAACTACTTGGAGATAGGCATGAGAACAAATTTTTTTCAAGAGAAGCCTGGAAAAATCCAGTGAATATAGGGTTCTCCTCCTCACATGATAAGTAGCAGGAAGAAAGAGCAAAATGATGGAAATCAGACCAGGGAGGCCTTGAGCACTGGACCAGAGGATTATTTAAAAACTCAAAGAATGAATGGCGTAAGGAATGCATGGTCAGAAGTAAGTATTCCAGTTCTGATCATTAAACTTTTACTGCAGTTTTAAATAGGGAATAGGAAATTTTAAAATGAGAGATGAATAAATTCCAAGATACATTTTTGAAAACTCTCTTCTACAATGTGGCACTAGTACTATTTGTAACCTTATGCCAATTTTCTGACCAGGACATATAGTACTACTTGCAGAACAACTGAGAGAGAAGGTGGCAGGATGAAGTGAGTCTTAGCTTGGAACACAACACAAACATCTTTTGAATATGGCACTGGATGGACGATTCCTCTTTAGGTTACCAAGTGTATAGAGGAAGTTTCCAGAGTGGACTTGAAAACATACTTGGAGGTCTTGTTGTGTGCATCTGGTAGATGTTTGCCTATGAAAGCTCACTTATACAAAGCAACCCAAATGCTAAGCACTTTCTTAACAGAACAGAAAATGGTTGCTTAAGGACAGGAAACACAAATGTAACTATGCAAACATTAAAAATACAAGTTTAAACAAGAAATACAAAAGTAACTATGCAAGTACTAAAAATGTCAGTTTCACAATAAAAAAAAAACATGGGAAGATTAAAAATAAGGAGAAGATGAGCCGAGGGTAGAGGTACATACCTACCCCAGTAGGATCAAGTCTGAGGCCAGACTAGGATATTTAGTAAGAATTCATTTCACAAAAGAGAAAAGGAGAAATAGTGAAAGCACAATTTAAGTGACGGAGAAAGAGTAAGACAGATGCACAGAAAATGGAGAGAAAAAATAGCGTATGAAAAAAGGCACAGTGAGAAGACAATTGATGCATCTCACTTTTCATATTCATAATCTACTTGAATAGTCATCTACCCCTATGTGGTAGATGACTATCCATTTCAGAGATAAGTGAACTGATCTTACCAGAGATTAAGTAATTTTTACTAAGTAAATACGATGATAGGAAAGATAAATGATTTCTATATCCATCTTTCAAGAGATACTGAAATGGGTCAACCAAATACTGTATGAGGTAATTGACTTCTCTAATATTAGTATCTGTTTTTTCATTTGAAAAAATGATCTGGTGGCTCACATCTGTAATCCTAGCTATTTAGGAGGCTGAGCTCCGAGGATAGCAGTTCAAAGCCAGCCCAGGCAAGTTCATGAGACTCTTATCTCCAATAAACTAAGAAAAAGGATTGAAGCGGTACTATGGCTCAAATGGTAGAGTGTTAACCTTGAGGAAAAAGAAGCTCAGGGACAGCACTCAAGCCTTGAGTTCAAGCCCCAGGGCCAGAACATAAGAAGAGAAAGTAAAAGAGAAAATGAAGTAGTAATTGTAAAATGGCTGGATATAGTAAGTTCAACCAGTGATAGCTATCATGGGAGTCCTTTGACACAGAAATGGAGCGACAAAGGGTGAGCAAATGCATCAGTGGTATTCTCTAGACAATATGTTGAAAATAAACTCGACAACTTGTGGATAGGGACCAGAGGAAAAACCGGCAGCAAAGGAAAGGGTGACATTGTTCCAAAAAGAAATGCACTATTTATCTGACAGGTAGCTGTAGCCTCTCTGTACATCACCTTTACAGTAACAATAAAAAATGCACGAAAGGGGTAAAAAAAAAAAAAAAGAAAGAAAGAAAATGATATGTGAACTCACTGCTACCAACTACAATTCTAACTCTGAAACTCTCCCAGTTTGAGGATCAAGCTTCTCAGAATTCTTGGTACTTTGGCAAACAATTCCTTTGGTCCAGCAGAAAACAATCATTTCATAGAATGAATCAATATGATCTCCTACATATATGTCCTGCTAAGTAAGAAATGTACATAGGACATGCTATGAGTAAATTAAGTTTATCCCATGTGCTGTTGTACCATTGAGTATTATTTTAGCAACCTAAGCTAGATGTGATGGGGCATGACTGAAATCACAGCGCTTCAGAGGCTGAGGTAGCACTGGGATACATACAAAGCAAAACAAAACAAAGAACAGTACCAACAAATCCCCCAAAGCACTCATTGAATTGTGAGAAAAAGTGTCTTTTCTACAAAGCAGTTGGCTTCCTTTCTGTTGATTTTGAGAGAATTGTTTTTCTGAAGAGTTCCTGGTTTGGCAGGGTGGATTGACTCTTGCTAATGACATGGTAGTTACACGCATCCTTTTCCGGAGCATTTTATTAAGAATTTTAGTTGCATCCAGTTAACTAAGCCACATCCTTTGGCAGACTGTGAACATGAGCTCAGCCAATGTGAGCAGAGGGGCAGGGCCTGCTGGGTTAGGGGAAAAAAAAGGAGCAGCCTGCTGGCTCCACATTGCTTGTCAGATAGCACACCTTTCTGCAGAAGTAAACCTTGCTGAGCTCCTTTCGAGTCGGTGTCCTTATGTGACACCCTAACATCCCGAGCAATTTCTAACAGAATGAATGCATGAAAATGAAACGAAATGTAATGAAACAGAACCTAAAAATGTAAGTCCTTTCCTGGTTGTATCCAAAGGGCTTGGGAAGAATCATGAAGTAAAATCTTACAATATTGTACTCTGAAGATGACAGAGCATGGCCAGCTGAGGTTTGCTTCTGGCCTCTCTACTTAGGCTGATAATGCCATTTCTTTGTTGATAGGTGTCCTCCCTCCTACCCATTCCATCCATGGCAAAATTAAAAACAATCATTCTTTCTTGCTTAAACATCACTGAACTGGCTTTACTGCCTGCAGAGTCAAAAATCAAAACCCAAGGGGCTGGGAAGTTGGCTCAGTGGTAGAGCGCTTGCCTTGCATGCATGAGGCCCTGGGTTCGATTCCTCAGCACCACATAAGCAAAAAGAAAAAAGCCAGAAGTGGCGCTGTGGCTCATGTGGTAGAGCACTAGCCTTGAGCTGAAGAGCTGAGGGACAGCGCCCAGGCCCAGAGTTCAGGCCCCACGACTGGACCAAAAAAAAAAAAAAAAAAAGAAAAAGAAAAAAAAAGAAAAAAAGAAAAGAAAAATCAAAACCCAACTAGGTGTAAAATCCTTCTGTGATCTGGGCCCTCTTGAACATTCCAGGCCCCACCAAATATTCATCTAAGGTCCAAGTAGTGCAACTATTGCCATTGCCAGTTCTCCTTTTTCTGCCCATCGCTCCTTTCTTCCTCCCTCAGAGCTAACTTCTCAGTGCTTCACAGCTCAGCTTTCACATTCCTTTTCCAAAGTGCCTTCTCTGTTCATCTCATCCAGCTGACTTAAGGGTCTTTTCCCTTTAGCAACCCAGAAGGCTGCTAAATGATGACTAACCAGATTCTAGTCTCTGTGAGGCCAGAGGTCATGCTTTCTGAGTTCTACCAAGTGTGTAGTGCCAGGTGCTTCTGCTGAGTACATTTTACTCCTCCACAGGAGTTCCATCTCCAGAAGCTGAAGAGTACAACTTTGTTTTTCTTTGTTTGCTTTTCATTTTCAGTTGTTTTAGTTTTTTTATTGTGAAAATACTGTAGAGAGGGGTTACAATTACATGAACAAGGTAATGAGTACATTTCTTATCAAGCATTGTTGCTTCCTCCTTTGTTTCCCCTTACCATCTCTGCCCTCCCATCTACCCCCCCAACCCACACCCCCCCAGCCAAAGTTGTAAAGTTTGTTTTTCAATATAACATCTTGTACATTTCATTATTGCAATGTGTCCACCTGTATCCCTATTTAAACAATTTGTTTTTCCCTTCCCCTCCACAAATTATATCAACTAAATACAAGTACATAGTAATAAATCCATGGTCAAATCTTCAAGCACAGAGACAAAGATGGAGAGTCCTTAAAATTGACTGCAAGCAGCCAGCAGCCCTGGCAGCAAGGTTGGGGTCACTGGTACGTTTCCTAATTCCAGGCCCACGTGCCCCAACTCACCCAGGAGACTATCAGTTATCCAGTATTTTATCAAGTACAATCAAGTCAGGGTCTTCACTAAGTTTTATAAGGAAATAATGATAAATATTAATCTATATCTCAATAGGCATTGTCGTAGATATACAGTTATCTGTATATTCTGGGTTGTCTCTGTGGAGGCAACAAAACTTGGACTGAAAATATTAGGAATGTTAAAATTGAATTAAAGGTGTATAGATTTTTTTCCTTGTCATTACTCCCTAAACAATATAGTATAGCAACTATTTATAAAACATTTCTATTGCAGTAAGTATTGTTAAGCAATGAAGATTATGTAGAAGTGCATAGAAAACAGTATGGAGGTACTTCAAAACTGTAAAATACACTTATTAGCTGGGTGCTGGTGGCTCATACCCCTAAACCTAGTTACTCAGGAGGCTGAGATCTAAGGGTCATGGTTTGAAGCCAGCCCAGGCAGGAAAGTCCAGGAGATTCTTATTTCCAATTAAGTACCAAGAAGCTGGAAGTGGAGCTGTGGCTCAAGTGGTAGAGCGCTACCCTTGGGCTCTGAGTTCAAGACTCAGTACTGCTGTGTGTGGGTGGGCGGGCACACACACACACACACACACACACACACACACACACATACACAGAGAGAAAACCTCTCATATACATCACATCTGGCTATAAATTGAAAAGGATTAAAAATCAGTGTACCATAGAGATCCCTGCATGCCATTGTTTATTGTGACACATTAACAATAGTTAAGGTATGGAATCAGACCAGATGCTCATTAATAATGATTGGATATAGAAGACCTGGTGAACACACCCTTACAGAAATATTATTCAACCATAAAGAAGAATGACTCCTGTCATTTGCAGCAAAATTGATGAACTGGAGGACATCATGTCATTCTGCTGGGACAGTCTGCCAGATACAGGAAGACAAATGCCACATGGCCTCTCTCACATGTGGAAGCTTAAAAAATATGGACCTGAATATAGACCGATGATGACTAAAGGTTGGGAGGGGTAGGGGAAAGGGTGGATATTCAGAAGGTGAATTTGATCAATGCATACTGTTTGCATGTGTTAAAACATACTAGTATGTCTGGTTCATACGTATTAGTAAAAGTAAAACCTAAGGGACATAGGAGGACTTAACATTTGTTATATGAAAACGCCACTGTTCTGCATAGGGATTTGAGCATCCATTGATGTCTGTATCTGTGAGATGTCCTATACTTCATCCCCCATGGATACATGAGATGGCTATGCTTCATTTTAATACAAGAATTATATAATAGTTCTTGCATGATTTAACATGCAAAAAGTATTGTAACTTAATTTTCTTGAAAATGTATCCCCCCCAAAAAAGAATTCATTCATTTTTATGAACTATGCCTATTTTGAAGATAGAAAAATCTCAACATTCATAGGTCAAGGGATGACTTCTTTTGAGCAGGAAGTTTGGGGAAGGGATGCTTTCTTTCCCTTATCCCATGTCTTTTATTTTTCCCACTACATAAACTTGTCTCACATCTTTTACTCTGTCCTGTGCTTGGCCCCTTATAAGCCTATTTTGGCATAAGTTCCTTATAGTCTAGTAGAAGACAGGTTCTAGGTCTTGCTTTCCTCTGGCTCTAGCTTAGGACTTAAAATTGTGTAGGTTTATGCAAGTGTTACTGAAATGCTTGCCAAACTAAAATCCTCTGCCAACCCTGTCTGTAGGCTTCCTATAAAAAATCCCTCTATTGTGATTTATTCAAGAGAAATCTCAGCTTCAAAAGAAGCTTAAATATTTTCCATTACTCAACATCTCTCTTCTCTTGATTTCACTAAATCTTACACTTACACTCATACAACTTCAGTGAAATGAAGCTCTTATTTTTTTCAACGAAGTACAGTGCAGCTCTCAACCTTAAAACATTCTAGATTTGTTTTCCCCTTGAAGCTACAAAGGACATGTTTGCCCCTAACAACATCAACACCAGTGCACACTGTGAAAAAGCAATTCTCTGCCATTTCATATTTAAATAATTCCAGTCTAGATGATTTAAACTTTTGTTTTTCACTTCTGCAGTAGTAAATGTCATTTTGAAATAAACAGAACTCCTAGAAATTAGTGTATAAACAAATCTGCTTGGAGATGAATGGATAAGCACCACATCCTAAAAGATGAGGCTAGACAAAAAGCAACAGCGGGCTTCATTACATGGTTTGACAGTTAGGAAGTAGGAAAATGAGGGGGGGGGGACAAAAATAAAAACAAAAGCAACTATTCAATTAGTGCAGATGGAGAAAAACATCCTACAAGCTAATTGATTATAGCTATCACAACAGCTGATTATAGTGTCTGCTCATCAAACACAGGGAGAAAAAAAAAACAGCTCATGGCATTGTTTGGCTGCCTTTCTTTGCAGAAATACCTTGCTAATGGATGATAATATAATCGATTCTGCCCATAGAGTGAAGCCAGTGATGTGGCAGAGGGTAGCAGGTGTGATCTGCTGATCAAAAAGTTAGGCCACCTTATTAGCTGCCATTTAGAATCCTGCAGGAGTCAGGTATGATGTTCTGATTATTGTTTGTAATAGAATGCTTTGGGAGTGAAGGCAGGTTTGCCCTCAAATCTACTAACCCACTCCCCACTCCAGTGACCCATCTGCTTCAAGAAGGTCTAGAGACACATGCAGTACATACCGTTGGAAGAACAGACAGATCACAAGCAGTTAATTTTGCAATACAACAAATCATCTGATAATGCTTTAGGGTGCAACATGAAGGGCAACTTACTCTGGGGATACACAAGGTTGAAGTCAGGTCTTAGAAGTGCACTTCGAAGATCATTAGCTATTTGTCAAACATACTCAGAACATGTAGCACAAGTAGCAAAGATGTGCTAGCAGGGAAATAAAATACACGAAAATGTTAGAGAGACCAGCCTCAGGAAACAAGAAATGGTTCTTGGCGGCTCAGAGATGGGGATCGTAGCAAGGCAAGTTTTATTTTAGCAAGGTAACTGTGACAGAGAGTGGACTGAGAGGTAGTAAAGGAGTAGGGAGCGGGAGCCCAATTAGACAGTTCTTTGAGTCAATATAAGTAAGAAAATGCTGAGGAAATGTAGGGCTGGAATAAAAGGAAAGAGGATCAATAAGGTTCTTTTTGTCTGTCTTTGTTTGGTCCTTGTGCTGGGACTTGAATTTAGTGCCTCAAGTTCTTGATTAGCCTTTTCATTAAAAAGTGGCACTCTACCACTCCAGTTACACCTCTACTTCTAGTTTTTTGTTGGTTAGTTGGAGATAAGAATCTTCTGGTTTTGTCTGCCTACACTGGCTTCAAATCATTCTTCTCATATCTCAGCTTCTAGAGGAGCTAAAAATATAGGCATGAATTTACAATCCCAGCTACTCAAGAAAATGCTATACCATTCTAACCATCGGGTTCTAACACATTGAAGGAGCTCCTGCAACATCCAAGCTAAACCAGTCTCTGGGAGAGTAAGGGTCACACTATTATCCAGAACCCATTTTGGTCTTAGGTTCTGGCAACAATGGATGTTAGAAGAGTAGTTCCTAGCCACACCCAAACCTCATCTGGGCAACTTACAAGGCAAGTGTCTTTGATCTACTCCACAACTACTGAATTAGAATTCCTAGGAAGATTGGGCCATTTCAATTCCTCCCACCCCTCCAACTCCACTGAGAGCCTACATGACAGTCAGGCTTAATCATGATTGTTTTCATTTATAACTAAAAGAATCCCCTGCCCCCCCTCCATGTGTTGAAAGTTTAGTCCTTAGATGGTGGCACTGTTGAAAGGTGACTGAATCATGAGGCCATAAACGTCATCAGTGGGTTAACCTATTGATGAACTCATACTTACTGGGGCATTAGGAAGTTGGGTCTGGTTGGGGGAATGAGCCACTAGGGCCATGCTTTTTTTTTTTTTTTTTTGGGTCCGGTCGTGGGGCCTGAACTCTGGGCCTGGGCGCTGTCCCTCAGCTCTTCAGCTCAAGGCTAGCGCTCTACCACTTGAGCCACAGCGCCACTTCCGGCTTTTTTCTTTTTGCTTATGTGGTGCTGAGGAATCGAACCCAGGGCCTCGAGCATGCAAGGCAAGCGCTCTACCACTGAGCCACCTTCCCAGCCCCAGGGCCATGCTTTTGAATGGTATTTATTTATGGTATCTCTTCATCCTTAGATCTTTGATTTGTGCCTTCTGACTGTCTTGTGGCAAGCAGCAAAGCTCCACCATGGCATTCTGCTTTGCTACAAGAAACAAAGGAGCCAAGTAACATGGACTAAAACCTCTGAAACAAAAGCCCACATAAGTATTTCCTTCTTTCTTTTCTTCATTTCTCTTCTTTTTTTTAAATTGTGAGATATCAAGCATTGTTGCCTCCTCTTTGTTTCCCCTTCCCATCCCTTCCCATCCTCCGCCCCCCCCCCACACACACACCAAGGTTGTAAAGTTCGTTTTCGACATAACGACTTGTACATCTCATTGTTGCAATGAGTCCAACTGTATCCCTAGTTAAACGATTTGTTTCTTCCATTCCCCTCCACCTTTCCTTCCCTCTTTTCTTTCTTTTTCTGGGGGTGGTGATGGTAGTGGTACACGGCCTTGTGTTGATCCTGTGGCTCAAATCATTTCTTCTTTATAAACTTCATTTTCTTAATTATTCTGTCACAGCAATTGAAAGTAGCAGAATGACTTTTAGCCTCTAAGTGGAACACACAGCTGGGGACATACTGTGACAGGTGCAGCTTAGAGGAAAAGCCCTGAAACAGCCAATCATTACAGGTCAGCCTCTCCATTAGCACAGAAACAAGAAGGGCCTGGCCACCATGTGTCCTGAGGGCCAGGATCCTGAAAGCTATGAAAGTGCTTCTCGCCTCCCCCACATAAGGTGTTTCTAAAGAGTTGGCATCAGAGGCTGACTCTACAGACAGAAAACAACATAGATTTATCCAATGAGAGTCCATAAGACCCTCTCAGCCTTTTTCTCCACTAACTGGCTAGGTGTCTGTTACACTCTGACTCTGCAAATCAGAACTCTATAGACTATGGTCAGGACAATCTTAATGAAAAATGACACTTTGATAGCAGTACAGTTCACTGAACTCTCCAGAGACAGGCCTGGACAACTCTGCCTTAAAGAGGAAGAACAGTTAAATGTGAGCCAAGGAGACCCTAAGAAACTGAAAAGCAAAACATCATACATATTCTTTATGCAGGAAGAGCACAAGCACCGCTGGGTACTTAAAACAACTTCTCAGTCTAAGAAATACTCACAGGTGAGGAAGACTTTATCTATTAAAGAGAAAGGACAATCTAAAGAAGTTGGATAAATTCTAAGGTGAAAGAAAAAAAATATATGAATATATATATATATATATATTTCCTTCCCAAGGCTAAAAAGTTCAAGGACTGCTTGGACCCAAGAGTGCATCAGCCCTTTGTTCTGTTCTGAGTATCACCACCAAATCAAGGAAGAGCATCCTGCCTGCCCATTGGCCAGAGAGAGAGATGGAACAACCTTACTGCAGATGACAGGCAGCCTTATGAAGAGAAGGATGCCTAGCTTAAGGACCAATGCAAAAAGAATATTGCTGTCTACAAAGCTAAAGTAACACCAGCTGCAAAGGGAGTTTCCAGGCTGAAAAGATGGAGAAAAGGAAGAGAAGGAAGAGGAGGAAGAGAAGTTGATAGCAATGAATAAATTGATTCTATTGTGGGGTTTTTTCCTTGTCTATCATGTATTGAAAGCCCTAATACACAATTCACTCCTTTTAAAGGAAATATTGAAAAGTAAGGCTGTGTAAGCTTTGCTTTTAAAATGTACATGGTCTTTTCTTGCATTATTAACATAGTTAACAGTACTGAGTTAACACAGTACATAGTTAACACAGTCTATAGATGGCTTTGTTCTGGTGGTCTTTTCATCTTGCCATGTAAAGTATGGGGCTGTAAACTAACATAGAAAGTCAAAGCAAATTCTTGGTTCACAGCACAAGTTATGTACGGTTTGCTAGGGTTTTTTTAAGCTTCAGATACAGCTTATACAAAATAATTGTTCTGTTATATGAATACCACTCTAATTGCAAAAAAAAGTAGCTGCTTTGACATTCAATGCTTCTAAATAAATACAATTTTGCTTTAAAAAAAAGGGCCATATCTACCTGAATTATGTATGAGTGAGTCAAATCTTTGTTTCCCAAGCTTTTAGTCTACAAAGATATTGCTTTAATGCACTGTATTCTTTATCTTCAAGACACTCAAAAACCATAGAGGATAATTACTATAATCTTCAGGTATAGAAATGATGTTCTGAGAGCCTTTGAGGTCCAGTAAATGCTCAGTTAAATAATTTGGGAAGCTCACAGAAGCAGGAAGTAGCAGATTCCAGTTTGAACCCATGTCCACTAACCACCACATGCTAGCTGTGTATGTCTCCAGGGTTTGTAGCCCAATTCTGCAAGATCAAAGGGTAAATTTAGGATTAATTTTTTTTTCTTTTAAGCTAGATTTTAGGACAGTGGAAAGAAAAAAAAAAGAAGAAGACTGAGTCAGTTTGTCTAACTCAAGACCTCTTTCCCCACTGATTCAGGGTATTCCAGTAATCAAGCTGCCTCTTCCGTCAAATAGATCCCTTATACAGGGGAAGGAAAGGGACAACAAACTCCCCTGGGAGCCTAAGAAAGCTCCACAGTGCCTCTGCATAAATCTGCACATCACCATTTTTGTGTCGGTACGGAGGCTTAATCTCAAATTTTGTGCTCCTATTTGGATTTCTCGCTCAAGGCTGATGTTCAACCACTTGAGCTACAGCTCTAATCCAGCATTTTGCTGCTTATATGGAGATGGGAGTCTCACAGACATTTCTGCTCAAGCTAGCTTCCAACTTCAATCCTCCAGGTCTCCGCCTCCTGAGTAACTAGGATTTTAGGTGTGAGTTACTGGCACCAGCTAAATTCATTTTTAGAAGTGGAGACCTGAGCACTGAGGAAGGGAGCAACAACTCTGATAAGGCAGAACGTAGCTGCACATAAAACAGTCTCAGAGTTCACTGCCTTGTGCAAAGGTAGATTTCAAAAGATGTGCTTTAACAGCTATTTTAGACACTTTAGAAATAGAGGTGCAGGAAGTAAAGAAAGATAGGAGAGGGCAAAGAAGACTACAAAACTGAACTCAGTATGAATGTAGAAGTTCCTTGATTCATTCACTAGATATTTATCATTGAACAACTTACAAGCATTTTTTTATTTGCATGGTTCTAATCTGCATGACTTTCCATTACATGGCTTAATGAATACCAGTTCTCACAGCACAATTCAAATTTCAGCTACAAGTTTTACTCACAGTAGATCAAACTTTCGTTCACCAATTACTACTTAACAACACCTGTGAATCATAACACCTCCTAACTCACTTTGTCAGTTGTTCCCAGGACTGCAGGTGATTGGTTACCAAGTTCCTTTTATTAGCTTATTCATAGACAGCAAACCTGTGCCTATTTTACCTCTTTGTCAGCTGGGATAAGCCAAAATGACATTTTACAGAAAGTAGTCATCCAAAAAGGAACTTTGCAACAAAGATGAAAGCACAGCAGAAAAAAAAGTTATAACTTTAAGTGTGAAATACAAATGAGACTAAGAACCAGAGAGGAACAGGTGGTTAGGGAAATGTTGGCATAGCCACGGGTGAGAAATCCTAGCTCCACATCCAGAAGAACTCAGTAGAAGTAAACTTGTGGCCATATATGAAGACAGGAAAGTGGAAGGCACGAAAAAAATCTTAGCTGTCCTAAAGAATTTGACATTGGCCCAAACCTTGCCAGTAAGAAACTTGTAGAAATCCAAACATCAAAAATGCACAGGATAAAGGGTTAAACACTGATCCCAACTTGGAAAGGGATATGACAATTCACGGAGGCACAAAGATTATACTAAGGATCCTAAGTTACAAGATCAACAAATAGAAAAAGGCTGGTACTAATCAAACTATTTTGTAAAAACAAAACACTTTAATTGCCAATGTTCCTAGTAGTTTAAACAGTATTAATTGTACTACTTTTAATAAAAAAAGTAAAATTTTTAGTAAAAGATGTTCATTTTACTTTTTCATTTCCCTAAACATTTATAAGCAACAAATACTTTTTATTTTGTATCAACAAAATAATACTGGAAAGCTCATGCCTGCTGACTATTGCAGTGTCATTTTCTAAGCCTCAAACTATTATCCAAACCAATCATCTAAAGTGAGAAGATGCAGAGTCCCTGACCTTATTTTAGTGTGCTAACATTAACAATGTAATTCTAAAATCCATGTGATTAATTGTTCTATGTTAAAGGAGATACTAGACTAGCCAGGAACATGCATACACATTTTCAAGGAAAAGTGGATGGAGCTAGGGAGAGAAGAAATGAAGTATTGACTGGGCTAAGCCCTCTCCCCATGTCTGAGGGCAATCCAACTTTCTCCAATCCTGCAAGTCTACTTTCTCACCCCAGGGGTAGGGTGAGGAGGCTCTGAGCTAATTTTTAAACTGGTTGCCAGCTGCTCAGTTGCATCGCCAGATGAATACTAATTGCTATTAGAATGCGGTGATACAGGTTAAGGCTCCTTCTCAAAAATAATACTGAAATCAGAAGTGCTTAGAGGTGTTACCTTTCAGCTACCTTGGGTGAACAGTTTTCTTAAAATCAGTGGAAAGTGCCTGAATTCTAATTTCTCTGTGCTCAGAAATGAAAGAAGCCTCTGGAAACCAAAGTAGTCTCTGGTCTTAAAGGAATATAATCCAGAGAGTGTGTGAAATGCACTTTTGGCTTTAGAATCAGTTTTGGCTTTTAAAATCCAACATGCATATTGTAAGCATATTTTACACACACACACACACAGGTTTGTCTACCATAAAGCATGTTTGAATGTTTGAGAGCCTCTCTCCAGGGAGATGTGGAAAATATAACATGCATGTGGATGCACTCAAAATCATGTAGAACTCTCTGGTGGGTGTCCGTGGGCTGAGATTTAGAAGATCATATTGCAAAGCCGGCCGAGGCAGAAAAGTTCACCCCAACAAAAAAGCTGGGTTAGAGGTATGGCTTAGGTATGGCCCAGCAATCATAAGGCTCTGAGTTCACAGTATCACCAAAACAAATAAGCAAGGAAACAAACGGGGGGGGGGTCTAGCTTCTTTTAAAACAGCTGAGTTTAATTTAGTCTAGGCAGCCTAATGTCTACCCTACAGTCAAACACCTGTCTCATATTAACTGCTACTATTGATCATTAGACTGTTAGGCACAGTGTTGAAGGCTTTTACACGGAAGAACCATCTTTTTTTGCACCCTCACAAGTCTAAGAAATGGATTATCATTTCACAGATGTGGAAACAGATTCACCAAGAGATGGCCTTCTTAGCCACTAGCTGTGATTGCTAATCAATTATCATTTGCAGATACTTAACTATGCATCCCCAAAGAAGGCAACCATGAGGCTTAGAGGCTCTTAGGAATCTACCTTTTCATGAATTCTGATTCTTAAAACATACATACAAAATAGCTAATGTAATTTGACAGATGTCAAAACCAAAGGCGTGAAGTTCAGTGGTTTCCCAAGGTTGCACAGCTTAAGTCTGGTGAAAGCTAGCTGCAACATTCAAGTCTATCAGGTTCTTTCAGACCAGTAAGCCTGTACTCTTGCCTCAGCTAGGTAAGCTGTCCCCCAGTGGGCTGGGCTTCTGTTTGAAACCCTACTTGCATACAGCAAGTATTTGCTCTGAAACCAGTGTGGGTCCACCCACTTCTGGAACTCATTTGCTCATTCAAGTGTGCTGCAAGAACTTCACATTTCTGAGCCAATCTCTAACTCTCTCTCTTCTCTCTCTCTTCTCCCTTCTCCCTCCTTCCTCCCTCCCTCTCTTTCTCTCACACAATAACAACAATCAATCCCCTCAAAGGAGGCCAGTGGAGAATTCAACTCACTCACAGAGTGTGGTCTAGGTGGAGAAGGGGAATATTCACCGACTCTTGTTCCTCCAATACAGAGATAGCAACAGACACAAACACAAAGCAGCCCTGGAAGATTCCTGCAAGCATAGAGGGCTGAGAAAGGCAGGCATTGCTGCTTCAGGAAGGAATGGAAATGGGGAATCTGGCCCCCTCGTTGCTTTCTTGGCCATAATTCACCCAAAGGGTGTGTCAAGAGAAATGGGTGTGAGGAAAGCAGGACGGATCTCACCACATCGCCTTAGCCAGTTCCCAGAGGTTGTCAGCA
This sequence comes from Dipodomys merriami, assembly GCF_024711535.1. NCBI lineage: Eukaryota > Metazoa > Chordata > Mammalia > Rodentia > Heteromyidae > Dipodomys > Dipodomys merriami. The sequence goes on along the minus strand of NW_027203937.1, from coordinate 8,240,829 downwards.
TAGCAGAGCAGACGGCAGCTCCCCAAGTTCAGCCAGGCTCCCCAGCTGCTAGTGTAGTTGCAGGGGAGGGGAGGGGAGAGCGGGCTGGCTTCTAAGCCCCTCCCACCAGCACACACCTGAACCTCTGAGTGACAGCCAAAGCCTCCCAGGAGGAAGCAGGTGGGGCCACTTTAGCAATCCTGTGGCTGAGCTAGTTTGAGATGCTTTGCAACACAAAAAGAGCCATCTGCAGAACTCGGGTTACTTTTTTAAAAAATATTTTCTTTGTGAGGCTTGAATTCAGGATCTGGGCACTCCTTGAGTTTTTGTGCTCGAGGTTAGTCCTCTACCACTTTGAGACACAGCGCCACTACTGATTTTCTTGTGGTTAATTGGAGATTAGAGTCTCATGGACTTTACTGCCCAGGCTGGCTTTGAATCCTGATCCTAAAATCTCAGCCTCCTAGGATTACAGGCATGAGCCACTGATGCCTAGCTTGGGGTTACTTTCTTATTACTACTTTTAACGGTAGCAACATGGCCAGGCACTGCTAACTCATGCCTGAAATCCTAGCAATTCAGGAGACTGAGATCTGAGGATCCAGATTCCAAGCAAGCCCATGGAGGTAAGTTTCTGAGACTCTTCAATTAGCCATCAAAAACAAAAAGCCTGAAGCAGAGCTGTGGCTCAAGTGGTAATCTACCAGCCTGGTGTAGAAAAAGCTAAGGTATGGTCCCCAGGCCCAGAGTTCAGTACCAGCACAAAATAAATAAATACATAAAAGTAGTAACAAATCAAGTCACACTTGTTCTCCCCCCCCTCCCCCCCCTTTCTCAGCTAACAGGGTCCTAGCTTTGTAAAATAAGTAGGTGTTGCCTGTGGGGATTGCTGTAAGGAAGTTTGTTTTCAACCTCAAACCCCTCCAATCCCATCCCAACAAACCATTGTTTTACTTTGGTTTTGTTTTGCTTTAATTTCTGGAATCTTAGTTGGAAATGCTGAAGAGAGTAAACAGAGTTGTTCCTAGCCAGGCCAGGCAATGCCTGCTTAAACCAGCCTCAGGTAGAAAGATTACTGGAAAGAAAGGAGGTAAGGAGGTAAACCACTAATTACACTTGTTCTGAAGAAACTTGGTTTCAATCTGAGAAATGAATCCCTTTGTTTCTTTTGAACTAGGAAAATCGAATACTAATTCCAACACCCTGCTACTGAAAGGTTTTCTTGGTATCTCAGTATAAATAGCTAAAATTTTGGAAATCAAGGTTTACTCTTCCTAAAAGCATTTCCCAACATTGCAAAGGGACTCTTACTTTGATTTGTCCAGGCTGTGTGTTTTCTGAAGTTCAGGTGCACATATTGCTATGCACATACTGATTGATCTCCTGATAAGCAGATCTCAGACATTTTAATTTCCTCTCTCAACTATTGATCACTGTAGCAATCCATTTCATCCTGCTGGGTTTCTGTGCCCTATCTGTTGCTACTCAGATCAGATGTTGTGGTCACTATGGTAACCACCCACTCATTCTGCCCATCTTTTCATTTATACACTTAATGTGCACAGGCTAGAGATCTCGATATTTCCCCTAAAACTCGAATTGTCGCTATAGTTTAGCTGAGAAGGGAAGTCATTTTAGCATAAATATTTTATTTTAAAATTAGTTGTAAAGATGTTTATTAGAAATAAATTCTGGCTAAGGGATCAAAACAGAGGGTTTGAAATCTTGCTTGGAAATTGAAATTTTTTTTCAACGTTTTCAAGTTTAATATAGGACAGTCACTGTGAGTTCTAATTTGACCTGTCAAAATAGCAGCCTGTGTGCAACTGAAGTCTGTGGGACTCTCTTCAGTGTTTATAGAACTGAACATGAAGTCTGTTGGCATGAATTTACCTTGTCACAATACAAAACGTATTCGGAGAAAGACAAGGCATTTTTTCCTTTCAATGCAGTATCTAAGTCATTTATTTTATAATTAGTTGTTAGATCTGCCCATCATACTTCTAAATGAGAAGAAAAGCTGATACACTCCCTCCCCCCAGCCATGGGGGGAAGCACATAAGTAACCAGTCCTTAGAGGGATCCGAGCTATAACATCACAGATTCTTAGACCATCATTGTGTCATTGCTAAATCAGCTACCAACAGTGTGAGCTGCTCTCAAGGATGAATCAGTTATTGCAGACTTTGTAAGGTGTCAGGTCTGCCTTGGAAGAAACAATTCAATGAAGAGATTTTTTTTTAATCACAAAGTTGTTGCTAGGCTGATGCCCACCAATGAAGCCATGCCTCTAGCCAAGATATTCTACTAGCCATTCTGCAGATGGAGTCTCCAGGGTATTTCTTTGTGGTTTTAAACTTTCATCCTCCAGATTGCAGCCTTTTGAATAGCTAGGATTACAAGTATGAACCACCTACACCTGGCCTAATCACAAAGTCTTTTCAGGCAAAGTAAAACTGTTGCCCTTTCTGGATCCTAGAAACAATAATGCAGCCCAATGATGAATACTCTCTTCCTGCCCACATGTGTCTGTCTCATTTAAGATAGGTGTCTTGCCTCTTCATAATCCCCAATATGGCTCAGAAAGAATTGGGGTAGTGCCTGCCTATAATCCTATCAGTTGGGAGGCAGATAGATCAAGAGGCTAGCCTGGCTATGTAGCAAGATCCTGTCTCCAGAACAACAGTGACCCTCTACCATTGTAAGGTGATTCTGCTACTTTCAGTAGAGCACTGGTTTGCCCAGGGACCAAGATTTGCTGTTTCCTTTTCTCATTGAGTTTGTGATTCTGTGCTTTTACTATTTTTTTTTTTCTTAATCAGGGAGGCACACACTTCCTACTTTTAAGCTGAACAAGCTTAAATGTCATAGTCTCTGTAGAGAGTATCTTACCAGACATGAACAACAAATCTACTTGTCTCTTGGCTAAAATTGCCTGGAGTCAGATTTGGAAGGTGAAAGTGGATGAGAAAGCTATAGATGATGCCATGAATAGATTTGGGACATGCAGGGGGTTATCCTTCCCAGAGAATACTGTGATAACCATTCATAGCCCTTGTCAACTAGTCCCTCCCCACTGCCCAAGGGTAACAAGATGTGAGGCAAATCAGGAACTGAGTGGACCCTAACTGGTGCAAATACTACAGTTGAAGGCCTGGGCCACTGAGTGTCACTTTGCTTTCTTTTGTTCTTTGATTGCTGCCTTTTCCTCCCCAGAGAGTTCATTTTGACTCCTTCAAAGAAAGCTCTCTTCTTGTTTGATTCAGAAGTCTTTCTTCCATGAAAAATAGAGGGGAAAAATGGGAGAAGGCAGGCATGCAGGACAAAACTAACTAATTTATGCTTTGATTTAAAAAGTGCCTAAGACTAGGGAATATGGAGGTTTGGTCCAAGTATCTCCCCTGCCAAATCTGGCTGGTTAATTCTAGTCAAATCACTTATACTTAAAAATTGTCAAGCTATATGTTTAATGAGATAAAACACAAAAAAATGCTCTGTAAAACTGAAATACAGATGTCAGGTGTTATCTGAATTGATAATAATAGATTTGAGATAGTAGGCCAACTCATGGATTTTAAGTCTTTAAATGATCTAAGTTAAATTCTTCAGCAAACTCAAACCTTGATTTCACATTTATTTAGGCATCAAATCTCATCAAGTATACCTCCACAATGCTTTTTTGGTCTGAATATGGTTCTGTCACCACTGTATGAATGCAATCTCTTCATACTTATCCCTTCTCCTTTATGCAACCTTTCCATAGTGAATTATCTAAAGCAACTGAAAGAGAAAAAGGGTAACTGTTAAGTAGATAGGGATAAAAAGTGGTAGAGTTAACATGTGTCAGATAACACCTTGGCATTTCTTGTTCCTTTAGTACCTTGTACACCTGGCTCAATTGCTTCTTACCATAATGTTGTAAGTTCCTGCTCAAATGCTACTTCTTCCAATAGGGCTCTGGGTGCCTGTCTGCTCAACTAATAGAAACCATCAAGCAATAACCATCAAGCAATCAATACAATGATCAGGGGAAAGGAAATGGGAGAAGCTCTATACTATGATAACTGCCCTAAATGCTACCACACTGTTGGTGGGAAAGTAAATCTGTTCAACCTCTCTAGAAAGCAATCTGGAGGTTCCTCAAAAGACTAAACATAGAGCATCCCTATGACTTAGCAATCCTACTCTTGGGCATTTACCCAAATGATCACAAGCAAGACCATACTAAAGCTACCAGCACAACCATGTTCATACACCATTGTTTACAAAAGGGAAGGTATGGAATCAACTTAGATGTCCCTCAATGGATGAATAGATCAAGCAAATGTGATATACACAGTGGGATTCTATGCTTCCATCAGAAAGAATGGCATTGCCCCCTTTGTAAGGAAATAGAAAGACTTGGCAAAAAGTATAATAAGCTAAGTAAGCCAGACCCAAAGAAACACAGGTTGCACGGTTTCCCTCATTTGTTGTAACTAGAATGTGCCTATAAATCTTTAAGTAAACATACTGATGGTAAAAGACAAAAAAATACACTTGGACATGATAAATTATACAGGAATCTAGACATTCACAAAGCAAAGGAGGATATTCTCAGGAGAGGATCAAAAGGGCTCAATAGCTAAGTGCATATGATCATATAAAACAATGTTGATTGAAATGAGCTACAAGAAATGGAAACAAGAGGGTTTTTGTTATTTTGCTTTTTGTTTTTGTTTTCTCCTTTGTTGATGTTTTGGTGTTCTGTGCCTTTTGTCTTGTATATAAGTTTATCTGTTTTGAGGAGAGTAAGGGGGAGCACAGGAATGGTAGGACAAAGGGTGAACAAATGCAGCAGTGATACTCCTAGACACTATATTGAAAATTAACTACACAACTTGTGAGGAAGGGTTGGGGGGTAGGAAAAACTCAGAGAAAAGGAGGGAAGAGGTAATACTATTCAACAAGAAATGTACTCATTTCCTGACTTATGTAACTGCAGCTCCTCTGCACACCACCTTTACAAGAACAATTTAAATAAAAAGAAAGAAAAACTGCATTGGGCAGAATCAGCTCTAAAGGCAGGAAAAAAAAATAACTACCCTGGAGAGGACTATACTGGACTCCTCTCAAGATGGAGAGCTTTGTTATGCTCTTTTCTTTACAGATTTCCTGTCACTATTAAATAAACATACTTTGTTTACCTTTTAATTCTTTCATGGATGGAGAAAAACAATCACAATCATCAGAACACCCCCAAAAACAAAGAAACAAACAAAATGCTCATCTGATCTATCTGTCCTCTATTAAAATTCTTTATTGAGTCCTTGTGAACTCAAGCCCCTGTTCTTTGTGAAGCACGAAACTCCTTCACAGCTTTGTTTTCCTCACACCCTCTCCTGGTTTTCTGCCTAGAAAACATTGTGGCTGCACAGATGACCCTGGTTTCTTCTTTGTCCACTCTATTCATTCTTCCAAAAACCTATTGAAACCCTGAGTCCTCTGGATTCTTCTGAATTTCACAGCTTGCATTAATCATCACCCTACTATTTATTCCTTCAGTACCACCTACGGCATTTCTCCCATCACCTGATTATAGTTTGGATGTTGTTCATTTGGCTGAAGGTACCACTGGTATTATCCAGTGTAGTATTTCTTTTTCCTTCACTTTTAAAAATTTGTTGTTATTAAGGAGCTGTACAGAGGGGTTATGATCCCTTCTGTCAGGTAATGAGTACACTTCTTCTTGAACAATGTCACCCCCCGTGTAGTATTTCCAATGGCCTGGTTTTGATAAATCATGAAGGACTTAACACAGATCCCTGCACACATCTGCACATCCATCCCAACTGTGAGCAATGACTCCTGTTATACTGGCAAAACTCCTGGCTTAGGTCTGAATCACAAAGTCATCCTCCAAGAAATGGGATCAGTGCCTGTGAACCCATTTGGTTTCTGAAGTTTTGCTTATGTCCATATTTGCAAAATAGTACTACTACACAAGTGTCCTGCTCAGAATAAAAGTGTGGATAGAACAATGGTGTCCCATTTCTTGTTCTTTCTTACTATAGTATGAGTGTGACCAAACATTTGTTACTTCTAGGCAGATGATTTACAGAGTACTCAACTATGAAGATCTTTCAGTTTTGGGGAAGATTAGGTCAGGAACAGCTCTCCACCCAGTAAAGTGAATGATGTAAGTCTGTAAAACCTAACTTTCTCCTAGCTCAATTGCTCACCAACAAATTTAGAAGGCTTAAATTTTGGTATTTTGACACTCATTGTCTTAAAGGACGTTATTCTGTAAATGATTCTAATATTGGAAAACTTCTATTCAGACCCACAGATGAAAAAAGGAGGTTTCAGACAAATTGAATGAGGTACTTAAGTGGCAATTCATGAATCAAAAACAAAGACAAACTTTTCTAAAACATGTTTTTCAAACTACATAAACTACTTTCCCAAACCCTCCTGAAAATATAACACCAAAACTCACCATGTTAATCATACTCAGTCATGTAGGAATTCCTCTTAGTCCCAGACACTGGGTACTTCCTCCCTAGGACTTGGGCACACATATGGTTGACCTGCCAAAATTGATGGCAAGCCCAAGACTTGCATGAAGTCCTCCAAACTATCCTGACCAGTCTTTACCATCCTCTTAAGAGCTAAAGAACACAGCATCATAGTTCTTAGGGTGGATGCTAGAGAAACTCAGCTACAGTCAATTTAGTAGAACTTCCAGTTAATTCTGGTTAATTCTAGTTAATTCAGTGGTGTTTCCTTGACTTTCAACTAGGCAAGTTTAGACTGGCAAACTTTGTGTGCCCTAATAACTGCATGCTTTATAGTGATGTTGATTTGCCTCTTTCTATGATTTTTATTCACTGCTAAGCCAACACATGACTATTTAAACATTTTACTTGAGAAGAAAAACAATGGTGCTTTATTTGTCAGATGTCAAGTCAGAAACCAAGCAACTGGTACCAAAAAATTAAATTGCTCTTTAGAGGCAAAATCAAAACAAAATAAAACAAGCTATTTTTGCAAATTATATGTTCATTAGAGAAAAGCAGAAGAGCTTCTTTCATAAATTATAAAACAAAATAGACATGACTATCCCCGGGTTTTAGTCACCGTTAAGCATTTTAGCCATGTCTTTCTAAATGAAAAATTTAAAAACAAAAAGACCCCGTTACACAAATGCTGTTTGATTTGCTGTATAGCTGTAAACTGTTTCTTAGATACAGCATTTTAATGACAAAACTTCATAGCACAGATGGATTATAAATTGCCATTCCCCATTGCTGATGTTTATGATATAATAGCTCACATTGATGTGGGTGAGCAGGAAAGCAGCCAATCAAAGACTTGTGGCCTATCTTGCAGTTGGCAGATAAGCTAGGAAACCAAATGCTGCCTGACAGTGAAATGGGGGCCAGGGACTACAAAAGAATCAGGATGTAAGAACGGGGCAGTTCTTATTTGTGACACCAAATCCTTGGCATCACAGTCTTACAGAAACAGGAAGGAGTTGTACCAATCAGGAATCCATCTTCAAGCACCCCAATTCTCACTATTTAACCAAAGGCCATACTCTGTGACTTTAAGTTAATTCTTTACAGTTAGTATTTTCTGGCTTCACATCCTCCCTGTGCTATTCCAGATGCCTTCAGATTCATATCATCTCTGCCTCTGTGCTCTTACCCATTCACCAAATAAGGGTTGTTTTGATAAGCTTGTAGCCAAGTTACTGCCTTCAAAACATCAGCCACTTAGTGTCAATAAAGGTTAGCTACTGAAGAACAATTACTGATGTTGATATTGTGTTATTATTTTATAACTATTAAAAAGTATTAACATAACATAATTATATATTCTATAAAAATACATAGATATAAATATAGACCCTATGTAATATATTTACAATTATATAATATATATAATTATATGTTATATCATATATAATTATAGTATAGTATAAGTATTAATATAACATTAATAATTAATACAATGTTAATATAGTATCATAATATATTGGCAATTATCAATAATTTATTAATTATTTGATTTTACCTGGCTGTAACAATGTTATCATGAGACTCATACAAAGGTACTTGTTGATTAATTTAGGTCTAATTGAGTCTTTCAAAAACACACTCATTTGGGATAGGGAAGGAGGCTCATGTCTGTAAATTGAGATCAGTAGGATCATAGTTTAAGGCTAGCTCAGATTAAAAACAAAATAGCAAGACTTCATCTCAACACAAAAGTTGGACATGGTGCTACACATCTATCTCATCCCAGATCCACAGGAGACATAAATAGGAGGATTGACTTCCAGGCTGGCTTGGTAGGAATTAGCAACAAACAAACAAAAACCCCTAACTTAAAAACAACTAAAGCAACCAGGTGCCACTGGTTCATACCTATAACTTTAGACTCTCAGGAGTCTGAGATCTGAGGATCATAGTTTGAAGGATCTGCAACATACCAGCAAAAAGCCAGAACTGGAAACACGGTCCAAGGGTTAGAGCACCGCTATGGGTGAAAAAGCCAACTGAGAGCAAAAGACCTTTGAGTACTAGCCTGAGTACTAGCACAAAATACTATTGCTGCTGCTGCTGCTGCTGTTGCTGTCGTTGCTACGACTACTATAACTACTAACCTGCTAGAGCAAAACAAGGGAGGGAAGTGCTGAGGGTATGGTTCAAGTGCATAGTTCACCTGCCTAGTAAGTCAAACGCCTTGATTTTAAACCCAAGTAATGTCACTCCCCCTCCTCAAAATCTTACAAACAAGTGTTTATTTAACAAGAAGCACTTTGTTTTTAGGATATATCCATATCCTATACATATAGAATATATTCTATATATCCAGGAAGATATATAGAAACTGCTTCTAAGCAACAACTGAATTGTGGTTCCTGTATAATCACATCCTCCAATGTCAGGTGGGTAAGAAACGAAGGGGAATTTTGCATACCATTCCTCCCCTCATTCCAAACAGATGCCAGGTAACCTTGGGGGAACTTAAGACCTACCACACTCTCACAGAGAGAAATTCAGTTTTATAGCAAATTTAACTACAACTCTCTATAATGTTAACATATTGTTAATAAACCCAGATCGCCCCCAAAGACTTGGTGAGGAATGGAAAAGATTTATGTATTCATTATCTCATGTGCCTCCCTGCAAATCCAATAATCTAAAATAAAAAGAAAGTTTAATGATTTTTTTTTTTCAGGAAGAAGAAGGCTTCAGAGACATTCTCAAGAAGTTCTTTTTAGTCCACAGTTTTGATTGAGTTCACCGTTTATTGTTTCATGCTTTGGCTGGGAAAGGATGCAGGGGTAGTTTTAGGGGTAGTGTTGTCTGCGCCATTGCTTGAAGGTCTTCTGCTGACAGCATCTGCTATCTGGGACTGAAAGATGTTCTGCATACTAGGCACACTGAGGAGGATTTAGATATTGTTTCAAATGGCAACTCCAGGAAAGAAGAAACTAACAGAGCCACTTGATAAAGCTTAATAAAGTATGTTGCCAGGGATCATAGCTGATTTGTATTCATGGCCAGGTATAATCAATCATCTGTTTACCATTGGAAAAGAATGCTTTCTTTATATCAAGATAATCCAAAGACATATATACATATAGAGATAGAGTTATAGATACAGATACAGATATACATGGTATAGATATATACCATTTGAACTTGGGACTTTGTGCTCCTTCAGCTTGCTTGTTTGCCTGGCTTTCTACTATTTGAGCCATATTTCCAGCCATGCTTTTTTATCCCCTGGTCCTGGGGCTTGAACTCTGGGCCTAGGCACTGTCCCTGAGTAGCAACAAGTAGCAACAGGGCTACTTGTAGCTTTTTCTGAGTAATTTATTGGAGATAAGAGTCTCATGACTTTCTGCCTTGGTTGGCTTCAAACCATGATCCTCAGATCTCAGACTCCTGAAATTACAGGTGTGAGCCACTGGTGCCTGGCTCTAGCCCTGCTTTTTGCTGGTTATTTTGGAGGTGGACTCCTATGGACTTTTTGGAACAGTCTGGCTTTGAACCATGATCCTCTGGATCTCAGCCTACTGAGTAGCTAGGATTACAGGTATGAGCCATGGGTACTCAGCTTGAGTTATTGTTTGTTTAATTTTCATTCTCTGGCACAAAAGCTAGCCAGGAACTGGTACACAATACATACTCAAAGGCTATTGAATATTCATTCCTCAGAGCCAGAGGGGAAAAAATGGCTCTTATCTACTCAAGTCTCTTGGCAACTCCTGAAATATTGAGGACTGACATTTAATCTCCTGGCTTCTACATCTCCTCCACCTCTACTGCTTGTCTTTTCAGTTGAAGTATCCCTAGTTCCCATCACTTCTTATAATTTACAACTGCAAATATACCTCATTCAAAGGCTGGTATCTAGCTCAGAGGTTGAGCTTGCTTACCAAGCATGAGGCTCTGAGTTCAATCCCCAGCAGTGCCAGAATTCCCCGCTCATCTAAGGAACTTTCAAGTATACTTTGATTATTTGTTTCCTTGTTTTTATGGAGAGAAAGAACTTCCTAAGATAAAAGAATATCCTATGCTATCTATGGAGGCCTTAGTGAACTCTACCTGATACTCTTTAACAGAAGTGCTTTTCAAATTGAAAATCACAAGTCCTTAAAAACTGCAATACCAATTTTGTATATTGTGGTCAGTATTCCTCCCTACCCAGCTCCTTCCCTCCTTCGCTCCCTCCATTCCTCTTTTCCTCCCTTCTTTCCTTGCTTCTTTCTTTCTTGTTTGGCCAGGCTGGTCTCAACTCACGATTCTTCTGTTTCTGTCTCCCAAGTGCTGAGATTACAAGAATATGCCACTATGCTCGGTGACATTTTCTTGTATGGAATACAAAAACAATAATTCCTTATTAAAACAAAAATAAATAGATTTATTGTCTTTTCTATATGTTGCCAAAACATTTATTAACCCTTCATAATACATAGTTTTCATTGATTACATTATGTCCCAATTTTTTTTGCCATAAATAGCTTTTAAACCATGAATGTTTAAAGATAAAACACTTATGTCCATATACCTGAAACATATGCAAACAAAATGTTCTCCATACCCTTAATTTGTTTTCATGTTCAAATCTTGATAACTAGTAGTTTTGTGTGTAACTGGAACTTTTGAGAATGAGTGTGTTTGAGTGAGATGTAGAATGTTTTCTCTTTTCTATGTAGATTGCAATTGAAAATGTTGAAATCTACAAATTTTATAGATGCAAACTCTGGCCTCCAGGGAGATGGTCTGACCAATTAGGATTAGCAAGAGTGCTTGGACAACAGCAAAGTCTCCAGATTCCATTTCTGCCCCCAAATCATATTGGCTGTAACTACATTCCAGAGTAGAATGTCTGACCCAGGGCAGAGACTCAGAAATGTGTCCTTAGTCACTTGTTTTAAAACAGCCGATTTCCTAGGTCAAAAATAATTAAATATTGGTGTTTTCATATAGTTTTAGTTTGCTAGCTCCTTTCTCCTTGCTCTGAGATTTAGAATTTTCACATGAAAAACAGCATGGTATATTTGTTGAGACCATGGACTTGAAGCAAACTGCCTATGTTCACGTCCCAGATTTCTTTTCTTTCTTTTTTTCTTTTCCTTTTTTTAAAATTTGTTTTGTGGTGTTAATGCTGGGGCTTGAACTCAGAGCCAGGGCACCTTCATTAAGCCACACTTTCAATTCCAGCTTTTCGCTGGTTAATTGGAGAGTCTCATGGTCTTTTCTACCTGGGATGGTTTCGAACTGTGTTCCTCAGATCTTAGCCTCCTCAATAGCAAGGATTACAGGCAGGAATTCTTAATATTGATTAGTCGCAAATCCCTGGGAAAGTAGGTTCTCAGTATCCTATGGAACACAAAACTATTACTATTATTGTTTTTAGAACTGAACATGCTCACTTATTGACCAAATGGTCTGAGCAAATTAGAGTAACTTCAATATTCCTGTTCTGAAAGGTTTTTTCCATGCATGGGGGTCTTTTGCAGTGACAGAGATTTTGGAATCTTTCCTCAGCAAGATTGGTTCTTTATTTGACTAAATTGGCTTTTGGCCTTATAGCTTCCAAGGATTGTCTCAAAGGTCCTATTTATTTCTACATCCTGCATTGATTCATAAATAAAACAGAAGGTGAAACATCCTAGCAATGGAAATGAACTGTGCATGTGATTTGTTGCTCTGTTATTTATTTCATCTATCTTTGAAAATGTGGTTGTTTTCTAAAGTGTCTGTTTCTACTTTAATAAAACCTTGCCTTGAAGAATAATAAAAAGCATAATAATAAGAAGAAACAAAGCATCTGTTTATTTGTTTTGCTCAAGATATTCAGAGACCACCACAATTACTGGAGAATCAGAACAGAGCTGAGGTACTCCCAATGCAATTTGATGCTGGCTAATGACTTCTCTGTAATTTGTGGTGTTGAAGTTCTGAGCATCTGTGCTTGACAGAATTTGGGGTACTGTAGGTGGTACAATTCCAAGAAATCCACATAATGAAAAAGGCAGAATTTGCCCATTTACAAGCACCATTTTATTAAGTGCAATAAAACCCAAATACAGAATCTCATTTTCAAATTAACTGATGATCTACACTGTGGGGCTCAACCACATCTGCTTGGATTGAAAGCAAACAAATTAGGCCATGGAAACAGTGACTCTTTAAAGTGAGATTTGGAAGAAAGAGCTTACAATAATGCTAAAGTGATCCTTTTATTTATTTATTTTCTTATGCTGGGTTAGGGCCTAGGCTCTAACATTTAGTGTATGTGTGTGTGTGTGTGTGTGTGTATGTTTGTTTGTTTTGCTCAAGACATACTCTAACACTATACCATTTGAGCCACACCTCTACTTCTTGTTATTTTCTGTTCTATTGGAGACAAGAGTCTTTCAGCCTTCTTACTAACTAGGATTACAAATGTGAGCCACTTCCTCTAGGCTCTAATCTGGTTTTTTACTTCACAAATTGTGGCTTTGACACTGATGTACCATTAATTCACCTCTTTTTAGCAGGTGCATTATTTATAGTATTCCCCTTCACTATATACCCCAGTTTCCTAATAGTAACATAGATTCTCATAAAGAAAAAGTAGATGGAAGAGAAGAAAATCAATTAATCAGATTGATTAAAAAAGAGATGAGCATGAAGGTGTATGTTGAGAAATGACTTTCATAATGATTGGTTCAGTTTTTTAAATAGCCTTTGATTAATGGTGTGAATTTTTCTCCTCTTTTAGATCTGTATTTCTCTTCCTTTCCTGGATTACTAGCACATAATTTCTACTTAACTTACATCTCAAGTACTGATGTTGTCAGTGGCCAGGTACAAACATGTACAGTCTCAGAGAACATAGGAGTATGGATTAGATACAAAGTATGTGCCTAAAGGCTCCTGAGTTGAAAGCTTAGTCTCTAATGGGTGAATCATCACCCATAACAGAATCATGGGGGTTCTGATATAATTAGCAGATCCATCCATTGATGGCTTCATAACCTGATGGCATTTGTGGGAGGTGCTGGAAACATTCAGGTGTGGACTCAGTTGGAAGATTTCGGGTATATTTGGGGGGGGCAGTAATACAGTAAGTATGCCTTATTCCTGGAGTTATCACACATAGTTTTGACCAAGTGTGGTTAAAAAAACAGCAACCAAAAGCAATAAACTAAAAAATCAACAGAAATTTCAGAAATAAAAATATTTAATTCCTACATGCGCATGTTGCAGCTTGATTGATGTGAAGAAGGTCTTAGCCCAATGTTATCAACTGGGCTTGAATCATTGTAAATCATTGTCATCAGCTGACTGTTTCTCTGCTCTTTATTTTGTTAAAATCTGCCCTCCAAAAAGCAAATAGTGCACCCAAAGTAAAGTAGAAGATAGCAATGAAAAGTTCATGCAAAGTACATAATTTTCACGATACAAAGAGAAATATTACATTTGTAAAAGTTGGCATGTCTTTAGGGAACGTTGAGTGGCATTATGAGAAAATGAACCAAACAGCTATAGTGTAGCAATGAACTGTCTGCATCTTGAGCATTTGTGTTTTTTTTCCCCCTCTCAATAGAGGTCTCCTTGGAGCCATACACCAGAGATGCCAAGAGGCTCCTGTACTTTGTCCCTGACTCCTTCCTGCCTTCTCTGTGCTTCCTATCTGCCATGAGGTAATCAATTGAATTCTACCACATTCTCCCAACATGATAGACTGCCTTGCAGTGCACAGGCCCAGAAGAAAATAGAGTTAAGTGAGCATAGACTGAAACCTATGACAATGTGAGCCCAACCAAATCTTTCCTCCATTGAAGCTGTCTGCTCAATATTGTGTCACAACAAGAAACTGACTAGTATACAGAGATTTTTAAAAAAGAATATTAAATAGAACCACACACTGGCCTATAGTTAACTCTCGATAACTGGTAAATGATTAGTGAAACAATGAACACATTGATAATTAAAATTGTGACTAGAAATAAAAGATAGTTCTATTTATGAATGCTTTGACTTTGAAGCCTCAAGCAAGATTTTGATTGATGCAAGTAACCTTTAAAAATTTATTCAATGTTTTCTTCATATAAAGTACTGTTCTGGATTTTGGTATAAAATAATCAACAAGGCACAAAAATCCTTGACCAGTGGGTAGAGTCAGGGCTCATAGGCTGTGGCCTCAAAACAGTCATGTATACCCATTTACAAGATGACTCTGTGTGTGTGTGTGTGTGTGTGTGTGTGTGTGTGTGTGTGTGTGTGTGTGTGTGTGTGTGTGTGTGTATGTATGTCTATGTGTAATTTTCTTTTTTGTGTTGGAGATTGGACCCAGGGAGCCATGCATGCTAGTCAGTGTTCTTCTATTGAACTATATCCTCAGCAATTTTTACATTCTATTTTGAAATGGGATCTTATAAAGTTGGCTAGGCCGGGCTTGAACTTGTGATCCTCCTGCTTCAGCCTCCCAACTAGGTGGTTGCATGTGTTCACCATGATGCCTGGCTGAATGTCTTGGTTCCCTTGGTCCTTGGAGTCAAGGAGTCAGAGGTTATTCATTGGCTATATACCGTATCATTTGGAAGAACATCAATTTTCTCATCTATAGAAATTAGATTTTAATGTCTGCTCTAGCTACACCTCAGGGTTGTTAAAATGAACAATTGGCTAGATGTGACGTCAACACTTAGATCCAAGTTTCTCCATTCAACATTAGCATCTTTCTCTTGGGCAAGGGACTTATGGGTGTCCCTACCTTTAGTTTTTGTTTTCAGATTAAAAAAAAGAATAGTTAGACTAAAAAGTATTAGGTAGCTTGAGTGGCTATAACAAAACACCAAAGATTGAGAAGGTTAAACTACAGATCCCTTTTCTTCACAGTTGTGGTTTGGGAACGGATAAGGGCTGGTTCTGGTAAGGGCTGTTTTGCTAGCCTGCAGACTGCTACCTTTTTAATGTGTCTTCACATGGCAAAGCTATAGAGAGAGCAGGAGTAAGCTCTCCTGTGTCACTGTGTCACTAATTCATCTTGAGTGACCCACCATCATTGCTTCATGCAAACCTAACTACCTTCTAATGTCTTAAGTACCTTCACCATGGGGGTTAGGACTTCTCTGGGATGCTTCTGTCCTTTCTGAAACATGCTGAGCCTATTCAGGTTTGTTCCACTCTCTGAGCTAGAGGTGTACACAGAGAAGAGTATAAGAAAAGGCAAGACAGTGTCTAATCTCTGGTCTTTAACCATGAAAGGCCAGGATTAGTGACAGCAGCTCTGATCCACACCAAAACTAAGCTCAGGGAATCTTCCTATTTGGAAGGGTTACCTAGAGACCAACTAGCCAACTTGCATCTAATGTAATGCTCTCCTGAAATAATTCTTTGTTTCCATATTTACAATTATAGGCTCCTGTTATACATAACACAGGACAATTCTTTTTATTTTTTTTTTAACAATTCCAGAGGTAAGAAAATTATTTTCAGTCATGTGTCCCCATTGGCCCTAGTTATGGCTTTTGTATTCTAGTAGTGATTAGTAGATCACTAAAAGGAATAGCAGACCTGGATCCCGAGATGTTTTTCTGTACAAATTCCCCATCTTCTCTAGTTGTTTTCCTGGTGGTGATGTCCTGCCAAATCTTCTATGTCTGTAGTCTTCTTGTTCTACTCTCACTTCTTGATACAAGATCCCAACAGGGAAATAATGGAAGAAATGAGGACAACATAAAAAAGGGTCAGTGACAAGTGAAATCCCTAACTTCTGACCCTTCTGTGAAAAATAAATACTAATAAGGTTCAGAGTCCAAAGGATCTGTTTCTAGGAGGTGGGAAGAGGGTTAAATGCATCATCCCAAATTACATACTGCTGTTTCCTAAGCCAACCAGTTGCATTACAGTGTTTAGCCAAAACATTAGCAACTGCTTACCATCCACATTCATGCTATCATTTGCTGAGTTCAACTGCCTGGCCTGTAGACAATATGATATACACTACACAGCCAGAAGTGCTTTTTGTTGTATTTCGAAGATACCAGTCTTAACTGTGGATGCATGTTCTTCCTGTACCAGTCACAGGAGGGACCTCTGGCATCTGTATTCACATGAAATGCAGCCATCTAGTACTACTTCTTGGGCTTCTTGAGCTTGCTAAGTTCATTAGACCAAATGGTTTTGAACAGATTTGGATGTGGTTCCAATTTCTACTGCTGTGATTAGCAAGCGGTACAGTCAGCTTGGAAAGCTGTGCTCTGCACAAAAAGACAGATTTTGAAGTCATCCGCTGGCACTAAAGTTGTCATCACCTTCCTTATTCCCACCAAATTACTGTCTTCAGGTCTCTCTCTACTCTATCCATCCCAATACTTGGGCATTGTATCCTAATTCCTGAACATTTTTGGTGTTAACCATCTTTTCTTTACTCATGCAAAAATAGATACTTAATTCTCTCTTGCCTGAACCAGTACTGTAACTTTATTTTATTCATATAAATCTTTATTACTACTAAGGTAAGGTTTCAGTATATAGATCCTGTGCAAAATCCTTTGAGAGTCATTCACTATAGATGGCAGTGAGCTCTAATGTGCCAGGGTGGGTACAGTTCAAGGGGTTCAAAAGGCAATTCATATATAAAGATCAGAACGTCAGAACGGCAGCACTTCCATTCACCAGCTTCTTTTTTTCTTTTTCTCTTACAGATAAGAGAAATCCAGGTCCAAGTGTGGTGGCGCATATCTATTATTTCACTTACTTGGTAGGTAGAAGTAGAAAGATCAAGGTTCTAGGCCAACCTGAACAGAGTTAGTCTAAGGTCCTATCTGAAAAGCAAACTAAAAAATAAAAACAAAAAGATTGAGGGTGTGGCTAAAGTGGTGGAGCACTTGCTTAGCAATAGAAAGCCTGAGTTGTATCAATTTCTAGTTCAATTTCTCCAGAAAGAATAAATGAAAGAGAAAGAGAAAGAAAGAAAGAAAGAAAGAAAGAAAGAAAGAAAGAAAGAAAGAAAGAAAGAAAGAAAGAAAGAAAGGAAGAAAGGAAGGAAGGAAGGGAGGAAGGAAGGGAGGGAGGGAGGGAGGGAGGGAGAGAAATAACAAGAGAAACAAAGAAAGAGGGAAGGAAAAATAAACTAGCAGACATTGGACATCTAGACATTGTCCAAACAGAAATGTACTCTTTGCCTGACTTATGTAACTCCTCTGTTTTTAGCTTTTTCAAATAAAAATAATTTTAAAAAAGAAAAAAGATGGGCTGGGAAGGTGGCTCAGTGGTAGAGCACTTGCCTTGCATGCCTGAGGCCCTGGGTTTGATTCCTTAGCACCACATAAGAAAAAAAAAAAGAAAAAAGAAAAAAGCCAGAGGTGGCACTGTGGCTCAAGTGGTAGAGCGCTAGCCTTGAGCTGAAGAGCTGAGGGACAGCGCCCAGGCCCAGAGTTCAGGCCTCACGACCGGACCCCCCCCCGCCCCCCAAAAAAGAAAAAAGAGGAATTTAGCCTTGTTATATTGCTGTTTGATGGGTGGCTTGCTACTAAGGTTTACTAGGCTCTCCTCTCAGTTTTCTCTCCAGGTTAAGGACTGTAGGTGTCTCAAAAAAAGAAAGAGGTACACAAAGCAGAAGACCTAGACTGTAGCTCCAATGGAGTTGTTGGAACAATCTAAAGGATTTAAATTATAGAAACTTTGCCTTTTTTTGCAATGTGTGCAAAATAGCTACAAGAATCTTTTATACTACACAGGGATTCCCCTGTTGTACTGTGTATATATGTAAAAAATTGTTAAAGGTAAAAATAAATTATACATTTTTACTTTTTATAAGATCCAAATTTTGCTAGTTTTTTTTTGGTCTGAGTTAATTTTCATAACATGCTAGTTGCCACATACTGTAATTCTAGCTACTCAAGATACTTAAATCTGATGATGGCGGTTCAAAGCCATACTAGGCAAGAAAGCCTGAAAAACTCTTACCTCTAATTAACCAACAAAATGCTAAAGGGGAGCTGTGGTTCAAGTAGTAGAGCACTAACCTTGAGCAAAACAGCTATGGGACAACACCAAGGCCCAGTGCTGTCTAGCAATTAATCAAAAAGAACATTATGCACACTCAAGATACATAGAGAAACATGAATTTAGTCATTAGTAAAATAATTCACAAAATCATTTTCAGGTGGAGTATAAATATAACTTTGAAATGTAAAAAATAAAGCTTTTAGAATAGCTTTATGATATTAATATAGGTCCATATTTCTATAACAGGGTAAAAAACTTCTAACCATAAAGAAAAAGGGTGATAAATTTGATCATATTTAAAATGAAGACTTTCTGTTTTTTTTAAAAAATATATCATTGAAGCCCAGTGCTGGTGGCTCACGTCTGTAATCCTAGCTACTCAGGAGGCTGAGAGCTGTGGATTGTGGTTCAAGCCAGCCTGGGGAACTCCATGAGACTCTTGTCTCTAATTAATCACCAGAAAAGCAGAATCTTGAGCAAAAGAGCTCAGAGACAGCATCTAGCCCTAAGTTCAAGCCCCAGGATGACAAAAAAAAAATCACTGAAATAGTGAGTGTAAAAGTTACAGTAATACACAATCATTAAAATTGACCTAGAATATATAAAACACTCTTATAATCAGTAAGAAAAAGATGAATGCTCATTACAAAAGTATCTAAGAGATCTGGCAAGCAATTCAGAATATAGGCTATTCAAATTGCTGATAAACACTTAAAAAAAGTTTAGTCTCAATCTCACTAAGTCATCAAAGACAAATTAAATCACTGTTATTTTTTCTCAGAAAGTAGATTTACTCCCTTATTAATATCATTGGATATTATACATAAAACAAACAAAGGGTTCTGAAAACTAGAAAGCAGCCTATGGACAATTCTCTGGGTACCACAGTGTCGCCCTCCCTGAGTTCTAAGTGTTTGTTGGTGAGGATGAAACTCACAGGGAATGAAAATTCACTTTCATGTTGGAAAACTATTTAGCAGTGTCTCTCAAAGCTAGACTAATATAGTCCAGCAATTTTCTCCAAAATACATACATTTGTTCTAAAGGACATATAGAAAATATTTATAGAAGTAGTATAACGAATAGTTGAGTAGCAGAAATGACATAAATGCCCATTAACAATAGAATGTATAAGTGAAATGTGATATTACATATAATGGACTACTACATACCACTGAAAATGAAGCATGGCTACCCCCAACAACTACATGGTCTACACAAACTTCAAGCTGAGTGTTTAGAAGATAAAATAATACATACTATTTGGTATCTATTTAAAGTACAGATAAGGCAGAAACTCATCCAAGGTATCAGAAGTGAGGTTGGTGTTTACCCACAAGGAAGTGGCAGTGGGTAAATCATTGGGAGAAAGACAAGGGAGCATGTTTATGTTGAGTTGGGCATTGGTTACCTGAAGATTTTTTTTTATGATGTAACAACATGAGCTCTACCCTTCCAGTTTGTGCACTTTTCTGTCTGTATGTTATAAAAACATTTACAAAATTTGGGCTGGGATGTAGTTCAGTGGCAGAGCGCTTGTCTAGCAAGATAACGTCCTAGGTTCGATCCCCAGTACCAAAAAACAAAAGACAAAAAAATACAGTTAAAAAACCATTTACAAAAACTATAGAGATAGACACACTTCCTCTGTCTATCAGAGTCCAGGCAAAGATGATACTGAGAAAATAACTGTCTTTGGAAAAGTCTCATACCATGAAGGGAGCATTCTGAAAACATTATGGAAAACATTACCATGTTTTACATTTCTGTACACTAAAAAATCAGAGAGCCGGGCGCTGGTGGCTCACGCCTGTAATCCTAGCTACTCAGGAGGCTGAGATCTGAGGATGGCGGTTCAAAGCCAGCCCGGGCAGGAGAGACCGGGAGACTCCTATCTCCAATAAACCACCAGAAAACCGGAAGTGGCGCTGTAGCTCAAGTGGTAGAGCGCTCGCTTTGAGCTGAAGAGCTGAGGGACAGCGCCCAGGTCCAGAGTTCAAGCCCCACGACCGACAAAAAAAAAAAAAAAAAAAAAAAAAAAAAATCAGAGAGAGACTTTTTATACATGCAAAAAAATTCTTCCAAGTAACTTTCAGTGGATTTTGAACAATTATTCATGTAGGCCAGATGTAATGGTGCACATTTGTACTCCATATATTAGGGAGGCTGAAGCAGGAGAATCACAAGTTCAAAGCCAGCCTGGGATATAGAGGAAGATCACGTCTAAAAAATAAAAACAATGCTAGTAAGGCCCCACTCGGTTTAACACTTTCTAATCTACTAATTGGAGAGATTCTCAATTTTAGAAAATACTAACATTGGTAATAACTTTGGGGTTCTAAATGTTTCTCAAATGTGAACTCACATGATTCTCAAAACAATATACAAGGTAGCTATTATTATTATTTCCCTGTGATAAATGAAGAACTGTCTAAGGCCATGAAGTTAGGATGTGGTAAGCCCAATAAACATACATGTGAATCAGAACACCCAGAGATCATTTGTTTGTTTCTATTGAAAAAGAAGGGACAACAAGGATTTAATAATGGCCTGCCTTTATAATTCTAGAAATTCGAAGCAGCCATTCTGTCTCTAAGCATTGACTTGATAGTTGAAAATGCCCACATAGAACATGCCTCTGAATCATGATGACTCACCACCTCTGGGACTCTGGGACACCTGTTTGGCACTAGGCTTTGGTATAAACAGAGATTTCAGGAAGTTTTCTATTCCACCTACTCTGCAACTAAAACCATGTTACGTTTGCTGCCCAGACCTGCTCTGTAGCCATCAGATTTCATTCTGGAGTCAAATGATTAATTTCCAGAGCCTTTTATTGTGAAGGGAAAAAAATAATTCATTCCCCATGCTTAGAATTTAATCCAGGTTGGCTCCATTGATACTGTAACCCATATGCTTCTTCTTAGCAATTAGAACATATGGAAATGCCACACTTAGCTCCCAAAGTCTGAATCCTGCACTTGTGTCTGCTTCTGTGTGTCTTGATTAACTGGTCTATGAATCCTGAGGTTCTTTCAATGGTATTTTACCCATCTGTATATTCTCAGTCTTTTAGATTAAAGCATATTATTGAAGAAAAACTTAGCAAATGATTGCAGAGAAAATTTTGTTGGTTGTATTCTTTTTTTTCTTTTTCTTTTTCTTTTTTTTTTGTCTGTCATGGGGCTTGAACTCTGGTCCTGAATGCTGTCCCTCAGCTCTTCAGCTCAAGGTGAGTGCTACTGGAGCCACTGTGCTTCTGGTTTTCTGAGTGGTTTGTTGGAGATAAGAGTCTCATGGACTTTCCTGCCTAAGCTGGCTTTGAATCGTGATCCTCAGATCTCAGCCTCCTGAGTAGCTAGGATTACAGGCATGAGCCACCAGCACCCAGCTGGTTGTATTCTTTATAGAATAAGAAGTAACTAATTTTGGGGAAAAAATGTTAAATTATATAATACTGTTTCTGAACCAAATTTACAAACTTTCATTGTATTCTAGTTCCTCTTTTTTTCAGCACAATAGTTCAAGAGTTGAATTTTATTTTATTATTTCTTTTAAAATTTTATTTTAGTCTATGTACAGAAGGGTTTTATTTTATTCTGATGTACAGAAGGGTTACAGTTACATAAGTAAGGTAATGACTACATTTCTTGTCAGTGTTACCCCCTCCCTCATTTCCTCCTACTTTCCTTTCTTTCCCGAACTTCCTTCTCCTCCAAGTTGTAAAGTTCATTTCCACACTGTTGCATTGGTTCACCCTTTGCCTTTTGTATCACCATTTTGTTATTTCTCTTCCTTCCCCAAATCAGATAAACACATATATACAAGACACAGAGTGCCAAAATAAAAAACAGTTAACAACAGGGTATAAACCAAAGGAAAAAAACAAAAGAAAAAAGAACTTCACACAGTACATTAAACACACACACACACACACACACACACACACACACACACACACACACACACAGGGCTGGGAAGGTGGCTCAGTGGTAGAGTGTTTGCCTTGCATGCATGAGGCCCTGGGTTTGATTCCACAGCACCACATAACCACAAAAAGCCGGAAGTGGCACTGTGGCTCAAGTGGTAGAGCCCTACCCTTGACCTGAAATGCTGAGGGACAGTGCCCAGGCCCAGAGTGCCCAGAATTCAGGCAAAACATACCAAAAAACCCCCAAAACAAAACCTCTTGTTTCCAAATCAACTTGGAGTTCATTTCAATTAGCATCATTTTATATGATCCTATGTACATAGCTATTGAGCTATTGTGATCCTCTTCTAGGACTATCCTAGACATATACTAATGCTACTACACTATTGGTGGGAATATAAGCTGGTTCAACCACTCTGGAAAGCAGAATGGAGGCTCCTCAAAAGACTAAAAATAGAGCTTTGATCCAGTTCCTCTTATTCTACCTAATTCTTTCATTTCTGCTTTTATTTTATTTTTTGTGCTGGTACGGAGGCTTGAACTCAGGGCCTAGGCACTGTCCCTGACCTTCATTTGCTTATGGCTAGTGTTCTACCACTTGAGCCACAGCTCTACTTCTGGCTTTTGGGTAGTTTATTAAAGATGAGAATCTCATAGACATTCCTGACCTTTGAGCAGTGATCCTCTCAGCTTCCTGAGTTGTTAGGATTAAAGGCCACCAACATATCTGCTGTTATTTTTCATTTAGTTTTTATTACTGCTGTTTGATTTTCATTTTATTTCTGCTTTTGACTCTAAAACTTCCTGTGTCTTTCAAGTAGTACCCTCTTAACCACTCCATCATTTTGCCTCTAATTATTCCTCTCTCTTTTCCAGTCTCTTTTCCTCCACTGTGTAATTTGCTCAAATGTCTTCTTTAAAAGTTTAGGAGAATATATCCCCTTCATGATTACCTCCCTCTTTTATGGCCACTCCTGTTTACCTAATTCGGAAGACAATTCATGTGTTATTAACATGTGTGTTCTTCAGAAGATTGGTTTATGTCTTAACTAAATCATAGAAAGTTTCTTAAATAGTAATAAAAGCATATTTTATACCATCTGCAAGTCTACCTTCTAGCCAAGCAGTACCAAGCAATGGCCATGCCTCTTACTTCATACATACTCCTGTATGTATGAATGTATGTACACCAAATAGTGCTGTGTTAATTATCTTAAACCAAAAAGAAAAGGACAGGGGTAGGCATGTTCTAAGGCTAATGTCTTGAGGCACTATACAATCATAGAGAAGTGGGAGGATTGAGTCATTATATGGCACATGGAAGTAAAAGTATCCAAACTCAAAACAACCTGCAGCCAGTACCATAATACTTGTGAAGAATGGTATTTAGTGTGGGTAAGAATAATATAAGCTATTGTATTAAATTAATATTGTGACTTAGAAATTAGTTTGTATTAGAAACGCCTTTGTATATGTCACAACCATATCTTGGCTTTCTGGTTATAATAATGCTGTAAATTAAGACAATTTATATTTATTTTATATCTAAATACATATTTAAGCAATGGGAATCTGGGGTTAATAATTCTTTCTCTTTCCTCATTAAAATTAATTTTACAAATACATATATTAAGCTTACTATATACCCAAAATTGCTTAAAATATTAATTTATTTAATTCTCTCTGTGTGTATGTGAGTATGTGCTGGTACTAGGGCTTGAATTTAGCACCTTGTGCCCTCATTTGACTTTTTTGCTCAATACTGGCTCCGTCACTTGAGCTATACCTCCACTTGCAACTTAATTCTTATATAATTAATTATCTAATTATATATTTATATACTATATACTATATATTATATGATTATATATAATTATGATGAAGATATTATCACTAGCCCCAAGTTGTTAAGAAATACTAGGCACAGAGAAAAACATATTACTTTCTAGTGGTCACACAGCTACTAAGTAGTGCAGCTGAGATTTAAATCTTAGCAATCTGCAAGCTGATGCTGATAAGATGCATAGTACATTAACATAAATGTTAAATGAAGAACTTTTCCACCAATTAAGATAATACAAATGAATAAATAAGCATATCTGGGCAATCTTGCTCCAGAATGACTTGTGTTTAGGTATGTGGATTACTGCCCCTCTCTGGACAGAGTGTCTATTAATGCTGTCACATTGTGAAATATGGTCTCTTGGGAATGTACAGTCTCTAAAGCCCTGCCCTCAAGCATCTCTCTATCCTACTGGACATGTGCTTTCAAGACCATATCATTGCTTACAACAGTTCTAACTACTAACCACACCCTAATCCCTTGCTACAGAGCAGGGACTTATTCTGCTCTCAGGAGTCATACAATTCACTGGACCTTCTTCACATGCAAGTCTCAGGCATCTCAGAGGAGACATTTTTCTTTCCTCCAATTCATACTTACTCCAAAAGTCTTTTTTATTTTTTCTACTGTATCATTACTTCTGTTTAATGGCCCCTCTATCTACTTAAGAAGCTTATAGTTTAAGAGGGGAGATGGACAAATAAACAGTTACATGGTGGGTCTTGTACCAAAGGTCAAAAGCCCTGCGTGAGGTCCTGGGGTAAAGCCAGGCCTGACAAGCAAGGCAGTAGTGAAGGTGACTCGCAGAGATGCCCCCTTTCATTGAGAAACAGTGTCTTCTATCTTTCTTCTTGACATTAACATGCAGTTGAACGGTGTCTTTTAGCTACATTATTTATATTGGTGTTAAATAATGAAAACTCATAGTAAAATTTTCATGTCAACTCAGTTTTCACTTTAACTCAAAGTACAATTTCTACAACTTTGTTCATTCTCTATTTAACAAAAAAATTCAGAAATAGCCATTATATGGATCTATTTGTTCATTCTCTATTTAACAAAAAAATTCAGAAATAGCCATTATACTGATCTATTTCAAATGAAATAAATGAAAAATAATGTTTCTTAGCTCTTTGAAAAAATATCAGATTAATTTATCTGTAAAACATTTTATGGGGAGGGGAGTGTAGCTGTGGAGGTGGGAGGGAAGGGATAGTAGGGGAAAAACAAAGGAGGAGGCAACAATGCTTGATAATAAATGTACTCAATACCTTGCTCATGTAACTGTAACCCCTCTATACAATATTTTTCCAACAAAAATGTATTAAAAAACATTTTATCACCTTTTGGGGGGGGTTGTGGGGCTTAAACTCACAGTATGGGAGCTATCCCTGAGCTTTTTCCACTCAAGGCTAGCACTTTGAGCCACAGAGCCACTTCCAATTCTCCAGTGATTAATTGGAGATAAGAGTCTCCTGGAGTTTCTGCCCAGGCTGTCTTTGAACTGCGATCCTTAGATATCAGCCTCTTGAGTAGCTAGGATTACAAGTGTGGGCCACTGGCGCTGGCCCCTTTTAATCTTTCACAATTTCTGCCTCCATTTGATAAATTACATCAGTTTCACCAAATTTGAGATAGATGCAGCTTGACATTCACTACTAATCATAATTTCCCATAGGAGATAGATTTTTCTAGAATTGTGCAGTCAGCACTTGGAAATCTTAGTAGGACAACACTGATGAGAGGCTGTGGTGGGGATTTGTACAGAAAGCCATGGGATCAAGTTACAGCTGCCACAGTGGTAACTTCTTTCTTTGACTTGCTTCTTGAAGGAGTTTATTATGGTGGTAATCTACTTTAGGGAAAACATTGTTGCATAAAACAGATAGATACCCATTTACACTAAAGCTCATGTCAAAACGGCAAATTTTATTGTCAGGAAACAGGGAATGATGGGAAATTCAACTTTGAAGTCATCTAGACACAGGAACCACAAAGCATAGGAATAAAGGGAGTTTTCCCATCATGGCCTTCACCAGGCTGTCTCTCTCCCTTGTCATAAGGCTTCTTCCTTTCTCCCCAGGCCAGTCTCTCTCTTCCTTCCCTCGGCTGACCCACTTGTTTTGTGCATACACTGGACACAGCAGTCCTATTCTCATCCCAGCCTTATGCCATCAGACAGATGAAAACATCTCTGAGGAGCAATCTCAAATTCTGGGAGGAAATCTGCTGTCTTCATTTTGGTCCATATCTATCTGCGCACCAGGAAGTAGAATCACTGCATAGAAACCTGAGCACAGTGGGTTTCATTAGGGGAAATGGAAGGATAACTTTAAATTTTCTACTACAGTTGTGTCTTATAAATGCTGATTTTTTATTCCACAGAGACAAAACCTATAGAGCCTGACCCCATGAAATGAAATTTGTTAAGGATTTTTCTTTGCTTCCTCGTAAGAATTATGTGGTTATTAATCCCTAAGATTGCTGTGCTTGTGGCCACCTGTGACGGTGAGGAAATGCGAGTGATTGGGGGCAAATTGTCAGCAATCTGTTCAGTCTACATTTCTTTTCATTCACAGGGAGGGGAAATTCAAGATGCTGAAAAATCATGAATGAAGATTAAGATAAGTTGCCAGGAAAAAAAATGTCCAAACTTGTCTTGGCTTCAGTTCTTAAGGGTAGAAGAGGAAACCCTCTCAGGTGACAAAGCTCACTGGCCCCCGGATGTCAGGCTAAAAGTCATTTAGCAATTCAGAATGTGGCTTTGCCTTGTTCTTTCTTGTTTACTATGGGAAGGCCCTCTGGGACTCTACTTAGTATTTTGTGGTTGGACCTAATGAGCACATGTAAGACTATTAGCAAAGGAAAGTATTTCCTTAGCATTATTAGTGCAGTGACAACCAATAGTATTTAGAAAAAAAATCTTCTGGTTAAATATTCAGCATAATACGAAGCATATATGTAGAATAATGTATCTTTTGGGTTACATCATAAGAGCTCAGGGGTGTGTGTGTGTGTGTGTGTGTGTGTGTGTGTGTGTGTGTGTGTGTGTGTGTGTGTGTGTGTGTAAGAGCTCAGGGGTGTGTGTGTGTGTGTGTGTGTGTGTGTGTGTGTGTGTGTGTGTGTGTGTGTGTGTGTGTGTGTGTGTGTGTGTGTGTACTAAGGCTTGATTTCAGGGCCTGGGCTCTATTTCTGTACTACACTCAAGGCTAGCTCTATCACTTGAGCCACAGCTCCACTTTAAAGAGATAAGAGTCTCATGGACTTTCCTCCCCAGGCTAGCTTCAAACTGTGATTCTTAGATCTCAGCCTTCTAAATAGCTAGGATTTTAGGCATGAACCACCAGTGCCCAGACTGAGCTCAGCTATTTTGAAACTCTGCTCTGAGGTACCCTGGAAGCAATTGAAATAAGCTCTATTTTGTTTGTGGGTGACAATGATCTCGCCTTCATTTTCTACATCTAGGATTTTCAAATAATACTTCATTTAAACAAATGATTCCACGGTGTTATGGAATAATTTACATATATGTAAATATCTGATCTATATCAGCATGGAATCATACACACATTTTTAACATAAAAGTTAGATTTATAACTTTGACTCTTTAAAAAATAATAAAACTACAGAATATACTAAAGATAATTTACTTTCTTCAACAGTAATTCAATAAGCACAGTAGATTTTATTGTGCCCTGAAATCATATAACAACTATACATGATGTAGTCAGGGTTCACTTATTTATGTGCACAATTAACAAACATTTATTCACCATTCCATGTATCTGATATTTGAGTATACACTTGGGATTTAAGAGAAGGGTGGAGTAGATGAAATCTCTATCCTTTTATTCTAATTAGGAAGACAGAGAATTATACCAGGCAAATTAAATATATGTTTGATTGTGATAAATGAAAAAGTAAGAGGATAAAGCAGGAATGCAGGAGGTAAATTGCGTATTTACTGTGAAGGCAGAAATGCTCTCACTGAGAAACTAAGATTTTGATAAAGATTTCAAAAAGAGGTGATTTGGGGAAAAATAATCCTGGTTGAGGAAGATCAAACCCTGAGCTGGGAATGTTCTCTATATGTTACAGAAACATAAATGTCAGGAGGACCAGAATCAAGAGGACAAAGAAAGGCAGCTAGATGCTGAGTCAGAGCAAGGATGGGAGCAAAATCATATAGCATCTTAGAGGTTAAGGACTTTGGCTTTTCCTCTGAGTGGGTCATTAAAGTTTAAGGTACAGAATGACTTGATCTATTGAGAACAGATTGAAGAGAAAAATCATCTTCAAGGAGTTCTCTAGAAGTCCAGCCAGGGATGAGCATCATATTGATGAGGATGGAAGGATAAAGATGCTAAAACTTGGTGAAACTTCTGATATGGGATTTGAAGTATAGTGGATAGAATTTGTAAATGGACCAGATGTGAAGTATAAGAGAAGTCTAGGATGAGTCTATGTTGGAGTGGCTAGGGAAGTGGAATTACCTTAAAATTGTAGGAGTTGTTAGTAGTATCAAGTGGAAAATCAAGAGTTTAATTAATTAATTATTAATTTTGTTGGTTATGGGGTTTGAACTCAGTACCTGGGCACTGTCCCTGAGTTCTTTTGCTCAAGGCTAGTGTTCTACCATTTTGAGCCACAGCTCCACTTCTGGGTTTTTGTGTGGTTAATATGAGATAAGAGTCTCAAAGGGATTTTTCTGCCTGGGCTGGCTAGGGCTTAATTTTGAGACCCTATGATAATGATGTCTATCATACATTCCAGTGAGAAGTTGAATTTGCATCTTGAACTCTTGGGAGAAGTGTAATGTTCAGAGAGCAACGAAAACCATTTTCATGGGGATGGATTTAAGAGTGTGGCACTGGGAGATCAACAGAAAAGCAGATATAAATATAAAAGGAGATTAATGCTACAGACAACTTGACAAATGTTAGTAATGAGGGTGAACTTACAAGCAAAGTTTGTTTTGAGAAAAAAAAGCTGCAGAGAGGGAAAACAATCACACACACATACATTATATAAGCCAAGTGAAGCAAATATTTCTAGAAGAAAAGTGATCAATGATATCCAATGCTGTTTGTGGCACATTATGGTGACAACACAGAGTTGATGATGAAGATCATTGGTGACACTGTGAATAAAATGCTATTTTTTTTGGTAGGAATAAAATCCTGATCTGTAAGTTCAAGAAAGAAAGGAAAAAGACACGATCTTTTCTAATGACCTTTCTTATAAAGCAAGACTCTTCATGGGATGTTTTTTTCTAGGCCTGAGTGCTGTCCCTCAGCTCTTCAGCTCAAGGCTAGTGCTCTACCACTTGAACCACAGTGCCACTTCTGGCTTTTTCTGCTTATGTGGGGCTGAGGAATTAAACACAGGGCCTCATGCATGCAAGGCAAGCACTTTACCACTGAGTCACCTTCCCAGCTCCTCAAGGGATGCTTTTAAGAGAAGAGATTGCAGTGTGATTTTGCTCCAGTGGAACTGAAGTGTACTGAGCTCCAATGATGTGGGAAATGTTGGTAATGCAGAAGAGAAAGAGGGAACAGTGCTGAATCAATATCTGCCTGGGCAGAAAAGGGTAAAAGCTCTCGCCAGAAATATGGGGAGTCCATTGGCAGAGGCAGGAGGGCACAGATGCAGGTAGGAGGGCTGACAAATGGTAGCAGCTTGGGGGAAATTCCCTTTGATTAAATAAAGCTGTTTCAGGAAAACAGGAAGCAAGTTCCTGAGTCAGAGTGAAGGTTTGAGGTAGGTGGGGAAGGAAAGATAATCACTGAGGGAAGAGTGCATTCACAAGGAAAATATAATACAATTTCTATGCAGAATTAGCTGAGATTGGGAAGTACCTTTCTAGCAACAGAGGATTTAACATTATTAATTATTAAAAATTAATGATATTTCTTCTAGCAACAGACAAGGATAAAAAACTCAGGCCATTCAACTCCTGGCTCATTAATTAGATCTGTATTCCTCTATAGTGTATAACACAGGAGGCACTATTTAGGGAGTTTCCTGTAGAAATGCAAATTTTTTATACCCAAGTATGATTGAAGTATTTAAATTCTGCATGGGTCATTATTTTTTATATTTAGAATTTATTTCCTATTTCTAAGCTATAGAGTCATATGCCAAGTGAAATAAAGAAATGAGTCAGTCACACTACAATTTAGCCAAACCCCACCTCTTCTTTCCTTCCCCAAACACATAGAAAAGATATTTTTTCCTAAACATGGAACTTACTTATTTCAAAATGCTAAGTTTGTAAGTGAAATGTATCTCAGATTATTTAAATATTTATCTTAATTCTCTCCTTCAAGACTCCCTTAGGGGGAAAAATTACCAAACAATCTATTGAAATTAATGTTGATGTTTCTTGGGATTAGAGGAGGTGGGTGATTTTGTGTGTGTGTGTGCATGTGCACACGTGTGTGTGTGTGTGTGTGTGTGAGAGAGAGAGAGAGAGAGAGAGAGAGAGAGAGACAGACAGACAGACAGACAGACAGACAGACAGACACAGACAGACAGACAGACAGACAGTACTGGGACTTGCACTCAGGGCCTGGGTACTGTCCCTTATCTTTTTCACTCTACCACTTGAGTCATACCTCCAGCTTTTTGCTGGTTAATTGGAGATAAGAATCTCATGGACTTTCTGTCTGGCTTACTTCAAACTATTATCCTCAGATCTCAGCCTCCTGAGTAGCCAGGATTTTATGTGTGAGCCCCCAGTACCCAGCTAGTTTCTAACATTAACTTTTTTTTTTGGGGGGGGGGCTGGTCATGGGGCCTGAACTCTGGGCCTGGGCGCTGTCCCTCAGCTCTTCAGCTCAAGGCTAGCACTCTACCACTTGAGCCACAGCGCCACTTCCGGCTTTTTTCTTTTTGCTTATGGGGTGCTGAGGAATCGAACCCAGGGCCTCATGCATGCAAGGCAAGTGCTCTACCACTGAGCCACCTTCCCAGCCCTAACATTAACTTTTTAATGAATCTCTACTATGGTATGGATTCTTAGAAAGCAGTAGACCTCCTGCTTTTCATTAAATGTCAAATAAATTCAGCGAGAGGATTGGATCTGCAAATAATGAATTTGACGTCCCTCTTGCCTAGTTATATTTAATTTATTATGTTGGAGTCTCCTGTGCTCTGGTCACTCCTTACGGAGCAGCAATGTGTCAGACTCATGTGACAGGGTGAAAATGGCAAAAGCACAACATTTACAATTTACATGAAAAAAGCAGAGGGCTCTTGTGCCCATTCATGCTAACAGCAGTGAAGGTCTTTTGAACACACTCACTTCACATTCTTTATTTTAGTGCCTGCCTTTCTGGCCTGTGACTTGCTGGCAACAGAATCAAGATGAGAGATGAAGAGGCTTACTTGTGACGCTTACTTAGGATTGCTTGTGCTTGACATTCAAGACACAGCAATAGTGTATGAAATACAAGATACAGAGGAAATCATATGCCGGGTGCAAAAGCAGTAACTAGAGAGTAAGGTGACTGGTGTGAGATGGTTAGAGATATATGATGGACAGAGAGTTGCCCAGGACTGAAAAGATACGCTTAATATCAGTGATCATTTTTGTTGCCAGTCCTGGGTCTTGCTGCACTCAGAGCATAGGCACTGTCCCTGAGCTTCTTTTACTCAAGACTAGCGCTCTACCATTTGAGCCACAGCGCCACTTCCAGCTTTTTCTGTTTATGTGGTGCTGCGGAATTGAATCCAGGGCTTCATGCATGCTAGGCAAGCACTCTACCACTAAGCCGTATTCCCAGCCCCATCAGTAATAATTTAATTTATAATTCTTTGCTCTTCTAATTGCTTGAAGAGTTTTCAGTAAGAAATGGGAAGTGCGCACTTGCAGCAAAATGGATTATTACTTTGAGTACTAGAATATATTTCAAGCTGCTAAATATTAGGGTGGTTTAAATGTCGGATGCATTTGCTGGTGAGAAAACTTGAATGTTGTAATTAACATTTTTAAAGATAAATGGATTTGTTGCAAAGTTTTATCTACTTGTACTTTAGTTCAAAGATGATATGCATAAATTATTTTAAAATATAGATTAAACAAGTGCAATAAATCGTAACTGTAATGTCAACAGTGTGAGTGCATCTTTTCCTTACCTATCCAGTGTAAATAATGAATGGCACCAAAGTACTGCTGAAAAGCAGACCCAGTCTGATGCTGAGAATTGACACTCAGTTTATGGGAGCACCAGTGGATGATGTCTATAAACAAACAGCAAATACGAGGCAGGACCATGATAATCACTGTGCTTTCAATTTCATGTTCCCACATCTATGAACACGGATGTCCACAGAGCATTCTGAATGCAGTTGGCTGTATGAATCAGTAGGCTATCTGGGTTTATAAACAAAGCATAAATATAAAGATGTCTTATTATTTTTTCAGACCCAACAAACCTTATTGTTATTTCCATAGCCCTAAAAATGCAGATCATTGGACATAATCATGGATACACATTCTGATACACACTATTTAGTATTTATTTTGTTTTTGGATGGTACTGGGATTTTAACTCAAGTCTTTGTGCTTGCTAGGCAAGTTGCTTTAC
This sequence comes from Dipodomys merriami, assembly GCF_024711535.1. Taxonomy (NCBI): domain Eukaryota; kingdom Metazoa; phylum Chordata; class Mammalia; order Rodentia; family Heteromyidae; genus Dipodomys; species Dipodomys merriami. Next base: position 8,207,976 of record NW_027203937.1, on the reverse strand, counting down.
CACTTGAGCCACACTCTCAGTCTATTTCTTTTTACTATTTTTCAGATAAGAGTTTGTGTTTTTGCATGATCTTCCTGCCTCAGACTATGTCCTCTTGCCTTTGCCACTAGCTGGGATTACAGGCATGAGCCACATTGCTGGGGCCAGTTCTGAGATCATATTAAATAATTTCTGGCTGTGGTAAGAAACAAGACGAGAGATAAGGAAATGACGATGGTGTTGCATGCAATTAAGGATAAATGGAATGAGGACTCCTTTGAAATGTGTTGAGTAGACTTTCTCATGGGTTTATTCCTATATATCTGTTGAACAGAATTATTAATTCCTACATGTCAGAAGTATTCAGAGTCATACACAAAGAGGTAAAAGTGTTAAGGCATTGCTGTATATTTTTAACTTCAGCAAACAAGTTGACTAAACTTTGTTGCTTATTCCTCAATGCTTATTCTCTCATATACTTCTCTTGTTAACTTGATGAACTTTAGAGCTAAAAGAACAATTCTAGGTATCATGATAGAGAGACACCATGTGCAGAGATTTAGGAGCAGTATGCCTGGAAGTGAACTCCAGAACACATTCTTTGCATTAGATTCGCATCTCACTAGGGCTGTCCCTGCCTGTGGCATCCACATTTCACTCTTAAGTATGTTCTGTTTGGTGTGCTAAAAATGGCAAGTAACTATCTACCTAGTGTAATTGTACTATTGACAATTGCATTTATTTTAACCCTTCTTTAAAAATCAGAGGTATATTGCTAACTTCCATATTTTTGTGGTTAAAAACAAATTAAACAATAAAAAATACATGGGGCAGAGCATAGCAGTACATACCTGTAATCGCAGAACCCCAGTAAAACAACATCTTTACTCTGTTTACTCCACATCTTGGCACAATATGATAAAGACTCAATAAGAGTAACTTGAATACCTTGAAAACAACTAAGTATCACAATTACTGATTGCTGACCACTCTGGTTTTGCTTCTTTCTCTCCTCTTATAATGCAACCTATTATTTAGTTAAGATTTTAGAATGTTTATCATTTTCATATGATATTTAATGGGGACAAGCATTGCATTTTTGGTCGAAAAGAAACTATAACATCTCTAGATGTCTCTAGAGATAATTACACTTTAATGTATATGCTCATTTCTTTTCTTTTCTTGCTTTTTGTTTTCAGAACTCACCATCCCTGCTCCTCCCCACCATCTCTATACTAAACCCTCACATTGATTTTCATTGATTGATTTTCATTAATTGATTGCTGTATTCACTTATTCAGTAAATATATATTCATGGAGTATATAATACCTTACAGACACAAAGATTAAGTAGAGAGGTTCTGACTTACAGGAGAGAACAAGATGTGCATTTATTACTATGACACAAAATAAAAAACCTTGAGTGCTTATATAGAAAAAGTACAATGATAGTCCAGAAGATAGAAAAAGTAACTGAGAGAGGGTACAGTGACTCAAGCCTGTAATACTGGCTACTTGGGAAGTGGAGACTAGGAGAATTGTTCAAGGCCAGAAACATTTTTGAGATTCTATCTCATCAATATCTGGGCACAGTGGTGTGTGCCTGTTATCTCCAGCTATAGGGGAAGCATATGACTAAGCTCATTGATGTTTACTTGGCATCCCAGCAACATGAGGAAATGCAAATAAGAGTATAGGCTGGCTTGGACATAAAGTGAGAGCCTATCTTGAAAATAACCAATGCAAGAAGGGGCTTGGAAGAGTGCCTTAAGTGGTAGACCACCTACCTAGCAAGGGTAAATCCTTGAGTTTAAACTCCAGTATAGACAAAAAGGAGAGGAGCATTTGTAATAACTAATATATGTCTAGGATAACCCTTGCAGATGAGCAGAATAGCTCAATAGCTAGGTACATAAAACCATATAAGATGATGCTAAGCAAATGAACTCCAAGAGGAGTTCCGGGAAGATGGCGGAGGAGAAGCTGGAATCTGAACAAGCTCTCGCATAGAAAGCAGTTATAGAGTTCCAGTGAACAGTCCTAAGCCAGAGAATCACACCAAGTGTGCCATCACAGGACAGAGAGTTAGACAAGAGAGGGGAAGCCAAGGCAAAAAGACACATCTGAGCGCCTGCCAGCAGCTGCCCCTGCGGCGGCAGGGTCGCGGCGGCGACCACCGCCACGGGGTCATACCTGAGACACAGAGAGTCGGGGACGAAGGAGCCAGACGCAGCGGACCAGCGGATTCTACTCAACACCAACAAGAACCGACAAGGAGCGGACATCTTCATCCTGCTGTTTGCAGACCAGAGACGACCCAGGATCCAAGACTCGGCGTGAGTACAAGCCCTATGTCCACACTCCTCAGGGAGCAGAGGAGGGAAGGCCACCCCTCCCCCCCCAGCACCGGTGATCTCCATCTTGGATACCGACAAAGCTCGGAGGAGCTGCTTGCTCCAGCTCAGGCCTTGGAATAAAACGAGTCATTTAGCAGGTCACAAGAACTTAACGGCGAAGTGACCTGCCAGACTCAGCTCCATCCAGAGAAAAGTCACCCAGCTCAGGCTTCCCCCAGCTCAGGCGCCAGCCATTGGAGTGCCTTGCCTCACTGGGTAACCAGAGCCAGAGGCTGCCCCTCCCTCTAGCAGCCACCACAATCAATTGAAAAACAGAAACCCTGAGAATGGCTCCAGGCTGGGCTCTGTGAGCTTTATCACAAAATAGCCCCAGGGAAAAGCTACTGTTTGTTGAAAGGCCTCAACTCTACCCAGAACCTAGCCTCACCACCACATCCCCCTCTTTTGTGATTCTCAAAGCAGATCACCCTCCCAGAAAACTAACCTGGGAGGGGGATCTCAAAATCTTGGGTAAAGCAGAGCATTTTTCTGCCTCTTCCAACCAACCGACTTAAGAAACCAATCAAGCCACAGGACCTCAAGCTGACCAGAGACTCCAACAAGAGACTGGTTACAGACAAAAGGGAGATACAGGATTCTTCCCACTCCTCCCCCCCCCCAAAAAAAAAATCAAAAGACTTTTTTTTTCTTTTTTTTTCTTTTTTTTTCTTCTTCTTTTCTTTTTTTTTTGCTTGTTTTTTGTTTTTTGTTACCTTATATATATATATATATATATATATATATATATATATATATATAAATTTTTTTCCCTTCTAAAACTTTTATTAATCTTTAATTTTTGCCTCTTCTGAAAAAAAATCGTTTTCCAGTAACTTTTTTTTTTTTTCCTCATCTTATAATTTTTATTTTAGGAATACGTGAATGAGCGTTTTCCTTTCTTTTCTTGTCTTCTTTCTCTTTTTCTTTCTTTCTTAATTATCTTTTTGTTTTTTATCTAGCTCTACTGAACTTCTGATCTTTTCTTCTCCCTTTCCAATCCTTAAAGTTTTTCACATCTCCTCTATGTCCCTCCCCTTCTCTGAACATATTCACATTCCTCTCTAAATAGACGGTCTTTTAACCTCTATAATAACATTAATTTTTACGTTTCTATTTTTTTTCTGGTCTCTCTTTATTCCCCTTTCCATCTCTTCTTTTTCTCTCTCTCTCTACTTGCATCCTACCCAACCCATTTCCTGCATTGTGATTAGGACATAGTTAACTCTCCCTGTGCCTCCCCACACCAATCTATTCCTATTTTTTACCCACATCTCTCCCTAATCCTAATAATTTCTGGTTTTCCAAATTCTTTTCTGCGGTTCGAAGTCCTTTAACATATAGTTGTTTGATGTTGAATAGATGTATCTGTTGAACTAGATTGTATCTGTAGACTATTGACTGTACAAATGCAAACTTTGGTTGATGGTTGCCTTAAGATAGTGTTCTAGCACAAAACTGGTGCAATCTTCATCTCAAATGGGCCGAGTAAGCCATAAAAACACAAGAAAAATGGCAAATTCAGGTATCTCAATTCCCAATCTTGATAATCAGGGATTAGAACAGATAAAGAATAATCCAGAGGAGAGTTCCCAAATAGCTCTACAAACACTAATAGCAAACATGATAAATGAGAAGTTTGACAATGTACAAAGGACTCTGTATGAGCGGGATAGGGAGAGAGAGGAGGCATCCCAGAAGTTTATACAGGAATATCATAAGCGTGAGGAAGCTACTCAAAAACTGATACAGGATTTACGTGAACAACTTGAGAATACTCAAAGAGAAAGGGAGGAATGGCGTGAGCAGGCAGAGAACACTCAAAGAGAACTGCAGGAATCCCACGAACGGGAAGAAAGAGAACTGCAGGAATCCCACAGACGGGAGGAAGCTAATCAAAGAGTAATTCAGGAATTGAGAGACCAGGTAGAGAATACACAAAGATCACTAAAGGCATTCATGGAATCCATTAACAAAGAGCTGAAGGAAGTCAGGGAGACCACAAAGGGAATGCTGAATGGAACCCAACAGAAGGAATGGGAGTCCAAAGAAACCATAACCAATCAAGTAAGTGATTTGAGAACAAACACTGAACACCAAATTAAGGAAGTAAAGAAATTCATACAAGACCTAAAACAGAGCTTCAACAAAGAACTTGAAGCCATCAAAGCTGACCAATTAGAAGGAAAAGAGATAAAAAACAAAGTAGAGAGTCTTGACAGCAGGTTAGACCATGCAGAAGATCGAATCTCAGGGATTGAAGACAGCCTAGATATTATAGAGAAAGAACATACAACCATCCAAGACAAGTCCAAGAAATATGATAGGTCTATCCAACACCTGGAAGACACCATCAGAAGGCCCAATCTAAGGATAATGGGTGTAGAGGAGCACCTAGAAACAGAAGTTAATGGTCTAGGAAATTTGTTTAACAGGATCCTAGCAGAGAACTTCCCAAACATACAAAAAGATAGGCCTATTCAGATACAAGAAGCTTTTAGAACCCCAAATAGACCAGACCAGAATAGGACATCCCACCGTCACATTATAATCCACACAGGATCAACCCAGACCAAGGAAAAGATCCTTAAAGCTGTCAAGGAGAAAAGGTTAATCACCTATAAAGGGAAACCAATTAGAATTACCTCAGATTTCTCAGCAGAGACAATCAAAGCAAGAAGAGCCTGGAATGACGTATGCCATGCCCTAAAAACAAACAACTATCAACCAAGAATACTGTACCCAGCTAAACTCTCCTTCATAACTGAAGGCCAAATAAAAACCTTCCATAGCAAAGAAAAATTGAAACAATACATCTCCACCAAACCAGCCCTGCAAAAGATTCTTAAAGATGTCCTACACATAGAAAACCAACAAGAACGCAACAAAGGCCAAGAAACTGCACACAAACTGAGAATCCAAGAACCTTAGGAAGAACCCAGTTTTCACAGCCCCCAAGAAGGTGGATAACATGGCAGGAACTCCCAAATACCTCTCAGTCCTATCTCTTAACGTTAACGGACTGAACTCTCCAATTAAGCGACATAGACTGTCTAGTTGGATTAAAAAACAAGACCCTTCTATCTGCTGCCTGCAGGAGTCACATCTTGCCCGTAAAAACAAACACATTTTCAAGGTTAAAGGCTGGAACAAAATCTACCAAGCAAACGGCCCTCATAAACAGGCGGGAGTTGCAATCCTAATATCAGATAAAATAGACTTCAAATTAAAATTCGTGAGAAGAGATAAAGAAGGTCGCTACATACTAATTAAAGGATCTCTCCTTCAGGAGGATATTACAATTCTAAATATCTATTCGCCAAACAATGGAGCACCCAAATTTATCAAAGAAACACTACTTTCCCTCAAATCCCATATAGATCCAAAGACATTAATTGTTGGCGATTTTAACACACCACTCTCCCCACTAGATAGATCAACTCGGCAAAAACTCAACAGAGAAACCGCAGATCTAAACAGCTGCATAGATCAACTAGACTTAACAGACATTTACCGAACATTTCACCCAGCAGCAACAGAATACACGTTCTTCTCAGCAGCACATGGAACGTTTTCTAAAATAGACCACATTTTAGGCCACAAAGCAAACTTGTCTAAATTCAGAAACATTGAAGTTATACCTTGCATTCTCTCTGACCACAAGGGAATAAAATTAGATCTCAACACCAAAAGCCACCAAAGAAAGTCCGGTATCACATGGAGGCTGAACAACACACTGCTGAATCATGAGTGGGTCATGGAAGAGATTAGAAAGGAAATTCAAATGTTCATGCTATTCAACAAAAATGAACACACAAATTACCAGCTCCTCTGGGACACAGCAAAGGCAGTACTCAGAGGCAAGTTTATAGCTCTGAGCTCCTACATCAACAAATTGGAGAGATCTGAAACTAACAATTTAATGACACATCTAAACCTCCTTGAAAAAGAGCAGCAAGATAAACCCCAATCCAATAGACGGAAAGACATAATCAAAATTAAATCAGAATTAAATGAATTAGAATCAAAAAAACTATAGAAAGAATCAACAAAACAAAGAGTTGGTTCTTTGAAAAACTTAACAAAATTGACAGACCCTTAGCAAACCTTATCAGAAAAAGGAGAGAACACACCCAAATTAATAAACTCAGAGATGAGAATGGAAACATCACTACGGAAACAACCAAGATTCAGAACATTATAAGGGAATACTTCTCAAAACTTTATGCTAATAAGTTTGAGAACTTGACAGAAATGGACCTTTTCCTAGCAAATATTGACATGCCAAAACTAAACCAAGACGAGTTAAACCAGCTTAATAGGCCCATATCAAGCATTGAAATAGAAACAGCAATAAGAGACCTCCCAGCTAAGAAAAGTCCAGGACCAGATGGTTTTATAGCGGAATTTTACAAGGCCTTCAAAGCAGAGCTCACACCAATACTCCTCCAACTCTTCAATGAAATTGAAAGAGAAAGCTCACTACCGAACACATTCTATGAAGCCATCATAACCCTCATCCCAAAACCAGGCAGGGACTCATCAAAGAAAGAGAACTATAGACCCATTTCTTTGATGAACATTGATGCAAAACTTCTCAACAAAATTTTGGCCAATCGACTTCAACAATTCATCCAAAAAATCATACACCATGATCAAACAGGATTCATTTCAGGGATGCAAAGCTGGTTCAATATACGCAAATCAATTAATATTATTCATCACATCAACAGGAGCAAGAATAAGAACCACATGGTTATCTCAATAGATGCAGAAAAAGCATTTGACAAGATCCAACACCCCTTTATGATGAAGGTTCTGGAAAAATTAGGAATCCATGGAACATTCCTCAATACAATAAAGGCTGTATATGACAAACCTACAGCCAGCATTATACTCAATGGGGAAAAACTAAAGCCATTTCCTCTTAACTCAGGAACAAGACAAGGATGCCCACTCTCTCCACTTCTCTTCAATCTAGTATTAGAATGCCTAGCTACAGCAATAAGACAAGATGCAGACATAAAGGGGATCCAAATAGGGAAAGAAGAAATAAAACTCTCCCTCTTTGCAGATGACATGATCTTGTATTTAAAGAATCCCATAGACTCCACTCCCAAATTACTCAAGTTGATTCAAAACTTTGGCAAAGTAGCAGGTTATAAAATTAACCCCCCAAAATCAATGGCTTTTCTATATGCCAACAATGAGAAAAGTGTGGCTGAAATTAGGAAAGCAACTCCATTTGTAATAGCCCCACAAAAAATAAAATACCTAGGAATTAACTTAACCAAAGAAGTGAAGGACCTCTATGATGAAAACTTTAAAATCTTGAAAAAGGAAATCAACACAGAACTTAAAAAATGGCAAAACCTCCCATGCTCCTATATTGGCAAGATTAACATCGTGAAAATGGCAATACTTCCCAAGGCTATCTACAAATTCAACGCGATATCTATCAAAATTCCACCCTCATTCTTCAAGGAAATAGAAAAGGCAATCCAAAAATTCATATGGAACAATAAAAGACCCCGAATAGCAAAAACGCTCCTCAACGGAAAGAACACTGCTGGAGGAATATCAATACCAAATTTCAAACTCTACTATAAAGCCATAGTAATCAAAACAGCTTGGTATTGGCATAAGAACAGACCTCAGGACCAATGGAATAGAATTGAAAACCCAGAAATGAACCTACAGACCTATAGCCATCTAATCTTCGATAAGGAAGCTAAAACAATAGAATGGAAGAAAGACAGCCTCTTCAGTAAATGGTGCTGGCAAAATTGGTTAACTACATGTAGAAAACTAAAGCTAGATCCTTATATATCACCCTGCACCAGAATCAACTCCAAATGGATCAAAGACCTTGAACTCAAAGCAGACACTCTGAAAACATTACAGGATGGAATAGGAGAAACCCTAGGTCTCCTTGGCTCAGGCCGAAATTTTCTGAATAGAGACTCGGAAGCACAACAAATCAAAGAAAGGTTGGACAAATGGGATTGCATAAGATTGCAGAGCTTCTGCAGGGCAAATGACATAGCTGGCAAGATCAATAGGAAGCCCACCGATTGGGAGAAGATCTTTACTAGCCATACAACGGACAAGGGTCTCATATCTAAAATATACTTGGAACTCAAAAAATTAAACCACCCAACAACAAATCCTCAAAGAAACAACTGCCCAATAAATAAGTGGGCGAAAGACTTAAAGAGAAGCTTTGCTGAAGAAGAAAGAAGGATGGCCAATAGACACATGAAGAAATGTTCAACATCCCTAGCCATAAAAGAAATGCAAATCAAAACAACATTGAGATATCACCTCACTCCAGTTAGAACAGCAAAAATCAAGAACTCTAACAACAGATGCTGGAGGGGATGTGGACAGAAAGGAACCTTACTTCATTGTTGGTGGGAATGTAAACTTGTTCAACCATTTTGGAAAGCAGTATGGAGGTTCCTCAAAAGACTTCACATAGATCTCCCCTATGATCCAGCAATCCCACTTTTGGGCATTTACCCAAATGTTTACAAACAAGACCACACTAAAGCTACCAGCACAACTATGTTTATTGCAGCATTATTTACCATAGCTAAGATATGGAACCAACCCAGATGCCCCTCAGTAGATGAATGGATCAAGAAAATGTGGTATATATACACAATGGAATTCTATGCCTCCATCAGAAAGAATGACATTTCCCCATTTGTTAGAAAATGGAAAGGTTTGGAAAAAATTATATTAAGTGAAGTAAGCCAGGCCCAAAGAAGCATAGGTCCCATGGTTTCCCTTATTTGCAATATCTAGTATAGGTATGAGTCAAGCGGAAAAGGTCAGATAATGTGATGTTAGGAAAATGAACCCTTAAATATGTATTTTAATGTTTTCGTTTCTTTCATGCATGTGTTTCTAACGCATTTATAAGATTATTTCTTTATTGCTTTGTATGTCCCTCCCCCACAGTGTAACCCCCGCTTTCACTATATTTGATGTCAGTATAACATGTGGAGGAGATGGGGACAAACAAGTCGTTTAAGGATTCAGGTGGACCTGTTGCAACAATGAGAAGTACAAAATGTCATGTCAAAACCAGCTTTACAATGTCGGTGTGGGGGGGGAGGGGGGTATAATTGGGTGGGGGGAGGGGGGAGGCGGGGAAGGGAGGTGAAGGGTAAACAAAGGAGGAGGCTGCAATGCTTGGTAAGAAATGTATGCATTATCCTGCCCATGTAATTGTAGCCCCTCTGTACAGTATGTTCTCAAAGAAAATAAAATAATATTAAAAAAATAAAAAAAAAATGAACTCCAAGATATGGAAAAAAGAGGTTTTCCTTTGTTGTTCAGGTTTTTAATGTACCATGTGATTTCTTTTGTGTTTTTTCCCGTATGGTTTACCCCCTGTGGTCATTGTATTTGGTTTTGGTACCCTGGGTATTGTATATATGTTTACCTGAATTAGGGAAGGGAAGGGGGATAAAAAAAATGGTGAGACAAAGGACAAAGGGTTAACCAATGCAACAGCAATACTCACAAGACAGTATGTTGGAAATGACCTGTACAATGGAGAGGAGTTGCGGGGGAGGCAAAGTGGGAGAAAAATGAGGGAGGGGGTAACCAGTTGGACAAGAGAGGTACTCACTATCTTACGTATGTAACTGTAACCCCTGTGATAACACCTTGGTTTAAAAAAAAAAAGGAGAGGAGGAGGAGGTGGATGAGGAAAAATAGCAATAGCAACTTGGAAGTTTCAAGTCCAGGAGGAACAATTTGTTTAAGATGACTAGAAACTAAGAGGTGAGAAGAAGGGCGAGTTGCAGGGGAGTCTTTCAAATCAAGGAAGGCACATGCATGAGCACAGGACTATAGACAGAGAAAACAAGAACCCACAGCAAACCACAACAGGACAGCATCTAAAAGCTCTTTGCAAAACTTGCTTGACCCCTATGGGCTTTCTTTAGTGAACAAAACTGTGACCCTGGAGGCTTAAGCTAATGCTTTTCCTTTCCAGCTGACTTTAGTGATTTTTGGTTATGGGACTTTGATTTACAGTGGGTTCTCATTCCATTCATTGTTTCATAAATTACATTCACACTGCTGTTCTACTACCCTATCTGTTTCTTGGAGAAGTTCCTTTGTTAGAGAGACACATCATTATGGAAAAGTTAATAGAGCCTTGGAGTGCTTTGTCCTTATCATGGGTTTTTAATTAATAAGTACTTCTGCAGTAAAATTTATTTTATCAGCTAAGGTAGACCAAGGTTCCATGAAGGACACTTAGAACCCAAATTAATAATTACAAGAGTGATAATTAACAGCACAGACAGCTGTATCCTAGATTCCAGAACCCACAAGGAAGGCATTATAAATAGAATCTTGAAGCCCTTGAAGGTATTATTTTGAATCACTCCAGCATGCTTAGTATGAAGTCTGGTTCAAGAATTTTTGAGGGCAGAGAAGACATACTAACTGTCTCTTTATTTGTGATGTGTTCTCACATAAAATCTGAAGCACTGACAAAGGAAGAGCTGAATGAACAAACTCAGCAATTGCCCTCAATTGAGCCACATCAAGAGCCCCTTTCTGTGAGTTCCTGAAGTTTGCTTAATTTAAAAATAAAAACAGGGGCTGGGAAGGTGGCTCAGTGGTAGAGCGCTTGCCTCGCATGCCTGAGGACCTGGGTTCGATTCCTCAGTACCACATAAGCAAAAAGAAAAAAAGCCGGAAGTAGTGCTGTGGCTCAGGTGGTAGAGCGCTAGCCTTGAGCTGAAGAGCTGAGGGACAGTGCCCAGGCCCAGAGTTCAGGCCCCATGACCGGACTCAAAACAAAAAATAAAAATAAAAACAAAAACCCTCTGCATTTGGTAAGTGGAAATTGTTTCCAGGCTACAATTAATGAAAAAGAATGTAATTCCAAACTTGAGGAATCCAGTTTATTTTCTCATTAGGAATAGTTGAAGCCCAAAGAGGCAAAATGACCTGGGCCACACATTTACCTCTTGTAACTCTGAGACCCAAATCCCAAATTCATGTTCTTTCTCTGGTCTAGATTTCCAATTCATTCTCTTCACCTTCTCACTCCTCTGTATTCTTACTAGTTCCATCTATCCTTAAAGCAATAGCAGCAGCAGCAACAACAATGAAACCAGTGTCCAACTAGAAGAATCTGGAGTCAAGTCCATTTTCTGTGTTTTCACTTCCACCTTCCTGATTTGGCATCTCCACCTCTGGCCCAGACAGCTTTAGTAGGTTATTAGCTCCTCTTTCTATCTCTCATCTTGTCCCATCATTCTGCCCACACAAAATACATTGCAGGTGATATTTTTTGCAAAATGGTCCTTTGTTTAATACCATTTAATTCTCTCCATTGTCTTAGGATAAATGATAAACTATCAGCCCTAGTATATAATAAATCCTTTGGTTTTGCTTTTTCCAGATGTATGTTATAGGTATTCTGTTTTTCTCTGCCTGCTCCATTCCTCTTCTTCACCTTGCTTGAGCCTGAGATGCTGATAAACCTGGATTGCATACAGCTTTTGTTAGATCTGGTCAGAGAAGAACAGTAATTGGAAGGATGATAGCAAGAGTGGGCACTTAGTTCCTCACTGCAAAGGTCCAGTCCTGACAGATAGGTAAACTTTTATCCATGGCCAGCTAACCACTGCCTCAACTTGTCCTTGTATCTTGGAGGACAAAGTTTCCCTGTGCTTAACAGTCCTGGAATATCTCTCAGATTTTAGTTTACCTTGCCCCCCCTTTTTTTTTTGCCCATTAATAACCTTCATGTGAAACTCTTCTCCAATTCTTTGCTTTAAGTTTATTAGATGTTCCTTGTCAAGACTTTGATACTGTATACCCTAGTTTATATGAGACACTATTAAACTTGTTTAATAGTGGTAGTCTCTGAAACAAATGTGTCCTATCCAGCCTTCTCTGAGACTTTGTAAATACTGTTCCTTCTGCTTAAGTTTTCCTACCTTCCTACTGGCTCTGACTGGCCCTCTTCAGGTCTCAGCTACTGCTCCTTCAGTTACTGTGTTACACTTCTTCCACTGAATGCTAAAGGCTGTGTGAACCACCTCCATAAACACTTCATAAACACAGAGCCCGGGACACAGTTCACCTAAATGAAACATATGGTTCGTGTGTGTGTGTGCATGTCTGCGCACACATGTTGGTACTGGGGGTTGAATTCAGGGCCTGGGCATTGTTCCTTTGTTTTTGTTTTGGTTTGGTTTGGTTTTTTTGCTCAAGGCTGGTGCTCTATGACTTGAGTCACAAGCTCATGTAAGACTTTTTTGCTGGTTCATTTCAGGTAAGAATCTCATGGGTTTTCTGCCTGGGTTAGTTTTGAGTTGCAAATAAATTGAATTTGAATTGCAGATCTCACCTTCCCTAGTATCTAGGATTACAGGCTTGAGCTCCTGATGCCTGGCTTGAAGCCTTTCTTTGCCAGTTCTTAGTGGGCTGGAAATGTTCCCCAGAGTTCCTCCAGGGAATTATTAGAAGTCCTATTTGGAGCAAAAGGGAACTGGGTAAGGACACTGCTATACCCCTTGAAAAGCTCAGAATCCCTTGTCTATATCGTAGGCTAAAGAGACTAAAGAAGATGAAATATAAAGTGGAAGTGCACTTTAAATGAGTCAAAAGCCAAATAGCAATTATTATGTTTAAGAAAGTATTACACAGTTAGATCCCTTTGTCTTAGGTGTAAGGTTTTTCTAGTGATTAAAATGGATGGTCTTTTATTCTCGCCCATTTCCAAAATTCTGCCTGCTATTGCTGACTCAAGATATGATATCTTTCTTTTTTTCTTACTCTTTTTCTCTCTCTATTCTCTTCTCTCCTTCCATCCTTCCTTTCTTTTCTTTCTCTATCCCTCCAACCCCCTTTTAATATTTATTAAACATTAGGCTGGTAGCCTGGATCTCTGGAGTTAAGCTTACAGCTATTATGATAGTATTTATTTATCGCTCAGATTGGAGCTTAAACTCAGGTCTTAGAACAAGGCTCAATTTTCTTGGTCACAGCTGTGTGCTCTACCACTTGAGGCATGTCTCTATTTTGACATTTTATTGGTGAATTGGATGTGGAATTCTGCAGACTTTTCTGCCTGGGATGGCTTTGCACTGTGATCCTCCAGATCTTAGCTCTGGAGTAGCTAGGATTATAGGTATGAGCCACCAGTGCCCTGCTTACAGTGTTTTTAGTAAGCATCTGGTCCTTAGATACTGCTTCTGCATGCTACCCAAGAGAGCAGAAAAGATTATGTTACTTCCTGGACCATTTTCTTCAAATTTCAATGGCTTGCCAAATAAATTATGGAAGTACATTCATCATCACAAGCTATCATCACCATTTGAGTCTAAAGGTTTTGTTAATTATACCATGCTGGATGATACCATGACTTCAGGAATTCTAGTACTTCCCATGATGATGATAACGATTCTAAGTGCAAAGTCTACATAGCCAAGTATCACATAAGAGCTTCTTAGAAGCTCTGAAGTTCCAGGTCTGTGCTGTAGCTTAGCACAGGTACGGTTTTATTTCTTTTCCTATCAGTTGAGTTTTTGTTCTACAATTTCCATGTCTACCCTTGAAGGCAAAGTTCCCTCTATGAGGATGCCATGATAACGTCCTGCTATTGCTCAGCATTAGTTCTGCCTGAGGTGTATCTCACATTGATGTGCCACCTTAGTAATTAAGCTCAAAGAATTGATATCTAAGACTAATGTGTTTCTGTGGTGGGGGGAAGAGTATGCGAGCACCCATATTTGGCCTTAAACTCAGAGTCTTGGCATTGCCCCTAAGTTGTTGATGTTGATGTTGTTGTGTGCCCTCAAGGCCAGCATTCTACCACTAGAGCCATAGCTCCACTTCTGGCTTTGTGGTAGTTGGCTGGAGAAAATAGTCTCACAGACTTTCATGCCTTAGCTGGCTTTGAGCCATGATCCTCAGATTTTAGCATCCTGAGTTGCCAGGATAACAGGTGTGATAGGTTTAAGAGTGACTTTCAATTATTTAGTGTGAATCAGAGTTTCTATAATAGCCTCATTCCTCCATTCACTTGCATCATTTGCATTCTAAATTGCTCTTTTGATCAGAAATAAATGGGTGAAGTTATCATAAGTACATAGAAATACAGGAAGTACTGCTGACCCCACTTAAGCCACATGTGACTAGTCTATCATGTGAGTTGCAGGAAAAATGTGAATTGTCATCACATTTATCAATTTAAAAAGCAGTTGTTTTTCATACTTACACCTCTGAATGAACCTTACAATTGTTATTGTCTTGTTGTTATCCCGGGAAGTTACTTTAATGAGACATGAAATAACACTGCATCTTCTATTAGCTTATATTTTTGGTTGCTGTTGTATCGATTTTATTATTTTTCTCTTTTAATCTTTTTCCTCACATTTTTATTAGTGTCCTGTAGTTGTACAAGGGGGCTTCATTTGGACTTGTACCTATAGGCATATGGTGTACTTTGATCAGACTCACACCCTTCCTGCACTACTTTTCATCCCCCTTTTCCCAAACCAATCTCAGAATACATCATCGGATCCCATTCCGAAGTTCTTATTCAGGCTTATTGCTACCTGCAATATTGCTTTCAATAACAGAGGACTGTAACAATATTAGTCAAAAGTTAGAGCAAGTGCCTCTGAAAATAATTGGTGGATGGGTGGATTGCTCAGGAAGGAGAAACTATTTCTAAGCAATAGTGTGCCTCACTGCAGCTTATTTAAAATCACAACACTCTCCCACAGCCAGTATTGCCTGGCAGCCCTCTTGAGACACAGAACCGAGATAAGCAGAGTGAGGATGATAGTGCAGGTAAATGGCTGTGGGAATGCAGGTGGGGAGGAGGTTTCTATTCCCAGGTCCTGAACCTACAGAGAGCTAGAGAATATATTCAGCCAAGAAAAATCAACTTAAAGCAATACACACAAGTGGTGATGAAGAGAAATGGAAATTCTAGAGGCGAATGTTCCACAGGAAGTGGACAGAAGAAGGAGAAGATGACTGTTACTGACCTTGTCTTGTTGGTCAAGTTGGATGGGAGTCACACTGTCTCTCAATCAACATTTAGGACTTGTTATTTGCAAGGTGTTATTTTAAGAGCTGGTAAGTATTAACATTAATCTTTAGAATCATTTTATTAGGAAGTTACTATTATGATCTCAATCCCATCATTGAGAGACTGATGCACAAGAGGTTCGGTACCTTGCAGAAGATCGCACAGCTGGTACGTGACAGGTTGAGGACTTATCGACAGGGAATCTGGCTCCAGAGCTGGTGCTTTGACCACTCCACCACAATGCCTCTTTAATCACTCAGCATGCACTCTCAATGTTAGCTCCTACAATGACAGATCCTTTGAGGCCAGATGTCTGTGGTCTGTTCCAGACCTGAGGAAACTCAGCTCTTAGAAATTAGTCTGGTAGGTGTTGGTAAATAGAAAAGGCTCACATCCTAGAGATGACTTGGTATATGTTTCTGGAAAGACGCTCTCAAGCTGTATGTTAAAATGACATCGCCCTTCCCCCTTCTGTTCTTAGGCTAGAGAGAAATAATGCTGAGAAAATCTATTTCTTTCTTTCCTTCCTTTCTTTCCTTCCTTTCTTTCTTTTCCTTCCTTCCTTCCTTCCTTCCTTCCTTTCTTTCTTTCTTTCTTTCTTTCTTTCTTTCTTTCTTTCTTTCTTTCTTTCTTTCTTTCTTTCTTTCTTTCTTTCTTTCTGTCTGTCTGTCTCTCTTTCCTCCCCCTCCTCCTCCCTTTCCTCCTCCTCCCCTCCCCCTCCCCCTCCCCCTCCCCCTCCTCCTCCTCCTCCTCCTCCTCCTTTTTCTTCTTCTTCTTTTTTGGTCCTGGCATTGCTAAAATGTAGCCTAATGAAAGCCGCAGGGGACCTCTCATAGCTACACATCAACCTACTTCTTTTTATGAGAGTGTTTAAAATGCTTTTTAAGTAGTTCCCGTTTTTTCCCTCTAACCCTTGGGATGAAAAATTAACATCTTAATGGAATACAAACTCAAAAGTAAATACCATATTTTATTACTGCTAGAAGAATAAATCAAAAACATGTAGATACCGCATATTTGTTTTATAGATAATCCTGAGGTCTTAGTTTTTGTCTTGAAAAGGAGAAATATTCACCTTTTTAAAAAAAATAGAGACACACAGACATACAGACACACACACATACACAAACATTCTATTGATATATCAACATGCCAACACATTTGAAACCAAAATTCTGGCACTTACATCATCATTTATGCTAGTTTAGTTTTTAATAGAAGTCACAAATAGTGTCCATGTATACATCATAGGCAATAGATTGGTCACTGGCAACTATCCACTAACAATATACCTTTAGTTTTTAATAAAAATTATAGTAAATTTTCTAAGTAGAGGATTAAAATCCAGTACATAGACAGATGTCTCAGACAAACACATCAAATGAATGTTGCCTCTTTAGCCTTTGAAAGTGAATGCTATGTTTTTGTTCACAGCGCCTAGCAAAGAGATGGAACATTGAAGGCACAAGAAATTTAAAAATGGCTTTCTCCAGCTAGATGGAGAAGTAACTGCTTCCTTAGCCTATCAATGAAGGCAAAGGTACTGCCCAAATGTACACAGAGCAGTAAAGTCTGGGATGTAGATGTGGTTAGCAATTAAAAAGTAGGTCCCCATGGAATCTTTAGTGTTTGGCAGCATGTCCATTTTATTTCCATGATCATGTGCTTTGATCCTGCATGCTGACAAATGATATCACATTTTCTTCTTATGAACACTATGAGTATTAATAACAACCTTGGAAGGTTTCAGTGAATGCTTCCTTTCACAAAGAGTTCTGACTTAAGGCTATCTGTGTCTGTGATTTCTTGTTTGGCTACACAAGGATGCTGAATTCACTGTGTTCCTGGTTCTTATCAGCTTGGAAAACTGAAACTGAGTCTTGAATTCTGTTATCAACAATTGAAGGACTTAATTGCTAAAGATTAGCAATGCTATCTTTGGTAAATGAACTGTGCTAATTGTCGACCTCTAGGTCATTATTAGCAATGTTTTTGTACACTATTATGTCTTAGGATCTTTTCTGACATATATTTCATTTTATCTTTTTTCCTTTGGTTCTCTCAGTCTCTTATGGTTTCTTAATATTATTACTAGAGAATGCAATTATCATTCAACATGGTGTGCTTTTATTTTTTTCAGCACTGGAGTATGAATTCAGGGCTTCAAATTTGTTTCACAGCTGGACCACACCTCCAGACCCTGCTGTACATAATTTTGTGAATATTTTGTGCCTGTTATAATTCCAGTTGTGGGAAAAAAAGCAAATAAGTAAAGTAGCCAAGGTTCTGGCTCTCAGGAAGCTTATTTTCAATTAGGAGAAAGAAGACTAAGCAAAATGATTTGTAACTATACGTGACAAATGCTCTGAAGAATTTATACCTACTTGTTAGTAGCATTCCTGGGTGCTGATGGCTTATGCCTGTAATTCTAGCTACTCAGAAGGCTGGGATTTTAGGTTCAAGGTTCAAAGCCAACTGGAGCAGAAAAGTGAATGAGATTCTTAACTCCAATTATCCAGAATAAGCCAAAACTAAAGGCATTATTCAAGTGGCAGAGTACCAGCCTTGAGCAGAAAAAGTCAAACAAGAACTCAAAACCCTGAGTTCAAGATCCCCCCATCCCCACTACACCCATACCAAAGTAGCATGGTGAAAACAGGGATGCTAGAGCTGGACCAGAGTGTAAATCATAGCCCTACAAAAGTCCTGCAAAAGTTGTTCAGCTTTTCAGTGCCTTAGTTTTCTTATCTCTAAAGCAGAGACAAATGTAGCTCCTATCTCAGGCTTAAATGAATTAATGCACAGATTATGTAGAATAATACATGGCATATATTAGGTACTTGGCAACATTAGCTTTCTTTATTTTAGTAGTTAATATGCTCTGAGCCTTTTCTATGAGCCAGGAATTATGATTGTGACAATCAAAATTCTGTCATGAAGTAGGTTATTAATAACCATTTTCAGATCAGAAGTCTGAAGGTTAGAAGATGAAATCACTCACAAGATTACTCAGAAAGTAGCAGAAATACTGAGTGATTCTGTTCAGTTCTCAAATATTTTTTGGTCTTTTCATAGCAAACAAGTTTGTTTTCTCCAAATCCTTAACTGTGGTTCATTAATTAAGCCTGCCACATCCATCATCTCACACTTGTGCCTAGAGAGATAAAACATATTTACTGATATAAGACTCATGTTTCCTGTGTTCCTTTTTCTTTTACATATTTTCTCCTTTTTATAGCAGTCTGTTTTACAAATGCCTAAACACAGGCTGTTCACCCATCAGCAGCACATTTTATGTATGTTTGATGTTATTTTATTCCAATAGAATTCATTAATTATCAGCTGACTATGCTGAGTCTTAGGAATTACAGAGTTTTCTATTTCATCCTTGCTTTGTACATGAGTAGCTTCAGCACAGAGAGCTTTACAGCATATTTCCATTTGTGATGTTCCAGATTTTATCCATTTAGTTGAAATTCAAAATTGCTACTATTTCCTTTGCATGACCTTTTTCAAATGTCTTTTTCCTCTTTCCAATCACAGTTCCATTTAGACCAAATAGAGTTCAGAAATCCTCACTTTAGTGGTAATCTGCTTTCCTTTTACATCCAGTTTTAAACCACAATCACTACCTTTTTCCTTCAATTGCTCTGACACTCGGTGTGTACTTTATTATGCAACATCTGGTCAGATTTGAAAGTGTTCTCTTAACACAAAGGAGAGTTGTAAAGCTCCAGAGCTTAGCAGTACCATGCAGCTCAGCAGATATAGAAAGCATGCATGCACAAGTTTCATGAGGCTTTCAAAGGAAAGTGCTATGAAATCCTAGAGCGTGGCCTTCATTTGTTGTGTGACTATGGCCCTTTTCTCCTTCCTAAAGGAGAGAGCAGAAGGTGAGTAGTGATGGTACGGCTGGAGATGGCCCCTCTGGGAGATGTCACCTTGCAAGTTGGAACCACAGTCAGCAATGGCACAGTTGGTATTCAACCTCTGCCATTTAATTATCATGTCACTTTTTGAGATTTTTCTGCTCTCATCTGAAGGATAAGGATGACAATAGTTATATGGCTGTGTGGAGAGTAAATAACAATGGTAATAATAATAACTAGTTGCTACCTCCTGTCTCTGCACACATTTGTGATTTTTTTTTGAATCTTTGAACTTAGTTAATTCCTTAAGTGGACTATTCATGGTGCCATAGAATGGAAACTCTGGTATCCTTGCCCAAATGATCTCAATTATTGATTTTAGTTGGAGGAATCACCTCAGTTTCTCCACATGGCCCAACCCATTTTCATGATGCTTAAGCTTAAAATTATTGGCACCGACATCTTCATTGATCCATTGATTAAATTATTCATCAAACACTTACTAGTCACTTCTACTAGTCACTACTTTTCCCTGGGAAGTTTACTGTCTCTAGAGGTGGGACACTTATTTACATTAAAAATAAGAGTGAGGGAGCAAAACAGGAGAGAAAATATATTGAGGTAGTAGCCAAGGCAATACTATTGAAAATTGAAAATCATGTGTTGCAGCCAAGGAAGGCTTCCTGGAGGAGATTATATACTTGGCTTGGTAGTTGAAAGAAAATAGTTTGTTGACTGGGGAAGGAAGAAAAGAATTATAGACAGTTGAAGGAATAATTGCTAGGTGACAGAAGGTGAAACTTGAGGAGGAAACAGGTGAATGACAAGCAATTTAGTATCACATGAGCCTCATGTAGAAGGCCTGGGTATAGCCAGGGAGAGGCTGGTGAGTGAAGACAGTGTTCACATATTTGGATTTATTTATATGAAAACTAGACCTCATAACATAGTAAATGCTTGATAATTGCTTTTCATTTTTTTCTCTTGTTAAATAACACTTGTTTTATAAGATACTTCCCATTTTTTATCTAGATTTCCTATTCCTATTTTCTTTATAGCTTTTTCTGAAGTCTCATGCTGTCTGACATTTTTTACTTTTTATTTTTGGTCCCTAGTCCAGAAGGGCAAAACTATGGAATTATAATGAGGAAGCACAAACTGTGAGAGAAAAGTAGTAGTATAGAGAAAACACCACAACAATGTATTTAGTGTTTCAATATTAAGAGTCACAAAACGAACAAATAAGAGATAAGAAAATCCAAGGGGAGGGGAGGGAGATTGACAAAGGGGAGTGAACTCAAAATGGGTACCTTGTTTGCAGGTATGGAAAGTCACAATGAAACCTCAAAATATGACAATATCTGCTAATAAAAATGCAAAAACATCTACTTCCTTTGCTTAAATATTCATAGACCCACAAACTACTCAAAACGTTTTTCTTGAATCCATTAAATGGAAGGAAAGATTTGTCCCTAATAGCAAGTGGAGCTTTCTAAGTTGAAAACACTCTATTATCCTCAGCAATTTTCTCTTGAAAGCCCTCCTGCCATTACATCTTCTTCAAAATCTTCACATTTTTCACATGTACATTTATCTTTTTTTTAGGGGGGACTTCATTTAAATCCCTCAAAGAAGGGGATTTTTTATTCTTTTTAAAAAATTATTTTATTGTAAAGATGCTATACAGAGGGGTTACAGTTACATGAGTAAGATAATGAGTACATTTCTTGTTGAATATTGTTACCCTCTCCTTTGTTTTTCTCCTATTACCCTTCTATTCCCCACCTCCCCTACTCCTTCCCACCCCCAGAAGTTGTAAAGTTTATTTCCAGCATAGAGTCTTGTGAGTATTATGGTTGCAATGGGTCATCCTGTATCCTTGTTTCAGCATTTTGTTATTCTCCTTCCCCTCCCCAAATTAAATAAATGTATATACAAGATGCAGGGTACCAAAATCAAATATAGCTGGGCGCTGGTGGCTCATGCCTGTAATCCTAGCTACTCAGGAGGCTGAGATCTGAGTATCATAGTTCAAAGCCAGCCTGGACAGGAAAATCCTTGAGACCCTTATCTCCAAGAAACCACCAGAAAACTGAAAGTGGTGTAGTGGCTTAAGTGGCAGAACACTAGCCTTGACCTGAAGAGCTGAGGGACAGCACCCAGGTCCAGAGTTCAAGCCCCATGACTGACCAAAAAACAAAACAAAACAAAACAAAAAAACCCCCAACCAAACAAAAAGACCTCAAAATTAAATTCAGTGACAACAGGAGATATACCATAGGAGGAAGAACATACAACAGAAACAAAAAAAAAATCACATAGTACATAAAAACAACAACAGACAAGGGCCTCATATCTATAATATACTTAGAACTCAAAAAATTAAATCCCCAAACAACAAATCTCAAAGAAACAACCACCCATTAATAAGTAGGCTAAAGACTCAAAAAGAAACTTCTCTGAAGAAGAAATAAGAATGGCCAATAGACACATGAAGAAATGCTCAACTTCTCTAACTATAAAATAAATGCAAATCAAAACAACACTGAAATTCCACCTCACTCCAGTTAGAATGGCTATAATCAAGAAATCTAGTAACAAAGATATTGGAGGGGATGTGGCTAAAAGGGAACCCTACTGCATTTTTGGTGGGAGTGTAAACTTGTTCAACCACTTTGGAAAGCAGTATGGAGCTTCCTCAAAAGACTAAACATAGAACTTCCCTATGACCCAGCAATCCCACTTTAGGCATTTACCCAAATGATCATAAACAGGGCCATACTAAAGCTACCAGGACAATAGAACAACCATGTTTATCGCAGCATTATTCACCATAGCTAAGATATGGAACCAACCCAGATGCCCCTCAGTTGATGAATGGATCAAGAAAATGTGATATATATGTATATATAATTATATATATAATAAACATATTATATATGTATATAATATACGTTTATTATGTATATTATATATATAATTATATATGTATATAATTATATATACATATACATACATATATATATATATATATATAATGGAATTCTATGCTTCCATCAGAAAGAATGGCATTGCCCCATTTGTTGGGTAATGGAAAGACTTAGAAAAATCATATTAAGTGAAGTAAACCAGACCCAAAGAAATATAGGTCCCATGGTTTCCCTTATTTTCAGTAATTAGTATACATCTAGGATAATCTTATCAGATGAGCAGAAAAGCTCAAAAGCTATGTACATATGACCATAAATGAAATGAAACTCAAGATATGGTTACATGTTCATTTCTTTTGAGTTTTCTATCCACTTTGTTTGCTTAGTGAGTATGCATATATATCACTTCTTCTATGCCTCATTAATAGTTGCTCCCAACAACTTTTTTAATGTAATTTTCTAGATAATTGTTTCATCTAGAAGGCCCTTTGTGATTTTGCTGCTCATTAATAAGAATATGAGAGTAGGGAATTGTAAGAACGCTTTCCTTTCCTTTCCTCTGTTGTGATTGCTAGAAAAATCCCTCATGATGAGTGAAACCTATTGTTAAAAATTTAACCACTTAAAAGAAAATAAAAATGTTAAAAGTAAGATAAAATATTGTATCACTTACATTACTAAGAACGCAATCATTTATATAGACACTTCTGAGAGATGTTTAATAAAGAAGAATTAATGTACTATCACATTAAAAAAAGAATTTATAGATGTTTTTATGTGGAGATGTCTATAGTATGAAACTCATTAAGTCTTGCTTATATTTCCAAGGGAACAGGGTGGCTTTCACCCTAATTTCATGTCCCTTTGTGTTTCAGTGACCTCTTTAAAGGATAATATGTTCTTTTATTTTAAGGAAAACTTACTAGTTAATAAAGAACAATTAAATGGAAATTCCTTTTGGAACATGTGATCCCTTGGCAATTTTCAGTACATTAGATATAATAATCACACTGAAAGAAAATGTAGTACACATACAATTACTTCTGATTTGGGAAATATTTTAAGGCATGAAAAACCAAAGTCAGTGGTAAGTCAATTAAGAAATAATTTTTAATTCTTTAGATTGTTATTCATTCTGCTATTAAGCACTTTTGTTCTTTAAAATATAGCCAATTGCTTCAATTTTTACTTCAGTAACTTTGTAATAATCAAATGGCTACTTGTAGGGAAAGGAGAAATGACAAAAAAATGGAGATTAAATGGAAGTATGACTTCTTACTTCCTTTTAAATTATTTTGGCTTTTGAACCTCTATAATAACTATCAAAACAGATTAAAATGTTATACAACTAAACATTCACTTAACAAACAGGTAAGCTTTCTTTTTTTATAAAAAAAACCTATCTCAAACAGGTAAGATTTCATTAAATATATTTCCTTACTAAACTTATGAGGAGCCTGATAGGTTAAGGTTGATCCAATTATTCTTATTTGGATAAAAGAATTAAGGGAGGCTGGGCGCCAGTGGCTCATGCCTGTAATCCTAACTACTCCAGGAGGCTGAGACCTTAGGATCATGGTTCAAAGCCAGCTCAGGCAGGAAAGTCCATGAGACTCTGATCTCCAATAAACCACTAGAAAACTGCAAGTGGCGCTTTGGCTCAAGCAGTAGAGCACTTGCTGAGCTGAAGAGTGCAGGGACAGCACCAAGGCCCACAGTTCAAGCCCCATGACTGACAAAAAAAAAAAAAAAAAGAATTAAAGGAGTGTGTTTTAAGAACCAGAAGTCAAGTGGTAGCGCACCTTCCTGGCAAGCATGTGTTCTGAGTTCAAATCCTTGAAAAAAAAATCAAAGGATGGAAAGATATAAGGGGGAAGGGCAGGAGGGAAGAGGGGAGAGAGGATGGGAGGCAGATAGAGGGGAAGGGAGCAAGGACGGTATAGAAGGAAAGGAAGGGATAAAAGGAAAAGTGAAGAGGGGGCATTTGGGACAGAATTAGAACATCTGGTGCAAGGTTGGCTGCATGACCTTGGGCAAGTCACTTAACTTCACCGGGCTTTACTTCCCTTATCTAGGAAACTAGAATGATACTAGTCTCTTCACCTCATAAAGTAGTTCTGAAGATCTAATGAGAGATGCACATGAATATAACTCTATACACTTCCAAGAGTCATACTTCTTGTAGTTAAATGTGGATGTTTTACTTAGTGTCTCTCAAACCTAAGAAAAATCTCAAGGCCAATTTTAGGTTCATTGAGAAAACAAAAATAAATGTTGCTTGATATTTCACTTTTACAAACCAAATAGTAAAACCAAAAGATTGTTTGCCTCTGGTTAACTGGGCCAGCAGCAAGGGCAGATTCACAAAATCGGCTCTTTCTGTTTTTGTTTTTTTCTTTATGCATTTTGCAATCCCAATGATCAAACCCTAGGCCCTGTGCATGCTGGCTACGTGTGCTCCACCACTGGTCTCTTCCCAGCCCCAAAGATCAGTGCTTGGGAATAATAGTCAACTAAGGATTTCCCAGCAGGCACTTTTGTGGTGATGAACTCATTCCCTACTGACAGTTCAAAGAGAAACTGAAAGGTATGGATACATGTTTGGCTTAGGCATTCACTCCACAAATACTAAGTATCCACTGTGTGCTGGGCAGTAAGGACAGCACTCAAGACAAAAATCTGCTGTTCTTGGGCTGGGAAGGTGGCTCAGTGGTAGAGCGCTTGCCTTGCATGCATGAGGCCCTGGGTTCGATTCCTCAGCACCACATAAGCAAAAAGAAAAAAGCCGGAAGTGGCATTATGGCTCAAGTGGTAGAGCACTAGCCTTGAGCTGAAGAGCTGAGGGACAGTGCCCAGGCCCAGAGTTCAGACCTCATGACCAGACCCACACACACAAAAAAATCTGCTGTTCTTGTGGAACTTATAATATAGAAGAAGGCTACTGAGTGTGTGGCCTATTTCAATCAAGACCACATACACATCTTAATTTAAGTAGATTTTCTTGATTTCTGTCAAACAGGTCACAAGTCCTGTTGGGGTGGTGGAATCCTGACTTTAGTATTGTGTCCAACCCTATTCATTGTTACAAAGTCTGCTCTGGAATGGGAGGAAAGGGATGGTCTAAGCTGGCTTCTCCTCTACTCTGGTCCTCTGCTCTTGCCATGCCTTTACTGGACCTAGCACTCCAGAGGGTATTTTCGCCCTCCTATACAGTCTTCTTTCCCAATGGATGAGGTAACTGAATGAACCCTTTAAATGCTTGCATCCACGTAACTACATTATAGGCTTTCAGTTATTATCACAGTAATGGTGGCGACCACTGATTTCTTTCTGACTCTTAGGAACTGTGGGTAGCTTTTTGCATTCCACGTAATCCTCATCCCACAAGATAGGTGTGGATCTTCATTTTGGCAGATAAAAAAGAAAAACACAAAAAAGAACCCAAATTCCAAGAGATGAAGTAATTTGTTCTGGGCTGCACAGCTGTTACCAGTGGAGCTGGAATTTGAACCATATCTATCAGATTTCACCGAGCAGGGGTGGGGTGGGGTGCAGAGGGGACTCTGAGAACTTCTTTGAACTTCTCAGAGGCAGATCAGTGTGCAGTGCACAGATCTGATCAGTGTAAAGGTGAGCCTGACATTTACTCAAGCACACTTACTGTGAGGGTTATTATGCTAGCAGGTGAGCCCGTGTATTTTAATACACTTACTGTGGTGGTGAACAGGGGTGGCATGTTACATTTCAACATTCTGTACCTGTTTTGTCCCGTTCTGGTAGCAACTTGGGAAGGGATTGATGATCATCTTCACTCTATTAATGAAGACTCTCAGGCATGGAGAGACTGCCATTCACTCACATCCTCACAGATAGGGAGTGATGAGGCTTAAACACAGCTTTATGCCAGTTTTCTACCATAACGATTCCCAGAGCTAACCTTCAGGCCCAAGACCTACTCCAAGCCAGTACTGCCTGTCTCCATTCTCAACCACAACTGAACACTAAGCTTTCCACTCTGCCTGCACAAATCCTGTCTCCCACAGGCTCTTTCCCCTCTGTACTCCTCTCCTGGCTTTTCTGCCTTTTTCAAAACTATTTTTCTACATTCTTCCTATACCTTTCCATTTCTTTCTCTCCAAAGAAAATCAATTCCTTTCCCTTTCTCCTATGAGATCAGTCTAGTTTTCTAGACTGTTCTGAGTGTTTCTACCTTAGACAGAATCCTTGCCTTATTCTGCGAGTTGTTGTATGACTTAGGAAAAGGCACATATGCTTTCTGTGTCTCAATTTCCCCATCTGAAAAGATTGGCAAAGCAATAGGCTCTATACCAAACTATTTTTTTTTTGTTTTGAATCTACATGCAGAGATTTTAGAATATGTTTTGCCTATATTTATTACATGCTCACTATGAGCCAACCTGCTAGGAAATAAGGATAAAACAATCTCCATAGATTTATTAGTCTTATTACCCAATAATTCTTTTCCATGTTTAAGTGAAGTGGGATGTAAACTATCCTGTATGGTTTTATCTCCCATCTTCTCTCCAAGTTTGTCTCCTTCTCTTCATCTATTTTGCCACTGCTTTGATCCAGTCACTCCCTTTCTTTGCCTAGATTGGATCCCTTTAACTCGAGTACCCCCCACTTGTCTGTGTTTCACCTTTTCATAGTTTCAGTTATCCATAGCAAACCTCAGTCCAAAAATATTACTCCAATGCAGTGAGGAATTAAGATATTTTAGGTTGGGTGCCAGTGGCTCACACCTGTAATCCTAGCTACTCAGGAGGCTGAGATCTGAGAATTGCAGTTCAAAGCCAGCCTGGGCGGGAAAGTCCATGAGACTCTTAATCTCCAATTAACCACCAGAAAACTGGAAGTGGCACTGTGGCTCCACAGATACGAAGAGAGAATCTGTTGTCCTTCTCAAGCCCCTCCAGGGCTCTTAACCATTCTCTGTTTAACAACCACAGACTGAACCAAGCACTGAGAAAATGCAGTGAATTTACTAAGTATTTTACATGTATCTCAGTGTATCTTCCCTTTCTGCTTATCTTTGGAACACTCCTTTATACTTCTCTCGCATACTGAAATTCTCTATGAAATGGAAGAGTTTTCTGGTGAGGACTATGTTCATGTTTGTAGAACCTATTTCCCTGCCATTGATTTGCATATTGTTAATAGTAGGTGTTAATCTAAATGATCCCCTTGGATGACAAAACGTCTCTATATATGGGTTGTTTGCCTTTTTTTTTCAATATTCAGTGAGTGATTTATGTTACTGGATGCCAAATTTCCCAAAGTAATAATAAAAAAGCACAAAGTTTTCACCTCTTTCATATGACTTCGAGATATGAAAATATAACATTCCAAGGACAGACAATGAGATCTGTAGCTTTTTCTGGGTCCAGAAGTGAAAGCTACTTTAATGTTCATGGTCCTAGGTACACATGGAGTTGGGACATGAGAAAAGGAATGCAGTAGCATCAATAATTAAGGTATCTGAAGTGAACTGCCTGTGAATCTGCAGACTGTATAAAAATCTTTTTGATCATATTGTGTACTATACGTTAAGTGGATGTTAGGGATGAAACAAGATCAAGTAGGGAAGGACTAGGAAAAGAAGGCATTGAGTAAGAGATCTCTAGTTGTTTGTGGAAACATTAGCTGTGAGTGAAATGTATATGTGTATGACAGTTGTAGAGAAAGACATATCCAAGCAATAGACATCCTAGTGTCATGTGAAACCAGAATTAACATAACACCTTTGCAGAAGTATGATATTTGGCAATAAAGATTATCACTAAGAGTAACAACATTGCTGATGGGTAAATGGGTGGATAGATGAATGAATGGATGGATGAATGGGTAAGTGAAGGGCCCTATGAGATGATAGAATGGGAAGAGGAAAATCATAATGTCTTTAATGTATCTATTATTAGTAGTAGTATCTGCAGATTGCTGGTATTTTTAAATTAAAATAATTACCTATGTAATGCTCTCATGTATAAATGAATAATGAATCTCTTCCTCAGCTGCCTGTGTGGCTTGATTCCCTCATTTCAATCTGATCTTTGTTGTCATTTTCCTGGAACACTGAAACATAGCAAGTGGCCAGAAAATAATGTTTAAATGAAAAAAAATGAAACACATGACTTAACTCCATAAAATAAACTAATAAATCTCCATGCAACAATTAAGTCTATATCTTGAGCATATTTTTAGGAGCTCACCTTCCTTGTTAAAGAATAAAAGGTAGTATGTGACATATGAACAATGACAACAACAGTAACAAGCTAGAAATGAAAGTGAGGTTTATATGAGAAAGCCCGAGGCTCCATGAGAATTTTTGACCCATTTATGTCCATTTGATTATAATGTCCATTTGATTATGTCTAAACAGAAACACACCATCAGCTACTATAATGAATTCAAAGAATGAAGGAAATTCCTAACACTTCGACTAGCATTAGCTTCACAAACTATGGCAATGTGTAGATGTTGATCTGTTTTCCTATTTGGATGCTGAGTGACCTTCATTTCTTGTCCCCAGACAAGATGATCTTTCTGGATTCCTAACTTTCTGCTTCTTTGAGATCTAGAATCTAGATTTAATTAGATGAAATCACACCACATTTCTCAAGTTAAGTGGATTGTGCCTTCATTTTTTTCTTATGTATTAAAAAATGCAAAGAAAGGATACAATGTTACGAGAAAACTTGCAAGTAACATTTTTTTTCCTTCTATACTACTGAGGTAAAAGGTCATACTCTAACCATTTTTGAAAACTTGAGAAAACAGAATCATAAAGATGAATTAATTAATGCTAGAAAACAGGTCTTCCCAGTCCAGAGTCTGACACAGTCCTCTTTTCTTCCTTCCTTCCTTCCTTCCTTCCTTCCTTCCTTCCTTCCTTCCTTCCTTCCTTCCTTCCTTCCTTCCTTCTTTCTTTCTTTCTTTCTTTCTTTCTTTCTTTCTTTCTTTCTTTCCTTCTTTCCTTCTTTCCTTCTTTCCTTCTTTCTTTCTTTTTGGTGCCAGTCCTGAAGCTTGAATTCAGGGCTGGGCACTATCCCTGAGCTTTTGGTGCTCAAGGCTAGTTCTCTATTCCCAGCATCAGCACCTAGCTGACACAGTACTTTTTATCCCTCAAACTCATCTTAACCATTCCTTCCTATTGTAATGAATTTTTCTGACCAAGATCCACAGCTGGACTTTACATGTCTTGTCTGGGCATTTAAGATGCATACATTTGCCTTGGGAAAACATTTCAGAAGGCCACAGATGCTCATTCATATGTATAGACCCATAGATACACTGAATTAAGAAACAACTAAATCTTAACATTAACTAAATCTTAACAAGTAAGCTTCTTGAATGACATACACACTCATATTCTTTGAGAAAATTTAGGTATAGACAGGGCCTATATTTTTCAGGAGTAAGTTACATATTCAGTTCAAAGTTTCATTTTCTCTTGGACTCCACAGGAGAGACCACAATAAAGAGAATGAAGCCCAATCAGGTCTAGTGGTTTGAAGCCTGACCCATTCCTAGTAAAACCAGAGATCTAACATGGTGTCAGGGCCCTATGTGCCTTCCCAGTGCTCTAAAGGGAGTCCCACATAATTGTTACAAATAACACTTCTTGTACAGTTCCTAAGTATACTACAGCAGTGCTTCTTGGGTACTTTGATAAAATGCAGATTCTGGCTTGGTGGGGCCTGGGTTAAAACTCAAGATTTTATATTTTTAAGAAATTCTCTTTTGGTATCTGTCTCTTCTGCTGGCTTATGAACCACTCTTGGCAAAATTCTAGAATAATGAATCTCTTCCTCAGCTGCCTGTGTGGCTTGACTTCCTCATTTCAATCTGATCTTTGCTCAAATATCTCCATAGTAGCCCAGCTTTCCCTGGTCACTATATATTTTTCTTATCATCTGTGTGTTATTTTTTATGCTACTTATTACCTTTAGCTATATTTATATTACAGAGGGCCTTTTGTAGGATCAATGTGTTGTCATTTTCCTGGAACACTGAAACATAGCAAGTGGCCAGAAAATAATGTTTAAATGAAAAAAAAATGAAACACATGACTTAACTCCATAAAACAAACTAATAAATCTCCATGCAACAATTAAGTCTATATCTTGAGCATATTTTTAGGAGCTCACCTTCCTTGTTAAAGAATAACAGGTAGTATGTTACAAAGCAAGAGCTTTAGATTTTCTGTAATGCAGAAAAAAGGAAAGTTATCTAATAATGTCACTAATGGTTTTGTAACAAAACCTACCTAAAAACTGTGTCAACGTAACAATTCCAATTGAGGGTTCACACAAATTCCAATTCAGGAATTTATTTAAGACTTATGCATCTAATAGAAAAGCTGTATGCCATCCATTCAATATTCATGTGGCTAACATTTCTTAAGCCTCCACTCTTACTATTTATTTGTTTGCATACTGAAACTACTATGTTGTACTTCTAAAATATTTTTACTGTACTTCAGTAACTCCATTAGTATAGTCAAATTTGTACTGAACAAATCTATCTGTAAGATAGGGCATTCCTATCTCTCTAGGACCTCGTTGGATCGAAGCAATGTACAAATTTGGACGAGAAACATACCAAGTGTCAGAACTCATATCTGGCAATTTCAGAGGAAGACATCCACATAAAAATTAAAATGAAAATTAAAGATGTCAAGGGCCTTCAAGATGAATGGGAGTGACAGGGGAAAGTGTGAGCAGAGATATCCAAGGAAAGGAACCCCGTGGGCAAAGGCACAGAAATGAAGCACTTTGGGCCCAAGTTCTGGAGCAGGAAGCAATTGTGTGCAGAAGAAGAAAGTGAAAAGTGAGGATGGATGGAGGCAGTTGGGTGAGGGGTAAGGGCATGGAATCAGCTGGAATGTACAATGGAGGACAGAGGGCTTGTACACAGGAATCTTGGGCTCACTTTTTTTTAAGAAAGATACCTGAAAGCAGTGCAGAGATGAATGGGGAAGGTAAGGAAAGGAAAGACTTGGTGGGGAGGAGGGTGGGAGAGGACAGGGTTTTATTTTTCTCCGTGTGTACTAACGTTGGAAGGCGTTCATTATCTGAACATGGGTAGGTAAGATTTTGCAAGAATTAGCTTCCCATAGTGCTTAAGGGAATTATTTCTGAAGGACCTAAAATATGATCATTAAAAAGAAAGAAAGAAAACAAAGGAAAGAAAGAAAATAAGTTCACTATTCCTCATTATTAATGTTATTATTCATGTAATACACAATTAACAAAGTAAGTACATGACACAAGTTTTTGAAAAATGGTAAAAATGAGTCACAGTCAATTCTCTAGAGAGGAACAATATTTGTATAAAGTTTTCAAATTAGTTTGAATTCTACTACTTTGAATTATACAATGCATATGATTGATGATGGATCAAGTCATTCAGACCACTGGGAACATGCTCATTTTAAGCAGAATTCTGTGTAATAATTTTGGCCTCACTCTGCAGAGTGAAACATTGCCAAAGGAAAGATTTATTGCTTTATTATAATAATTATAAATTATTTATAACTATTTCAAAAATGTGCTAAGCATCATAAAAACATAGTTGGGAATGGTTTCATATTTTTCAATTCATGCTTATTTAGTAATTCTCTTCTGTCTTTGAGGCAAAAATGAAAAGTACAAGTAAGTAAAAATAAAGAATCCCTTTGATCTTCAATTACCTTTAAGTGGAAACTCAAGTACTGAGGTATGACAAAGCTTTTAGCCATTAGTTCAGCAACTCTTTAGAAAGTACAAGCTATAAACCAGAGAGCTCTGTCAGTGGAGAAAGCACAAATATGATGTTTGAGAGCAGAAGTCATAGTATTGTAGTTTAAAGAATAGTTTTCTCCCTCTTTTCTAAAACAGAAATTTCAGCCACTGCTGAAAGCTCTTTCCTATAATCCTAGCTATTTAGGAGGCTGAGAGCTGAGGATCATGGTTCAAAGCCAATCTAGGTAGAAAATTCCATGAGGCTCTTCTCCAATTAACCAGCAAAAAGCCAGAAGTGAAGCTGTGGCACAAATGGTAGATCACCAGTCTTAAGTGAAAAATCCCCAGTACTGGCACAATAAATAAGCAAACAATTAAAATAAAATAGAAATCTCACCCATTTTAATGGTCTAGCTCCATTCCACTATTTCCATGACATTACCAATGCACTGTCATGGTCTTTGAGGGTTTCTCCTTTCTCTGACCTTTTAGAACTCTTAGAGATAGTGCAATTAAGTGCAATTAATACAAATGTTGGTTATATGTCATTGGAACTGATCTTTATTAAACATATATGCATATTTTAATAAGATTAAAAAAATCTAGTAATATGGAGCAATTCATTTTGAATTCCCAATAAAGCATTTGGATATGACTAAAAACATTATTTCCTAGAAGCCTAGTTTGTGATCACATCAAATTAATAATGTCAATTAAGTCTTCTTTTAGCATTGTCATAAGGTTAGAAAGGTCATAATATTAGTGTAAATAGAAAGTAACTGGGGAAAATTTTCTAATGGAATCTCATAGCACATTCTTCAGTCCCTGTTATTTTTAAAAGCAAATTGCTTTCTATTTCCTAAAGGTGTTGTACAATTTAAATGTCCTAAATGACCGAAACAACAATCCAATCAGTTTTCTATTCCAAACAACAGTTCAATTATGGATGCTTACACATAAAGTTTGCAAAAGGAGAATAAAACTGATTGCTTTTTGTTGCCTCTACTACATTTCCAACTGATTTAATGCTGTAACAAATTAGAACACTGCTAGATTATCAAAATGGGAAATCATTTTATGAATCCAATCTGTACTATGGCAATTCAAAAGAAATTTCTTATTTGTAGGTTTCCTTAGAAGGCATTATAAGTCTATGTATATGATTTATAAAACATGCTTTAAACAGGCATCTTGCTAAAGGAGAACAAATTATCCAAATAAAGTCCAGTGCTTTAAGAAAACCAAGCTGTAAGAAAGTTTCATTGGAAATATGAAGATGATATTGTAGAAGATGATAGAAGTTATTACCTTTTAGTATAACCTCTAAAGAGTGAGTCATTCTGCTCATGGAATGTAAACATTTTGGTCACTAACAAAAGCTCCCAATTGATGTAGCTGTGGTCTTGTCTTATCAGTCTGTAGAACTGTCTGAGCGAAATTTTCAGAAGTAGGAAACCAGTCAGGCATTTTTGTCATGTATCAGGGGATGGTCAAATATACAGTTTGAGAAGAAAAGAGAAAATGGAAGGTCCCTATGGAAAAGTTCTTAATGTGTATGATATGGAACTTGTTAATCAAATTGTACCAATTCAGATTTTTTTCATGATTTTCTACAGATATTTTGGGTCCGTTTACTCCTATTAGAAAAAGAATTGATTAATATGTAAGAAGTGAAAAGAGATCCCAAATGTGTCTGGGAAGAACATGTCCCTGGGTGTTTTGACCATGTGTTTTTTTGGCAACCCCAAATCCCTTCTTCACCAGCTTCTGGCCACATCTGGCCTAGGCCAATAGAACAAAACATTTATTAAAAAGTCTATATAATGTACTTGGAATATCCAGTTATAAAGTTAGATACAAATGAAGGTAACATACCAAAATACACATGGAAGAAAGTGTTTGCTTTAGCCTTACATAGAACATGTGTTTGGCCACCATTAACCATAGAAGCTATCACAGGCAAGACACAAACTTTAAGATTCCAAATAACATCCAAGGAGCTCCTTCATAAGCACAGAAGTTCTTCCTTGATGACATCTTGCACTACGTTCAACTAGTCACTAATCCTCTGTGCTAGACATGTTGTACAAAGCAATTAACTATACTTCTTGAACACAGAAGTAATCTCTTTCCTTTTTTTTGCACTAAATGTAGCCCACAATTATGTTTAATTCTGATTCATTAGACAATGAGTTATCTCTGTACAAATTTGTTAAGAAATCACCAACACTAAGGTAACATTCCAATTGTATCCCCGAGCCTCATTCTGATCACAGAAAGCTGTTTAAATAAATCAGAGTAGTATACAGCGCATCCAGTTTAGAACATCTCACCATCCAACTGATAACAATGCCATTTTACCCAGTTCAAGGATACGGTCATTTATTCCAAGCATGGAATAATATAGAAGAGAAGGGGTGAGAGTGGGGAAGTCATCTAAAGCTCTGTTAGTGCTAATGAGAATTAAGTTAATGCCATGGGGAAAGAATATGGTCTAATTATCATGGGCTCTTTCTGTAAAAGAAATTTCTACACCTTGCTTCCCTAAGTCAATTGTGTTTATCAAGTCAATGGGCAATAAAAAATATGAATATAAGAATATAAATAAGAATATAAATAAGAATATAAATGAAATAAATTTTCTTATGCTTCCTGACTGCTTGATCTTTTTTTCTGGAAGATTTTCCTTGGATAAGAAACAGTACATTTTTTCACTGGAGGTATGTTAAAACCACTATTATTGATGGTAACTGTGGTTAACAAAGGCGAGCAGTAATGTTGATACACATTCACAAAGAGACATATGATTGTGATTTTGAGGGCTGACTGACCTTCAGGTTGATATTGTGCTATGATCGTCACTGTCTGTCCAGCCCCCTTTAGTGCGGCAGCTGCCTGCTCATGAGATGCTCCACGAAGATCAATGCCATTCACCTGAAAGAGAAGACATTCCAGAACTTTAGGCACAGTATCTACATTTTGGTTAAGACATTCTTTAAACTCTCTAAAATTGTGTCATATGTCTCAAAACCCTTCATGTGTATTTCTTAGCAAGTTTATGGTCTTGCAAAGGGATGTAATGTTATCTCGTGGTGCTTCTGGCCTGGTCTCACTGGATTGGAAACAGTTTTGGCTATGTTCACTAGGACATAGTATGTACAGTTACCAGG
The DNA here is from genome assembly GCF_024711535.1 of Dipodomys merriami. Lineage (NCBI taxonomy): Eukaryota > Metazoa > Chordata > Mammalia > Rodentia > Heteromyidae > Dipodomys > Dipodomys merriami. The sequence goes on along the minus strand of NW_027203937.1, from coordinate 8,172,808 downwards.
ACACTGTGAGTTTCCTAGATTTCTGGGCGTAGAGGTGAGTCTTCAAAATGAGAGGGGAAACAGAATAATGAAAAGAAATGCATGCAACATACTTAGAGAAGTATGTGCTGACAGATTAATACACACAGATGAAGTTCTGGAGAGAGTGATGGAATGGGGTTGGCGGGCTGCCAAATCTCTCTTTGGGCGACTGCCTAGTCCTGTCATACTGAGCTTGGTGAGACAGCCCTGAGCTCTGTTCCAAAATAAACTTGACTGCCCCATTTCTCATATGCAGTTCCATAATAACTTCTGACAAAATGAAATCAAGAGTGCCTAGAGTTTAGTCTGCTCTTGCTAACTCCTATTTTTCAGGCCTATGCTGAAAGAGAAAACATCTAAAAAAAAAACCCAAAAACAAAACAAAAAACCGGGCCCTAAATGTTGCCAGGGTATCAAATTATCTTTTCAGTCAAATTTAGTGAGAAGCAAAAGCTCAGAATCTTTCTTAAATCAGTTCAGTCTAAGTCAACAAAATATCAAATTGCCAAGGGTTCTGTGACGGCTCTAGAAGGGGGACGGTAGGTGAGGCGCAGGGAAAACAAGTATGTCCCAAGATACTTTCTGCCTGAAGTGAACACAAAGTGAGTCAGTTCTCTAAATATAAAGAATTATAGTTATATACATGGTGTCTAACTCTGCTACCTCCTATTTGTGGGGCAGGATGCTATAATAGCCCATGATAGAAGAACAAAAGAATGGGCTATGTATAGTGTCATCTTATTTTGCCTTTTGTAACTAACCCTTTTTTATTTTTATTGTGAAAATACTGTACAGAGGGGTTACAGTTACATGGGCAAGATAATGAGTACATTTCTTATCAAGCATTGTAGCCTCCTCCTTTGTTTTCCCTTCCCATTTCTTCCCATCCTCCCCCCGCCCTCCCACCCACCCCCCTCGCACCAAAGTTGTAAAGTTCCTTTTCAACATAATGACTTGTACATCTCATTATTGCAATGGGTCCACCTGTATCCCTATTTAAACGATTTGTTTTTCCCCTTCCCCTCCACAAATTATACCAACATCGAATAGAGTGAAAGCAGGGGTTATACCATGGGGGAGGGACATACAAAGCAACAAAGAAATCATCTTATAAATGTGTTAGAAACAATCGCATGAAACAAAAAAAACATTTGAATACATATCTTAGGGTTCATTTCCCTAACATCACCTTATCTGACCATTTCTGCTTGACTCAGACATATACTAGACATTGCAAATAAGGGAAACCATGGGACCTATGTTTCTTTGGGCCTGGCTTACTTCACTTAATATAATTTTTTCCAAGTCTTTCCATTTCCTAACAAATGGGACAATGCCATTCTCTCTGATGGAGGCATAGAATTCCATTGTGTATATATACCATATTTTCTTGATCCATTCATCTACTGAGGGACATCTGGGTTGGTTCCATATCTTAGCTATAGTAAATAATGCTGCAATAAACATAGTCGTGCTGGTAGCTTTAGTGTGGTCTTGTTTGTAAACATTTGGGTAAATGCCCAAAAGTGGGATTGCTGGGTTATAGGGGAGCTCTATGTGGAGTCTTTTGAGGAGCCTCCATACTGCTTTCCAAAGTGGTTGAACAAGTTTACACTCCCACCAACAATGCAGTAAGGTTCCCTTCTGTCCACATCCCCTCCAGCATCTGTTGTTATTAGAATTCTTGATTTTAGCCATTCTTACTGGAGTGAGGTGGTATCTCAATGTTGTTTTGATTTGCATTTCTTTTATGGCTAGGGAGATTGAGCATTTCTTCATGTGTCTATTGGCCATCCTTCTTTCCTCTTCAGAGAAGTTTCTCTTTAAGTCTTTAGCCCACTTATTTATTGGGCAGTTGTTTCTTTGAGGATTTGTTGCTGAGGGATTTAATTTTTTGAGTTCCAAGTATATTTTAGATATGAGACCCTTGTCCATTGTATGGATAGTGAAGATCTTCTCCCAATATGTGGGCTTTCTATTGATCTTGCTAGCTATACCCTTTGCTATGCATAAGCCCTGCAATTTCATGCAATCCGTTTGTCCAACCTTTCTTTGATTTGTTGTGTTTCTGGGTCTCTATTAAAATTTCGGCCTGTGCCAACAAGACCTAGGGTTTCTCCTATTCTATCCTGTAATGTTTTCAGAGTGTCTGCTTAGACTCCGAGGTCTTTGATCCATTTGGAGTTGAGGATCTAGCTTTGTAACTAACCCTTTTTAACAATGAAACTGAGTGGCAGAGGGAAAAGGGTTATCCTTTGTTTCTGCATCCGGCCTAGAATATCATAACCTTTAATTTCACACCCTGGTATACTTATAACTTTACTAAAGTCCCTTTATTTCTTTTAATAGTTTTATTTGTCCCTTCACTAGCTTTCTGGTCTCTCTCTCTCTCTCTCTCTCTCTCTCTCTCTCTCTCTCTCTCTCTCTCTCTCTCTCTCTCTCTCTCTCTCTTTCTCTCTCCTTCTCTCTCTCTCTCTCTGTCCCTCTGTCTCTGTCTCTGTCTCTGTCTCTGTCTCTGTCTCTCTCTCTCTCTCTCTCTCTCTCTCTCTCTCTCAGTACTAGGGCTTGAATAACACACTTTCACACCCAGTTTTGGGGTTTACTTGGAGATAACCTCACAGATTTTTCTGCCTGGGCTGTCTTTGAATCTACTCAGCCTCCTGAGTAGCTAGGATTATAGACCCGAGTCACTAGAGCATTCAGTTCTAGTGAATTCTTTACTACAAGTAGTAGCATCAGGAAATCCATCACATTAAGCTTGGCCTGGCAGTGCCACCTATGAGCTGACTGTCATATCACCTCTCAGAGCCTGGATTTTCTCCTACCACAGAGGGAAAGGAGAGTTGGGTTGTTTGGTTATAAAGATCCTTGAAGAATGAAAACCCAGATTTATTGTTAGGTAGAAGACTATCATTTCTGAGACTAGTAAAGAGGCAGGAGTATGACGGGTAATCAAGGGAGGAAATGTTATTCAGGCCTTTCTCAACAGGAAGCTGAATGGCACCATCTTCAGATGCCAAATGAGTTTTCTTGTAAAACTGTCAGCGTACATTTAAAAAATATGGTCAAGCCAGGTGCCGGTGGCTCATGCCTATAATCCTAGCTACTCAGGAGGCTGAGATCTGAGGATCATGGTTCAAAACCAGCCCAGGCAGGAATGTCCATGAGACTATTATCTCCAATTATCTCCACGAGAAAACTGGAAGTGGCACTATGGCTCAAGTGGTAGAGTGCTAGCCTTGAGCTGAATTGATGAGGGACAGTGGGAAGGCCCAGAGTTCAAGTCTCTCGACCAACCAAAAAACAAACAAATGAAACTATGGTCATGGTAAGTAAATCCTGCTTCAGATAATTATGAAAGGAAAAGGTAAATGTCCCTATATCATCTTCACTTCTAGAGGTAACCACTTTTGTGTGTACTCCTTACAAATTCACTACTTAAGTACACATGAAACAGAGCTTTATTTCTGTTGCTTCTTCTACATATATTTTAATATGATTGCCTGTTCAATAATCAATAAGTCATATAAGATATAAAAGCTTACAACTCATTTTCTTTTGTTTCACTTGTTATTTAATAATGTATCTTGAACATCTTTCATAGAGGTTTATATCATTCTACCTTTTTTTTTTTCTGCTGTACTGGGATTTGAACTCAATGTCTCAAGCTTTCTAGGTAGATGCAGCTCTACTACTTAACCTTTCTACTTTTTCTATGGGAGTCATCTTGTTAATATTTCAACATTTGCAGTGGTATATATTAGGGTCATTTCCCTTCCTCCCTCTTCCCTTCCTTCTTCCTCCTATCCTTCCTCCATCCCTCCCTCCTTCCCTCCCTCCCTCCCTTCCTTTCTTCCTTCCTTCCTTCCTTCCTTCCTTCCTTCCTTCCTTCCTTCCTTCCTTCCTTCCTTCCTTCCTTCCTCCCTCCCTCCCTCCCTTCCTTCCTTCTCTTTCTTCTTTCATTTTCTATTATACATACATAGGAATATTTTTATAAAGCACAAAATTTCTTCAAATAAACTTTCTAATCAAAAGGTATATGGTAAGGTATTCTGCCTTATTGGAAGATTTAGTATGTGTTGTTTTGACCAAGTGCAGTTTTAAAAAGAAGAAAAATTAAAAGACTTTTTTTAAGCAAAAAAAAAAGTTAAATTCTCATGTGCATTAACCCAGATCAGCTGATGCAGAAGAGCTGCTCTGAGTCCTGTGTTATTATCATCTGTTGTGTTTAAATCATTGTATGATCTGCTCTGTGTTTCCTTGACCTTAATTTTGTGCAAACCTCCCTGCGCCACATCAAGGAAAAAGCAAATTTGCTTAATTGAAGTGAGGTAAGACTTTAAGATTTATTGAAAGGCCATGTGTCTTTAGCAGAGGTTGAGCAGCATTATGGAAGAAAGGAAATCAACTTCCACAGTACAGCCCTGAGCTCTGTGCATGTTGAGCTCCTGTGCTTTTTTCCTGAATGACAGCCACTTTAGAACCCATACATATGCACTATTTGTTTTTAATTTGCTATTTTACACTTGAAAGAATTGTGGACCCATTAAACATACTGGAACTAATAGTGAAGAAAATAAAATGGTTGTAATTTCACTTACCAGGGAACAGTTGGATATAAAATAGAAAATAAATAAGGGCGCAGGAGTAAAGTACCAGCTGAGAAAGCATGGGGCCCTGAGTCTAAACCCCAATATCACCAAAGACAAATAAATAAATACGATTCATATCTGTACACAGTACATATCACACACATAAACGTGAAAGCAGTTTAACAAAGTATAAAAAGTGTCCCCACTGTCTGGTATTTCCAATGGTCACCATGTTGTCATGTTGATGGTTCTTCTTTTGTTTGTTTGTTTTCCGGTCATGGGGCATTTGTTTTTCAATCATGGGGCTTGAACCCTAAGCACTGTTCTTGAGCCTCTTTGTGCTCAAGGCTAGCACTCTACCACAGCACCACTTCTGGTTTTTGAGTAGTTAATTGAAGATAAGAGTCTCATGGTGACTTTCCTACCTGGGCTGGCTTTGAACCAGGATCCTCAGATGTTAGCCTCCTGAGTAGCTAGGATTACAGGCATGAGCCACCATGCCTGGTATGTTGATGACTCTTTTATATATTAGTTATTATTTTCCTTATGAATATAAGCTAGCTTAAAAAGGATATAATTTTAAGAAATTACACAAATAAGATCATATCATATGTTGTTTTATACTTTGACTTTAGCCACTTACTATTATATCTTACCTTTCTTTATCCTTATATTACTACATCTGGATCTTCCTTTTAATGGCTCTGGCATGTGTTAGTATGCAATATACAATATTTGACTGGAGCATGGTCTTCAGTATTTTATTATAAAATCATTGTGAAAGCTATCATATAACATGTAAGTTTCTGAATAAAGGAAATGCATATACATTTTCAGGAATCATTGTTGAGCTCCCTCTGAAAATGTATCATTAGTTTATACATGTCACAAATATTCTATGACTTCTTACTTCCTCATACGCTTTAATAGCTGTATGTAGTTGGATATTTTTTATTTTGATGTGTGGACAATCACCTTACTTAATTTGCATTTCTTTAATTATGAAGTTAAACATATTCTTATAAGTTTATTGGTTATTTGAATTTCCGTTTTACATAACTATTAACAGCAAACAATAGCTATCTAATTTGGGGGGGTCTGTACTCCTATTTCTGATATAGTAGTGTCTCAAGGATCTGTGAATTTGAGGTTATCTTAATTGGAAAGAGAAGCCACATTTCAGTTTCAAGTTAAGAAAAATTACTGGAAGGGGTGACATTGTCCATAAAGAAATGAGGGGCCATTACCTGACTCATTACCTGATTTATGTAACTGTAACTCCTCTATATATCACATTTATAATAACTAATGTACGTATATATATGAAAATAATTACTGTAGCATTGCTCCTATACTTCTTGAGTGCATAGTAGGCAGAGAATATGCAGGAAGTACATGCTTATTGGCAGCTCTGCTCCAAGACTGTGAGTTTAGACTGAACATTTTGGAGCTGCTTTTCATAAGGCAGCACCGATGCCTGTGGCTGCTGAGGTTTCTACCCAGGTCTGGTCATCTACCTGCTCTGGAGACAGTGTCATGTGGAGAGCACAGAGTTTAAACTTTGGATGGCCAGAATTCAAATCTCAGTTTCTTCATTTGTCAAGTGGGAGAAGTTATTTGGTTTCTAGGATCTTAGTTTTCTTATATGCATTAGAAGATATGGATTCTTATTTTGCTAGGTAGTTCTCAGAAAGCTGATGTAAATAATGTGTTTACCATAATAATGTGGCACTGGGTAAGTATTCAATAGGTAGCTGTTTTCTGTACTATAGGATATCTATTATCTATGAAATCAAGACTGTTAGATGGCATTTATTAGCAGCAATAAAACAGAAAGAAGACTGTCTAGAGAGTAGGTAAGAACCACATATTTAACTGAATTATTATCTGTGCAAAACTATAAAAGAGTCAAGATAATTGTCACTAGATTTCAACTAAAATGGGTCAGGTAAAGAACACAGGGGAATGTTTCCAATAAATGATTTCACATTTGAGGGTCTGGATAGAATATGGCAGAGGGGTACCTGCATAGAAACTGGGGCAGAATCCAAACTATTTCTATTTTTCTTTTTAGAAAGAATGTGCATCGTAAGATGAGTAGATGTATCACAAGTGTATTTAGTAGGTGAAGAAGGCCTTCATCTTTTCTCAAAAGGAATAAATCTATTCTTATTTTTCTGAAATAATGCGATGGTGTTGTGAAATAGAAACATGGGTACCATTGATTACTGACACTGATTTATTCATGCTAGTCAATGGCCTACTCTGGAAAATGAAGGCTTCTGATCCCCACCATCTCTAGAGGTCTCTGATGTTTGTCAATTTAACAATTTCCATGGCTTAAAAATAGCATCTCAGGAGTGTAACTGTTTTCCCACTTAAGATTTCTCATTTAACAAGGTGAGACATAAACAAACAAATGCAGTAAAAAACATTCACATGTATTAAGTGGTCCTTATCACATACTTGTGAGGGAAGTAGGCAAACTATAAATATCCCACTTGATCTTGAATTTGAGCAGTCTGGGCAGCTGGCATAGAACTTGGAAAGGTAGAAAGGGAAACTGACAGCAGGAGCGGCTGCTCAATGCCAGGAATAAAAGCTTGGTCACTAACTTCTAGGGATGAAAACTTAACATGTTTTACCCTGTGCTTGGGAACAGATGACCCTGGAAACAGTGAAAAGTTGGGGTTGAGAATAATAATACCAATGATAGAAGGTAAAAGTTTGCATTAGGAAAAATAGAAAATGGAACTGAAATGGGACAGGGGCACACCTTGGGAGAACATACAAAGGGAGGAGCTTCCTCTCCATATTCCAGGAGGTAATTCTAGAAACAATCAGAGTTTAAATATTTATCATCTTGAAAAGATTGGGTGAATAGAGTGTCAACATGTTTTATTTCCTTTTGGCAGTACTGAGGTTTGAACTCACGGTCTGACACTTGTTAAACACATAGTCTACTCCTTTTACCACACCTCCAGATCATTTTGCATTGGTTAATTTTGGGTAGGGTCTTGATTTGTGCTCAGCCTGAGCTGGATTGTGATTTACCTGCTTGTGCTTCTCTGTGTCAGTAGGGATGCCACCGAAGCTAGCTGTGGTGCTCCTCTCAGAGGTAGGACAGCAGACATGCACCACCACTGAGCCCAACCATGATCGCCAACATTTTATGTCCAGGTTGACCTCAAACAATGACCTCTTGATCTCTGCATCTCATGTAACTACAGTTATCGGCTTGAGCCACCAACCTCTGCAAATAACTTTTTCAGGGGAGTGGAGCAGTATTTGGGGTTTGAACTCAGGGCCTCACGCTTGCTAGGCTGGTGCAATACCACTGAGCTATATCTTCAAGCATTTGGTTGGGAAGTCTGGTTGGGAAGATAATGCATTTTGTTTTAGACATGGTAAGTTCAGTGTGTCAGAGCCATACACAACAGTTTTGCAAGCAGTTGGAAAGTATCTGAAATTTAGAGAAGTGTTCAATGTTAATAATCATTTCTGGCCTTGGTGCTCCCAAGGTGGATACCCTGACCAGTATGGATCAGATGGAGAAAGGATTTACCAAACAAAATGGTGACACTAGGTAGCAACTTCATGGAGTTGTTAGGGATCAGTGAATCTACATCAAACACTTAGGTCAGGGGCCTGGCTGTGGTAGGGACACAGATCAGCTCTTGTTGACCCTCTGACACCTGGGCTAGAATGACATTGTTTGGTTTACCAAGGAAGTGCCATGGTTCTAATCCTTGCTAAAGGAAGCTTGGGACTCTGGAAAAGTACCAACTGAGGAGCTAAGAGTCCTGAATTTTGGTCCTTCCTGTTGCTAGCTTATTCTACTTCATCTCTTTGGGCCTCTTTAACAAGAAAGAGACATTCATTGTAACTGTTGGAGGTCCCTTCTGGTGCTTAATACATACATATATTTTATGCTCAGTATGTAATTTTGTTGACAGCTCCAGGAAAACAAACAGTTCATTCAGCACTAAACTTTCCCTATGCCCTCCAGCATGTTTCAGAGTGAATAAACTATAAATTGTATTTGAAGTGGAAATTTCTAATTAAGTTCCCACTCCTCCTGGAGGCTCTGTGCTTGGTAGAGAGTGATAACATTTCTGACAGGAGCTGCCTGAGACCTCAGGACTGCAATCCTGGAACGCAGACAAAATGAGAAAGTTGACATTGGATAGTTACATATTTTAGGAATTAAACAGCCTTCTTTTGAAACTTGGGTTATTAATGCATGATGATATATGGGCATTTAAAAAAAGTTTAAAACTCTTTTTGTTTGACAGCGAAGAAGGCTGATTCCTTTGGAATCTTAAATGGAAAATAATAAACTATAATTTGGTCATGCAAACCCAGTTGATGGTAGAAAAAAATACATCAAATAAATTTTCCGAGTCATGTATTTCAAATACCTATCTCTACTGAGAACATATAAGCAAAAATGGAAACCTTATAAACTAGTAAGATGATACTAGTATCTCCAGCTTTGATGTTTTTTCTTAACTCTAGACTTGTAATGTCTATCTTCTTATTTGATATTGACATTTCGATGCCCAAACCTTTTCAAACTCATCGCGTTCAAAAATCAAACTTAATTTTCTCCTAAACCTGTGTCTAAGGGAATTTTGCCACTTTCAACAAATAATAGGAGTGAAGGAAGGGGTGACATTGTCCATCAGGTCATTGTCCCCAGGTCATCCATCAGCTTGTCTGTTACCTCTAGCTCCAAGCCACATTTCAACTATATCTTTCTGCTCCATCCCCAGTCCTGTTTCTCTGGATGACACACCAGTTTTCCTAGGGACACAGAGGTAATCTCTTCATTGTTTTCCCTGCTCTAACTCTGCCTGCCCATCCCCCTACACTCATTTTCCACTGTGCAGCTAGAATGATCCTAACATGTGTATTGGATCACTCTTTTCTTCTGTTGTGCTCTTTCCATGGGCCTCTTGAGGTACTTATTTTGCATAAAATTCCAACTTCTTATTATGGTCTTTGCCCATCCATCTGCGTGCATCTCATACCACCCTGTGCCTTGCTCACTGTACTCTCTCTACTAGGACCTCCTTTCTACCTTGCCTCGGGGTGAATTCCTGCCAATGTTAGGGTGCCAGTGCTCTCACTGACTGGAGTGCTCTTCCTTAGCCCTTCTCTTATTTGACCACTCATTTTCACAAGTCTCAACTTCACATCTTCACATGCCAAACCCTCAGAGAGCACTCTGCTCCTTCTCCCAATTACAGTAGCCTCACTCTGTGTGTGTGTGTGTGTGTGTGTGTGGTGCTGGGGTTCATGCTGGCAAGGTAGGTGCTGTACTGATTGCATCATGCCTCTAACCATTTTTGCTCTGGTTCTTTTTGAGATATGGTCTCAATTTTTGCCAAGACTGGCCTGGACTGTGATCTTCTTCTTTTTGCTTCCCACTGTAGCTGGGATGACAGATGTGCATCATTATCAGATAGAGTCTTCTTAACTTTTCACTTAGGCTGGGGTTGGGCTGGGATCATCCTGATCTTAGCCTTCTGAGTGTTGGGCCTATCTTTAACATACCCTGTTTTAATTTCTTAATGAATTTAGGCTTACCCACCTTACCGTATCACCCTACAAAAGCTTTCTGTAATTAGAGACTTTGTCTCCTTTACCTCCACATCTCTAGTGCTTATAAACATTATGTAGCCACCCAATAATAGTCCCCAAACTGATGAATCATAACAGTTAGATCACATAATTTTATTTAATTTACTAACTTTATTTGACAACTGGTTATTGTGATGAATCATTATAACCATTAGATCACATAATTTTATTTAATTTACTAAACTTTATTTGACAACTGGTTATTGTGTGCTTTTTATGAGCCAGGTACTGAGCAGAGAGACCTTCTCAAAAGGAATCTGTCATGAAAGGGGAGCAAAGTTACTTAATGATACTCACTGAAACACAATCTGTGAGGGTGGGGCTGGAGATTCTTGTTTCTAACAAGCTCAGCGGTGATGGATGAGCAGTCAGACCTGAGCTCTCTAGTGGCAAGGGAGTTCTTTGCTTTTCTCCAGTCTCTCATCAGTCTTTCATCTGTGTTATGTTTGATTTCAGCTGGTTGTGTTAGAACTTTCCTCCTTGAAGAATTCTCTGGCTCTTTGGGGCTCTACTACTAATTAGGACCTTGCAGAATATCTTGGGAGCTGCCTTTAAGATCTACTTGGGTGGTGGTATGTGGACATGGAAATGGTAATCTGAACAACCCACCGCACATCTATCCCTCTCAGCCAAGGACTCTGTCCATCATCGTTGGCTTTGTGCAGAGAGCTCTGTAAATACTAGTGTATTACAGTATCAGACACTAGCATCAGCCTGCAGGTTTTGTGATGGAGGTAGCCAGGAAGATACCACCTCATCTGTTAGCCTGCTGCTAAGGATCCTTGGGCAAAGAGTAAAGCCCTGGGGCAGGAGGCGAAATTCCTGCTCTGAAGGATCTGTTTCATGACTTCTTACCTCATGTTGTAAGCACTCCATCCTGAGATGGGATAGGTTTGTTTCCACACTGACAGATTCTCTGCATTGAGACCCAAATTTAAGGTAATCCAGTTCAGATTCTGATAATAAAAGCAATCTCCTGAAGTTGGTCAGCATGTTCTCTATTTTGAAATTAGGGGATTAATTGTAAGTACTCTATGATTTTTTTCAAACATAGTGCTTTTTTTTTGTAGTTTCTGGGTTTCTGATATTAACATATCACTAAAACAGTATAAAGTTAGACAGCATCAATAGAGAACTGAGTAAGCACATTTTAAGATCTTTATATAATAAAATAATACACAAGCATTAAAAGCAATAGTATATTGCTAAAGAAAAGCAAATTATAAAACTATTAGTATATATATTATATACAAATATAGTATATATACACATTATATATATATATAAATAAATATATATATATAATTTTTTTGTGCCAGTACTGGGATTTGAACTCAGGGCTTGAGTGCTCCCCCTTGGCTTGTTTTGTTCAAGAATGGTTCTCTAAGGTTTGGAATGTGGCTTAGTGGTAGAGTGTTTGCCTTGCATGCGTGAAGCCCTGGTTTTGATTCCTCAGTACCACATAAACAGAAAAAGCAGGAATTGATGTCAGTGTTAGCCTTGAGCAAAAGAAGCTTAGGGACAGTGCCCAGGCTCTGAGTTCAAGCCCCAGGACTGGCAAAAAAAAAAAAAGAATGGTGCTCTACCAATTGAGCCACACCTCTATTTCTGGCTTTTTTGTGGTGGTTAGTTGGGGAAAGTTTCACACTCTCCTGCCCTGGCTAGCTTTGAACCACAATCTTCAGATCTCGGCTTCCTAAGTAATGAGAATTATAAGCATGTATGCATCCCAATTATTAAAGATAACGGTAGATGACATGATATTATAGAGAATACCTGAAAGATGGCATAACCAAATATTAATGGATGCTTTAAAAGGTTGTAGTGTTGTGGTTATATGGGGAAAATCAGTGTAGGAAAGAAAAGGGATTAGATCTTATTTTATAACCCGCAATAGTATCTGTATACTGTTTTTAAAATTGAGTATGTCTCACATAACAGCAACATTCAAAGTTTTGCAAGAAGTAGTATTACCTACTGAATTTGAAGTTTTATGTTACTTTAACCATAAAAATACCTTTTAAACATAACTGTCCCAATCCCAAATAAACTTTATTGGTATATTTAAAGAGTTATCTAATTTCTTCACAAAATTTATTAACTCAGAATTAATTTAAACCACACATATATTTGAAAGCAATAAAGCTTCTTTCTACATATTCACTGTTTTTAGGTTCTAAGTAGTTTCTAATTTGACTTAGTGAGATTGTAATGCTATTAAGAAATTCTTGCTTGAATCCCTTTTTCCCCGTGTAGCTGACTTTGCTCATGACTTTTGAAAATCAATTTTAATAGGAGAAGTGACTATCATTGGAGATGAAACTCTCTCAAATGGCCATTGTCCAAGCATCTGAGAGTCAAGGCTTGGTTAGGAAGAAGGTACTTGCGGAATTCTATTAACTTGGCTACAGTCCACGAATACGGGACAGAGCAGATGTTGCTGATACCACAGCTTCTCAGGAAAATGACCTTCTTCCATGTTTGGGCTTATATGTATACAGGCATCTGACTATAACATGTAATTATATCCCAGTATTTTTCTTAATATTCCTAAAAAGAAGGTCATCATGTCCACAGAACCTCTCCCTCAAGAAACATGTTTTACATTGAGATACCACCTCACCCCAGTTAGAATGGCTAGAATCAAGAACTCTAATAACAACAGATGCTGAAGGGGATGTGGACAGAAGGGAACCTTACTACATTGTTGGTGGGAGTGTAAACTTGTACAACCACTTTGGAATGTAGTATGGAGATTCCTCAAAAGACTCCACATAGAGCTCCCCTATGACCCAGCAATACCACTTTTAGGTATTTACCCAAATGATCACAAACAAGACCATACTAAAGCTACCAGCACAGCTATATTTATTGCGGCATTATTTACCATAGCTAAGATATGGAACCAACCCAGATGCCCCTCAATAGATGAACAGATCAAGAAAATGTGGTATATATACACAATGGAATTCTATGCCTCCATCAGAAAGAATGAGATTGCCCCAGCTGTTAGGAAATGGAAAGACTTGGAAAAAATTATATTAAGTGAAGTAAGCCAGGCCCAAAGAAACATAGGTCCCATGGTTTCCCTTATTTGCAATAACTAGTATATGTCTGAGACAAGCATAAACGGTCAGATAAGTTGATGTTAGGTGAAAGAACCCCAAGATAAGGATTCAAATGTTTTTTCTTTCTTGTGATTGTTTCTAACATATTTATAAGATGATTTCTTTGTTGCTTTGTATGTCCCTCCCCACGGTATAACCCCTGCTTTCACTGTATTTGATGTTGGTATAATTTGTGGAGGGGAAGGGAAAAACAAATTGTTTAAATAGGGATACAGGTGGACCCATTGCAACAATGAGATGTACAAGTCGTTATGTTGAAAACGAACTTTACAACTTTGGCCGGGAGTGGGGGGGTGGGGGTGGAGGAATGGGGGAGGCATGGAGGGTCACGGGGGGGGGGGGAGATAGGAAAGGATGGGAAGGGATGGGAAGGGTAAACAAAGGAGGAGGCAACAATTCTTGATAAGAAATGTACTCATTACCTTGCCCATGTAATTGTAACCCCTCTGTACAGTATTTTCATAATTTAAAAAAATCACATGTTTTCTGAGCTCAGACAAATTGTGTCAAGAGCTCTTAAATTCTCTCTTTCCAGTTGCTCCATGGGCCTTATCCGCAGGGATGATCAAAACAGACATATAGGTAGAAAACCAAGTTGCATTTATCACTATTACTGAGCACATGCATATTCATTTGTTTTCCTTTCACAATATCTGTTGCTTTTTTTCACTTAGCTTTCTAGCTTACAACTTGAGCTCTCACATTGAGTTGGGCTATTGTACCTTTTATGTTTATTATTTTTTAAATGTAGAGGAAAACAAGAGTAAAACCTGAAAAAAACCTCTTTCATTGAGATTCAAAAATGTAGTATGTTAGTACACTAATTTCCCTCTTTCTCTTCTCTCCTTTCTTTCTTTATCTACTTACTGACCTATTTACCTATCAGAGAGCAAGGAAGGACACATGTACACACACATACACACACTTTTTGAATCATATCTATGTCATAGATATCATGTCATTTTCAACAAAACATGGCAGCCAGGCATCTTCTTAGTACATAAGGATTTCCTATGCAACCACAATGCTATTTTCATGATAGCAAAGAGAATTTTCTCACTTATCTTTTTTGAATGTCTCTTACGGAGTTTTTTTCTTAAATTCAAGATTTGATCGAGATTTATGCATTATATCTGGTTGTTATTATGTGCCTTCAGTCATTATTAGTCTAGAATATCACCTTCCTTTTCTTTTATTGACACTATCTCAAAAAACATTTTCCAGCTAGTTGCTTATAGACTGTTCTTCATTCTGTCTGTGTCTGATTAGTTCTATTCCGAGTCAGTTCAAACATTTTTAGCAAAATCTGACTAATATTATAAACTTCTTACTACATTACAGTAGCTGAAGACCTGAAACTTGTGCAGGTGATTGGTTACTTGGTTAAGGACCAACAGATTTCTTCATTCTAAAGGCAATTCCTTGTTTGTAAATAACTAATCTGTGGGGTGATGGTTTGAAATCATGTCTATATCTTTTTCCCAGTAAAAGTTAACTCCCAAGTAGTTTCCAAGGCATCTCTTGATGAGGCTTGCTAGAAATAGCCATTTTATTCAAGCTTGGAAAATGTTCATTTCACATTTTTTCAATTCAGAATTAGCAGGCCCAGAGTCTTCTATGAAGAAGGGCATCACTGTCATTTCTTCTTCTATGCTCTTTCTCTGTCTTAGTTTCATTATAGAGTCATGCTTTTGATCATGATATTCCTCTAATTGATCTGTTAGGCTTTTCTCTAATATGTCTTTCTCCCTTTCTATCCCTCCTTCTCTTTCTTTTATTCCCTCTACCCTGGAGAATCACCTGTGGTAGCTCACTCATTCTTTTCCATAATGCTGTTCACATTTTATTTGGCACAGATTTGTTTATTCTATGCTGCTTACTACTTGGTGGGTATATGTAAATTTCTTATATATTTTTTTCTACCACAAATTCTATTCCCTCAATACTATATACTTCTCCAAGAAGGGAGATGGGTAACGCTGATCTTCTCCTCACATAATCTCCCATATTATAGGTGAGGAGACTTGGGTCTAGGAAATGAAGCCACTTGCTAATGCCACTGACTATGTTTGATGCAGAGTCCAGATGAGAATTCCAGTGTCTAGGACACCACATCATAAATCTCCTCCTAAGCAAACCCTTGCATCCAGAATCTTCAACCCAGCCCAGATTACTCCCTTCAGATTTCCCAGATGCCTTGATCTTCTCCCATGTCAAGGTCAAGTCTTACTTCCCAGCTCTCCTATGACTCTAAATGTCCTAAATGCCACTCATTTGACCATCAGCTTTACAACCAGCAGCATTACATGACATTTTGTTCTCCTTTAGTACTTCACAGTACTGTAATTCAGTAGTTTTAAGGTAAGAAGGAAGACAAGCACATTTTAAACAGTTAAAAAACTATAAAACAATAGCAAACAGAAACTGTGAATGTATTTTACCCTAACTTACAGGTAACCATTGGTACAAAATTGGTACACAATGTGATTCCAATACATTTTTTTTCTAAGTAGACTATAAGCCTCATGTAAGAAGTCCAAGACATTATTTCTTCTTTATTCCCAGCAAGGGGCACAAATTGCATTCCCCATAAATAAATATTGAAAGTACTTGACCCTTGTCTCTGAAGAAGCTTGAACACCCACAGACCCTTGCTCTTCTAAAGAAGGAATATGCAAAGAAAGCCATTGGGTTTCCCCAAATGGTAGTTTTTTTTTGTTAGAGCTGCCATCTTGAATATGCCATTTTAGGGGGACAAGGGGAAGCATTAGGTGGACCCCACCATACAAATCCTAACTTAAAGAATCAATGATTTCACAAAAAAGTTTCTAGACACTGGGAGATTCATACATAACCAGAGAATTATCTGAAAACTTTAGAAAGGGCAAATTCCATAAAATCTAAAAGATGAGAAACACTGACCATCCCTCCAGAATTCCTTCTCCTTTGCCATTTCCTCTATTCTCCCAAGCATAAGTCAGCACTTGGTAGCGTGGCAAAGCTGTACTCGGAATGATACCATCAGTCCCGAGTGGATATTGTGGGCATCAAGAGAAATTTCCATTTCCATAGGCAGGGAGGTATTTTCAGTCATTTAAATCTTTTTCTAATTACTAACCAATTCCCTCCTTCCAAGCCCTCCCAATTTAGCACACAGCATGCTGCTCCCTACAGAGAACAACTCCCCAGCAAAGGCAGAGTTTCCATGGTTGTTACCGGAGCTCCGGATGTGAGCAAAGCTGCAAAGCCATACTCCTTTAATTAGACAAGTCAGGTTCCCGGCCATGGTTCAGTTCCTAGCACAAGGTAAATGCTCAGTAAATAACGGGAAGAAGGGGAAAAAGAGAGAATCAGGAGAGCAGGAAAGAAATGAGAGATGAGATAAAGAGGGGAGCCATCTTGCCAAAAGTCTTTCCTCGTACTGTGTCTAGAGAGTTAAATGTGGAAGGGTATTACTAAAGATAATACTAGCAATCAAATATTGAACAAAAGACTAGGCTTGTTATTCCTGATTCCTCTAAGAACTTTTTAAGGCCTTCCTTCCTTCCTTCCTTCCTTCCTTCCTTCCTTCCTTCCTTCCTTCCTTCCTTCCTTCCTTCATCCATTCTTCATTTTTTTTTAGCAAATTCCATTTGAAGGACTTCATTTTGATTTGTCAATATGTAGATGCTATGTACCTTGGTCAGACTCACCCCCTTCACCACTCTACCTCATTTCCCCCTCTCCCTTCTTGGAAACCACTCTCAACAGCTTCACTGTTCTATTTTCACACATGTACATAGAGTAGTTCAACCATATTCACCGCCCCCCCTCCTCACTCCCTCTGACTGCCATTCCCCTACCCACTCGTACCCACTATACCCTGGTTTGGACTTGTTTTACATTCATAGTCTTCATTCAGTTTATAAGTGTATGGTCATTGTTCAAAGGGGTTCACCACAGTATTTCACACACACATGCACAGTACTTTCGTCGGACTGACCCCATATGTTCTCTCGCTTTTCCCTTTCCCCTCCTATTATTCCACAGCTTTCAGCAAATTTTGTTCTGTTATTTTCATTCACAGACACAGTGTATTTCAATGTTGGTTACTGTCCTTCCCTCCTCCCCTCACCAATCCCATCGAACAGTCCCAGAATGACAGACATGAAGAAATAGATGTGCAGAGAGGCTCAATGCTTCCAACCAACAGACCAAGGGTAAGGGCTCCTGTTCGTGTATTAGACAGACCGTCCTTCCTCAGACTAGCCTGTTCTCTGGTACTACTACATCCTCTGCTTCTGTTCTTGTATCTGCTGGTAACAGCCTTACTGTGACAGCCACAAGGCTGCTGTATGCTGCTGAATTGATTCCTCCCTGCATGCACATAGGTATCCCCTTCTCTTTCTCCTTCCCCTTCCCTTTCTCTTCCCCTTTTCCAACAGGGGCCTCATCACTGTGGGCTTTGCCTTTCCATTTCCATAAACAAGCCCCTCTGGGAAGCTTGCAGTCTTGTCTCTGGAAATTGCTTCTTTGAGACCCAACTGGTCAGCCACAAGGTCAAAGGGGACTGGCCCCTCTGCAGCTTTGCTACACGGGATATTTACAGAAAACACTCCCCCCACTCCCAGGGTATCTTAATAAATGTCAAACCCTTTCAATATTTCTATGACCCAGTTCAGCACCTCTTCACCCAGCCTCCTTCTTGAACAGTACTTCACTTTGCCCTGCACTGGCGGTCAATTCTGGAAAAGGCTGCGTGCAAGCATTGATGGCTGCAGGCTCTTGCTGCATCTTGTGAGCGAGACTAAAAGTGACAAGCATGAGGTCAACAGGCACTGAAGACAGCACTCCGAGCTACCTGAAATGGGGGACCTAGAGCTCTAAAGCTCCATCTACTTATTGCACTAACAGCTGCAGGCAATCAGAATAAAACACTCATGGCCAGCCCTTGCTATTATTGGCACGTGGGAATTCCACAGGACCTAAATATATAACTCTGGATTCTTTCACATTTCTTGCCTTTTTTTTTTTTTTAAAGTTTGCATTGCAGGCAGCTTCCTAGTGCATTGTTTTCTTTTTTGACAATACTTATCATCTAAAAAAGTTAGCACATTTACTAGCCTGCAAAGATTGGGGTCCCTTTCATTCCTAACCATTGTTTCCCTTCCCCCTCCCATCTCCCATTCCGCCCTTTGTCCTCTCAGGATCTCACCTCTGTGGTCCTCTCTGTCTCGGTGACCACATTCCCTCCACTTCGGGGCTTCACCTTGCTTCTGTGGCTGAGCTGAGCTAGCTGTCTCTGCCTTCCCTGTTCCTCTTCCAGCGCGGCTGCTTTCTCCTGCCTGCTCCTGTCCCCGCCCTCTGACTGAACTGCCTCCACTTTCTTGCTGAGAGAAGTGAGGTCTTCTCTCCCCTGGATGATTCTCCCTGCTGGGTGGGGACAGCCTACGATTGACTGTGTTTGCCACGTAACTTCTGAGATTGCCTTGCAGATTTAAAGTCTAAATTGACTTACTGTGAGAGCAGCAAAGTTTGAAAACATTTTGTAATCCCCTCATCATGATCACAAAAATGTCAGGTGAACTGTCAGCTAGGGGTGAGCCAGAGGAGTGAGCTCCCCCCAACCCAAAGGAAATAGCAAACCTATGTGTTAATTAACATTTGCTGTCTTGTTTATGTCTAATGTGTTGTGGCTCTAAGTTAAGTGTAAGTGTTGAGAGTTGTTTTCTTTCCTCTCTATCTAAGGGTTTAGATACCAAAAAAAGAAAAATAAAGAAAAAGCTGTCTTGGATATATAGAGCCCTGGAGCTGCTTCACAATGTTTGGCTAAATCCATTTGCTACTCGCTCAGGCAAAGCCCTGCTATAAACCGAAGGACTAAATGAACATTTAACCTGCTTCTTTCTTTCTTTTCTCTATCTCTCTTTATTTCTCCTTCCTTCCTTCTTTCTTTCTTTCTTTCTTTCTTTCTTTCTTTCTTTCTTTCTTTCTTTCTTTCTTTCTTTCTTTCTTTCTTTCTTTCTTTCTTTCTTTCTTTCTTTCTTTCCTTTTCTTTCTTTTTTTTTGTGCCAGTCCTGGAGCTTGAACTCAGGGTTTGGGTGCTGTCCCTGAGCTTCTTTTGTTCAAGGCTAGCACCACAATGCCACTTTACTGAGCAGTTTATGGGAGATAAGCATCTCCTGGACTTTTTTGCCCTGGTTGGCTTTGAGCCTCAATCCTCAGCTCTCAGCCTCCTGAGTAGCTAGGATAACAGGTATGGTCCACCAGCACCTGGCTTAACCGACTTTTTACCATTGTCATATAAGCTGAAGGACCTAGACTCCAATTTTGCCTTCTTACCTGTCTCTTACCTTGCATTAATTTACCTTTGGGTTTTAGGATATAAAACTCAATGTTTACATCATTACCAATCTTTTGGCAACAATCTACTTTCCCTCTTAAAAGCATAAAGATATCATTCTGTTGTTAAGATCTGATATGGACTTTAGGTATAAAATACAAGTTGAAAGAAACATCTAGGGGAAAAGTCATATATGGAGACATAAAAAACTATGAATATTAGATTAGGTGATTATGCATGCATACCTCTCAATGGAATGGAATATATATTTCTAAATATTGCTTCTCCTTCCGTTATTTGTTGATTTAGGTATATCTGACTACGTAAGCTTCCTTTCAGAGTTTGAATTCACCTGAAGGCAAAGTGGTGTTTCCCCCCCCCCCCAAACTTGGGGAAAAAAACTTTATTAGCACAAATTAGTTTTACCAAGGGTCTTCACTATGATAGATATAATCATCATATAACCACTTTGACCAAACTCACTCCATCTACATTATTCTTTTTAAACTTCTCTCCCAGCTATTCCTTAGTTTGGGGTGGGTTTTATTATGCTATTTCCTTTCCTTTTTCAATGTTACTGCTAGTTTTAATGTAATGTTAAGCTTGGGACTTTATGCTCACTTGGCTTGCTTGCTTGGCCAGCCTTCCGTGTCAAGCAAGCAGAGATGGCTGGAAATATATCTCCAGCCTGGCAAATCGGAGATAGAGTCTCTTAAATTCTTGCCCAAGCTAGCTTTGAACTGTGATCCTCTAGACTTCAATCTCTTGAATAGCTAAAATTGCAATCATTAACCACTGCTGCCTGGCCTTATTTCATTCATTTATATAATGTCCTTCTGTAATATTCACCTCCATCCCCTTTTCTTTTCACCTCCCACTGGCTAAACTCGCCAAGCAGTACCCCTTTTACAACCATGTCAAATTAATTTTTTGCTAGATTCTGCACGGAATGCAAATGTAAGGTCCACCCTGGGAAGGCGAAGTAGATTCCTCCTTCCTCTTGGATAAGTCTCTGCTCAGTGCCTAGTGCCTGTGTCACCTGGGTAACTGGCACAACGAAGCAGTCACCTCTTCCTCCTTGATAAGTCCTGGCGCAGGGGTGGCTCTACCATTTTCAGGCCCCATGGGCTTCCTACTTGACCAGAGGCCAGTCAGCAGTTCTGAAAATAAACTTTTCTTCCTACCTCGTGGTGTTCTCATTCCTCAGCAACCTATGAACTTACCTAACAGAAAACATGTGATATTTGTTTTACTGATACTTGTTTTTTGTTGTTTTTCTTGGCTTAAGGTGCTTCACATGATGATCTCTACTTCCATTCATTTTCCTGCAAACTACCCAATTTCATTCACCTTTATGACTGAGTAATACTTCACTGTACATATCTACCATGTTTTCTTTACCTAGTCATTGATTATTGGGCCTCTGTTCTGATTCCTTATCTTGGTTATCATAAATAGTGTTGCTATAAACAGGGTGTGTACATATGCCTTTTGTATGTTGATTTGCATTGTTGTGGAAGAATGTTCAAGAGGGTATAGCAGAATCAGTTCTGTTTATAGTTTCTTAAGGAAGCTTCATAGTAATTTCTGTAGTAGGGAGACTAATTTACATTCCCAACAACAATGTATAAAAGTCCCTTATCTCCCCCACTCTCTGTATCCTTGTCAGCATTATTTTCTTGATATTTACATTCTGCCTGGGATGAAATGGAATCTCAGTGCTGTTTTGATTTACATTTACTTTATAGTCAGGGGAGTGAAGCATTTCAATCATTAACCATTTGAACTTATTCATTCATTAGTCATTTGTACTTCTTTTGAGGACTGTTCAATTTGATTGCCTATTTGTTAGTTGCTTTTTTTATTCTTTAGGTTTAATACTTTAAGCTCTTTATGTATTCTGAATATATATATGCAGCTCTCAAAGCAAGACACTTACATTTGGCCTTCTGATATTTAGAACTTCCTGGTTAATGTTGATCTCTATCTATCTATCTATCTATCTATCTATCTATCTATCTATCTATCTATCTATCTATCTATCTATCTATCTATATCTACCTATCTCTATCTATCTATCTATCTATCTATCTATCTATCTATCTATCTATCTATCTATCTATCATCTATCTCTACATCTATCAAATGATGTGTATAGTATAAATATAGGTAACAATTTCTTTAAAGAATATAAATGGTGCTGAAATTCATTTTGTTCATTTTATCTACATTCACATATACATATATCCCATATTAGAAAACATAGGTAACTTTAGAGATAAATCCCTTTTATGTACTGATATGTAGAAAATACAGGGACAGTTGTGTTTTCAAGAATGCTCAGTGTAATGGCATGACACTAACACAAAGATACAGAACTTTGCACCTTGAGCTCATTTATGAAACAAAGTAACAAATATTGTGCAAGAGAATCTCTGAGTTTCCATTCTGAGTTACCACTCTACGATAGGATGTTGTGGTTTCAAAATATAAACATGGTAGGCGCTGATTGCTTGCCTCTGTAACCCTAGCTACTTAGGAGGTTGAGATGTCAGGATCCCTGTTTGAAGCCAGTAAAGAGAAAAAAGTCTTGGATTCCTATCTCCAATTAAGCAGCAAAAAGCCAAAGTGGATGTGTGGCTCAAGTGATAGAGTGCCAGCCTTGAGCTGAAAGCCAATCAAGAGAGCCTTGCTTGATGGCTTACACTTGTAATCCTAGCTACTTAAGAAACTGAGATCAGAGGATCTCAGTTCCAAGACAGCCTGAGCAGGAAAGTCTGTGGGACTCTTAGCTCAGTTAATCTCAAAATAGCCAGAGTGGATCTGTTGTTTGCATGCTAGCCTTGAACATCAGTGCTCAGGGATAGCACTCAGGCCGTGAGTTCAAGCCCCAGGACTCTCTCTCTCTCTCTCTCTCTCTCTCTCTCTCTCTCTCTCTCACACACACACACACACAC
Organism: Dipodomys merriami; assembly: GCF_024711535.1. Lineage (NCBI taxonomy): Eukaryota > Metazoa > Chordata > Mammalia > Rodentia > Heteromyidae > Dipodomys > Dipodomys merriami. The sequence goes on along the minus strand of NW_027203937.1, from coordinate 8,150,142 downwards.
ACACACACACACACACACACACACACACACCAAGCCAATCAAAAGCTCATGGCCATGCATTCAAGCCCTAAACACCAGCACAAAAACAAAATGAATAAATAAAACTTTATCCATAGTGAAAGAAGTTTGATGTTGCATGAGCTGTGTTTCCATACTGTCTTTTCCCATTGTAAAAAATCATTTATTTATTTGTTAAATCTTGAAACATTTATTTAGGATTTACTATATTTCAGGTCCTATGCCATGCTCTAAGGATGTTAAGAGCTTGCCTCTCTTCTTGGTGTACGCATGATTAGCTTTGGCTAGGCGCCTTACTTATGCCTGGAATCCACGCTGTTTAACAGGCCTCAGCCTGAGGTGGATCATAATTTGTAGCCAGCCCAACGAGAAAAGTATGTGAAACTCCAATGCCAATTAATCTGTTAAAATCTGAGATGGAGGTGTGGCTCAAATTAGAGTGTCAGCTGAGCATTCTACAGCTGAGCCTTGAGCAGACACAAGTGTCTAAGTTCAAGGCCTAGTCCAGAAAAAAAAGAAGAAAAACAAAAAGAAAAAGAAAAGCCTTTTACTTTGTGAGATTTCTTCTCTAGGGTATAATTGTAGAAAATAAAATTTTCTATACAAAGAACTCAATCAATATGGACTATAGGTGAAGATGATAACTCATTTCAGAGAACTGGTTTATCTACTTTTTCTTTGTTTTTAATCAATGAGGCAGCATAATGGGACTATGAGTTTTGTCCTGAGGCTGACAGAGGTTTGGAATTTTAATTTTGCTTATCTATGAAGCAGTGATAGAAATATCTACTTTAAAAGTTATTAAGGTAAGACTGACTATTGAGGACTGAATAAGATATGAGATGGTCACATAAAATCTTTTCAATGGATGATGACTGCTATTTCTTTTCTTTGTGAGAATTTGAACAAGGATTTCTGTTTTGTTTAAATAGATCAAATGATCAAGCCATTTTGGTATGAATCCTGAATACACCTCTCAAATTATCTATTATAGCTGTTCCTTGTAACCATGAGGGCTAAGATCAGGCCATTTGGCAAGATTCTGTGGATAAAAGAAAAATATAAATACAAGTACATATCAAGTTGAATCTCATGAAATTGACAATGATTTTCTTGATGCAGAAAAAATGACAACTTTGTATGCTTTAGCCTAACACCACTATTGATAACAACTAAAAGCAAATTTCAGTTTTGAACTTTTTCATGTGAATGATATAGAAATTTAACTTTTTTTGGGTGGGGGGAGCATTTCTTGGCTTAAAATGTTTAATGTGTAAAATTCATGGCATTTGCTTTTTAGATAAAGGAAAAAAATCATAAAATAGGCCTTCTTGGTTCTTTCCGGAATAGTGCTTTCCAGAGAAGGTTGATGATATTTGAGTGTAATGTAAACTTTTAAACCTTAGGACTTGAGGAAAAGGACATCAAAGAACAATTTTTTTTTACTTTATTTATTTTTGTGTCAGACCTGAGGCTTGAACTTAGGACCCAGGCATTGTCTTTTACTTTTTTCACTCAAGGCTAGTGCTCTACCATTTGAGGCATACTTTCCCTTCTGGCTTTTTGGTGGTTAATTACAGATAAGAGTCTCTGACTTTCCTTCCCAGGTTGGATTTGAACTGAGATCCTCAGATCTCAGCTACCTAAGTAGCTAGGATTACAGGCCTGAACAACTGGTGCCTGGCATCTTTTGGCTATTTTAAGAGCACAACATTAAAATTGTCATCTAATGAGTTGGAACTTGTTCTGTGACATATTACCGAGCAAAAGATTAGAGGAAATTAGTGTAACCAAAGGAGAAAGAGAGCTCCCCCTCTCTGTGTGGGAGAGCTAGCACATGGGGAATGTGTGGGCGAAGTGTGAGAGGATTCGTGGGCAAAGACACATTCAAAGTGTTCAAGGAAACCAAAAGGAAGGCAAGAAAATGTATGCTGAAGTTTAGGTTTGCAAAAACAGCATGTTACCTAGAAGAACTCATCATTGGTACCCATGTCAGTAGCTGTGTGTGTGTGTGTGTGTGTGCGTGTGTGTGTGTGTGTGTGTGTGTGTGTGTGTGTGTGTGTGTGTGTGTGTGATTACTGATGCTTAAACTGGGGATCTTAAACTCTCTCTTGGCTTTTTTCTCAAGACTGGAGCTCTACCACTTAAGTCATACCCCCCCATGGCTTATTTTCTGGTTAATTGGAGATAAACATCTCATGGACTTTTTCTGCCCAGATCTCAGCATCCTGACTAGCTAGCATTACCTATGGGAGCCACCAAGATCTGACATCAAAGATTTTGAGCTTAGTCTGTCCAGGAACACACTTTCGTCTTGACAACACATGCCTGGAAGACATCTTTGTTTTGGGGAAGCCCAACATAGTTCCTACTTCTGTCATTCTCTCCTTATTTTCCAGAAAAAAATTATTTCCTCTAGCCTTAACACTAATATGTATCTATTTCTTCTGTCTTCTAAGTGTTGTCATTTGTGTTTAGCAATGACATACGAGCTAAGATGTTCATCTGATATGACCCCTCCCCCAAATTACGTAGTCTGTATTTACTGAAATGTGTACAATGTTCCAGGGGTGGTGCCAAGTACTGGATCAATAAAAATAAGAGCTAGACTTTCTTTTTTAATCAAGGAGACCATGGCCTCTGGATTCACCTTTGAAAAGCAAAAATAAGCAATGCTATGAAGTACTCCACTATTTCTAAAATTCTTTCCTCTAAAGAGTACGGGAGAGGGAAGGAGGGTAAATATGGTCAAAATACCTCATGTTCATATGCAAAAATGGAACAACAAGGCATGTTGAGATGGGTTTGGGAGAAGAGAGCGCTGGGGCTGGGGGAGGGGTGAGTCTGATCAATGTATTGTAGATGGTCTATGGGCATGTTGAAATGAATCTTCTTTGTACACCTAATCCATCCCTATGAAAATGTGGAAATAGAAAGACATTTTCAGATTTTTTTTTAAAAAAGGATATTGGGGATTATATCATTCTCCTATTTAAGATTCATTGATTGGTTTTATCTTAGATTTGTTTTGTGACAATGAAAATTTTGACCTAGATAGTTGGAACAACCCTTAACTTCTTTTCTGAGGGTGAATATCTGTGTGATCTACTTGATCTGATGTATTTCATTGAGAGAGGCTGAGGAGCGTGGCAACACTAGCTCCTTGGTGCAAGGAAAGGAAGTTCATGTGGGAAATGTACTAGAGGTCAGCTTTTGTGTGGCAGGGCCTGAGCAGTCCAGGGCCTGGACTGAGAGGAGTCAATCACTAAGAAGCCAAGCCTAATCACTTTTAGAAGTTGAGGCTGGCACAGTCCACAGAAGCCATCAACACTGGACAGAGTTACTTGATGTGTCAGGCTCCATGCTACCTAGCATGCTACCTATGGCCCACTTAAGCTAAGTGTGTTCTGGTCCTGAGGCTTGAACTGAAAAACTTCTTAAGGCTAGAGATCTACCACTTGACCCACAGTATCACTTCTGGCTTTTTCTGAGTAGTTTGTTGGAGATAAGAGTCTCATGGCCTTTCCTGTCTGGGCTGGCTTTGGATTTATGCTACTCAGATCTCAGGCTCCTGAGTAGCTAGGATTATAGACCTGAGCCACCAGTGCCTGGCCATAATAATGTTTTTAAGGCAGGAGTCATTGGCTCCGTTTTATAGATAAGAAGACTTAATTTAGACTAAGTACTTATTTAAGATTTTCCATTGACTTGATATGAAAGATTCAAACTTTCCTTGATGGCAAAACCACAGTTTTACCCTCTTTTCTCTCTTTGGGGAATAAAGGATGTAGTAAAGCTTAAAGGCCAAATAGGATTCCAAAGAAATTTTGACATAGCTAATTGGAGTAACCCTGAATTCCAAGTAAGGTTGAATGAATGTGTATTTGAAGAAAAGCCTTACACCAACCAGATGAAGGCTATTTGAAAGTGAGAACACATTTTATTTCCATCATTTAAAGAGTAGGAACAAAACCTCTTGATTGGATCCTTTGAGATTCGCTAGAAAGTTCCATTCACTGCAGGTATGCTTTCTCCCAAGCCCTCAGAATCTCTGTGGACTGTCGGCTTGTTTTGCTACAAGTGCGGTGAGGGCACCAATAGTGCTTAGCTGATGAGCAGCTGCAACAAGTGGCCAGTAGCATGGGAAATGTGGATGAGCCCTAAGTGACTTGTTCAAGATCACTGGTGTTATGGAGGGCTTCAAACCATACCTGTCTGACTTACCAACCAGCAGTTAACTGGTGCCTCTTTTGGTTTTGATAATACTTTCTAGGGTAACACAAGCAAGTCTACATTTATTCCTACAGAAAGGCTTTGCAAAAAATTTAACAACAATGACAAATAACAATAATAGTGAAAACATCAACAGCAGAACATCAGCAAATATTAACCAAATTCTTCCATATGCCCAGTGGAACACTAAACACAACAGGAATTAGCTTGAGTCTCCCTCATCATCACCCTATAAGCACATAGTTTATGGATGAGGAAACTGAGGTGCAGAGACATTAACATAATTACTGAAGTTCAAAATTATAATCAATAGAGTCAGGATATTTGTATGTATGTATGTATGTATGTATGTATGTATGTATGTATGGATGCATGGATGTATGTTGTGTTTGTCTGTTATGTCCATACTGGGGCTTGCCCTCAGTGGCTGGGCACTGTTCCTAAGCTTTTTCACTCAAAACTAGTACTCTATCACTTGAGCCTACTTTCCATTTCCAGTCATTGGTAGTTAATTGGAGATAAGAGTCTTATGGGCTTTCCTACCTGGGTTGGCTTTTTTTTAATTTATTTTTTTAATTTAATTTTATTTTATTTGTGAACATACTGTACAAAGGAGCTGGGTTGGCTTTGAACTATGGTCCTCAGATCTCTGCTTCCTGAGTAGGTAGGATTATACATGTAAAGTATGGGCTCCCAGCTTTTTGTTTTTTGTTTTTTTTTTTATTTAAGGGGATGTATAGATTTTTGTTTTTCTGTTATAACTACAGGCTGAAACAAAAGGATAGACATGTACTTAAAATAATCAGACCTTCTATAATACAACCAACATTTGTATCAAGCATTCTTTTGGGCCAATAGCAACTCTGTATGCATACAAGGCAAGAACCGGTACATCTCAGATACCATAGACTAGCACTTTGATGTAGTCATGTAGGAATCATAGATTATAAGCATCACCTAGTGTCTGGATGTTGATAATAGTTCCAGACTAAATATGTAGAGCAGCCACTCTACCTTTTTTTCCTATTTCTAAGTTTTCGGAATTCAAGTTTATTCCAATGTCTGACATACACAGTCCCTATAATGATCCCCTCCTCCCATGACTTCAGCATGGTGGCTTTCAATAGCTGTAAACCTTCAGAGCCTTCTGCATCTCTCAGGGTTTCTAGCTCTTTTTCAAATGGGCCTCCTCTTATACGGGTAGCTCTAGCTTTACCAGGTCAGTAATAACATTCTCTCCCAGGTTAAAAGGAACACAGGCATACTTCTTCCTTTTCTCCATAGACGCTTTTAATAATGGTGGAAACTGGAAGTGCTTGCTTAAGGTTCTTCAAAATGTTTTCTGTCAAATCAGCTATGGACAGGCCAATGGTCCTAAAGCATCATCATTAATTTTATTCATCTCAGAGTCTCTGGCAATCACTTCTTTGTGGGAAGTATCTCATTGCTCAGGATCCTGAGACCAGTGCCTAGATCTGAATCTGTGATATGATCTAGGATCTGCAGTCATCTAGATCCATCAGAAGAACCTCGGAACACAAGAATCTCCATGTTCTCCAAGGTCCATCTATGACAGCTTTCAAAGTGAGCACTAAGCCTCTAATCCAATCAAGAAATAGGAATGGGCAGTGTGCAAAAAAGTCACCTCCAATCACACGTTTTTTTTCCTTGGAAATGCATTTAATTTCCAGGCTACATAAAAAAAAATTCCACTGGATTGGAAACAGTCTGCCACATGGACTGAACTTGGTAATATTAGAAGTTACTCAAGATGTCCATGTTTTGCTTGACCAAATTAAGATATATGTCTCCTTTCCTGGCTGCACCTGCTGTGCACAGATCGGAATCTACAGTGACAAGGTCATCTTTTCTGGAAACAATATTTGGCATTTTCATGAAAGATGTGCCATGTGGCAGATCCATTCTCTCACCTTCAGTTTGCTGTCATTGACAGCCACAAATGCACGTTTATCTAAGCTCTGCATTAAGAGGGGTCTGCACAAGTCATGCCCCATGATCTAGTTCTGATTAGGGAGACTCTACTGTGATGCTTGGTTCCATGTGAAACGAAATTCTCTATGAGTTGACTTGACCTTTGCCAACATGGAGATGCTAGTGAAGGGTTGGATGTCCTTATGTGGGATAAACAATCCCTGGCAAGAACATAGAACCATCCTCGGCAGAAGACTTTGCTTCCACAGCATGCATGCTGGCCAGCAGGAGTCCTGCAGTTCAGCTTCTAGCTGCTTAAACAAGAGGTGGATTGAGAAAGAGAATGGGGAGGAGAGCAAGCAAGCCAAAGAGCTAACTTGATGGGTCATGCAAGGAACAGTTGTTGGGATATTCAGTGACCCCTCACTTTATCTCAGCTGCTGCAGCTAAGACACAAGGCTGTGTCCATCTAGGACCTTCTAGGGGCCTCACAGATGCTTCTGATATCTGTTCACAGGCAATGTCTGAAGGGAGCAGAGGGATTTCTGTAGGCTTTTGTGAGGGTGGGAGCTCAAGCTTTACAAACACAGATGCTCTTCCATATTATGCATGGATAATAGGACAACTCAAATCCCCAGAATTATGCGTGTTTTGTTTTTACTATGTTTTCTAAGTCTTATCCCAAGGAAAGAAGCATAAGCATCGCTGTGCCTACTTCTAACCATTTCCTTGTTCTTGATCTCTTCCACTCTATAGTATGTCTCAGTTTTTCTCTTCTACCCTCGAGCACATCGTATCCATGGCTTCTTGATCACTCTATAGAAACACAGCAACTCAAATGACACACACACACACACACACACACACACACACACACACACACACACACACACACACACACACACACACACACAGCTAAGACAGGATATGGGCAGCATGAAGTTTAGAGGCACTCTTCTTCCTGTGTCTCCAGGGCTACATTTCTGCAGGTTTCAGGGCAGGCTTTTTTTTTGACAGTATCTTCAGACGGTCACTAATGGTTATCTAAAACACAGGTCTTCTGCCAGTTGTTCACACCTGGAATCCTAGCTACTTAGAAGGCTGAGCTCTGAAGGATTGCAATTCAAAGCCATCCCATGCAAAAAGGATGTGTGTGGGAGGGGGGCTCTATCTCTAATTAACTAGCAAAAGTCTAGGCAGGAGGCATGGTATACCAGGAAAGCTCTCCCCATACTGGCAGGGGGAAAAACCCAACAATAACCAAACACAAACAAAAAAGCACAACAAACATGACACACACACACACACATACACACACACAGAGGCACGCATGCATGCACACATGCAACCTTAAAACATATAAATTTATTTTTATTTTTATTTTTTAGTTGTTGTGCTTCGACTCAGGGCCTGGGTGCTGTCCCTGAGCTTTTTTGCTCAAGGATAGCATGATACCACTTGAGCCACAGCACCACTTCCAGTTTTCTGAGTGGTTTATTGGAGATAAGAGTCCTGCCCAGGCTGGCTTTGAACCATGATCCCCAGATCTCATCCTCCTGAGTAGCTAGGATTACAGGCGTGGGCAATCAGTGCCTGGCTTATAGATTCTTTAAAGAAGCTGTCTCTGTATGTCACCATTCTAAAATGTTGCAAAACATTTTAAGACCTGTATTCTTCTAGACTATGTTTGAACAGGAAATTTTGTATGCCTGGAACATATTAATTAACAAGTGTGTACAGGGTTTATGCCAGCATTTTGCTCTGATATGGGTACTTGCTGGCTAATATCTCTGATCCTCAGTGTTTTCCTTAGAAAATGGGTTAAAAAAAATCAACTCCCTGGTCATGTTGTAAGAGGCTCTTTTGAGATAATGCTTGCAATGTAAAATGATATTATTATCACAGATAATATAGGGTGTAATTTCACAGTAGAAAGGTAATTACACCTGCTAACCCTATAATTATAGAAACTACAGCCTAGAGGGCCTATAACTACACAAACATAAGATTATCCATACAGATTTTAATGAGAAAAAGAAAATATTTTACATTTCTTTGGCACCCAAAGGATGTTTAAAGTTTGCTTTCATTGCCCTCTAGTGGTTGCTAAATAGATGTAACTATATTTGCAAAATAGTTTACTTTTAGCTAGGTACTGATGGTTCATGCCTTGTAATTCTAGCTACTTAGAAAGCTGAGATCTAAGGATTATGGTTTGAAGCCAGATTAGGAAGAAAAGTCCAATGGACTATTAGCTCCAGTTGACTAGAAAAAGACCAGATGCAGAGGTCTGGATCAAGTGGTAGAGTGCTAGCCTTAGCTGAAAAACTGAAGGGAGAACACATAGGCCCTGCGTTCAAGCCTCACTACCAGTGTACACACACACACACACACACACACACACACACACACACACGAAAGAGAGGGTAGGCAAAATCTTACAGACTTCAAGTATTGTTAGATGCACATATTCTTGTCAGTTGGTAACTCTTAGATATCAACCTATCAACCTACAGGATAGTACCTGACATTGCATCTTGCTCAATAGTTTTTCAGTGCCCATGTGTTTTGGGCCATGTATTCTTTTAACAAGTCTCCAGTTAGAGTCTATTAAATTAAACACTAATCTAACTTTATTCATTGTCATGTATTTATAGGATATCTAGTATATGTCAGGTGAACAAGACTTTTATTGTGCTAGCTTACAATCTAGCAAGGAAAATGGAGTATTAAATGTATCTTTACAAGCTAGCATGTTAAATGTTGTGTTGGAGCATGTGCACATGTATGTATACTATCTAACCTGTACGGTGGGTAGGTCTGGCAAAAGGAAGTAGATTGTAAAAATCTAAGATCTGAAGGATGAAGAGAAGGCAGAGTTATTCAGAAGGCAGTTGGGTGGGTACAGTGTCTTCAGGAAAGACTTGAGAATAAATATAATTTATCCTTTGTGATGAAGCAGACTGATTGATTGACTGATTGCTTTTGCTGGCCGTGGGGCTTGAACTCTGGGCCCAGGCGCTGTCACTCAGCTCTTCAGTTCAAAGCTAGTGCTCTACCACTTGGGCCACAGTGCCGCTTCTAGTTTCCTGGTAGTTTATTGGCGATAAGAGTCGCACAGACTTTCCTGCCTGGGCTGGCTTTGAACTGAGTAGCTAGGATTACACACATGAACCACTGGCACCCAGCCTGAAGCAGATAGTTTTAGAGATGAGTCTGGATTAAATAATTTAATCAGGGGCTGGGAAGGTGGCTCAGTGGTAGAGTGCTTGCCTTGCATGCATGAGGCCCTGGGTTTGATTCCTCAGCACCACATAAGTAGAAAAAGCCAGAAGTGGTCTGTGGCTCAAGTGGTAGAGCACTAGCCTTGAGCTGGAGAGCTGAGGGACAGTGTCCAGGCCTAGAGTTCAGGCCCCAAGACTGACAAAACAAATATATATGATAAATAAAATTAATCATTATTTGGATGATTAAACAATAACAATAGACTCTGAAAAGGCATAGATGTATCCCTTCAATTTTAATTTGTTTTTAAAAGCTGTTGTTATTTAAATTTTGTGTGTAAGTGTGTTTGTTCTAGGGCCTGGGCATTATCCTTAGCTTTTTCCAAGGCTGAGGCTGTACCATTTGAGACACAGTTCCACTTGTGGCTTTTTGCTGGTTAATTGGAGATAAGAGTCTCATGGACTTTCCTGTTCAGGCTGGTTTTGAACCACGATCTTCAGGTGCCAGCTTCTTAGTTAGTATTTCAGGCTTCAACCATGGTTCCTGGCAGTTTTTACTACTTAAAGGGGAAAAAATTAGGTTACTGATAACTAGTGTATTTAGCTACATAACCAACATGGGGTTTACTAATAAATTAATTGTTTAAAATTCTCCTTGTCACTCAAAGTTTTCCCAAGTACAAACATTCTTAGTAGAAATGAGTAGAACCACATGAAATTCTACCATAAGAAAAGGGATTGTAGATTGTGAGTTTCAAGCCTCTGCCTCTGCAGAGAACTGAGAGGTCAGGCACCTGAATACCACTTGCTTTTCCTACCCAAGTTAGTGCTTGAATTCCTCAGCACAGAACCAGCAGTCCTGATTCAACTCTGCAGCCTCTGACCTGTTGTCTCAGACTGCGCCTTTTCCCCTCTGCATTGGACTTGATGCTCTTCTTTTGTGGCTCCTTTAAAAGATGACTTATCTTAGACCTGCAGCAGGGATCCAATAGCTCTTTCAATTCTCTTAGAGTGTCTGAATCCTTTTCTGATCAACAAGTGAGATTTTATTCCTCCTCTATGAAATCCTTCTGTCTCCTGGCACTTTACTTATGATTCTATTTGGCTCTACTCTTCTTGAACTTATATCATTTGGACATACACTGCTTGGTCCTCACTCCATTCTACACTGCAATATAACCTGAGAGCCTATGTTAAGTTTTGTTGTAGACAAGGGTGGGCGGATAAGTTAATAACTGATCAGAGAATGGTATTTCTGAACAGAAGTTGTTGATTAATGTTAGTAAGGGAATAAAGGTTATCTTAAAAGCATGTCTCAGAATTTTTCTAAGGATAAAAAGGATGAGCCATCTAAGGTGAACATAATAAAGTCTTTTATAAACAAGCACAAATGAGGGTTGCACTCTTTTTTCCTCAGAATTGACAAGGAATAAGAAATTAGGGAAGTGTGAAGAAATGCTCAAACCCTCTAGCCATAAAAGAAATGCAAATCAAAACAACATTGAGATAGCACCTCACCCCAGTCAGAATGGCTATAATCAAGAACTCTAATAACAACAGATGCTGGAGGGGATATGGACAGAAGGGAATCCTACTGCATTGTTGGTTGGAGTGTAAACTTGTTCAACCACTTTGGAAAGTAGTATGGAGGTTCCTCAAAAGACTCCACATAGAGCTCCCCTATGACCCAGCAATACCACTTTTAGGCATTTACCCAAATGATCACTAACAAGACCATACTAAAGCTACTAGCACAACTATGTTTATTGCAGCATTATTTACCATAGCTAAGATATGGAACCAACCCAGATGTTCCTCAGTAGATGAATGGATCAAGAAAATGTGGTATATGTATACAATGGAATTCCGTTGTATACATTCCATCAGAAAGAATGACATTGCCCCATTTGTTAGGAAATGGAAAGACTTGGAGAAAACTATATTAAGTGAAGTAAGCCAGGCCCAAAGAAATGTAGGTCCCATGGTTTTCCTTATTTGCAATAACTAGTATATGTCTGAGACAAGCAGAAAAGGTCAGATAAGTTGATGTTAGGCAAAATGAATCCCAAGACAAGGATTCAAGTGGTTTTTCTTTCTTGCTATTGTTTCTAACATATTAATAAGGTGATTTTTTTGTTACTTTGTATGTACCTCCCTCAGGGTATAACTCCTGTTTTCACTGTAGTTGATGTTGATATAATTTGGGGAGGGGAAGGGAAAATCCAAATTGTTTAAATAGGGATACAGGTGGACCCATTACAACAATGAAATGTACAATATTCTATGTGGAAAAATGAACTCTACAACTTTGGGAGGGGGGTGGGCAGGGATGGTAAGGGTAAACCAAGGAGGAGGCAACAATGCTTGATAAGAAATGTACTCATTACCTTGCTCATGTAATTGTAACCCCTTTGTAGGTATTTTCACAATAAAAAAAACTTAAAAAAAGAAATTAAGGAAGTAAAAGAAAGAAAGGAAGAAAGAAAGAAAGGAAGAAAAAAGAGAGGGAAAGAAAAAAAAGGGAGAAAGACAAAACCTAGCCAGCATGGACAGAACCTGAAGAACTTTAAAACTAGAGAGATCTGATACTCAGTTTTAAGTGTTTTTTTTCCTTTGCCAGAATTAGGACTTTAACTCAGAGTCTGGGCTCTATCTCTTAGTTTTGCTATTTTTCTACCACTTGAGCCACAGCTTTACTTCTAGCTTTTTGCTGATTAATGGGAGATAAGAGTTTTGAACTGTCATCTTTAGATCTCAGCCTCTTGAGTATTAAGGGTCCAGGTGTCAGCCATTCAGTGCCTGGCATGAATTTTAAGGTTTTTACACCTGGCATAAACTTAGCATTATCACTTTAATGCATAAGTACTACCTGCCATGCACAGAGGAAGTGCTAAGGAGCACCCAGTTACATGTCTGTTACATGTAAGAAGTGTGATTTTTCAGAGCTGGGGTGGTGGTGGCTCAGGTGGTAGAGTATACTCTTCTCTGATGGTCTCCGGGTTGCTGACTCCTGACCACCAGGGCCTAATGAGCATGATCTCCATGAGCAATTCCTGTTTCACATGGTGGCAGAACAAAGACCCAAAAGGAAGTATAGTTTCTATCCTCCTCAACTCTATCATAAATCAGGAACTAGGATAATAAAAATGCCAGAAAAATACCTATTCTTTGGTATAGTTTATGTTACATATAAGACCTGAGAGGTATAGGCAATAAATGTTTCTATAATTTGATACCTAGCATCATTGGTCCATCAGGAAAGTTGCCCTATAGGGAGGACTTTGAACACAGAGAAATAACAAGAAATTCAATATATGGAAGATTAACTATTAGCCCTCCAGTGACCCTGCCTTTCTCCTTTTCAAGCTGGGGGAAGCAGAGGGCAGCCCTGTTCAAGAAGAAGCAATATTTCTCATTTTGAGCTTTTCCAAGTGATTGTGGGTCTTAGAATGCCTGACTGATTCCTACTGCTATGTTTAAAAATAAGACTCCCCAGGGTGTGGCAGAGCATATCTGTAATCCAGCACTCAGAAGTCGGAGGCAGGAGGGCAACAAAGCATTCAAGGCCAGCCTACGTTACATAGTAAAATCGAGAGAGACAGAAAGAGAAGGACAGACAGACAGACAGACAGACACACACACACACACACACAGAGCACACTACCTTTAGATTTTTTTACTCACTGAATTATACTTTTAAAACCCACCATTATAATAATGTTCAGTTTTAATACTGTGACTCAAGACAATTGTAAAGGAACGCATGCATAAAGTTCTGTGCAAAATATTTTACTGCCCTCATGTGGATTTTTGAGGAAATAAAAATTTAGGTACTGTTTCTTTACTGCATTGGTGTGCTGAGGTTCATATGCAAGAGTTTATGAAACTAGCTTAAAAGGATGTATACTAAAAGGACAGCTAAGTATTCAGGCTTCTGTTGAATCACTTTGTACTTTGTTAACTTACTGGGTTGGTTTCATATAGCAATAATTATGATTATATAAATGATGCTGTTCCTATCCATTCCAGGGTTGTCTTGAGAATAAAAACATAAAATTGCTCTGTGAACAGAAAGTACTATTGAGAAACATTGCTACCATGAAACACTGATAAATCGAATATATAGAAATATATATATATACATATATATATATATATATAAAATCACAGATGGCATTGACAACTTAAAAAAATTTAAGACAAAACTTCTAAGATCCTCTCCTTCCCCTTAGAGAAAGCTTCTATTATTTTATTACCAATTAATTTACTGCCTACTAACTCCTCCCATGTGCCTGGTGCAGAGTTAGACCCTGGGATTCCATAATGAACAATAAATAGACAGTCTTTCCCACCCTCCCCCCTTCAAGAAATTAAGTCTATGGAGGGAAGTACTCATGAGAACAACAACAAAAAAAAGGAGGTGCCCTGAAATCCTAGCTACTCAGGAGGCTGAGATCTCAGGATCCTGGTTCAAAGCCAGCCTAGGCAGGAAAGATTGAGATTCTTGTCTCCAATTAGCCACCAAAAAAGCCCAATATGGAGCTGTGGCTCAAGTGGTAGAGCACCAGCCTTGATTAAAAGAGAAGCTCAGGCACAGCTCACAGGCCCTGAATTCAAGCCCCAAGACTGGCACATATACACAAAAAAGTCCCAAAGGAAGATGTGTGGAGTCCCAAAGGAAGATGGTTGGGGAGGAGGGAAGAGGTTTCTTCCCTCAGTGTCTGAGTTGTACTGCAAGGACTCTTCCTACACCTTTACCTTGCATTCCTTTGTGATAAATATTATTTCTCCTTTAACTCTTGTGACTCTTACCATAATAACTAGTTCGTTCAACAGTTGATTATTTCAGATGCCTGGCCTAGATAATTTCCACCAAACTGGTCTTTATCTTCATTTCTCAACTTGCAATTTAATTTTTATAATTAAAATGCCACTTATAAATGATAATTATGCTATACCTCCAAATACAATCACATTCTTTCCTCTTTACAATTTAAAACTTTCACTATGTATTATATGTCAGGAATTGGATTGAACCATTCTTAGCTGCCTCCTCCCCCTCCCCCTCCCCCTCCTCCCCCTCCCCCTCCTCCCCCTCCTCCCCCTCCTGCTCCTCCCCCTCCTCCTCCTCCTCCTCCTCCTCCTCCTCCTCCTCCTCCTCCTCCTCCTCCTCCTCCTCCTCCTCCTCCTCCTCCTCCTCCTTCTTCTTCTGTGGGCCAATACTAGGAGCTTAAACTCAGGTCCTGAGCATTGTCTCTTAGCCATTTTACTGAAAGTTAACACTCTACCACCTGAGCTAGATATCCAATTCTAACTTTTGGGTTGTTAATTGGAAATAAGAGTCACATGGACTTTCCTGTCCAGGCTGGCTTCTAACAGTGATCCTGAAATCCCAGCCTCCTGAGTAGCTAGGATTAAAAGCATGAGCCACTGGTGCACAGCTGATCATTTCAATCTGAAGTCAGTGTGTAGACTTCTACTTTACAACTGATAGCAAAACGAGTTCCTTCCCATAACTTAGTCCACTCCTTCCCTTCTCCACAGTTTAGCATGCTCCCTTCCTAGGCAACACCAGGCCCACGTAGTAAAGGCAGTAAATACTCAACTTCCAACTCCCTTTACCTTGGGATGGCACTCCTCTGGGGCAGCTACCACCACATAAGGCAATAAGAGCCCCTTAGAGTGACCTTTTGGTCTGGACAAATGGCAGGACCCCTTCTCTACTATTTGGGCAGCAGCCATAAATCCTAGTCCACCATGATGAAGCCCCTGGCCCACATGTCCACACCAGGATCTCTGTCTCTTAGCCCCTTCTAGCCCCTCCTAAACCTCATAGGCTATGTAGGTCACCTCAGACAATAACCGGTGCTTCTTCTTATTCCTCCCTTGTGAGAAGGAGTCTTGCTGGCCCCCCTCTCCCGACAATAAACCTTTCTTTGTTCTTTGTACCTGGATGTCTGCATGGTTCTCTGGCAAAGTCTAAGTAATATAATTAAGCTAAGAATAACCAGGATCCTAACTTGATAGGCCTATCTTTGAAAACAATGTGGACAGGATTTTCTGAAGGTCAACAACCTAGAACTACTGTGGCATCTGTCTAGTCTCTTTCTCTTCTTCCAGCCAAAGGTTGATTTCACCTTTAAACTGTCTGGGTTCTTTAAGCCTCTTAATGGGTTCACTTAAAGATTTGTCTTTATTCTGAAAATTGCAGATCTTCCATTAGACTACATTTCAGGTAGTTCCTGTGTCCATGCAGTATTTTTGCTTCTCTTCCCTTTTCCATCCTACTGCATGACTACCTACAGACTTGCAGGGAAGTTCAACCCCAGCACCCCTGATTGATGAACAGAAGTGAGGAGGCAGAGTGAGGGCCAAAGCCTCCCTGGGAACTCTGGGGTGCTAGAGAAATAGATCATGACAACAGAGCAGCTCTGGGGTGCTTACGGAATCTCTTTCAATCTAGATGTTGGTCATTGAGAACATTAAAAACATAGGTTGCAGAGAATGGTATTGGAAGTGGTAATAATGTTCGTGATGATGTTGATAACAATGATGGAGAAGATAAGGTGAAAGTTTGAATCCAGGAACTTACAGTTGGTTTTAGTAATGAAACAGCAGTATGGAAAATATATTATTTTCTACTACATTTGCCATGATTTCACCATTTGTTTGATTTCACCAACAGGCTATTAGCTCAGGAATGGAAGATCAATATTTGAGTCACCTCTTTGTTTCCCAAGGAAGCTACCAGAGTCCTTGACAATCAGGTTTATTATTGAATGTATTGGAAGTACCAGCCACTGGAATACAGCAATAAATAAATAAATAAATAAATGATAAATAAATAAATAAGATATTCAACAGACAAAAGAGTTAGCAAATAAAATTGTTGTCAAATACAAAGTATTCCCCACTTCTACAGAGTATACATCTTTATGTAATTATCAAATAAATACAATTTCCCCTTTTTTTACTGCATTACTTCACCAACATAAAAGAAATCAAACAAATTCTACCTTCTAGTCACCATTCCAGTCCTTCCTTTTCAGACCAAAACCAAACTGAGACACTTGTATTTACAGAGCTCAATGTCACAGTAGAAGCTTGTACAAAGATTCCGAGCAAAGAGCAACATGATTGAAGCTGACAGGTGACGTATAAAACAGATGTGAAATATTAAAAAATATATATTAACTTTGAAGTTGGGCAGACCCAGAATCCAGTCTCTCTTCTAAATATGTGCTCTTTATCAAGTCATTAAATCCTTCTGAGTCTCAGCATTTTGATATGCAAGAGTCAAATCATGGATGTTTCCAATTCTTTAGGATGCTCTCGGACCTTTTCTGTTATCATTCTGTCCTGTTAGGCATAGGCCCCTGCTTCTGGAGGCTCTTCTCTCTAAATAATTTCTATTGTTTAAAAAGCAATTATGATTCTTAATAACCTAGGTCTTAAAATTACTTTCACAGAGCTCTGCACATCAAATGATCATGAATGGTTATTTCTCATTTAATTCTCCAGTTTTGCCACTGGGAGGCTCAGTCTTGCTGCAATTAGAGGAGTTGCAAGAGGAACTGTGCCTGTTGGCAGGTGATACCCAGCATCACTGTGCTAAGGTGTAAGCTGCAGGGAGAGAAACATTTTTTCCATAGCTGTGTAGCTTGGCTGTAAGTTGCCAGAGCTGATGGCCTCAGGAGCAGAACCCTTGGCAGACTTTTCAACAAATTTCTGCCTAGATTGTGATCTTGGTTTCCATGGTGAGAAAAACTGTCTTTTGTATGAAAGGGTATAGTTAAATGTTCCAGCTCTGGCCTAAAAGGGAAAGAGGAACTGCTTTGGGAGAAAGAAGGACTTTTGAAATGTAAAGTTGTATCTTAACTGTTTTGCAGCCCCAAGTTGGAATTAAGACACAACTTGGATTGCTCAAGAAATAGCAGAGGGTGTGGGTATGTTTGGAGATCACTTGTGCACTGCTAGTCTTTTTTTTAAATTTTTTTTATTGTGAAAATACCATACAGAGGGATTACAATTACATGGGCAAGATAATGAGTACATTTCTTATCAAGCATTGTTGCCTCCTCCTTTGTTTCCCCTTCCCATCCCTTCCCATCTCCCCCTGTCCCCCAACCCCCCAGCTAAAGTTGTATAGTTTGTTTTTTGACATAACGACTTGTACATCTTATTGTTGCAATGGGTCCACCTGTATCCCTATTTAAATGGTTTGTTTTTGCCCTTCCCCTCCACAAATTATACCAACATCTTCACTAGTCATACAATGGACAAAGGTCTCATATCTAAAATATACCTGGAACTCAAAAAATTAAATCCCCCAACAACAATCCTCAAAGAAACCACTGCCCAATAAATGAGTGGGCTAAAGACTTAAAGAGAAACTTGTCTGAAGAGGAAAGAAGGATGGTCAATAGACATATGAAGAAATGCTCAACCTCTCTAGCCATAAAAGAAATGCAAATCAAAACAACATTGAGATACCACCTCACCCCAGTCAGAATGGCTATAATCAAGAACTCTAACAACAGATGCTGGAGGGGATGTGGACAGAAGGGAACCCTACTGCATTGTTGGTGGGGGTGTAAACTTGTTCAACCACTTTGGAAAGTAGTATGGAGGTTCCTCAAAAGACTCCACATAGAGCTCCCCTATGACCCAGCAATCCCACTTTTGGGCATTTACCCAAATGATCACAAACAAGACCATACTAAAGTTACCAGCACAACTATGTTTATTGCAGCATTATTTACCATAGCTAAGATATGGAACCAACTCAGATGCCCCTCAGTAGATGAATGGACCAAGAAAATGTGGTATATATACACAATGGAATGCTATGTTTCCATCAGAAAGAATGACATTGCCCCATTTGTTAGGAAATAGAAAGACTTGGAAAAAATTATATTAAGTGAAGTAAGCCAGACCCAAAGAAACATAGGTCCCATAGTTTCCCTTATTTGCAATAACTAGTATATGTCTGAGACAAGCAGAAAAGGTCAGATAAGTTGATGTTAGACAAAATGAACCCCAAGACAAGGATTCAAGTGGTTTTTCTTTCTTGCTATTGTTTCTAACATATTTATAAGATGATTTCTTTGTTGATAGTTTTATTTCAAATCTCTAATGGTCACCTTATATAAATACATCTTACTCTCTTAAAACTAGCCAATTACAAGCAGATTGTGAGCCAGAGTTCAAACCAATCTGAGCAGAGGGGCAGGGCCTGCTAGCTTAGAAATCAGTATCAGAGCAGCCTGCCTTTTGGGTGCTTGCTTGCCAGAATTTTGATGATGGCGCACCCTCTACCCCAGAAGGAAGTTTTGCCTTCCTGAGACAATTCTTTAGTTTCATGTCTTTTGTTCAACTCTAGTGATTCTTGGAGAGCATATTTACAACACCAAGCCTTCTTGAAAACCCTGTGATCTATTATTTTTCCAATGAGTTTATTTTATGTGTGTGTTTGTTTAAATTATTCAGAACTGATCACAGATGTTTGTTAGGTCCCACAGCTGCCAAATTCCCCATCCAAATTGCCATAGGCACATTCCTGGAGCTGTTAGCATTACAGCGGAGGAGCTGATGGTGGGAGGAGCTGATGGTGACAGAAAGATGCCCAGGCCCAGAGTTCTGAGTGAGAAAATCAATGAACTCTTAAGTTTCCTCCTGTTTAGAGTAATAAAATGATCACTACCTACCTATGAGGAAGGGATTCCAGGAGCATGTAATGAGACCTGTCCATAGTAGGGGCTTAGGTTTTGTATGTGGCAGCACAAATACCAGGGATTGGCTAGCAACATGGAACTTTCCAGAGGTAAAACCAAAGTTCAACTACAGACAAGTCCATTTTTAGCTGGTGGTCACTCTTTCCTGAAAGCTTGAGCTCGCTTTGCAAAGTTTGCTCTTTGTCTGGGATCATTTCTCATGGCATGTGTTAAGTGCTCACTCAGAGGAGGTGTAGGATCAGGTGTTGATCTCCTCTTTACATTATGAGACTTGTGCAGGAATTCTTAGCCATCTAAACATATTTTTGGAAGAAAACATCACAAATAAATTTTAAACTAAGATCAAGTTTTTAGTACTTAGCATAAGCCAGAATGCTTATTTTTGTATTAATAGATGGAAATTCCTGTTAGCCAACAGGATCTGTCTGACTTGGAAAATGTATTCCACCTGCCAGAAAGCAAAAAGCTTTAAGATTCTCTGAACCTTCAGGATACAAGAGTCAAGTGGGCTAGAGTCCAGAAAAAAATATGAGAGACTTCTAGCTGTGTCCAGAGCAATGGCCAAAAAGATGAATGTTTTATCCATTTGCTAACATGTGCTTAGAAGGTAGGTTCTAAATCCACCAATGGGAATGCAGAGATGAGCAAGATGCTGTCCTGTCTCCACCTCCCCCCCACAGTTCAGAGGATGTAGATGTGGTTTATAAGTCACTTCAAGCTCAGATTCTATGTGCACAGTGGCTTCCCTGGTGGCTTGTGTGTTCCTGTACATATGTATATATGTTCAGTTAGACACTCTGCTTTTTTCCCCCCAAAAAACTGGACTTCAAACCTGGCCATCCTCAGACCAGGTTCAGTTTTCTTTCTGAAATCAGGCATTGCAGAAAGAACATAGCTTTAAAATCAGAAGCAAACACCACTGTCACCGCTCATTACCTGCATGATCTTGGGCAAATTACTAATTTTCTCTGTACTTTGAAGCCAACAAGTTTTTTTTTAAATAAGATTTTTATTGTGAAAATACTGTACAGAGGGGTTACAGTTACATGGGCAAGATAATGAGTACATTTCTTATCAAGCATTGTTGCCTCCTCCTCTGTGTCCCCTTCCCATCCCTGCTTTCCCACCTCTACCACTATACTCCTCCCTCCCTCCCTCTCCCCCCCCCACCTAAGTTGTAAAGTTTGTTTTTCAACATCGTGTCTTGTACATCTCATTGTTACAATGGGTCAATCTGTATCCCTATTTAAGCATTTTGTTTTTTTCCTTCCCCTCCCCAAATTAGATGACATCAAATACAGTGAAAACAGGGGTTATACTGTGGGGGAGAAACATATAAAGCAACAAAAAAATCACATTGCACCTTATAAATACATTAGAAACAATAGCAAGAAAGAAAAAACCACTTGTGTCCCTATCTTGGAGTTCATTTCGTTTAACTTCATCTTATCTAGTCATATGTACATAGCTTTTGACCTTTTCTACTTGTCCCAGATATATACTAGTTATTGCAAATAAGGGAAACCATGGGACCTATGTTTCTTTGGGCCTGGCTTACTTCACTTAATATAATTTTTTCCAAGTCTTTCCATTTCCTAACAAATGGGGCAACAAGTTTCTTAGGAGAATTCAATATAGAATACTCTCCAGCACAATGCTTGGCACTATACAGATATTCCAAGAACAGTAGGCATTTTATCTCTAATTCCTCCAGGCCCTCTTTCTTGGAAAGCTATTCATCTTAGAGACTTTCCACATTCCCACTTTGGACTAAGGATGGCCCAATGGGCCTTGGAACTTTTCATCTCTCTTTCACTTTATATGTCTGCTTTGCAACATAAAGATGTTTGCTCACTAAGAACACGAAGTACCTGCATTTTCCTTTTCTCCCCCCCCCCTTTTTTTTGCCACCACTGAGATTTGAGTGTTCTTTCTCAGCTGGTGCTCTACAACTTAAGCTGTGCCTCGAGTCCTGACTTTTTGCTGATTATTCTAGACATGGAGTATTTGAGACTTCTTTGCCTGCGCTGAATTCAAACCATTATTCTCTGGATCTCAGCCCCCCCCCCCCAACTAGCTAGGATTACAGGCAGCACCCTGTCTTTCACCCCCCACACCTTTTAAAGTTATACCCTCGCAGCCTAGTAGTTGGGTGGGTTGGGGGGGGGGGCGGCGTGGCTGAGGCAATTATTGGATGTTGCTATGCTCTGAAAACAAAACTTTAAAGTGAGATATTATTTCTCTCCAAGAAAACACGTGTCTGAAGTTTCTGGACATTTGTTTACACCAGAATTTCCAAAATAGAATTTGGTAATAATTTATGGTCTGGGGTGGGTGGGGAGGGGGGCAGAGAAAGTTTTTTAAGTAAGCTTAACAAAATGCTTTAATGAATTTCTCTATTTCTGCAGGTAGACTCCGTTGTGTTGTTGGATCATTAGCATTGATCATGGAGCATTTCACGGAACACATTGGTAGGAATATCACACTGATAAGAGTGGTCACTGAATTGAAGTTTCAGGCTTTTGAAAGGCTTACAGCTTGGTCCTTGAGTAGCCATCCTGTAGATTATCTGCAACAGGCCTGGTTCCTCTTTGTGTTATTTTTGCTTCATTTACTCAGCCTGTGATACACAGCATGCTAGTGACAATGAATAAACAGGACTCCAAGAATATAATTGGAAAGACTTAATTTTGTTTCCTACTATGCCCATTAAATTGATTGAGTTCTTTCATTTAACTACATAGCCAGATTCTACATCAAGCCTTGGAGCTGTTTCCTAATGCAGTGAATTCTCTGGTTCCCTCGAGGTGACAGGCCCCTTCCTCTCCAGATTTCTTCTCCAGAGGCCAGGGGTGGGAAAGAGCTCAGAGCCTAGGGCAGGGCTGCTCTTCTTATCACAGAAAACACTCCTATACCCTCTGTCGGTAAAGAACTGCTGCCTAAGATGCAGTGTACTGGTAAATTGATGTGTTGAATTGCAATCCCATTGTACAGCTACTTAAATAATACACAAATATTTTTAAAGGCCAGGCATTGGTGTCTCATGCCTGTAATCCTAGCTACACAGGAGGCTGAAATCTCAGGATTGTGATTTGAAGCCAGTCAGACCCTGAGACTATCTCCAAGTAACCACGGAAAAGGCAGAAGTGAAGTTGTTAGTTCAAGTGGTAGAACAGTAGTCTTGAACACAAAACCTCAGGGACAATGTCCAGATTCTGAGTTTAAGCTCCAGGACCAGCATACATATAAGAAAGAAAGAAAGGAAGGAAGGAAGGAAGGAAGGAAGAAAGAAAGAAAGAAAGAAAGAAAGAAAGAAAGAAAGAAAGAAAGAAAGAAAGAAGGAAAGAAAAAGAAAGGAAGAAAGAAAGAAAGAAAGAAAGAAAGAAAGGAAGGAAGGAAGGAAGGAAAGAAGGAAGGAAGGAAAGAAGGTAGGAAGGAAGGGAAAGAAAGAAAGAGGAAAAAGGAAGGAAGGAAGGAGGGAAGGAGGGAAAGAGGGAAGGAAGGAAGGAGAGAGAGAGAGAAAGAAAGAAAGATAGAATGAGAAATCTTGTTCTAAGCCTTAGCCAGGTGACCCACATCCCTGCATGTCTGTCTAAGTATCCATCTCCCTTCACTGTATGCTCTGCTGCCAGGGTTGGGCCAAGATGCCAAAAGTTTTGAATACCAACTTTTCCTGGAGGTTAAGAAAAATCCTGAGTGATGCAGTAGTGTAGAGATTTCCATCCAAATGGAGAGAGGCCCTGGAAACCACATAGGTTGGGTGAAAGTTTTAGATTTGAAGAACAGAAAGTCAGCACAAGGTTTTAAATAAAGGGAGCACAATTATGACCAAATGTGCAGTATTTTAAAGCTTGTTCTTCCCAGAGACTTGTGTGTATGTACCTGGATGTCGCATGAGAAAGGGGGGTGACCAGCACAGCTAAGCTTAACCACAAATTTCATATGTTAATGGTATTTTGTTCTCAGGCTAGTATTTGTAGCTTTATAGAAGGAGAAACCTGAGTTTGTACAGTTGTTCATGAGGTCCCCCTACCATGTTGTGATTCAGCAAGAAGTCCCACAGGAGAGGCTGACACCAGGCTCTTGGAATTCCTAGCCTCCAGAACTGCTAGCTAACAAAACCTGGGCTCATCATAAATTACCTGTCTGTGGTATTCTCTTAAAGAGATGAGAATTGGAGTAGGACACAGGCCCTGCTGAATTCTGTTGGCAAATAGGCCAAGAATCAGCAAGGATGTGGAAGTCCAAAGCCAAATCTGAGGAGTATTTTCTCTCCTGGCCACATTCATTCATTCATTCATTCATGCCTGAGGTGGCTCTATAATCAGGAAGCTGTGGGCTCTGATCTGGGCAGGAAGACAAATCCAGTAAGGTGGGAAGAAGTTTAACAGGGCTCCACATTGAGAGAAACTGAACAGTTGAGGAGTCTAAAGAAAGCAGGCTCAGCAAAGAGCAAAAGCTGGGATTCATTTGATCAGTTTGATTGCCAGGGCAGGATCAGAGAGAGCCTCGTCATGGTTTCTGGGCCAAACACCTGAGTGTAACAGGTCAGAATTAAGGCAAAAAGTCTTGATTTCAAAAGCAGTATCAATGTTGCTAGAATAGATTTCACTTCAAAGTTGTTTAACTAGGTGCCTTAGGACCACAAAATTTCTGAGACCTTGAGAAAAGCAAGGGGCATGGAAGTCTATGTTATCAATGGCTTCCAAGTTACAGATGTAAAAAGTGTATTCCCTTCAGCAAATACTGAGTTTTTGAACAAAGTAATAGGATGGGTCCTTGAATTGCAAAGCGTGTATGTGAAGGACAGATCTACCCATTTTCTGGCAGGAACTGGAGTCACCCCTTACTCTAAAAGCTGAATCAAAATCGTCTTGAGTTTGCAAACATACAATGCCCTGTTTCAACTAGTGTTTGTCTCTGGCAAAGTGGGTGGGCTAGGACAGAAGAAACGCTCTTTTGGTCACAGCCCACTAGAGTTTGGGCTGATATTTTACTTGAGGTGAAAGCATATGGGACTCCATGTTTTGTGCATGAGAAGAGAGAGCTGAGGGTTTGGCTTAGGTGAGGGAAGTCTGTGAGATTTCTGGCTTAAGGTGTTGTGCTTTGAGGACTCTTAGGTCTGCCCAGAACAGCCCCTCCTCCTCCTCCTCCTTCTTTGTGAAAGACTGCATGAGCCTTACCAGAAATCACTGGCTGAAACCAGTTATCACTCGGCTGTCAATCACCTGACTGTAAGTCAGCAAAGGATCTCAGACTCTGAGGTCACTTCCTGAACGGCCCTGCTCCCCCTCCCCCCCCCCCCGCCCCCCTCAGACAGTGAGAGGTTTCCCCAGGCTCTGAGATCACTTCTGCATCCTCTGTGGCCATACCTCACACCGTTCCCTATATAATCCCCACTCACCCACAGTCCCCTCCCTCTTTTTCTTCTCCCTCTGCAAGCCTCCATCTTGGCAGTTTGGTCCCTTACCCCACCTCTGGCGCCCTGGTGCCCCTCAGTAAACTCTTTTCTGCCTGAACCACATGGTGGTCTCCTTTTGGCAAACCCTACAGGGACAAGGTAGAAAAGCTGCACAGAGCTGTGAAGATGGCACTTGTCCTGCTCTGCACAGGCCTCTCGTATTTCAGGAAGCTCTGGGACAAGGGCATGGAGAGCTAGCCAGAGAGGAAGGACCTGGCAGAGGTGCTACAGTGATTGGAAGGGGTGGAGTCTGTGGACCCTTTAAGTGACTACTACTATGAATTCAGTTTGAAATAGTTTTGTGGGAGGTGGGAGGAGGGCTGCATAAAGGGGAATATATTTCACACACAACACAAGAAAGGATTTAGAATGGTCCTTTGAAGCTACAAAGTAAGTACCCCAAGATTATGAATGGCACATACTACCAACACACTATTTGAATGACTTGACAATGAAGGCCTTGTAAATGAAGTCTGCTCTGCCTGACTCTAAATATAAAGATAACCCAAGAAAAAGCTCACTTGAAAATCACTGAACCATCCAGGGAAACTATGTTTCACTTCGCTGTTTTTATTTTTAATTAACATGGCATGGCAAGTTCAATCCTGATTTGAAAACTTACAATTCCCTTCCCTTCTGAGAACACATATTCCCAGTTACAAATCTTGGAACACACATAACTTAAAAGACCCATCAAAAGGGAGCTTGGGTGTTAGCAAGTCAGCTGGGTGGCTTGCTTTAGTGTCCTAAGAAAGGAATACACTCAAATTGCTTGGAGAGACAGAAAATAATCTTCCGGAGGGTACTGCTTCTACATGCTCTGTTTCACATTTTTTACCCATAGTAAAGCACTGAGACAAACCATAGAAGTACTTCTTATGATCTCTTCAGAAGAACACCGTAGAAGGCTATGCACCAGTTAATGTGCTTGCCTGCTGATGACCCTGAATCCCTACGGCCATGAATACTTTAATTCTATACCTCCATCAGAAAGAATGATATTGCCCCATTTGTTAGGAAATAGAAAGGCTTGGAAAAGATTATATTAAGTGAAGTAAGCCAGGCCCAAAGAAGCATAGGTCCCATGGTTTCCCTTATTTGCAATAACTAGTATATGTCTGAGTCAAGCAGAGAAGGTCAGATAAGGTGATGTTAGAGAAATGAACCCTAAGATATGTATTCAAATTTTTTTCTTTCATGCGATTGTTTCTAACACATTTATAAGATTATTTCTTTGTTGCTTTTTATGTCCCTCCCCCACACTATAACCCCTGCTTTCACTGTATTTGATGCTGGTATAATTTGTGGAGGGGAAGGGGAAAAACAAATCGTTTAAATAGGGATACAGGTGGACCCATTGCAACAATGAGATGTACAAGTCATTATGTTGAAAACGAACTTTACAACTCTGGTGGTGGGGAGGATTGGGGGGGGCGGGAGGGAGGATGGGAAGGGATGGGAAGGGGAAACAAAGGAGGAGGCTACAATGCTTGATAAGAAATATACTCATTATCTTGCCCATGTAACTGTAACCCCTCTGTACAGTATTTTCACAATAAAAAAAAAAAAAGAAGTGCTGTGATCACTAGATTTCTTTCTACGGTAAATTTCTGAGATATAGAACACATGAAAATTTGGGGAAAAAATATTCCTCACAGTACATGCATGGATTATAGCCTAGGATGACTTAAAATCTTCCCTAATTACTTTAGAAAAAAATTCTAACTACTTTTGTACAGGAGTCCTGGTGAAGGAATGGGAAGCCAGGAGGCTGGTTACTCCATTTCCAGATTGCAGTGCAGTGTTTAGATGGTATATGAACACTAGATGGCACCCATAACCCAAAAGCAGAGTACAAATTCTGTTTCTTTTTCTGCATAGGCAAGAATGGAACAGAGTCCATCATATAAGCTAGAAAAATATTTAACCAAGCACTTTCCCACCTCTTGTGTCCTGGGAGGGGTATGTAAGAGTTTGTTGGTTGAATTGGTTTGTGAGAAACATGTATCCTGGAACAGATGGTTTTGAGAACTAACTAACTTCCTTTCTTCCTTCCTTCCTTCCTTCCGCTTCTTTCCTCTCCCTCCTTCCCTCCCCCCTCCTCCTCCTTTTTCTTCTTGCTAGTCCTGGAGCTTGAACTCAGGGCCTGAGCTCTCTGTCCCTGAGACTCTCTGTGCTCCAAGCTGGCACTCTACCATTTGAGCCACAATGTCACTTCCAACTTTTTCTAAGTAGTTTATTGGAGATGAAAGTGTCATGGACTTTCCTGCCCAGGCTGGCTTCAAACCATGATCCTCAGATCTCAGCCTCCCGAGAAGCTAGAATTACCAGCACCTGACTCTTTTCTTTCTTATCTTCTTTCCTCCCTCCCCTCCCCTCTCCTCCCTCCCCTCCTTCCCTCCCCTCCCTCCCTTCCTCTCCTCCCTCCCCTCCTTCCCTCCCCTCCATCCCTCCTTCCTTCCTTCCTTCCTTCCTTCCTTCCTTCCTTCCTTCCTTCCTTCCTTCCATAGCCCTACTTCCAGCTTTTTGCTGGTTAACTTTTGATAAATGTCTCATGGACATTTTTGCCTAGGCTGGCTGTAAACCATTATCTTAAGATCTCAGCTTCCTGAGTAGCTTTGATTATAGGCATGAACCTTTATCAAAAATACCTCATAACTAAGTACCTTATATACTAAAGTAGCAACCAACTACAATCTTATTGTTTAAGTGCTCTGTGAAACACATCTTGAGAGAAACTGACCTAGTTCAAGCTTTGTCTCGAGAAAGGACAAGTCAGTCTTTGTGAATTCTTCTTCATATCAGTTATCTGATACTTTTTAAAACATCACACAAAATCTTGAGTTATTAACAGCAATAGCAGCATGCTATTAAATACTTACCATATACCATGTTGTATGTTGAATGTACTATTTTGTTTTCCGTGTCTCTAAAGGTGTTAGGGTGAGGGGTGCTTGGCACAGAGTAATTAGTAATTATTTAGTAATTTAGTATTAGTAATTATTGAGCCTGAGTTTATAGCCTGCATGTTAGAGCAATTCTAGAGTGGAGACAGTTGAAAGTGAGACCTACCCCAGTTCTCTTCCCTGGGGATTCTATTCCGCTTCACTCATCCTCCTACACTCTTGTCAGCATGATTTATGTGCAAATTAATCTTACATGACCCAACAACATGTATGGGTTTCTTTTTCTTTCTTGAGACAAAGATTGCTGGGTAGACCAGTCTAGCTTCAGATTCGGAAACTGTCTCAGTCTCAGGCGTGTCTGTGTCTTAGCACAGGTGTGTGCTAAGGTGTGTGCTTGGGAATTTTCCTTTAGCTCTTGATTGCTAGAGATTTTCCTTTGTACTTTGCAGAATTGTATACTTTGTCTGTAATGGCCAGTGCAAGTGGTTCATTCAAACACTATTGCTTAAAACAAAAACAAACCCAACAACTTTCAATGTTATGATAAAGGTCACATACAGAGGAGTTACTGTTATGTAACTCAAGTAATGAGAACGCTTCTTTTTGAACAGTGTCACTCCTTCCTTTGTTTTCTGCCACTTCCCCTCGTCCCGGGCTTCCCTGCCCCACAAGTTGTAAAATTCATTTCTAACACAGTGTCTAGTGAGTCCCAGTGCTGAATTGGTTCACCCTTTGTGCCACCATTTTTGTGATTTTCCCTTCTCTTCCCCAACTGAGATAAACTTATATACAAGAGAAAGGGTACAGAAATAAAAAACAGTGACAACAGGGAAGAAAAAAGAAAGAACTGCAAACAGTACAATAAAAATCCTCTTCTTTCCATTTCTTGGAATTTATTTCAATGAGCATCATTTATATGGTCACATGCACATAGCCACTGTAACCTTCTCTTAAGAATATCCTAGACACCAAATGGATCAAAGACCTCAGAGTCAAAGCAGACACTCTGAAAACATTACAGGATGGAATAGGAGAAACCCTAGGTCTCCTTGGCCCAGGCAGAAATTTTCTTAATAGAGACCCAAAAACACAACAAATCAAAGAAAGGTTGGACAAATGGGATTGCATGAAGTTGCAGAGCTTCTGCATGGCAAAGGACATAGATAGCAAGATCAATAGAAAGCCCACGGATTGGGAGAAGATCTTCACTAGCCATACAACAGACAAGGGTCTCATATCTAAAATATACCTGGAACTCAGAAATTAAATCCCCCAAGAACAAATCCTCAAAAAAACTACTGCCCATTAAATAAGTGGGCTAAAGACTTAAAGAGAAACTTCTCTGAAGAGGAAAGAAGGATGGCCAATAGACACATGAAGAAATGCTCAATCTCCTTAGCCATAAAAGAAATGCAAATCAAAACAACATTGAGATACCACCTCACTCCAGTTAGAATGGCTAAAATCAAGAACTCTAACAACAACAGATGCTGGAGGGGATGTGGACAGAAGGGAACCTTACTGCATTGTTGGTGGGAATGTAAACTTGTTGAACCACTTTGGAAAGCAGTATGGAGGTTCCTCAAAAGACTCCACATAGAGCTCCCCTACGACCCAGCAATCCCACTTTTGGGCATTTACCGAAATGATCACAAACAATACCACACTAAAGCTACCAGCACAACTACGTTTATTGCAGCATTATTTACTATAGCTAAGATATGGCACCAACCCAGATGCCCCTCAGTAGATGAATGGATCAAGAAAATATGGTATATATACACAATGGAATTCTATGCCTACATCAGAAAGAATGACATTGCCCCATTTGTTAGGAAATGGAAAGGCTTGGAAAAAATTATATTAAGTGAAGTAAGCCAGGCCCAAAGAAACATAGGTCCCATGGTTTCCCTTATTTGCAATGTCTAGTATATGTCTGAGTCAAGCAGAAAAGGTCAGATAAGGTGATGTTAGGGAAATGAACCCTAAGATATGTATTCAATTTTTTTTCTTTCATGTGATTGTTTCTAACACATTTATAAGATTATTTCTTTGTTGCTTTGTATGTCCCTTCCCCACGGTATAACCCCTGCTTTCACTGTATTTGATGTTGGTATAATTTGTGGAGGGGAAGGGGAAAAACAAATCGTTTAAACAGGGATACAGGTGGACCCATTGCAACAATGAGATGTACAAGTCGTTATGTTGAAAACAAACTTTACAATGGTGCGGGGGTGGTGGGGGGCGCGTGGGGCCGGGGGAGTATGGGAAGGAATGAGAAGGGGAAGGAGACTACAATGCTTGATAAGAAATGTACTCATTATCTTGCCCATGTAATTGTAATTGTAAACCCTCTGTACAGTATTTTCACAATTAAAAAAAAAAGAATATCCTAGACATATTCTAAGTGTAGTTATTACAATTAGAGGGAAACCATGTGGCCTATGTTTCTTTGGATCTGGCTTACTTCACTTAATATTGTTTTTTCTAAGTTTTTTTCCATTTCCTTACCAAGGGGGCAATGCCATTTTTTCTGATGGAAACATAGAATTCCATTGTGTGTGTGTGTGTGTGTGTGTGTGTGTGTATCTTATACACATATATACCACATATATATTTATACCATATAATATATACCATATAATATATATACCATATATATATATCACATTTTCTTGATCCAGTCATCCACTGAGGAGCATCTAAGTTAATTCCATATCTTATCTATGGTAAACAATACTGAAATTAATATGGTTATGCTGGTGGTTTTAGTGTGGGTTGGCTTGTGGTCATTTGGGATGGGATTGCTGGGCCACAGGGAAACTCTATGTTGTTAGCAAAATACTGTTGCTTTCGGCCAGATATGCTGCAGAGTTCTAGGGAGGTAGAGATTGAAGGATTGCAGTCTGAAGCTTGATTGAGCAAAAGTTAGGAAAACTCTATCCTGAAAGCAAACTGGACATAGTGACACATGCCTGTGGACACAGTACTCAGTAAGTAGAGTAGCCAATCTGGGCCAAATTAAGGGAAGACACTAACTTTCTGAAAAATAAATCAAGAGAACAAGGACCAGGCGGAGTGGCTCAAATGGCAGAACTCTGGCTTACAAACTTGAGGACCTGAGTTCAATCTTCAGTTCTAGATATAAACAAAGAAACAAACAACAAATAATCTTTCCTATGCTACTGTTTTGTATTCTACAATTTTATTCTGCTATTTTTCTTTCTATCTTATATCATTTGAACTACTCAAACCTGCCTATTTTTTCTTGAATTGTTTATCTGTGAAATTCCAATGTTTAGCTCTTGAAACTAGCTACTTTCTAGTAAGAGGTGAAACCAATTTTATCAAACTATAAAGAAGAAATACTCCCATTCTTGTCCACTGAAAAAGGCAGAGAATGCTTTCATCATGAAATGTTCTTACGAATACTACATATAAAAATAGAATATGCTATCTGAACCCTAGAGATTGTTGTCATGACCTTTGACTTGTTCTTTCTAAGAAGACTATAATTCTGAGTGGTTGCCTTATTTACAATGTGGTTTTGGTAATAACACATAATGATTACTTGATCTACTCTTATGTTTTTTTTATTTTTATTTGCCAGCCCTGGGGCTTGAACTTAGGGCCTGGGCTCTGTCCCTGAGCCTCTCTGTGCTCCAGGCTAAAGCTCTACCACATGAGCCAAAATGCCATGTGGTACTGAGGAATTGAACCCAGGGCTTCATGCATGCTAGGCAAGCGCTCTACCACTAAGCAACATTCCCAGCCCCCTTATCTACTTTTAAAAGCTGAAGAATTGTAGTTTCCTTTGTTGAGTCATCCGGCATCTTAGCTCATTCATTTTCCCTTACATATGGAGGTCAAAACAATACCTATGGCTTGTTGGATCTATTACTTAAACAGAAGTTGAATTACCGTGCCTCATCCTTAAACTTAAGCTGCGTGCTGTTGTAAGGTTAAATGAGTTATGTATAACATTGGACTCAAAAGCACCATGGAAGTTTTCCTTCTTTATAGTCTTG
Source organism: Dipodomys merriami (assembly GCF_024711535.1). Lineage (NCBI taxonomy): Eukaryota > Metazoa > Chordata > Mammalia > Rodentia > Heteromyidae > Dipodomys > Dipodomys merriami. The sequence goes on along the minus strand of NW_027203937.1, from coordinate 8,118,606 downwards.
CAAATGGCAGGTACACAGAGCAGTGTGCACCATGGTGTCAGTGGAATGTTTGAGGAAGATTGTGTTGTGGAGAGAAAGAACATTGATCAGGGCCAGGAGATCTGATTTGGAGTCAGTAGCCATGGAGCTTTGCAAACTCATTTAGAATTTCTGAATCCTCTTTTTCTAATCAGGAAACAATGCATCCAAACCCTTGAAGTTCCTGGAGGATCACCAGAGTTAATGCATGTGAATATGTATCTGAGAATGTGCCCGGACAATATGAATATGGGCTGTAATAAGATGACAAAATAATCCTTGAGTATATATTTTAAGTCAGCATAAGGAAGACATATTCTTATTTTCACTGGGTGTTTTGTTTTTGTTTTTGTTTTGGCAGTTATAAGAATTGAACTCAGAGTCTTGCATTTGCTAAGTAGGCACTCTACCTATACCTCTACCTCCTTTTTGCACTGGTGGTTATTTTGAGGACAGGATCACAGTTTTTTACCTAGGATGGCCTTGACTATGGTGCTACTATTTGTGTTTCTCTGTATCTCTGAGGATGACAGGTGCATGCTGTTATCATTGCTTAAGATGGAATCTTGCAAATATTTATGCTCTGCCTGTCCTCAAACTGTCGTTTTCTGCTTTCCTCTGAAGCAGCGAGGATTACAGGCTTCAGGCACTGTGCTCAGCATATACTAGTGGTTTTCAATCATTATTGTCTTTAGGTAGTTGTACAAAGGACTGGCCATTTAACAAAGCAGTTTATGACTACATGCTGGAATTTTACTCATCCCTTACAAAGAATGATACTGTACCACTTGGAAAGAAATGCAAATACTTTGAAAAAAAATTATGGGAAGTAAAGTAAGTTAGGCCCGGCGGGACAAGGAATCTGTTTTCCCTTATATAGAGAAGATAGATTTTGATGCTAAAATAAGGATGCAGGTGGACCCATTGTAACAATGACACTATGTTGAAAACGAATTTTACAACTTCGGGGGGAGGGGGAGGAAGGAGTTGGGGAGGTGGGGATGGAAGGGATGGTAGGGGAAAAACAAAGGAGGTAGCAATGCTCAATAGAAAATGTACTCATTATCTTATTTATGTAACTAACGCCTCTGTACAGTATTTCTACAATAAAAACATATATAGAATAAGGAATATTTTGCTCACAAACTCATAAGTAAATACATTGGGTGGCATGCTAGTAGTTCCCAGAATGTTAGGATTAATATTGTGTGTGTGTGTGTGTGTGTGTGTGTGTGTGTGTGTGTGTGTAGGGAGACAGAGAAGACAGAAGGGAAACGAGGGAGGGCAGAAAGAATGGAGGATGAGAAATGTTCATTTGTGTAAGGGATTGGAATAATGGCTTGCAAATATAAGGTCACTTGGAAAATATTCCCTATAACTCATAGCTATTAAAATGAAAGTACATTTTCTATGTACACAATGAAAACCACAAACCATGTGCTTTTTTGAGTTATGAGCTATCATCTCAGCCATAAGAACTGGGCTTCCTTATGTAATTCCCCATTATTATTTGCTTGATTTCCAAAATTCTAATACGAGTATAAACATTTACAATGATTTAACTACCCATCACATCAGAGTGGTAGCTTGATGTAGTGGAAATAAAGAGTTTATAAATATTTGAACAAAAGAAAAAAACATAGGCAAAAACAGCATGAGGAAAGGAAAAATGTAAAAATGGAAAAAGTAGAGGGGAGATGTGAGGGGACTTTGAAATTGAATATGCAAATCTTAGCTCTGATTCTTACAAATTAGTAAACTTTATTTTCTTGTATGCCAGGCATGAATCATTATTAAAGGTAAAGACCAGTAATTCCAGCTAGTGAAGAGGCAGGCATCTGGAGGAGGATCATAGTTTGAGGATAGCCCAGGAAAAACTGTAAGATCATCTACCCAAAAACAACTACAGCAAAGAGGTCTTGGGGATGTGGCTCATGCACTACAGTACCTGCCTAGCAAGTACCAGAGCCTAAGTTCAAACTTCATTACTGCTCAAAAATACTTATTTATAATTTTAATTCACATATGTTGATTATTGCTATTAATTAGTCAGGTAAACTTTGGCAAATAACAATCTCTCTGAATATTAATGTCTTCACCTAACTATGGGGTAATGTCTTGAAAGATTTCAAGAATTAAAAATTCATAATTAGATGAGTAAGTCCTTGAGTTCTACTGTCCAGCATACTACTTATAATTAGCAGTAGTGTGGTATATTCCTTTTTTGATATGTGGGTAAATATTATGTAGGTGTACTTATCGTATATATAAGGCAATTCAGAGGGCTGGGAGAAACTTTCAGAAGTGATGAATATGTTTATAACAGAATATGTTTGATGGTATCACAGCTACATACATTTTTAGGTATTTTTAATTTAAATTTTATTGTACAGGTGATGAACAGAGGGGTTGCTTACATAAGTCAGGTAATGAGTAGATTTTCTTTTTTCTTTTTCTTTCTTTTTTTTTTTTTTTGTTGGTCATAAGGCATGAACTCTGGGCCTGGGCGCTGTCCCTCAGCTCTTCAGCTTAAGGCTAGTGCTCCACCACTTGAGCCATAGCACCACTTCTGGCTTTTTCTGCTTATGTAATGCTGAGGAATTGAACCCAGGGCTTCATGCATGCAAGACAAGCACTCTATCACTGAGCCACCTTCCCAGTCTTATTTTTGATAGAGTGCCACCTTCCCAGTCTTATTTTTGAAGAGTGTTCCTCCCTCCCTCATTTTCTCTCATTTTCCCCCTCTCAATACTCCAACCCTACCAAGTTATAAAGTTCATTTCCAACATAGTGTCTAGTGAGTATCATTGTTGCATTGGTTTATCCTTTGTCCCACCAATTCTGATTCCCCCAAACCAGATAAACTTATATATAAGACAAAGAATTAAAAAATATAAAAAAGTGACAACAGGGAATAAACCAAAGGAGAAAAAGAAAAAAGAAATAACTGCAAGCAGTACAATAAAAAAAACTATTGTTTCCATTTCTTGAAGTTCATTTCAATAAGCATCACTTTAACAAATTGTTTAAATAAGGATACAGGTGGACCCATTGCAACAATGAGTGTACAAGTCGTTATGTCAAAAACGAACTTTACAACTTTGGTGCGTGGGTGGTGGGGTGGAGAGGGCGGGGGGAAGGATGGGAAGGGATGGGAAGGGGAAACAAAGGAGGAGGCTACAATGCTTGATAAGAAATGTACTCTTTATCTTGCCATGCAATTGTAACCCTTCTGTATAGTATCTTCACAATAAAAAAAGAAGAAAAAAACATCATTTTATATTTCAAATGCACATAACTATTGAGCCATTATGATCCTCTGTTAAGAATATACTAGAAGATTTAAACCAACTGGATAGAACCATAACAAGTAATGAAATAGAAATGGCAATAAAAGAGCTCCCATCCAAGAAAAGCCCAGGACCAGATGGATTCACTACTGATAAGGTCTTGAAAGGACCACTCACTCCAATACTCCTCAAACTCTTCAATGAAATTGAAAGCAAAAGTTCACTACCAAATTCATTCTATGAAGCCAGCATAACTCTCATCCCAAAACCAGACAGAGACTCATCAAAAAAGACAACTATAGACTCATTTCTTTAATGAACATCAATGCAAAACCTCTCAATAAAATTTTTGCCAACTGATTTTAATAACTAATAAAAAAATCATACACTAGGATCAAATGGGATTCATTCCAGGGGTGCAAAGCTGGTTCAATATATACAAGTCAATTAATGTAATTCAACGTATCAACAGGAGCAAGGACAAGAACCACATGATTATCTCAATAGATGCAGAAAAAGCATTTGACAAAATTCAACACCTCTTTATGATAAAAGCTCAGGAGAAGCCAGGAATCCATGGAACATCCTCAATATAATAAAGACTGTATATGACAAACCTACAGCCAGCATTATACTTAATGGTGAAACACTAAAGCCATTTCCTCTAAAATCAGGAATGAGGATGTCTGCTCTCTCCACTCCTCTTCAATATAGTATTGGAATTCCTAGCCAGAACAATAGGCAAGAGACACATATAAAGGGGATTCAAATAGGGAAAGAAGAAGTAAAATTCTCCCTCTTTGTAGATGACATGATCCTGGTATTTAAAGAACCCCATGGATTTCTCTCCCAAAACTTTGGCAAAGTAGCAGGGTATAAAATTAACCCACAAAAATCAATAGTTTTTCCTGTATGGTAACAATTAGAAGAGTGAGGCTAAAATCAGGAAAGCAACTTCTTTTGTAATAGCCTAAAACAAAAATCCCCAGGAATTAACCAAAGATGTGAAGGAACTCTATGGTAAAAACTTTAAAAACCTGAAGAAGGAAATTAAAGCCGATTTAAGGAAATGAACAGATACATTTTTTCTTTTTTTTTGTTGGTTGAGGGGCTTGAACTCTGGGCCTGGGCGCTGTCCCTGCGCTCTTGAGCTCAAGGCTAGCGCTCTTCTGCTTGAGCCAAAACGCCACTTCCAGTTTTCTAATGGTTTATTGGAAATAAGAGTCTCATGGACTTTCCTGCCCAGGCTTGCTGAACCATGATCCTCAGATCTCTGCCTCCTGAGTAGCTGGGATTACAGGCGTGAGCCAAAGGTGTCCAGCACAGATACATATTTTAAATCCATGAAGTTGTATATATTAAATACAGCTTTCCATATGTCAATCATAGCTTAATGAAGTGCCCTTCAACATTACTCTTATAAAATGTTCAGTGAATAATAGGTTTATTGCTGTTGTTGTTTTTTGGTCCAGGGGCTTGAACTTAGGGCCTGGGCACTGTCCTTGAACCTCTTTGTGCTTAAGGCTAGCACTCTACCATTTGAGCCAAAGGGCCACTTCTGGCCTTTTCTGTTTATGTTCAGAATTGAACCCAGGGTTTCATGCATGTTAGGTAAGCAATCTACCACTAAGCCACATTCCCATCCCTAATAGGTGTTTAATAAGTTGCTGCTGACAATTCTTGAACTTAGGCCAGTGCTGCTGGTCCCATTACCTCCATCAGCAAACTGCACCACCAACAGCATCTCCAGAAACTTCTCACATAAGACCCTGCTCCAAATAACACACTTTAGAGAGGAATGGTTTCAGAAGTATGATCATGAGTTTGGATAAAAAGTATTTTTTTAATTTAAATTTTATTGTAAAGGTGATATAAAAAGGGGCTACAGTTAAATAAATCAGGCAGGTGTACATTTCTTTTTGTTTTTGTTTTTGTTGGTTGTGGGGTCTGAACTCTGGGCCTGGGCCTGGCCTCAGCTCTTCAGGTCAGGCTAGCACTCTACCACTTGAGCCACAGTGCCACTTCCGGTTTTTCTGCTTATGTGGTGCTGAGGAATCGAACCCAGGGCCTCTTGCATTCAAGGCAACCACTCTTCCACTGAGCTACTTTCTCAGCCCTACATTTCTTTTTGAACAGTGTTATCCCTTCCCTCATTTTCTCCCATTTATCCCCTCTCCATACTCCTTTTCCAACATAGTCTGTGGTGAATATCGGTGTTGACTTGGTTCATCAGTGTTGAATTGTGCTAATAGTGGGGCTTGAACTCAGGGCTTTGTGCTCTTGCATGGCCTTTTTGCTCAAGTCTGGTGCTCAACCATTTGAGCCATAGCTCCACTTGCAGACTTTTGATAGTTCATTGGATATAAAAGTCTCATGGACTTTCCTGCTTATGAACCCTGATCCTCATATCTTAGCCTCCTAAGTAGCTAGGATTACAGGCTTGAGCCACCTTGGTGCTTGGGGCAGTACTATGCATTTTTTTAAAGCATGTTTCTCAAGGTCTAATTGGATGCAAATAAGTCTCAGAGAATCTGGGAAAAAACATTAGCACCTCATTTTTATCTGAAGGAAAGAAGTTGGAGGCATCAATCACCTGAACACATCTAAACTGTCCTGTCACCTGAAATCACAAAGCTCATGTCCTTTGTAATGGAAGCGACTTATTCACAGATGTGAAGGGAAAGATGATTAAAGAAACACTCACCGATAGGATCTGGTCTCCTCTCTGGAGTTCCCCACTCAGGTCTGCTGGTCCCCCGGCCAGAATGAAGGATACAAAAATACCTTCTCCATCTTCCCCACCCACAATGTTGAAGCCCAGGCCAGTAGAGCCTTTGTGCAGGACCACCTTGCGGGGTTCCCTGTAGGAAGAAATGGAGAACACAGCTCACAGAGTGTCCCACTCAAAGTATTGCTTCTTTCTATTTTCACTGGGCTGCATGACACCAGCCATTTGCTACCTGCAATGGTTCCATAGGCAAGGTATAGCTAATGCTTTTTGGCTAATACCAAAGAGAGATGAGTTCCTCAACTACCGAAACACCATGCAGAAACGTGCCTTAGTTCCAAAACTTTCTTTTCTTTTTTTGGGTACCAAAAACATTGGTACCTAATGCTTTCACAAACTGGCTATTGCTCTATTAAATGATCTATACTTCTAACCTACCCAAACATTCTTAAACTAGCAGAATAAGAGTTTCCAGAATTAGTGACACTTAAGAATCCATTTTTATTTATTTTGCCTGTCCCAGTGCTTGAATTTGGGGCCCAAAGCTCTTGATTAGCTTTCTTGCTTGTGGTTGGCACTCTATCACTTGAGTCATGATATTAGCTTGGTTTTTGGCTGGTTATTTCAGAGATAGGATCTCCTGGGCATTTCTGCCAGGGCTAGCTTCAAACCTTGATCGTCCAGATTTCAATCTCTTGAGCAGTTAGGATTAAATGTGTGAACCACTGGTGTCTCGTTGAGGATTCACTTTACTTGCCTGAGTACTTCATGATAAGTTGCTTGCATGGTGGTCTCTCTTTGAAATTCATGCTGCCCATACCATCCTTTGCAGGCTTCACACCTGTACTAGTTCCCTGCACTGAAGCATCATCCAAACCCATTCTCTACTGTAATGTAAATCTAATGAACCTATGTGTCAGCTTCATTATCTTCAGTTACCTTATGCTCCAGCCACATCAAAATCCTGGGGTTTCCCTAAAGCCTCTGACCTCTGTGACTTGTCTGTGGCCCTTGTAAACTCAGCTAAGATGTCACATTTCTGACTCCCCAGGGGCTGGTGGTTCCTTACTCCTTGGGCCATGCTGGGTCTTGGATATTAACTTGAGAGCAGCATTTTTGCCCTGTGCAGTGATTGCTCAGATGTGCTTTGCTGAAGGTGAACCCTTAGAGACCAGGCTTAAGCAGCATCCCAGGATAGCAAGAGGTCTAACAACCAGTGAGAACTAGGAAACTGACATTTAATAAACAGGGAAACTCCCAATGTGATTTAGACCTCTACCTCTTATTATAATTACTTATGCAAATTTATTTTCTTCTTGTTAGACCTTTGAATAAGGGTTGGAAAAATTTAAGTCATGGGAAAAGTATGGATAACATAAAGCAAACTAGGAAACACATTTAATCTAAAGGGGGGTGCTGCTTGTTGATGAATGTTACCAGATTTCCAATTTTTAAAAGATAAGTAAAGAATCTAGATCTTTATGTGAATTTTACTAAGTCTTTTTTTTGTTTGTTTTTGGTCAGTCATGGGTCTTGAACTCAGGGCCAGGATGCTGTCTCTGAGCTTTTTTGTTCAAGGTTAGTGCTCTACCACTTTGAGCCACAGCACCACTTCTGGTTTTCTAGCGTTAATTGGAGATGAGTCTCACAGACTTTCCTGTCCCAGCTGGCTTTGAACCATTATCCTCAGATCTCAGCCTCCTGAGTAGCTAGGATACAGGCATGAGCCACTGGCACCTGGTCAAAATTTTGTTTTTCTTTTTTTTTTTTTTAATTTAAATTTTATTTTATTTTATTTGAGAACATACTGTACAGAGGGGTTACAATTACATTGGCAGGATAATGCATACATTTCTTATCAAGCATTGCAGCCTCCTCCTTTGTTTACCCTTCACCTCCCTTCCCAGCCTCCCCCCTCCCCCCCACCCAATCATACCCCCCTCCCCCCCCACACCGACATTGTAAAGCTTGCTTTGACATGACATTTTGTAATTCTCCTTGTTGCAACAGGTCCACGTGAATCCTTCAATGCTTTTCAGTGAAGCCCAGTACAATACTTGACTTACATAATTCCCTGTAACTTTTAGTTTAGTACTCTGCGTTTTATTCACCTACTTCTTATCCTTCTCTTTTCTGATTTTCCTACTCTGGAATACCTTTTTTTAATAATACTTTTCTCTTGTGTTCAATTTTTTTCTCCTGTCTGAGAATTGCTGAAGAATACAGCCTTAGGATGACCCATTCCTAAACACTTGGAGCCACAGCACTCATTTCTGCAGGTTTATTACCAAAGCCAGTAACGCTGGGTCTGATGAATAAATAGCCGATGTTTCTATGAATTGTTTGTGGCCTCCAGTGAGGAAAGCATGTTCTGCAGTTTTGGTGTCATGGCTTATATTTCTACAGTATATATAATTACCTTACTGAGAATAATGCTCAATAAATGTTTGATGATCACATAAATGAGTATCCACAGCAATTTGCAAAGAACTTCAATACTTCTCTTACTGAAATGTTGGCTGTAATTTGCCATGTTGATTATTTTCTCTTTCTCAAGAATTCAGATGGCACAGACCCAGTGAATAGTCATTAAACACCATTAAAGACTGATAATGGAACAAGTCTAACCCTTATTGTTCATTCATGACTTAGCTCAGGGATTGATCATCTGGAAGGTCCCAATGCTGTACTGGGTTGGAGGTCTCCCCCAGAATTCTATGTGTCTGTTGTAGTGCTTATTATTTCCACTAGCTTGGGAACTCTCCCTCTCTAGCTGTCATGGTCAAGTTTGAGAGCAAGACTGGGCTGTCTGCTTTTCATCTCCAATATCAGGAGATAAAATAGGTGCTCAGTGCCCACTAATCACCGTTTTCATATTGCATTGCAAACATGGAACCTAGAATAGGTGGAACCTGATGAACCATAATGTCTTTTGTTTACAAAGTTATATATCCACTTAAAATGTACGTTGTATTCATCCATGCTTTTTGGTTTTTCATTTTGTGTTAGTCCTGGAGCCTGAACTCAGGGTCTGGCCCTGTTCTGAACTTTCGTGTTCAAGACACAAAAAAGCTGTGGCTCTACCACTTGAGCCACAGCTCCATTTCAGAGTTTTTTCAGTTTTTCAGAGATAACAGTCTTACAGACTTTTCTGCCCAGGCTGGCTTCAAAACACAATCCTTAGATCTCAGCCTCTTGAGTAGCTAGGATAGTGGTGTGAGCCACCAGGACCCAACTCATGAAACTTTTAATAGACAAATATCTACAGAATACACACTTGTAGTCACTGTGAATATAGAGAGTGAAGAGACTGGCATGGGAGAAGCCACCTGGAAACAGTGATCAAAGTTCGAAAACATGACTGATGATTGACAGATACTAGTGAGAGCAATAACTTAGTGTAGCCGTGAATGAAAACTGACCAGTGTTTATCCTTTCATCATTAACACCCAGACAAAAGCATGCTATATTCACTTATGCATTTCACTTTTCTCTTTATGTGATATAAAAGGGCTTTATAATTAAAAAACCTTTTGAACAAACTGGAGCAGTGCTAGGCTGACCTCCAAGCTGCGTCTGGTCATCAGCAGCATAATCTTGCTTAGCTGGAAATTAAGAAGATGCTCTAAGCCAGCTGGGATGTTTCTGACAGGGGGAGCTGGTGCTGAGGGTTGTGTCTTATTTCAGATGTCTTCAGAGAGCTCCAGACTCAAGAAGGAAATTGATTACTTAGGCTTGATTTGCTGTGTAAAGCGGAACCAAGTAGTAAAGTGTTTCTAAAATGCGTTACTCTCTAGCTCAAAAGCTTTTTAGGGATCTGTATGCCCTCAGGGTAAGGTCCACAAATCCCTGCCAGTGATTGAGTTTAGAGCCTCAGGTATGCTAAGTAAGTGATCTAAACACTTTGCCACACCCCAGCTCTTGGTCTATGCAAGATATTTGATTCTACCTACCTTTCCAATGTGTAACATCAATGCATGCCATTGTACCCATGTTCTAGCCAGGCAAGGGTGCCAGCTCCTCACAGCCAGTTATTATTGCATGCCTTGTCTCACTTAGGGTGTCAGCGTTCGCTAAAGTCATCCCTTCTCTTGCTATTCTTGTCTATCTAAGAGCCTGTGAAACTGAGATTAGGTAATGTCTCCTGTCAGCTGCCCACTCTGCCTTCACCTCCAGATGATCTGACTGACCGCTTCTCTTTTTATTATTTTATTTTATATATATATATTTTACTTGTTAAATGAAGTTGCATTATGTTGACCAGGCTGGACTCAAACTCCTGATGATGACGGTCCTCAAATGACCAGAGTTCAGATAATCCTCCTACCTCAGCATCCCAAGTAGCAGTGACTACAAGTGTAAACCTCGTCATCCCATTCCTCTTCTCTTGGTTTGAAACTACATTGTCATTTTGCTGATGCCACTGTTGGCTTTTCAGTTCCCCAGTTACTTTGCTTACACATCTATCTGTTCTATGAATCTGAGAGATAAAGGATCTTCCATTTTTTTGTGTGTTTGGCTTTGATCATTTTGAGAAGAAACGTGTAGGTTGACCAGCAAAACAAAATACACTTTACAAATAAAGATAATGTAAATGAGGATTTGGGGGGAAACATACTGACTTGTAGTTCCATCCCCTGAGATCCGTGAGCACTGGACTTTCCCCTTTGTGTGTCAATTTACTTGCTTGGTTAGTGCAGGATTCACCTGGGGCTCCTGGGGAAGTGGCACAACTCCGATAAGACAATGATAAAACTATAGATCATAAGAAGCATTATGGAAAAAATATACCAAGAAATTTGATTTCTAGTTACTTTGAAGATTAGATGTTCTGCTATATAGCAGCTAAAAAATCTAGAATGAAATACTTAGAAAACACTTTCAAATGTCTGGCTAAGCTTGCAAGGAAAAAAACCTGTGCAGCAGTTAAATATTCAGAGGAAAAACAAAAAAACCGACTACTGAAATAGCAGAGACTGAAGAGCACAGAAGATGGCCAGATCCAGTGTCCAGAGTTGATGGCTGCAGAGGGAGTAGGATTGTGTGGGCCTTGAGGTGGGGTCAGACACCTCAGAACAAAATTACAACTCTGGCCAGGTGCCAGTGGTTCATGCCTGTAATCTTAGCTACTCAGGTAGGTGAAAACCTCAAGTGGCTAAGACCTGATGATCCTGGTTCAAAGCCAGCAGGAGTAGGGAAGTCTATGAGACTTTTCTCTCCAACTAACCAGCAAAAAGCCCAAAGTGGAGCTGTAGCTCAAGTGGTAGAACACTAGCTTTGAGCAAAAAAAAATCTTAGGGACGGTACCTAGGCCCTGAATTCAATCCCTAGCACTGGCACAAAAAGGCAAAAAAAAAAAACAAAAAACAAAAAAAACACTGAATGGCTACACCTTAAACAAAAGAATGAAGCACAGAATCACTAGCCCTTCTAAAAACATCATGAATAATCTCTGTCTTAACCTGGGCTGAAAGCAAGAAGAAAATGCCTAGGAATTATTTAATAAATTAACTTTATTTATGAATTAATAAATTATTTATGAATTGCCTCTGGGAATAGAATTCATAAAACTGAGTAAATTAGGAGAAGAAAGGAGAGAGTCTGTCTGGGTGAGAAGAAGAAGCTGAGGGTCAACTCCAGCATTGTGAGGAAGGGGTATGCTCCAGTTATGACTGCAAGCCGCTGACATGAGCAAGTTGCCTGGTAAGCCAGGATAACACATGAGATGCGTTCATCTGCTCATCCTCACTCAATGGCAATAGCTAGTAAGGGCACCAAGTGATTAACGCGTCTTATTCCACCTGCTCATTAAAATGTTGCTTTCCATGCTGCTCTACCTAATAGGAAGGATGTGTTAATAAGTACATTCTTGAACTTGAAGTTCTCTCTTTTCCTTGTTATAGGGAAATAAAACAGCATTATAGCACACGAGCTTGGTCACCCCTGGATACACTGACTGAAATTGAGTTTTAAAGCCTGTAGAGTTAAATCCTAGATCCAGGGCCATGAAAACCCAATAAAGAACTGTTATCTTCTCCTGTCATGCATGGAGAGCCAACTAGTCAACCTGAGCCCTCTTTGCTTTATTTTTCTTTAAGTGCAGCTGCAGTCCTGGGAGCAATGTTATTAAGGAAAGAAGATAGCAGCAGGAGGTCAAGGAGACATTTTAGCCAAGTGGGAAGAGGTGCACTGTGGGTGTGACTGTGAAAGGGGCGTAGCAAAGGTGGTGGCCTGGAGGTCAACTACAGAAAGCTTCAAAGCTGCTGGTTGATTATGACTTGGGGTTTATATCTTAATGAGCTTCCTTCTCAGAAGACTGTAGCACAAAGCACAGCTCATAGTCAAATAATTAGTTCATTTGGTCTATCATTCAAGTCACTCAAGCAGACCGACTGAGGATTTTATTGAACTGCTTTTATGAGAAAATAATTCTACAACAATAAAGAGAGAAGCTGGCATTGTAGGGATGGATCTATGATCTAGACCTTAAATAGGCCATCAGCAAGCAGACAAAGTAGTCCTCATATACCTGTGTTTGGGTATTTGTGAGATGACAGAACTAATTAGATGTGGATAGTGTGTGACAGACTGGGCTTTGGTGCTTTGGTACTTGATAGATTGTGCTTGATTCATAGCATTATCAATTAATAGATGGGTAAGCAAGGAGATATTATTAAATCTTATTTTTTTATTTCTGCAAATGGTGAAAAACACTATCTAACATGTCTTGCATATGAATTGAGCCACCCGTGTTGATAAACACCTGTAATCTCTGCATTTGTGAGGCTAATATAGGAGGATCTTGAACTCAAGGCCAACCTGTGTTATACAGTGAGACTCTGTATCAAAATAATAATTACAAGAACAAAACAAGAAAAATTTGAATTTAAAAAACACATCAAGTGCTAAATTCACATAGCAAGTGCTCAATATATATATATTTTTTGTTCTAGAGGTTATTTTTTTCTGGAAAACAAATAGGCACGTAGAAAATAATAACAACACTTCAAGGTCCCATGTATCAAATACTAAATGAATAAATGAATATTGTGGCTAATGAGGGAGGAAAGAAGTAAAAGACCAAAGCAAAGGGAACTAGAACCCAAAGGCTGAGAGAAATTTGATAAGGAACTGGGAAAGAGGAGGTAGACACAGTGTTTAAGTAGGCAGAGAGGAGCAGATGCTGGGTGTGTTTGGGGAATAGGGAGAATCTCAGTTTGAACAATTACAGTTTCAGCATCAAAGAAAGCTAGATAGAAGACTGAGGCAGACTGACTTGAATACCAAGCTAGGAATTCGGATTTCTGCTTAGCTAATGTGCAGAAACTGACTATCTCTATGTCCTAGGGAGACTCTGAATGCAGCAACTTCTGTTCATAAACCTGGTGTCTACTTCACATTGTGCATTTTCTATACCTGCCCAAGTTTGCCTGAAATGAGCCTAGTTAATTAAACATTCAGCTGGGCACCGGCTGATGCCTGTAATCCTAGCTACTCAGGAGGCTGAGATCTGAGGATTATGGTTCAAAGCCAGCCGGGCAAGGAAAATCTGTGGGACTCTTTGCTCCAGTTAATTACCAGGACACCGGAAGTGGCACTGTGGCTCAAGTGGTAAAACTTGCCTTCAGCTAAAGAGCACAGGGTCAGTGCCCAGTTCTAGAGTTCAAGCCCCATGACTAACAAACAAAAACAACAACAACAACAAACCCCCAAAACACATTCAGTTTCTAAAGATATTCTTGCTCCAAAGTGAGGTGTTATGGTTGGGGCTGTAGCACAGAGCATAGGGTTTTACTGCTAAGGCCTAGCTTGCATGCTCTGTAAGATTCTCGTTTAGCTCATGTATAAAGACAATTTTAGAATTAGTTATATACCTGAGATTACATATGATATTCTTTGTAAAAGGAATCATACAAGTTAGTTTTCTTCCCACAAATATAAATCAGCTATAGATTAGTTTTAATCAGGTTGATGTTGAAGTATTGGGACTCTTTTGCTCATTCCTCTATCAAGGATGATAGTCTAATAACCACATTTTATCTTGATTTGCTTTTGTCTGCATTTATCAGAAAGATTGAGAAGCAGCTAAATCTTGTGCTCATATGTGCACACTTCTCATAATCTTCTAATCAGGCCCAAAGAAATATAGGTCCCATGGTTTCCCTTATTTGCAATAAGTAGTATATGTCTGAGACAAACAGAAACTCTCAGACAAGTTGATGTTAGGCACAATGAACCCCAAGATAAGTATTCAAATGTTTTTTTTCTTTCTTGTGATTGTTTCCAACATATTTATAAGATGTTTTCTTTGTTGTTTTGTATGTTCCTCTCCCAGGGTATAAGCTCTGCTTTCAGTGTATTTGATGTTGGTATAATTTGTTGAGGGGAAGGGGAAAAACAAACTGTTTAAATAGGGTTACCGGTGGACCCATTGCAACAATTAGATGTACAAGACGTTATGTGGAAAAACAAACTTTACAACTTTGGCGAGGTGGAGGATGGGGTGCTGGTGGTGGTAGGGAGATATGGGAGTGGGGGTGGAGAAGGGAAGGGATGGTATGGGGAAACAAAGGAGGAAGCAACAATGCTTGATAAGAAATGTACTCACTATCTTGCCCCCCATGTAATTGTAACCCCTCTGTATGGTATTTTCACAATCATAAAAAAAATTAAACCATTAATTCATCCCTTTCTCTAAAGCTCAACACAATATCAACCAAAATCCTACAAGGTATTTTATGAATATTCATAACTGATTTAAAAATTGGTATTAATTTAAATTTATAATTTATACTTAACTATTATATTTTATGAATATGGCTAAAAGATCATCTTTTCAATAAGTGATGCTTGAACAACTGGACACTCACTAACAATGACGGATCCTTCACAAAAATTAACATATATCACAGACCTCAGTACAAATGCAACCCATGTACAGAAATACATGAATGGTATGAATGCCTCACTCATATGAGGCATTTAAAAGGTTGAGTTCATGAAAGTTGAGAGATTAGTTGTTCCAGAAGTTGTGCTGGCTGGGACAGGGAAGGGATGGGGAAATGAGCACTAAGTTACAGTTAGACAAGAGTAAGAAGTTCTAGTGTGCTATTGCATAATAGGGTCACAGTAGATAGCAATTATATACTGTCCATTTCAAAGAGGTAACAAAAGATTTGAACAATTTTTACCATAAAAATGCCAAAGGTGTATGAGGAGATAGATAACTTTACTTTGACTTAAATGTTATATGTATACAAGTGTCAAAACTTTGACTCTGGACACTGAGCCAGCCCTGACAGGCAAGTCCTCCAGACTTTTAACTCCAATTAATGAGCAAGAAGCCAGAAGTAGAGGTGTGGCTCAACTGATAGAGGACTAGCCTTAGGCAAAATAAAAAAGCAATAGTACAGTCCTGAGTTCAGACTTAGTACCAGCACAAAACAACAAAACAAAACAAAAGCAAAATAACTTTACATGAGGACCTATATAATTTTATGATTTTATATTATCATTTCAATGTAAATATAAAACAAAAGAACACAACTCCACTAAGAATGGGTAAAGGACTTGACTAGACAGTTCAGGGAAAAAGAATACAGATGACAAGCATATGGAAAGATGCTAAACTTCCTATGTCATCTCTGAATTAAGTGAAATACTGCTGTACAGCTGTTAGAATCCCCAAAATTCAGTGCACTGACAACTTTACAGCCAAGGAGTTGAAGTAACAAGTATTCGCACTGCTACTGGGACTGCTAATTGGGACAACAGTTTGCTGATTTCTGACGTAGCTAAATATATTCTAGAATATATCCCCTAGGTCTAACCCAAATGATTTCAAACAACAACATCAAGAACCCCTTTGCCTGGGTGGTTACAAGAATTCAGTTCATAATGACCCCAACGTGTCAACCACTAACATGTTCTATGGCAGGTAAATGAATGAATGAGAGCCCAACCAGACAATGGAATGTTATTCAGCACTAAACACAGAGGCGCTACCAAAAGTCACAGTAAAAATGACCAGTAGTTCTCAAGGTTGATGAAGAGGAAAGGCGAAGACTTTTAGGGTGATGAAAGAGCTGTCATTCCCTGATCTCCTTGAAGTACTTGTTCCAGGAACCTTCATGGATCACCCAAATCCACGGGTGCACTAATTCTTCATAGAAAAGTATTCATATTTGCATTTGACCTCTGTAAGTCCTCTATACCCCAAATCATCTCGAGATGATTTGTACAATCCAATATAATGTAAATAGTTCTTACACTGTTTGCTTAGGAAATAATGACAAGATGTTATGTCAAAAAATGAACTTTACAACTTTGCGGGGGGGATGATGGGGAGGGATAGGAAGGGGGAAACAAAGGAGGAGGCAACAATGCTTGAAAGAAATTGTTTAAATAGGGATACAGGTGGACCCATTGAAACAGTGAGATGTACAAGTCGTTATGTCGAAAAATGAACTTTACAACTTTGGTGCGGGGGGGGGGAGGGTAGCGGGGAGGATGGGGGGGCGAGGGGAGGATGGGAAGGGATGGGAAGGGGAAACAAAGGAGGAGGCTACAATGCTTGATAAGAAATGTACTCATTATCTTGCCCATGTAATTGTAACCCCTCTGTACAGTATTTTCACAATTAAAAAAAAAAGAAATGCACTCATTATCTTGCCCATGTAATTGTAACTCCTCTGTATGGTATTTTCATGATCATAATAAAAAAGGAAATAATGACAAGAAAATAAAGTTGGTACAGATCCAGTCAGCAAAAACTCTCTTTTTAATCTGGGCCTTGCTGGATCTATGGATGCTAAACCTATAGGTAGAGAATGTTGCTGTACTTCATACATCTGTGTAAATCTACAAAAAGTACAACACTGGAAGTAAGCACTACTGTTAATTTTAGACTCTGACTGATAGCTATACATTTTAACAAACACACCACTTTAGTGGGGAATGATGGGAATAACAGAGACCATGAACATGTGGGCAAAGGTTTTATATGAGAATTGTACTTCCTGCTCATTTTTCCTGTCAATGCCAGATTGCTCTGAAAAAGAAAGTTTATTAAACAGAAGGGTTTAACAAATATAAGTTCCCATTTCTCTACTTCTGTATTTTTAATACAGAAAAAATATGGCCCAAAGCACAGGCTACATACATGAGTCTGGAATGATGATCTGAAAGATATCAACAGCTCAGCACCAATGAGCTGATTCTGAGAACTGGTTTTGATAAAAAAGGAAGATGGCAGCATTGGAAACCAGAATCAAAGGAAGGTTAGTTCAAGGATGGGGACATCTAGTCTGGCAGGAATGGAGACGGGGCACCAAAAAGATCCCAGTTTCGTAAGTGTGAGTTCTTACATATATAAGGTCAATTTAAGGCTCTTCCCAATCCCTGCATGCTGCTGAAGGTGACATGGAAGGAACCATTGTTGTCAGACAAGTTCTGGCTTTATAGATACATTACAGGTCACACACTGGCGGGTGCTTTATAGAATTTAAAAACTCTCTCTACCATTTTACCCTTACAATCCCTTGTTTTGACACTATAGTCCTTTCTCCAGGCAAAAGAGGCCATAATTAAAAAAAAAAAAACCACCAAAAAAAAAAAAACAGATCTAAGTGACCTTCTCCTTAAGAATGTGATTTTGTTCCTCCCTCCCTTTTTTCCTCCCTCTCTCCTTCAATCCATCCCTCTCTCTTTTCCTTTTCTTTGGCAGTGTTGGGAATTGGACTCAGGGCCTTGTGCTCACTTGGAAAATGCTCTGCCACTGGAGCTATACTCTGACTTCTTTTTTTAATTTTTGTTTTTCAGGTACAGTTTCCTGCTTTTGACTGGGCTGCCTTTGGATTGTGATTTTCCTACATCTACCTCCTGAGTAGCAGGGATTACAGGTTTGCACTAACATGCTCAGTTTGGTTTTGAGACAGGGTTTGGTAACTTTTGCCCTTCTTGGCCTTGAGCTTTGATGGTCTTTTATTTCTGACTTCTGAGTAGCTGGGATTGCAGGCACGTAGCATCATACCTGACCTGGTCATATATTTCTATTTATTTATTTATTTATTTATTTATTTATTTATTTATTTATTGTGAAAATACTGTACAGAGGGGTTACAATTACATGGGCAAGATAATGAGTACATTTCTTATCAAGCATTGTTGCCTCCTCCTTTCCTCCTTTGTTTCCCCTTCTCATCCCTTCCCATCCTCTCCCCGCCCCCTCACCCAATCCTCCCCACCTCCCCCTGCCCCAAAGTTGTAAAGTTCATTTTCGACATAACAACCTGGTCATATATTTCTTGAAAGGCCAGTTTACCTTATGTGAATCTTATCTGGTAGATAAGATTAGATAAGCTATGAACAATCATAAAAAAAAAAAGAACAACCAGAGAAATGCTTACTTTCATTCTCTATTGGAAAGAAAAGGCCCTGGGAAGAAATCAGGAGTTCTGAATTCTGGTGTGAATTGTGGCCTTGGAAATTCACAAGTCTATCTCTGACTGGAAACTAGATGGTTAGATGTCATTGTATTAGCTACTCAGCAGTACTATTTGGCATGTTAATCCTCTTTCCCAAATAGGGGATGGTCCCCAAATAAATTAAAAGTAGGACTGTATTACAAATCAGCCCTCCACAGTGACATATGTATTGCTGACATTCAAAACCAGCTTATGATAGTGATGTTTCCTTCTGCACAACCCACATGCACTTGTGAAACTTTTGATAGAAGTACTTTTCTTCTATGTCAAATGTGAATGCTGTTGATATAGCTTTTCTTGTGTTCGGGTGCCCAAATCATTTGCTATCAGATAAATACCTGGGGGTTAGTCTGTATCTATATCTTGATATTAATATCATCTGTATTTATGTCATCTATATAATCTAAATCTACACAAAATGATATGGCACCATTTATAAATCAGTACACTTAGACTGTCAAAATATTTCCTGAACTCTATACTTAGAATTAAAAATGTCCAATTCTTCACACCAGCTCATGTGAGCATGGAACTTCCTTGTTTGAAGAAAGCTCTGTATCTCCTCAGCATCAGTAGTTACTTGATTAAAAACAATCACTGGGATTATATTTAAACTGTGCTACTAGTGTCTCCTAAGTCATCGGCTTGTTCTTTACTTTGAAATTGCATAGACAAAATCACAGTACATCAATACATTATTCAACATTCTGTCACCTGCCCCTCAAGAACAGGAATTAGGCTTTTTTTCTTCTTGATTGTCTCAAACACCTCACCAGAATGTTTTACATATATTACACATTCAATAACTGCTAAATTGAATGAACAAACATAAGGCTAATCAACAAAATCAATGACTGATTGGATAGATAGATGAGTGATCTTGTCTGATACACAATTATTGCCTAGTATGATTCTCAGTGTAAGAAGCAGGAGCTTTTACTGAATGTGATCTATCAATCCATAAAATTTACTGACTGATATCCTAGAAGCGTATTTCAGTGGTATAAACATTTGCCAGGACTGAAAATCAACAGAGAAATTAAATAAAGGATAGAGGTCTCTGGCTTCTTTTCAGGCAGCAGAGAGGCATCTGGCTGGTGGCATGGAATATGGATGTGCTCTTTCTTTAAACTCTCTTATAATTGGGGAGGAGAAGGAAGTAAACAGAAATCCTAATGGAATTTCAGAGTCTCTGAAGAATTCACAATATATGCAGAGAAGAACACCAAATTTAGTTTGGATGTATAAAGATGGATGTCTCAAGATGAGTAATCTAATGAAGGCTGACAACTGATAGCCAAAGCAATAAAGACTCTTCATTCCCTGTTCTCCCCAGCCATGCCTATGCTCAGGTCACCGTCAGGCAAGGTAAAAATACAATCCAGACTATTCTATATATGTGGTTATATCCAAGGTCAAAAGCAATGTTCAGTAAATACAAATCAGATGAAACTGAGGTTGTTTCTACTCATGTGATGGAGGAGCAACCAGAAAGATCCCCTTATATGACTTTTGTCTATATTTGTTTTCATGAAGGATTAAAAACAGGATGGAGAAGGGCTTTTTTTCAGACAGACTAAAATATGTAGTTGGGGTATCTATGACATTTCTGTTCTGTGGGAGCAGTTCAGGGCTAGGTTACAGTCAGACTTGTGACCTCGGGGGAAGCCACTTGCTCTTTGTCCCATCTGTAATCACAATAGACAATTCTTCTCTGGCCCTTTGCCATGCTGTTATTGGTATCAATTAGAATGATCTCCATGAGACACCTTTGTAAATTGTAATGGTTATTACAGACACAAGCCTAATGCTGGAAAAGAGCAGGAAAAGAAGAGACAGAAGAAAAAGAAAAAAATAACAAAGAATAAAAGTAAAAGGAAAGATGAAGAAAGGTTATCAAGAGGAGGGAGGGGATAGTGAACAAAAACAGGAGAGAAAGAAGTAGCTAGGAAAGAAGTTGGTAAAGAAGGGCAGGAAGTAAGCAGAGGAGGTAGCAAGAAGTAAGAGCAGGGAGAAAGCAGGAAGAAGCAGGAAGTCAGCAGGAAGTAGCAGGAAGTCAGCAGGAAGTAGCAGGAAGTCAGCAGGAAGAAGCAGGAAGTCAGCAGGAAGTAGCAGAGGGCAAAGAAGGATCTCAAAGTTTGGATTCATGAGCAGCCAAAATGTATCAAACCAACAGCCAGTGGAACCACAGAATTGATTAAAGATGGGACTTAGAGAAAAAATAACCTCTTTTTGCAGAGGCTATACAATTCTGAAAAACAATTCTGATGGAAGTTTCCATCCGATGGAAACCAGAGAGGAGCCAGAAGAGCCAGAGTGCCAACCATGAGTCAGCCTCCTTATTATGGAAAGAGCTCCTGGATTCATGTTGTTCTAGTCAATGCTCAGTTCAGTCATATGCTCGGACAGATTCATAATCATTGCTTTGCAGCAGTTAATGACGGTCTGCTTTTCTTTGCCAGTGAATGCCTAAATAACCATTCAGATAAGAGACGCTGAAGTCTCCTCATGAAGTTAGATCCTTTATAGAGGCACGAAGAGCATCATAGGCCCTTGAGCTTGGTGCGTTCATGGATTTACATTTGTTTGTGTGATTGTTTTATGAAGGCCTCCTTCTTCCTCCTACACTGAGGGCACAGCCAGGATTTGCTTTGTTCAGTATTCTTTTCCGATCTGAATATATTGATTGGCAGTATTCTATTCCTAACTGAATGTATTGATTGTCAGCATCATAAACAAAAATAAGTCAGTGAGGGCAGCCTTAATACTAGAAAAAGACTATGATAAGGGACAGGATCCAAAGAGGGGTATGTTTCCAACATAGAGAGGAGGCTGACGCTGGAAGTGCTGATAAATCTTTCTGACAGTTTGGGGAACTGGAATAATGGTTTCTGTGTTTACTTTCGCTAGCCTGGTAAACTTCAAACTGGATGCTTTTTGTGTTCTTCCTGACTAAGCACATAAGCGAGCTAGCTCCTCAGTGCTGCCCGTGTCCAGGTCATGAGTGACCACATCAATAATTCTGACTATTGATGAAGAGGTTCAATTTGCTAGTTAAATAGTCTACACTACACTATTTTGGGCATGTTTAATTATATCCTAATGAAGAGAGAGTTTATTCACAATTTACTTGGAAGCTTTTATTAAACCAATTTCTTAAACAGTAAACACGTTTCCTGAGGAGATGTGCAAGGTGATAAGAAGTAATCATATCATGGTTGAATGATGAACAGAAAAGAAGAGCAATTGATTAACAAACAAAAACAAAAACGAAACATGTCTCAAGCTCAATTCACTAGTGGGTTCTGGGACATAGCTCCAAGATAAATTCCAACTGAGAAGCCCCAACGAGCCCTTTGTGCAGGATACCAATAAATACTATGAGCTCAGTAGCTGATAATAACTGGGATTCTGACCTACTCTTTCTGGTTTCCTTGCAGGCCTGCTGAATACACCTGAAGGCAGTGCTATGACCCCATGACATTCTTCTGCCTCTCTAACTCAGTGTGTTTCAAGCTGAATGAAATTACCTAGGAGTTGGCTCTAGGTTTATTAGCATTCTTTTGTGAAACTGAATTGTTGACTATGACAGTAACTTTAAAAAACCCCTCAAATTCAGAAATCATATTGAGCCCTATATTGTATTAAAATGCCCTTTTAGGCCTCCAGAGTTGGCAATTTGTAAGCAAAGTTATGTGTTTAGTTATTACAAAACACAAAGATTTATTTATCCGGACACAGTGGTTAATTCAACAGTAGATGGCGTTAGAAATCCAGTCCTTGTTTGAGAGAGAATTAGATCTCCTGTGTGGAGGGCCTTAAAAGATTCCCTTGTTATCTGCATCCTCAGCAATTTTTTCAATAGCAATACATTTCTGGCATTCTTTAAAGTTTGCTGTGATGACACCTTTTATATTTTCAGCTCTTCCCGTGTGCAGAAGAAGGACTATAAGGCCTAAGGAAAGATGTTTTATGAATGAAGGAAATGGAAGTAAAAGCAGTAGAAGGCCAATAGAAATGGGGCTCAAGAATACTAGGTGACAGCTCACCAGGATCAGAGAAACAGCAGGGCAGGATGAGAGAACTGAGAAGGAAAAGCACCATGGTAAATTGCCAAAAAAACAATGGCTCCAAGGTTACTGACTCATTCCTAATGAATTGGCTGAGGCTTCAACTCTGAGGTTCACCTTTCCCCAGGGATGGAAGAAAAGAAGGTAAAAGCTCCTAGAATCTTTCCAGACAAGGTGATCTGGGAGCAGCGGTAAGACTAATCCTCTCTCTAAAGGCAGGTTTGTCGTTATTGGGTTGTAAATCATAGGCAGAAAAAATGTTTTTAGGAATAATAAGTTTGATATCTTCTCAACATTTTTAAGAATGAGCTACCTGCTCATGCCCTTAATTTTCTTATACTTTCCTTCAAATCTTCAGTGACAGAGAGGGAAAACAAAGAAGGCGATGACGACTATACATAGTTTTATACATTCTGAAAATACACAAAATTCCTCTCCCTGTAACCCAGTTTGTCTCCCTGTTTTGATGGAGTCACTGAAATTTCCATGGCAAAGTCACCAGCTTTTGACTACCAACCTCAGCCACTAACAACCTGAATAAACCTTCCTGCCCAGGGGTTTCTTTAAAGTTTAGGCTCCATGTTTAAGGAACATCTAAAGGATGTTCCAGAAGCCAAGATCTTATCTTTAAAAAATGTTAAATTGTGGCTGGGAAGGTGGCTCAGTGGTAGAGCACTTGTCTTGCATGCATGAAGCCCTGGGTTTGGTTCCTGAGCACCACATAAGCAGAAAAAGTAGGAAGTGGTGCTGCGGCTCAAGTGGAAGAGCACTTGCCTTAAGCTGAGGAGCTGAGGGACTGCACCCAGGCCCAGAATTCAGGCCCTATGACAAAAGAAGAAGTAAAATTGTTGGAAGACATTGCTTCCCTTAGCCTCACTGCTTTGTGTAGTAACTGAGGCCCCCTAGCAATCTCCCAGGAAGTCAGGACAGTCTGGGGGCTAGGTTTCTGATTCTCAGGCCATTTTCTACAGTGATAGGATATTTTGAAACCAAATTCCTGGGTACATGTACTATGAAGACTGAGTCTTTTTGGTCAGTATTATTCTGAGAAATCCAGTAGATTTCTGAGAAGAAATAAGTCATCCAAGCTCCCGATCTCAGAGTGTTTCTTGGAAGGGATGTGGGCCCTCATTGTCTTCTAATCCCTCATAATGTCGAAAGTCTAGGGCACAAGGAAGGTGTCTCTTGACCCAAACAGTGACACATGGCTGTTCATGTGGAATTGAGTCTGTCCTTCCAAGAATCTAGAAGAGTGATACCATATCAGCCCAGTGAACTGAATGGGTGAGTTCTTTTCCACGAACCTGTTTATTGACAGAACTATGCTTTGGGTCTCTTTTGGGTCCAGAAAGACTAATGGATTTGACAGAGATATTTGATTAGGGCCCATTTGACATCTTCTCTGAAGGTAGCCATCTAGTTTCCTGTTAAGTGCACCTCCCAGGGCAGCAGCTGTGTTGCTGATACGAAAACATTGTTTACTAGAAAATTCTTTCTCTAAGCCTAACTCTAAAAGGACCCTCTGAGACAACATGAAGTAAAAAACTCTTCACTGGACAAAAAAAGGATTATTGTGTAGCTGAAGATGCTCCTTAATTTAGCAGCTGTTTAGCACATGATTTTCTTCTATTCTTTCCTTTTGAAGCCTCTGCCTTTCTCCAAACACATTCTTATTAGTGACACCTCTCTTCAGAGTCTTACCTGGCTTTGTAAAGCGTTCCAGTTCTGATTCTAGTGGTACAAGAAAATGCTTATATAGAGTGTTTTTTTACATTCTGTTTTGTTTACCTGTTTCTTTAACCTAATTTTCCTGTTTTGTTCTTAAATTTAATATTATTGTTAAGGTGAGGTACAGAGGAGTTACAGTTACATTTGTAAGGGACTGAGTACATTTCTTGTCGAATATTGTTTCCCCCTCCCTTGTTATTCTCCTACTTTCCTTCCCTGCAAAGTCCATCATTCCCCTTCACCCCACCCCCACCCCAGCTAAGTAATTTTCCTGTTGAAATGAGTATTCTCATTTTGTCTCTATCATTCTGTAGGTTTTGCTAAAGTGTTTGGGACCATGTGGTGGCTCTCTGGTTATATTTAAGAATGAAGTAGTAGAAAAGCTGGCTGGCAAGGCACAAGCATGTAAAGTGTATAAGCATAAGGCCTTTTTTTTTTTTTTGCCAGTACTGGGGTTTGAACTCACGCCTAGGCATTGAGCCTCAGCATTTTCACTCAAGGCTGACTACAATTAAGCCACACCTCTCCTTCTGGCTTTTTGGTGGTTATTTGAAGAGTCTCACAGAATTCCCTGGCTCTGGGCTGTCTTTAAACCATGATTCTCAATCTCAGCCTCGTGAGGAGCTAGGCTGACAGTAGTGAGCCACCAGCATCTGGCTGAAAAGTTTCTTAAAAGGTTCAGATTCACTGAGAAAACTGGAAACTTCCCTCTGAGTGGCACAAGGTAAAAGGCTCTGCAGTAGAGGTCAATACTCAATTTAACTCAGCTATGTTTTCTAGAAGAATATGCACAGTTCTTTAGAGATCCTTTTAGGTAAGTACTCTGTATGGAGGGTTGTGTGTGTGTGCTAAGTGGGGCTCCCTATTCTTATTCTCCAAATCGTATTCAGTCTAATCTTTTGTCATGATTCAGAAGTCTCTGAACTTCTTGTGTCCTGCCAGGTAGATCTAATCTTCTCTGAGTTGTCTGTCCCTTCATGCTGGCTGTGCTTCTGTGGTGACAGCCGCAGGACAGCACCTATAGGAGATGCCATTAACACAGAGTACAGCTGTCTCCATATCGCTGTTTTTTGTGTACCATTCTGAGCAGCAATAGGAGATTTAGCTCTGTCTGCGGAGGATATGAATTATCCCATTTAACCAAGTGCAGCCACACTGTTCCTTAGGTACTTAGAAGTTACCTTGTTTATCAGATCAACAAGAGCTGTCACAACACTGGTGTCTGTATTTAATTAATAACGGCCCCAAAGCACTCAATAGTGATGCTAGCTCTTTTGAATATTCCCAAGAAAAGCCAAACAGTGCTTCCTTTCATTATAAAGGTAAAACTTCAGCCAGGCACAGGTGGCTCATGCCTATAATCCTAACTACTTAAGAGGCTGAAATTTGAGTATTCTGGTTCGAAGCTAGCCTAGACAGGAAAGTTCTTGAGACTCTTATCTCCAATTAGCCACCCAAAAAGCCAGAAGTAGAGCAATGGCTCAACTGATAGAGCACTAGCCTTGAGCAAAAGATGCTCAGGGACAGTGCCTAGGCCCAGAGTTCAAACTCTAGGACTGACAAAAAAAAAAAAAAGGTAAAACTTCAAAACTTAATAAGAAAAGTAAAAAGTATGTTTAAGTTGCCATCAGGAGTGGAGAACTTTGATCCCAGGCTGTATACAGTTCACATAATCACAATGGGATGGACATGTATGCTTCTCAGGGATGTCTTGTTAGCTGTAACTGCCAGCTGCCTGCATTGATTATTTTATCTGGCCCATGAATGATTCTTTAAAATCCCAATGGCTCTTGGCAGGAAAAGGGTTCTGTACCGCAGAACGAATCTTCTATCCTTGCAGTGTGAAGAAAGAAACACATTATGCTGGTTTTGCTATTGTTATCTTAGGCTATAAAAGCTGTGGCCACTGTGTATGATAAATGTTTAGTTAAGATGGGAAAAGCAGCCATTACTGGGCTCAGAACTGTCTGCAATTTCAGGTTTCCACTGGGGTTTTGGAATGTATTTCCTACAGATACACGGAAACAACTGTCCTTGTGAAAAGTGCCCATCTTCTGTGAAAGATCTAATCCTGGGACTTCTGTGCTCTGCCTCATCCCTCAACGTCTTGTCTGCTTTCTAGGGTGACATTCTGTTCTTGAAATACCTTTCCATTTCCTTTGTCATTATAAGTCACTATAGTGACTTATAAAATTATATTAGTTTCTTCTTTTTTTTTGTGCCAGTACTGGGGCTTGAACTCAGGGTCTGGTCCCTCTTCCTTAGATTTTTTCCCCCTACCTCTCTCATGGTTGATGCTCTACCACCTGAGCCATATCTTCCAGCTTTTGGTGGTAAATTGAAGTTGAGAATCTCACATACTTTCTAGTTGGGGATGCCTTTGAACCACAGTCCTCAGATCTCAGCCTCCTGAGTAGCTGGGATTGCAGGTGTGAGCCACTGGCACCTGGCCATTAGCTTCCTTTTATAGAGTTTCAGGAGGAAGAGGAGGAGATTTAGGAGAATGCTGTGCTGGTCAAGTTGAGCAGAGAGCTCACCCAGTTTGTGGGGATATTATTCTACCTTATTTTGTCTAGCATAGTTATAGATGATTCCAATATCAGTTTTAAACAGCAGTGGTTATGGTAGAGGGCTCAGTTAGACAGTTTGGTTGTCACTATGGATCAAATAAATGGGAAAGTGGAATTGTCTTCATTTATTTTATGTCAAGTAAATAGAAATGGAGGTGAGAATTATATAACCATATGTCCTTTTAAACGACATCCATTAAAAAATATCCTATGTAGTTTCTTTTCATAAAAGCATTAGGAAGAAGAATTTTAAAATAATAGAATTTCCAATTTCAGCCAATTGCCTACACTTAGCAGTTTAACACCTTAATGGGAAACCTGCTAAACCTGGTCTATGTAAAGGAAAAAGAACTTTCCCACTGTGTATTCAGTGACAATAAATATGTGCTATATTATCACTTAGACTGATAGCCAGCTGGACACATATAATATGAACCTTCATATTCTGGGATTTATAGAAAATTGCTAAAAACTTCCCTTCTAAAAGTGAGATTTTTGTCCTCAGTGATTTTGTTTTGTATTTAGAAATCTTTAAAATAAACAATGTGTTTTAGAATTAATGTTCAAAGTAGGTCTTCAAATTAATCTGGGTTTAATACTGTTTTTGTGTGTGCTAGTCTTGAACTCAGAGCTTGGGTGCTGTTCCAGAGCTTTGCAGCTCAAGGCTAACACTCTACCACTTCAGCCAAACTCCACTTCTGGCTTTTTGGCGGTTAATTGTAGATAAAAGTCTCATGGACTTCCCTGCTCAGCTGGCTTCTGACTGTAATCCTCAGATCTCAGTTTCCTGAGTAAGTAGGATTACAGGCATGAGCCCCCAGAAACTGGCTGATTGATTTGTTGATTGATTGACTGATTTATATTATCTTTACATACTATGCTTTTTTCTTTAAAGAATAGTGGACTAAGTGTATATTCAACTTGTGCTTATTGAATGTCTACTATGGATCTCTGATTTTGTAAAAGTTGGTCAATACTGTGTTTCCCTTTGGCAGCTTCATCTCATCAGAGAATTAGAATTTGAGATTATATTTACAGCAGAGATCATTGAACTCAAGGGAGAATACCAAAACAAAATGCTTATTTACAAGTGCTCCTAAGATTTTGTTAATAAAAAAAAAGAAAGGAAAGGCTTAAAATAGCTTTAGGTAGAAATGTCATTATTTAGCATTGTGAGAGGAAATTTTCATGTTAATGACCAAAATGATTTTATCTTTCTCTCTTAATTTCTCTCTTTCTTCTTATTTATTTAACTTTTTGCATGTGCCATTCCTGGGGCTTGATATTGGGGCCTGGGCACTGTCCTTGAGTTTTTGTGCTCAAAGCTAATGCTTTACCATTTGAACCACAGCTCAACTAAGGGAATTTTGGGGTGGTTAATTAGAGATGAGAGTCACACAGATATTTCTACCTGAGCTGGCTTTGAACCAAGATCCTCAGATCTCAGCCTCCTGAGTAACTTGGATTATAGATGTGAGCTACTGGCTCCTGACCTATTAAATGGTTTCTAATATTAGAACTAATCACTGTTTATCATATTTTTTTGCCCTAGGCAATTCTAGGCTTGGATGTGTTTTATAAATTGTATAACCAGTGCTCTCCAGCTCAATAAAGCTTTTCATTCATATTATAGGGTTAGACCTGTCTATTGGAGTCAGATTTCATTTCAAATCCATGCTGTCCTACTTTGTAAGTATCCTTAGGAAACATTTTCTAAATCTCTTTTAGAGTCAACAAAGGTATATGTGTCATAGGGCTATTGTTGTACTTGTCTTATGCTAAATATTCATTTCTTCTCTGTTGCCTTGAAAGAATATCCATGAACTTGTGATGTTCCGCAGATACCTACCAACAATTCAGCTCTCATCTTGAGAGCTATATTTGAGTCTAGCGATGTATCTCAAAAGAAGTTAAGAGCTCTATCTCTGAAACTGCCCTAACCAGAACCTCCTCCCCCTTTGCTGCCCATTCTCTGTCAAGCACACTTCTTGGATCCTCGATCAATCGTGTATCCTTTCCTCTTGATTTGTATAGTGTTGATGCTGTACTACAAGTGTATGTTCATATATCTGTCATTCACATTACACAATAGGCCCTCTGAAGGGTAAGATGAAACGTAATTTTCTTGTTAAAGCTGGTGCCTGGTACATAACTTGAGCTTCACAGATAATTGCTGGATGAGTGGGAGGGGGAGAAGGAAGATGAAGAGAAAGGAGGGAGAGAGGGGCAGGACTTTATACTGCATAGTATAATTTAAGAGAAAGCACAGTATCTTACCCTTCGAGGGAGATGGCCCGTTGAAGAGTCACTGAAGGCTGACGGGTTGCAGTGCTGTGTTGGGAATGACTATCAAGAAAGAAGGAAAGAAAGAAAACACGAATTATTTATTTAATTTGCCTTTTGATATTTTACACAGCTCCTGTCAAGAGGCAATTTTGAAAGAAATAAAGAGATTAATAAAGCTTTAGTGATTAGTAGAATTATTTATAAAAATATACCACTTTATCCCAGATATGGGATTAATGTTCCCCTGTAATTTGATTTCATTGTGCATTACTTTAAGACATGCTTTAAATAATGAGTAGGCATGAAATAGAAACAATCATATTTAGAAAAGATAATCTCCCTCTTTAGGATGAGATAACACATAGCATACAAAGAAATTCAATTTTTGATGCTTATGTATTTAAGTTGGAGAATATTTTTTCATGATAACAGAATTTTATATGAAATCTAATCTTTTAATTATAGTAGTATTTAGGATACGTATTTTAGTTCAAATATTACAAATATGAACTGTGTAACTTAAACTTTGAACTTTGTTAAATTAATAATGAACACAAAAATCTTTAAAAAGGGGCCTTCCAGTTCCATGTCAGTTTTAGTAGTTAATGTAATTCCTTATTTTGTTTTGGTTTAATGTAAAAAGAAAAGATTTATTTTGTAGCTAAGAACTGGAAATAAAAATGATAATATCTAACCTTTACTGAATTATGTTGGCTAAGTCAATCTATTAAGTATTTTTTTCTAGCGGCCCTGTGAGGTATGTTCTATTTCATAGAGAAGGAAATGTCTTATTTTGTAGAATAGGAAATTGAGATAGAAATTTAGAGGCTTGCTTAAAGTCACATGATATATATGAAATGCCATCTTGACTGTCTTGACTCTTCTCTTATTTAATGTTTCTTTAAACATGCAATCACTTGCTATGCAATTACTCTACCACTTGAGCCATGCCACCACTCCATTTTGATGTTGATTATTTTCCAAGTAAGGTCTCACTTTATGTCCAAGCTATCCTGGGTGGGGACCCTCTATGTGTGCTTCCACCATCACTGGGATGACAGGAGTGCAACACTGTGCCCAGACATTGTGCTTTCCCTGTAGCTGGGATAATAGGCACATGCTACCTCGCCCAGCCATTGAGTGAGATGGAGTATTGTAAATATTTATGACTATCCTTGCCTTAAACATTTATCCCCTACCTCCACACTTTAAGTAGCTAGGATTACAGGTTTAAGCCATTTTACCTAGTTTTAACTACTAAGATGTAAACAATTTTCAGATTTCTATAAATTTGCCTTGCAATCTCAGATGGAAAGAGATGGAGAAGAATCTTTTATCTGAGAAGGACTCAAGAATAATCTTATAGTAAAGTAATCATGAATGCTGTTTTATTTTGTGGTATTAATATTTTAATTGAAACGGTTACACATACATGTGGCATGAGAACATGGGTATGTGTATACACAAGTACAAAGGCAAATAGTCATCAAAACACTTTTGAATCATTAGGCAACTTAGCCAAGATCCAGGATTTCTCAGTATCTATTGGAAACACTGACCATGCTATGATCAGCTATTCTTTGTAGGCTGCAGAGATTGTCCTTGGGTCATTACAAAGACAAGGGATGTCTTTTTGTGATTAGCATCTGGTTGTGACATGGTTGACATTTGTCTAAGGCTAAGGGAACTTAATTTTGAATCATAACTGGAGCCTAGAGAATGACCTGTTTTGAATCAAGAGCTGTACCCTTTGTTCCATGAAATCTTCACAATGCAAAAGCACCACAGATGTTGGTAATACATGTAATGACTAAGCAGGGAAAAAAGAGGACTGCAATCAGGACTTGGACTGTGAGGCCAGGTGGCCTGAGTTCAGATCTTGACTCAACCATATCTATCAGTGTAATCTATTTAAATAACTTTAACCTCTGTGAACATTGGTTTCTTGTAGGATTAAGACAGTTAGAATGCTTTCTTCATAAGGTTCTTATTCAATGGGTACAGGACAACAGCTTTCATATGATAAGAACTATTTGTTAAGTAGATACACTAATATAATTGAGCAGACTGTGTGATTTGAGATGTTTGATATTAAATAAGAATAATGATGTAGGCTCTTTTAGTTAGCCATGTTGTCAATACCAAAATGTATGTGTTTCTGTACAGAATGTAGCTTTGGTGATGAATATCAAATCACAATATATTTCCTGTGATAAAACATTATAAAATCAATGGAAATAAGAAGTATAACGATCTAATATACAACCCAAGGACTATAGGTAATAAAATACTACATTCATGCTAAATTAGATCTTAGCTTCTCCCTCAAAACAGAACAAACAAAAGGGTTGTTTTTGGAAATAGTAAACATTAATTTGCTTCATAAAATAATCTTTTTTTCTATCTAGTTATGCTTTATAATATGATGCTTTATGGTTTGACATATACAATAAATTTACTTTTAGAAATATATGGAAAGAAAGAAAGTAAAATAGCTCATCCATAATTTTACTAATTCTTAGAATTTATATAAAACTGATTCTCAAGGCTACTATACGGGGTAGATAAAGAGTATGGTCATTTTTGGCCAAGTATGCACATGTTCAAACTTAATATGTATGTCACCTATGTTTCATATAACTATACAAGCACAGACTACATATGCACACATATATATTTCTCTGTGTATTTATAAATGTTTGTTAAAGCTAGTGTGGCGATATATACCTGCAATACCAGCATATTTTCTTACATTTTTCTGGTATATTGTAATTTTATGGTATATTTTCTTTTGTTGATTACTTAATGACTTTTTTGTTTGTTTTTATGTGGTACTGTGGAATTGAACCCAGAGCCTCATACATACTAGGCAAGCACTCTATCACTAAGCCATAATCCTAGTCCTACTGTATTTTCTTAATATTATAATTTAAGCATTTTAAAGTCTTCAGAATTATTATCTTGGTACTATATAATGTTGCCTTCTATGAAGACATATGTTTATTTAACCATTCTTTATAACTGGATAATTCAATATTTCTATTATTTTACTATTATAAGCGATGCTACAATGACGTTGTTAGTATCAATTACTTTATCCTTATTCTACAATTTCTTTTATGTTAGATGTATTCACTAAGAAGAAACATTTTTTTTTTGGTGTGTGCTGGTCCTGAGGCTTGAACTTGGGGCTGGTGCTGTTCCTGAGCTCTTTTGCTTAAGGCTAGTGTTCTACCACTTGAGCCACAGCTCCACCTCTGGTTTTTGGTGGTTAATTGGAGCTAAGAGTTTCATGTACTTTCCTTCTCAGGCTGGCTGTGATCCTCAGATCTCAGCCTCCTGAGTAGCTAGGATCATAGTTGAGAGCCACTGGCTTCATTGATTAGGTTCTTGACATGTGGCTACTTGCTTTTCAGAAGCCTTGCACTATTTTCTTGTATCTAAAAAGTGTATATATCTATGTTAATTTTACCTTCCTTAGAAACTTTAACATAAATTTTAACTTCTCTTTAAATGGGATAGATGCAAAGTGATTCTTATATTTGCAATGAATATTTCTTTATTCATGAAACCCACCATTTAAAAAACATTTTGAGAGGGGGGAAAACAAGGGAGGAGGCAACAATGCTCAATAGAAAATGTATTCATTACCTTGCCCATGTAACTGTAACCCCTCTGTACAGCATTTTTATAATAAAAAACATACAAAAATATTTTGAGGTACTGGGGATTGAATCCAGGGCTTCACACTTTCTGGGCAAACATTTTATCACTTAAGCCACTCCCCTAACTTTCCTCCTCTTTTTGAGATTAAGTTCCTGCTAACTTTCTCTGAGCTGGCTTTGAACTCTCTCTCTTGAGTAGCTGGGATCACAGCTTTGACAGTTTCTTTTTCTTTTTCTTTTTCTTTTTTTTTGGGGGGGGGTCCGGTTGTGGGGCCTGAACTCTGGGCCTCGGCACTGTCCCTCAGCTCTTCAGTTCAAGGCTAACACTCTACCACTTGAGCCACAGCGCCACTTCCGGCTTTTTTTTTTTTTTTTGCTTATGCGGTGCTGAGGAATCAAACCCAGGGCCTCATGCATGCAAGGCAAACGCTCTACCACTGAGCCACCTTCCCAGCCCCTGAGAGTTTCTTTTTATTAGAATATTAAGTGTGCAGAAAAATGGGTGTCATTATGACATTTCATATATGTGTATAATATATAATGTACTTTGACTCTATTCACCCCTGACCCTCTCCAGTCCTTATTCTATCTAGTCACCTTTTTCCAAACAGGTCCTTGCCTACTTTCATGGAGAACCATTGTTTATTCTCTGTGCTTATTCAGTAATTTTAATTCTTAGATGCTGTCTTATCTTTCCTTAACCACTTATCTTCTGCTGGTTTAGAAGGTATCAATAGTTTATTTGGGGTGAAGATCAACGATGCCTACTAAAGAAGATTAATAAGCAACTGAAATCCCTGACACCATCTTCATCATTGGCCCAGCCCACACAATGACTACAAAGAAATATCTTATAATTTCCACTTTACGTACCACTGCCTTACAACTATTATTCTACCCTACAGGATCCCAATAATGTTCTTTTTAGTTTCAGTGACACTTCAGTGCAAATAATCCCATAAAGTGCTCACTTGACTCCTTTTATACTACATATGCAAAGTCAGCCAGTTTCTCAGAACATGGACATTGTAGAACAGACAGATCCTTTCATAACATGTAATTATCCTTTTATACTTGGCAGACAAATAGGATGATGTATACAACTTGTACACTAAGTAATATTTTGCTATCCACAGATAGCTAAGCCATCCTTGCAGGGAGTACATACTGGTGGGGGTATCAGGAGCCACTTGCTGGTGATAAATGATGTTTTTCAAATCACCAAACATCTTCTCCTCAGGATGGGGCAGGTTCTCTCTTCTCCATATTATTCACTATATCTAGTATGTTTGAGAGCTATAGAAAATTCCCCTGTCTGGCTTTTTCAACTCCTAGGGCAAAGAGGCCAGCCTGTGCCATACTAGCATCTGCAATACCAAGGCAAAAAAGCATAAAAACTTAAAGCTTTCAATACTGGAGAGCTAAGGGCTTGTAGTGAGCTCCACCTTGTAAATCCTTATGTGCAAACTGCCACCCTCTAGACGTAATTCAGCATCCCTACTTATGAAGCAGCCCATGACAGGTCCTGTACTCCTCTGACATAGCTAATGTAGCTCACTGGGCTGACACCTGAACTCCACTTTATTGCCATTACAGGACCCCAGACTAAGAGTCACCACGACTCACTTTCCTGTTTGCTTCTAAGTTACATGGACTTTCAGAGTAGGGTTTTGGGCTTATCAGTCTTAGCCCAGAGATGGTGCAGAAAAATTACTTCATTGATGTCTTTTTCGTGGATTGAATTCTGCCTACCAGAAAAGCCCCACATCTTTGACAGAAACTAAATTAAGGCTCAGATCTCCTAGCTAGTAGTTAACATGAATGGAACCTAGGTTGGCTCACATCAAAATGCTTGGTCCTGTGATACAATCTATGGGGTCTTACAGAAATGTGAAATCAAAACTTCCATGTTAGCCCCTTTGGTTCACACCTGTGATCCTAGCTACTCAGGGTGCTAAGATCTGAAGATTACAATTCAGCCAGCCTGGGCAGAAGAGTTGGAAGTTATTACACACACACACACACACACACACACTCTGAAACAAAACAAAAACTTTCCATATTAATGGCTTTTCACGATTATATTTGTGGTCATCATTTGATAGAGCAACGTTTCTGTCCTGTCCACATGACCTGAATTAGTAGGGAGACCTGGGCATTTGTAACAGCTGAGTGGCAATGGATGGTGAAGGGCAGAGGGGACATGAAGAAGGCCCAGCATCATAGCACACTACTAGTGCTGGTGATGAAGTCTCTGCCAACTGGAAGGAAGAAACCTGTGCCACCAATTCTATTTAGGTAGCTTGGCTGAGGAGCTAAATCAGGTGTCTGTCAAGGTAAGTCTTTCCAAGACATTTGACGATGCAGAGAAACATAGCAGCCCTATCAGCTGTCTAAATCACACTGTCAATGGATAAATGTGAGGCTGAGCTCTAGAAGTTCCCCCCCAAAGAAGTCTGATTTTCCAAGCAGTTGCCCAGGGAAATTACACTCAAATGGTGCTGCAGGATGCATTCCTATTGTTTGAGTTAAAGTTTTTTGCACATCAAACTTGAACTTACTCTAACATGGTATTGAATGGTTTGTTAATCCTCTTTGAAGCAAGCAGAGGCATTTATAATGTGTATACCATAATAAGCAGTATTTCCTCTTATATTAAAACTATGATTTTAAATGAGAGCACAAACCATTTTTATGTATGGTATTAATTAGGTAATAATAAAACATTTTGTTGACATATAAGGTCCCAGTCATAACTTTAATAATTCCTGAAGTATAGTCAATATTGTTGATTTCTTTACTTACAAAGAAATCATCATCTTTCCTGTCCTGTTTAACTCTTGACTTTTCTCTTGAATATTTATATCATTTCTTGATTTTTTAAATATTTTCCTCATTTCTGCTTTCCCTCTCAGGAACTCTTTGTTTATGTATTCAGTCACTGTTACTTTTTCCCCTTTTGTGCCAGTATTAGGGCTTAAACTCAGGGTCTGAGTGCTTTCACTCAAGGATGACACTCTAGCACTTGAGCCACAGCTCTATATATGACTTGAAGATGAGAGTCTCACAGACTTTCATGCCTAGGCTGACTCTGAACTGTGATCCTCAGATCTCAGGCTCCTGAGTAGCTAGGATTACAGGCATGACCACTTTTTTTTTCTTTTGGTCAGTCATGGGGCCTGGGTGCTGCCCCTCAGCTCTTCAGCTCAAGGCTAGTGCTCTACCACTTGAGCCACAGCACCGCTTCTGGCTTTTTTTCTGCTTATGCGGTTCTGAGGAGTCGAACCCAGGGTCTCATGCATGCGAGGCAAGCACTCTACCACTTAGCCATTTTCCCAGCCCAGGCATAACCACTTCTGTTGCAATGTAATTCAAATACTTTTATCTTCCATGAGGAAGCTGAGTATTCTTCCTGCTGATTCTTTGATATTTGCCATGTATTTTGTGCATCATTATTTGTATGTCTGGGTTATATTTAACAGAGGCTAACTGGGTACTTCTCATATGCCAGAGATTGTGTTGCACTCTTGGGATGATTTTTTGATTCTTCAATACTATAGCCTTGAGTAAATATCAGATGATAAAGAGGATGCTGAAAGCCCATAAACCACTTGGCCTGTGTCCATAAGCATAACATTTAAAAATAAATTCCCAGACATATTTGATTGGCAAACCAAGCTTTGTTTGGAAAGGTATGTAAGTGCTTTAAAGTATAAAAATGTGAAGAAGACATTTTGAGGAGCTAGAAGAACATGTCAACATGACAAAGGGTCAGAAGTATGTTGTGTGCTCTGGGAAGTTTGAGTGTCTGGGCTTGCCCAGAGCAGAGTGGAGAAGGGTGAATCCAAGAAGCTGGCAGGACCGGATCATGAGGACCATGAATACCTTGCCAAGAGGTCTAGATCGTATTCTACCAGCAATGGTGTCCTCTTTAAAGCTGGTTAATGGAAGTATGAGGGAATCAAGGTAGTAATACTTATGATTTAGAAAGGCAAACCTGAAAATATTATAAAAGTGGAAGAAATCTACAAGTATCAAATCATCATAGTAGAGAAAACTAATACATGTCTAAACTTGAATAATATAGTATTATTTTAGATTAGGGGTTGGATTTATTTAACTAATTTGGAGGTAAAACATTCAGGAAGGGATAAATAGGAATTTTAGAAAGAATGTAATTTTCTTGAAATAATTATTTTCTAACACAAAATTTGTAGGATTTTTTTAAGTTACCGAGGTTTGTT
The DNA here is from genome assembly GCF_024711535.1 of Dipodomys merriami. Lineage (NCBI taxonomy): Eukaryota > Metazoa > Chordata > Mammalia > Rodentia > Heteromyidae > Dipodomys > Dipodomys merriami. The sequence goes on along the minus strand of NW_027203937.1, from coordinate 8,081,522 downwards.
TTGATTCATGTACACCATAAATAATGATAAAATAGGGGTAATCAGCATACTTATTGCTTTAAACTTTTATCTGTTTGATATTTTGGGGCACACAGAGTTTTTTTTTGGCCAGTCCTGGGGCTTGGACTCAGGGCCTGGGCACTGTCCCTGAGCCTTGCTGTGCTCAAGGCTAGCACTCTATCACTTCAGCAACAGCACTACTTCCATTTTTTTCTGTTTATGTGGTTCTGAGAAATTGAACATAGGGCTTCAAGCATGCTAGGCAAGCACTCTACCATTAAGCCCTACAAAGTCTTGTTATATAGCTGGCCTGGAACTTTCAATCTTCCTCTGTCTTCCTACTCTATGCTGGAATTACAGATGTGTGCCACCTGTTTATCATTACAGATGTGTGCCTGTTTATCATTTCTTTATGATACATTACAAAAATCCCCTTTGAACAATGTCAAGATACATAATGTGATACTGTTAACCGTGCTTACCTGATTATGACACAGAATACCAGAATGTATTCTTCTGTAACCATAACTATGTACTTTGACCAACCTTTCCCATCTCCCATCTCCAGTCTTCAGAAGCCACTATTATACTCTCAAATTTTATGACCTCACTTTTTGAAGATGCCACCTGTGGTTGAGATCTTGTGATTGTCTTTCTGGGTCTGTCTTATCGTGATACCATCTGGGTTATCTATGTTGTTGAAAAATCATAGGGTTCCATGTTTATTTGTGGCTGAGACTATTCTATTACGTATGTATACCACCCAACGATCTGTTGGTGAATATTTAGGATTTATATCCTGGCTATTGTGACTAGTGCCACAATGAACATGGGAGAAGAGATGTCTCTTGATTTTATTTCCTTTGGGTTTACCTAGTAGTGAGGTTTCTGGATCATATAGTAGTTCTATTATTGGTTTTTAAAAAATTAATTTGCTTTATTATTAGAGGAGTGATGTACAGAGGGATTACAATTATACAAGTCAGGTAATGAATACATTTCTTTGGTACAGTGTCTTTTATTCCCTCATTCTCTCCCAGTCCCAATTTCATGGTTTACTTTCATCAATGTCCAGTGAGCTCCACTGCTGTCTCTTTTCACCCATTTCCCCTCAAGTTCCCTATTATTAGTTTCTTGAGGAACCCTTACATAATATCCCAAATGGCTATACTAACATGCATTCCTGATAAATGGATTCAAATATTCTGTAGAACATCCTTGAACTGGAGATCATTGCATTACATGAAATAATCTGGACTCAGAAACTCAAATGCCAAATGTTTTCTCTCATATGCAGAAGCTATATCTGAAGAAAAAAAAATTGACCTGGTCATAAATGGGGGACTATCTGAGGGATAGGAGATGGAGGGGAAATAGATAGTAGGATTGCAATGCATTGTATTAAAAGAACTTCATGAAAAATAAAATGGGCATGTGAGAGAAGGATAAAAAAGAGTTATCATGAGGGCAAATAAATCAAATCAAAAGTACAGTATATGTATGCATGGAAAGATCACAAGGTAATACCTTACAATGAAATGTTTTATTCTTTGGCAACATGTGGGAAGCAGAATTGTGTGAACTAAGAATAGAGGTCTAGTGGTAAGAAATAAGGGGTTCCACTCTGTTTTGGGCTGGGTGAACTTAGTCATCTCATTTCCTTTGTTTTGATGTTTTCTGTGGTGTAACTGTTAATATCCTTCTTTTCTATTCTTTTAGCTCTAGCTGGGAGACAGCTCATGGGCTTGTGAACCAATGGTCTTTGATTAGAGATTTCAAGTCTTGTCTTTGAAGTTTTCTATTGGCAAATGTAGAGAGCTGCGAGAGGCCGCACCTGGAAGATGGCGCCGGCTTCCGCCCTCCGCCTTCCTGATGGCGAGTGCTCTCGTGGTAAACAACTCCTGATATGGCTAAGGCAAAGAATCTGGCTTGCTTCTGTGCACCTGAACCTATTGGCGGTTCCCACGTGGCGTATCAGGGTTGGCTACCCAGCGGGTACTTAAGGCTGTGGGGAATTCTCCCCGGGGTTGGGGTCAGAAGATTACTAAAAGGTCCTGAATAAACTGCGGAGAGAAGAGTCCGGTGTCGCGTCGTCATTACCGGCCGAGGCGGTAGCGACACGTGGTGGCCCGTACGGGGACTCAGCCACACGTGGTGGCCCGTACGGGGACTCAGCCACAACCCCAACGAGGACTCAGAACTCTCTGTGGTCAGGGTGGTGCACCGGTAAGTTCCCAGGTAAAAGGGGAATCCGCCACAAGAGCGGGGATAAGTCCCCAGGTAAAAGGGGAATCCGCCACAAGAGCGGGGAGTAAGTTCCCAGGTAAAAGGGGAATCCGCCACAAGAGCGGGGAGTAAGTTCCCAAGTAAAAGGGGAATCCGCCACAAGAGCGGGGGGATTTTTGCTCTTCTCGGTAGATAAAGAGAGAGTGAGAACCCGGGGCTAGTCAGTAGAGTAGCCAAACGTGAAAGTAAAAGCTTGTTTACCAGCTTTAAATGTTTGAAACATGGGCGCTTCTTTTTCGCACCCAATTTTTTTGGCTCTCAATGAGCTACTGCACTCAAAAAAGTTAAAAATAAAAAAGAGTACTTTAGAGAGATTTTTGAATGAATGTGACACCGTTGCCCCATGGTTCGCTGTCTCTGGAAGCCTCACGGTGGCCTCTTGGGAGAAACTAGGGAGGGACCTAGATTTTGCCTCTGAACAAGGAACGCTTAAGAGCGGAGTGAGACCAATATGGAAACTGATAAGAGGCTGTCTCGAGGACCAGCGTTGCAGTGAGGCGGTAGAGAATGGTCAGGCCGCCTTAGAAATGCTGCAGGAAGAAAGATCAGAAAGGGCAGACAGCGAAAAGGAGGAGAGCAGGGGGGGGTCATGCCCTGATTTTGCCGAACTAGAGACCTCTGAGTCTACAGACTCAGAGGAATTACAATCAATCATAGAACAAATAGAAAAAACAAAGATAAGAAAGAGGAGGAAATGGAAGGAGAGAGAGGACCCAGATAAAGACGAATGCACGCCCTCCGTGCACCGCCCCACACCTTCGGCCCCTCCGCTCTATGCGGAGGACCCTGGAAGTGGCAGCCCCGGCTGTTCTTTCAGCCCAGGAGTGTGGAAAGCGGTCAGAACTGAGTTACATCTAGCCTGTCCAATATTTCAGGATCCACAGGGACAGCGGTATCATGAACCCTTAGATTTTAAGGTGATAAAATCTTTAGCTGAGTCTGTGCGGACATACGGAATTACGGCCTCCTTTACTGTAGCCCAGGTGGAGGCCCTAAACAGACACTGCATGACACCCGGTGATTGGAGTGGGCTCGCACGAGCTTGTTTGAGCCCAGGTCAGTATTTAGATTGGAAGGCCTTTTTGATTGAATTTGCTAGTGAAGAGGCTGCGGCCAATCAGGCTGGGGGAAACCCAGCTTGGGATAGAGATATGCTGCTTGGACAGGGGAGATTCGCCAATCAGCAGATAGGCTACCCGGTCCAAGTTTATGAACAAATCAATAAAATTGGCATAAAGGCATGGAAGGCCTTACCAAATAAAGGCGAGGTGAGTGGCAATCTCACCAAAATCCTGCAGGGCTCTATGGAGCCGTTTTCGGACTTTGTTGCTCGTATGGTTGAGGCCGCTGGCAGAATTTTTGGTGACCCAGATGCAGCCATGCCATTAATTAAACAGCTTGTTTACGAGCAGTGCACTAAGGAATGCAGAGCCACCATAACCCCATATAAGAATAGGGGACTAGAAGCATGGATGAAAGTTTGCAGAGAGCTGGGCGGACCACTAACTAATGCTGGATTAGCTGCTGCTGTGGTCAATTAACCCAGAAGAATGGGGCTGGGAAGGTGGCTCAGTGGTGGAGCACTTGCTTTGCATGCATGAGGCCCTGGGTTCGATTCCTCAGCACCACATAAGCAAAAAGAAATGAAAAAAGCCATAAGTGACGCTGTGACTCAAGTGGTAGAGCGCTGGCCTTGAGCTGAAGAGCTGAGGGACAGCGCCCAGACCCAGAGTTCAGGCCCAGGAAAAACCCTATTTAAAAAACGCTGCAAAATTGTCTAAACAGTTTTCTAGTTATCTTTTAGGTAATTGAACTGGGGAGTTCGACAGCCTGATGGAACAGCTCAGGGTTGCCATCTTCATGGTGAACTCGACCCGAGTGGATGCCGGATTGGCAGAGGGGTTATCTTCATGGATCTCCGCTGCTATGAATCATCTTAAGGAATGGGCGGGTTTGGGAGCCCTGACAGGCCTCCTGGTGTTAGCCTCCTTGGTATGTCTGTGGTGCATTTGCCAAATTAGAGGTTCTCAGCGTCGCAGTGCAGCCATGGTTATCCAAGCCTTTACAGTCATTGGAGCAGGTCAGTCCCCCTAAGCGTGGCTTGCCACCCTAAAACAATGAGCACAGATTGCAAAGCCAAAGTACTGCAGTCGAGAGGCATGAGTTTTGCCCTCGAGGAGAGCATGTTTGATTGCACACGGGTTCGATTCGCCTTTTCCCGTCCTTGTGAAAAACGAATCAATGGACAGGCTGAGTCATCCCTAGAGAAGGTACCCTCTGGGAGAAGGCTTGTATGCAGTCCTTGCAATTGCACAACAGGGATCAGACCTCTGTTCTCATCTGTGTTCTTTAAACAAAAAAGGGGGAACTGTAGAGAGCTGCGAGAGGCCGCACCTGGAAGATGGCGCCGGCTTCCGCCCTCCGCCTTCCCGATGGCGAGTGCTCTCGTGGTAAACAACTCCTGATATGGCTAAGGCAAAGAATCTGGCTTGCTTCTGTGCACCTGAACCTATTGGCGGTTCCCACGTGGCGTATCAGGGTTGGCTACCCAGCGGGTACTTAAGGCTGTGGGGAATTCTCCCCGGGGTTGGGGTCAGAAGATTACTAAAAGGTCCTGAATAAACTGCGGAGAGAAGAGTCCGGTGTCGCGTTGTCATTACCGGCCGAGGCAGTAGCGACAGGCAAATATGAATCATACCAAACTGTGGACATCACCATACTTGTATGGATCTCACTTTAATCATATTCACTTCCTATGGCCCTCTCTTCCCACCGTTCCCCTCTCCTGCTGGTCCCTTTCCCCTTCCCAAGTAGCTCCTTCTATGTTTGCATCTTTCTTTTTTTTATCTAGATTCTATACATGAGAGAAAATGTGACGAGTCTTCCCATTCTTCTTAGTGAGATGCTTTCCTATCAGAAAAGTTGATAGACTTCTAAGCAGTCACTATCTGATAAGGATCACACTGCCTTCTCACAGACTGTCCTGGGGAGTAGGAAATGAAGTGGCCATGGGAAAGGGTGAAGCATGGGAAATTGCTTTCTATGGAGGCAGTGACATTTGGAAATAAGGTGAGTGTAACTACTGATTTGGCTCTGAAACAAATAATGAGCCTTAGGAAGGAAAACATAACAGGAGAAAAGGAATACTGGAACAATGGATCTGCAGGATTTGGCAGCCATACAGGGCAAGCAAGGAGTAGGACAGCAGCCATGTTCCTCATTGGGGTGACTTAGTTAATGGTGGGAATTTATACTGAGAAAGGAAAATGAGAATAGTGGATTTTGTGGAACTAGGATTAATTAATGTTGGACATAGAGACCCAGTGTAACATCAAGGTAGGGATGTTAATAAGAAATAGGAAGTATGAAAAGTTAGAGAGCTAGAAATTGGAGTCTAATACTAGTAGACAGGTCTATTTTTTAAAAAGCAATAACATACAAATGCTTGAAAGCCATGATTATTCCTACAATAACTATAAGAAGAACTGGAAGTTGAGATACAGACTTGGAGACAGCAGCATTAGGAGTAACAGAAGGTCAAGTAGGCCAGGACTGGGTGAGAGCTAAAGGGGAAAACAAGTAGAACAGAAGTGATGGCCACAGCACTGGGAAAGATAGCTTCAAGAAGGAGATTTTAGTCAATGTTTGCTGATGTCCTTGAAGAACTAAAGTCTGAAACCTAGGTCAAACTGAGGGTAGTAGTCAGGAAGCTATCAACAATTTGAAGCCAAGTTAAAATCTAGCCTGTTCAGTACTTTAGAAACACCCTTCCATGACACACAGGTTTTAAACAGCTGGAGGAGCCATGAGAAGAAGCAGATTGAAAGAGGCAGAAATAAGTCCCAAGGCTTCCAATCCTAGCTCTTCCAGAAAGCCATTTCCACAGAACCTTTCTTCAGACCAAATGGCTCTGCTACCAGCCCACCAGAACAGGTGGTAAGGCAAATAAATGGGGACTTTGCCTTCTACCATTTTGCCGATGTTAATGTCAGTGAAGAACTGACCTTTATTCTACAAATTTATTTTCCTTACTGATTTTTTATGCAGATATGTTCCACAATGGTCACCACCATAATGCTAATAGGTAATATTAGTAAAAGTCTAATTGTTCATTTCTCTCTGGTGGTCATCCTTTATTCTTCAAAACCAAGAATTGCCTCTGTCTCTCAGATTCTCTTGAGCTTGATTGTGGTCAGGGTAGCTCTCTGGTCATTTATTCAACTAAACTTCTATTAATAGTATTATAATTAGAGAATACTAATATTATTTAATTGAAGAGAAGTATCTGGAAATAAATATTAATCATTATAAAGTATAATAGTACAGAATAGATTATTTTTCTTTCACTACTCTTAGGAATATATCTGAAGGACTTGTTAGCAGAAATACACTTACGTATCTATTTTTGAAGCAACATCCTTTTTTTTTTTGTCAGTCATGGGGCCTGAACTCTGGGCCTGGGCGTTATCCCTCAGTTCTTCAGCTCAAGGCTACTGCACTACCACTTGAACCACAGTGTCACTTCTGGCTTTTTCTGCTTATGCAGTGCTGAGGAATCAAACCCAAGGCCTCATGCATGCAAAGCAAGCACTCTACCACTGAGCCACCTTCCCAGCCTTTGGGCAACATTTTTTACAATAGCCAAATATTAGAACCAGCTGAGATGTCCAAACAATAGATGAATAAAGAAGATATGACATGCAGCTTGGATAGGGCTGGACTCTCTGGACCTGTGGGCCAATTATTGGACCTGTCAATCCTATTCAACCCCCACACCAATCTACTACTGCTGAAGTCCCAAAGTAATAAAAGGAAAGACTGACAACAATCCTCCCTCAACAATGTTTTTTCCAAAATAATGTGGGTAGAGGAGGGAAATAAGGAGAGAGGGGAAAGGAGAAAAACAAAACAAAACAATGTTCACCTAGGGAATGAAGGGAGGAGAGGTTTGGCCGAAGTAAGGATTTCACAGGCAGTAATGATTAGCAAAAAATTAGCTGCTAATCAATAAGGGGTTGGAGAACAAGGAAAGAGAAACAGACTGTCAGAAGGCAGGTGGGTACAAGTGGGAGGAGGTTGGCCTAACAAGGAAGATGAAAGCAAGCGAATGTGGTCAAAGTAGTCTGATGAAAATAGAACAATGAAACCTGACGAAGTTGTTTGGGGAAGCTGGAAGAGGGGTAAGGAGCCTGATAGAAAAGGTGAGATTAGTTGGAACATATTGCAAGCATGTGGGGAAATGTAACGATGATGTCTTCTCTATTTAGTTTAGGTAAGCTAGTAAAATCAAAGTTAATTTCAAGAGCCACAGTCTCTGATACTGTTCGCTTCTCAGCTGCCTGCCATCCAAACCTTCAAGTCTAGGCTATGTGTTCAATGCATAAGGAAATCCAGAAAACTTTTGTAACTGCTAAGCTGCTCCTCTAGCACACAGACATGTTTCCCACATACTAGTAAGACAGCATTTAAAAAGAGTTGTATCCCTAGTTAGACTGAGCTCCCTGAAGACAGCAGTCACATTAAGTACTGTGCCACCCATGCTTCCATTCTGTTGAACTGGGCACCAAAATGGCTGTCACATTATTTCTGTCAGGATTCTAAAGTGAAAATAATCACTTTTGTCCAGTAATGCCACTTTATCGCATTTAATAAAACCAGTTACTAAATATACCAGGAACGTTTGACGTACAGAATGTTCTTGAAGAAGGTAGAAATGAATAGTTATTCCTATTAGCCCTTCTCAGTTCCATGGCAAAAAGCAATATAAATAAGCGAACTCCATTTGTTGCCCACTTAAGAACACAGTGGTGGATCTTAATTTTCAAATAAAATATGAGAGTTTAACATATGAAAATGACAAGCAATGGATTTTGTTTCGCTCCAGTAGCCTTGTGTCTTATTGGAGGCATCCAGATGAAATGGCAGCCATGAAAGGAGATTTAAGCAACAGGCCATGCAGAGTACTGCCCATCTCTTGTACTGTTTAAACGAGGCTGAATGTCGTCAAGGCAGTTGAGCATGAAATTACAGAGTTCTAGTCTGTCCACACCGAGAAGCTCACTCTGACTATGGTCAAATGCTACTCTTAAGTTAGTTTTGAGAAAGCTGAACCAGCCATACTTGCTTTGGTTAATGACAAAAGGAAAAGAAAGAAGGTACTTCAACTTCATGAACAAGTATTCTTAATACATCTTCTAACTAGAGGTACTATTGTGGATTGTTGAACATTACAAAATGTGCAGCTTGGTAGAGGATACCAGTGATATCAGCGCTGGAGAAGCTGAGACTGAGCCAGGAGGATTGTAAGTTCAAAGCCAGACTGGGCTGTAAGGAATCCTTGTCTCACAAGTAAACAACAAAAAACAAAGGTTGATCCAGAAAAATAAATGTATAGAAATGTCAGAGAGACAGAAAATAGATGGTTAGTTGTACAGGTGTGTCACTAGGCACTTGTATTTTCTCAGCTCTGAGTTTCTAGCACTCTTACAAAAGTTTTTCTTGGAGGATACATGAGTAGAAAGACTCTGTTCATAAGTGTTGGGGCCACTGACAACAACTTTCATGGTCAATCATAATTTCCTCTCCAGTGTGTGAATCAGACAGGCTACTGTATCAGCGGACATCTGGGGGTCAAAGCTGGCTACCAGGCTAAGTTCAATGTCATGGATGCATTCGCCAGGGTGGATGTGATTGAACAGCTGGCAGGATTTTTATCAGTCAGTTCCTTATATGTGTAGTACAGATACTTCATATCTACTTACTGTGACACTTTGGTAAAATACTAATAAAACAAGCAAATGAAAAACAAAAACCAAATAGAACTCAAAAGCATGTAATTAAATGCAAAGACACACACTATTCCTAAGGTGATACTCTTGTTTATCAATACCTTTATCTATTTGAACCCACATGGATTTTTGAAGTAAAATCAAGGCCCCAAATTGTATCTTCAAAAACTAATATTTAAAATTTAAACTACTTTGAATTTGTATTTCTTTGAGTCTTAATTCTCCAAATAAACTTTTATAAATTTGCTTGACTATTAAAATACTATTTGGTAAAGAGTGTACATGTCTTCCCAGGAACATGTGGATAAATTAGAAGAAATATTTGTTCCCATTCATTGATTTCACAAATAGTTTCTACATGTCTAATATGTACCAAGAATGCTTTTGAATATGGAGCTACGGCAGTGATTAAAATGAGGCAAGTAAGCGAACAACAAAACCAAACCTGTTTTTGTTGCTATAGTGGAAAATGGTAGGGACAAAAATTAAAATAGTTGTGAAAGTAATCTGCTTATTTAGAACCTAATATATTTGATACCTTTTTAATTATTTTATCTTATGAAGGCTATAGGCCCTATCTTCATTTTGTACTACCTACCACAAACCACCAGGCTTTCTTAGAAAAATAAACATTAATAGGGGGTTTAACAGCTTGTGTGAATGACTCAAAAATGTTATATACTACATTAACGCAGGTAGCATCAGAAACAAGGAAGAAGCCCAATGCTGGTGGCTCACGCCTGTAATCCTAACTACTTAGGAGGAGATCTGAGGATTGCAGTTCAAAGCCAGCCAGGGCAGGATAGTCCATGAGACTTTTATCTCCAGGAAACCACCAGAAAACCAGAAGTGGGGCTGTGGCGCAAGTGGTAGAGTGCTAGTCTTGAGCCGAAGAGCTTGGGGACAGCGCCCAGGCCCAGAGTTCAAGAACCACGACCAACAAAAACAAACAAGGAAGGAAGGAATAGGAACTAGATGCACTCCATCAGCTATCAGTCAGGTCTGGATTTGGAATATATATATAATTTTTAGCTTAAAAATCAGGGTGCAAGTTCTTTTAGATCCTACCACATGAGAAGCTGGGGAAGGCATTGGCAATGATTAACATAAAAGAGGAAAAACTATGTGCAAATTTCAAACATGGACAATCCCCTCTTGTGTAATGGGCAGTGGATATTTACTGTGCATCCTCTTCATAAATAACATTAAAGGCAATGGGCAAGAGTTATACAGAACTGGACAAGAGAGTCTCTTAAAGAAAACCCTTCTAATCACCAGGATTAATGGAGAGTCTCAGTTTCTGGACATTGAGTTTCCCTTCCCTGCAAGGGATAGGAAGGCAAAGCCTGAGAGATTGGAGGAGACCTTGGAGATGACCTTAATGCTCCATGCAGGTAATGGACAGTGTTTCTGAGATATAATAACACCAATGCCCATCTTCCACGAGATTCTTTCTTGCCTTCTGAATGGGGATGACTCATATGCATTTCATATATTCTACTAAATCACATCTTTATTTGCCACTTGTGATGAGAGCTAGTTCTGGATGGGGAATGTGTTGTCAGCCTCATATTCCCTCTAAGTTTCAGTCAGAGTTCCTTGAATACAGAGGATGGTCAATGATAGGAATTGATTTACTCATAAGACCACGTGGAATTTCTTTGTCATTTCCTTTGTAGTAAACAGGAGCTTTGCATTTGATCATGCCACATTCTAAATCGAGTAAACTTTCTAATTAAAATATGAAATAACTTTCTCAAAATTAAAATATGAATTTGGAAGTGACCAGAGAGAACTCACTGGGTACATTTTATATGGAATCCATTAGGAGATAGAGATGTACAAAGATTCTGCTTATCACCAGAGGTGGTCAGGAATTCAAAGGAAACTTCTTTCTTTAATGTGGTACCAAGAAATTGAACCCAAGGCCTCATGCATGCTAGGAAAGCACTCTACCATGAAGCCACATTCCTCAAAGGAAATTTCTTCTGGCTTTGTAAATACTATCTATCTATTCATTTCAGGCTCAGAATATGTTCTGGCAAAAGTAAAATCCATTGTATGTATATATATTGAGCATCGAAATGGACCATAAAGTTCTGCATCTGGGTTGAACACCTTCCACTATTAGCTCCATCTCTTATCAATTTAGATAAATGTGCAACATCAGCATCTAGCTTTCTCATACCACCTCTGAAGTCATTGGACATTACTTCAGCAAAGAAGATAGTTGCTTTAAATTTTCAACCAGATAGCATCTTAAATAAATGTTCTCTGATCATTTCTAAAAATTGGAAGCAACGTAAATTTCCTATAATAGGAGACTTGCTAAATGAATCTTTATGGCTATGTTGTATAATCATTAAAAGTTAGTGCTGTAAATACAATGTGGCAGTTTGGAACAAATGCTTATGATGTGAAAAAGGAAGTAAAAGATGTAAAATTATATGAATTTTACTGAGTTTAACAGCCGTTGGAATAATTGTATAAAATTCAGATCTGATCGTATAATTCTTAGGAAACAATCTTTATGAGTCTCTTGCATTTCTTCCCATTTTAATAGCAGAGGTGCTGTCTGCTTTTGTTCTGGATTATCTTTTCAAAATCTGTATAGAATATAACCTTGAACAACAGAGATAGTTCTCAATCTGGAGCAAAGAAGAAGTCTGTTTACTGCCCAGCACCAAAAGATGTGTTTCCCCTTAGCAATGGCCATCTAGTTGGCTTAGTTCTTATAAATTTCAGGTTCCCTGTTCTAGGAAGCCCTTTTCTATAATGCAATACAAAGCTTTTGCAAGCTTCAATGGCTTTCTTTCTGTTGCTCCATGAAAATGAGGCACAGGAAAGTTATACAGTTACTATTATGAATAATAAAGTCTTTTTTTTTTAAAGTCTTACATCTTTTGTCATTATTCGTGACAGGGTGACAGGCTTACTTGTTAACTCATAAGTCTCAGACCTTGACATGTACTCTCTTGTTACTTTCTCTTTAACCTGTTTTTGGTGGCAGAAATCGAATATATGTGTAATATATAATATATATTCCATATAAAAGGAGAGTCTAATATGCTAAACATCAGTAATAATATCCAATACAACAGCAACCGTGGCTAATATTGAATGAATGGTAGACATTGCAATTATGATGTTGCATGTCATAATTCTCTCAGTGTCACCACTTAATAGTTGAGAAACTGAGAAGAGGTTCAGCAACATGGAAGAATCAAGTGTTTCTACTTCTAATCCATTTATTATGCAACATTTCTTACTTTTTTTTTTTTTTTTTTGGGTCTGGTTGTGGGGCCTGAACTCTAGGCCAGGGCGCTGTCCCTCAGCTCTTCAGCTCAAGGCTAGCACTCTACCACTTGAGCCACAGCGCCACTTCTGGCTTGTTTCTTTTTGCTTATGTGGTGCTGAGGAATCGAACCCAGGGCCACCTCCTCAGCCCCATTTCTTACTTTTGACTAGTTTTTACTTATCTTTTACTCTGCCTAAAAGATTCTGTCTTAAAACCTCCTTCCCTTAGCCTTCTTTGTAGTGTTTTTTTTTTTTTCCTAGTTATGGGCCTTGAACTGAGGGCCTGTACTCTGTCCCTGAGCCTCTCTGTGCTCAAGGCTAGTGCTCTACCACCTAAGCCACAGAGCCATTTCTGGCTTTTTCTGCTCATGTGGTATTGAGGAATCAAACCCAGGGCTTCATGCGTGCTAGGCAAACACTCTACCACAAAGCCACATTCCCAGCCCTGTAGTCTTGCTCTCTTAAAGAACTGTAGTCTTCTCCTTTGTAATACAATTGTTTTTCACTTATGATTAACTGAGACAGCCTGTGATTGATTGTATACTGTGTGTCTTCCATTCTATACAGGCTTTTAGACAAAAGGATGAGGTCAACTTTGGCTTCCTACACTTTTAACATGATAGGTGCTCAAGGCATGTGATAAATTAATGAAAGTCTGGATTATTGAGTTGTATATAAAAAGGGACTTCAAGATCAGAGAGACAAATAGCATATGGTCTCCCTGACATGCAGATGTTAAATTCAAAACACAATGAGATATGACAAAGTAAACATAACTCAAGAAACAAAGGACCTCTTCTTAATTTGTCACATCACTTTTAGGTGATTCTATGTTCTTGACCTTGCATATGGTATATACATGTGCACATCTGAGGGAATCTAGAAGGAGGGTACAGAATCAGAGGGAAACAGGTGAAAAAATACAGCAGAGGGGCCCATCAGCTGCACTGGACATTGATGAAAGTGAACTAAGCAACTCAAGGGCAGCGATGGGAGGGAGGGAATGAGAGAGAAAGCGGGAACAGCTTTCACTAAGCACAAAGAAAGATATGTACATATCACCCCATTTGGAAGAAATAGTTGTATTGTCAAAGTTGGTAGAATTCATAGGCTTTATAGACAATGATACTGACAATTCACCTCATGGAGGTTAAAATGTGTTTGTGACTTTAGCTAATTATCACTATCCCACAATACTGTGAAATTTATGTAATCATTTAATCTCAATAAAGAAATAAAAAAAATAAAAATTAAAAGGGACTTCAAGTGATTTAAAATTTGGTTCTTATGGTGTTGATTTTTATTGTCCTCTGAATAGTCTGTAATTGCGGCTATTGTGTGTATGTAAATAATTCTGTACGATTTCCTTTAGATATAAGATTCAAGAGCCTATGCCACCCAAGGGTAGAAATGGGGTAAGGAGAGCAAGGGGTGAATGATGCAAATGGTGACACTGTTCAAGATGCAGTGTATTCATAACCTGACTCATGGAGATTAAACTCCTTTGTACAATTATTTAATAATAATAAATCAAAGAGCCTATGCTCCATGAGGGATACCAGAGGCATTTCTATATGCTGGAACATAGTCATCATTGCAGAAACTAGAGTGTGATGGGACTAGTGATGATGAATGTACAGGCTAGACAGACATCTTCACCACAGCTCTTCTTGGTCACTACATACTTGATGGACCAGCTTCTAGAATGATTATCACTGGAAATATTGTTTCTTGGGTGCTAAGCACTTCTGCTCACTAAATGTCCTGAATTTCCCCTTGAACTCTGATTAGTGCCCTTTCAGGGATCTAATCCATCTTTGATAGAGATGTCTTTGTGCACAATCAGCCTGGTACAGCTGTGTGATAGATGGGTGGGCCAAACATTCCAATATACAAATTTCTCTTTTATGAAATAATCTGAGCTACATCACACTTCAGATCATCTTTAAGGTAAATATTATTTTCTGCACTTTACACATAAATCTCCTTGGGCTTAAGAAATTTTCCAGGGTTATCAGATCAAGGAGCAAAGGTGCTTCAAAACTAACCACTTAATAACTACATATAGGTGCTTATCCCTTTGCCAATGGGTTTAGAGTTTAGTGGCGATATGAGAACAAAACTGCATGATAGAAAACTTAAAATATAACAAAAAAGGAGCAGACAAAATATTTTGAAGTGGCTGAGGAAGAAGAGTCAGTTTCCTTGAAGATCTGTCATGGTAGAGCTAGAAAAGTTTGTGTGGAGAAAGTGGAATTTAAGGATTGTGCATGGAAGTGTTCGATACAGAGATGGTGAGAGAATATTGGAAATGTGGGGAAAATACCACGCCCATATTCATGAGCACCTGTCCTTCCGCATACATAAAACACAAGTGGCATATGCTCCTTTCCTTCACACTGTTAGAATTTGTCCTAAATGTCACATAGACTGTCCCCTTAAAAAATCTTCCCATAATCCACCTGAGCTATTACTAGCTCCCTTATTTGCTTCATAAATATTTGTGTAATTAACAATAACAGCTCACGGTTGACAGGAACAGATCACTGTCATGGCAGACTTTGGTTCCTTGCCCTACCAAGTATCAAACTTAGGTAAACAAGAAAATACAAGATGGCAGGACACACGAGAGTCAAGAGGTATCAGTGAAGGGACCAAAATGACAACACACCTGGGGAGAGATTCAAGATGGCCACGCTCTCCCAAGTAGTCCCACCACGTGTCTCTGACCAAACTAAGATCTAGGGTTCCAGCACACACTTTACCTCAAGTGACCCATGCCAATCAAACTCTAGATATCTAAAAACTTTTCCTACTACAAAAAGAATATCCCAACAGGCAAACACGGAAAGGGAAAAAGACAGAGTGAGCAGGACCCCTGCTGAGCAGCAGCACCCGAGACTTTCTGCAGAGTTTAAGCAGAGAAGCATCCAAACACTGAAGAAAGCACTCAACACCAGACCTGTGGAAAGAGGAGGGAATTCAGTGAAGAGGCTGGAGTTGGCCATGGAGAAAGTGGACCCAACCTAGCCACTGGGCGGCTACAGAGGAGGAGCAGACTCAATGAACACTGACCCTGCAACTGCCAGAAATCAGCACCTACAGGTAAGCACCCCAACGTAATGGCTGGAGCCAGCATAAGGTCCCATGCCGCCAGCGATGGAGGGATCCTTGTGGACCCCCGCCACATGGCCCCCAGGACACCATGGCCGCAGCCAATCCCTTGCCCTACTGGCCTGGGCACTCTGCCTGGACTTGCTCCCTCCTTGCCACCACTGGGCGCCAACCCCTTGCTCCCACAGCTACTTCGGGGTCATGCTGTGGGTTCCACCGACCCTGCACAAGCCAGGCCCATGCCTTCACTGCCGCTGCCAGCACAGTCCAGAGCTGCTGTGGACTGCACCACCCTCAAGCTAGGTGGTCCTGCTGCGCTGCTGCCGATGACACAGCCTGGAGCCACCACCCACCCACCTCCACTGCAGCCCAGCACCACCACCCATCACAGGCCAGCACCCCAAGCTCCACCTGGTCCTCCCAGTGCCCAGGCTCTCCACCCTGCATAGAGAGACCCTTCAGCTGCTGCAGATGCCAACCCTCCCACCTGGTCCTGCCAACGCCCAGACCCTCCCACTGAGAACTGGCCAACATCATCCTGGCTGCCACAACACTTGCTCTGTGGCCCAGTGCACCACCAGCTACAGAGTGAGTAACCCAGTTGGGTCCATTCCCTGGGGGGGAGGGGTGGCAATTCTCTGTAAGGTCCCAAAGCCCTCTGACCCAAGCCCCCTCCCCAAAGAGAGGGATCACTTCAGAAGTGAACACAGGTTGAAACACTGTTCCTAAACCTTCTTTGGCTAACTGGGAAAACCCGGAAACACAGTTCCATGCCTGTGATAACAGACTAAAAGTCCCAATCCCCCCCAACTCCCTGCCATGCAGCCTAGGAGTGGGAGTCTAGGTAGCAGTCACCTTCCCTTGTCAAAAGGCTGTCTGGATTCAACCAAGCCACAAGGAAAGCAGACTATTGCAAGTCATACAAGGTTTTTATTAGGAATCTGCCTAGAGGACTACATGGAGACTCAAGCTTATGTGGAGACTCAAGCTTGCCCAAACAAGCTGAAAAACTCACTCTTTAGATTTTTTTAGTTTGCTTTTTTTATGTTTAATTGCTTTTGTTTCTTTGTGTTTTTTTTTGTTGAGTTCTTAAGATCTGCTATTTTACTTCAATCTTCTATTTTTCACTGCTATTTAATTCCTTCTTCCACTTTTCAATTTCCTAATTTAAAATTTTTCCCTCTCAATTCATTTCTCTACACATTGTACTACTACTCTGTCAGAGATTACCTGTTTAGTTCTATACACAAAGTAAGGCCTTCTATGTATGTGAACATAATAATTACAGGAATTATCTTAGATTAATCAACTTTCCAATACTCTTTCAATAAAACCTTTTCTAATATCATCAATTCTCCCAAATATACATATATAATTTCTTATTTTCATCTAGATCTCTAAGCTATTCTTTATGTAATCTTTCTTCAAATTCTTTTCTACCTTTTATACTCTGAAACAAGGTCTCTATTCTCTCCCTACTACACATACATCTCCACTAAGCTGTTCTTACCCCTCTACTATCATTATACCCAATTTTTCTTCTTAATTTATATCTCTCCAGTCCTAACCCTTCTTTTCTCCATTTTCTTCAGTCCATTGATCCCTAACAGTTTATATCTGAGCCAACTTTTGGTTGGTTCCATTTTGACTGAGTACAAGAGGCCTATCTTGTTAACCTTAAGATGCAGACTACTTAACAGCCAAACCCAAATCATGTCACAAGTTACACCTATATGGAATCTCTACCCCTGAACCAAAACATCATTCTTCAAGCAAAGAAAAGGAGAGATAAATGGGGAAACACCTGCCCATAATTTTGAAATCCTTAGTTCTATACATCTACATGACGCTGGGTTGGCTCCTGCCCTCAAAGACTGTCCTGTTGTTGTGGCTCTTGCCACCAAATGGGTAGAACTAATGCAGGAAACATGGCCAATAAACTAACCCCAACTCCATCTTCACATAAACAAGCTATAGAGCAGCCCCAGAATGACCTAGAGGATAATGCTCAAGATATTTTAAAAGCATGGCTGGTAAATCTGCTGAATGAAAACTTGGACACCCTGCATAGGGCTATAAGAGACTATGACAAGGCCAACCAGAAACTAATAGATGACTTCACGGACTCCACAAATAAAAAGATAAAGGAACTCCAACAGAAGGTGAAAGAGTCCAATGAAAAGTTAAAGAAGTGGAAAGATAAGTCCAAAAACTAAGTCCAGGAGGTAAGGCAATCTATTCAAGACTTAAAAGAAAACTTTAATAAAGAGTTGGCCATCATTAAGAAAGACCAGCAAGAAGGAAGGGAGATAAATAGAAAAGTAAAAAGCCTTGAAAGCAGAATGGAAGAATCAGAAGACAGAATCTTTGAGGCAGCAGGTAGTTTAGACTCTATAGAGAAAAAAAGCACACAGATATTCATAACAAAAGCAAGAAGCATGACAGATCATTGCAGGAGCTGCAAGATACAATCAGGAAGCCTAATTTGAGACTAATAGGTATTGAGGAGGGCCTGGAGAGGGAAGCCAATGGATTAGGAAATATATTCAGCAGAATCCTAGCAGAGAACTTCTCAAATATACAAAAGGACAGGACCATCCAGATACAAGAAGCTTTTAGAATGCCAAATAGACTAGACCAGTATAGGACATACCACTGCCACATTATAGACCATACAGAATCAATAGAAACTAAGAAATAATTCTTAAAGCCACCAAGAGAAGAGAACAATTACCTATAAAGGTAAGCCAATCAGGACCACCTCAGACTTCTCAGCAGAGACCATGAAAGCAAGGAGAGCATGGAATGAGATATGCCATGCTCTAAAGACAAATGACTACCAACCAAGAATAATTTACCCAGCTAAGCTCTCATTCATAGCAGAAGGACAAATAAAAACCTTCCACAGCAAGGAAAAACTGAAACAATATATCGCTACCAAACCAGCTTATAAAAAATCCTCAAAGACGTTCTACACATAGAAAACCAGTAAGAGTTGGGTGTCGGTGGCTCATGCTTGTAATCCTAGCTATTCAGGAGGCTGAGATCTGAGAATCGCAGTTCAAAGCCAGCCTGGGCAGGAAAGTCCACAAGACTTTTGTCTCCAATAAATTACTCAGAAAATCGGAAGTGGCACTGAGGCTCAAGTGGTAGAGCAGTTGCCTTGAGCTGAAGAGCTGAGGGATAGTGCCAAGGCCCAGAGTTCAAGCCCTAAGACTGACAAAAAGAAAAAGAAAAGAAAAAAGAAAACCAACAAGAATGGAATATTGGCAGTGAAACAGTCCACAAACAGAGAACTATGTAATCACAGCCAAGGCATAGCCTCCTAAAAAATGGATAAAAAGGCAGGAACAGACAAATACCTCTTAGTCCTAACTCTCAATATTAATGGAGTTAACTCCAATTAAGCAACACAGATTGTCTAGTTGGATTAAAAAGCAAGATTCTTCTTCCTTCTGCCTTCAGGAGACACTCCTTGCCCCCCAAAACAAACATATTCTGAAAGAGAAAGGTTGGAATAAAGTCTACCAAGCAAATGACCCCCATAAAGAGGCAGGAGTTGCAATCCTAATATCAGATAAAACAGACTTCGAATTATAATCAGCGAGAAGAGATAAGGAAAGTCATTACATACTAATTAAGGGATTTCTCCTTCAGGAGGATATTACAATTCTAAATGTCTACTCACCAAATAACGGAGCACCTAAATTTATCCAAGAAACAGTACTTTCTCTAAAATCACACATAGATCCAAAGACGCCAGTTGCTGGGGACTTTTAACATACCACTATCCCTGCTGAATAGATCAACCTGGCAAAACCTCAAAAGAGAAAACTTGAATCTAAACAACTGCATAGATCAACTAGACTTAACAGACATATATTCAATATTTCACCCAGCAGTATCAGAATACATGTTTTTTCCCAGCAGCACATGGAACATTCTCCAAAATAGACCACATTTTAGGTCACAAAGCAAATTTGCCCAAATTCAGAAACATTGAAATTAGGCCCTGCATTCTCTCAGTCCACAAGGGAATAAAATTAGAACTCAACACCAAAAGCCACCAAAGAAAATCCTGTAACACACAGAGGCTGAACAACACACTGCGCTTGATAAGAAATGTACTCACTATCTTGCCCATGTAATTGTAACACCTCTGTAAAGTATTTTCACAATAAAAAAAGAAAGGAAATTCAAATGTTCATGATATTCAACAAAAATGAACACACAAATTATCAGCTCCTCTGGGACACAGCAAAGGCAGTACTCAGGGGCAAGTTTATAACTCTGAGTTCCTACATCAACAAATTGGAGAGACTTGAAACCAACAATTTAATGAGGTACCTAAAGCTCCTTGAAAAAAAGCAACAAGCTAAACCCCAATCCAGTAGATGGAAACAAAAAATTAAAATTAAATCAGAATAAAATAATTAAAATTAAAATTAATCAGAATTATGTTGAAAAAGAACTTTATAACTTTGGCGGGGGGGGGCGGGTAATGGGGGTGGATGGAGGTGGAGATTGGAGGGCAGGAATGGTAAGGGGAAACAAAGGAAGAGGCAACAATGCTTGATAAGAAATGTACTCCTTCCCTTGCTCATGTAATTGTAACTGCTCTGTATGGTATTTTTACAAATCCTCAAAGAAACAACTGCTCAATAAATAAGTGGGCTAAAGACTTAAAGAGAAGCTTCTCCGAAGAGGAAATAAGAATGGCCAATAGACACATGAAGAAATGTTCAATCTCTCTAGCCATAAAAGAAATGCAAATCAAAACAACACTGAGATTCCATCTCACCCCAGTTAGAATGGCTAAAATCAAGAACTCTAACAACAACAGATGCTGGAGGGGATGTGGCCAGAAGGGAACCCTACAGCATTGTTGGTGGGAGTGTAAACTTGTTCAACCACTTTGGAGAGCAGTATGGAGGTTTCTTAAAAGAGCTCCCCTATGACCCAGCAATCCTACTTTTGGGCATTTACCCAAAGGATCACAAACAAGGTCACACCAAAGCTACCAGCAAAACCACATTTATAGCAGCATTATTTACCATAGCTAAGATATGGAACCAACCCAGATGGCTCTCAGTAGATGAATGGATGAAGAAAATGTGATATATATATATATATATATATATACATATATGTATACATATATATGTATATACATATATGTATATATGTGTATATATACACATATATACCATATGTGTATGTGTATATGTATATATATTTATATACCATATATATCATATATATATATATATATGATTAGATTCTATTCCTCTATCAGGAAGAATGACACCATCCATTTGTTAGGAAATGGAAAGACTTGGAAAAAAATTATACTAATTGAAGTAAGCTAGACCCAAAGATATATAGGTCCCATGGTTTCCCTTTTTTGCAATAACTAATATATATCTAGGATAATCTTAGCAGACAAGTAGAAAAGCTCAAAAGCTATGCACATATGACCATATAAGATGGTGCTAAGTGAAATGAACCCCATGATAGGGACACAAAGGCTTTACCTGTGTTGCTGTTGTTTTTAATGTATTTATAATGTACTATGTGATTTCTCTTGTTTCTTTCGTATGTTCTTCCCCCATGGCATAACCCCTGTTGTCACTGTATTTGATTCTGGTGCCCTGCATCTTGTATATACATTTTTCTACTTTGGGGAGGGGAAGGGAAATAATAAAATGCTGAAAAAGGATACAGGCTGACGCATTGTAACAATGAGATATACAGGACACTACACTAAAAATGATCTTTATAACTTCAAAGGTGGGGGAGGGAGGAGTTGAGGAGGTGGGGAGGGAAGGGATGGCTGGAGAAAAACAAATGAGGGGGGTAATAATGCTCAAGAGGAAATGTATTCCTTACTTTACTCATGTAACTCTAACCCCTCTGTATAATATCTTTACAATAAAAAATATAATCAAAACACCTTATTAAGTTGCTATACAACTTAGAACAAAACATTCCTGGGATTGTGTTCTCATTCGTATGATGGGGAATACTGAAACACCAAATTCCCAAGATGTCTTTTAATGCTCATCTTCTATAATTCCCTCCAGGTACAAAGTGCTTGCTGATAGTAATTATTAAGTGTGATAATTCTTTGTACTCAGCTGAGTATCATCCTAAGGTAGCCTGGTAGCCCTGTGATTGAAAATGTAAAAATTACCCAAAGCTTTCCTTATGGTGAATATTTGAAAGCAGAGTCCTTTTGGAAAAAAGTTTAAGGTCTCACTATGGGTCAGGTGGACCCATTGCAACAATGAGTTGTTATGTCAAAAAACAAACTTTACAACTTTGGTCGGGGGGGGGAGGGAGGAGGAGGATTTGGTGGGGGCAGAGGGGAGGAAGGGGGGATGGGAAGGGATGAGAAGGGGAAACAAAGGAGGAGGCTACAATGTCTGATAAGAAATGTACTTATTATCTTGTCCATGTAATTGTAACCCCTCTGTACAGTATTTTCACAATAAAAAAAAGTTAAAAAAATAAAAAAGAGAAAGTGATAAGATAGAGAAACTATGAGTTGTTTTAAAACAAAAAAAATTTAGCTTGTCAAATTTACTGATGGCAATTTCAAATTTCTGATGAAAAGATACATAAAATATTTGAATAGGGATTTATGCTAGACTGATTGAGAAACTAACAGGGTTACTATCTGTTATGTTTCATCAAAGATTACTGCGTTGGGGAAAAAGACAAGGGCACAAGGGTTTTGAATACATCACAGATTTGTCATCTAGTCCGACCTTTCTGTGAAACATTCGATACAGGTCAGTAACAAGAGAGCTTAGGAAAAGTCTCTCTTTGTTCCAAGAAGACAGCCTTAATGTCTCAGGGTCCTGCTTTTGCCCTAGAAAGTGATCCACTGGAGAGACTAATTAAATGTGCTATCTGAAGAGGTGAGAGATTGAACTAATTACATACTAGGTTTTTAAAAATGGGACAAGGAATTTTATCTGAGTCCTTGGTTAGTCATTAAACTCAATGAATACTTCAATAATAAACCCAATATCAACAATATGGAGTGCAGATTCCATTGAAAAGTTGGATTGTAAAGGTGTAAGCTGATAGGAGAGCACCACTGCACAGCACTGGAAGGGAGTATTTGAGAAGTTAAAGAGCAGTGTAAAAATGCACACACACTGTGCTGTGACACCCGAACCAGGGTCAGGTTCTAAGGCAACAGCATTTTTAAATCCTGTAAGTGACACATAATGACCTCAAGCACAACAACTTTGGGGCAGGGACAATAACTTGGCAGGAAGTCAGCCTTTTCATTAAGTTTTAAACTTTCTGCTTCTAAAGGGGTCAAGGTCTAATAAGACATTAACACCAAGCAAAAAAGTTCTGGAACACTATGGGGAAGTTGTTTTCTAGGTTGTTTGAATGTGTGCTGGGAAAGATTATTCAGGTGGTAAGAAAAGTGATTTTTAAAGTGACATGTAGTTTTCATACAGATAATCCATTTCCCTATTTCCTTCCTAACAGACATCACTATAGCCATGATTAATAAAGATGGCACATGGAGTTTTTGAGTACCTACTATGAGTTTGCATTATTCTATGAGTTGTGTGTGTGGGGGGGGGAATTGTAACAAATTGATACCAATAGTCTGTATTCAAGAAGCCTCTATCCAAGAGGTTTACAATATAGTTAGTGAGACAAGAACAAAAGAAATAAATGACTTGAGAATAAAACAAAACAACATTCACATATGCAATAATAATTTGGCCTATGGTGACACGACATGACTTTAGAGAAGATGTGAGGAAATTTTCAAGAAAGAATTCTTGGAAGTGGTAAACACACAAGCTTGATTTGGGTACATTGGAGGAATTTGGGGTGGGGGAAGAATGTCAGCCCTGTATGGAGGGACAACAATGCAAAGGAATTGAGAAGTAAAAGAAGGGGACAACACAAGTGACAGAAGTATCGTCCAGAATTGAGGACTCAGTTTGTAACAACCAGTATAAAGATGTAGGCTTAGTGTATCAAAATTCCATGATTACTCTCTATTGCTTTTAGCATGATTATTTTTTCTTCAGGTTTTTGCTTTATATTAGCAGAATCAAGAGGCTAAAGTTATCATTTCCTACCACTGAGAACCTTGTCTTAGATTAGGTGCTTTCGTAAACAAAGGTTATTTTTTAAGCACTTATTTCATTTCTTTTTAGTGTGTGGGATTTTCCTTTGTATTTCAGACTAAATCCTCTGCATATGCAGTATTAATGGGTGATATTTAAGAATGCTGACTTTACAGCAAAATTATCCACTCCATATGGCCTCTGTTGTCTCAGTAATTCTCAACACTATTTCCCAATGTGTTAGCCTCATAATATTTAATAATGTGAAGCTATTAAATCACTTCTTTATCTAGCAGGATCAAAGCTACCCATAGAATATAAAGCTCTTCTGTAAGGCTGGTGTTGTGGAAGCAATCAGATGAAATACTGAGTAATCAATTTTTAGTACAAAAACACCTGAGGGAATAAAATGACACTTGGTATGGCCATTTCCCAAGGAAAAGAAAAATTTCTTTGTATAGTACAATTATGAAATGTATCTCTTCATTTTGATATTTTGAATTTTGTACAGTGACTTTCTAATTTCTACCCAAAAGGCTGTAATATAAGCAGCTCAGGGCAGCAGAGAGAAGAATTAATAGAGCAGCAACAGATACAGTACAAAAGCAAAAATGGCAATCATATTTTGCATTTCTATAATGTCATTCACAGGGAGCTGACAGCAGATCAAGACAATTATAAACCACAGCTATATATCAGGGTGAGGAATGAAAAGAAAGAATAAAATTGTCATTGTAATATGTGAATTTTACTTTGTCAAGTGAAGAGATGTGAAACTTGTTAATGAGTTATCACAAAACCAAAAGTCAACATTAAAGTGCCATCAATGGTGATGGATTTTATGTACTAAAATGACCAAATTTCTGAGTATGTTATTATATTGGAGATCTGTCTTATTATTTGTGACTTATAAGCTGAAAACCTAGATTCAAGGACTTTTGGGCAGGGAAGTAGGAGAAGATCAACAGTCAACCATTCAGGTTCTCCAATAGTAACTCTCAAAGAGATACAGAGAAACTTACCACAGAAAAATAGTGAACTGATTTTAGAAGTGATAGAGCTCTGCTCAAGAGCATACAGTGAACAAGATCATTTAAAGACACAGTCTTTTTTTAAAACAAACCTGTTTTTAAATTTTGCAAATGCAGGTCATCAATGTCTACATTTTCCTATCACTATAATCATATAAAATAAAACACTGACACACAAATCACAAGAAAATTAAAATCTCCTGGAAGATTCTTTGTAAGAAAGACAGTGGGCAAATCTAACACCAGTATCTACTAAAATTCTTCATTTTCTTTCCCCAAACCAGTAGAAATTTGACCATCAGCCAGGACTAATGTATTGATTTGGACTTGGGAACATAGTGACTTAGAGAATGCTCAAGAATGCTAAAATAATTTAGAACACAATGTCTTTCTTGTTGTATGTCTGGCTTTGTCAAAGACTAGGAAAAAGCTTAACAAGAAAATGCAAATGGTATAAAGAGTAAGGCATAGAGGGTTGGAGTTATATCTCAGAAAGGCCTCTTTGGGTCTGGCTTACTTTAATATAATCTTTTTCCAAGTCTTTCCATTTCTGTAACTCCTCCATATATCACCTTTACAATAACAATTATATATATGTATATTTATAAGGCCTCTTTACACTGTTGATTATTCTATGTAATTACCTGATTCCATTAGTTAATAGCTTGTAGAGTTTTGTGTGCCACTCACTGCATGTACAAGAATTGTGTGTATATACATGCCTAACCTTCTCTTCCAGTTTAATCATGTTAGTAAATTAATTTTTTAATTTTTTTTAATTGTGAAAATTCTGTACAGAGGGGTTACAATTACATGGGCAAGATAATGAGTAAATTAATTTTTTTAAATTGTAGCAGTACCTGGCCTTGAATTCCCAAGACCTTACAATCTCACTTGTGTTTTTGCTCATAGCAGGCACTCTCTCACTTGAACAATGCCTCCAGACTAGCATTTTGCTAGTTATTTTGAAGATGAAGTCTTGCATACTTTTCTACCTGGGGTGGCTTTGAACTGTGATTCTCCAGATCTTGGCCTCCTGAGTAGCTAGGATTATAGGCATGAGTTAATGGTGCTCTGCTAACATCTTTTTAAACTATCCTCTGAGTGTATGCCCTCTATTATAAGACCTAGTATATGGGATTATATTTGTTTTTATGTTTGCTAGGATTTTTTCTCTTAGGTTAGGAGTCTTTTTAGAAAAGGAGTATGTCTAATTTACCCTTGCATTCCTCAGTGCACACAGTTTGCCATGAGCTCTTTAAATAGGGCACTTTAAATATTTATTGGAATAAATAAATGAGGAATAATTTGAACTATTTTCCTTTGTGAATTAAGAATTTAATATTTGGCAATTATATTGCTAAGCACAAGGCATAGAAGAAATGACTAAACTACAAGCCACAC
The DNA here is from genome assembly GCF_024711535.1 of Dipodomys merriami. Lineage (NCBI taxonomy): Eukaryota > Metazoa > Chordata > Mammalia > Rodentia > Heteromyidae > Dipodomys > Dipodomys merriami. The sequence continues at coordinate 8,055,494 of NW_027203937.1, read as the reverse complement.
ATTCAAGTGACCCATAGTCTTAGTGGATAAGATAAAAAAGAAAAATGATGATGATAGTAATGATGATGATGATGATGATGATGATAAAGAAAAGCAGGTTGTTCTTTCACATTACAAGGATGAAGGAAAGCCCTTCATAATCACACTGGTGAATATAACTAGAGTTGGAAGTGACATTTCCATGGACAGAGGAGTGGTTAAGAGAGGGAGGAAGAGTTTAAAAAAACGAATAACACAAGATCAAGGACCTCACAGTAAGAGAAAGAGTGAGACAGTTCTTATTATTGTTTTCATTTCTGCAAGAAGACATATGTGATTGAAGGAAGAAGGGTGATGGGAGAAGTGGAGGATGAATCAGGATAGTGGCACTATCAGGTTGCAAAAGGCTCTGCATGGGTGTGGCGTGGGGCAAGGATGGAAGGTGCAGAGAGATCTTGCTAGAAATAAGTCAATAAGGACTTCCAATGAGCAGTGAGGCCAGCTGCGGGCAGAATGGACAGTCTGCAAGAGAGCCATTCAAGAGATACTACCTCAATTGGAGGTAAGTCAGTAGGTGGAACTTGGGAAAATGCCCTGGTGTTAAATTAAAAATGTACTTAGCTTATTATAGGTTAGATAGTTTTCACATATAAGCTCCTCAGCTCTCAATGGCTCTTCTTAGAAAGCAAGGCATGCAGAGGCCACACAACTACTGTAGAGACAGGATCTCAACTCCAGGCCACATTCATCGATACTTTATTATAGGTGAATGGTTAAGGTAGTAGAGTTGACAACAGGCAACAATGTGAAGTCAATGATGAACATGTTTTTACATACGTCAACACATTTGTAGATCAGAGTCTAGGTATTTAGATGTATTAGTTGGAACCAAGATATGGTGTGGTTACTAATAAAAGGAATGGAGACAGATTTATAGCTAGGAACCCAATTAATACATGTGTTTTTTACTGGACAGGGTGTGTAGAATTGTAAGAGGAGGTACTATCAGGTTAAAGGGACAAAAAAGCTTAATTAGAAAAGCAGATATCAAGGTGACAGAGAAGAAAATGTCATCTAAAACAACAACTGTGGACTTGGAAATGGGATTATGAAAGTCAAGACATAAACAGGGGGTGGGGTGGCTAGGAATGAGTATGCACAGAGCCAAGCAGGCAGAAAGATAAATTTAATAAGAAATATTGCAGTGAAATATACATTATACACTTAATGTTCACTAACAGAGCTTGAAAAGGTCTCCACTGGATTTAGACATACAATTCTAATGGGATTGCTGGAAAGGATTTCTGAGGATGGACAGGAACAGAACTGAGACTCTACTACTCCAAAGAATGAAAGGTACGTAAGAAAGGGGCCACTCTCTGGGAAGAGGAGTATCATGGTTATCATGATACCGTAGGATGATGGTTACAGTATAGCAAATGTGAATAACATTAGGCTTACATCTCAGTTCTGCTAGATACTGTCTTAATGAGTAAAACATGAATAAAATACAAGGATCAGTTGCAAAGCATCCAACTAAAAGTAGATACTTAGTAAGTGAGAGCTCTAAAACCTGTGAGACATGTAAAAAATTGGAAGATGTTTAAATTTCCTGAGTAATTTATTATATGAAAAATCCACCACAGACTAAGATAATACAATCTAAACTTTTAAAGGAGTTCCAGTTATTGAATACTAGTGCTGTCTTCAGGACATAATCTTAGTTGCATTGTTTCAAGTTGAATTATTTAATTCTTGAATGCATTTTCAACAGTTTTGTTGAGATATAATTCATTATGAATGTATTTATTTATTTATTTATTTGCAGTGCTGGGATTGAACCTAGGGACTTGCAATTGTCAGGAAACTCTACTACTCAAGTCATACCTTCTAGCCCTTTTATTTTTATTTTGTTTTGAGATAGAACTGTGATTATTTTGCTCAGGTTGTCGCTAAGCATGGTTCTCCTACCTCTGTCTCCTGAATATGCAGGATTAACAGATATGGAACACCAACAGTGAATAAAAGTGCACCATTTCAGTATGTTTTAATATGTTAGCAGAGTTGTTTAATGATGGTTACAGTTTGAGTTTAAATATTTTCAATTCTCCCAAAGAAATCCTATACCAATTTTCAATAGTTCCTAATTCTCATAATCTCTCTCTTGAGTCTCAGGCAATAACTAATTTACTTTCAGACTCTATAGACTTTCCTGCAGTGGAATCCAATATTGGTATCAATATGTAGTTTTTTTTGTGATTGGTTCATCCATTCTTCATTGTGTATTAGTACTGAATTCCCTTTTCTGGCTGAATAATATTCCATTGAATGGATATATCTACCACATACTATTTACCCAATCATCAGTGGATTGGTATTTGTGTTATTTTCACTTTTTTGGCCATTATGAATAATTCAGCTTATGAACATGTGTACTTAGGTTTTATGCAGACCTATGTATTTATTCTCTTGCTTATATGCCAAGTTTTGCTAAGTCTGAAAGTCATATTCTTAAAATTATCTCCTAAGAACAAAACTTAAATATTCTTTTTAACTCTATTTATTTTTTTGTGTTTATGTAGTACCAAAGAATCAAACCCAGGGCCTCATGCATGCTAGGCAAGCACTCTACCACTAAGCCACATTTTTAGCCCAAAACATAAATATTCTTATTTTGAACAATTAAACTAAACCACAAGTATATGAATAAAGGTAAGTTTGTTCTCTCTCCAAGTTATGCTTCCTTCAAGTCAATACTCTTTCCCTGAGAAAAAGTTTCTCTTTCCTTCTGGTCTTGAGTTATAATACACAACCTTTCCACATTCTGAAGGGCTGTTTGAATATATAGCCTTGAATGTGAGAAAAAGCACATGAAGTCTCTGACCCAATTCTTACATGTGCCACAGACAGACGGATGTGATTTGTATGACAGTAAAGATTTTGATTTTGCTAGAGTTCTTTGTCTCCAATATTTAAGGATTTGTCAGATTTTTTTCTAACCCATTCTGGCATATATTCCAGGACTTAATGAGTATTAAGGGCCTGAAGTTGCCTTGTGAGCTTTGAATTTATTTGTTCCAAGGGTTTTCCCCCCTTCTTTCCCTTTTTTTTTCATTTATAGTTGGTAACGGGAACATTAGGGAAAGGGAATGGCAATTACCTTCACCTTGCTGAGTCCTGATCTTCACTTAGCATGCAAAGCAAACTTTCAAAGTGACTGGTGCTGAAAATAAAGTCCTTTTGCACATCTTGATCTGTTCCCTTTTAATCTTCTGGGTTTGTTGAATTGATTTTTTTATATTACCCTTTACAGGGTCAATCAGCATTGCTGAGAAGTTTGCTTGCTATGTACTTTGTACCTTTCAAAGTCTAGAGGCATCCACATATGGTGGGACTTCACGGAACTACATGGTATGGCTTCATACTGAGTATAAACGAAACAGGCTTTGATGAAAATGGACATCACTTTTGCACAATAGGTGAGTTGATGAAAATTGGGTCCTGTGGCCTAACTCAAATCAGAACTCTCAGAGGACACTCTGTATAATACCTTTCCCCCCAAAACAAGGGTGAAATACGACCTCACAGGGAAGATTTTTGTCTCATCTACCAGCTCTTCTAAGTGTTGCCTATAGTACCTGGAGAAGGGACTCCGCCAAATTTAAACTCCTCCGTTGAATTTTGAGACTGTCCCACAGCACCCACCATGAGTCAATAGTCTATTTACTGCCCACTATATCTTCATGTATCATGTAGATAACACAGAACACATTTTCATCCATAAAGAAAGGACAGAAAAATATGCTGTATTTCTTTCATACTAGAGGAAATCTGCAAATTCATTTGAGCTATATTCTGTATTTAACTAATTGTTTGACTTAAAATATAATAATTGTATGAATAGATAAAATGTGGTATACACACACACACACACACACACACACACACACATACTGAGATGCCAGCAGCTATGGAAAGGATGAAATTCTGTCATTTGAACTGTTTTAGAAGTCCATTATTCTGGTGGTCATTGTGGAATAGATTATGAGGTATTATGAGTTATCTGCAGATACTGTTAGTTAATACTTTGATCCTAGCAAGAGAAAGAAAGAGTTTAAAGGACTACAAGAGGGAGATGTGGTATTATAAAGCCTGACTATTGGGCATATGCGAATTCTAATTGTTGAGCTAGGGAAAAGGAGCGGACTCTACAGTGTTCAGTGAGTTGTCTCAGTGTGGAGCGCTGAGGAGATAGCGGTTTTATGCAATCAGGGGAGGAATCAGATGGCAGCTAGTGCTGCAGAGCTGTGATTTATAGAAAGTGTTTGTCCAGAGGTTTTTGGATCCCTGGTACTGGTAGGTATCTAAGGCTTCACTGGACAAGGCTTTCACACACACACCTGAACTCAGTCATTACCCCCAGCTCAACTATAATTATATATATATATATATATATATATATATATATATATGTATGTATGTATATTTAACTTTGGCATTTAAAAAGATAGATCATCTTCTGAGAAAGAATATTCCCCTGAAACTGAATGTTAATGATTCTCAACAAAAATCTTCTATGTCTGTCTTTTCTAATTCCCTTCTGAGAAGAGTCTGGATTAGAAGCTGCTTTTATGGGTCACAAAAGTTCCACAGAAAAGAACCAATATTGAAATCAGGGCAGGAGAGCTAGCTGGGACAGGTGGAGAGCTTGCTGGGACAAGGACAGAGTTGTCTGGAAGATAGAAGTTGAAATGGAAAGCCACAGTTCTTGACTGGAAGAAGCAGTCTCCACTGACCAAAGTGTGAAAAAGCAGGGTTCTCATGAAGTAACATAAGACTCCTGACTATAAAGGTGTTGACTAAGGTAGGGAAAATCTTGATCAAAAACCTCCATCAGATAATGCCCATATTCTGGCAGTCTAGCCTAGGAATGGAGCTTCAATATAGACAACAGTGGAAAGAAAGATATATCCGAGCACCTAAGGAATTAGTGCTAATGTGAGAAGGCTAAATCCATTAATAGGAATGAGGTGTTAGGAGGAAACAATGGGGGAAAAGGTTGTACTGTGGAAATTTAGAAATACTTAACCTGGAAAGAATATAAGTCATGAAGGGGCCCCCAAGGACCAAACCAGAGACTAAGCATTTCAGCAATGATACTGGTAGGAATCTGATCAGAATCTTTGCTTTTTTTCTTCATATCCCTTTTCCGATGACCAGTGTAGCTTAGGACCAACTGGTAACACAGATTCTACTGATAGCAACAATGGCAAGAATTGACCAATTAGGTGCTCAGAGTGAGAAGTCTAGCAGCAAAACAGACTAAGTACTTGACTTTCAGATTTTACAGAAAGAATCCTGAATGCCTGCCACTCAATGAATACAAATCTATAGCTTCAGGAGAAACCAAGTTGGATCCAAAGTAAAAAGAGATAAAAGCAAATTAAAATTCACCTATATTTGAAATAAATACTTGAATCCATAATAAAGTTTTTAGATTTTCTTCTCTTTTTTTTTCTTGGCCTAGATTTTCAGCGGTTGCTGAACCTGCTCAGTACAGATGCAGCACATGTAGATGATCTATTCTATGAAGTATCTATAAGCATTTGACACATATTTGTGTTTTAACAATTTCTTCATTTGGAAAATGTAAAAAAATCTTTTGATCCAATCTTGGGACTCCTCTACTTCTGAATTCACACTAAACCTCCAGTTACTTTTAACCCATGTGCTTGACTGATGAGCATTCTCAATTATACCAGAAGCATAAGAAAGGAAGCAGGATATTAGATGAATTTGAAAGAGATGGGGGGAAAATCAAAGAGAAATAAGATACTTATCTCTTATTCCCACAGTTGGATTCCTCATCCATTTTGTTAAGCAGAGTGTTCACATGGCTTCCCTCATTTGTGATGCTAGAATGTGCCTATCAATCTACAAGTAAACACACTGGATGAGGAAAAAATACACTGGGACATGATAAATTATACATGATAAAGCATTCACTCACAGTGATACCAAAGGAAGATATTAGAATTTCTTTTCAACACAAAGGTGCAATACCTAGGTAGATCTGATCATATAAAATAATATTTATCAACATAAACTCCAGGAAATACTTTGTTGCTGTTGTTGTTTTCTTTTCCTTTTGTCTTGTTTGTATGTTTATTTGTCTTTGGGTGGGACAGGGGGGCACAGAACTGGTGGGGCAGAAAGGTGAACAAATGTAGCAGTGGTGCCCACTAGACACTGTTGAAAATGAATTATACAACTTGTGGGTAGGAGTGAAGGGAAAAACTGGGAGAGAGAAAGGGAAGGAATGAAATTGCTGAAAAAGAAATGTACTCTTTATCTGACTTATATAACTATAACCCCTCTGTCTCTCACCTTTAAAATAACATTTTTTTTAAAAAAACAAGCATATTTAGTTGGGACGTGAGGGAGCTAGGGCTTCCAGTCTGAATGCTGTTTACCGGCCACAGGCCCTGGCATGGGCATCTTTCACTTGGAAGAACAAGAGCATACATTTCCTCCTTATTCTTCAATCTTTGGTTTTTGTATTCCATCTGGTACACATATCCCTGCTGACTTTGAAAACCTTGTACAAGTGATCCTTTAAACTTCACAGAAGATTAAGGTCTACCAACTTGAGTCAAAGGCCTGAAGTAGGAGATTTACTTTCTCTGCTCGAAGCACCAAGTTTTGATCCCTTAATTAAAATTAAAAAAAATCCAATACTCTAGAATATTTGACATTCCTAAACACAGGCAGGCAGGGTCTCACAGCACTTCCTGCTACAACTGACAAACTGAATGTTTTTCTGTCCAGAGTTTGCTAGACTCCTCATCAGACTACAAATAGAAACACATTTCCTCCTATCCCTTTAGCAGAAATTCATCCTTCTCTCTGAGCTATCTGTGGAAGAGGTGCTCTAGTACATGACTTAAGGTATATGACAAATAATGACAACTAAAGTTTATGAAATACTTTATACTTATCAGGTTGTGTTCTTTTAGATATAACTTCATTAAATCATCATACATGAGTGTGAGGTAAAAATGCTGATTATTTTTGCTTTACAGATGAGACAAATCTCCTACATTTACATAGCCAAAAAGTTGTGGGAACAGAATTCCAACTGTAACACTGACTCTAGAGACTTGGTTTTTGTCTGGCTCTGTGTGTGTATGTGTATGTGTGTATGTGTGTGCATGTGCATGTGCATGTGCATGTGCATGTGTATGTGTGTGTGTGTTTCTGTCCATCTGTCCATCCATCACTCATCTATTTATTATAACAACATTCACAAAATGCTTATTGATCACATTTGAAAGCACAGATTCTGGAGTCAGTCTACTTGGATTCAAATCCTACCTATGTGACAGCTCCCTTGAGTAACTCAAACATCAGGGACTTTTTTTTTAATGAAATGGGAATAATAACAACAAACAACTTCCTTCGGTACTTTGGAGATTTATGAGCTGATTTGTGTAAAGTGCTGCTTGGTAGGTAATGCGATTATAATTTTGCTAGAGATTGTTATCATCATCCTTGTAGTTCAAGCATCATCATTGTTACCATTAGACTTTATGTTCACATAGGGAATAAAATTATGACTAAAATAAAATCCAGCTTTAATGGAATTCATATTAATATAGCTAAATCTTGATGGTTTTATTTTCTTCTGATCTCCTTTCTTCCTCCCTTCCCTCCCTCATCCCTCCCCTCCCACCCTTTCTCCTTTCCTTCCTTCTTTTTCTTTCCTTCTTTCCTTCCTTCCTTCCTTCCTTCCTTCCTCCTTCCTTCCTTCCTTCCTTCCTTCCTTCCTTCCTTCCTTCCTTCCTTCCTTCCTTCCCTCTCTTCCTCTTTTCTTTCTCTCTCCCTCTCTCTTTTTCTCTCTTTTTATCTTTCTGGGTCCTGGGGCCTGAACTCAGGGACTGAGCATGGTCTCTGAACACTTTTGCTTGAGTAGTGCTCTTCCACTTGAGTCACAGTTCCACTTCCGACTTTTTGGAAGTTCATTGGAGTCTGTGAGACTTTCCTGGCTTTCAACCACAATCCTCAGATCTCAGCCTTCACAGTGTGAGCACCAGAACCCAGGTGACAGCCTCATTTCAGTGAGCTTGTCTTTTTTTTTTTTTTTTCTAAACCAGGTATCACATTTTTTCTGTTAAATTGGCATTATCACACCTTACATCTATTGTAACAATGAAACAAATTAGTACATGTAAAAGTTTTGACATAATCTTCACCACATAAAACCACTTAACTTGTATTAGTAGTTTTAATTAATATGTGCATCAGAAGAATGTGGTTTGATGTTTCAGTTTTTTTCTGAGTCCTACAATTTGTTGCTATAGTGATTTTTGCATGGGATTTTCTTATAGCTACTTTTCTTTCCTGTAAGGCTGCTTTTGAAATTGTGCATGTTTTCTGATCTCTTACTGCTACCTGATAATATGCTGGTTACTAAAGTAAATGTAAAATCTTTCTTAAACAGAGAAAAATGCTACATCATAAAACTAAGGGAAAATATTCATAGCATCTCATATACAAATGTAACCTGCTTTTAGAAAAAAAAATCAGCAACGTAATTAAGTTTAGATTGTTTCATTATTTAAACATTAGAGAACAGGGATGTTGGAATAAGACCAATCTGAGTTCTTCTCAGCTCTCCCATAATGACATGCTTGACTCTGACTGAACTTTCCACTCCTAAACCTACCTGTTAGGGTGGGTTTATGTGGAGAAAAACTGTTTACAGCAGGGTGAATTTGTCTTTATATTACAAAATTCTAATTGTGCTTTAAAATAATTAAATAAGGATACAGGTTGACCCATTGTAACAATGAGATGTATAAGACACTATGTTGAAAACGAATTTTACAACTTTGTGGGGGGGGGAGGGAGGAGTTGGGGAGGTGAGGAGGCAAGGGATGATAAAGACAAAACAAAGGAAAAATAATGCTCTATAGGAAATGGACTCAGTACCTTACTCGTGTAACTGTAACCCCTCTGTACAGTATCTTTACAATAAAAAAATACATTAAAAAACAATTCTGAACTCTTAATGAAAGAACATTTGTCCCAACAACAAAAAAATTAGTGTGCAACAAGTAACTTAAAAAAATCTAGGTAGAGAGTGTATTAATTTGAAGGTAAAAATTTCTTTCATATGAGTCTGTGCATACACCATTGCATAAAGAAGAGGCCAGAAAAACCCAACAGGGCAGGGATAGTCTCTGTGATTTGTTAGGAGTCAATGAATATTATTTTCCTTAATTCAAGTTGAGTTTAGTGATTACCTAACTTCAAACGAGCAGTGAATACTCGTGGAAAGAGAGCTACCACTGAATCTCAGGAAGGGGTTGTTCTATATGAATCTTTTCCAGAGGACGTCCTCTTGTGGTTTTAACTAAAAACAAAATCAAGCCAGTTTCAGGAAGCTCATACCTATAATCCTAGGTATTCAGGAGGCTAAAATAAGGGGATTCTGGTTCAAGATCAGCCTAGGAAGAAAAGTTTGCTAGACTCCATCTCCAGAAAACCCCAGCAAATCACAGGACTTGAGGCATGGCTCATGTGGTATAGCACCAGCATGAGGCCTGGAGTTCTTAGTACTATCAAAATAAAAAAAGATGAACTTAAAAGTTTTTTTAATATCATATTAATTTTAAGGGCATAAGAAGATCAATGGCCTGTTAAACATCTTCTTTCTCTCTGTGGTGGCATTTCTCAGATTAACTAATGTGATCAAGACTCAGATTTCTTCTTAGGATCTACAGACTCACATCAGAGGAGCCAGGCTGCACAGAGCCAGAAGGATTAAGGCTCCAGGAGAAACTATGCTTAGGTATTTGGGGTATTTGGTTGCCCCCAAACACCTCCATTTGCTACATCAAAACCCACACTTTGCATAACTGATGTGATTATTAGAAATGATTAAGTAGGTAGAAGGATTGTCTGTGAACTATACTCTTTCCTATAGTATTGTTATTTTGTTTGCATTCTGAAGAAGGTATATTCAGGATAGAAATAGCCAAATGAGTGGATTAAAAAAAGAAATTATCCTATATAAATACAAAGTCACACATGGTTTAGAAACATGTCACCTTTTGTAAGGAGCCTATCAATGTAATAATCAAAGGGAAAACATATGACTTTGCCTATGGTGACAGAAAGGATGGGTGGTAGGAATGATGGATAGATTTAGCACCACCATATAGCCGTAAGGGATTTATCTATGTTGATATAGAGTTCTCACTTGATTTGTTAGGATAATAAAAATAAATATATGGGAGCTGAAGGGCTTAAGCTTATGGAACCAATAAAATCTACTGTAATCAGTGGGTGAAATTTCCTTTGCTTCATTTCCCTCCATCTTCACAACCATCTTCACAACCATCAGCACAGATAATACTCATTTCCTGATCTTCTTATGAGCAAATGAACCTCAGTGGACATGTCAGCTAACATGTGTGGGATTAGTATGGTCAAAGTCAGGCCTTAAGGCTAAGAGGTTAGGGCAAAAATCTTTAACTTCTCTAAGACACTCTGTTGCCAACCCTTCAAGTTCCAAACCTAATGCACATGGCAATTGTACACAATAATAGATTTCACTGGGACATTTTATACCTGCATATAATCTTTCATTGTCTTCTAAGGAATGTGTGTGTGTGTGCGTGCGCATGTGTGCATGTGTGTAAGTGTATCTATTTCTATACAAAAGTGCTAACTAACTCAAGAGACAGCAATGTGATTAACCATCTTGTAAATCCCCCACGCCAAAAAATCCTTCCCTTGAACAGTCAGCAAGGAAGATTCCATCCATACGGCAGGATTTATTTGTACCTACCTCCACAGTCTCAGTTCAATTCTTCCTCAGCATTTCATCCCTATTATACATTTAGTAGCTAGTTTCCTTGTCTTCAAACTCTTCCCACACAGCTGACACAGCGATCTTTCCAGAAACACAAATCAGATAGTGTCTTTGCTCAACTTAAAACCTCTTCCACAGCTCCCATCTGCTTAAAGAATAAAGGCCGAAACTCTCAGCCCAGCAATAAGTCCATGTAAGACCTGCAGGGCCTCTATCACTTCACCCTTATCACTCACCCTTGGCTACACATAATGACTGGCTGTCCCAGAATGCACTTTGCTTTTACACACCACCTGGTTTATGTGTTTTATTTTGGACAAATTTCTTCCCTAATCTGACAACATCAGTGTCTCCTGCTGACTTCAGGAAAAAACAGGTAGAGTGAGATGACTCCCTATCTGCTTACTTTTAGAGACTCCCATAAACTTCGCTTATAAATCAGCTTTAGAATTTTGATTTCAGATTTACAGATTCTGTTACAGATAAAGCAGTTAAGGCCTAGGTAAATTTTCTATTGTTTAATAAGGAGAGAAAGCTTGCCAAAGTTAGGCCTGCATAACTTTAGCATGAAAGTCTCATTTTGTGTTCTTAAACTAGGAGTGACGAGATTATTAACTTTAGATTTCTATAAAAGGGATGAATATAGATGAGAAAAATCCGACCCTATACAGAGACTAATAAAAAAGGATGTATCAGGAGGTGACGCTGTATTTTCCATAAATAATGATTCTTATAAATGATTAGAAGATGGAAAAATTAGGGGAATTAGATGGGGAATAATCCTACCTTCACATTCACAGCTCTGTAGAGCATTTAACCTATGATCATGCCAATTCCCTTATACTAGTCTAGTTTTAGTTTTATTTACTTAAATTAGCAGGTGGCTATTAGTCTGAGGCTGTCTTCATATACTGAGTTTCTATATAACTTAAATCTAACTTAGTACATGAGCAAGCTTAAATCTAATCTAATACCTAGAGGATTTGCAGAAATTAACAAGCACTAAACACATCTTACCATGCACAGAGGTGGCATGTATCTAGCTATAGCACATTAGGAGACTGTGCTTCTGGGTTCAGAAAGCTTATTGGTCATAATCCTGGGGGAGAGGTCTTTAAACCTCTTAGGATTCTGAGTGATTGCTGCCATATTCATGAATTCCTCTTTGCTCAAACTTTCAAGTTTGTCTAAAGTTTTTAACAGTCACTTAGAAATAAGGCACATAAGAGAAGCACTTTTAGCAGATAAATATCACACAATGAGTATTTCATCATTTACATGGCTATGAGCTTCTTAATGGAGTAGTATATGTCTTTTCACCCTTGAATCCCACACATCCAGAATAATTTCTCCTATTTGGAAGTTCCAAGAATGCAGCCTCTTCAATTAGCAAAAATGGCTTCTATTAATATAGTACCTCAGAATCTATTTCTGACCTGCCAATATATTGTAATTGGCCTTCATTTGGCTTATCTCTGCTTCTGTGGTTCAACTGCAAAATAATAATTGCCAGTTGTTGATGGCTCTTGTAATCCTGTAATCCTAGCTACTCAGGAGACTGACTTCAAAGCCAGGCTGGGCAAGAAAGTCAATAAGACACTAATTTCCAATTAACAAGTAAAAAGTCCAGAAGTAGAGCTGTGGCTTAAGTGGTAAGCATCAGTCTTGAACAATAAAGCTAAAGGACAGCGCTGAGGCTCTGAGTTCAAGCTCCAATACTGACACTATTACTATTACTGATAATAATAATGAGTATCTTTGGAAAAGAACACATAAAATTATGTCATTTATGTTACAAAAATAGGCAAGACTATTCTACTTGCTTTGGGACTATCAAAGGCAGAATCACTTGTTCTTTAAAAGTAGGAAAACAAATTACAACTTCAAAAACTACGCTTTTTCATAAAATGAGATATACAGGAATGCAATAGCAATGTCATTTGCTTTTCATAGACATTCAGATTTTACTTTAATTCTAGGCTCTTCCCATTCTTTTTTGGTACATGGTCTAAGAGTCAATTATACTAAACATAATCATGCAGCCAATGATTTGGCAGCATGCCAAGTAACTTCAAGGCCTTTCCTAAAGAAAACTTGAAGCTTCTCTATTCTCCTTCATATGACATATGGAAGTAAATTGTGTACACAATTAATTTGTCTTTTAAAGAAATAAATTTAAACCCTGAAGTCTTGAGTATTTTCAATGAAATTCAGGGAATACAGATAGGCTGACTCTTGTGGTTTATGCTGGTTTGCTTTTATGTTTCTGTGTGTTGATCAAGACCTAAAGTTGTATAAATAGGAGCGTAGTTTCACATATGGATTTTCCCATGCTAGGTTATATGGTAATCTGCAGCAGCAACTATTGTATCCATGTGCATGTACTTCTGAAATGCACTCTGGGAACTTCTCAACTACTCCAAAAAATGCATCATCACATACTACAGCTTCAAGTTCAGGCAGTTTGTCAACATTTTTGGTTGGCCTTTTCAGCTTGTATCATTATAAAAAGTTGTAGTAAGGTACTTTGTACTTGTTGACACTTAATAATACTTGGTTTTATGAAGCAATAGATGTATTCATATAGTATCCTTTTTAAAACTCCAAAATGTTTTCATTTTACCATGATTAGAAGTAAGTCACAAACCCAAAATGACAGTGGATTTTGTTCCTCAGCATTATTAGAGTTATATAAAGGATTATATTTCTAAATTCTTATCTACTGGATGCAATAGAAAAGGTAAGTGAAGTGTTTCCCAGGAATTACTGGTTTCATGTTAAGAAACATCTGCTTGAGCCAGGTGTTGTTGGCTCACGTATGTAATCATAACTACTCAGGCTACTGAGATCTGAAGATCATAATTTGAAGCCAGCCTGTGTAGATAAATCTAAGAGACCCTTATCTCCAATTAACCAGCAAAAAGCCAGAAGTAGAAGTATAGCTCAAATGGTAGAGTATCAGTCTTTGAGTAGAAAAATCTAAGAAAGGCTGAGGTTAAGTCCCAGTACTGTCCCTGCTCCCCTTTCTCCCTACCACCCCAGAAACATCGTTTTTTTGGGGGGAAGCAGAGATTATTTCTCACTGGAGAGGAAGAAAATGCTCTGTGAGACAAATAGCTCAGATTTCAGGGAAATTTACCAGTTGCCTAATGAATCGATAATGTGGACATTAACCATCAAAATAATTTAGAGCATAATGTAATGTGAGTAGTTGTTATGATTTGTTTCCATGTGTATATTTATTCACTTCATTCATAGAGCAGTTTGATGTACCTGCTAAGAACTGGGAAAAACAGAGCTTGAGCTAGGACCTGTTTTGAATCAGGTATCAGTTTCCTGGCCTGCAGCTCTCATTTTCATGGTTACTTATTCACACAATAATTTTGAGCTCCCAGAGTGCTAGGCATTTTGTTAAGTGTTAGAACTATAACAGTGCACAAAAATAGACAAATAAAACGTAATACAGGCATTTCATTTAAAAAATCACATAAATGTACAATTATAAATTGCTTAGCTTTAATGGGGAAGAGAGAGAGAGAAAAAGAGATAGACTCTGAATAGGAATAAGGCTTGATTTTTCTCTTTCAGGAAGTTACTCTGAGGAAGTACAGTTTAAACTTGGACCTAAGATGACCAGTAGTTAATTAGGCAAAATAGAATTGCTTTTCTTTTTCTTAAAGGAAAAGCATGTGTAAAGCGCTTGGGACAAGAAGAGACTTAGTGAATCTTTTTTTTTTTTTCTTTCTAAAAGACCAATGTGATTACTGTAGTCAGCAAAAAGAAGAATGAAATGAAATGTTCATGAGGCAGGCAGGTGCTAGATCATGCAGAGCCTGGATGCTATGTTAATGACCTTGCATTTCATCCTAATGCAAAAGCAGTGTGAGATTTGATCTGTATTTTTTTTAACAAATTGCTTTGTCTGGATTCAGCCAGGAGGCCAACAGTGGGAGATGACAAGGCTTGGCTTAAGGGGTAGAAGTAGAAGTAGAGGGAAGTGAACAGATTTGAGACATATTTTGGAGGTAGAATGAACAGGCTTTGAAAATGAACTGAATGATGGATATGAAAGAGCATAAGGTAATTAATAAGAGCAACTCTCAAGATTTTGGTTTGAGGTACATAAAGGAAGATGTAGGTGTCATTTAATGAGTTAGAGAAGTATGGAGAAAGAGCTAAGTGGATGAAATAAAGATATATATTATATATGAGATATACATCATATAATATATATATATATATCATTCATTCATTTATTTGTGATACAGATTGAGCCTAGGATTTCATGCTTGCTAGGTAGGTGTTCCACTACTTGTACCACTTCTTCAACCAAAATCAAGATTTATTTTTTGGTTTCAGTGTATTAATGACAATGCTTCTAAAGTATATATTTGTGACTCTTTTCTAAAAGGGGAAGGTAATAGAAAAAGGAAAGATGTAGGGGAAAGGAGACATAAAAAATAGAGAATGAATTTACCAAATCTGGTAAAAGGTTGGGTGTGGTTGACACTTGGGGTAATATCAGTATTACTGTGGAAGTATAATTTTAAACAAACATATTCATTATTACAGTATAATTTTAAACTTGAAAAATAGAATAGGAAACCATGTAGTCTTCATAATATAGATTACTGACAGGAAACTAGTAGGGACCAAAGCTGGGGAGGAGGGGGTCTTCCTGTGGTAGATTCACCCAGCTGCTTTCTGGGAAATTTTTAAGGAGTGATGTATCACAATTCCTAGTGGGGTTGGAGATAAACCAAAAGTTATCCAAAAAAGAACATGGGTTTAAAATTTCTCTAACACTGAGCTATAGAAATGGACATGAGTAATAGGATAAAGAGAGAGATAGGGGAGAAAAGGAGAAATGAGTAGAGAAATTCTACATGGAGCAAAGATGTCCCTACAGTCATGCCAGTGCCAGTGCAAGAGCCGATGTGCCAGATCATTTGTCACCTGGGTTTGAATCCCAGCTCTGCCACTTAGTAGTAGATAATCTGCATAAGTAGATCCACTTCTCAAATATCTCTCATTTTTAAAAACTAAGATCACGCTCACATTTATTGGGAAAAAATTAATAGGAAGTACTTTAACATTTAGGGTGCAAGTGGCTCATGTCTGGAACCCTAGCTACTTAGGAGGTTGAGATTTGATGATCACAGTTTGAAATTAGTCCAAGAAGAAAGGTCTGCGAGACTCCATCTCCAAAAGCTGGACTGGAGGTGTATAGCTCCAGTGGTAGAGGGCCAGCTAAGCAACCTAGCTGAGAGAGCTTGATTCATGACCCAGTACCATTATACACACAAAAGATGTCCTTAAAGAAAATGCCCAGCATAAAACAAGATAACAATAAATGGGAACTGTTCTTCTGTAGCTGACTACAGAAACACAATAATCCGCCACCTTCCTGTGGCTGTGTTAACATAGGCTTTTTAGCTTCAAAATGGTAAAGTTCATTATGCCAAAAACTAGTTTTCATGAATTGTCAATAATATAGAATTTATTTAATATATTTATAGAATTCTGAAATACTGTTAAGTTGTAAGTAAGTGCAAATATGCTAGCTGATTAAATGGTCAAAATACATTTTTCATTAATTTGTAGAAATATTCGACATAACTTAAAATTCATTGTTTAATCTATCTAGAGAAGCCAGTAATTGACTTGTAAGCATATTATTTGACAATACAAAAAATAAGGATGTGACTCTAAGGAAGAACTTTTTGATCTATCTTTGCATAGTTGTAAAAAAAAACCTTTATTTTCTGAGCCCTAACAATATAATAAAGACATCCTGAAATCATAGCTCTGTAAGTTTGCTGCTATGTTTACAAATAATGTAATTGTAATCTCTCAATTAGAATAAATTGAAACTACCACCTAGAACTCTAGATCCAATTATTCTTATTCTTTTCTGTTTTTATTTCTGTCTTGCCCTCTCTCTATTTCTCTCTGTCTCTCTTCCTGTTTTTCTTTCTCTATGTCTCTGTGTATCTGTTCTTTTCCTCTGTCTGTCTGTCTGTCTATCTGTCTGTCTGTCTGTCTGTCTCCCTCTGATTCTGGCTAATATATGAGATAAAGTGTTTATTATTTATTACAAATAAGCTTTAAGTTATTAATGCAGAATTATGCCAAGCCTTTATATTGAACAATTTGTTTACCAAATGGTTGCAGAAAACCTCAGAATAGTATAAGGTCAAATCCACATGTACTGTCAAGGTCATAGTGATTCTCTGAATGCCTTAACCTCTCTCAACCTCCTTATCTACATAGGATGGTATTAATTAAACAAGACAACATAGGCAAACACCAACTACAGTACCACAGTGTAAAGTCCATGTTCACTGTGGTTAGATAAAATAAACCAATTATGCAGTTTTGGATAAGCCACTTAATACTTCAAGGAGTCACTTAAATGCTGACATTAATGTTTTAATTAAAAGGTTAAATGGCAATATTAGTATCCAGAATTTAGGTTATGCCTGGAGGCATAAAAACATTTATTAAATATTATTTAAAATGTTCAATAAATGTTCTTTTTCATCCCTTTGTAGGAGGGAAATTATCAACTCCAAAATTAATTGTCCTGGAACAATATAATTAACACCTTATGAACAGGTGTGAGCATCAAGAACATGTGAAGTGCCACGTGATCACATCTAAGTGCTCTGCGATCACACAGGCACAAAAGGCATGTTCTTCATTTCTCCTACTGCACCATGGTAACAGAACATCTGTCCACCTCACGGCAGATGTTGAGTGCAGGTAAAGTGAGCAGAGGCGGATTCTACCCATTCACTCTGGTAGTGACACATGCAATTGGACAGGTGAAGTGACGAAGCGCATGCAGTACCTGGTCATCTCAGAGTCAGGGAGCAGGCCTAGGTGGTAGTGGGGATAGGGAGCTGAGAGGAGGAAGCTTTTGTCACACTCAACAGGGGAATAGTGCCTGGGAGAAGCAGGCTTATCACACAGTTTGTTCACAGTGCTGTAAACTGGTTCCGGAGGCCTGGTGATACAAGAGGAAGAGAGAGATGTGTGGTTAGCACACACAGGGAATAACTGTGCAATTTAGTAGCATTTCATCATATGTAAAAATAACAATACAAACCAGTTCCTTTTTTTTTTTTTTTGTCGGTTGTGGGATTTGAACTCTGGGCCTGTGCGCTGTCCCTGAGCTCTTCAGCTCAAGGAAAGCATGCTACCACTTGAGCCACAGCGCCACTTCCGGTTTTTGGGTGGTTTATTGGAGATAAGAGTCTTACAGACTTTTCCTGCCAGGGCTGGTTTTGAACCACGATCCTCAGATCTCAGCCTCCTGAGTAGCTAGGATTACAGGCCTGAGCCACCAGCAACCGGGCTTACAAACCAGTTCTATGTGCTGCTTACTTCTCATTAATGGGGCTTAAATTTTCCTAAAGACTTTATCCATACTCCTTGTGGGTAAATGTAGCTCAATAAAATGTTCAGTCCAATGTGATCTCAGCAAGCTTTGTGAGACTTGTGGAATAGTGGCTGAGAGGGATGGCCATTTATCTAGGACACGTTTAATACATTCTCTTCTCTCTTTCCCCCACCTCTGCTCCCTAGATGTGGCAGTTAGGACTTTGCTGGTTATCTTGGTCCATGAAAAAATCTTGAAGATGAAGGCAAACAATAGATTGTAGTATGAAGGATGAGGAGTCTGTGTTACTGACAATATATGGACCTACACTCTATTGATTCTATATTGTTTACCTCCTTTTTTATGTGGAATAAAAACTATGCCACTTATGTATGCTAGTGTCACTTTTTTATATAGACAGAATCTAATATGAATAGATCTACTCCTACATTATTGAAAGCTATAAATTTAATACCACAAATGACTTGCAAGGCACACTGGTATCTCACACCTGTAGTCCTAGTTACTCAAGGGGCTGAGATCTAGAGGGTTTTTTTCAAAGCCATCCTGGGCAGAAAAGTTCACTAAACACCAACACACAATTAACCAGCAAAAAGTTGGGCTAGAGGCATGGCTCAAGTGATAAAACACCAGTGAAAACAAACTAGGTATGGGTGAGACCCTGAGTTCAACCCTTAATATGGGCACAAAACAAAAGAAAATAGAGAGAGAGTAAATAGGACCTATCTCAAGGACTAATGCATTTCATGACATTTTTAGCCATTTAACCCTGGCTTTCTGGAGGGAAATATACAGACATTATTTTGTTTTCATGTAATTCAGAGCCCATTACTCTTTTGAGGACTCATTTTATTTTTAAAATGTTATGCACAGAATGGTAGCTGATCTTAACCTTAGGAGAAAGGAACTGATGACTTGTTTGGGTCACTAAAGCAATTCCACGATGATATCATTCCAGTACTTTTTTTTTTTAATTGTGAAAATACCGTATACTTTCTGCCTGATCAAGCTGGCTCAACATTCTCAGACTGATGCTAACTCTACAGACCAAACAAAATGATGTTATCAATTATTGCCTAGTCTGTGTGCCTCTGTAGCAACAAAATTCAGAAGCAAAGCTGACTAATGCATGTCTTAAACAAGTTTCTAACTATATTCAGCTCAACAAAAGCAAAATGGTTGATGTTCTGGTTAGGATAGTATTTAAAATTCTATGCTAAGAGGCCTGTACTTTGCCCAGGGTTCAGCTCTTGAAACTATTACCTGAATCTTTTCTGAAAGCACTATATGAGTGTATATGATTTCTGTAGCTAGTGGATTTGGAGTTTGGGGAAGGCTTGGCTACCTTGAACTTAGGGCATCCATATTGTTCTGCTTATAGTCACTTAATTTTTTACCTTGTGGATTGATTACACGTCTCTGCTTAATAAATTATCATTCAAAATCTTATCAATTCAGAGGTACAGTTAACTGCTACCACAGGCTCCCTTTCACCTGTTATTTAGACTTTCATCCATTCATTTCCTATTTGCTTATTATTGTGTTTGGTCAATTGCTATACCAGATACAGGCCCTTTCCTCAATTTTGAGAACATAAAACCTCTCAATATGGCTTGATAAAAAATATATCAAAACAATAACACATTTGACAAAGTATTCTAACTAAATAACAAAAATATCTATGAGAATATACTATACTCATGTCACATAAAAAAGAATTCATATTTGAAGATTTGAATCTAACAGCTTCACTATATACTTAAAAGAGTCTATGCATGAAGAATTGTTATGAAGGACAGTACAACAAAATATATACTATACCAGCTGCAGTCCAAACATAGAAATGGTGCATAGTAGGAACTTATTAAATGTTTCTTTGAATGCATATTTTTAACCATTCTTTATTAAGAAAAGTAAAAAACAAATTCTTCCAGATTTTCAAGAAAGCCATCAGTTATTCTGAGTTTCTTAATTAGGTTTAAGATTTCCAGGCCATCATTAATTTTACAGATTTTATGGAAGGACTGAAGTCCCAATATTGTCAGTGAGATTTGAAAGGCCTTAAGTACTTGATGCAGAGTTCATCCACCTCAGGGGATGATTCTATGTTTTTGAGTCTGTCAATCATGTTGGCTCACAGTTCTGGTCAAGACTTCCCTACTGGCATCATGCTCATCTGTAAGTTCCTGAGGGCTTAATCATGGCAATAAGCATCCTAGTCCTTCCCTGAAGTCACGTTCTCTGCGAACTCTGCAGACAGATTAAAAAATGCCAATCATTGTAGCTGGGAGCTGGACAGCAGGAACAGATGCCTCTATCATTTCCTATTTTAAAAAAGTGATTGGACATTAACTCCTCAGTAAGAAGGGCCTGTCACAATAGAATGATCTCTCTGTTTATAAGCACCCAGAGTCAGAGGTTACGAATATGAAAATCTAAGCAAGGTACCTACTGGTGATCTTTATTCTGTGGGTATGTCCTGAAAGGAGGTGTGGGTAGTTGAAGAAGTGAAATCTTTAAGTGAGTTTATAAGCATATCATTTATCTTGCCACACTACTCAGGGGCCATAGATAAATGCCTTTTTAGTGGTCTATCAGCTGAGCCATCAGCATATATTTGCATATCTATAGTCTTATAATTGCAGGCTCTAGTAGCATATAATTAACATAACCCTGGCCCTTGGTGATCTTTTTCTCTGAACTCCATTAGCACTTGCTATTTGTTCTGCTTCCTTTGCATTTGTAATAGCGAATTCACAATTCTGGTGCTTTGGAGAGGGGTACTTCATCTATATCCTACTCTGAAATTCTACCTTGCCTGTAACTACCTCTTTCCTTTTGTCCCACTTGACTCCAATCCAACTCAATCCCCTCCAGAGCCAGAGCAGTGACCAAGATGAGACCCTTTACCCTGCAGCTGTGATCCAAAGAAAACAAACAGCCCAAACAAGCCAACAAACAAAAAACCCCACAAAACTCAAACTAAGCCAATTGAATTCTTCCAAGTTATTTGAATAATGTGAATAAAAGGACACAAAAAACAATAAGCACCTGGTAGCATAAATTAAAGCAGGTCACATAGATGGTCACTGCAGATGTATTCATTGAAGCTCTACCATGTTTGGCAAAGCTCTACCAAGTTTTGTTGCCAAAAGGTCTAGAGATTCCTTAAATCTAAACAGCCATCTGGATTCCTGCTCTCGGGTAGCTTATGAGAGCCCTGGCTATTAAATTCCTCTCATTGTTCCTATGTAATAATAGTTATATACTAAAAAGCAACTGGATTTTAGGGCAGATATCTTGGTTGATATTCAGAGTGAAAGTAAAATAGACACCTCATTTATGCACTTTATGTTCTTTGCAAATCACTGAAACTAGACTATGCCACTCAAAGAAACCATGAAAACATTTGACCACTGAACTATCATACAGAATCCATACCTGAAATATCCATCAGAAATGTGTTAATTGTTCATTATTGATCCTTTTGTATGAATTATATTACCTTGCATTAAAATATTATCATCTTAATTATGTCCCTTTCACAATTTACATCTGCTATGAATGCTTTCTAGTCCCATTCTACTAGCAGAGACAATAAAGGTTTAAGACAGGAGAATGATGACTGTGACTCTAAATACTCTTCATCTATGTAGCACCTGAAGGAATGAGTTGAAAAAAATATAAGTCCCTTATCTTCGAGGTAACAGTAAAATTGACTCATATTTTATTCAGTTTTCCAGCTCCACCCTCAAGCTGTCTCAAGCAGGGACCTCAACTTATTGAACTGTCATAGTTCATTCACACAGCTCTCTTTCTCTAGAGATAGTATTAACTTGTAGGGGATCACGATCAAATCCCATTTATCTTTGTTTCCCCATTGCTTTCCCTAATGCCAGGATATATGAATAAAGCAGGGCCATAGAAAACTGAGAAAAGAGGTGATAGAAAAAATGATCATTACTTTTTATTCTTTCATCTTCAGCCAGAACTAAAATTAGGAAAAGATTTGGGTTATATGCTTGTGTGTCTTTCAGCATAAATATCTCTTAAATAGACTAACATGGGAAACTCTGCAGATAAGTCAGATTCTCCAACCCTCATCTTGGTCTGGCCTTGGTGGAAGGGAACTTCTAGCCCCCCATGTCCTGCGTTCACCTGACATAGACACAAACTAAAGCAGGCATGGCAGCTGGAATGCAGTGTGCTCCAGTAAACTGTCTCAATGGCAACGGAGGAAAAAAATTTTTTAAAAGATGTTTTATGTTCCCATTTGCAAATAATACAAAGTTTACTGGTCCACAGATTTTTTTTTAATGCTAGTCTTGGGGTTTGAACATAGGACCTGGACACTGTCTCTGAGCTTAGCTTTTTTTATTATTTTTTTTTTTTTTTGGTGCGGTGGTGGGGCCTGAACTCTGGGCCTGGGTGCTATCCCTCAGGTCTTCAGCTCAAGGCTAGCGCTCTACCACTTGAGCCACAAGCCACTTCCAGCTTTTTTTTTTCTTTTTGCTTATGTGGTACTGAGGAATTGAACCCAGGGCCTCATGCATGCAAGGCAAGTGCTCTACCACTGAGCCACCTTCCCAGCCCTGAGCTTAGCTTTTTTGAGCTATAGATCCACTTGTAGCCTTTTGATGGTTAATTAGAGGTAAGGATCTCATAGACTTTCCTGACTGGTCTGGCTTTAAGCTATGATAATCAGATCTCAGCCTTCTGAGTAGCTAGAAGTACAAACATGAGCCACTTGTACACAGCTAGGGCCATATATTTAAAGGAATAAGTGTAAAAGGACTGAATTCTAGGCTTGGGCTAATCAACCTTAAGTGTAGAGTTTGGGAAATCTTGAGAGGAATGAGGGGTAAAAACATACAGGACATCATGTGCTTCATCATGTTGTAGAAAATAAAGTCAGTGGAGGTTCATTTTCAAGACAAGGCATCTGACTTTGAACGAAAAGTTGCTTACACATTGACTTAACACTTAACACTTAACACATTGACTTAGTGATCGATGGGACAATTGTAAAGTCCTTGTAATTGGAAGCTCCCTAGATAAACAGAGTAGGCAAATAGGACATCAGAAGAGTGAGCCACAATAAAATGAGTATATGTCAGAAAGCACATACTAAGAAGACCCTTCCCATCACAAGTCAATGAAGGGGTGGTGATGGAGAAAAGACCCTCTTCCAAAATTTAATCAACTCCCAAAGGTAAAATTACCTGATGAAACTGAGGGTAGTGGGGGGACTTTCAAATTGGGGATTAAGTAGCTTGGTATAACTCTCTGGTTGTCTCTACCTACCAGACACCCAATCTTACAAGATTTCCACTAACCATTCACATTTTGCTTTTTTTGTGTTTTGTGTCTTTAAGTCCATTCCTTGAATTTTGGTGTGTATGTTTCTCACAAAAACAAAATGACATTTTAATGATTATGATTAACAAGGTGGCTGAGTATAGTACCCATATACTGAATGTTAAGCAAAAAATATTAGTCACTTGGTAAAGATGTTACAAGGGGCTTATTCTACAATATAGAGAACTCTGGGGAAGGAATTGTTCTAGATAATTCATAAGAACCCGTTCACCTCCCCCTATGTGTCTATGTGGAAGTGGGGGGGGGTAAAGAGGAGTGGGGAGAGAGTAATAGGACTTGAACTTGGGAAGTGGCTAATGTCCTTTAGCTTTCTTGGTCAAGGCTGGCACTCTATAACTTGAGCTATAGCTTCACTTCTAACTCTGTGTGTGTGTGTGGGGGGGGGTAATTGAAGATAAGACTCTCACAAACTTTCCTGCCCAGGATGGCTTTGAACTGTGATCCTCAGATCTCAGCATCTTAAGTAGCTAGGATTACAGATTTGAACCATCAGCACCCTGGTTCACCTTCCAATTCTAAACACTATAAATTTGGGTCTTAACATTTTTTTCTGGGAGACCCATAGAGTTGATACCTATTTGCTGGACATCACTTTTCTAAAACTAGTTTCTTCATTCTTAGAGTTGTAATGATTATAAACAACGTTATAAAATATAAAATGACTCCTAAAAGATGAATTGTCAGCAAGGAACTCAGTGAATGCAAAGAGAGAGCACTGGTTTGAATTCTGGGCTGTCTGAATTCTACATTGTGATATTTCTTCTATTCTTTGCTTTTCTGAGCCTTAGGACTCATGTTTAGAAAAAGAGTACAGAAGAAAAATTAAAGTTGGTTGTGAGGACCAGCAAAAATGCGCAAAGAGCACTAAACTCAGGGGATAGCACTCGCTACAGGATGCTCAAGTGGCAGTCATTATTATCCTGGTTGTCATATTTAGACACTTAAGCTCTCAGGACCGTTCTTCTGAGAATGCTGCTTTTCTGTGAAGGTACAGAAAACATTCTCTTTACCCAGGCAACATGAATCAGTAAGTTCACTCAAGAAGTTCTTTCATGGAATGGAGATTTTCTATAGAAGAATGAAAGAAATTGCTGTCAGTGGCTTTGATCACAAAAGACCTTCTGAGTGGAAACTTCTAAACAATCACTTTTACTCTTGATATTGGATAGGTAATTGATTCTCTCTCACAGCCCTAGTGGTCATTGATCAGTTTTTCTAAACAGATCAATGGTTTGTATTGCTTCGAATGATATATCAGGTCCAAATCTAAATCAAGATTTATGCTTGCATCTTTGATTTTCATGTGGTTCACAGCTGTGGTGCCATTTCAAATTCTTGGGCCATAAATAATTGGTTATTAATACTAGTCTCTGTGCCATAACCTGCAAATATTTACCTTATTAAGACAGAAAATGGGATCGATCGACCATCTTATATATATAAACACCATTCTCAGCCCTCTTACTAGGTTTGCTTATTGAGGAGAGAAAGGGGAGTTAGATCTATACTATTTGAAGTCATTTTGAAAGTTGTGAATTGTTAAGATGCTTTATTTCTTCATAAGAACATTTAAGTTTCAACCCTATCAAGGCAGGGGGTTATAAGTGGGTCATGGAGTGTTTTATTATTAAAAAAAAAGTTGAAAATCAAGCCATGTATTGGTGGCTCATGCCAGCAATTACCTAGAGGGTAGTCTAGGAGAGTAGCTAGCTACTTAGGAGGCTGAAATCTGTGGAGTGTGATTCAAAGCCATCCTAGGCAGAAAAGACCATGGGACGCTTCTCTCCAATTCATCAGCAACATGCTGGAAGTCGAGCTGTGGCTCAAATAGCAGTGCATCAGACTTGAGTAAAAACCAAGTGAGAGTGTGAGAATGCAAGGCCATGAGTTCAAGACCTAGTTTCTGTGTGTGTTTGTGTGTGTGTATGTGTGTGTATGCATGCAGGCATGTGTGCATGCACAAAGTTAAAAAATCAGTATTCTTGACAGTATGACCTTAACAAAGCAGAGTGAAATCACTGTACTTTGGTGCTGGGTGACTGCTTCCAGTTACAGTATTATTTTAAGAGCTTTCTGAATGAAATATAAATAATTGTCATCTGAGACACACAGTGTTCAGAGACCAAGGCCTGTGAAACCTGATTTATCTGAATAAGGGTCATTATGTTGTATATTAGTGTTAAAAATCTTGTAAAACTACTCATATAAGTTTGTGTGTATTTTCTTTTTAATTGAGTTCTTAAAATAAACCATAAATCTACAAAGCTGCAGTTTATAGTTACCTTGGTTCTTGATTGAAAGGAAAATTTTAAGCATCAATTAAATGAAAGAACATAAACCATGAGAAGTTTGACTACATAAAAACATAAAGCCACCGAAGTAAATAAAAATCCCTCATAACTAAGCAATAAGCTTGGGAAAACATCTGTTCAAATACATTTATCAGTATTTTTGAGATTCTCTCACCAGTCAGTGAGAAAAACAATAACATTCCAATAGAAATAAAAGGCTATTAGCACCTAATCTCAAAAGAGAAAACAGAAGTAGCAAATAGAGATGCACATACCAATGCTTCAGTCTACTAAGAGCAAAAGTAATGAAAATTAAATGTTATGCCCACTTGTTTAAAGGTAATAAAGGACCTTCAGATTGGCAGGTCACAATTTGGTTGTGATAGAATGAGTCTGCTACTCACAGTGGTGGTGATATGGGATGTAAGTCTCCTTATGGCATTTCAAGAAAGCAACATGGTCTGGGAAGACAAGTCTAAGGTCCCCTAGATATGTAGCCTAGAGTTACGGAGAGGAAGTCTCAGTATCAGAGAAGAGGTAAGAATTCAAATACAGAGTAGGACATGCTAAACAGAAAGACAAAAACAGACTAATTTAGGGCAAAGAATCAATCTTCACATCAACATAGACCTATCCTAAACTCCACTCCTCTATCCAAACCCACATTCATTCTGATCCCCCCCAAAACCAACATCTCTTGGAAGAGTAATGGAAATGATGCACCATACTCTAAGAACCCCCTGTAAGATAACATTTCACTAGTTAGCTGAAGAAACTATTAAAGGAAAGGCCAGTAGAGCACAGCAAACTTTCAGACAGTGCCCAAGCTCTGAGCTCAAGCCATAGGACCAGCAAGAAACAGAAAACAAAACAAATCAATACAAAACTCTCAAAGGCAAAAGTCAGAAACAAATAACCAAAAGTCCATGATAGTTCATAGATGGAATTTGGGAGATTCTAGGAAATGATTAAATTTTGAGAAATCTCAATTGAAACAAGGATTTTGCTATGTATATACATTAGAGCAGTGGAAAATGGTCCAAGAATCAATTCAGTGGCTGTGAATAGCTTTTGAAAGTGAGAGGGGAGATATTCTAAATTTTAATGCAAACAGAGTAATAAAAAAGAACGCAACATAACAGCATATTTCTGCAGTTTTAGAAGTCAGTTTTCCCTTTGTTTCAGGAATTCTGTCACTAATGTGCTATCCTAAGAAAATTTATAAAAATGAGCACAATTGGGCTGTGAAGTTGCCTCAGTGGTAGAGTGCTTGCTTTGCATGCATGAGACCCTGGGTTCGACTCCTCAGCACCACATAAGCAGAAAAAAGCTGGAAGTGGCGCTTAACCCAAGTGATAGGGCGCTAGCCTTGAGCTGAGGGACAGCGTCCAGGCCCAAAGTTCAGCCCCCATAACTGACACAAAAAAGACAAAAAAATGAGTACAATTGTTTCTTTAGAGAAAAAAGAATCATAGTTTGTTACAAGAGCAAAATCAATAAAATAAAACCAAGCAAAAGGAAATATCAAATGACTAATTGAGACAGAGGTTTGGAATAAGATATAGTAACCATCAAAGTTAATATTTACAATTTTTAAAGGATTTAAACAGTGTTTTATTTTATGATGTCAAATGGAGTGTGAAATTAATTATGGGGCTGTGGAGATGGTGGGGGGAGTAAATAAACATGGCGCGGAACCAGACTCCACTGCAGGGGTGAAGTGAGATGAACAGGAACTTCCAGAGAGTGGTAATAATGAGGAGAAAGTGCAACAGAGACCTGAAAACATGCCAAACTTAGGAATTTGTCAAAGGTCTGAGTGGAAGACAAAACTTAAAAAGTGAATGGTCTTGAGTACAGTTCTGGTATCCTCATCTGATAGGAAGCTATAGTGGGCAGTGTTCCTCCTAGTCCACAGTTAAAGGAGTTTGGCCACTTTGATCGCTCATGTATACATTCATTTACCTAGTAAGATGGGAATGAATAAGTCAAAATGGTCCCTATATTGACACTGTTTTTTGAAGGAAACCTAATTATAAGAATAGAAACGTTCCATATTTTCATGCAAGTCAGGTAATAGGACACATGAACATGTAGCTCAGAAAAAACTGCAGAGATTGGCAAAGGTAAGACCTAATGAGCTGGATCATTGCAAGCTTTCCATCAAGGTAATGCCCTTTTTTGTGTGCTGCTTCTGGCTCTCTTCTTTAACTTATGTTAAGCAATGGAAGGCAATAGAGAAAAGGACAAAGGAACAAACTGAGATTCTAGCCATTTTGATAGAGGCTGTGTGATGTTGGCAAGTGGTTTCTTCCCTCCAGGTCTCATTTTCCTCCCCCATGAGATTACGCAGTACCTGCCTGGCAGGTCAGTGAAGTCAGCAGATCAGATGTATGATCAGCACCTCACACTAGAGCAGCACACATCCTGTCAAGGACTCTGCTTTCCACAATATGGAAGAATTAGCTTGTTTACTGGGACTTTCTGAATTGCTGTGTTCTTTCTTTTTTCTTTTCTGTACCAGTCCTGGGGCTTGAATTCAGGATGTGGGGATTGTCCCTTAGCTTTTTCACTCAAGGCTAATAATGTTCTACCACTTGAGCCACAGTTCCACTTCTGGCTTTTTGATGGCTACTTGGAGCTAACTCTCAAAGATTTTTCTGTTAGGGATGGTGTTGATGAGACTCCTCCGATCCCAGCACCTGTGAGGCTAGGTTTATAGGTATGAGACACCAGTGCCTAGCGTTGCTGGGTTCTTTTAAATCAGCAACTCTACTCAATGTACTTTTCATTTCCAGTGCCTAACTACATTATCTTAATTTCTTTCTGTGCTTATATTCATCCCTATAACTGAATCTATGCATAAGCAGGCAGATGTATAATTTCAAAATAAAAAGTTGGTCGTATTACATATATTATTATTATGCTGGTGCTTTTAATTTTTACTTTTTCATTTTTTAGACATTTTTCCAAGTCTGGAAAGATTCAGCATAGTGAATCTTTGCTCTAATAGCTGAGAAGATTCTCTCTCCTCACTGGTGGTAGATGTATAAATTGATGGATACAATTTAGGAAGTCCCATTTCCTAGAATCTATCTTACAAAAGTGAGCAGGACTGGTGTACAGAGAATTGTCATTGTCACCATTTGAAAAAAGAAAAAAACTGAAAAGCAAATATGTTGATTAGTAACGGACAGACACGTAGACATGAGAAAGCATGCTTTGTAAGTAGATTTGGTGTTATAACGGATATTCACAACATATGAAAAGATAAGGCAGGTAAAGGGTATATATGCAGTTTAATCTAGATTTTATGTCTGAAAGTATGAAATATGACCTCAATTCTATTTAACAGGTAAGTAAATAGACTTTAGGAGCATATGCCAGGTGATTTGCTCAGCAACATTCCTGGATAATATGTCTACATGAAATCTTAATTTTCTTCTACCACTATTTCATGTGCTCTAAATGACTTTTAAAAGACATCAAAAATTGTTCATAATATAAACTCATGGATAACGGCCATAAAATTGAATATGTAGTATAATGCCAATTTTGTAAGAAGCATTACAGTTTATTATATGCAAGTACTGAAATGGAACAAAAATGTTACTAGTATTTTCATTGAGCAGTGGGATTGTGGAAAATTTAGACTTTCAATTTTTTTTCAATTTATATGTTTGCTAACTCCACATAAGAATAAAGCTTTAATGATCTCCCTACCACTCTAAGGGTGACTATGTGAGGTGGTATGTATATGGACTAACTTCATAATGGTAATCATGCACCCTGTGCATGTCTCAAAAAATCACATTGGATATGTTAATCACATCTCAAACTCTCTCTCTATATATATGTATATATAAAATTATATATATACATATAAAATAATATATATACATATATATATATATATGTAGTTGGTCCTGTACAATTTAACCCAAAAGGTCCATATATTCTCAGACAATCCTGAAACAGAATATTTTTTTATCTCAGAATATTTTTTTCTTAATAATGCACAGTGTGTGTGTGTGTGTGTGTGTGTGTGTGTGTGTGTGTGTGTGTGTGTGTGTGTGTGTGTGTGTGTGTGTGCCCATACTGGGGCTTGAACTCAACTCAGGTCCTGAGTACTATCCCTTAGCTTTTCTCTCAAGTCTGGTGGCTCGGTCACAGCTCTATTTCCCACAATTTTTATTTCTGTGCATTACACAGGTACTATCAAGATAAGAATGATATGACAGCATTAAGAACAATTATGGTTGTTGGGACAGCTTAGATTTATTGCTGTAGTTGCTATTTAAATTTGTCTAGAATTTCAAATGTCTCTGGTTAAGCAAATATATTGCCAATAAGAGGATTCTAGTCAAAGTTCCGTTTACTTCAGAGAAATGATGAGCTAGCTCAAGCTTTTTTTTTTTAAATAGAAGTGATGACCTCGTTAAAGCTAATTTACAGGAATGATAGTCTTGCACCAACACATCCATCTATTCATTTAGCATGTATTCACTGCACATTAAAGACATCCAAAGGCTATGAGCTCAGAGGATAGACCTTGAGCTTCTGGGCTATGAGTTTTTTATTTATTATAAATTTTTAATAATCTTTAAGTAGTAGCTCAAAAGAATGGCTGTTTAACAAAGCAGTTTATAAATAGAATGTATTTTATTCAATGTCATTCATTTCAACATTCTTACCCATCCTTTTTTTTCTTTTTATACTTTTCCAGATCACTTATCTGTATGACACTAGGAGGGTTTCTCATTGTGTAAATCTTGGCTACCTTATCTGGAAAAAGATTGTATAATGCCTACCTTATAGGATGCTTGCAAGATTAAATGAGATAAAATATGTAAAGCCTTAACAAATTACCTGCCATATGGTAGGTGCTCAGGAAATGACTATTTTTATGCATCAGTACTAATCTAGGTGATGTGGAAGATAAAAAAAAAATCTGATCTCAACATATATTTTTCCTTCAAGCCTTACTTCATCTTGGAAAGGATGTGTACCTGTATTTAACAAGGTTAAAAATGGTTAACTGTGATCTCCTTCGCTGCTAAACACAGTTTTGGGAAACCATATCTATGACTCTCCTATTCATGCTTTTTAAAAATAACAGATATCTTTTCACAAGTTGGCCAAGGTATTTCAAGCAGGTTGCAAAAGAGCCCAAGTTATACCAAGGGAATAAGAGATTAGTCTATTTGAAGAAAAGAGTGTTGGTCTCTCTTGATCCAGGGAAAGCTTGCTTTGTTTGGGATCCTAAATTGCCCAGTGCAACTTATGGAAGTCAGAGGCACTATTAAATAGACTGCTGGAAAGAGGACCCTGTAATAGTGAATACGGATTGAAAGTTATTTTTTTTTCTTTTTCTCCCTTTTTATATTTTTGTTGGTCATGGAGTTTGAACTCAGGGCCTAGGCATTGTCCCTGAGCATTTTCACTCAGGGCTAGCACTCTACCCCTTTAGCTAGAGCTCCACTTCTAGTTTGTTAGTAGTTAATTGGAGATAAGAGTCTCATGGATTTTCCTTCCTGGGCTGGCTTCAACATTCAACACCCATCCTCAGATCTCAGCAGCAGCTAGGATTACAGGCATGAGCCACCAGTGACTGGCTTTTCTTTTTCTCTTAGGCTTAGCACTAAAGTCAAAACTGTCCACTGTGTTTAACCTGCCTAGAATACATTTAGCAGATTGGAGAAATTTTAGAATTATCTCATTCAGTATTATATACTACCATTACCGTTAAGGATAGGAGGCAAACTTCTATCCTCAAAGAAACAACTGCCCAATAAATAAGTGGGCAAAAGACTTAAAGAGAAGCTTCTCTGAAGAAGAAAGAAGGATGGCCAATAGACACATGAAGAAATGTTCAACATCCCTAGCCATAAAAGAAATGCAAATCAAAACAACATTGAGATATCACCTCACTCCAGTTAGAACGGCAAAAATCAAGAACTCTAACAACAACAGATGCTGGAGGGGATGTGGACAGAAAGGAACCTTACTTCATTGTTGGTGGGAATGTAAACTTGTTCAACCACTTTGGAAAGCAGTATGGAGGTTCCTCAAAAGACTTCACATAGATCTCCCCTATGATCCAGCAATCGCACTTTTGGGCATTTACCCAAATGTATACAAACAAGACCACACTAAAGCTACCAGCACAACTATGTTTATTGCAGCATTATTTACCATAGCTAAGATCTGGAACCAACCCAGATGCCCCTCAGTAGATGAATGGATCAAGAAAATGTGGTATATATACACAATGGAATTCTATGCCTCCATCAGAAAGAATGACATTTCCCCATTTGTTAGGAAATGGAAAGGCTTGGAAAAAATTATATTAAGTGAAGTAAGCCAGGCCCAAAGAAACATAGGTCCCATGGTTTCCCTTATTTGCAATATCTAGTATAGGTATGAGTCAAGCAGAAAAGGTCAGATAATGTGATGTTAGGAAAATGAACCCTTAAATATGTATTTTAATGTTTTCGTTTCTTTCATGCATATGTTTCTAACGCATTTATAAGATTATTTCTTTGTTGCTTTGTATGTCCCTCCCCCACAGTGTAACCCCCGCTTTCACTATATTTGATGTCAGTATAACATGTGGAGGAGATGGGGGCAAACAAGTCGTTTAAGGATTCAGGTGGACCTGTTGCAAAAATGAGAAGTACAAAATGTCATGTCAAAACCAGCTTTACAATGTCGGTGGGGGGGGGGAGGGAGTATAATTGGGTGGGGGGAGGGGGGAGGCTGGGAAGGGAGGTGAAGGGTAAACAAAGGAGGAGGCTGCAATGCTTGGTAAGAAATGTATGCATTATCCTGCCCATGTAATTGTAGCCCCTCTGTACAGTATGTTCTCAAATAAAATAAAATAATATTAAAAAAAAAGGATAGGAGGCAACAGAAATTTTGTGAAGGTCATCAGCATAATAATAAAAATATCAGACACAGTGAAAAGTAATGCTCAATATATTGAGGAGCCAGTGGGTTTCTCAGGTTTGTGTCAAGTCCTGAGGTCATCTCAGGATGCCTCAGTGAAGCAGGTGGATGAAGACTAGAGATTTTAAAACTAAGTTACCTCAAAACTTTCTGTCTCATCTCCCTTTAAAATGTTCTATAGAAGTAGTCAGATGCCATTGGCTCAATGTTTGTAAGCCTAGCCACTCAGGAGACTGAGACTGGAGGCTTATAGTTCAAAGTCAGCTGGGCAGAAAAGTCCATGAGACTCTTATCTCCCATTAATCACCAAAGAGCCAAAGTAGAACTATGATTCAAGTGGTAAAGGGCCAGCCTTGAGCAGTATAGCTAAGGGACAGTTCCTAGGCCTTGAATTCAAGTCCTGATACCAGCACAAAACAAATAAAGAAACAAAATATTCTATTAAAAATACTCTCTTTGCCTAAGTTCTTGATGTATGATTTTTGGGTGGGTGGTGAGGTAGATGTTTTGAAATAACAGAAAACCACAAAATGGTTCTGTTATTATTTGGTTACCCACAGCTTCAGATTTAGTCTTTCACAGTAAATGAATATTACCTGCCATTTTTGCATAACAAAAGGAATTCTCAGAGAAGATATGATGATGAAGTAGTCAAACACAATACTTAACTGAAGCACATTAAATGAAAAGCAAAATAAGAATTGCCCATCTGGCATGTGGTAGTTGTGCTCATTATTGAATCCCTGTGTTTGTGAGGTATTTTGACCACTGGTTTCTAATTGCATCTTTAACATACAATTGAACCCCAGTCAGCTAAGTGGCACCCAAATACAGGTATAGGAGTTAGATCCTATACCTGTTAGATCTCTATCCCTTGCTACATTATCTTGTTGCTTGAGGCATGTATAATTAGTCCAAGAGATGATCAACAGCTACTCTGAAAGGCACTTAGCTATAAAGTTAATTTCTACTCTGTTGTTGGGTGGAAGCTGTATGCTTTTGAATTGCCCAAGCTTCTTTTTTGAAAAGTTCTTCCCATGGGAAGTAGGAGTTAGGGTCCTGCACACACATAAACTGCTTTCTCTAAACCATCATAAGTAATAAAGAAGGGGAGAGGATAATTTATTGAAATATTAATAGGTGCTTCAAATTTGTTGTATTTTCTGTCTCCTCTAGTTGAAATCAGATGACAGGATATTTGTATTTACTTCCCTCACTGGTGATTTGTGATTCAGGAAGGAAAGTAGATTTTTTTCCCCAAGGTGTTTCTCTTTCAAAATTTTGACCTTGAAAACTCTCAGCAGGTAAAAGATTGATGCTCAGAGGGGGACCTGAGGGAAAGGTAGGCTCATTATCAGATATAGTTTGATTGAAAGGAAGTAAAGTTCTCTAGCAACATGGGAAGCACAAGTCCAGGCAGTTATAATCCAGGAGAGCCAGGGCATAAAGTGAGGTCCTACTTTGAGACTGACCAATATAAAGCAGTGGAGGCATGGCTCAAGTGGTAGGGCACCTGTCTAACAAGCACAAAAGCCTTAAGTTCAATCTCCAGTAGTACCAAAACTGTATTTTTATATAACAAATTTTATTGTTTTATTTTAAAGAGTGTTAACATATTACTTAAAAATTTATACTTTTCAAATACAATGCTGATACTGATAAATAACTGGAATTCTTACTTATAAAATCTAACTACCACTGTACAAATTCTATGTTTAGTAACTTTTGTTGAGGGACAAGCTTTTCGTTTCAATTACCACTAATATTATCATTTGTTTAGTCATCAGTATTTATATGAAAATTTACCCCATGGAAGAAAGGCCTATGTTTTCTTCTAATGTGCTACATTTTGGAGAAGTAGACTGTGGCCCAAGGGGTAGAATACCAGCCTTGAGCTAATGGATAGCACCCAGACCTTTAGTTCAAGCACAAAAAAGTAAAAATTAAAAAGTCTACTTTTTTAAAAAAGGTGCTACAGGGCTGGGAATATGGCTTAGTGGTAGAGTGCTTGCTTCATGAAGCCCTGGGTTTGATTCCTCAGTACCACATAAACAGAAAAACCGGAAGTGACACTGTGGCTCAAGTGGTAGAGTGCTAGCCTTGAGCAAAAGGAGCTCAGGGACAGTGCCCAGGCCTTGAGTTCAAGCCCCAGGACCAGCCCTCCCCCCTGCAAAAAAAAAAAAAGGTGCTATATTTTGCTTTTATTTTTATTGATACAATTTTCTGAAGTCAAAGAATTAATAAATTTAAGGTAGTAGTTTCCAAACTTGCTTGTGCATCAGAATGCCCATGGGATGTATTTCCATTTCTAATACTAATGTGTCACCCCTGAACATCTCTCATTGGAGACATTTGGAGGGGGATGAGGGAGTCCAAGTTTAAGTTTCCTAGGTTGTGGTGCCTGTCAGAATTGAGAACTATTATCTTAAGTGAGATACATTTCTTTTTGAGACACATATAAACTAGTCACTTTGATGAGGTATATTAGCAACTTTTTCTGTACCGTAGAATCAAAGTACAGCTTTTATTTCCAGTGCTGGTCCTGAACTAATGTTTTCTCTTTTTCTCTCAAGGCTGGCACTCTACGACTTGGACCATACCTCCAGTTCTGGCTTTTTAAATTGGAGATAATAGTCTCACACATTGTTCTACCTGGTCTGCCTTTGAATCTCAATCCTTACAGTGTAACTTCTTTGGTGGCAAAGATTATAAGAATGATCTGGTAAATACTGATAAATGTCAGTATTTGTAAATATTAATTTCCTTTTGCAAGGGAGGGTACAAAATAGCACACTTTATTATTTCACTAGGGATTATATATCCTATGTATGCTCAATTTTTTTTTTTGTCTGGGTCTGGGCGCCATCCCTGAGCTCTTCAGCTCAAGGTTAGTGCTCTACCACTTGAGACACAGTGCCACTTCCGGCTTTTTCTGCTTATGTGGTGCTGAGGAATCGAACCCAGGGCCTCATGCATGCAAGGCAAGCATTCTTACCACTGAGCCACCTTCCCAGCCCTGTATGCTCAATTTTTATAAGAGAAATTTACCCAAATGATTCTCTGAAAGCTAAAGAAGAGAAGGCAGTGGTTCCGTGGATGAAGCTACTACTGTCTCACATGCAACTCCTACATAGTTCTCCCCAGTTTAAATTCAGCATAACCTGATCAGAGCTGCTCTCAGAATTCTTTGGGTTGTATATATATTTAAATATATATATATTTAAAACTTTGCGGTAAAACTCTGTCAATCATACATTATCTAGTCAACTGTTATGCAGTGAAATATTGGAATTGATGCTACTCTTAGGGACTTAAGTGCACAGATGCTACTTGTTATGTACACATCTCTATGCTCAAACCATAAAGGTACTTAAAAATAAACTGCATTTGCTTATATTTTCCTTAACGTATTGCAAATCTTACATATTTGGGGAATGTATTTATTTGTAATTACTTATCCTAGGATTTTTTTAATTTTAGAGTTTCATAATTAAAAATAACTTTCTTTGACACATATTTTAATTAATTAATTATTTTTGTCGGTCATGATACTTGAACTCAGGGCCTGGGTACTGCCCCTGAGCTTTTCTGCTCAAGGCTAGCACTCTACCACTTTGAGCTACAGCTCCACTTTTGTTTTTCTGGTAGTTAATTGGAGATAAGAGTCTTATAGATTTCCCTGCCTGGGCTGGCTTTGAACTATGTTCCTCAGATCTCAGCCTCCTAAATGCTAGAATTACAGTAGTGAGCCACCCGTGCCTGGATATGAAATTGTATTTATTTTAGTATTGTAGATTTTTAAATATATACATATATTTTATTGTAAAGATACTGTACAAAGAGGTTACAGTTACACAAATAAGGTAATGAGTACATTTCCTATTGAGCATTGTTATCCCTTCCTTTGATTTCCCCTACCATCCCTTCCCTCCCCACCTCCCCACCTTCTCTCTCCCTCCCCCACCCCGAAAACTGTAAAGTTCATTTTCAACATAGTGTCTTGTACATCCTTCCATCTTGTATACACATTTTGCTAATTTGGGGAGAGGAAGGGAAATAACAAAATGCTGAAATAAGGATACAAGTTGACCCATTGTAACAATGAAATCGTATTTTTATGTAACATTTATAATTAGGCCTACTTTGGAAAATATTTTTCCAAAATAGGATCAATCTATATTTGAAAAATGCATTGAAGTGTAAAGGAGATGCCAAAATGTAGACTTGAAGGCAAGTGTACAACGTAACTCAATTTTCATTAGGCCAGATGGCAGCATGTTTCCTCTGAATTCACTTCCCATCCTCTCTCCACTCCCAGCTATAGCCAGGGCTTAAAACCATGTCTTTGACTAAACGCAAGGCTAATAATGATATATCAATGATAATATTAATGGCTAAATGGAGCTTATTTTGTGCCAGCTCTGCTCCAGGTACCTTACTTACATGGATTAACTAATTTAGT
Source organism: Dipodomys merriami (assembly GCF_024711535.1). NCBI lineage: Eukaryota > Metazoa > Chordata > Mammalia > Rodentia > Heteromyidae > Dipodomys > Dipodomys merriami. Next base: position 8,018,151 of record NW_027203937.1, on the reverse strand, counting down.
TCTAATAACAGTCCATGGTAGAGGTATAGATAGGGAAACTGAGGTATAAAATAGTTAATTCCCTCATCCAAGCTCAAGTAGCCAGTAAGTGGTGAACCTGCACATATTTTTTAATCTCAACCTCCGCCCCCTTAATCTCACTAATGTACTTTCTTATTTCTGGATTCTGTGCTCTGTTACCAAAAAGTCATAGACTCTCCATCATTTCATATTCCTAGACTGTAAAATAGATATTTCCATTTTTTATAGCATCATAGGAATTAAAAGGAGAAATAGTAGAGTATCTTTGAAGCACTGGATCACTGTAAGAGTTTACAAACATTACCAATTCAGAGCATGGCCTTACATAATTGGCATTTGATGTCTTCAGTAATATTGTTTATTTCAGCTGTTTCATTTTGCTTTCATCTCCTGTTTCAAGGTGGCAAGTGAAACTTTATAAAAGAATAGGAAGAAAAAACATAAAACAAATACAAGGCTCTGCTGCAAACTGCAATTCTATTAGAAAGCAGGATATATGAAAAAAAAACCCAACATTTTACCTCCAGGTCAACCCAATTTTCAAAAAAAAAAATCTAAGATGAGAGTTGACAATTGAAATGTCGACACACACACAGACATACACTAACAGCCACAGCTAAGTTCTTTTGGTAAAATGTTCACAAGGGTGGCCATATGGTGGTGGTACAATGGCTAGAAGAACAGGCATTAAGGTCTACCCTACCTAGCAATGAAACAAAGCTCATGGCTTCTACTGATCGCATTGCAGCTATTGATGGGAGAAAGCAATCCTGTAAAAATTTTTCTGTCCTTCTGGATAGAGAGAAGAAACAACTCACTAAAGAAGTACAGAGAGATTCTATAAATCTTTAATAATAACATGTATGAGGTACACCCAAAAGAACCAGATGATGGTGTTTGTTTACATGACATTTAAGTGGCAAGGTCAAGGCTCTGGCTAGTGGAGCCCCACTGTCAATTTAGACTCAGCTTTGTTAATTGTTAAATGCTCAGCAAGCACTTCACTGCTCTGTGCCTCAATTTCTCATCTGAAAAATGGAGATAAAAATAGGATTCAAATTACAGAATGACAGAAAGGTATCTACCACAAACTAACATGACAAAAGTGTTGCTACTAAACTCTTGCATTTGATTCCTTGTACATAAAGTGAGAATTGCTATATTTTCCTGAAAGATTGGGAGATCTTGTAGAAAATGCATAGTACAGACTTAGGACATAGTAGAATTTCAATCAATATAACACTCTTTCAAGATGTGTTTTCATATGTTTTCTTACATTGTGACCCTCCTAGCCCCAATGATAGTAAAAAGATAGCTGAGAAGACAGGACAAAATGTGTTTCCTTAAGTGAGTTGAGAGGCACTAGTCAAGTCAAGTAAGCTAATCTAACAGCTTAGATCTGGCAGTAAGTGAATTTCAATACTCTGTTCAGGATTCTCTAAGACTTAATACACATACACATAACACCACATAACAGGCGTGAGAATGTATTACTATCCTGTCCTTACTTCTTTCTACTTGTCTCAATAGTAAAATATAAGAATTTGTGTCCCTGTAAGAAAAGGAAAAGGAGGAAACAATTTAACATATGTTGAGTGCCATTTTCTTGCTTTGCTTATGATGTGATTCCACTTCAACACAGTTCTAGAAAGTAAGTGAATATCTCTTTTCTACAGATGAAGAACTAGAGGGATACATTTCTCAAGGTCATACAGCCACTTTGTAATGGAGTCTTTATTTTTTTAACTTTAGGAAATTTTTCAAGTGTACTGTACCTATTATTGACTATAATCACTGAAATGTGCATTAGATCTATGGTCCATTAATCCTGTATAACTGAACTTTATACCTTCTGACTTTTACTTCATTTCTCTATTGACTGCATTTAGACCTAGGTGCAAAACCTGGCCTATCCATTCCCTAAATGTGTGTCAATTTCCTTCTACTAACCTTGCTTCCTCAAAAGAAATAAATATCTGAGCAAAACCACTGAATTTTAAGAAATGACATAAACCAAAGACAGACCCTTTCATAAAGCATCTTTAAACACACCAAGGAAAATTAGCATGATTTTGATAAATTGTAATTTAGAGACAATTCCCAAAAGTTCCACCTAATCCTCTTATCATTACATTCTATGAAGCCAGGACATAGCATGCAGTATGTGATGGCTAGATCCATCAATCATAGCTGAGTCAGCTTGGGTCAACTAGCTACTCCGTGTGTAAAGAGATAATTGTAGTTGTCATCTGGAATTACTATGTGAACTGAACAGTGACTATGAGAGCACTTTGTTAATAGCTGCATGTAAACTAGGCATGTTTCAATCCTGAATATTCTTTGGGAAGCCAATCGTTGGGACCAGAGGATAAATGGAAGAACTGCGTTATTTCCTTTGTATGGCTTCTACACTATTCCCTCCTATTATAGAGGGGCCCTGCCATAAGCAGCCCATTCTACTCGCTGATTCATGTTATTCTTCACAGTCTCAGTACTTTTCTTTAAGAAGCTGTCTCTGACCTACCACTGTGGACAAAAACCTTTTGTAACTCTCCAGAGCTTACAGAACTGTCCCTCAACATATGAATCACACCGGTATTATATTTGGGGCTTATATACCTGTCTCTTTACACTCTGTTTTCATGTCTCCTTATGTTGCCAAACACTGGCAAATATTTGTTAAATTGAAAGACAGAAAGATAAAAAGGAGTGAAGTGAAATAATAAACGAGCTGATGTGGAGAGACACAAGAAGAAAGTATGAGAGACATAAAAGAGAAGAAAATATCAAGACAATACAATCAATGGAGTATAAACTGAGCAAAAAGGTTTCAAGAAGCTAATCTGTTAGCAATATAAAGTTTTATAGATATTCATGTAATTCCAGAATACCCAGTATAAAGATAATTACTGGTTATTAATTATATCCCAGTTACTCTTCTCTTTGCTTGAGCTAATGTATATGCAAAACAGACAAGCCCTTGTTTTCACAGAATATAAAATGCAGAGAGATAATAAAAAAGCACTCAAATAAAAATATCTTCAGCACAAGGGAGAAAAATAACATAAGATAAGGGAATATGGTTGTGTGGGTGATATTTACTCAGGGTCTGAGATTCTAGAGAGCATTGACAAATGGATTTAATGAAAAAAGTTTCTGCACAGCAAAGGACATAGTTACTAAACCAAAAGGACAACTTACAGAATAGGATATGATCTTTGCCAGCTACATGGCTGGCAAGGGCCTAATATCCAGAATATTTTTAGAGCTGAAGAAACTATACCCTTACACAATCAAAAATCCATTGAATAAATGGGCAAAAGAGAAGAAGTAAAAATGGCTAATAAACAGCCATCCATAAAAGAAATACAAATCAAGACAACACTGAGATTCTCTCTTACTGCAATAAGAATGGCCATTATCAAGAATACAGATGTTAAGGTGATCTTATCCACAGTAATCTCACTCACAGAAGTGAATGAGAGAGAAGATGGCAGAAAGTCATCCGTGGATCAAAATGCTGCTTGGGATAAGTACATTATATGTGGCAATTAAGAATTACTCTATGGTTTTTTTTTTGGTCTTTCATTGACTACTACTACTGTGATATATGGATGTGAACCAGAAGAAGAGATTATTTCCACTTGTCTTGAGTTATAGCAATACTGTTTTAGAGTATTAGGGCTAGAAAGCCTACAGATTGTGTTGGTGATAGTAGTTAATTTACAGTATAAGGGACAAGGATTAACCAATGGTTAATAATCCTTTAGTGTGTCAGTCAGGTCAAGAGGCCAATGATAAGCTTATCCTATAAAGGAACAGAGCCTTGATTCCAGAACACTTTGAATTTTACAACTATGTCAACAGTAGCTATAGATGTGCCATAACCACCCTCCATTAATGTGTAGTCAATGTTGTGTGATGTAGTTATAAGAAAAGGTAAAAAAATCTAAAAAGATAAGTTAAAATTCTCATTACTATCTCATTTTTGCTAATATTGAATTCATATTTTTCACTTAATATAATTTTTCCAAGTCTTTCCATTTCTTAACAAATGGGACAATGCCATTCTTTCTGATGGAGGCATAGAATTCCATTGTGTATATATACCACATTTTCTTGATCCATTCATCTACTGAGGGGCATCTGGGTTGGTTCCATATCTTAGGTATGGTAAAAAATGCTGCAATAAACATAGTTGTGCTGGTAGCTTTAGTATGGTCTTGTTTGTGATCATTTGGGTAAAGGCCCAAAAGTGGGATGCTGGGTCATAGGAGAGCTCTATGTAGAGTCTTTTGAGGAACCTCCATACTACTTTCCAAAGTGGTTAAACAAGTACTTTTAAGTCAACAGTAGCTTTACATGTTTTCAATATTTGGATATTTTTCTTTAAGATTTGCCAATTTCCCACGTTCCCTTCTTCTATCAGGATAACTCTATCAATGCTCATGAATGTAAATAAATGTCATTGGTTATATGGTATCATTAATAAGAGAAAGCTCATTTTGAGGCTTGTCCTACCTCCATTAACTCTAGATTATATCACAACCTCCTTCCCATTGTGACACTTGGCCTCAAAAGAGACTAGCATGAGACACAGAACCAAATGCATAACTTAGAGATATTTGCTTTGGGAATCTGTAATTTGGTTACATTTTATAATAAATTTTATGAAGATTGTGGACTCCAATGTCATATTTTGCAAAATTTTAAAGGGAAAAATCTATTACTAGTTATTATCTGCCATGTAAATTGAAAGGCAAAAATCAACAAATTACCCATAAGACAATTTTACTTAGCCAAAGAAATCAGATTTATAGAATGGTTTATACCATATTCAGTTCCATTAAATTCTATATTAGATTTTTCACTTTAGGTGGTATTACATATTCACTGTAGTAATAAAAATAAAGATTATCAATAAAACATTCAGACTATATAGCTTTTTGCAGTAAAATGTTCAAATATGCTCTGCAAGATGAATAAGCCGAAAAACTTTGCAGATTATATGATGTTTAAGCAGGTGCATAATGTTGCTGCTATATTTTAATAAATAATTGTGGAGGATTTTTACTAGGAGGGTTTTATTTGTGCAATGGTTCATCATTAAATCCTTATTTTTAATAGTATTAATAACTGTTCATCTTTACTAAGTGAATACCGTTTTTCAAGCACTTCACAAACATTAACTCAGTTTATTTGTCCTAATAAACCTTTGAAGAAGAAAGTGATATTCTACTCCTTTTATTTTAAAATAATTATTTGGTGGTACTGAGGATTAAACTTGGAGACTTTGCCTGCTAGACAGGTACCCTACCCCTTGAAGCCATACCCCTAGCCCTTTTTGCTTCGGTTATTATTATTATTTTTGAATAGCATCTTGTGTTTATGTCCTTGCTGGACATAACCTGGACTACAACCTTCCCATTTTGGTTTTCCTTGAGATGAAAGGTGACTGCTACCATTCCCAGTTTCTATTGAGATTGGATCTCATTGGATCTCATTAATTTTTTTGTCCAAGATGAGCTCAAACCACCATTACCCTCATCTAAGCTAGAGATGAGCCACCATACCCAGCTGGTCCTTTTATAAATGAGAAAATCGAGACAGAGGGAAGTTTTAGGACTTATCAAAGGTCGCACAACTAGAAATGTACAATGAAGAATTCCAAACTGACCAGGAAGTCTTTAAGACATAGGCACCCAATCACATGGCAATATTGACCATAATTCAATAGTATAGGCAGTTGTCTGCTTAGGGAAATCCCCATTCTTTTGCACTGTACTTGGCTAAGTATAGCCAAAAAGCTTTCTTCCTGTGGAAGAAGAAGGAACTTCCAGTTCATTCAGCAATGATTCTGGATCACTTAATATAAGATAGAAAGAAGAGAGGCTGTAACATGCCCATACTTTACTGAAATAGTGCAATATGATCCTATAAAGGCTTGTTTCTAACCGACACTATACTGTATACCCTGGTCATTAAGAGAAAAAAAAGAAAAAATATAGCAAGGGCAAATGGTTATTTTGTTTCAGAAAGGTGACTTCAATGAAAATCAGAGTATAAAGATAGTCAATAGTAAAATAATGACTAAAAGCAAGCCTTTTGTTCATATAAAACATGGGCTGTGCAATAAGGACTTTAGCTCCCAGTACAGCTCTGATTCTTCTATTCCTGCTCTTCTATTGTGGCTCCTACCCCCAAGTCCAGCTCCCAGACTACTTCCCCATTTATTCTTCATAGCAGTCAGAGGGATTTTGGGGGGGGGGAGAGATTGTGGGGCTTGAACTCAAGACCTGGGGGCTGTCCCTGAGCTCTTTTGCTCAAGGCTAGCACTCAACCACTTTGAGCCACAGCTCCCCTTCTGGTTTTCTGGTGGTTAATTGTAGATAGGAGTCTCATGGATTTTCCTGCCTGGCCAGGCTTGGAACCATGATCTTCAGATTTAGCCTCCTACATAGCTAGGACTACAGGTGTGAGCCACCAAATTCTGGCCAGTGGGATTTTTTTTTTATTTTTTACAAACACATACTGATATATAAATCCTATTAGGGCAAGCACTTTACCTTGTCTGTTGACCATTGTGATTTTGTTGTATGTAAGTATATTTGATATGTGGTTGAAACTGAATACTCATTTGAGTAAATGAATGGATCAGTGAAAGGGAAAAAGCGACTTGCATATGCATTTCGTTTCTGTAATTGGGGGAGGATAAAGAATTGATGGACTCCAGACTGATCACAGGGTTATCTACTTGTTAATACTGAAATCAAACTTGTGAGCATCAGAGACAACACCACAATTTGGTGTTGCCTTTGATACTTTCTGTAGATAAGAAATTTTACTTGAGACTGCTTAGTTTATGTTTTTTGATCAACTGATAAACAGGCAAGAACACTGTGAGACAGTGAGAAAGGCACAAGGCTATACAAAGTTCAATGCTACTTGATTTTACTTTCTAACTGTGGGAAGTATCTATCCTGTAGCTGTAATTTAGAGCCCTGGTTTTTGTATTGCCATTTGCTGTTCTTATAACTTGGAGAACTAATCATCCATGTCTTGAAACAGTAATTTTACTTTGCATCTCCATTTTTTCATTTCATTTTAATGATAATGATGTGATTTGGGTATCCTAGGAATATTTATCCAGATGGTAAAGATATGTGGTTTTTACTTCTAAATACTAGGGAAGAAATTGGCCAGATTGTAAGTAATATGTTAAGTGGGCACTGTTCACAGGTGATCCTTGATTGATTGCAGGGCTTTTTTGTTGTTGTTGTAATTATTACTTTCTTCTTCCAGACACCCCCTCTGTCTCACCTCTAAAATCTTTAAACAGCAGCTTCAAGAAACAGAGTAGGGCTGGGAAGGTTGCTCAGTGGTTAGAGCGCTTGCTTTGCATGCATGAGGCCCTGGGTTCGGTTCCTCAGCATCACATAAGCAAAAAGAAAAAAAGCCGGAAGTGGCGCTGTGGCTCAAGTGGTAGAGTGCTAGCCTTCAGCTGAAGAGCTGAGGGACAGCGCCCAGGCCCAGAGTTCAGGCCCCACGACCGGACCAAAAAAAAAAAAAAAAAAAAAAGAAAAAAGAAAGAAACAGTATTGGACTGAATGTTCAAAATTATCAATTCTAACTCTGACTTTACTACTTACAAATATGGGCCTAAGAAAAGTTCATATATCATTCTGTGTTTGTACCTTTCCCATCAAGAAGAGGAAGATTAAACAGTATTTATGGCCATTCCAACTCTGATAGTTTATAATTCCTGAATCCAAAACAATCTTGGTATCACTGTTTCCCAATGAATGAAACCAAGTACCTATATCACAATGATTACTGATTTATAGTGGACTCAGTAGGAATTCTACCAAAAGAATTTCACTCAAAACTGTTCTCATCTGAACCCTTTTTCTATAAATCAATGGAAAAACATTATGTTAAATAACAGGAGAGATGAGCTAAGTTATAGTAGCTATAATCAAGATTGCTTACCATATGTTAAGTCCATAGAAAGGTGAATATAAATCAAAAAAATAGAAAAGTCATCATAGATTAAGACATGAGCTTAGAGAATACAAGGTTTCTAATTTGATGTGACTTCTGTAGTTATTGGGACATTCTTGTTTCTCAGAAATATTTCCCAACTGGCCCAAGTCCTCCTATCAGGAAGGATTCATTTCTTCATTTACTATTTTAGGAAAGCACAAAAAAAGCCCCAGATATAAACTAGGACATGATATCTTATGATGATAAACATATATAACTAAAAACTGGCAACCAGTTATCATGCCTACAATCTTTTTTTTTTTTTGTCGGTCGCGGGGCTTGAACTCTGGACCTGGACGCTGTCCCTGTGCTCTTCAGCTCAAGGCAAGCGCTCTACCCCTATAATCCTTTTTTTAAGGAAATTAGAAGGTCCTCTATCCTAAATCTTCAGATGAGAAAAACAAGACTTGCACAAGTGAAGTGAAGTGCTCAGTCAAGTAGCTCACAAGAGGTGTGTGTGGACAATAGCCTGATCCTCTTTATGAACACTTGTCCACAGAAAGAAGATCTGTGAGATAGCGGGGCAGGGGTGTGGAATGGGAATGAGACCTTTAAAGACAGACTGGCTGGAATTCGTATTTTAATTCTGCTCTTTGATGAATTATATGATATAATTTTTAAACTTTGGAGTATTTTTATTATTAAGAATAAGAGCATCTGTGGAGTGCTGGTGGCCCATGCCTGTAATCCTAGCTACACAGTGGGCTGAGATAGGAGGATCTCAGTTCAAAGTCAGTCCAGGCAAGTAAGTTCCATGAGACTCTTAGCCCTAACAAACTACTTAGAAAAAGCTGGATGTGGCACTGTGGCTAAATTGGTAGAGTGCTAGCCTTGAGTAAATGAAACTTTGAGATGGTACTCATTCCCTGAGTTCAAGCCCCAGGACCAGAAAAGAAAGAAAGCAAGGAAAGAATAAAAAGAATACAAATATGGAATTAGACAATAAAGGGCAATGAACTGTTAAAGCACTTAGTGTAAATGGTGCATAGTTTTAATACTTTTGATTTAAATACGATACGTGTTTTTAATGTTATATATAGTCCCATGTGACAGGAAGAGTAGGAATACAGGTAGTTTAAACTACCTGTATTTTATTTTTATGAGTCACATTTGAAACTGCTATATTTACTTTCTATTTCACATTCTTCTGTGAGTCTCCACAAATGAAACCCTTACCACAAATGTCCTTTCTGACATCTTGATCTGAGCAGCCTACTCATTTTTCTAGCTTAGACTCAGGAGTCATTTCTTTTTTTAAAGGGTCTTGGAGATGCAATTGGCTATTATTTGGGCATCCATGTAAAACTCAAACCCATTTGTAAATATTTCCTAGGCATCTCTTATGATGTTAGGGAGCTGTGCTAGGGCTACATGACAGAGTGTCACAGAAGGGACCAGGTTTGTTTGGTTCTGTTAGAAGTTATCAGACATTTATCTGAAAGACCCTGGCTATTCCAAAAGATGAGGTCTGACACAAAGTTGCCAACCCTTTATCTTCCATGTAAGGACAGATATAACTGCTATTGACTACCATTTTTTAAGAAAGTAAATGATAGTTTAGCTCTAGATATGATAGTCTCAAGATTGTGAAACAATAAATAACTTAGGCTTTGTGCACAACTCAACGGAAGGATGACATACATATTAGTTATTGCTTAGTGCAATAGGCATTGGGGAATTCATTGATTTTTAGATATTTTGCCTTAATAGTTCAGATACTATTTCTTTTTGTCTTAAATATTTACATACATGCACAGACTGTACTTTGATCATATTTAGATCATCTTAGATGCTATTTCTTACTCGTTTTTGTACGTCTAGCAGTACTTACTGTCTAGTAAGAAATACTCATAAAAACTAATAAATGAGTCAGTGAATCTGTGTTTCAGTAATTGTCCCATGTAATGGCTACAGCAAGGAGCACATAGGAGATCAAGCCAGTGTTTGGGAACAGAGTGGTGAGGAGGTATGAATATATATGAAGTTATATTATTTACTCTTCAAATTGGCCAGGTACCAGCTATTCAGCAAGTTTTATGTAGAGTTATTAGTAACACTATGCTTCAGGGAATCTGAGGAAGAGCCAGGGGCCCGAAAGAAGATACTGAGGCATAGCTACTGTAGCAGAAATTGATTGTCTTCATGGGAAACCATATGTAAGAATGTTCCATGTGACAGCTGAATTACACTAAATATAGGTACTGTAAACAGATAGCAGTCTGTGATGATTTATGATGTGCCCTATTCTATTGGAAACTCTTTGCATTCATTATGCCATTCAATTATTTAAAAAACCTATTGAGATTGATTTGTTAGTCTTGGACAGATAGAAAACTGAAGCTTGCAGATTTATGGAAGGGCACAATCCACCAGTGACAGAGGATGGTCTCAGCCCAGATCTAATTTTCTTTAGAGTGCACCCAAACTCCACAGTCCCTTTCCAGCTCCACATTTCTGTGATAGACACTTTTATATAACTCACCATACCTTCTGAAATAAAGAAGGAAGTTTAAACGTTTCTTCCTAGCTAGAAATTTAAAGCTGTCAAGAAACTGACTTTTTCTATTTAAAAACTGTGTGATCACAAGCAATTTCCCTCAATTCTTTGAACTTTCTTTTCCTACATCTCAAAAATGTGGATGAAAGTTTTCTTGTTCTGTTTTTGTTGGGGGAGTGGGGTGGGGAGTGTATGCCAGTATTGAGGTTTGAACTCGGAGCCTAGCCTCTGCCCTTGAGCTTTTGTGATTAAAGGTAGCACTCTAGTACTTGAGCCACAACTCCTCTTCTATTTTTTTGGTGGTGTAAACAAAGGAGGAGGCTGCAATGCTTGGTAAGAAATGTATGCATTATCCTGCCCATGTAATTGTAGCCCCTCTGTACAGTATGTTCTCAAATAAAATAAAATACAATTAAAAAAAAAAAGAATCTGACAGGCTTTCCTGCCTAGGCTGGCTTTGAACTGTGATCCTTAGATCTCAGCCTAAGAGTACAGGTATGAGCTATCAGCACCTGGCTTTTTTCTGTAGTTTTGAGAGGATTAAATGGATAATGTATGTAAAACAACTAGCACAGGGCTTGGATTATGAAGAAGCTTTAATAAATGTTCACTTATTATGGGTGCTGATAAGCTAAACAGCATTTTCAAATTAAAATGATGTCAAATATTAGCAATAGGATGGAAGCAAATAGATCATTGCTCTCGTGGGTAAGGTGCCTATATTTACACAATTCATTATAGTCCCGAGAATTGTCTCTGCTGCAGACTTTATTTTAATTAAGAGCACAGAGATCAGAGATTTCAGCATAGGAAGGATTTTCTATTTGATTTATACCACAGATGCACATTTTCAGCATTCAAACATTCCATTCCTCGGCTAAAGATATAACAAGCTACTTCAGCAAACCTGAAATTGCAAAATAAATGGAAAATGCTTAATCATTCAAAAAGATATACCAAAGAACAGAAAGGCCAAAGAATAAACATGTCCTAGCAGGAAGTCTCTTCTGCTGTTTCAAAGGCTGACAAATGGTTTCAATTAGATAGAAGCAATGGAAATCCGAAACAATCCATCTTTTCCATCTTTTTTTTTTAACACAAAAACATATAGAAATAAAGTATGTATCCAAATTTAATCTAATTTCTAGAAAACGTATTACTCAAAAGACAAAATCAAATTGCTGAGCAATGGGTAAAATGTGAACCCATTTAATAAAGTCAGTGTCAAGTCCCAGTTCAATCTGAGAATGTAACTGTCTATATTTTCATGGGTGTGGACAGGGAATGACAGGTTTGTGGCCAACTGTCACACTAGGAACCTCAAGAAAGGTCACTCAGGAGGGAGTTGGAAGGAGGTTCTTGCTTCTTCATTATATTTGTATTCTGTCACTCAATGTAATAAGCATATTTTTTGAAACAAAACCATTTGAAAATATAAAGAAAATGTAAATTTAAAAATATTTATCCACTCATTCATTCATTGAATTATTCATCATACAATATTCATATAATCCTTACTGGTGAATTAAATAAACAAAGTTGGTCTTCTCTGTGAACTGTCAGAACTGACCTGTCAGAGGAGTGCTATAGATATGACTGTGCTTGTGCCTGAGTATTTTAGCCTATGCTTCTAGAATTGGGCCTTGTTCCCCTTTGTAATAAACAGTATATGAATTTCAAACCATTTTGGGTTAACGTCAATCCTTTACCTTCTGCCTATAGGTAGTACACAGAGAGGAGCTTCTGAATCCACTGAACTAAAGGTGGCCCTTGGTGGCAAGAATATGGAAATCGGAGTCACAGAATCAATTTCAATTAGGATCTCAACTAGCTAGACAGTGATTCTGGTAGATCATTTTCTGCCTTACAAACATCAGCCCTAATTTTGTCCCTTGACAAACTTCAGATGGCTGTAAAGCCCAAATAGGGTATGTCCTGGAAAGTCCTAATACATCACACAGTATGTTCCTAAGTGTATATTGCTAAGTGTATGTTACTATTTCTCCTACAAGTATTTGTAGGCTTCCACTGAGGCAAGACTATGCTAAGTTTGAATGACACTCAAAAGCTTGAAGTTACTGCCCCACGCAATATCTGACATGTTAGGTAAATGTGATTACTTTCCAGTAGCAAAAGCAAGGCCCCAAACCAGCAAATATATCTGACCTGGTGTAGTCATCTTCAACAAGCATGTGCTTTGCAATTGGCGAGTACCTTCCTGGAGAGATGGGTGGCAGGGAAGTTTTGTATTCTAAAGTGCCATTGTTGCCAGAGAGTAGATGGTTTTCCATTGGTGGAGAATAAGCTAAGAGAAAAAATAAAATATAGAAAGAAAGTGAAACCTGGTATGTGGGTGATTCAATGTGTCATTGCTGTACTTCAAAGGATGCACTAAAAACGCAAAGGTTTTGTACATGCCAAGAATTTTCTTGTCTTCCAAGAGGGGCATAGTTGCTGATGATTTGCATTTAATATATACAAGTACATGGTGACCTTTAGTATTGGAAAGATGTAGAGTTATATTTGTAACTCCAGTTAATATAATTAGGTGATGAGAAGAACTGAAGGGGAACTACAACACACAGTCTCAGAACGATGATTCATTTCTCTATTGAAATAAAAATATTAGCTTTCTAATTGTGAGGCTTCCATTCTTTTCACATAATTAATATCCGATCATTAAAAGCAAAAGTCTCCTGAGGAATAAGTTCTTGTGTAAGACTTCCTCCCAGAATATAATACACTTTTATCAGAGAAAGGCCAGTTACTCTGGATGTTCTTTTCCATTTCTTTTTTCTTTCTTTTTTTTGGGGGGGGAGGTCAGGTCATGGGGCCTGAACTCTGGGCCTGGGCACTGTCCCTCAGCTTCTTAGCTCAAGGCTAGCACTCTACCACTTGAGCCACAGCGCCACTTCCGGCTTTTTTTTTCTTTTTGCTTATGTGGTGCTGAGGAATCGAATCCAGGGCCTCATGCATACAAGGCAAGTGCTCTACCACTGAGCCACCTTCCCAGCCCCTCTTTTCCATTTCTTGTCCCTAATTCATTTCCATTTTAAGCAACTGGCAATATCTTCTCATTGGGGATCCTGTCTTCCTTGTCTCCTCAAACATTTTACATGTTGAGTTAAAGTAAACCCTTTGCAAGTCCAGCGCTGGCCATGTTTTCTTGCTTAATTGTTCATCATTAAATTCTTATACTAGATAAAGCATAATTTTCCCCTTTACATTCCTATAGTGCCTCCTTCACATATTCTTTCATCTTCAAACAAAGTCATCCCATTGATATCTGACCTTTTTAAACCATATAAAATATTTACAAGTTCTGTTTTTCATTTGTTACTGCTTATCTTATTTTGGATGTAGAAATCTCATCATTCTTCAAGGCATTATTCGATCTTCTGCATAGAGGTTTTTCCCCTAATCTTCTAAAGTCAGATTATATATCTCTCAATTTTGAGACTCTAAAGGTTATTTTAAAATTTTTTTCTAGGGCATTCCCAACTCTCCTATCCTACCAAATATTGTTGCTATTAAAATACCTGAATTCAAACCAAGCTACTTGAAGGCCATGATTATATTTCCTCTGCATCTTCCATTTTACTTTACAAAGTATGCCATATATATTGTAACTTAATACACATTTTTTGAATTGATTAGAAACCTTTTCATCTTTATTTTTCTGTTTGACATTGACCTCATATGCCATGCTGAAGTGACTTAGAGTCTCCGTAGGCTGATTTTCATAATTCATTAAGCTTGGAAAAGTTAAAGGAAAATAGTTAAGATTTATTTAAGCCTACTCCTTTCTTAGAAAAGAGACAATTTGTGGGTTTCTTTTTTGGGGTGGGGGAGAGGATATTTTAGAATTATCATTAAGAAAAGCAATAACTAAGGTAATGAGCAGGTAAGAAAACTATGCAATCTTTACATTTCTCTCAGGAGAAACATCTGAATCTGAGAATATTTTGCTTAAGATCATATTACTAAATGGCAGACATTGGGCATATTCTGAATTCCCAGAGGCACAACTGAACTATCAAAATTTCAGAATGAGAAAGCATACTTATATCAACACAACTAGCACTGCCTTTACATAAGCAAGCAAATTGCTTCCAAATTGAATCCTCAAAGACAGAATCTCCAATAAGGTTCATCATGAACTGTTAAGGAGAAGACAAAATATGGGTCTCATGTAAGAGTGGAACTGTAAGGTCATCAGCGCAGTCGCTCATGCCCTAGAGCCCCCTAGAACCACGCCCTCAACCCAAATCAAGTGTCATAACTGATTATTTTCTCTTGCTTCTTGCAGGATAACAATTTCAGGTAAAGGGAAGAAGCACTATGGTGATGGAGGAGGATGATTTCCTCTTCAAGAGTAAGACCATCTTCCTCAGGAAGAAGCTCCGATACAATCCTCCTTCCACCTCTCTTTCTCTCTCCTTCTTTCCTGTCCTCTCCTCCCCTCTCCTCCCCTCCGCTCTCCATCTCCCCTCTCCTCTTCTTCCCTCCTCCCATCCTCTCCTTTACTCCTCTTTCTTCCTTTCCCCCCTCCTCTCCTCCCTTCCCCTCTCCTGTCCTCCCTTCCCCTCCTCTTTTCTCTCTTCCCTCCTTTCCTCCCCTCTATTCTCTCTCCCTGACTTCCCCTCCCTGCCTTCCCCTCCCCTCTCTTCTCCTTCTTTTCTTGACAGAACTGGAATTTAAATTTGGGGTCTTATACTTGCACTCTACCATGTAAGCTTTGGCCCCAGCCTCCTTCCCTTAGTTATTTTTCAGATTGGGGTTCTTGAACTTTTTTTTTTTTTGCCTAGGCTGGCAAACCAAAATCATTTCAATTTTTGACTCTTAAGTAACATGAACTGAAAGTGTAATACTTCTGGTTTATTTTATCAGCTTTTTCCCTTCACTCTGTTGCCAGTAAGATCTAAATTAGGAAGTGGAAGTGTTATGGCATGAGGTCAGTCATGTTTGAGATAAACACTCATAGAATACATTGCCCCTACACTATGGTAATAACCCTCTTCACAACACATTATAAATATTAATAAATGTTAACAAGTGGTGATTAACTATTAAGTTAATAATGAATGCTGATTATTAATCTTTTCCACCACAATACATTTGCCACTCATGAAGGTGCCCCACCTCTAAAACTAACCAAGGTCCAGAAAAGAAATTTGGGAAGAAAATACAGAATATTCTCTGGACAGTGTTTCTAGACTCTGTGTAAGAGTTGAAGGTGCAAGCAGAGGGCTTTGACAATGAATGGTTCTATAGAATTTCAATTTTAAAGTTGACATGCTATTAAAAGGTGACACAAAGCATGGTACTTACAGTGAGTAATATCAGGTGGACCATAAGGATCAGTCATGTAAATGGTGGTGGGTTTGCCAACTTTTAGATAGACTACATCAGATGTATTCTTCAGAATTGCTACTGCCTCTTCATGTGTTACTTCTTCTAAACTATAGTTGTTTACCTAAAAGGGAAGAAATTAATATAGAGTTAAACCTATGAAGTTGAAGAGAAGTACTTAAACAGGATTAAGCCTGAAATTATGATCCCATTTAAGGATTAAATTGCAATAATTAACAAAGGTATTTGTATCACACTTTCTGAGAATAGAGGTATTAAGCATTAGCCAAAGCATTAGCCAAAGCAGATTTAATTAGGGATTAAACTCAGGACCTTACACATTGTTAGTCTAGCACTCTGTCATTGAACCAAATTTCCAGACATGAGGATATATTTTAAGGAAAGAGTAACTGATGCTGAAATATAAAACTTTTGAGTACATACACTGATGCTATAAAATAAGGTTGCCTCTATCTTTCCCTGTGAGAAATTGACATATTACAATGGACGTCAGAACAGTAGTTACAGAAATATTTTATCTTAATGTGTTATTTTTATGTGATTAAAAAGTAATACATATTAATTTAAGAAAAAAAAAAGAAAATTGGAAACCCAAAAGTCATCTCCCTGCTTGGATATATTCTTTAAGCAATTGTGATCATTTTATACACACTGTTTTAGAAACTGCTTTTTAAAACCTAGGGTGGGTTTGACTATAACATAAATGCACTTAGACAATATGACTTTATTACTATTACTACTTTAAGTGTTTGTACAAAGGAGTTACCATGTAATGCCCACATGAACACAGTGCATATGGATCAATGAAACTCCTTTCAAGATTCTCACCCATCCTTCCCTGCTTACCCTTTTCCTTCACACCTCTTGATTTGTAGGATATACATTGAATTCTTGACTGCTTTCCCCTTGCTTCTCCTCTTTATTCTTCATGTGTTATTTCTTTATTCATCTACCTCTTTCCCCTGATCCCACTCCAGAACTCAGTGTAATTCTTTAGAGAGTCAAAGTTCAACAAGACAACATGATTTTTGTTTGCCACTGGAGCATTGTGCCACATGTCTATAATAATGACAACGCAGCTTTTATAAGTACATGGTCAGCAACACACACACACACACACACACACACACACACACACACACTCCAAAACTGTCACTGGGCACTGGTGGCACATGCCTGTAATCCTAGCTACTCAGGAGGCTGAGATCTGAGGATCATGGTTTGAGGCCAGTTCAGGCAGGAAAGTCCATAAGACTCTTATCTCCAATAAACTATTTAGAAAAAGCCAGAAGTGGCCTTGTGGCTCAAATGATAGAGCACTAGCCTTGAGTACGAAGAGACTCTGGACAGTGCCTATGCCCGAGTTCAAGCCCCAGGATTGGCAAAACAATAGCAAAAAAATCCCACCCACCCCCAACTGCAGTAAGTACATGTTTAGTTTGTTTCTAATATTTTTGCTATTATAAATAATATTGCAATAAATACATTTTTCATATTTATATGTAATTTTAGTAATTTCTTTGGGATAAATCATATTTACTTGATAATTAGACCAAACTGTATTAACAATATGATGCTTTTTTAACATCGATTCCCAAAGGGCCTTTTGGAAGAAGAGCCAGTTTACTCTTGTTTAGCACTAAATGAGATCTATTTCCCTAGTTTCACAGATTTTGCATTTTCTCAAACTGTAATTCAAAGCCAGCCCAAACAGAAAAGTTCCTGAGATTCTAATTAAACAGTAAAAAGCTAGAAGTAGTGATGTGGCCCAAGTGGTAGAACACCAGCCTTGAGGAAAAACAAAGAGCCAAGTGAGAGCATGAGGTCCTAAGTTTAAGCCTTAGTACTGGCACACTTGCATACACACACATACACACACACACACATACACACACACACACACACAAACACACACACACACACAAACACACACACACACACACAAACACACACACACACACACACACACACACACACCACAATTTCCATCAGAATAACATTCAACAATTTAACATGAATCTGTTTTTCTAGTTTCTATTTTTCCAGGGTGGTACATATTAAACCCAGGACCTTGCACATGTTATTATTGATCTATATCCCCAGACCTGAGAATTAATTTCAAAGAAAGAGTGCTAATGTTGGAATACAGGGCTTTGGAGGTGAACAAGTTCAAGTGTGCTGTTTTGCCATCAGCATCAACAACAATGCTCCTTTGTTTCTTGTACATGGAAGCCTTTAATACAGTATGATTCTTACTTTACTAATACAGGGTAATTCCAACTTAATGGCATTGACCTTAAAGTAGCTCTCTACAGTATTTCTCTGGTTTCAATATATCTTCAGAAAGACAGTCACTGAGGAAATAATATTAGAAAGTGTTTTTAATATTATTATAAATATTATTACAAATATTATTACAAATATTATAAAGTCTTATAAATATCCAGGCTATACTTGGCTACTATTCATTTACAGAGTGATTCTTGAGTAATGTTCTGTTGAAATGTTATAGAATTGGTATAAAAGAGCAAATTGGATCCCTATTTCTGAGAGGAATACATTCTATGACCCTAAACAAGTGCTTGAAACTGAAGATAGCATTGATTCCTACATATGTTGTTTTTTTCTTATACATCATATTAGGCTAAATTCCAGTTTACAGACCAGGAGATAAATATAGCAAGTGATGAATAACTAATACCAATATAGAAACAGTATAACAATACACCTCTATTCTCAGCATCTCTACTCCGTATTTTGGGGGACATGAAGTAAAATAGGATGAATTGAACACTAGTACTACAATACGATGACTGTCAATCTAATAACTGAGATGAGAGGGAGTGATTAGCAAGTATATAACGTGTGAATAAACTGCATGAAGGGCTGACTCCTAGCTCTAGTAGGATGGGGCAGAGTAATGTGACATTTTGTCTCATTACCCAGAAAACTGCACAACTTACAATTGTTTTTTCCTAAAAGTTTTTATTTAATATTTTTTGGCTTACCGTTGACTGAGGATAATCCAAGTTACAGAAAGCTGAGTTGTGTATAAGTTGTGAATATACTTTGTGTAATCTTTAATTTGTATTTTATTATACAAAACCTGGCCACACTGTTATTTATTATTAATTTATTTTTCTCATGTTGTTATATAAATACCATGTGCCAGTTAATCTTTTGTGTGGTGTAGCCCATGATAGAAAGCCTGGAACTTTGGGAAGTTGAACCTGACTACGAATACTATTAATTCTTCATTAAGCTGTAAGATGTATTGATGTTTCTTTCTCATTCTCTTTCTCTGTTTATACCTCTCTCTCTCTCTCTCCTCTCTTGTTTCTTTATCTCTTTACTTTCTCCATCTTCTCTTTGCTTCCTTCTTGCCCTCCAGGACTTGAATGCAGGTCCTTACATACATGCTAGGCAGGTGCTCTAGCACTGGTCTACTGGCTCTTACATTTTTCTGGTAGACAAGTGGTGTTTAGACAAGTGGTCTTTTCTTAAATCCTTTCATATGTCCAGTGACTGGCATGAGTTTATTTATTCATCAAATGTTTACTACATACCTGTCATGTATCTTCTAAATAGTAGACACAGTGGTAAACAGTAAGATTAATAATCATCAGAGCAAACAGTTATATAGCCTGCATTAAATGCCAAGTACTATTCTAATTTATTTTACATATATTACCACAACTCAAAATAGCTTATCAGATCGTGAATATAATTACTTGGTGGCTAATATAATTACTTTTACAGCTGGAAGAAGCATATCTCCAGGAAGTTAAAAAAGAACACTTTCAAAATGCCATTGATTTGATAAATGGTAGATGCAGAATTCAAATACGGCTCCAAGGCCCACACTCTTAATCACTCTATGAAGCTATGATGCTTCTTCCAAATAAACACAGTTCCTAGTCTCCTCAACCCATATTCTAACTGGACACAGTTGTTTGTGGTGTGAATGTTTAGTTGAATAGACCCATGAAAGGAGGGAGAATTTAGAGAGATTACAGTATGGAAAACATAGATGGTAAAGGCAGCTAACATTTATTTAATATTTTCATAGCATATATTTGAAGAGCACTATGTGATATATTTATGTATCTATATGTATATATGGTGGTATTAAAGTTTGAACCTAGGAACATTTGTATATAGGAGTATTTGAACCTTGTACTAAGCCTAAGGCCATTTGAGCTATGCCTCCTTTTCCTCCTATGCCATTTTTAGATAAACCATATTGATGACCTTCCCTATATTTTCATGAAGAGGATACTAATAATTAGTCCCACATAATAGATGAGTAAAATGGACGTTATTAGAACAAAGTGGTCACATAGCCTCCAAATGGCAAGGCCATCAGTACTGTTTTGGGCCTCGAGAAAGATGTAAATGAGACTGTCATATTTATATCTTGGGAGTGTTCTTTCTTTAAACTCTAGAGCTTGCTTATAGCATCTATCTATTTTTCTTCCCATTTTCTTCTTAAAGGCTAGCACTCTACCATTTGAGCTACAGCGCCACTTCCGGTTTTCTGGTGGTTTTTATTGGAGATAGGAGTTTCACGGACTTTCCTGCCAGGGCTGGCTTTGAACCTGTGGTCCTCAGATCTCAGCCTCCTGAGTAGCTAGGATTACAGGCATGAGCCACCAGCACTGGGCTCCCATTTTCTTCTTTTAGGAGCATAGGTTCTCTTTCCAAGTTGATATATATATCTGCATATATATATATATATATATATATATATATATATATAAAATATTGCAAAAGACTACAAAAGTCCAAGTGATCACTCTATTTTTTGTTTGTTCCTGTGGTGAGATTATAGTCAAAGATTAAAAAATAAGCAAAAAAAAAGAAAGTAGCGTAATATATCTCATCATTCTTTGAAAACAGTCTTATCTGTTTCATTAATTCCTAATTTGGGGGCAGTACCTCTTGTGCCCAAACGGTTGATAGTTACAAGATTATACAATGGTTTAAAATTCACATGAAAGTGGTGTTCTTTCTCTTTCTTTCAAAAATTGTGGTCTTAGGCAGCTCTGAGAGTTGTAAAAATGACCCCACAAGTGTCTATATTGAAAAAAATACAAGAGAAACAGAATTTGGAGGTAAAACACAAAGGGGAAGAAAAAAAGCAGTGGAAAATGTTGTCAAAGGCTGAAAACCTAAAGTTCTGTTTCTGACAAGATTTCATCGTCTTTCTCCCCAGAGTGCAAAAAACTCACAGCTTGTGAGATTATCAGCACAGGAGAGATGTGGGCAGAGCTTTTAAAATGGTATTCTTTGCCATTTTTGAGGTGGACAATGAAACAATCCAGAAAACATTTCCTCCATGTGCTGGCAGAGCACTAGGAAAAGAGACTAGAACGCAGACGGGAAAGAGAAATTAACAGTGGCAATACTCGTGGTTATTCAAAATGGTGTCGTTTTATGTTTTTCTTTGACTACATTTGTAGACATTTTAATTATGGAACAGGCAATATCATTTTAAGTGGAAACTTAAAAGCTGCCCATGAATTTATTAAAAAACAGAATAGAAGCTGGGCATCCAGCCTCTTACTTTGTGTCTATACCCATTGACCCTAGCCATTCTCTCCTGAAGTCACTTTGCAACCACCTCCACAAAGTAGAGTACTTATCACTCGAAGCATTTTATGAAGAAAGAAAAGCTGCCACTCAGACAGGTAACAAACAACTTCTCATCATTTTGTGGGCTACAGCTCACCCACCAAGCTACAGTGGCCACCTTGTTCCTACTCCCTGCAAGTGATAACCCTTCCTGTGACAAGGATCCAGATAAGGGTCAAGCAGTCCATGCCTGTGACTGGGAAGATGGAATCCCTGTGTGGACCTTTTCACATCAACCCCCAATTCCCTTTGTGTAACTTAAGGCTGATATCTGTACCCTCAATGATGGCTGAATGATGTACTCGAGTGCAATCTTCTCATGGCTGATGCATATTAACTCTCCTTTCTATGACCTTCACAAATTCTCTTTATTTGGCAAATTGATATGAGTTAGTAGAAAGTTGACAATTGGGGAATTTTGGCCTCTACAATTTAAAGATGGCAGGATAAGCTTATAAACCAAAACCTGCCTGACAACAAAATGGGAGCTGGCGGCTACAAAAGAAGGAAGAAGTATTGTACCTGTTAAGTAAGGGCAAAGGACAAGCAAATGAAACCAGAACATTACAAAATTAAGAAGAGTGAGGGAAGGGGTGGGGAGGGGAGGGATGGCTGAGAATGTTGAAAGGAGTGACATTAATCAAAGTGAACTGTATTCATAAACTGCTTTGTTAGATGACTACTTCTTTGTACAACTACTTAAAGATAATAGAAAAGCAACAAAACAATAAACAACTCCTCCTTTCCCCCCAGAAGAAACATAAGATATTACATCTTGGCACCATACCATAAGGAATCACAACCCCATCTTCAAGGATCTCAATTATCTCTGTTTGACCCAAGAGCCATCTTTGTAACACTGAAGAAGGTACAAGATGGTTGCAGTGTTGTCTTGCTCATGGTGTATCTATGTCACATACTCTCTCTATTATATTTGTTTTCTAATAAATTTTCCTTTCATCTTACGTTTATATCTTGCCTGAATTTTTCTCTTGCCAGACACGAGAACCCAAGGATGACTTAGCTGCTCTGAATTTCTAGTAACATATTTGGTGCACTGGTTGGGGGTTTTGAGATTAAGTATGTCTTTTTCTGACATGTATTCATAGAAAAGTAGCAATATGAAGGTGGGTGGCTGTATCTTACTTAGGAAACTCCTGGACATGG
The DNA here is from genome assembly GCF_024711535.1 of Dipodomys merriami. Classification (NCBI taxonomy): domain Eukaryota; kingdom Metazoa; phylum Chordata; class Mammalia; order Rodentia; family Heteromyidae; genus Dipodomys; species Dipodomys merriami. Next base: position 7,995,416 of record NW_027203937.1, on the reverse strand, counting down.
GCCTAAGTCTAAATACTCTCTTTTTTTGGCAATAAATGTTCCTGCGAGGCATGAGTGGCTCATTTCAGTAATCCTATCTAACTCAAGAAGCTGAGAGCTGAGGGTCCTGGCTTAAAACAAGCCTGGGCAGGAAAGTCTTTAAGACTCATCCCCAATTTACCAGCAAAAAATTGCAAGTGTAGCTATAGCGTAAGTGGTAGAGCGTTTTGCAAAAACGCTACGTGACAGTACCCAGGCACTGAGTTCAAGCCCAAGTACTGGCATGCACACACACAAACACACACACACACACACACACAGACAGAGCACATGGTTTTACATTATGTAGTTGAGATTCGGACCCTGGCCTTGCTTGGTACTTCCTAGCTCTGTGACCTTGGGAAAGTACCTTTCTAAGCCTCAGCTTTGACATCTATAGTAGAGACAAGACAGTCATTTCTTAAAGTGTTATTGATTGGCATGTGTTGGCTTATGTGAAGTGACAGGCATATCAAATTGCTTAATATTCCTTTTTTTCCCCCACACTACTATTCCTGTTAGCATCCATCTCTTTTCCTGGGAAACAGGGTTTCTTGGTGGAAATTTTCGCTGATCATTTTCCTGTAAACATCTGTGAACTGATGAGTTTAATTAGGGTACAGCTGATGAGGCTTCTGTGTGGTCTTACAAAAAAACATCAGAATAGTATGGGATCTGGACCAAAAAGTACTCTTTTGTGCTGAAGTCTTTAAAATGTTTCTCACCAAAGTGGGTTTGTTTGGGTTAATTATGTGTGTTCATTGTCCTATGAACTCTCCAGATAAAGGGCCTACAGCTGGGGATGATTGTATTCACAGGGAAGGGGCATTGCACTGATTGGCTAGCTGCTCTTGTCATTGCTTTTCATTGTCTTTTTTTTTTAATGTGCATCGAGTATCTGTCTATCATGGTGAACACTGAACAACTGGCCTTGTTTCAGGAAATAAGATGTTCATTTGAGTAAAGTGCTCTCTGTGGGATGCATCCTACAGAAGGGCAGTGTGCAGCCTGGCTATCCATTGCCATAGGAAAGAGGATTGGGCCGAGTGAGAGGTTGGGGGTAAGATGACTCATTCTCTGGAATAGAAGAGGAAGCATAGGATTGGAGCACAATGGACAGAATGGTAAACCAGCTGAAGAAAAAGATGCCAGGTGACTTGCAAGAAGGGAACATGGACAGTTTGGTGGAGATTCAAATGAGTATAAGCAATCACGTATGTAAGAATGCAAAGGTGGGAGGTGTGGGGGCAGGAGAGGTTGTAATAGGAATGCATAATGTCTAGTTTGCAAGTACTTTCCTGTCATGTGCTTGCAAGCATATCAATGTGGTGGAACAAAGCAGAGGGTGATTAGCATAAAAGTTACCTAAGGCACTAATTCAACGAAATGTGGGACTAGAAACACGGACAGAAAAATCACAAACTCTAATGTTCATTTTCAAAAGTATTTGATCATTAGACTGGAAGGACATGTCAATTCAATTCAATAATACCAATGATGTGAAAATATGCAAAAAAACAAGGACAAAAATCTCTGCAGTATATTGATATAAAATATTATAATAAAACTTATTTAAAATAATTGTCAATAAAGCAGAAATAGGCTGACTTGGTATCTGAATAATCAGTACTTTCTTGTTTTTAATCTTTTCAGCAATGGCCATGGGTCAGAATAATAAGAGCAAAACTAACTCTATTTGAACAAAAAGAAAAACCTCAAATGAGAAGGGACGAAAAGACCAGTATCCTAATTACGTGCCACATATAGCATAATCCATGTGTAATGACGCTGATCAAGACATATTATATAAATAAATTGATGTGTTGAATTGAAAGCATTTGCACACTAAAGATAATGAAATAATAGTTTTTAAACAAAGGAAAAAGAAGTTAGCTTTTATGCATAGTGAATAGATTTATAATTACTAGCTACAAAAATATATATGAAACCATAGAGCTCATACAAATGAAGGTTCCACTTAATTTTAGTTGTAAGTATTTTGTATGTGTTACTTTAAGAACATGATTCATATTAAAGCTTGAAAAAGATAGAGTTAATAAAAAACTAAATGTTCTTGAGAGTTTCATGGTTTTGATTCAGTATATGTATACATTTACTACAAGTTCATTTTCCTATACAAAAATGGGGATGATCCTGAATTATTTACTGTTGACTTATTTGTGTTTGGGAGAAGGAATAATACTATGAATTTGAAGAGACCTGGAGTAAAATAAAGCACTACACAAATAGAAGTCAAACAATCATAATCAGATATTGAGTTACTGCTAGCGGAAATAGCTTTTACTTGTCCCAGGATTTTTCTGTGGTAGTTGTCATCCCTACCTAATATAGTAGTTAACTTGCAGTTCCTCTTTCTACTTTGAAGACTGACCTTCTCAAGGGCAGTGATTAAATTATCTTCATTTATTGAATTCTCACCCATGAGACATTACAAATATTTGGAAGTTAATAAACATTAAAAAAACTAAATAAGCTTAAAATAATGGTTGTGTCATATCAAAGGTAAAGCAAGATTCCCCCTTTTGTAGACAGAATGAGGCATCTTACAAGGTTCTATTTCACCTTTGTGTTGAGTCAGAAAGGTGAGAGATAGGAATGAAGGTCATTGAAGAAGCAAGATCCATTTATTTGATACTTGCTCTATGCCAGGCATGGGCTATAAGGATGGTAATCTGATATGAAAAGTGAGCTCCAGGTCACATCAGCTAATACAGTACAATCAGAGATTTAGTAATGTGAATTGTTCTCCCATTAATCATGAATGCATTTTTTATTCCATAGAAAGAGAATGGTTAAGGAAGAATGCTTATTTTGATTGCCTGGAATGTTTTCCATAGCATTTTTCATGAAAATGGACAGTATGGTATAGACCCCAGGGCCATCCACTGCAAACAGGGAGAAAGCTTGAACTTCTATTTGCATTTTTCGATTTCTACTTCTTGTGTATATTGTGTACAATATGTGAATAATATATTAACATAGTATGACATTAAAAGTATTTTAAAATGACATAACCTGTAAAACACGTTGCATAAATAGGTTTGCTATATTGAGCTATAAGCAAAATTAAAAAAAAAGAATCAATAGACAGCTTTAACCTGAAATAAAATATGTCATTGCAAATGAACATTGGATAGTGCCTGGGCACTGTTGCTGAGGTTTTAGCCTCAAAGCTAGTGCTCTACCACGTCATTCACAGCTCCACTTCCCACTTTTTTGGTGGTTAATTGGAGCTAAGAGTCTCATAGACTTTCCTGCCTGGATTGGATCCAGATTGTGATCTTCAGATCTCAGCTTCCTGAATAGCTAGAAAGACAGGCATGAGCCAACTGCTTGGAGTGAAAGGTTGACTATTCACAACGATTTCCAAATCCTTGCAGAAATTTCCTAAATGGCCCTCTATTATAGCCTCACCTGCATGAGGAGCACTACTGGATTTGTTTCTACTAGAAGCAATAGTAGCAACAAGGAAGTGGGCTAGGGTGGGGTTAGGTCAAGACAGGGCTTATTCATAAGACAACTGCACATCAGAATAACTTAGAAAATTTAAAGTTAAAATATGAATATGGTCCCCTATCTCAGAGGTTCTGTTGAATTATTCATGGTTAGTAAGAGACTGGATCTTACCACTGTTCAAAAGCTGATCGTGATACCAAGGTGCTACTGGGGCTGCGAACCAGTCATTCCACTCATTTACTATTTCTCTATTTTTTTTTTTTTGGCAGTTGTGGGGCCTGAACTCTGGGCCTGGGCGCTGTCCCTCAGCTCTTCAGCTCAAGGCTAGCGCTCTACCACTTGAGCCACAGCGCCACTTCCGGCTTTTTTCTTTTTGCTTATGTGGTGCTGAGGAATTGAACCCAGGGCGTCATGCACGCAAGGCAAGCACCCTACCACTGAGCCACCTTCCCATCCTTACTTACTATTTCCCTTTAAGGAAAAACGATATGGGACTCCTACTCCATAAAAGGGATAAACACTCACACTAGTTTTTCTTTTAAATGTCAAGTAGAGGTTACAAAGAGAAAAAAAGTCTAAGATTTTTAAGCCTTACATTATAATATGACAAGAAGCTCGACAACTAACAATAAATGGTGTCCTTGTAGAGAAAAAAGATGATCCTGGAGTCAAAGTTTCTGGTATTATTCATAAAAGGTGGAAAAGATCATATTTCTATAATATATTTGGCTCTGTATATCACCTTATCAGGATAGAAGAAAAACCAGTGTGTGAAAAGATATGTTAGAATTTGAAATTTTTCAATGCTGTTAACTTTTGACCACGTGTCCCATGAAATTCCAGATGATCGATAATCCATTCAGTCTAGCTACTAGTAGAGTACAAAGTAATCAGATGTTCCTGTCACTCCATAAAACTGTACAAAATTCTAGTATCACATTATCAGGGGAAATTTTGAAGGAATATTATTCTGCTAAAGATATGTATACCATATATTTGGTGACCCATTGAACATCAGAGTGATCTGACAGTTGTCATCTTATTGAAACACTAAGAGGCTTATTGAGGAAGATACAGATAAGATTAATTTCTCTGCTAGCAGAATAATGCAAAGGTCAGACGTCACAAAATTTCCTGGAGTTTTTAAAAGTAGGAACAAGGTTATTAAGAATCACAGAAGTTTTAAGTATAATCTACTTAGAAAAGATAAATGAATATGTGATACAACTTACTGCAGAAGTAATGGAAAATGTGTAAAACATTCTAAAAATCCAAGAAGGGGAAAAGTGGCAATGTAAAACCCTTTGAAACATGTGTGGAATAGGAGTTAATCTTATTTTTCTTCTTCCAAAGGGCAGAATTGTGAATAAAGAGAGAAATTTACAAGAAAATATGTTCTAACATTATTTTGTTCTTGCTGTTCAGGTGCTGGGGCTTGAACTCAGGGCCTGGATGATGTCCATGAGCTTTTATGCCCAAGGCTAGCACTCTACCACTTTAACTACAGCTCCACTTCCAGCTTTCTATGGTAATTTATTGGCGATAAGAATCTCATCGAGGGCTGGGAAGGTGGCTCAGTGGTAGAGCACTTGCCTTGCATGCTCCAGGCCCTGGGTTCGATTCCTCAGCACCACATAAGCAAAAAGAAAAAAGCCGGAAGTGGCGCTGTGGCTCAAGTGGTAGAGTGCTAACCTTGAGCTGAAGAGCTGAGGGACAGCGCCCAGGCCCAGAGTTCAGGCCCCACGACCAGACCCCCCCCCAAAAAAAAAAAAAGAATCTCATCGACTTTCCTGTCTGGGATGGCTTTGAATGGCAATTCTCAGATCTTAGCCTCCTGAGTAGATAGGATTATAGTTATAAGCCATAAGCACTTGGCTCTCTAACATCATTTTAAGGGAAAAATAGCCCTGCTAGTCATATGGTTAACATTTTTTTGTTAACATATGTTAACATTTGGGGGATGTATTAAGTTCTCTATTGTTAGAGGAGTCCTGTCAGAAGCAAGGGACTTCACAAGGTGGCTTTTTGGCAGGATTCTGATGCACCATATAAATGTAAGTGGCAATTTAACTGATGGTTTTGCTGGGTCTTACAAATTAACTAAAAGTTCTTAACTTTGTATCGGTGTGCTTTCTCACCTGAGGTATTCTCTTTTGCAGTCTCTTTACAATTATCTCTTTGTAGAAGAAAAGAGAAGACTGAGTGAGAAGCATCTTGAATGGAGGCAAACTCTCTCAAAACAGGCAATTCCTTCTTCTTATCTTGCAACAAGCAGTCAAAAACAGACCACTTTATTCCAGTTCTGTTCTAGTAATAAAATGATTATACCTTCTCCAGAATTCTTCCTTAGTACAAAGATTGAGCTGTAGTCAACCAGGCCATACCTTTGAACTTGAGGTTATTCGATCTCTATACCTTTCTCATTCCTTTTCTCCAATTCTCTGTATTTAATCTGAAGTCAATGTCGGTACCCTTGAAATACTGAAGTGCTCTCTTTATGTATCACAGGACTGCCATATCCCTTTATTTGGCATATGGGAGGAGTGGGGGATGAGTGGCTGAACCTAACTTGAGACTTCTAGAAATTGGTCTAAAAACCCAGATTGAAATAAGATAACATGTAAGACAGAAACTTTTCAATTTTAAGATATAAGGAGTTCTTAAAGGCTGGGAATGTAGCTCAATAGTAAAGTGCTTGCCTCACATGTATGAGGCTTTGGGTTTGATCTCCAGCACCATAAGAAAAACAAATACAGATAAATGAAAATTCTTTGAAAAAAAAACATACCTAATATCAGGTAATACCTCACATGATTGGTATTTTATTTGAGAAACTAAAAGTGTCTTCCTAAAGCTCCAAAAAAGCTTCCTGCAGGGGAAATGTTAGGAGACTTCCTGAATTATGGGTACCAGGCACAAAAACCTAAGGAAATTAATGCAGTCTCTTTTTAGTCCAGTGTACTTATAGAACTCAGGGTGAATGATATCCTGGGGAAATTTTTTTTCTAAGAAGTGAGAGAAGGAAGTGTTGCAAATTGCTTGAGAAAGAATAGCATATTTAGGGAAGAATATTCCCAATGTAGTACAGCTGGTAAATCACAGACTAAATCATTTTGGTACTTCCTTTGGAGGAGGAAGAAAGAGAAGTTATGAATATAGGGTAGTAAAGAGAAAAGGGTGTGTTAAAACTGGCCAGGGAGCACAAACAAATATTTTTGGGTTGAAGCAAGATAATTGGTCCATTTGGGTAGCTTCGCTGATTTCTGTCTGTAGTTTTATTCACTGTCAAGAACATTTTTCTTTCAGAATATCACAAAGTGAATATTTTCTTTCATTTCCAGATTCAGCTTGCTAGTTGCCTTGGAAATACTAATTATGTTTTTCTTATATAAGCAAGAAGAGAACTATTATTTTGAAAGGTTCTTAAAAAAACCTATGCCTTAAAACTCACAACAGTTAAGAGTTATGTCACATCTATTTTTGAAATAATTACATCTAGAACGAATATGAAGCAAATTATAATGGAAAAGTAGCATGGTGCCTGAAAAATCCTTTGGAAGAACTATTTGTATGGAGTTTTTTTTTTAAATAAAGAATTTGAAAATAAAACAACAATTTAAACAACTTCAAGAAATCAGCACAAACATTTAGCATGATTTAATAATAGCAGCGGCTGAAAAAAAAAGCCAGATCTGTTGTCTACAACCAAACACTTACAGAAGAATGTGTGCAAGGTGACACTAATTGCTATACAATGCAATTATTACTTGAAAATAAAATTTTCTTCCTCATTTTTCAATGTGGCACAATGTAGATGGTTACCACAGTTATTTCATTCCTCACTCAACATTTCAGGCAACAAAGTTTATATTTTTGAAAGAAGTTATTCAGGTCTCCCACCCCAATAGCAATTTTTCATATAATACCATAAGAACTGAATTTTACATCAAGAGAACAAATCAAAATTTCAGAATTTCCCCATTATAAGAAATGGCAATGACTTCAAGTGATAAAGAAATCTAGGTTTCAACTTTATTTTTCCATGTTAACTGGTCATTATTGCTATTTTTTTTTTACCAGAATTGTTTCATGGCAGAATTTCTTTCTGAATAATCACTATCATCTGAGATATAACTGGTAGATATTTGCATACTAGTTAATGTAATTAATAAGTAACTGAATAGTGAACAAAAGAAAGAACTGGTTAATTCAAGAAAACAAGCAAGCCAAGTGTCAGTGGCTTATGTCTGTAATCCTATCTACTGAGGTGTTGCAATCTGGAGATTGAGGTTCAAAGATAACCAAGGCAGAAAAGTCCCTGAGATTCTTGTTTCCAATCAACCACTAAAAAGCCAGAAATGGAGTTGTGGCTCAAGTGGTAGAGAGCTAGCCATGAGCAAAACCACCAAGGGCCAGCACCCATTCGAGTTCAAGCCCCAGTACTGGCATTTAAAAAAAAAAATCAAGAATGGATGGAAGCCAATAGCCTTGATTGGAAATCCAATTCTTTCTATTTATTAACCCAGCAACCATGAGCAAGTTAGCAAGTCTCTATTTCATTTTTCTTGTATGAAATACGCTATTGTAGGAAATATATGTTATATTACAAAAAACATTTCAAACTGTATGTGGGACAGAGTAAATACTAAATACATTTTAGTTATCAAGATTATAAGTCTTTAGATAATACCAAGATCGTTAATAATTATGAAATTAGACTACTAGTATTACAGACAAGCTTTCTAGAATTTAGAGAAATATCATAGCTAGACATAATAAATATAAACCTCTGGGGTTCAACTTCTGAAACTTGAAAATATTCCAGAAATTGCTTTTCTGTATAGCTCAATCCTCCCAAATACTTCTTCCAATGGCATAATTATCCCTTAATGACACAGATATAGCTCTGTTTATTGATCTATCTGTTGTGAATTTTCTACATATGATTATTACTCTGTAAATTCAGCATATCATAGATCATGGAAATAAAGTAATTTTATCAATGTAGTTTCAAAATATTTTCATATTTTCGATTGCTTTAATTTTACTTTAGTTTATCCATGACTTAGTCAGAGGGCCTGGGTGTTCATATCAGCCACTGCCCAAGCCCCTGAAGTCCATGTGAGCCAGTGAACAGCTTTGACCCTGTCTGAGGAAAGAGTAGAAAAAAGGGATCTCTTTGCACACGTGACAGAATTTAGGAAGTCTGTGTCTTTGTAGACTGAACAAAAGACCATGGATACACATAATCAATAAATCCTAGAATGTTCCTTTTGCCATGTTAAACCAAAGCAGTCTAGAAATAGTAGTTGGTCTCACTGACAGGAGATGGTTTTGATTAGAAGGATAATCTCTCATTTCCATGCGATGTGCATCTAGGAAAACTGGTGATAGTATAGATTTCCATTTGAAAGTATCAACAAATCCAGACATTTTTTTTTGAGATCCCCTCCCTTGAAATCTTTTGTCTCTTCCTATTTCCACATATGGCGACTGCTATGGATGGATGTGCCCCTTTGAATGCCATATCAGCCCCCCCTCATCCCCAGTGTGATGATATTTGCAATAGGCTCTTTAGGAGACATTGGAAGTTAAATGTTACAGGTGACACTCTACTCCTATGGGACCACTGGACTTACAGGAACAGAAAGAGAGAGATCCTGCTCTGTCAACACAAGTACACTGGAAAGGCCAGAAGATGGTCTTTCTTAAACCAGGAGACTCATCATTCTAAATATAATAGATTGCAACCTTTGCCTAGAATGGTGAAAAAATGAACTTTAGTTGTGTAAGCTACCTAGTATATGGTATTTTGTGGTAGCAGTGGGGGCTGATTAAGATGGCCACATAGTAGAAAATAAGAACTTTATCCACACACATATACACAGAGAGTTGCGTGTGTACTGGAGAAGAACTCACCATCAGAAGTCTGTCTCCTACTTGTAACCTCCCATCCTTTTGTGCAGCTCCACCATCTATAATTTTCGTTACATAAATACTATTGTCGCCAGGAATGTGCTGGTTCCCCACGCCTCCTGCAATACTGAAGCCTAAGCCTGTGGGAAAGGAACAGAAAATGGTCAATGAATGAAATGAGACACATTTCAACAGTTTATGCAAAGTAATGGATCACTAAATATTTTATAATAGTAATAGATGACATTAATGATTCTATTTCAGTCTATTTTGTTTTTCCAGTATTTGAAGGCTTGTTGTTTGCTAATGAGACAATTTTTTTCTTTTTTTTGGCCAAACCTGTGTGAATTTTAGTTTCATTTTATTTCAAGATCATGCACCTGGCTATTGCTCTTCTTCAACCAATTGGTTTATGATGGATGAATGACTATAACAGGGATCAGGGTAAGAGTACATACAAAGGGATCCTAGGGGAGTCCAAAAACCACAGGCACAGTACTGCTCTTGCTGAGTCTATGGTTGCTATTATTCTAGCATAGCTAGCAGAAATTTCTCAATCGCTTGAACACAGACCTGGACACTTGACACTGCAAGATGAAAAATACCATAGTTAGGAAATCACAAAAATTCTGAGACAAGAGCCATGAGGATATATTGGATATTTATGTCATAATTTCAGAGAAAGATAAGGAAAAGAAGCCAGATATTTGTCTTTAATGTTTTCTTCTCTGGTCACCTTGCCATGTTTCAAGCACTTATTGTTATTAACTGATGGTAAGGCTGGTGGCAAAAGCAAGAATCAGCTGGGCACAGGGAGCTCATGGCTATAATCAGGAGGCTAAGATCTGAGGATCATGGTTTAAGTCTCCTCAGCTAGAAAAGACTGTGAGACGTAACCAGCAAAAAGCAGAGTTGGATGTGTGGCTCAAGGGGTAGAGCACGAGCCATGGGTGAAAAAACCTTGAATTCAAGCTCAAAAACTGGTGTGTGCACACATACACACACACACACACACACACACACAAACACACATGAACACATCCATAGACACGCAAAGCAATACAACAGAACCAACTATGCATCCAATTAAAGAAGAAATAGGTAACATTATTTTTTTAACATTTAGCAATTATTTTTAAACGTTTTTAATATAAAGAATGGAAAAATACCAAATCATTCTAAATGTTGACACAGTCTACAGCACATCTCATCAACTTTTAAAGTTGTCACAAAAATTTGATACCTAATAATGAATAACATTTCAACAAACATGAACTCTTTTTCATTATACTTTAGTTGAATTAATATTGTATAGACTTATATGGTCTTCAGAGAGCATAAATGATTAATGGAAAAATGATAACACAAAAATTATAAAGTACCACTTTTGGAACTATATTAGCAGTGCAATAAATTTGTTAAATTAACTATACTAATTGTTAAAAATAACTGGAAATGGATTTAAACTGATAGGATAATTAAAATAAATGTTATCTAATTTTCTTCTGAAGAGGGTAATTATTCTTTATTGATGCTTTGCCATCTCATGGGAGCATGAATGTATTTGCTTGTGTAGGATTTAAATTATTTTTTCATTCACTAAGCAAAAGATGACCAGAACATAAACATATGTTACCCCAGTGGCTCTTCCTCTGAACTACCTCATGTCTTACAAACTACTTTATTGGATACATATAGAGAAGACTAAAAAGTACATTAGCAAAAGTTGCATAGCCACATCCTAGAATCAATCTATTGCATTTTAACACTCCAGAAGTCATTCCAAACTCTGTAAAGAAAAGGTTAAACACAAACCCAGCAATTCTAATTTATATCTACTAGGCCAGCAATAAATGCCACAGGCAATCTTAGTTACAGGAGAGCTGTGGAAACAAATTGCCACCATAAAGAAGATTAAGTCCAACAAAGAGAATAAGTACGTAGTTGACATTTGAAGTTGAAGATTGCACCAAGACAACAAAATCACTATGGATACCACAGGCATAAATATATCAACCAAAAAGTAACACTTTATTTTGAGATTAGGTTTATGTACTTCTTTTCAACTATTGACTGTTGAAGTTTAAGCCAGGCAATTTCAGAGAATGTCTTTGAAAAAGAAGAGCTAATATTTTCTCTCACTTGGATAGTAATATACATCCATTAAAAACACATGATCAGAGTTCCGGGAAGATGGCGGAGGAGAAGCTGTAATCTGAACAAGCTCTCGCATAGAAAGCAGTTCTAGAGTTCCAGTGAACAGTCCTAAGCCAGAGAATCACACCAAGTGTGCCATCACAGGACAGAGAGTTAGACAAGAGAGGGAAGCCAAGGCAAAAAGAAACACCTGAGTGCTCGCCAGCAGCCGCCGCAGCAGCTGCGGCAGGGTCGCAAGCAGCGGAGACCACAGCCAGGGGCCATACCTGAGTGCTCACACAGAGAGTCCGGGACGAAGGAGCCAGACGCAGCGGGCGAGCGGATTCTACTCAACACCAGCAAGAACCAACAAAGAGCGGACATCTTCATCCTGCAGCTTGCAGACCAGAGATGACCCAGGATCCAAGACTCGGCGTGAGTAGAAGCCCGACGTCCTCACTCCTTCTCAGGGAGCAGAGGAGGGAAGGCCACCCCTCCTCCCCCCAGCACCGGTGATCTCCATCTTGGATACCGACAAAGCTTGGAGGAGCTGCCAGCTCCAACCCAGGCTTTGGAATAAAACGAGTCAGTTAGCAGGTCACAAGAACTTAACGGCAAAGTGACCTGCCAGACTCGGCTCCATCCAGGGAAAAGTCAACCAGCTCAGGCGCCAGCCATTGGAGTGGCTTCCCTCACTGGGTAACCAGAGCCAGAGGCTGCCCCTCCCTCTAGCAGCCTCAACAATCAATTGAAAAACAGAATCCCTGAGAATGGCTCCAGGCTGGGCTCTGGGAGATTTTTTTTTTTTGCACAAAACAGCCCCAGGAAAAACCTACTGATTGTTGAAAGGCCTCAACTCTACCCAGAACCTAGCCTCACCACTGCATCCCCCTCTTTTGTGATTCTCAAAGCAGATCACCCTCCTAGAAAACTAACCTGGGAGGGGGATCTCAAAATCTTGGGTAAAGCAGAGCATTTTTCTGCCTCTTCCAACAAACCGGACTTAAGAAACCAATCAAGTCACAGGACCTCAAGCTGACCAGAGACTCCAACAAAAGGCTGGTTACAGACAAAAGGGAGATACAGGATTCTTCCCACCCCTCCACCCCCCAAAAAAAAAATCAAAGGACTTTTTTTTTCTTTTTTTTTCCTTTTTTCTTCTTCTTTTCCTTTTTTTTGTTTGTTTTTTGTTTTTTGTTACCTTATATATATATAAATTTTTTTCTCTTTTAAAACTTTTATTAATCTTTAATTTTTGCCTCTTCTGAAAAAATAATTGACTTCCAGTAACTTTTTTTTTCTCCTCTTATAATTTTTATTTTAGGAATATGTAAATGAGCATTTTCCTTTCTTTTCTTATCTTCTTTCTCTTTTTCTTTCTCTCATAATTATCTTTTTGTTTTTTGTCTAGCTCTACTGAACTTCTGATCTTTTCTTCTCCCTTTCCCATCCTTAAACTTTTTCACATCACCTCTATGTCCCTCCCTTTCTCACAACTATCACATTCCTCTCTAAATAGATGGTCTTTTAATCTCTACAATAACATTAATTTTTACGTTTCTATTTTTTTTCTGGTCTCTTTTCATTCCCCTATCCCTCTCTTCTTTTTCTCTCTCTCTCTACTTGCATCCTACCCAACCCATTTCCTGCATTGTGATTAGGACATAGTTAACTCTCCCTGTGCCTCCCCACACCAATCTATTCCTATTTTTCACCCACATCTCTCCCTAATCCTAATAATTTCTGGTTTTCCAAATTCTTTTCTACGGTTCGAAGTCCTTTAAAATATAGTTGTTTGATGTTGAATAGATGTATCTGTTGAACTAGATTGTATCTGTACACTATTGACTGTACAAATGCAAACTTTGGTTGATGGTTGCCTTAAGATAGTGTTCTAGCACAAAACTGGTACTATCTTCATCTCAAATGGGCAGAGTAAGCCGGAAAAACACAAGAAAAATGGCAAATTCGGGTATCTCAATTCCCAATCTTGATAATCAGGGGTCAGATCAGAAAATGAACAATCCAGAGGAGAGTTCCCAAATAGCTCTACAAACACTGGTGGCAAACATGATAAATGAGAAGTTTGACAACTTACAAAGGACTCTCTATGAGCGTGATAGGGAGAGAGAGGAGGCATCCCAGAAGTTTATACAGGAATATCATAAGCATGAGGAAGCTACTCAAAAACTGATACAGGATTTGCGTGAACAACTTGGGAATACTCAAAGAGAAAGGGAGGAATGGCGTGAGCAGGCTGAGAACACTCAAAGAGAACTGCAGGAATCCCACGAACGTGAGGAAGCTAAACAAAGAGTAACACAGGAATTGAGAGACCAGGTAGAGAACACACAAAGATCACTAAAGGCATCCATAGAATCCATTAACAAAGAGCTGAAGGAAGTCAGGGAGACCACAAAGGGAATGCTGAATGGAACCCAACAGAAGGAATGGGAGTCCAAAGAAACCATATCCAATCAACTAAGTGATTTGAGGACAAACACTGAACACCAAATTAAGGAAGTAAAGAGATCCATACAAGACCTAAAACAGAGCTTCAACAAAGAACTTGAAGCCATCAAAGCTGAACAATTAGAAGGAAAAGAGATTAAAAACAAAGTAGAGAGTCTTGACAGCAGGTTAGACCATGCAGAAGATCGAATCTCAAGGATTGAAGACAGCCTAGATATTATAGAGAATGAACATACAACCATCCAAGACAAGTCCAAGAAATATGATAGATCTATCCAACACCTGGAAGACACCATCAGAAGGCCTAACTTAAGGATAATGGGTGTAGAGGAGCACCTAGAAACAGAAGTTAATGGTCTAGGAAATTTGTTTAACAGGATCCTAGCAGAGAACTTCCCAAACATGCAAAAAGATAGGCCTATTCAGATACAAGAAGCTTTTAGAACCCCAAATAGACCAGACCAGAATAGGACATCCCACCGTCACATTATAATCCACACAGGATCAACTCAGAACAAGGAAAAGATCCTTAAAGCAGTCAGGGAGAAAAGGGTAATCACCTATAAAGGGAAACCAATTAGAATCACCTCAGATTTCTCAGCAGAGACAATCAAAGCAAGAAGAGCCTGGAATGAAGTATGCCATGCCCTAAAAACAAACAACTATCAACCAAGAATACTGTACCCAGCTAAACTCTCCTTCATAACTGAAGGCCAAATAAAAACCTTCCACAGCAAAGAAAAATTGAAACAATACATCTCCACCAAACCAGCCCTACAAAAGATTCTTAAAGATGTCCTACACATAGAAAACCAACAAGACCACAATAAAGGCCAACAAACTGCACCCAAACTGAGAATCCAAGAACCATAGGAAGAACCCAGTTTTCGCAGCCCCCAAGAAGGTAGATAACATGGCAGGAACTCCCAAATACCTCTCAGTCCTATCTCTTAACGTTAACGGACTGAACTCTCCAATTAAGCGACATAGACTGTCTAGTTGGATTAAAAAACAAGACCCTTCTATCTGCTGCCTGCAGGAGTCACATCTTGCCCGTAAAAACAAACACATTTTCAATGTTAAAGGCTGGAACAAAATCTACCAAGCAAATGGCCCTCATAAACAGGCGGGAGTTGCAATCCTAATATCAGATAAAATAGACTTCAAATTAAAAATCGTGAGAAGAGATAAAGAAGGTCGCTACATACTAATTAAAGGATCTCTCCTTCAGGAGGATATTACAATTCTAAACATCTATTCGCCAAAAAATGGAGCACCCAAATTTATCAAAGAAACACTACTTTCCCTCAAATCCCATATAGATCCAAAGACATTAATTGTTGGGGATTTTAACACACCACTCTCCCCACTAGACAGATCAACTCGGCAAAAACTCAACAGCGAAACCGCAGATCTAAACAGCTGCATAGATCAACTAGACTTAACAGACATTTACCGAACATTTCACCCAGCAGCATCAGAATACACGTTCTTCTCAGCAGCACATGGAACGTTTTCTAAAATAGACCACATTCTAGGCCACAAAGCAAACTTGTCTAAATTCAGAAACATTGAAGTTATACCCTGCATTCTCTCTGACCACAAGGGAATAAAATTAGAACTCAACACCAAAAGCCACCAAAGAAAGTCCGGTATCACATGGAGGCTAAACAACACACTGCTGAATCAAGAGTGGGTCGTGGAAGAGATTAGAAAGGAAATTCAAATGTTCATGCTATTCAACAAAAATGAACACACAAATTACCAGCTCCTCTGGGACACAGCAAAGGCAGTACTCAGAGGCAAGTTTAAAGCTCTGAGCTCCTACATCAACAAATTGGAGAGATCTGAAACTAACAATTTAATGACACATCTAAACCTCCTTGAAAAAGAGCAGCAAGATAAACCCCAATCCAGTAGACGGAAAGAAATAATCAAAATTAAATCAGAATTAAATGAATTAGAATCCAAAAAAACTATAGAAAGAATCAACAAAACAAAGAGTTGGTTCTTTGAAAAACTTAACAAAATTGACAGACCCTTAGCAAATCTTATCAGAAAAAGAAGAGAACACACCCAAATTAATAAACTCAGAGATGAGAATGGAAACATCACCACGGAAACAACCAAGATTCAGAACATTATAAGGGAATACTTCTCAAAACTTTATGCTAATAAGTTCGACAACTTGACAGAAATGGACCTCTTCCTAGCAAATATTGACATGCCAAAACTAAACCAAGATGAGTTAAACTATCTTAACAGGCCCATATCAAGCATTGAAATACAAACAGCAATAAGAGACCTCCCAGCTAAGAAAAGTCCAGGACCAGATGTTTTTACAGCGGAATTTTACAAGGCCTTCAAAGCAGAGCTCACACCAATTCTCCTCCAACTCTTCAATGAAATTGAAAGAGAAAGCTCACTACCGAACACATTCTATGAAGCCATCATAACCCTCATCCCAAAACCAGGCAGGGACTCATCAAAGAAAGAGAACTATAGACCCATTTCTTTGATGAACATTGATGCAAAACTTCTCAACAAAATTTTGGCCAATCGACTTCAACAATTCATCCAAAAAATCATATACCACGATCAAACAGGATTCATTTCAGGGATGCAAAGCTGGTTCAATATACGCAAATCAATTAATATTATTCATCACATCAACAGGAGCAAGAACAAGAACCACATGGTTATCTCAATAGACGCAGAAAAAGCATTCAACAAGATCCAACACCCCTTTATGATGAAGGTTTTGGAAAAATTAGGAATCCATGGAACATTCCTCAATACAATAAAGGCTGTATATGACAAACCTACAGCCAGCATTATACTCAATGGTGAAAAACTAAAGCCATTTCCTCTTAACTCAGGAACAAGACAAGGATGCCCACTCTCTCCACTTCTCTTCAATCTAGTATTAGAATGCCTAGCTACAGCAATAAGACAAGATGCAGACATAAAGGGGATCCAAATAGGGAAAGAAGAAATAAAACTCTCCCTCTTTGCAGATGACATGATCTTGTATTTAAAGAATCCCATAGACTCCACTCCCAAATTACTCAAGCTGATTCAAAACTTTGGCAAAGTAGCAGGTTATAAAATTAACCCCCCAAAATCAATGGCTTTTCTGTATGCCAACAATGAGAAAAGTGTGGCTGAAATTAGGAAAGCAACTCCATTTGTAATAGCCCCACAAAAAATAAAATACCTAGGAATTAACTTAACTAAAGAAGTGAAGGACCTCTATGATGAAAACTTTAAAATCTTGAAAAAGGAAATCAACACAGAACTTAAAAAATGGCAAAACCTCCCATGCTCCTATATTGGCAAGATTAACATCGTGAAAATGGCAATACTTCCCAAGGCTATCTACAAATTCAACGCAATACCTATCAAAATTCCACCCTCATTCTTCAAGGAAATAGAAGAGGCAATCCAAAAATTCATATGGAACAATAAAAGACCCCGAATAGCAAAAACACTTCTCAACGGAAAGAACACTGCTGGAGGAATATCAATACCAAATTTCAAACTCTACTATAAAGCCATAGTAATCAAAACAGCTTGGTATTGGCATAAGAACAGACCTCAGGACCAATGGAATAGAATTGAAAACCCAGAAATGAACCTACAGACCTATAGCCATCTAATCTTCGATAAGGAAGCTAAAACAATAGAATGGAAGAAAGACAGCCTCTTCAGTAAATGGTGCTGGCAAAATTGGTTAACTACATGTAGAAAACTAAAGCTAGATCCTTATATATCACCCTGCACCAGAATCAACTCCAAATGGATCAAAGACCTTGAACTCAAAGCAGACACTCTGAAAACATTACAGGATGGAATAGGAGAAACCCTAGGTCTCCTTGGCTCAGGCCGAAATTTTCTGAATAGAGACCGGGAAGCACAACAAATCAAAGAAAGGTTGGACAAATGGGATTGCATAAGGTTGCAGAGGTTCTGCAGGGCAAATGACATAGCTAGCAAGATCAATAGAAAGCCCACCGATTGGGAGAAGATCTTTACTAGCCATACAACGGACAAGGGTCTCATATCTAAAATATACTTGGAACTGAAAAAATTAAACCACCCAACAACAAATCCTCAAAGAAACAACTGCCCAATAAATAAGTGGGCGAAAGACTTAAAGAGAAGCTTCTCTGAAGAAGAAAGAAGGATGGCCAATAGACACATGAAGAAATGTTCAACATCCCTAGCCATAAAAGAAATGCAAATCAAAACAACATTGAGATATCACCTCACTCCAGTTAGAACAGCAAAAATCAAGAACTCTAACAACAACAGATGCTGGAGGGGATGTGGACAGAAAGGAACCTTACTTCATTGATGGTGGGAATGTAAACTTGTTCAACCACTTTGGAAAGCAGTATGGAGGTTCCTCAAAAGACTTCACATAGATCTCCCCTATGATCCAGCAATCCCACTTTTGGGCATTTACCCAAATGTATACAAACAAGACCACACTAAAGCTACCAGCACAACTATGTTTATTGCAGCATTATTTACCATAGCTAAGATATGGAACCAACCCAGAAGCCCCTCAGTAGATGAATGGATCAAGAAAATGTGGTATATATACACAATGGAATTCTATGCCTCCATCAGAAAGAATGACATTGCCCCATTTGTTAGGAAATGGAAAGGCTTGGAAAAAATTATATTAAGTGAAGTAAGCCAGGCCCAAAGAAACATAGGTCCCATGGTTTCCCTTATTTGCAATATCTAGTATAGGTATGAGTCAAGCGGAAAAGGTCAGATAATGTGATGTTAGGAAAACGAACCCTTAAATATGTATTTTAATGTTTTCATTTCTTTCATGCATGTGTTTCTAACGCATTTATAAGATTATTTCTTTGTTGCTTTGTATGTCCCTCCCCCACAGTGTAACCCCCGCTTTCACTTTATTTGATGTCGGTATAACATGTGGAGGAGATGGGGACAAACAAGTCGTTTAAGGATTCAGGTGGACCCGTTGCAACAAGGAGAATTACAAAATGTCATGTCAAAGCAAGCTTTACAATGTCGGTGTGGGGGGGGGAGGGGGGTATGATTGGGTGGGGGTGGAGGCTGGGAAGGGAGGTGAAGGGTAAACAAAGGAGGAGGCTGCAATGCTTGGTAAGAAATGTATGCATTATCCTGCCCATGTAATTGTAACCCCTCTGTACAGTATGTTCTCAAATAAAATAAAATAAAATAAAATAAAAAAACAAAAAAAAAAACAAAAAAAAACACATGATCATAGGGGGAAAACAAGGAAGGGGCAAAAATGCTGGATAAGAAATGTACTCATTATCTAGCAAACCATATGCAATTCAAAGTAAATGTATAGGTTATATCATTCAGAACACAAGTTTATTTACAGGTGCAAGTATCCATCTCTGGTATAATATCCAATCTTTCCTCATTCATCATTGACTTACTCATATATTCCTTCATTAATTTAATATCTGTTGAGCAAATTCTATTAATATTATATTGGCAGTATCTATCAATGTGGTCAAGGTAAATTTAATGATGGAGCTTTCCATAGTGTTATGTAGAAACAGTTTAGAAACAATAATTCCTGAGGGGGTTTCAATGAACATGAACCTGGCAGAAGCAGTATTTTAAAGCAGACAATGCTACTGAGTTTTGGAGGAGTACTCTACAAGGCAAATTTTCCCTACCACCATAGAGCAGTATGATCAAATCAAGATATACTGAGACTTCCTTGTGGACACTTTGTTAATGCAACAATCCGGTCTACATCGAAGGACCTAAGTGTTCCAAAACCAATGTCCTGTCCTCTTCCTCCTCTTACTAGCTAATCTTTTTTTCTTCATTCTATTCTAGACAGAATTTCAGCCTTGAAATTTCCAGAACACTCTAGGCATGCTCCTGCTGTAGGGACTTTGCTTGGTTCCTGCTGGCTGAAATACTTATCATTCAGAGCATTGCTCAAATCTCAATTTCTCTAGGAGCCAGAGCCTGATTCTCCCCAACCCTCCCTGCCCCCACCCCACACAGTGTATTTTTTTCAGATCCAATCCCTCACCCCCTTCTCTTGCTCTACTTTTCAATTTCTCTACCATAGAACATACACTAGAAGTCATCTTTTTTTTTTTGTCTTTCATTTTTCTTTCAGACAAAAAAAAAAGATCTCACTTTGTTGCCTAAGCTGATTTTTGGAACCTTGGGCTCAAGGGATCCTCCAAGCAGCTGAGCTGGGACTATGTCATGTCTCCAGAATGTGAGAGATTTTACTCCATTTTACACCCTGGGAAGGGACAGTCACCTATTTGCCTCATAATATGTGTTTTATGAAAGAATGAACAAATGATTAGACAAGGGGGCAGAAAGGCATAGGTCTTTGAAAAATCCTCACGCTAACGATCAAGTTGGTGGGCACGAAATGGGGTGCTCTCATTTGGACCTAGGAGTTTTATGAGGCATGGGACAGCTTTTGGAGAACTTCTGTAGTTCTCTACCCTCAGTCTGCACAGAGTGTCAGTGTGCCAACTGCAGAGCAGACAACAAGCTTCAGCACAACCAGTGCCACTTTTGATACATCCAGCAACCAACTGGTGAGATTTCCACTTCAGTTTCCTTAGCTGTGGTAAAGGAATAAGTGTATCTATATGCTATAGTAAATAGCACAGAGTATACGCTTGATAAATAGAATTCTCTATCCTCAGTGAGCCCTTACTATGGATTCTTAAGCATTATGACATAATATCAAAATAGATAGATGGGGTTATGGTGGCAGTGGTGTTGAGTGAATGAGAAGAGCAAGATACACTCTTGAGGGGAACATACAAAGGATTAGCCAAAGATTTAGCACTTGAAGTGGGTCTGAGGTTAAAACAGAATTCATGGAACTTTTGATATGAACACATTCCCTGAGTTCCAAATAGATTATTGACTAAAGATGTAGGCCTGACTTAGGTACAGAGTACTGATTTAAAACATCCGAGTTCTACTAGCTAAAATGACAAAACTGAGAATCAAAACATGTATTTGTGATATGATTAGCTGAGGTAGTCCCTAACAGGATACAAACAATTAAGTATTTTAAAGATTTAGTACTATCAAAAATTGCTAAAACCTTATGCTTGTAATCGTAGCTATTCAGGAAGCTGAGATCTTAGGATCGCAGTTCAAAGCCAGCCTGGGCAGGAAGTCCGTGAGATTTTTTTTTAATGTTTTTTTTTTTTTTGTGTGTGTGTGTGTGTGTGAGAATACTGTACAGAGGAGGGATTACAGTTGCATGAGCAAGGTAATGAGTGCATTTCTTATCAAGCATTGTTGCCTCCTCCTTTGTTTTTCCCCTACCATCCCTTCCCTCCCATCTCCACAACTACACTACCCTCCACCCCCACCCCACTCCGCCTAAATTGTAAAGTGCGTTTTTTGACATAGTGTCTTGTATACCTCATTGTTGCAATGGGTCAACCTGTATCCCTGTTTAAACAATTTGTTTTTTTTTCCTTCACCTACCCAAATTATACCAACATCAAAGACATTAAATTATACCAACATCAAATACATCAAATACAGTTATACTGTGGGAGAGGAACATACAAAGCAACAAAAAAAATCATGTGGTACCTTATAAATACATTAGAAGCAATAGTAAGAAAGAAGAAAACATTTGTGTCCTTAATCTTGGGGTTCATTTCACTTAACTTCATCTTATCTGACCTTTTCTGCTTGTCTCAGACAGAGATTCTTATCTACAATAAACCACCAGAAAACTAGAAGTGGTGCTGTGGCTTGAGTGGTAGAGCGCTAGCCTTGAGCTAAAAGCTGAGGGACAGCACCCAGGCCCAGAGTTCAAGCCCCATGACCAACAAAAAATAAAAATAAAAAAAGACTAAAACAATGATTTGAAGGAAGTAGTTGTTCTGCAATATTTACAGAATTCACCATCTTGAAAAGCAGTCTGCATCATAAAAAGATAACTGTAGAGTTTCAGGCAATAACAAAAATATACTCAGTAAAGAGTTGATAAGTATCACCGATGACTAACTATCTCTTACATTTGTGTGTGTGCATATGTGTGTGTGTGCACATGCACCTGCTTGTCCTGGGGCTTTAAGACAGGGCCTAGGCATTGCTCTTGAGCTTTTTTGTTTAAAGCTAGTGGTTTACTACTTGACCCATAGCTTCTCAACTTCATTTCTGGCTTTTTGCTGGTTAGTTGCATATAAGAGTCTCATGAACTTTCCTTTCTGGGCTGGCTTATAACTGCAATCTTCATACCTCAGTCTACATATCAAGTAGCTAGGATTATAGTCATAAGCCACTAGTGCCCAGCTCTATTACATATTCTTAATATGGTTATTGAATAAGACAGACGATTCCTATGTGTGCACTGCTTATATAGAAAGCTGAAAGAAAAAAAATAAAGTGACAAGTCAGTAGATAATTCAGGACTGTGGCAAAAGGCTAATACATGTCACTTTTTAAAACCTAATTAAAATTGATGTGTTTGGCAAATATGGGAAGTGCATGTAGAATTTTGGGATTATATCTGTTGTGTAAACCAGCATTTGACCATTTCATCTTTCGGTTATATCCCTAATCATACTTCTTCATATTAACATAGGAGACGCAAGCTTTGGTTTGAGAATGTCTAACCTTTGTTAAAGCCTTTAATTGTCCTTCCCCCCACCCGCCACACAGAATCTTTCCCTTGTTCTATAAAGAGAAGTCAATGAGTAGATCACGGTTCATCCTTCCCTGGTATCACTCGCCTCCACTGAGAGGGAGGTGTGACTGAGAGGCAGGAGCTGAAGCAGAAATCTTGGCAGTGTAGATAGATAGATAGATAGTGCTTGGAATTCAGAATAAAAACCGAAATGCTTAAAAATGTCATATGACATTCGGGAGCAGGGGGGCGGGGAGGTGTGAAGAATGGAGTCCCTTGATGTCTTATAACCATTCAATAACTTGGTTCAAGTTCATTTTTTCCCTTTCTTTTTTCTTTTCTTTTTTCTTTTGCAGGGGGGAGCACTCTGGGGCTTTTTCAAATAATTCAATATTATCAGGCAAATTGGTTCTGTCAGAGTTTATTTAGGATCTGCCAGGGAAGGTGTTTATTGCTTAATGGAAAGAACGAGTGGCGTTCTGCATATTCTCTGTCTATGTGTTTATTGAATGAAGCACAGGTTCTACCCTAAACTTCTGGCTGGCCCTGTCTTAGCAAACACCAATGCACACATGCAGCTTAGCATCTGAATGTTCACAGACATCAGTTCAAAAGCAGGAACAACAGCAAAAATTCCCTTGTGGGTCTGGTCTACCCTAACAAAAGACTATTTGATATTTCTTTGCCTTTAGAAAGAAGACTGCTTAAAAATAGCAAAAGTGATCTTTGATTTGTATTTGGCATCACAGATGGAACTTACCTAATCATACCTAACTTGTTGGAGTCTTATGACTGATTCAGTCTTATTCTGATTCAGTTTTTCTATGTGTATTTCTCCAGTCAATTCTGTGAATATTTTCTTGGTTATTTTCCCCTAAAATTCTACATTTATTACTCCGGGTTGTTTTTTTTTTTTGCTTGAAATGGTCTATTACTGCTCATTTTTACAGGAATTATACATATTGACTTTATTTCTATTTCTCTACAACCAAGTTATTTTTTTCCAGGATGGCTTTTGTTGTTGCTGTGTTAGTCTCCTGTATTTTAAATGCCTTTACCACTTTTTGTTTTTACAATATCATCTAATTAGTATTCAGCCTAACATTTGCAAGCTTGCTTCTAAGTTGCACTTAGGTAGAAGTAATGTTCTCTGTCAGCATTTTCTGCATTCATTTAACAAATCCAAGAAACACTGATGATATTCCAGGTATCACTCTGAATTACGTGGTAACATCATTGAGTTAGATACCTATGGTGGTGGTTCTCAGGTAGGTTATTTTCTGGTGGAGACTAAGGATAAGTATAGGAAGAATAGGAACAGTGTCTAAGGAATGTGCAATTGGGGTGGTGTCATAAGTTTCCTGCAAGTGATGAAATCCAGTTTGACACCTGGTGATGAAAATGAGCCAGGACAAGAAGGGAATAGGAAAAAAAAAACTATTCTTGCAGGAGAAACACAGACTCAAGGTCCCAGAGTTGAGAGATAACATGGCTTATTTCAGAAGTGGAAAATAATTCAGGTAACAGGAATAAGTCATTTCATGCAGAGCAGAGGCTCCAAGACGAAAGGAAGCTCATCTGCTATATTTGCTAAAGTATCTTTAGTCCTAGATAATGTACCAGTAAATAATGTGAAATAAATGAATGCATGAAGAGACATATAAGGCCAAATTCTTCATGGAATTAGAAAGCAACAGAGAGAAGAGAGTTAAGGTGAGTACTAGGTTCAGTGATTGGACAGGGAAGAAATTTTCATGTTTACTCTGCTTTTATAATTAAGAAAGGATTGCTTATATCCAAGAAAGTAGTGAGGTCAGAAATTTGAAAAAATACAGAACTTTTGAAATAGTGTTAAGTTGAATAAAAGACCTAACTGATCAGAAAATATATAAATTTTACTATAATAAAAATCCTTTGTGGTTGTCTAGTTTGGATGTGAAACATATAAATTGATGTTGGCATTTCTTTAGAATTTTTTCTCCAGCAATTTCAACAGCACTGAAAATATAAACAGTAAGATTGAATCACCCTATGAATTAACCTTTTATATACACTGATTTTTTTTAGCCAAAATATATAATCTTAGATAAATAGACCATAATGGGATCAGTTTTGGTGTGCAATAATCATTCAATAATATTATACTGCATATGTCAAGCAGGACATGATAATAAAGATATGTGTACTTTATTTCCTTTGCTCAAAGGGAACAAAATCAATATATTTAATTTTGAACATTTTTCATATGCAAACACAGTTAATCTCTTACTGATGTATAGTCTAATTCATTACATTCTAAATGAAATTCACTCCAACCTTCCCAAATTAAAACTTTACCTAGATATCCACACACAGTGAGATGGAAAGAGGATGCTCTTAGGATAGAAACACAAAGAAGCAATGTCTATGTGCTTCTTTATATTTACATAAAATAATATACATATTTAAATGAACTCTAAGATATGGAAACAAGAGATCTCTCTTATTTTTTCATGATTCTGTCTTTTTTTCTTTATGTGTACTGTATTCACATGCATGTCTTTGGGAGGTTTGGGGAAGGGTACAGAACTTGAGGGAAAAAGGTTGAAAAGTACAGCAGTGGAGCTCACTGAACATTGATGAAAGTGAACTATATAACTCCTGGGTGGAGTTGGGAGGAGGGACTGGCAGAGAATGAGGGAACAGAAGACATTGTATAAAGGGAAATATACTCTTTACCTGACTGTAATAGTAATCCCTTGTACATCACCTTTATAATAACAATAAAGTGAATATCAATAATTTTTAAAAAACTAACTTAAGTAAGCCAGATGCTGGTGGCTGAAGCCTGTAAACTTAACTTCTCTCGTGGCTGGGATCTGAGGATCACAGTTCAAAGCCAGCCCGGGAAGGAAATATATTTGTTGTAAGCAAATGCATACACATGTATTAATTGAAATATAGTAGATTCAAGGGAGAACTCAAATTGTTTAATTTCTTAGAAAGGCAAAGTCAAAGTTCAGAAAATAGACCAGGAGGGAGATTTTCAAAAGTGATGGGATAAGGGTAAGATGAATGAAGAGGAGAGGAGGGGCAAATGCAGTCAAGAATCCCATGTGTACCTTACAAAGTTAAGAGTGAGAAAAGAGGTGGGAGAAGAGGTAGGTAAGGGAGGGATAGGTGAAAATGTTGAAAGGAGTGACATTGATCAAGATATATTTTATTTACAAACTGCTTTGTTAAATAGCAACTCTTTTATACAACTAAACATTAAAAAAAAAAGTCAACTCTACTCCAACTCCAATTAAGCACCAAATAAAACCAGAAGTGG
This sequence comes from Dipodomys merriami, assembly GCF_024711535.1. Classification (NCBI taxonomy): domain Eukaryota; kingdom Metazoa; phylum Chordata; class Mammalia; order Rodentia; family Heteromyidae; genus Dipodomys; species Dipodomys merriami. Next base: position 7,969,428 of record NW_027203937.1, on the reverse strand, counting down.
AACTGTGGCTCAAGTGGTGGAGCACTAGCCTTAAGCATAAAAGCTTAAGGTCAGGGGCCAGGCCCTGAGTCCAACGCCCAGGACCAGCGTGTGCACACACACACAACCAGAGTAAAAAAATCAATGGCAAATAAAGTCATTTAAATCAAGCCAGAATACTGCTCAGTCTTAGTGGCATCCAGATTGTAGATCACACAGTCATAAGAGTAACATTGATTATTTAAAAGATTTAAAGCCCCTTTATATACTGAAACATAATGAAGATTTCCCAGCTTCCATAGTTGTCCAGGAAAGCAGGCTGAAACACCTGGAAGATAACTAGGTGGGTCTTGACACATTTCCATCTACAAAGAATTTTCTAGTAACATACTCCTTGCAAAGTCCTCCCTAATATTATTCTTCAAATTAAAACACCCCCCCCAAACTATACATAATGCTTTATGTCTCTTACTTTTGAGTGCTTTTTTTATTTTTTATTTTTTTCGAGTGCTTTAAAAAAAAAAAAAACTGGAATTCAGGGTCTCATGCTCTTACTTGACTTTTTGATTCAAGTGTGGCACTTGAATTAACCAACTTGGGCCATATCTCTAATTATACAGTTTTCCTGTTGGTTAACTGGAGAAAAGAGTCTCTTGGATTTGTCTGGTTGGGTTCAAACTGTGATCTTCAGATCATCCTGCTGAGTAGCTAGGATTATAGTTGTGAATCACTGGTGTTTACCTCTGTGTGTATGTGTGTGTGTGTGTGTGTGTGTGTGTGTGTGTGTGTGTGTGTGTGTGTGTGTGTGTGTGTGTGTGTGCATGAAGGTATGCTAAGAATTGAACCCAGATCCTTGCACTTGCTACCAAAGTACTCTCAAAGTACTCTACCATTGAACTATATTCCCATTCCCACTCATTTGTAATGATATATCATTTTTTACATTGAATTAGAATATAGTTCTTTTATAGAAAGAGTTATTTAGAACATTTAATAGCTGATATGACAGGGACATCAAGCTACTAAACAGAACAGGTTTCTGTTATAAACAACTTCTATGGTACATAAGACCTAACTAGGAGATCTGTCTGAGTACTCTCTCCTTCCTCCTCACTGGACAGTCACCATGTTGGTAGAAGACGTTAAACTATGCGCTCCAGGACTATAAGGAACAACGTAGATGCTTTAAAACTAATTTGTAAAATTAATTACTGAATTAAGTTTCACTGATTATTTTACCCATGAGCTTATTTTAATATTAATATGTGCAGAAAAAGCTGCAGAGGTGAAATACTTCATTCATTTATTCATAAAAAGCATCCAATTCAGACTACTGAGTAGCTAGAATTACAAGCCTGAACCACTGATGCCCTGCAAAGACTTCAACATCATTGTGTACCTCATGTAATTCAACTCATAACACTGACACAGGAAAATGTAAATATGAAGAAGACATAGTAACTGTCCTAAAAGAGCTCAAATCAGGGTGAAATACATGGAGCATATGCTTTGGATTGTGGGGTCTTGGTCTTGGCTATGAGTTGACTAGCTTTGCTCTGTCATGTTTCCTCCTATTCTATTTGACACCTCTATTAGATTTCTAAAGCAAAAGGCTTTTATGAACTGAAATATCCAACACTGTCGGTATAATTTGTGGAGGGGAAGGGGAAAAACAAATCTTTTAAATAGGGATGCAGATGGACCCATTGCAACAATGAGATGTACAAGTTGTTATGTCGGAAATGAACTTTACAACTTTGGTGCGGGGTGGGGAGGATGGAGGGACAGGGGGAGGATGAGAAGGGATGGGAAGGGTAAACAAAGGAGGAGGCTACAATGCTTGATAAGAAATGTACTCATTATCTTGCCCATGTAATTGTAACCCCTCTGTACAGTATTTTCACAATAAAAAAATAAACCTTTTCACTTATAAGTTAATTATTTCAGTTGTTTTGATACAGTAGCAAAAATATGGTCTGACAAACTGACAACTAAGTTACACCTGATCACTGGCCAGAAGAATGGATGCAGTAAGGAATGCTAGGCAGAGAAAGATGGGAGTGGGTGGGGGAGGGCTTGTAGAAAGGTACAACAACGGAATCATTAGGGCAATGGAATGGGTGGGATTAGAAGGAATTGAAGGCAAAGAAAAGCTCATGAAGTGCCAGAGGGATTACAGTGTTTGATCCTTGTATTAGTGCCAATGGAATGTGAGCCTTCAAAAGTTTTAAGGAGCAGAAAGAGAATTGGTTTAGTATCTCTTCATTTTTTAAAAAAATAATGGTTGCTGTTTGTTGTGTGTGTGTGTATGTGTGCATGTGTGTGCATGTGTGTGTGTACATATATACATACATGCATTTGGTGTGGTTGGAAAATGTTGTATGATAATAGAGTACAATTTTTCCCTTTTTGTATTTTGCCTATTACTATAGTCATAAATCACTCATTAAAACCCACTTTGGGGATAATCTTTCTCTCATTTTTCTCTCTGCTCATGATTCAACAAGCACATTCCACTCCAATATCAGTTTTTCTCTGCTTCTGCCACAGTCCCTGTTTGTCATATCTTCTTTATAAACCACTTTGAAAAGCAAAACAGAGCATCAATAGGCATCTGTAGTCTGTTGTGCATCTCAATGGCTAGCCCTAAATCCCTAAATTCACTTATAAGCATATTACAATTCAAATTGGTCTTTTGTCAGCAGATGTCTGACTTCACTACCTCATTGGATCACCCTTACAGGGCTCTTTGTAGAAGAAATAAAATCTAGATTCAACTTGGATCCTAGGACAGAATGAAGTTGATGTAGTTGAAATAGTTACACAAGGACTTCTTTTCTCTTCTCTTCTCTTCTTTTCTTCTTTTTTCCTTTCTTCTTTCTTTCTTTCTTTCTTTCTTTCTTTCTTTCTTTCTTTCTTTCTTTCTTTCTTTCTTTCTTTCTTTCTTTCCTTCTTTCCTTCTTTCCTTCTTTCTTTCTTTCTTTCTTTCTTTCTTTCTTTCTTTCTTTCTTTCTTTCTTTCTTTCTTTCTTTCTTCCTTCCTTCCTTCCTTCCTTCCTTCCTTTCTTCCTTTCTTCGTTTCTTTCTTTCGCCAATCCTGGGGCTTGAGCTCAGGGCCTGGGCACTGTCCTTGAGCTGTTAACTCAATGCTAGCACTCTACCATTTGAGCCACAGCATTTTCTGTTTATGTGGTACTGAGGAATTGAACCCAGAATTTCATGCATGCTAGACAGGCACTCTACCACTTCATAAATCCAAGCCACCCTTTATAGTTATATAGTGAGCAATATGTCCTGAAAAAAAATAAGTCTGGGAATGTGGTTAAGCAATACTTCAAGAGTTATCATGTTATTTCAGGTAAGTTAAAAGAGATGTTTAAAACTACCACTGAATAATAGAAGCTTCTTTGTGGTACTATGTGTGACAACTGTTAAGAACAATACAGCTATTGAAGTAAGTTACCTTTGCTTTGTCATAAAATCTACTTTACTGTGAGTAAAAATCTTTTTAGATGAAATTCCTTAATCATTGCAATGATCTATTATATCTTGCATGTCCACGTGTCAAAGCTTATAGCACGTGTGTTTGGCTTTAATCTTGTACTCTCACTCTAGTTTACGTTTCACAAAATTGCTATATATTTGAACATTGTTAATGACTGCTTAAAGTGTACTGTATTTTACATGATAAATAGTAAGTGGACTTTTAAGATTCATCATTCAATCTTGAAGGGTCTGTTTCCTCAGACGTCATATAAATAAATTTTTATTTGTATATTGCAACCACTGTATAGTACAAATGTTGATAGAAATCTTGGTTCTACCATTTAAAAGCTGTGTGACCTTCAAATGATGACCTTGAAATAAATTTTTTTAGTTTCTCCAAGTATCAGTTTTTATCAGAGTGAGATGATCAAGGAGGCTAGTAGTTATCTCATAATGCCACCATGAGAATTAATTATGCTAATGCATGAAAAGTTACCATAAGATGTAAGCAGCAGTATCCAAAGATTGACCATTTGTTTTTTCCTTTCCTTTCAAGATTGAAATGAGTCAAATGCAAGCATTCTTTCTAGCTGCAAAACGTTTATATTTACATCAACCTTAGGCATTATTCATGTCTAAAGTAAGATAAAATACTAGAATATAAAATGAGCTATCAAACCTACCAAAGCGCTGGATTACTGTCACATCACCTATCATCTTCTGTTTTATTTCCCAATGTTTCCTAAATACGATCATTTTTCATCACAACTGGATTCATTGCATAGAAGACATGAATAACTTACAGGTCTGGATTCAAGACTCTTAATTTTTGTCATCTTTTAGTGAATATCTTCCTGTTCCACTAATAGCTTACGTTTTAAGTTTCTTACCCTGTAAAAGATCTCTCAGTGTTCTATTTGTGAATAAATTGATATGTAATTAATAATGTCTATACATTTACAGCTGTGCTAGCATTCACAGCACAATTCCAAATGTTCAGAAACTGTGAATATAACTCAACAATTGACATAATTAGCTCACATGTTTTGGAGATGTAGGTTTGGAAACTTAGGCTTGTGGATATACTCAGACAGCTGTTGGAAGATGGAGATTTAATGAAGGTTTGGTTGAATCACTTTTTTGGAAATTCTTCACTCTCCAAAGGACTATCAAGTATTTTGATAAGTGCATTGGAGAGGATGGGAGAGATACACATACAATAAGGTCTATGCTATTCCAGGTGGTGTGAAGAATAAGTGCTTTGTTATGTTTTTAGATTTTTAAATTTTTATTATAAAGGTAATTATAGAGGGATTATATTTATATAAGTCAAATAGTGAGTACATTTCCTTTTAAACAGTTTCATCCCTTCCCCATTCTCTCCCTGGTTTTCCTCTCCTGACCTCCCTCCCCCCAAGTTGTATGGTTCATTTCAACATGTCTAGTGGGTTTCACTGCTGAATTGCTTCACCCTTTATCCCACTATTTCTGTACTTCTCCTTCTCCTTCCCAAATCAGATAAACTTATATACCAGACAAAGGGTACAGACATCAAAAACAGTAACAAAAGAGAAAAAAAAACAAGAAAAAGAAAGAAAGGAAAAAGAACTGCAAATAGTAATATAAAAAATCTTTCTTTCAAGAATGAGTGCTTTAAGAGAGAGAAAAAGAAAAGAAAAGTGAAGTCAGGTGAATTCATAAATATGATCAAAAATCCACTTAATACCCTGGGAGGGGCAAACAGGAACTGATACAGATCTACAAGGAATAGAGGCCATTGAACTAGAGGTCATAGAATGACACAGATGTTATTAATGTAGATCTATATTATTGTGACCCTGCAATGCAATGTCTCTGTCTCCATTTCTGACTCTTGTGCTTAGAGTACAAATGTAACAGACACTACCCAAATTACCCCTCTGTTTTCCATCTTGTGCCCAGAAAATTTTAGACACTCACTGAAATTTGTTGACTGAATAAATAACCCAATTAACTATCAGCAGCTTTGTTGCTAGCAATTTCTTCATGAACATGTTATCTCAAAAGAGTTCAAAATTATTATTTATCTTATCTATAGTTTCTTGTATGATGCTTTATTTTAATAGGACTTGCAGTATGTACATCTGACTGAACTAGAGGGAATTTGAGTTCAAATATATCTAAGATACTAAACTCCCCTCAATGAGTGGCCAATTTGCATCCTGGTTGCATTTCACCCTCTCCTTCCCCATTTGAAATGATATTTTACAAAAAACAAAGTAAACAAACACAACTCAAATATGTATGGGTAATGATTCTCCAGATGAAATACTTCCACACAAGTGCTAAATTCCAAAACCTCCTAGCTAATACAGGTCTATCAGGTTGTATAAAGTACTTTTCTTTCAATTCTTCAGTTTCACAAAGGCTGTTTTAACAAGGAAATCTAAGCTACCTATTGCTTTTACTTATGATGAGTTTTCACTTGATCCCTATAGTAATCAGTAAAGAATGGTTAACATAGAGGGGCCTTGGGTGAGTGACCAAGTACACTGTGTTGTCCAGCTTGATGTTGAACAGTGTAGAGATTTTAGAGCTCACCCTCTAGTAAATGAATATTAAATAAGTTGATCAATTTTTGGTAAGCAATAATGACTGTTGTTTATTATTTACTATATACTAAAACCACAGTCATATTCAACTAATTTTATGCCTTACAAATATGATGATGTCTTATAAAATTTAAAAACAATAATATAAAAATTGAAAAAGGTAAGTGACTTGATTTAATGACCAGTGAGCCAGGATATGAACCCAAAAAACTTTGCTTCTGTTGTTCTATTCTGTCTCTTAGTCTGTGGACTATGTTCCATTCTGAAGAACTCTAGAACATATTACAAATATGCACTACTTCTAACATTAGTAGTAACACATTTTTTGTCAGTTGTGGACCTTAATTCAGGGTCTGGGTACTGTCCTTGAGATCTTTTGCTCAAATGTTTTTTTTTAAATCCTCAGAAAAATTTTAAAAGAAGGGTATGAAAATACTTTTATTGTTCACACTAGATCTTATCTAGTACTCATCTCCAAATGTAACATATATTATTCGATTTTAGTTTTATTTTAAGTTTTTAGGCAATGCCATAAGTGATTATCACTATTGATAACTGCTTGTATTCAGAAACTGATAAGATGTGCATTTCAATAAAACTAAAAGCTGATAGGTTAGAAAGAGTCCTTAGCTTCTTTCTTAAGTGTTCTGAATAAAGTATGCCAACACGAATGTTGTTCCAAATAATAAATAAACCAAAAGCTTATGTGTTACAAAGTCCTCACTTCTTTACTAAGTGTTGTTCCGAATAAAGTATGCCAACATGAATGTTGAAAGCACTTATTTTTCTTTTATTTTAACCACTTGCACACTAATGCCAAAACAAGAGTAATCAAAACCACTAGCACAGTGTAAACACTTAAAAATTATTACTTTTAATTTGTGCTCATGCATCTGCACTTGTTGATTTAATGAAGTATTGATTCCATCAATTAATTTTAATGTGTAAAGTGGGTGTATGACTGTTGCATTATCACGTTTTCGCACATGGCCAAATTAAAAATCATCCTTAATTTACAAGTAATTACTTTCCTGTGTTTCAAGTTATTGTTAAGCATAAAGTTAGGCAATCATATTACTCTTATCTTGTAAGTTAGCTTTTTTTTCACTAACCTATTTACTTTGAGAAGCATGAGGATCTTCTGAGGCTTTTAAGAAGAAATTAAATTAGTAAACTTAAAAGTGTTGCTTAGTATTGTTAATATAAGCCAATGAAATAAAATTTATTTTTCTTGCTGTGAAGGTAAAGATTTTGAGAACATCCATTATTGTTAATAATTTTAAGTCACTTAAATCAGTTAAATTTTAAGGAACATTCCTGTGCTAGCTTTGGTCACAGCATTTAATAATTAATAAAATTTGAACCTACACTTTTGAACATAAGAAGAAAATTTCAATGACAATGTATTCTATTATGTAACAATGAAATAAATATGACCAACTATAACATTTGGACTGTAGTCTACAAGTTCAAGGGTGATATCAGAGCCTTGTATAGAAAAATACTACTATGAATTGGTGATAATGCTATTTTGGTTATCAACAAATAAAGCCATGTATGTCTATAGCAAATATGTTTTAACTAAAAACAATTAAAATACATAGATTGTATCCTTACCAAATTCTTCAATTAATTAGAATTTTTAGCAACAACTGCTGGATAATGCTTATTCCTTATCCTGATTAAAATCTAAGGACAGGCCGTTTTTCTGCAAGTTTTACAAATATAGATAACAATAAAACAGTTCCTAGCTTTTAAATGGGTAGTTCAGTTGCTTTTTAGAACTAACAACATCTGTTAACAGTAACTTTTAAAGATAATGAGCTTATATCAAAAAATGAAATAACTTCTGAACATAGTAGCAGCTGTGATTGAACAGTTTATTGTTTCTCTCCTCTTAGTTCTTTCTTTTTTTCAATTGTGAAAATACTATACAGAGGGGTTACAATTACATGGGCAAAGTAATGAGTACATTTCTTATCAAGTATTGTTGCCTCCTCCTTTGTTTCCCCTTCCCATCTCTTCCCATCTTCCCCCTCGCCAAAGTTGTTTGTTTGTGTCCTCAGAATCTTCCAGGTGATTGTGGACTACTTTAAAGGAGGAGTAACAGAGACCTGATTTTTAGCAAGTGCCCAGAAAAGGAGAGATGCAGCTTGAAGCTACTCTTGGATTCCTGGTTAGTCTAATAGCCTTTGGAATACTCAGTGAGACTTCAGTGTCTTTGACCTTGACTTTTCCTGATTCACTAGATGGCAGCATTTCGTGACATTGACATTGGCAAGTAGGTGTTACTATTGAAAGTTTCAGAATACAGTTCACAAATGCAGTTGAATTTGTTTCCAGCCTACCAGAATAAAATGACATAATTGTGGCTTCTCAGAAAACTCAGGGTCTCAAAACAAGGCCTTGTGGTTAGTTTGAAAAGGAGGAAAGTAAATTTAAAATTTCTCCTAGTAGTGCAGTGCATATACATAAAGGAGAGAAAAGATTTGTCAGAACAGTTATAGAAAAACCATGTGCTGTTTTTTTGTTGTTGGTGTTTGTTTGTTTGTTTGTTTGGTTCCTTATCTAGATACTCAAATAATATTATATTTGAAAGAGACCTCGGAGTTAATGTAATCGAGCCTCTACACTAGGTCCATAAATATCATCTAGCCTTTACTTATATACTTTGCAAATAAAGTGAACCTATTAAAAACTTTTTTTTCTATATTGATTGAAAAGCTGCGATGTTATAAATTCTGCCACTAATCCCAGCTTTGTTTCTGAAGGAAAGGAGAGCAAGTGGGGTCATCTGTGTACATGAATAGGAGCGGGGCCTTCAAATAGGTACAGCTAACTCACAACAGATTACCTGTTCTACCTCTCTAAATTTACAGGGAGTAAACTAAGACCTCCAAGAATGAAGCAATCATTGGGAGTCATAAAGCTGTTTAATTGCAAAAGCTGAATTAAAAGCCAAGTTGGGCTACTTCAAAAGGAGGAGTTTTGACTTCAACTCACACAGCCACTTTGCTTTTATTCTCTTGAGCTAACCAAACTTATTTTCTTCTACTTTTCTACGTGGCTTAGAATCCTCAATTTTGCGTATTTACTACCACAAAGAAGACAAGCACTTAATGCTGAGGAGCTCATTGTCTAGAGGGGAAGGTGATCAAGAAACTCCTAGAACTAGGTGAAAAGTGCTTTGTTAAAAGAATATATCTAAATTCCTACAGTCACATGGATTTCCAAGTGATTGTAGCACTAAGATTTTTTTTACCTTGGAAACTTATCTCCTTTTTTTTTTTTTTATTAGCTTTGTCCCCTGTGGCTACAGTTAGGTAACTTGATTAACCATATGAATTGATGAAGTGAATCACTTCTATAAAATATAAAAAGGAATGCTTTGGAAAGCCTCCTTAAAATACTTGGTTTAAAAATGTTGCCAAGAGGGAAAAGGAGCTGTGGCTCAAAGCGGTAGAGGGCTAGCCTTGAGCAAAAGCATTCAGGGGCAGTGGCTAGGCCCTGAGTTCAAGTCTCACAACTGACACCCATCCCTCCAAAAATATTCATGCATGTCACCAAAAAATAAAGAAAGAAAATTTCAAATGCTGCCAAATTAATGAGTGTAAGATAACAGTAAAAAAAATGAGAATTGCAAAATCTGTAAATATAGTATATCATTTCCTCAACATTTTTACATGTATATGCATCTAAAATGGGAATCATTTTAAAAATAGGAGATTTAATGTACATTCCTGTTTTAAAAAATAAAATGTTTCAAAATATGTTCCGTAATTGACGTTTTTCTCCAATCAGTCTTATTTCTATCACATAAATAAGTTGTTACTGATCATATTCCATATGCCAGATCCAGTTCTAAAAGCTTTTCATGCATAGTTTCACTTAAACCTTAAACCAACTATTAGTCAAATTCAACAAATTAGGAGACTTAAAGACAGTCAATAACATGTTCACTTTACCTCAGCTGATAAATGGGGAAGATGGAATTCCAATTAGGTTTAGCAAAATGTTCAATTGCAAAATGCACTTACTCTTTGATCATCCAATGTAAAACCAGGTGCATTTCCATTCACTCTAATCCCCACAGAGCCTTATGCAATTAGTTTTAAGAGAAAGGCCAACATCTGCACAGCCTAGTTCCTTCTCAAGAACTTTTGATGGTCCCCTTCCCATTTGATATTTAAATACATGTGTTTTCAGATGTAGCTAATCATTAATGTTTGCCAAGACAGTGTTTACAAGTAAAACCACACATCCGTTTTCTTTTATAGGATGACATTCAATATTGAATTTCATCCACTATTCACCCATCTTTTTCTCTATTCAATAAATATTAGTCAAGTCATATCTTAGGTACTCAACATAGATTATTTTACAAAATACTTCAGAAGCAAGAAGCTACTATATTAAACTCATTCATGCACCATTATTAATAGAAAGAACCCCTAATATGTGAAGCATATGCTAAGTAGAATAACATAAGTATGGAGACTCTGTTAGCACTTAGTCACTTCATATTGCCACTAAATATTTTGAATTAGACTTTTGTAAAGATTCTAAGGCACTAAAGATTTGATTAACCTATTTGCTAGAACCATCTATTTCTTATTTTGATGAGAACACAGGGACACAAGGGATGAAGAAGCATTCCCAGAGATACAGAGTGAGTGTGGTGGGTCCATAATTCCTAGGCTGAATTCAGAGCCTAGAGTTTTGACTATTCCCATTAATTGCCCTAATAAGTAAACAAAGATAAGAATAAATTATACAGGAAGGCATTCCCCAAGGGAAGGAACTTCCTATTTGATTTTGAAGAAAGATTAAGTATTAATCTCCTATGGTTATAGAGAGAATCTTAGACAGTTACTGTCCTAGTTTTGCTAGAAAGTTTGCTGTATGCAAAGACCACACAAAAAAGAGAGTGTGCCAATGGAGGGAAAAAAATGTGCCACTTCAGTATTTTAGAAAACTGTTACTTCAACTGGAAAACAAAGAAGGAAAACTAATCGATGAATTTTAGAGAAAGGTGTATATATATATTTTTTTTGGGGGGGGGGTCCAGTCGTGGGTCTAAACTCTGGGCCTGGGTGCTGTCCCTCAGCTCTTCAGCTCAAGGCTCACGCTCTACCACTTGAGCCACAGCGCCACTTCCAGCTTTTTTTTTCTGCTTATGTGGTGCTGAGGAATCAAACCCAGGGCCTCATGCATGCAAGGCAAATGCTCTACCACTGAGCCACCTTCCCAGCCCCGAGAAAGGTATTTTTAAAAGTATATCAATAAGCATGGTTTTAAATATTCTACTAGAATAATATGTTCCTTTAATAAAATAGATAATTCACAGATCATAAGAAACAATGATAATAAAGAGCCAAGAATTAATCCATAGATTTAAAAGTCATATTGCATACAAATTAAATAATCAGAATTGCAAATTCACTTACTTTTCTGTTTTCCATTGAGGTCAAATATTTGCAAAATATCTTACAAACTGTGCACCTAATCAAAGTGGAGATTCTAAACTCATGCCTCAAATAACCAGCTGAGTTGCAAATTTCATACAGATATATTAAGGGCATTTGTCTAATTAGCTCATTAAGAGCAGTGTCAATAGAGTAACTACCATGCCCTGGTGGCCTGCCATCACTCAGAGATTGCATTTTTTTTTTTTATCAGAAAGCAGCCCTTTTAATTATCCTTTTAGATACTGAGAAAAAGATGTCACATTCAGTCATCCCTAACACCTTAAAGAATGACATTGGCAATAAAGATAATAATACTTGCCAACATAAAATCTAAAATTTGGTGCTATTTGTTCATGGTATGTGGCAGTACTTGTGGTTCTAGGCATTTTATTTTTTATGGAATCTTCAGGCCCTTTAGAAATGTCATTCAATTTGCTTCTGTCCTCTATTATTTCTAATAGGAAATCAGCAAATGTATGCAATGTATTTCCTCTTAAGCCTTTATGTCAGCTTTCTGTAGTATTCATGTTTCTCTACTACAACTTGTTGTAGAGTTTGCTTTGCTTGCATTTATCCTGTGGAATGCTGACTGAGTTTCTTGAGTCTGTGTATTTTTTTATAATTTACCTTATTGTTTTTATAGAGATGATGTACATGGGGATTAAAATTATCCAGGTCAGGCAATGAGTATATTTCCTCTTGTACAGTGTCTTCTGTTCCCTCATTCTCTCCCAGTATCTCCCTCCCATCTTCACCCACAAGTTGTATAGTTCACTTTCACCAAAGTTAGACATGGGGATATTCTAATTCCATCAAAATTTTACCAAGAGACATTTACTCAAGTCAACTGCCAGTGTAGAATTTATATCTGGAAGGAAGGCAGGATTAGTGATTGAGTCTGCTATTACTCAGTTTTAAAGATAACAAGTTTCTTGCCTATCTTCCACAAAAGATACAATTGGTTATATTATTCTTAAGGAGAATAGTAATTATTATACTAGCAAGCTATTATCATTAATAATACTTTGAATTTTAGATTTAAACATAACTGAAACAAACAAAGATTAAAAATGAATTGTCTTCAATCAATTAGTTTAAGATATGCATAACTGAAGTTCTGTGGGGAGAGAAATAATTATCTAATAAAAGGAAATTTTCCCCAAATTTAATTTTTAAAAGGCATTAATAGTATTCAAATGAAGGTTGGAGGGGATGGTACAGAACTCAAGGAAAAAAATGGGTGAAAAAGTGTAGCAGTGGAATTCACTGGACTTTGATGAACACTGGATACCTATGGTTGCTAACATCAAGAGAGTGAGAATTGGTGTTACTTGTTTCTTCAAGTGGGGCTTGAACTCTGGGCCTGGGCGCTGCTCCTCGGCTCTTCAGCTCAAAGTTAGCTCTCTGCCACTTGAACCACAGCGCCACTTCCAGTTTTCTGGTGGTTTATTGGAGATAAGAGTCTCTTGGACTTTGCTGCCCCAGCTAGTTTTGAACCGTGATCCTCAGATCTCAGCCTCCTGAGTTGTTAAGATTACAGGTGTGAGCCACCAGCTGCCTCCTCTCTTCACATGCAGTCTATGAAAGGCTCACACTGGAATATGATAATACCTTTTCACTCAATGGATACATACACACACATATACACATGAGAACAAGGAGGTCTTACGTCTAATGGCCAGAGGACTTCAGCAGATAAACTATGAGCAATAAAGTGATGGAATATAATTTCATAGTTTGAAATATATATATTATATAATTTTAAGCCTAAAATAGAGTAGGGTACATAAAGACATAAAGCAAAGGAATATGAAGATATTATTATTATGAAAGAAGAAAAATAACAGTCACTACAATGGGTAGATACGAGTTTTCCATTGACTAGCAAAATTGTATTCTTATTATGGAATAGTTGCAGGAAATTTGCCTTATGAAAATTCAGTGAAATAGAAATAATTTACAAAGCTATTTTATTTTGTGTGGTTTTATGTATTTGTATTCTATTTTATAATCAAACAGTAAAACACATGATACATGGTTTACTTTCAGTATGTGTGCACATATTTGTAGAAAGCATAAGCTAGGAAAGAGGGAGGGAAAAATGTCTTGTCAAACTTGAATTTACCAGGGTGCAAGTGGCACACATCTATAATCCTAGCTGCTTGGAAGGCTGAGACTAGCAAGATCACCATTTGAGACTAGCCTGTGCAGAAAAGTTCATGAAATCCCTTTTCAACCCATGGTTAAGTGCAGTGGTCTACATTTGTCATCCCAACCTATCTGGAAGGCTGTAATTGAGAGGATCTAGGTGTCAGGCTAGCCTAGGTAGAAAAGCCTGAAAGACTATGTCAGTGGAAGGAAAGCTGAACTTGGGTCTATAATCCCAGTGACTGACAGAACAGATTCTCACACAGGAAGAATGCCAGAGGAAGGTGAAGGGAGAGATAAAGTTGATTTGTCTGAATTGTGGGACATCAAATTTTTAAAATCTATGTATATATTGAAGATCGCACATATACAGGCATCATTTACATTCATAAAAATATACCTGAGAGACAATTGTATCTGTACAGTGAAGAAATAAGTGTGTGTTGTTAAAGATACATATATACATGTTTAAATATAGATAGAGATCTATACAAATAGATACATGTGAATAAACATACTTATATTCTTTCCACATATACATTTAAATGCACATAAAATATATATAAAGAAGAAATAATTTCACTGAATATGAATGATATAATATATACATAGTGTGTGTATACATATATATATATATCATTTTGTGGGGGGAGGGAGAAGGAAAAGGATTTCATTTAGAGACTCTATTCCTCACAGCTGGATATAAAATAAGCTAGAAGGCAATTAAAAAGATGAAATCAATTTCAAGGCCAGGCACATAGTGAAAGCAGTTTATTTTTAATGTTTTGAAGTCATAAGTTATTTCTGCAACTATACCACTTAGCTAGTTTTCTTTATTTCACTTTCAATGTTTGTCTTTTGTGCCTTGTGGGGCAAGGACATTTGTACAACTATCTGTATACCCCCTCCACAACAATGCATCAGGGTAGCACAGAAAGCCTGTCAGTTATAACCACTGCCATTAAAAGATCATGTGCACAGCTCTGTTGGTTCTGGCATTTTCAAAGTCTTAATATGCTAGAGCCAATCACCAGGGAAAATAGAGGGTGATATCACCTGACAGGTAAGACTTTGCGTACTCCAAATCCCAAGAGACATGTGCCTTCCCACTTTCTTCCTAACCAAGTAGTGGTGGGTGGGCTGGTGTCTTGAATCAGCATGTGGGTACAGTTATTTGACAAACAGAAAAGGAATAGTTAACAAATGATTACTTGACTCTAGAAAACATGTAATAAGCACTGTTATTTGTAAAGTATATATTGACCTGGATATGTATTTGGTAGCCCTTTTTATATAACTACACGTTGATCTTAATACCATGCTTGTCTTCTGGAAAATTAGCTGAGACTCAGAATTTAAGTTTACAGACACAGTATTGGTGGCTCTACTAGTAATCCTAGTTACTCAGGAGGCTGAGATCTGAGAATATCAGATCATCTGAGGATTTGAAGCCAACCCAGACAGGAAAGTCTATGAGATTTTTATCTCCAATTAACTATCAAAAAAGCCCAAACTAGAGATGTGGTTTAAGTGGTTGAATGCTAGTCTTGAGTGAAAAGGCTGACATAGGGCCTAGGCCTTTAAGTGAAGCCCTAATACTGGCACAAGACGAAAACAAAAAAAAAATTATCATGGCTTGGTCAGGTGCTAGAATACACCTGTATTCTAGCTATTTAGGAGGCTGAGATCTGAGGATCATGGTTGGGTTGAAAGCCAGCCAGGGAAGAAAAATCCTTAAGATTCATCTCCAATTAACCATCAAAATGCTGGAACTGGAGAGTCAACCTTGAACACAAAAGCTAAGGGACAGCACCCAGGCCCTGAGTTCAAGCCCTACTTGGCACACAAAAACCAAAAACCATCATGTCTTGTAACTAAGTCTAGTCTGAGAAGAAGTCCTGGATTATTTTCTATGCACTGTATATTACCATTGGTAATGGGATATCTATTTTCTCTCCAAAAGTTCCTATTTCAAACTATGCTCTACAAAAGAGCTGACCTGTCTGTGCTGCTGCAGTAGCTCCAGAGAAAGAGTTGACAAGTCTTGGAGGTGCACCTGTCTTGGCCTTGAGCAGCTGCTAAGGATAGGGTTTCCTTCTCTGATACACCTGTCAGCAGAGACAGCCTAGGAGGTGGGAACCCATGACAGTACCTGCAGGCAGAATGCCAGGCTGAGAAAAAAAGAAATCATTGCATCTCCAGATACCTTAAAAAGCCGGGGCCATCAATTGAGGAGAAAAACTAATTAGGTTACACTTTTTAAAACTTAAGTTTTACTTCCCCCTTCACTGTTCTTTTGCACTGTGTATGCATCACAAACCAGGAAATAAAATTTACATGCAAGCAACATTTCAGGGGGAAAATATCTTGCGTGTTTCAATTCCATTTTTAAATGCATGGATGCTTTTCGTTCAGATTACAGCTATATCAACAATACTAACAGGTGAACCCTGTTATAAAGTATCCAGTGGCTCCTTTGCTCTGACCTTAAACTACTCAAGTCAAGCAAACAAAACAAAAATAGTGAACACATGAACTATCCAGCAACCGTGTTAAGCCTGTTCACAAAGAATTTGGAGGGTGAGCAACAAAATTATAAAACACACCCTAACTCAACAACACTTAATCTCTTTGACACTAACTTCCACAAAAATGTGCTGGGTGAGCAGAACCACAGGAAGGATTGTTGTACACAAAAGTTTCTGAAAAATCACAGAGCTCTCCTGGATAGAAACAAAGGCTGTTCTGGGCCCACCAAACAAAAGAGCTCAGCTGCTAGCAAGAGAGAACACCTCTTCCTTCTTCTCCCTAAGGAAACAAAGGAACTTAGTGAAGCAGAAATCATCTGCATTATCATCTGACTTTTGAGCAATGGGTTTAACATTCAAATGATAGTCCTTGTGGCAAATGAAAATTAGAGTAACTAACTAAAGAAGAAAAGATATCAGGAAGATTTTTTGGAGGAATGTGGGTGGCACAAAATAGGTTTTAGGATGGACTTGCTTTTAAAAAGGTGTATCTATGGTAAAGGATGGTGTACTGGACAAGCAGGTTTTAAAAGTGCTGGTCAAAGTTTTAAGAAAATTCCCCAAGAAGCAGCCAATTAACCTCTTGTTGCAGTCCAAGACACAACATGGGAATCAGGCTGATCTGGAAGCAAATCTTAATTACCAGATGAAGAAATGCTTTTTTTTTTTTTGGTATAGATTATTAAGATTTTGTGTAGGTTATTAAGATTTTGCTCAGGGCTGGCCTTAGATACACAGAGCTCCTCTGTATTCTCTCCACATGATTGGGACCACAAATGTTTGTTATCATATTGGCTTATTGACTGTGCTGGCTGCTGTTAGCATTTTGCCCACCTTTGGTCCTCAGCTCCACCCAGACCTGAGCTCCTCCCTGCCTTGGAGTTCCTGCCATAGAGCTGGCCCCTCCCTCTCTCCACCCAGACCCATCTGAGCTCCCACCTACTTCACTTCCTGCCCCTGCTACCTGGATAGGGACAGAGGCCATGTGCTCCCTCTTGGGGCAGGGGGGATATGACTCCTCTAATAAACCTTATAATAATCTTTCTCCTGTGCCTCCCCTCTCACTGGCCTCAAACTGTAATACTCCAATCTCTTTCTCCATAGAAGACTGGGATTATAGAGGTTTTAAATAAGTAATCAAGCATTTTTCTAAAGGATATCAATATTAATACTTTTGTAGCCACTATGTTCAAAGGTCCAGGTCATTACAGTGTGTGGTAATAACAATAATAAAGCTGAAATTGTGAGCAAAACTGTCATTTAATTTTCACAACAACTCATAAAAAATAAAGTTTTTATTATCACTGTTTTATTAAAGAGGAAACTTAGAGTAAATAACATCTATTAACTTTACCTGAGTATACTAAGCTAGCAAGTAGAAACTACAAGATTTGAACTTAAACAGACTATGATTTTAACTTTTGTGCAATTATGCATGCTTTGCTTCAAAAAGAAATTTAGGATGAGAAGGCATTACACACACATGCACACACACACACTCACCTGTATTATTATTATTATTATTATTATTATTATTATTATTATTATTATTATTTTGTCAGTTGTGGGGCTTGAATTCAGGGACTGGGTACTACCCCTGAGCTCTTTGTGCTCCAAGCTAGCACATGAGCCACAGTTCCACTTCCAGTTTTTGAGTGGCTAATTAGAGAGAAGAGTCTCACAGGGACTTTTCTGCCTGGGCTGGCTTTGAACCATGATTTGGAAATTTCAGCCTGCTGAGTGGCTAGGATTACAGGTGTGAGCCACTGGCACCTGGCCACACCTCTATTCTTAAACTCTCTATTGGAAAACAAAAGGCACCAAATGATCAAATATACCAAAATCTCTTCAGAGTTAACAGTGAGAACAACATATCTAGCTAAAGATCCTCAGCTTCATGAACACAGATTGAGGGCCAACAGCAAAGACAGTGTTTTCCAGCATAGCAGCATCTCCAGCAAATAATAAAAAAGATTGTGCAACTGATCTATCATTCAATGATAGTTGTAGGCTGGTTGTCAGTTAAGTTGATAGTTGCACATTCTGCTTCTGTGGGAAAGCACTGTTATTTTGACAAGGACTTCCAAAGAGAAGGTAAGGTTAGAAAAGAGAGAAAAAACAAGATTTAAAAGCTCATTAAAGTCAAGTTACTTTTTCCATTCCTTAAACTTAACAAAAATACATATTTCCTGGAGAAATATGAGAAGCCTTGTTTGAAGAGCTAAGAGTATGTGTGAAGTTTAGCTGATGGAAGAAGTCTTGAATGAGAAACAGTAGACAGAGAGGGAACTGGTAGGTGCACCAGGGCCATGACATTGAGAATTTATAGAAATGAGTCCTACTGAGGTTGATATTATGGCTTATGGCACATTTCTGAGTAAGACCACCCCTTACCTCCCACTGAAAGGATATGTTACACTGGGCCTCCAGGGGGAGGGCCTAGATTTAGACAGATCCTTGCTTAGCAGCAACTGCCCTTGTCATAGAGTTAGGGCTACACAACATTCCTTTGAAGGAGAAGAAATTAGCATAAGAGAGCAGTAGAGATGTGCAATAATTAGAATCCTATAATCCAAGAGCTAAAGAAGACTTCAGAGCTAATGTATTATCTGAGCTTTGCAGAGAATGGACCATCAGAGGAATAAGCCAACTATTCAAACCATTTACTGGTGAAGGAGGCATATTAGAAGCTAGTGTAAGGATACATACTATTTCTTTCTTAACATTCTCGTAGTCCCACACTTAGCACAGTGCATAACCTCGGGTAAATTTGTTGATTGGTTCAGTGAAAATGAGATGTACAAGTCTTTATGTGGAAAAACGAACTTTACAACTTTGGTGCGGGGGGGGGGGGGAGGATTGAGTGGGGGCAGGGGGAGGATGGGAAGGATAGGAAGGGGAAACAAAGGAGGAGGCTACAATGTTTGATAGGAAATGTACTCATTATCTTGCCCATGTAATTGTAGCCCCTCTGTACAGTATTTTCACAATAAAAAAAAGTGAATACATCCTTTTCTGGTTGCTATTGGTTTTTATAAGTGCTGAAGTTTGAATCCAGGGCTTCATATTTGCTAAGCAGGCACACTGCCAATTAGGTCACACCTCGAGTACATTTAGCTCTGGGTATTAGAGAAAGAACCACACTTTTTCTTTCTGGAGTAGTCTGGACTACTACCCTATTTATGTTTCCTTGAAGTTGATATGACACACCCAGCTTTTTCAGTTGAGATTTGGTCTTATAAACTTTTTGGCTTAGGTTGGCCTTAAGGTCTGACCCTCTTGATCTCAGCCTCGGGTAGCTGAGATGACAGGCAGGTACCAACGTTCCCAGTTATTCATTGAGAAGGGTGTTTTGAAATGCTTTGCCCAGAGCCATGATCTTCCCAGTTTCCACCACTCAAGTTGCTAGGATTACAAGCTCGGTCACACTGGTAGCTTTAGTGTAGCCTGGTATGTGGTCAGTTGGATAGATACCCAGGAGTGGAATTGCTCAGTCATAGGTAAGCTCTAGAGTGGTTGAACAAGTTTACATTCCCACTAACAGTGTAGTATTGTTGCCTTTTGGTCACATCCTTGCCAGCATCTGTTATTTTTAGTTTTCTTGGTAATGGCCATTCTCAATGGAATCTCAACAGAGTTTTGATTTGCATTTCTTTTATGCCCAGAGATATTGAACATTTCTTTTGTGTCTATTGGCTATTCTTATTTCTTCTTTTAATAAGTCTCTTTTTAAATCTTTAGACTATTTATTAATTGGTTTGTGGTCTCTTTGGAGATTTGGTTTTAGGAGGTATAATTTTGTGAGCTCTGAGAATATTTTAGATATGAGGCTCTTGTCTGATGCATAACAAGTAAAAATCCCTCATTCTGTGGGCTATTTATCTTGCTAGCTTTGTCCTTTGCCATGCAGAAACTCTTCAGTTTGATGCAATTCCATTTATCTAGTCTTTCTTTGATATGTTGTAATTTTGGATCTTTACATAGGAAGGTTTGAACTGTGCCAAGAAGCCTTAGTGTTTCCTTTACCCTTTCCTGTAATATTTTCAGGGCATCAGGTCTTACATTGAGGTCTTTGATTCATTTGGAGTTGATTTTGGAGGTACCCATTTTAAAAGTAACATTTTTTTTTTCAGATTCTCAGTTGGCAGAATAAGATTTCTCCTCCAGATTAACTACTGGTCTCAATAGGATAGAGTGACCAGTTCTCTCATCTCTTTTGCAACTGAGGAAATTTTGATAACCCCACTTGACTCATGCATATGTACTGCTTACCCATGGTATACCACATGTGCCTCTCACTCTTTAGATTGTTCTTTTCTTAATTGCCAGTGAGAGAATTGTCAGAATTATCATCGTCTTCATTGATGAATGAATATACTATGTTCAAAGCAGAGTGGGAGAAACAGCTATTAGGGTTAACAACAGACAAGATCATCTGTGTGATTTAGGGATTCACATTTACCATCATCCTTATCAACTGGCCAGCACTTCACTTGATGTACTAGTCTAACAAACTCTGAGGATGACCCAGGGGACTCAAGGTGTAGTTTAAATTTCTAATCCTTCCTGGATGTTCAAAGTGATGCTCCTTTAATAACACAAGATATAAAAAAATTATTTAGGTCCATTCAAAATCCCAGAGCATCCTCAAGAAAATGTTTTCCTTAACACTTGATTTTGACTATAAAATAGAAATAGCAGTGTAGAGGATAATTGGCTGCTGGTAATCTACCAGTGGCAACATTCTAGCTTTTGTAATTAGTTTATGGGAAAAAAAGGAAAATCTATGTGTCTTACTGCTTTTTAATTTTTAATTTTTATTTCTTTTCTTACTATTTTTGGAAAACCACCCATTCACAGACAGCGAATTCAGAGTAATGTGAAACTTTATTGTGAGGTAATGAAATAAATGTCTCCATTATGGTGTGGATCTGTATGCTCTGCAAAGACTCATTTGTTAAGGTCTGGTTCCTAGCTGGTGGTGTTACTGAGAGGTGACTGAATCATGAAAGTGATAACCTTATCAATGGATTAGCTCATTGATTAATTAGCAGCAAAGTGGCCTGTTAAGAGGTGGAACCTACTTAAAGGAAGTAGGTCACTGGAGGTGGATTTTAAAGGGCATCTTTTGTCCCCAGACACGCCCCTCCATGAAAAGAGTGTCTTTGCTCTACCACTTCCTTCTACCATGATGTTCTGCCTTACCCAAAGTGATGAGGCCACATGACCAAGGACTGAAGCCTCTGAGATCACCAGTGAACAAATACATTTCCTGTTTTAAGTTGCTTTTCACAGTGACAGAAAGATGACTTACACAACCACCTTTTCTTCAATTTAATACAGCCTGGTGCTGGTGGCTCACACCTGTAATTCTAGCTACTCAGGTGGTTGAGATCTAAGAATTGCAGTTTAACACCAGTCTAGAAAGAGGTCTGTGAGACTCTTATTTCCAATTAACCAGTAAAAAGCCAGAAATGGTACTGTGGCTCAAATGGTAGCCTTGAGTGATAAAGCCAAGCAAGAGTGTAAGGTTCTGAGTTTAAGCCCAGTTCCAGCAATAACTAAATAGAGATATCTTAAATGAAATATTTGTATTGACTATGTAGTCAAGAATAGAGTCTTGCAGTGTTTGTGTACATTGATAATGACTTTCCTTCATATTATTCCATATTCATAAATCCACACTATTTTCAAACTAGTCAGAAATGTTACTAATGTGAATTTTGAGTATTAGGCTTATTCACAGGGGATAATATATAGGAAAGAAAACAACAGCAACAACAAAACCCAACTTGTTTTCTTTACAATGTTCATCTCCAAGTGAACCATGTAATATTCATACCCCAACTATGAACATTTTTTATGTTGTAGTTTAACATGTATTTTTTCATATCCATTGAAGAACTGAATTCAGAGATGCCAATATATTCATATTCAGAATCAAGAGCTGGTAGTTAAACTATCTGTGGAACTGGTTATCTTACACTGGTATTTAAGTCACTCTTCTTTTTGTCAGTCATGGGACTTGAACTCAGGGCCTGGACACAGTCTCTGAGCTTTTTCACTCAAGGATAGTGCTCTACCACTTAGAGCCAAACAGGAGGCATGGTATAGCAAGGAAGCATCCCCACAACTAGAGAAAACAAAAACAAAAAAACCACAAACAAAAGAACACAACAGAACACACACACACACACACACACACACACACACACACACACACACACACACACACACACACACACACACACACACACACACACACACACACACACACACAAAACACATAGATTTCTTTTTTTTCCTGTCATGGGGCTTGGACCCATGAGGCCTATGTGCTGTCCCTGAACTTTTTTGCTCAAGGCTAGCACACTACCACTTTGAGCCACAGCACCACTTCCAGTTTTCTGATGGTTAATTTGAGATAAGAGTCTCATGGACTTTCCTGCCCTGGCTGGCTTGGAACCATGATCCTCAGATCTCAGCCTCCTGAGTAAGTAGGATTATAGGTGTGAGTCACCTATAGTCATGAGTCACTGGTGACATTGGTGCCACTGGCTTTTCAATCACTCTTGATTGACACCCCAATCCCCACAATCCAGCTTCCCAAACCTGGCTTTCTCAAAGATGATATTGAGAATGAAATTCATTTAACAAATTCTCTGGAGAGAACTGAGTGAGTGATATTCCTGTCCCTACTTCAACTTGGTTTTAGAGCAAGAGACTCCATGAGTTGAAACACTGTAATAACCTTTCACCAAGTCCTTTATAGAATAGAAAAAAGCTAGGCAGGGGCTACTCTATCCTCAATATGATTTAGGATGAAAGGGGAATGAGATTCTGGGAAAGTTCCTCATTTGAAGGCTAAAATGCAGGGACAAAGCAAAATTTGTGTCTATCTGGTTCCATTCATCACCTGACGGGAGACAGCAAGCAGCAGAGAGCAGCGAGAGAGTCAGGGGCTTGATGTCCTCCATAAATCAGGGAGGCTTGTCTTAGATGCAAGGACAGGCCTGTCAGGCATCCTAGAACCGAGAATGGATGTGGTAGGCGGCCACCTGGGCTCTTTTCAGGCATTTCTGCAGATTTACTTGAAATGATTGTATTTGTGAATACATTACCTCCTATGTTCAATGCCCATTCTTCTTTCTCTGTCTCCCATCCTCCAACATAGGCTTTTATATACGTCTACAAGCAGGAGCATCCTGCTAGACTTAGGACCCTTTTAACTACTGCCTGAACACATGGGGGAATACTGAATTCACTACAGCCCAGCATCTGGTAGTTTTTATTGATCTAATCTTTGCACTTTACCCAAGCCAGCTGCTCAATAATACCCATCTTTCCTAGCTCTGCATTCTAGATCAACAGAATCTTTTCCCATTACAACTCCTGATTTTTCTCATTTAGCCAATGAACAGGTATTGAATACTTAATCTGTGACAGCTGCTGTTGTGGGTGCTTGGGGTTACAAAGTGGTGAGTAAAATAAATGCTCTCCCCTTGTGAGACTTAAACAGGGTAAACAAACCAATAAATCCATTAATACAATGCCTGGTGGTGATACATGCAATGTGGGAATATAAAGCCCTACATAAAGCAAGAAAAAAAGGCATATGGAAAGTATCCTAGGGTGAAAGAACAGCGAACACAAGGGTAGAGAAAGAATGTGACCCAAACCATGGAGCAGTAGGCAGAATACCATGTGGCTGAAGCCTTTAGGGCAAGGAGAATTAGATGGATTAGAGTCATCGATATAGGCAGGTACCGGCAACTATGATAAATCTGTGGACCTTGTTATAAATGAAAGCAAAGTTAGTATTTGTATCACAGTAATCTGATTTATATTTTAAAAATATTCAGGCTATATATAAACAGTCTGCAGAAGGGACAATGTGGGAACAGGGACTAATTTGAATGTGACTACTGTGGTTTGGAAAAGGGATAACAGTGGTTTGGATTAGAGTCACAAGCCAGTTGAGAGGAGCTGATTGGATTTGCTAATAAACAAGATGTAGGAGAAAGGAGGAGAGGCAGCCTCCTGCATTTTGGGTCCAAGAAAATGGGTTATTTAGTGAACTAAAAAAGACCAAAGGAAGTTGGTTTGGGAAACTAAAAATAAGAATTGTGTTCTGTATGTGTTGATCTTGCAGTGTGTTTCTACCTGTCTAGCAGCTGTTTAAAATATGTGGTGTGAATTAAATGTGTCCTAGAAAGTTCAAGTGTAGGGGTGTGGAGGTGGAAGAACTTCTCCATGTGGGGCTTAGTGGAAGATGGGTAAGTCATTGAGAACACTATGCTCAGGAGGGATTAATGCAGGTCTCTTGAGAAGAGCGAGAGATAGGGAACCTGGCATTTCTCCTGAATATCTGTCATGCAGGTACCACATGTCAATATTACCCAGACTCCTCTTGTAATGCTGCTTACCATAAGGCTTTACCAGAGCTGGGCAGATGACTGGGCCATAGTCTCAATTCCAAAGCTGTGAGCTAAGTAAACCTCTTTTCTTTATAAACGACTCACCTCAGGCATTTTGTTAAAACAACAGAAAACAGATTAGAAACAAAATAATACAGGGATGAAATAACAAGCCATTGGAAAGCCAATGAAACCACTTAGAAAAAGAGGTAGGAAGAGAGATTAAAGAGATCCCAGCAGTGGATACCAAGGAACTCTAGGCTTTAGAGGCTTAGGAAAAACCTGTGTTAAACCTTTTTAACTGTGTTAGACCTCTTTCTCTTCTCTTTATAAAGTTGTTTAATATCTTATATCATCAAAGGTAAATCTTGAAAGCATCTTACCAAGGGGAGCAAAATAGATTCTTCCTGGAAAGATGGCTGATATCCTTTACAAAACAGAAATGATGTCACTAGAGGCTGAGAAACAAGATGTAACAATTAAGCCCGAGGCCCCAAATATTGGGTAAAACATCAAGTCCTCCATGCTCATAACCACCCCACAAAATATCACAAATATAATCATCAGAAACAAAACTATTGCCTTTCAGAAGGAACTACTACCATTACATTTTCCACAGTACCATTTTACTTTGTGTTTGTCCTAGGATTTGGAAGAAAGGACTTCCACTTGGTAGGCAGGAATTTTGCCGCTTGCCTTCACTTCCAGAACTTTTTTTTCCTCTCCTTAGAATGTTTTTAATCATAAAAGATAGATTTATTGGATTGGGTTCACAAGGTTGGAAGCTAGATAGTACAGCAATGGCTGCCTGCAGGCTGGAGAGCCAGATAACCTTAAGGCTGTTCAGGCCAAGAAGCTGGAACACTCGAACTAAGATGCAATGATACTATCTACCCCAGACAGAGGCTGAAGGTCAGGAAGTCTTCTGCAGAATCATCAGTGTGAATTAGTGTTGGAAAAACCTAGCCAAGATAGAGTCTTCACAGAGAAGACAGCAGCAATAGACACATTTGCTGGGAATGAATGGAGCTTGCATGTACTGGCTGGCTTTCTTGTCTACTTTCTGAGATCTTAGCTTATTGGATAGTGCTATTCATAATCAAGGTGTGTCTTCCCCCTCAGTTGATGTCCCATATGCCTGAAACCTCCAGAAACACACTGGGGGATATGTGGAAGAATATCTAGAATGCTCTGTACTCATCTCCTAGTGATCACTCAGTCAAGCCAAGTTGAGAAGCAAAATTAATCATCCCAACAGATGTATGTTGTATACACAAATAGCTCTACGTTATTTTCTAAATCTAAAGATTGATTTTCGCCAAATTACATGTTATTTTGTCAC
The DNA here is from genome assembly GCF_024711535.1 of Dipodomys merriami. Classification (NCBI taxonomy): domain Eukaryota; kingdom Metazoa; phylum Chordata; class Mammalia; order Rodentia; family Heteromyidae; genus Dipodomys; species Dipodomys merriami. The sequence goes on along the minus strand of NW_027203937.1, from coordinate 7,943,470 downwards.
TCCCCCACCCATCCCAGGTTATCCTGAGTTAGGATCCTCACATTTTACCTTTCTTCCAGGCTGAGATGATAGGTTCATGAGACCATACCCAGCCTTCTCTGTTCTGATTGGATCTCTTTAACTACTTTTCCTGGGCTTTCCTGGAACTACAATTCTCATCCCTCATCATCTAGTCTCCTATGTAGATGAGATGACAGATGTTTTCTACCACAGACAAATAGTGTTGGAAATGGAGTATTGTGAACTTCTTCCCCAGACTGGCCTTGAATTGAGATGTTCCCAATCTTAGCCTTTCAAGTAGTTAAGATTACAGACATGAGCTATCGTGCCCACCATCTCCATGGTATTATTTTAACACCTATGTTTTATTTCTGAGAAATTATTCTCAGTTGATCACACTAAATTCCATAATGAGTTTTGTTTTTCTATTGTGAAAATACTGTGAGTTTTGTTTTCATTAACTGAAATTGCAAGAGTTTTCTTAAGAAAAGTTGAAAGAGCTCCAGTTAAGAGTTTTTTTTTTTTCAGTTAAGAGTTTTTGAAGTTGTAAATGACAGTAATGAAGAACTGCACCAACGAAGTTAAGGAGAGAAGTAACTAGGCGTGCTTCCTCACTGAGCAGGTCACAGTGCCTTGTGCAAATGAATAGAGACTAATTTCAAAGTGATGAAGGGAACATTTTGAAGAGAGCAATTCAAATTTCATCAAGCTACTGGTGGGCTGCCAAACCCTGAACTGCTACATTTGGTTTTAAGAGATTCATCCAAAGTCTAACCCTTCTGAAGTCTGATGTAACAAAAGCATCAGGAAGTGCTCACGCAATGCGGCTGCCAGGCCCAGTCTAGGGTCTGTCTATGTGAGAGATAATCAAGCATACTGAGTAGAGAGGAAATCCATGCGATCTGCCCAATCTCAGCTTTCTGTGTAGTTGAGATCACAGACACAGTGACAGAGGAGAATCTTACCTGTTTTTGCTTTCTTGGCCCTGTCACATTTCCTGGTCCAAGGAGGCATATATTAAACTTAGAAGATTGTTAAATAAATTCAGGTTAATTCACCCATAATTCATCTTGCTAGCCAGACACCTTTCAGGACATATACCCAGTGGGCCTTTTCCGCATTTTTCTTTTCTTGGAGCATTTGCAATTTTAATAAATATTGATGCTCAGTTACTTTTTATGACTAGGTATAATTTCAGTGTACATAGTATTTTTTACTTTTTATCAGCAGAAAATGATCATCTTTTAAACTTTTTTTTTTAACTGTAAATTCTTTTTTTTTTTTTTTTTTGGGGTCAGGTCATGGGATCTGAACTCTGGGCCTGGGCGCTGTCCCTCAGCTCTTCAGCTCAAGGCTAGCACTCCACCACTTGAGCCACTGCGCCACTTCTGGCTTTTTTTTTTTTTTTTTTTTTTTTGCTTATGTGGTGCTGAGGAATCAAACCCAGGGCCTCATGCATGCAAGGCAAGTGCTCTACCACTAAGCCACCTTCCCAGCCCTTTTACTGTAAAGTCTATCTTGACATGTCATTCATCTTTTCCTTCCTTTCCTCTTTCCTTGTCTATCCTTCTTCCCTCTCTCCCCTCTTTCTTTTTTCTTTCCTTTATTTTTCTCCATATTTTTATTAGCATCAATTTGTTGTCCCAGTGGGTGACATTTGACATCTATATTTGCATGTAAAGTTCCTTGTTCAGACACACCTTTCCATCACTCATACTCCTTCTTCCTACTTCCCCAAAGGTTTATTTTTCCATTTTTATACATGTGCATAAAGTCTTTTAACCATATTTCCTTTCCTCCCACTAGTACTCATATCATGGTAAGGAACAGACATGTTTTATATTCCTGTCATTCATTTTTTATTAATGTACATTAGCTATTCAAAGTGGATTAACTGTAATATTTAACAAATGCATACTGTACTGTGATTAGATTGAACACTCACCCTCACTTTCTCATGGCTACTACTCTGTATTATTGAACAGCTTTCAATGAGTTTCCTTTTTCCATTTTCATTGATAGATTCAAAGTACTGTGGTATTGTTTACATTCTGTTTTTCTTTCAGTATCTTTTCTTGACTTTCCATCTTTTTTTTACTTTATATCTCTTCTTTAAATATATTTTTATTACTTAAAAATATGTAACATACCTGGACACTAGTGGCTCACACCTGTAATCCTAGCTACTCAAGAGGTTGAGATTTGAGGATCACAATTCAAGTCATTAATCTCCACTTAACCACCAAAAAGTTGGAAGTTGAGTTGTGGCTTAACTGATAGAGTAACAGGCTTGAGTGGAAAAGCTAAGAGGCAGCAAGCCTAGACTTCAAGCCCCAGTAGCAGCACACATAAAATATACGTAATGAACATATATAGTAGAAAATCCTAAAAGAATGAGGAATATAAAGCAAAACTATAAGTAAGTTTTTTCCTATTTAGCTCCCTCTCTGGGACAACCATTGCTAAGAGTTACCTTCTAGACATATATATATATATATATATATATATATGTATATATATACATATATATATGTATATATATAATATTGTTTATACTAATTTTGTTTTACATAAATGATAAAACAGTATGCATCCTTACATATTGACCTGACCACACAGTGAACTGTATAGAATTTAGCAACAGATACTGGGTTTTGTGTCATTTCAGTATATTCATTTCATTCATTTAGGGTATTCACTCATTTATTCAACACACGAGTTATATTCACTTAGTACATTAATTTAAGGCCTCATCATTTCAAGATGTATGCTATTATATTATAAAAACATATAGGAAATGTTATAGCTACTCTTTTTTTTAATTTTGACTGTTTTTTACTATTAGAGGCACTATTAAAATTAACTTTGTTTTTTCACATAGAGGCAGGTACATTTATAGAATGAATCCCTCAGAGTGAGCCAAGGGCTCAAAGCATTAAAAAGTCAAAGAGATTTCAGCTGGGTGCTGGTGACACACATTCTAATCCTAGCACTCAGAAAGATGAGGATTATGTAGATCAAGAGTTCACGGTCAGTTTGGGCTACATAGAGAGCAATAGCTGGAGCTGTAATTCAGTGGTAAAGCATCTGTGCAGCATACACAGGGACCTAAGTTTGATCCCCAGCTCTGTTAAAAATAAACCAACAAAGTGGTTGAGCAAGTTTACATTCCCACCAACAATGCAGTAGGGTTCTCTTCTGTCCACATCCCCTCCAGCATCTGTTGTTATTAGTTCTTGATTATAGCCATTCTAACTGGGGTGAGATGGTATCTCAATGTGGCTTTGATTTGCATTTCTTTTATGACTAGGGAGGTTGAGCATTTCTTCATGTGTCTATTGGCCATCCTTCTTTCCTCTTCAGAGAAGTTTCTCTTTAAGTCTTTAGCCCACTTATTTATTGGGCAGTTGTTTCTTTGAAGATTTGTTGTTGGGGGATTTAATTTTTTGATTTCCAAGTATATTTTCGATATGAGACCCTTGTCTGTTGTAAGGCTAGTGAAGATCTTCTCCCAATCCGTGGGCTTTCTATTAATCTTTCTAGCTATGTCCTTTGCCATGGGAAGCTCTGCAATTTCATGCAATCCCATTTGTCCAAACTTTCTTTGATTTGTTGTCTTTCTGGGTCTCTATTAAGAAAATTTCAAAAGTAGTATGGAGGTTCCTTAAAAGACTCCACATAGAGCTCCCCTATGACCCAGCAATCCCACTTTTGAGTATTTACCCAAATGATCACAAAAAAGACCATATTAAAGCTACCAGCACAACTATGTTTATTGCAGCATAATTTACCATAGCTAAGATATGGAACCAACCCAGATGCCACTCAGCAGATGAATGGATCAAGAAAATGTGGTATATATACACAGTGGAATTCTATGCCTCACCAGAAAAAATGCCATTGTCCCATTTGTTAGAAAATGGAAAGACTTGGAAAAAATTATATTAAGTGAAGTAAGCCAGGCCCAAAGAAATATAGGTCCCATGGTTTCCCTTATTTGCAATAACTAGTATATGTCTGAGACAAGCAGAAAAGGTCAGATAAGTTGATATTAGGTGAAATGAACCCCAACATAAGGATTCAAATGTTTTTTTTTTCTTGCAATTGTTTCTAACATATTTATAAGATGATTTCTTTGTTGCTTTGTATGTTCCTCCCCCACAGTATAACCCCTGCTTTCATTGTATTTGATGTGGAGGGGAAGGCAAAAAACAGATCATTTAAATAGGGATACAGGTGGACCCATTGCAACAATGGATGTGCAAGACATTATGTCGAAAAATAAACTATGCAACTTTGGCTCGGGGCAAGTAGGGGGGTGGGAGATGGGAAGGAATAGGAAGGGGAAACAAAGGAGAAGGCAACAATGCTTGGTAAGAAATGTACTTATTACCTTGCCCATGTAATTGTAACCCCTCTCTGTATGGTATTTTCACAATAAAAAATTGAAAACCCCCCAATAATTTAAGTTATTTTAATATTGTGGTTCAATGTGGTGGACAAATTTAAACTGTTAGCCTCATTGAATTCACAAAAACATCTCTTTCACCTCTGTTACAAAATAGGGACCTGTCACAAATTTGTGGATGACTTGATGGAAAATGATACCTTGTTCTTTCATAATGCCATTCTTTTACTATGCAAAAGGTTTAATAAGTGGGCATGGTGGCTATACCTGCATTCCCAGCTGCTTTAGGAGCCTGAGCAGGAAGTATAGAGGTTCAAGGTAGCCTTGGAAAGGAAAGTTAGTGAGACACCCATCTCAACAAATAAAATGCTGGGCAGGGTTGTTGTATGCTTGACAGCCATCTATGTAGGAAATGTAAATAGGAGAAACTTAGTCCAGATTATTCTGGGACAAGTGAGACCCTATTCAAAATATAACTAAAGCAAAAAGGGCTCAAGTGAAAGAGTAGCTGCCTGGCAAGCTGCAATATTCTGGGTTAAGCTTTTACTACTGACCCAAAGGGGAAAAATAGTTACATCATACAAATACATGGGAGATTTATTGATAGTATCTTTTTAATGGAAGACTTCCTTTTTTTTACTTATTTTAATGGTACTGGGGTTTGAAGTCAGGTCTTTACGTTTGCTAGGAAAGCACTTTACCTCCTGAGTCATATTTCCACCCTTCTTTTGCTTTATTTTTCAGATAGAGTATCACTTTTTGTGCTTGCCTAGCTTTGGACTGTGGTCTGACCTATACATCCTAATAGTTAAAATCACTACCATGACCTGTTGTGCTCAGTCTACTGATAGAGATGAAATTTTGATAAAGTTTCGACCAACTGGCCTGGAACTGCAAACTTCCTGAGGAGCTGAGACACTTTATTTTTATTTGAAGACTTTCACTCTATCTGTAGGATTCACTTCAATAGTACATATGCTAGTACATATATACTTTCCAGATTATATCTTGCTCCTTAGATTGCCATCTTTTTTTTTTACCATCAAGTCCCTATCTCTTGGCCTTAGTCTGAACTTAGAGGGTACTCAACAAATGTTCTGCTAAATACCTGAGTGAATTTATGCATTTTATGTCTATTGATTTGTATTTAGTTTTTAATTCTGCATGAGACAAAATATCAATGAGTGCAAAATTTGATAGATTAGGATAGCTAACATTTAAACTTTGTGCATATGAGAATTATGATTTTTGTTTGAAAAACAGGTTATCAAATGAGTAGAGCGATGAAAGTAAACATTTTCAGTTTAAGTACTAATGAAAGCTCAAGGAATACTTTAGGTTCTTGAGAAACAACCTTTTAACTCTGACCACATGACTAATATTTTACATAATGAACAAATCTCTCTTCTCTCTCTCTCTCTCTCTCTCTCTCTCTCTCTCTCTCTCTCTCTCTCTCTCTCTCTCTCACACACACACACACACACACACACACACACACACACACACCCCTTTTTCACTCATCACTATATGGCGCTGACTCACATAGAAATTTTTATCACTAGGTGGTCCAGGCTGGCCTTGAATGTACAATCATGTAATCCAGGCTAGCCTTGAATGCACAATCATCATTCTAAGGACTAGAAATACAGGTGTATGCCACTGAGACCATTTTTTCTTTCTCTTTCTTAATATCTCTCCTTCTGATGTTGACTGGTTATTCTAAATCTTGCCTAATATAGTCATTTATTATATAAATCTTCAACTTTCAATGAACTCTTGGTGGAATCGCATAACTCAATAATTTATAGCATTTGTCACATTTAAAAATGCTGCAATTGGCTTTCTATATGGACATTACAAGACACTATTTTTTTCCTGTGTAAAATAACTTCAGGTGTTCAGTGACATAATCCCAATATTCCAGACAACAACTCAATGTGCATGGGTTTATGATTTGGGAAATCGGAGTGGATTTACTTAGAGGGTGTGATCCATTCAGTATGAGGCCAGAGCAGGCAGCACAGGACTAGATTATTTTAGTCTAGGTGTAGATCAGGGTTTAAAAAGAACACTTTAGGGAAAAGATCAAACTTGATTCTCATTTCCATGATTTAGCATTCAGAACTGTCTGAAGCAATATTATCTGAAATAAAATATTTGCTGAGTGAATAACTGTTTTCTCTACACATCTGCTTTTCCTTAAAGTAACTATGGAAGAACACATAAGATGTATTGGGCCCTGATGTAGGAACACAGATAACTGTATTTAATATATTTATTTAACAGCATTTAATGGGTATTTAATATACCCATTTAAAAGTAAGGCAAAGCAAAGCCTAGACTCCAAATTTTAAAGTCATTTTATGAAATTGCTTTATTGAATGAGATAAATTGAAGACATTTACAGTTAAATGTCATCATGGCAGCAACTTTAAAATGTCTTCTTTTAATCTATTTTACAGAGATAAATATTCATAGTGATTCCTAAAGTGTGTTATATGAATAATAAAACAATTTTTGAAAACTCAGACTATATTTAATAATGTACTTTTTACAAACAAATATACTTTTCATTGTAAAAATTTTGAGCTTAAAACTTTGTTCAAGAAAGTATTGATTATAATTTTTGCTTAAAGAAAAACATGGAATACCTTAAGTTAGCACAGCAGTAAGCATGCATGCATGCATGGAGAAATAAGTAAATAATAAATGGCCCTAGTAGCCTCATAGAAAAAGTTAGAGAAGTACTTGAGTTCCTTCATTTCCAAAAGGGTTTTGCAAATGCCATCAAGTAATTTACTCTTCAATACATTGTCATGTGCATGACTGCATGGATTACAGTGGCAATATTTGTCACATATTCTTTCTCACAGGAATTATTTGCTGTAAGCTATTAGGAGAGAGCATGTTCACAGACATACTTCTGAAATATGTTAGTTTAGAGACAGCATCCAATCTGCAGGTATGTATTTTGTATCCAGAAGGAATCAGCAATTGAAAATGTACATATATTCAAAATTATACAGAATATTGCTAGAAAACAAGACAAAGGTATCAAAAGTGTTTTCCTTTAGTTAGAAAACAGTGTGGTCTGGAGGTATGACTCAGTGGTAGAGTGCTTGCTACACAAAAAGACTTAGGCTTGGCGACTGTCTGATTCTATACATTTTATTTCAATAAAAGCTTGCACTGTATACCCACTGAAGCAAATCTCCTTATGCACCCAAGGGGATAATTTTGGTAATTCAAAAGGCCTAAAAAGAAATTTACACTGAAAAGAAAATGTAGAGTTCTGAGAACTCATGCCAAATGGTTCAATGTGTCATTTGTGTAACCCACTGTTCAGAATGACCCTTCCACCAAGAACTTAAGGCTCAGAAAGTGGGCCTGGATACAAAGTAAACTGTGACCTGCATTCAGACATAAATTTGCCAATGCATTAAAAATGAATGCATATTATGATTTACCCCATAGCAGGAAAGATGGGAGATGGGGCAATGCATGGTAGCCCCTTGGGTAGTTACTCTCTTCCAGTGCTGTGGTATGGTCATGGGGCATGATCATAAACAACCACATTCTGGAGAGCTCAAAACTTTGCTAATTTAAATGTGCCAAGGTAGGTGAATGTTCAATCCAGCATGTCAAATAGCTATCTGTGGACTAATGGGCAAAAGAATTTCTATATAGCCAGTATAAGGAGAGTATAGTTGATTTGCAATTAGTATTTTCATGATTCAGTGTTCATGCAAAACTTAGGATGTGATAATGTATATAAGTACAAGAATAATCTAGCCTGAGCTTAAGGTGGTTTAAGTCTGTAATCCTAACAACTCAGGAGGCTGAAACCTAAGGATTGTGGTTCAAAGCCATCCTGTGAAGTAAAGTCCATGACATTCTTATATCTACTTAACCAGCACAAAGGTGGAAGTGGAGCTGTGGCTCAGGCGGTAGAGCCCCAGCCTTGAGTGAAAAGGCTAAGCAAGAATTTGAAGCCCTGAATTCAAGTCCCAATATAGCCTCCCACACACACATAAAAGTGAACAATTTATTTACCAAATGACCAAGTTTGAAGTTTTCAGGTGTGTTCCTTCATCACATTGGGATAGTCCACTTTGACCATGTGGACATCAGAAAGAGAACAAAACAAAACTTTCTGAGAAGCAAGAACAAATTAGAAAACAAAATGCAAAAAAATGTTTATGCAGAAAAAGAAAAGGCAAATTATTTAAGTTAGACATCTGGTAAATCCTATGTCTATAATATGCAATTAGGATGCATGACATGGTGACATTTAACCAAGCTGGACAGCACATTTATCATAATTAGTTTTTGATTAATTCGATGATTAGGCAATATGCTACAAGCTTCAAAAGTTGCTTTGTTCCAAACTGTTGTAAACATAATTTAAGGAACACAAAAATGGACCAATGAAGGGACTTTCCTCATTAGGAACTTACTGAGATCATCAGCTTCTATCTTGATCATTCCTTTTTCATCTTGGTACAATATAGTACTTGTCTTGATCTGCTTTTGACATCTTCCTTATTTCTATATCTCAATTCGTCCCATGTACTACTACCTAGAGTTGGCTAGTACTTCTTTTTTAAAAGTGCTTTGTAAGTGCTTCAAATTTAGTATAGGCCAACCAGAGTTCATACATCTAGTTCATTAAGCAATAGAGTTAGCAGCTTGTTTATCTCCCTAATTTGTGTTGCTGGTACTTATGCTTTCCATAACCTATAAGTTGTTTGATTCGCATGGTAACAAAGTAATGATTTTAGGATTTTAGGAATCAAAGGTTGCTTCTGGTTGGATTAGCAATAGCTTTGTGAAGAAGGCAGTGTGGAACTGGCTTTGGGGGGGGGGAATGGATGGGATGTCAACTGCAAGCAGTCATAACAGTAAGGAAAGGCATTCCAAAGGTGGGACTGGGACAAGCAAAGGCTTAGAGAGAGGAAGGTTGCCCATGTTTAAGAAATGCTGGATTGAAGGCTGGGAAGGTGGCTCAGTGGTAGAGCGCTTGCCTTGCATGCCTGAGGCCCTGGGTGCGATTCCTCAGCACCACATAAGCAAAAAGAAAAAGCCGGAAGTGGTGCTGTGGCTCAAGTGGTAGAGCTCTAGCCTTGAGCTGAAGAGCTGAGGGACAGCGCCTAGGCACAGAGTTCAGGCCCCACGACCGGACCCCCCCCAAAAAAAAAGTTCTAAGAAATGGTGGATTGGTTTCCCTCATCTGTAATAATTAGTGTATGTCTAGCATAGTCCTAGCAGAGGTTCACAGTAGCTCAATAGCTATTTACATATTACCTTATAAAATGATACTAATCAAAATGAACACCAAGATATGGAAGCAAGAGTTCCCCCCCCCTTAGTATGCTGTATGAAGTTTAGTTTTCCTTTCATTCTACCCCGCCTTTGGATTACCACTGTTATTACTGTTTTTTATTTTGGTATTTTGTATTGTATATAAGTGTATCTGATTTGGGGATAGGAAGGGGAATCACAGAAATAGTGAGACCAAAGACAAAGAGTGAGCAATGCAACAGTGATATTCACAAGATACTCTGTTGGAAATGAACTTTACAATTTGGGGGTAGGGAGGGAAATCGGGAGAAAACAAGGGAGGGGGTAACAATGTTGACAAGAAATGTTGACATGTCATTATCTTACTGTAACTATAACTGTAACCCCTTTGTACATCACCTTTAAAATAAAAAAAAAAGAAATTGCCACTCAAAGAAAAAAAAGAAGAAAAGGTGGATTGTCCAGCTTGCATAGATCAGGAGATAAATAAATTGCAAAATTATGAAGAAAAGGCTGAAATAAAAATCAATGATTTGAGGGTATAGAACACACATTATGAAATAATATGGTCACAAATTTATATTTTTGCCTAGTGACAGTGGAGAATCACTGTAGACTTTTGATCAAAAGGGAACCATTAGGAGAGCTATGTTTCTTTAAAAATGGGTATAGAAGAAACATGTAGACATATATTATGGTTCATTTATTGTAGCTTCACTGTATCATATTTAAAAATATATTTAATTCTGTGCTGCAGAGTTTTTGCTACATCGTGGGATTTTACAGTATATGGGCATTTATACAATATTTATGATTTTAACTATTTTCACATAAAAATTTAAAACAATATAAAAATTTAAGAATGTTAGTTCAAACATATTAAAAGATATTAAATAAAAATAAAATACAGTATGAATTTCATTAGCAGATGAATACCATACTGTACATAATGGAAATGCAGTATAACACTACCGCTTGCGCAAGTTTGCCAATGTGAGATTGTACATCACACGATATTGGTTGATGGGATGGAAGGCAACCAACCACAGCACTGTGCTCTGTATCCTGGTGCTGATTGGCTCAGTGATTGTAGCATTGGTCTGTTTGCTCTACTGCACTGTGTCCATAAGTTCAGCGTTTCTCCTTGTCCACTTCACATTGACATCAGATCATTGTGCATAGTATTGCTCTCCAGTGTTGTTTTTGTGAAGTTTTCATACAAGTTTGAGTTTATTTCAAGCCCTATGATGGCACTCAAATATACTGCACCTTCTAAGGCTTTTGGCAGTGAACCCAAGTGCCAGAGGAAGATGCTTACCATCAACATGTTCTCATGTTCATGCTTCTTAATGTGTTAAAGGAAGGGAAAAGCTATGGCGTTGTAGGCCACCATTATGGGAAAACCAACCAATTTGCTATTCACTACATAAAGACAAGGTGAATATTAGGTCTATTGCAACAATGAATTTTAACAAGACTGCAAAGAGGGTGGTCACTTCCCCCAATAAGGTCATTGTGAGGATGGAGTTTGCATGGCCCTGTGGATAAAGGACTGCAGGAAGAAAAATATCTTGCTGGATACCAATACCATCCTGATGAAGGCCAAGAAACTTTATGATAGTTTTGCAGAAAGCATGGATGTTCATGAAGGTGATGAGGATGATGACACAGAAGCAGAGTGTCCAGTGCTTCTCTCACCATACCAACCCCATTCAGTGCCAGCAAGGGCTAGTTAGACGAATTTCAAAGACATTTGGACTCAAGAGTGTTTCTCTGCATGGAGAAGCTGCCTTTGTGGATAAAGGAGCCAAAGAGTAAGTGAATGACATTTCAGCTACATCATTGAGGAAGGGGTCTATAAACCTGAACAAGGTTTTAACATGGATGACATGAAGTCAGCAAGTGAAGAAGGATGAGGAACAAGACAAACTATGGGTTGGAGAAGTGGAGGAGGTTGGCCTAACACTCAATCATCATGCAGTAATGGTCAGAATGGTCACAGAACTTCAGAGAGAGGCTGAAGAATAGGACCCCCAGATGCTTTGTTCATTGCTCATTTAAATACAATCAAGAGTGGCAGTTTGTAAAAAACTTCTCACTCAGAAGAAAAAGCAGTGCCAGCAACTCCCCATAACTATGTTCATCACTCAGAGGAAGAGATCAGTTATGCGTATGCCTTTAGCGGAAATAGAAGTTTCGGCCTAGGATGAAGATACTGTACCACTGAGGAAGTATCTGAGAAAATGGTGCCTCTGGAAGAGTTGTAATGCTGTGGTTGGCTGTGTAGTACATTCATCTCATCAGCATCACCTTCATCGCCATCAGCACTGCACAGCTACATGATTCACGATCTTCATCCTTCAAATTGTACTATACTTCTCTGGTGAGTACTCATACGGAATTGTATATGTTGTTAAAATGACGTAGGTTTAAGAGTGCAGAAAGTGTTTAAGAGCATGTGAAGTATTTATAAGAGTATGGGAAATGTTAAAAGTGAGAAAGGCTTATAGGAGAGTGGGAAGGGTTTATAAAGCCTTAATATATACATATTAATAAAATAATACATATGTAATAAAATAAATACAGCATTGATACTTCATGGATTTTCACCTATTGTGGGAGTCTCTGGAATGTAATACCTGCGATAGGTGAGGGATCACTGTAGATGAGATCTTATGAAGACATCAACTTCATAATAATAATAGTAGAGATTTGAAAGACAGGATTAGTGATGTTGTAATTAGGCTCTAGAGGATATAATGGCTAGTTTAATAAAAGGCAGCAAATAAGAAAGAACCATTTGTTGATCATTAGCCTTGAGAACGAAGAGCAAATTGTACTAGAAATAGGCAAGTGTTGGAAATTAGTGGTAAGGAGACATCATATGTTAGTTTTCAATGTGTTGAAAATATTTCTATATAGAGGGTATATATAAACATAAAACAAAGAAAAATAGATACATACAGTCCTATTTTCATAAAGCATAGAATGATGAAAGGGATGGCATTGATAAAGACGATTTTACTCATGAACTGCCATGTTGATTAAAACCCCTTCAATACAATAAATAAATAAATAAATAAATAAATAAATAAATTAGATGGAAAATATGGAAGTTTAAAAGACCACAGATTTATAGGGTGATCACAATCCAGACTGCATACCTAGATAAAAATACATTTTATAGAATTACAAATAAATACATGTTTGCTATATTATGTATAGTCTACACATATAAAACTAATATGAAATACATAGTGTGGTGTGTGCTTATGCTAATCTTGTATATAAAGGCATGCAGAAGCAAAACATACACTGGTTCCATCTGAAATTTCTGAATATTAGAAACTTTTACTGAATAAGTAATTCAAAAGTATTAATACTAGGAACAAAGGAAATTGATTATACAAAATATCAGGGGAGACACTTTTGAAGGACTAGGATGAGTTCATTGCTGCTTTATCTTATTCAATTTTCAGTGAATTATAATACAATTAAAGTGTTATAAACATATATTAAGAATTCATGATTCTTATCCTGAAACGAACCCTATGATCTGGGTATCAAATTGCCTTGAAGTCCCCTGATTTTCAGTTGGTTGGCAAGAATAAAATACTGCTTTCTTATGGATAGATATCTGTCTTCCCTTCAAATGACTTGACACTCCAATTTCTTCCAGTGAACACATTCTCTGACCATGAGATTAGGAAACTATATTGTATTGTTAAGATATTCTAAATCATATTGCCTTGTATCTAACTATTCATAACTGAAGTATACAGCTCCAAATCAACCATATAGTCTAAGTATTGGAGAACTGGGAAGGCTAGCATTACATACATATCGAAGGGTGCCTCAGAGTGAGCAATTTGTGTAGCACATAGAATAAATGCGGATACGGAGTTGGAAAAATGTAATAACTATAATTCTTCCACAAGTCACTGGTATAAAGATACTAACTTCTGTGCAAAAAAACTCTCAAATCAAAAAACACCCCCTCCAAAGAACCCCAGAAACAACCCCCAATTAAAAACAGGGTATTAGGGATGCTTAAAAATCAATGCTTATAATGGGTTTCAAATAGCCAAAGTAGGCTATATGACTACAAAGTGGTCATATTCATAATTCTGAAACTAACAATTATTGACAGGAAGTGGAAAAGTGAATCACTGGAGCTGGGTGCCAGTTATTCATGCCTGCAACCCTAGCTACTCAGGAGGTTGAGATTCAAGGATCATGTTAGGAAGCACGAGGCTTTTTTCTCCAATTAACCACCAAGGGAAGAAAATAGCTGGAAATGGAGGTATGGCACAAGTGGTGTGATGACCCCACCCCCCAAAAAGAATATAAAATGTGAAATCAGAAACAGAACAAAATTATTGATTTTTAAGAATAGGGCTAAACTTGCAAGGCAGGATTGAACTGGAACAACTAGATCTGAGGAAAGGACAAAGCCTATTTACCCCCTGGCTGCCCCTTCTACTGTAACTGGCCCATTTGCCATGGCTGCCCCTTCTACTGTAATTACTAGTTTTGAAAAAGCAAAACACCTGGCCCTGAAATCAGGAACTGCTTGTTGCTTCAGGTCAAGAAATTGTTACAGGAGTATTTATGGTTTTGATTATTTCAGGAATGTTTGTGATTTACGCGCTTGCAAAATAACGACTAAGTTCTGCTTCTGTATGCTAGCTTGCCTGCTTGCTCTAAAAGAATGCATTTTTTGCCTTTGTAAATCCTAAGCTATTTGAGTTCAGGGCTGCTCACTCCCGAGTTGAGTTGGCCCCGGCCAGTCAATCCAATAAACTCCAGCTTTTTAAGATACTGGTCAGCGTCTGTGACTTTGTCCAAGAAGTCAGTCCACTTCAGTGGCAAAGTGCTGTCCTTGAGCAAAAAGAGCTCAGTTATAATGCCCAGGCCCTTAGTGAAATCTCTAGGACCAGCACATAAAAAAAGAGCTAATTATTGGGTTATTTTCCCAAATCTAGATATTTGAGAAAATATAGAAGGATGTAATACATTTCTTTGAGATCTTTTCAGATATGCCATGGACTTCCAACATGTCCAAATGTGGATTCTTAATCATCTCTCCACAGAGGTTCCTTTATCACATTCCATTCACAGATGGCACCCCAAGTAGAAGACAGAGCTTTGTCCTTGACACATAGTTTATCTTGTTCAGTAAATACATCAAATATCTCAAACACACAGTTCACATCCATTTTCCATTTTGACTGCTCCAAGTAACCCTTAGCCTATCCCTGATCTTTCATTCTTATTTCATTCAATCCATTCCACATATAGAATGGATTGAATGATCTAAAATGACAATGGCAACCATATCCCTCCCATGGTTAAAATTTTAGCATTTGAAAATAGTTATGAATCCTTAAATACAGCCAACAAAGCTAGGCATCTGGCCTCTGCCTAATTAGGGTATATAACTTTAGGTCATACATTATCTGATCATTTCACTATTAAAAGGAAGCCTTCATACTTGCATACTTCTTATCAACCCAGAATTCTGTTGTGGACTTCACCTGAAGAAACTCCTATTTTAATTTATATTTCAAGGTTTAGTTTAAGTGGTAGTTGCTTCCAGAAATCTCCTTTGACCTGTTATGTAATTGGTTCTCTCTTAACAATCTTTTCTGATAATGCACATCACTTTCCCCAGTTTATATTACAGGTTTAAGATTATATAATCTTATATAAGCTCTCACAGAGAGAGATTATATAATGACCCATAAAACTATCTAATCTCTTTGAGAGCTAGAACTAGCTTTCCTTTGTGAATCTCCATTGTCTGGCTCTATACAAGTATACAGTAAGTTTTTAATAAAAATTTACTGAATTGCTGGAGGATTAAATTAGTATACATTCAACTAGTTCAGCATTAAATGTTTATAATTGACTTTAGTTAGCTCATTAGACTGGATTGTTGATGCTGACTCTCCTATACCCACAGATCAAAGGACCAGTGTATTCATTACATTTTTAATTCTCTGGAGCATCTTGTCTCTAAGAGGAATGATGTTAAGATGAGTGATGCATATAGGTCATTGTTCAGACTCCATCACAGAACTACTTTCATTTTGTCCTGTTTGAAAATTAGTTGACTTTACATCTATCTTTCTCGTTAGGGCTTTGTGAGAAAAGAGATCATATCGGAGTCATTGTCATTCTCCACAGTACGAGGGTTTCTAAGATGTAAGTTAAGCATTAGCAGAAATTCTTTTTATATAGACTGCAATTCAAACAGAACAATTTACAAGGTGCTAAGAGAAGTTAAGAAAGCCCAAGATATCATCAGATTTAGTGTAGAAGCCATTTAAATTTTCAGATTTAAAGCAGTGGGAGAGGGATTAGGAATTCAAATAATGACTAGAACACTTTCTTTCCTTGTAAATCAATAGTCTCTTTATAGAGAAATAAATCCCCATGTGTGACCTCTGGATAAGGACAGGAAGGAATGCAAGGCTGACTCAGCAGAACCCCTGCCAGCCCCGTGGAGATTTGGTCACAGCCAACTTTCAGAACAGAAAGTTATTTCCAAGCATTTGCTACCTCTTTCTGGCTAGGCAGACCACACCTGGGTATTACCCCATCTTCCATACACCATGTACTTTCTTTGTTGCTTGTGTATACCCTAGTTGATGAATGCTCACTGTTCATCTCCTGTTCCGTGTTACAAGGAAAATCCAGCCCCTCACTCCAGGTACTTCCAGTGCCCACGGAAGAAAGCCACCTGGAGGAGGCTTGATTGCCAACAGAAAGATCCAAAGGAGGTGTTCCTGAAAAACAATGAGGGCCTTTGGCCATCAATTCCCTACAGCCTTTAAGTGCTCTGCTGAGCAGCTGGGGGTCATTCAGTGACACAGAGAGCAGGAAGCCAACAAATGGATGGTAATGTGTTCCTGAGTGCTTAAATTAGTATTTGCCTAGGGGGGTGCTGAATAATTGCTGCTGATTGAACTGTACAAATAGCTACATGTTGTTTATATATAGTATGCATTTTTAAAAGGAATAATGTATAAGCTAGTTTTGTTTGGTTTTTAAAAATCACCTCTGCTAATACGATTTTACTAAATGAGTTGGATAGAGAGTCTTTCTCTCATGCACTAAAGATAGTAGTATGAGAATGTTCGCTTATGCCTTGTTTGATATTCAATTCAGTGAATTTCATCCATCGGAATTTAAGACAGGAGAGATTTTGCACTACATTGTTACAAAAACTAAGCACGTATATTAGCACTACAAATAACACATAAACACAGCTAATATTTGTTGGGCATTCAATTGTACCAGAGTTTATACTAAATACTTCATATGAATAGATTCATCTAACCTTCACAGCATCTCTAAGAACCTACAAACCTTGACTTGTATTTTCTGAACAAGAAAATTAAGGCAAAGACAGGTGAAGCATTTTGCTGGTCAAATTGAGGTACGAGTCTCATGGACTTCTGCACAGGCTGGTTTCGAACCTTATCCTCCTATCTTACCTTCCTTTGTAGTGAGGACTACATGCATGAGCCACCAGTGCCCTACTCATTCAAATTTTAATCCTCACAAAACCTTTGCAATAATCCTGCCACTTTGGTCCTCATTCAATACTGAGAGGAATGATCTAAGCAAGTGACTAGTTATTAGTACATAGCTGAACCAGACTTTTACTAGGATAGCCAAGTTGTAAGTGAAAAAAATAATAGGGTTAAGTGATAGTTGGTATTACCATTTACAAAGACTTTTTACAAAAATCTATGCTTTCCTTATCTGAACTCATATTTAGAGTTTTGGTTTCTGTAAAAATCACTATTGTAGACTTCCTCTTGGAAAGCAGTAGATGTCAGAAAAAAATTTTTTTTAAAGATGGTACATCAAAAGTGAACTAGAAAGCCAGGTGACTATGACTCACACCTGTGATCCATCCAGTCTGAGAAGAAAGTCCATGAGACTTTTATCTCCAATAAATCACAGAAAAAAGCTGGAAGTGAGGCTGTGGCTCAAGCAGTAGAGTGCTAGCCTTGAGCAAAAGGAGCCCAGAGACAGCACCCAGGCCCAGAGTTCAAGCCCTAGGGCCAGCATAAATAAATAAATATATATATATATATATGTACATATATATATATGTGTGTGTGTGTGTGTGTGTGTGTGTGGATTAGAACATACACTTCAATCACATGGTCAGCCATGTTTCTATTACCTTTAGGCCCTTTGAAGAGCTTGATTTCCACGACTGTCTCCAAAATGGGCCGTCTTCTACGCACGTAGAGCCGGACAATGGAGCCGGCTTCCTTGAGGGCCTCCACCGCTTTACTGTGGGAAACCTCAGACACATCGACCTCATTCACCCGCAGGATACAATCATTGACCCTGCAAGAAAGGAGAGGAGAGAAGGTTCAGGAGAAGCTAAGAGGTTAATATGCCTGGGAGTAAGGAATACTTTTCAAGTGGTCTTATTTGGAAAAAAATCCTTAAAATGCAAGAAATCAAGCAAACCTCTAACTTTCTCAACCTCCTGGTCTTCCACAAATTGTCCATATATTGGTCAGTTTCTATCTTGAAATTCAACCCTTTTTACTGGGAGTGTATTATGGATGGCATGGCTAGAAAGGCATTTAATTTAAAATATCAGTCAGTTATAACATTATTTTGACTGATTGTAATAATTTGAATCAGTATTATGACTTGAAGGTTTCTCAGTACTTATGACTATGGACTATGTGGATCTAACAGTCGTAATTTATAAATTAAGCTTCCAAATTCTTATTTTATTAGTATAATGGTATGATTCAATTATTGCAGAGCATTTGAAAAAGTATAAAAATGTAGAAAGAAGAAAAAAAATATGTGACTTACTCATCTAAAAACAAACCTGTTAGCTTTCTGGCAAATTATCTTCAAATGTCTCTTGCTCTCAAATTCATGTCATGATATTATGCATATTCAAGTTTAGATGTAATGAAGCTTGAAGAAATTCTCAATCTTTCCCCAGACACTTACTTTGAAAAGTAAGAACTAGGGCAAGTCCTATCTTCAACTTTTATTTTTTCCATTTTCACATAAGAAAGGAAGAACTTGACTTTTCCATAAATCTTTTCAGGAAGTTTAAAGTGATGTGGCATAGACTTCAAATTAGTTTTAATGCTGATAAGTAAGGATAACACAAACAGTGGTTAAGGGCATGGTGTTAGAGACAAGAAAGATTTCATCATTCTATCTAACCATTCCAGTCTTCCTCATGTCAAGTAGCCATGTTTCTGAGTGTCAAAAATGAGAAGCAACTCTTTCCTGACTCCTTTGCCATGGTCAGCACACATTCAACTGTACCTATTTAGTTTCTCCCCTATTCAGGCTTCTCTAGCATCCTTGCCACCACCTGATTAAACACACTATCATCTCTCTGCCTCATCAACCTTGATCATCTCTTGACATCTTTGCATTCAGTCTTTTTAGCAGTGGCCCAAAATAAGTAAACATGATAATTTGCCCACGAAACTTCCATTTCTTGCTTCCTCTTTCCATTGTCCAATATTATTCAGGAGATTTATTACTTAGGTAGATTTATTTTTGTGTGGGTATGCAATTACTGGGGATGGCCTTCAGGGCTTCTTGCTCTTGCTTAGCTTTTATTTGCTCAAGTCTGGTGCTCTACCACTTGGGCCACATATTTTCTGGCATTTTGCTAGTTAATTGAAGATAAGAATCTTTTGGAAAAAAAAAGAATCTTTTGGATGTCTGCCTTTACTGGCTTTAAAGCTTGATCCTTAGATCTTGGCTTCCTGAATTGCTAGATTATAGGCTTAAGCCATCAGTACCCAAAGCTTTGTATTTGTTGAATGAAGAGCAAGACTAAGTTCACTTATTGTGTCCTCCATTTGCTAAGTCTGTAACTACTGGTCACTTTCTTAACTTCTCTAAGCCTCCACATTTTCATCTGTAGGTTGGATATAATTGTTGTATCTAGTATAAAAGGTTTCAGAGAAGAAGACTAAATTAGAACACATAATCTAGGCATGATGTTGCATGCTTAGTATCTCAGCACCCAGGAGGTTGAAGCAGGAGGATTGCTAGTTGGAGAGCAGCCTGAGATACATAAAGATAACTCATTTCAAAAACAAAATCAAGCAACAGCAACAACAAAATTCAGTGATATGCACATGAGCCCTTCCATAGACCTTGTGATGTAATAAGATTCTAATAAATGGTTATTGATAGAAGTGCAATATTTATTATTAATGTATAATATTTTCAACTAAAGGAGTCTCTGTAATTTGATGTAACAAGCCTCATTAGTCTCATTATAGAAATAAGAATATTTGCAAGTGTTTATACATTATAGAAATGAGAATATTTGTAAGTAGTTAAGATTTTCCTTTAAAACTGACAGCAAGCAGAGTGCCAGTGGCTTACTCCTGTAATCCTAGTTATTCAGGAGGCTGAGATCTGAGGATTACAGTTTGAAGCCAGCCCAGGCAGGAAAGTCCGTGAGACTCTTATCTCCAATAAACTACTGAAAAGCATAAGTGGTGCTATGGCTCAAGTTGTAGAACACAAGCCTTGAGCAAAATAAGCTCAGGCACAGTGCCCAGGCCCAGAGTTCAAGCCCCAGGACTGGCAAAAATAAATAAATAAATAAAGACAGCAATTTGGGTAGAGACTGGAGTTGATCTTAGATCTTCTTATTTAAAAATTCAGCCCCTTTCCCCTTGTATCTCCATATGCATTTAATTTTGATAGATGATTTTATGGATGTTGTACATATCAATTCAAATTGCAGCATCAGATTAGACATATCTTGTAAATAGCATGGGGAGAAGTTTTGTCCTTTATTGCTCTATACTTTTTCTGTGCCTGTCTGAGATAGAGCTTCTTGCTTGCCTCAATGAGAACACTAGCAGCCTTGAAATCCTGACATGGAATATCACTAAGAGCCACTGGTGCTATTCCATACTAGCAGATGGTATGGCTTTAATAGATTTACACATATATTTCCTCTCTGGCTAAAAAAATAAAATCCCAGAAACTACCAATTAAAATAGTGAGAATGTAGGCAACATGGGTGCCAGTCACCCTGCTGCAGCTGGTCCTTTGAGAGTGGGTAATTTTGCCATCCCATGATAATGCAAAAACATACTGTTTACCACCTTACACTTAGAATACTAATATCTTAAAACACTGCTTTTCCTAAAAGGGAGTGGCTGACATTTAAGAGGAAATGTCTGGAGGCTATATCTCTTCAAACTCTACTTATTTTTTCTTTTTGCATAATATAGAATCATTAATTGTCGATTACTATCATAAGCAAAACACATCCCAAATCAGATAGCTGTTTCTGAATTTGTGGAAGAGGTAGGCACTGGTATAGTGCACAGAGCACAGAACTAGCAAGTGAGGAGGCCTTCATTTGAGCCCCAGCTCTGTGTTAGGTGGGGTCATGGCCTAGTCAGTTACAGTATCCCAAGAAAGGATGCTTGCCCAGGGGTGGGGAGAGGAGCAATGAGAGAGCTATATATAAGTATATGTGCAGTTTGTAATACACAGGAAAGTCATTGCTGCTTCCTAACTGGGTCAAAGGTATTCTCAGAGATTTGCTGGAAAGTGCACAGGATAGAAATTAAAAATTTTTTTAGAGTACCTAGCATGTGTTATTTTAGTCTAGTTTCTTCATTTCAAAGCATTGATCCCCATTTTATGAAGAGTGGAATTTCAATGACAGATTTATGATAATAGTAAGGATGGAGGCATGATTTCAACCTAGTTTTGAAATCCTATATATGTTGATATAGAAGTACTGAGTTAATTGTTTGAAATTTTTTTAAATGGATGAGGAGGAAGAGGAGGAAGGGTTTGCAGTTAAATTCTCAAAAGAAATGAGAAAATGCCAAACCAAACTAGGGCATTCAACTTCCTTTCCTTCCAGTCACTTGAAATAGAATTTGGCTAGAGGGTCACGGCTATTTAGAATTAATTTGCTCATTGTACCAAGTAGATAACCTTTGTGAGGGAAGTCACTTCTTGTATTCATTTTGAAACATACAAATATATCATCAAAGACCAAGGAATCAATCTTCTAGCATAAAGCACAGCTGGTCATAGTTCTGAGCCATTGTATTAGAAATCCATTTGTATACAGAATTTCTCCTCAGTCTTTGGGTATAGTTGACAGTTCACTCAGTCTTTGTTGTTTTAGACATTAAGTCTAAAATATTTTTTTGTACCAATTTTGTCTTATAGACTAGAAGTGTTCTAGGATTAAAAATTAATTGTAGTCTTTTCTTAGAATTTCCCTTTATAATTCTGTTTCCTTGAAGAAATTGCATAAAACTATAAAGGATATTTTTTCCATTAGCATATAGTCAGAGAATCATAACTCAATGTTTTGGTTTTACTTAACAATGACATATTATCTAACATGATGCAAAGTTGTTGAAAAGTCAAATAATGCTTAATAAATGATTTATTCTATTTTGAAGATATAACTTAAAATAACATATAAAATATGCTACTTTTCAAAGTATCAAGACAGGTTCTTTGTTAAATAATACTTCTGATTTTATATATTTTAAGGATGTTAACTTATTTAAAATTAAAATCATAGTAAGTGTTAAAAATTAAAAACTTCCTGTTCAATATGCATAAAAAGAACTGGAAAGGAGGAAAGAGAGCAATGTGTTAGATCTAGGGCTTTGTAGATTTGGAAAGTGTGGGTGATTTTACATGGATAATTATTTTATTTTCCTTCCATGTTGTCTACAATGGACATTATCACAGCCGAACTGAAGACCAAGGCCTGGGAATCTTCTCCATACCCGCATACATCTGGGATCTTAACCCAACCTTAGAAGCTGTATATTTTAGGAAACTCATTTCTCATCCCTAAGCTGCAGTTTGTCCATCTGAAGCTAAAGATAACAAGATTGTGGTGAATAAATGAAATAGTACAATTAAAATACTTAGCACAAGCTGGGTTCTGGTGGCTCATGCTGGTAATTCTTGCCACACAGGTGTCAGAGATCATGATTCAAAGCCAGCCAGGATAGAAAAGTCTATGAGATTCTGATAACCAATTAACCACCAAAAATTGCTAGAAGTGGAGCTGGGGCTCAAGAGGTAGAGCACCAGCCTTGAGTGAATAAGCTATAGAACTGTGCCAGGTCCTATGTTCAAGCTTTAGTACAGGCATATATGTGTGTGTGCGTGCACGCACACACGGAAGAGATCAGAATGGAGGAAAAAATGTTACTAAAAGGAAAGTAGCAATGAAGAGAACTAAAATTAAGATGTTGGAAGAAATTACTAAATCTTGTATATGGGAGGAAAAGATGAGAAGAGTGATATTTTGAGTAAGAAAAATGTAAAAATAGAGCTTTCAGTAATTCCAGTCTTATAGAGCATAATGTAATTTCCCTTTCATATTACCCTTGCCCTGCCCCTGAGAAAACTTTCAGTTGATCTGATACAAAATGTAGCTTTACAGCTGGCCCAGAGGGTCTGAACATCAACACACTTGGCAGAATTTCCCCAATTCATGTCCACTGTCTTTGACCCTCTCTGTATCATTTAAACTACACTTGACCACACAGACGCTCAAGATTTGATTCACATATGGGTTTTAAATCACAAGATCTGAAATTTAACTTTCCATCAGGTGTTGGTTATTAAAGAATGTCCCTTAATTGACTTTCCTGTTATTGTCCCCTATTCTTTTTCTTCACTATATAGATGAATCAATTAGAAAGCCAAGAGGGGAATCATGTACAAATATGGTCAGTGTCTAAAGTCTTGGGTAATCATGCATGACAGTGCAAAAATACTAGCTGGAGAATTATTGTAGACATGAAAAACAACCAGTCATTTAAACAATTTTTTAAAAAATAGGAAAACGCCACAGATTTGATGTGCATTATAATGAAACCAGAGACATGAAAGCAAGATATCATAAAGGGCTTATTTCTCTTTTGTTCTTAGAGTCACTCAAAGGTAGGGTAAGATCAAATAAGATAAAACTTCATTTGAGAAAAGATAGGTACTTTATGCTGCTAAATACAGAGAAGGAAGGAAAAACCATCCCCCCCACCACACACACACACACACACACACACACACACACACACACACACACACACACACACACACACACACACACACAGTGTTTACTTGAACAGCTCCAAATCACTATAACCTATTATAAGCCCTCTTAATTATGTCTGTCTGCTCTCTTTGCTCTTTTTTTTAAACTCTTAGCACCAGTTAAGGTTCCTTCATGTTGAACCCTCTCACTTTTTTCACTGACCTCATAAAAGAGCAAAAGAGCATTAAAATAAAAGTATAAAAAATAACGTAATAGCTTTCCATAAAGAAAAGGTAGAAAATGTTGGGAAGCATCAGATAATTGCCAATGTAGCTGTATCTTTTTATGCTACTTTGGGTTGTTTATTGGGTTGGCAACCCAATAAACAGTCACACGTTTGAAGAACTGACAAATTCATGACAAGGCCAGTCAAGCTTAATGTGGATCACTCGGCAAGTCTGGCCAGTCTTTGCTTTGGGGAATGTAGGATTGAAACCTTGGGGTTCAGAAGTTTTGTCTGAACAGAGGTAATAGAAACGTGAGGGTTTAGTACTCAGGCTCATTTTTTTCCTCATTGACTAAAATACCAAGAATCTATCCAGAGCAAGATTAAGCTTCAGACAAAACAGGGGCTTCAAAGAAAGACAGGGTCCTCCAGATGTCCCAGGAGGTTCCGTCCATGTCTATTCTCTCTGGGGTAGAGCTGTTCAATGCATCCTTTGAGAAGATACATTTAGGGTCTGTAGGATCAACCTCATTTTTGAGTAAGTAAATCCAGGTTGATCTTTGTTAATGGCCAATAAAATTTCTCCTATGTACAGGCCAGTTTTGTGATCAACACTTTTCACCAGTTAACTCCATTAGCTTATTCTCATTTTTAATTATTCAGGTTTATCTTATCTTCTAAGAAGCCATTTCTGGCATAATTGGTTGCGCCAGTCTCCTTTCACATCACATAATCACTGCAAAAGATTAATAAACAGCAAACCAAATACGAGTTATTCAGTTAAATATAAATTGTAGATTAAAAAATGAAGACTAGATTTTTTTTATATTTTAGTCCATGTGGAAGAAAATGACCCCAAATATTAAGCTCTCAAATTTCTATTTCTTCTATTCAAATACATATCATATTTGGGACACACTTGAGCTAAATATTATTTGAGTTTATTTGACATTCAAATATAAAGGTACTGGGTTGATAAACAGACCCGTAACTGTTGTCTGTGGAATATTTAATTGGCATAATACACAGCACATACTGGGAGATAGATATATTATATACTATACATATATTCTTTAAACAAATATAATGAAAAGTGTATACTGTTGCTTTAATTTTACAGCAGAAATGAAAAGATGTTTATAATAATATTAGTAAATTATATCTAGGTAATCTCAAATCTCATGCACTTAATCCATATATGTTTGGCTTAATAAAAACAATTTTGAGACTTACTGACGGTCCAATTCCAACTGACAATTAGTGTGGTCAAGGATCAGACTAAAATCAGTAAGGTCGAGACAAATAATGGAGTCTAGACCAATGGTTCTGAAAACTGAAGTGAACCAGAGTCACTTAGAAAGCTTATTAAATCACAGATAGACAGGCTCTATGTATCCTCAGAATATTTATATTTGAGGTGGAGGTTGTTATTGGAGATAGAATCAAGAGGCTTACACAAACAAAGCACACAATCTACCATTGAGTTACACTTTCTTCCTTTCTTCTATAGTTTCAGATGCAGTAGGTCAGAAACAAGAGAGATGGTTCATATCCAAAGTTTTAGGTGGTCCCAGTAATCTAGGTCTAGGGCATGCTCTAGGTCTAGGAGTTAGCACTCTTCTGAGCTCATATGTAGTCCATTCCAAAATGAATAGGTCTCAACCTTATGTACACCAATCATGATGAAAACCCTGAACTCTATGAATTCAGTCCCCTCAAATCGAAGGTTTTCATGTTGAATAGTCTCAAAGGACCTGGGCCAGGAAACCGCAGCTGCCAAACTGAGTGTGTGCACACTGAAACCATTTTCTAGCATGCATTTTATATTTGAAACTCTTTTGACTCCTTTCGTTCAGCCAAGACCAACGGATATCCATTCCATTCTATACTTCAGAAATAAGGCTTCTGCTTTTGTCTCTTAATTCTGGGTGAAAGGAATTCAGGTTTATGATCCACAGAAGCCATCTACAGTGAATGCACTGTTTTTCTCTCTCCATTTGCCACTTCATTTCCTTTCTATAAAATGCTTGCAGGATTCACTGCAGCTGTCATCTGGGAAACATCACAGTTTTCCACGATCGGGGAGAGAAATTGCTATTTCAGCACCAGTGATTGGTCTTTTGGCTCTTTCCTGGGAATCAAGAAAGGCCAGTAACAAATCTCAAGCCAGGAAACTTAATGGGAGTAACAAGGAAAACAGGCACTGGGTAGAGATTTCAAAGGGAGAGAATCATAGTTGTGGACATCACTGATGCAGCTCAGTACCATACTCTGCTCACAGACAAGACTGTCTGTCAGCTTCCCTGAAATGAAGTGCTGGTACCTCCCACCTGGATTCCATCACTGCAGTAGTCTCCTTGCTGGGTTTTCTGAAGTCAGGCTAACCACCTGATCCTGACACACATAACCAGATTCACTTTCCAGAAGCGTTCCTTTTCTAAGGTCCTCTCCCCTCAAAACTTATCAAGTGTTGCTTAACATTAAAACGGTGAAAAGTGTGATTTATTTATTTTGTTCTATGTATGTACTTGTCACTTAAGAGAGAATAGGATCAGAGATGACCTCTGCATTCAACCATTTTTTATGTCTCTCAAACTGTGGTCCAAGCATGTCACTTCTTGCTTACCTCTCAAATATCCAATGAAATACAAGCTCATGCAAGGGCATGCTCAAACTCCACAACCTCCTGTAATATTTTCAAAGCACTCAAGTCTCTATTGTTTATAAGGCCTGAAGTACAAACACATGGTAGTTTCTCATCTAAAAGCTATGGATTGATTTGGTACACTGCAGAGCCCAACACAGTGATAACTACACATTAAGAAATATATCTTAGATCTGGGTACCAATGGTTCATACCTATAATCCTAGCTACAAAGGAGGCTGAAGTCTGAGGAACATAGATCAAAGCTAGCTTTGGC
This sequence comes from Dipodomys merriami, assembly GCF_024711535.1. Classification (NCBI taxonomy): domain Eukaryota; kingdom Metazoa; phylum Chordata; class Mammalia; order Rodentia; family Heteromyidae; genus Dipodomys; species Dipodomys merriami. The sequence continues at coordinate 7,916,540 of NW_027203937.1, read as the reverse complement.
AGGAAAGTCTGTTGAGATCCTTATGGTCAATTAAACAGCCAAAAGCTGGAAGGGGAAGTGTAGCTTAGGTGGTAGAATACAAGCCTTGAGTGAAAAAGGTAAAGTATAACACTCAGGCCCTGAGTTCAAGCCCTGATAATAAATATAAATATATACAAATGCATATTCAAATCTACTCCAGCCCTAGAAATGAATGTTTATTGTACATACAATTAATTACAAACTTTCCCATTTGCTTTATGATATTAATGGACATTTCAGGGGAATGTTGAGAACCACAAGGAGCATGGACTAGTGGAAAGAAAATAGTGTTATTAAAACAGGCATGGCCGGGAGCTGGTGGCTCACGCCTATAATCCTAGCTACTCAGGAGGCTGAGATCTGAGGATCGCGGTTCAAAGCCAGCCCGGGCAAGAGAGACCGTGAGACTCCTATCTCCAATAAACCACCAGAAAACCGGAAGTGGCGCTGTAGCTCAAGTGGTAGAGCGCTCGCCTTGAGCTGAAGAGCTGAGGGACAGCGCCCAAGCCCAGAGTTCAAGCCCCACGACCGACCAAAAAAAAAAAACAAAAAAAAAAAACAGGCATGATTTCTACTCCTGGTGCTACTACCTGACACTTAAGTTGGCAGCCAGAATGTCTCATAGTCTTTAAGCTGAATTTGGTGATTTAAAAATTGTATTCTAGCTATGGTATTCTGATAATTGAAATTAAAGGTCAGCTCAGACTGTCTATATGGAAGTCCATCATTTACCTCAAACAGACCAAAGGCAGAAGCTATTCTTATTTACTCTCCATTCAAATCCACTTCCCTTTGCATCCAGGTAAATAATGCCATCACCAGAAATGGAGGATTTCAACCCCTAACCACACATTGGTCACTGTCTCAATGTCTCTATACATATATACATGTGTGTGTGAGAGAGAAAGACATATACTGATACTTGTATGTATATGATTTTGACCGTTTTTCTTTCCTTAGTTTCCTCTTGCCCTTATTGTCAATCAACTAGATTCTAAAAACTATTGTTACTAGTTTTCTTGTCTTTAGCTTTGTACCTTGTAATCTCCTTTCAACTCACTGCCAAAATGATGCTATTAAAATATAAACCTGACTGCTTTATCTCATATTTGATAGCCTTCAATTGTTTTCCATTGCCACTGGCAGACTTTCAAACACTTCAAAATTCTAAGCAAAGCAGCTCTTTCTTCAAATTAAACCTTGTTCAGAAGCCACATAATGGACACTTATAATTGTTTGTACATAATAGAGGAGGCAGAGTTTTTGTAATTTCTGCAGCGGGGAAGAAAGGGGAATCAGAGCATGGCTTGCTGGAAGGGCCTATTTGTGACACTCAGAGTGCTCAGAGGGATCTGGAGTCAGGGCGCCCTACAGGACTGCAGATGCTAGTAAGTACAGAGAGGAATCCAGACTAGCGCAGTGCCCTGGTGTTAAGCTGTGCCTGCTAAAGGAGGAAAACCTTTTCTGTTTTTTTTATATTTAAATTTTATTGGCAAGGTGATATACAAAGGGATTACATTTACACAACTAAGATAATAATTATGTTTCTTTATGAACAATGTTATCCCTTTTCTAATTTTCTCCCATTCCCCCTCCCTCCCCTCCATCCCAAGTTGTAAAATTCATTTCCAGCATAGTGTCTAGTGAATGTCACTGTTGAATTGGTTCACCCTTTGTCCCACCATTTCTTTTTCTTTTTTTTTTTTTTTTTTTTTTGGGTCAGGTCGTGGGTCCTGAACTCTGGGCCTGGGCGCTGTCCCTCAGCTCTTCAGCTCAAGGCTAGCACTCTACCACTTGAGCCACAGCGCCACTTCCGGCTTTTTTCTTTTTGCTTATGTGGTGCTGAGGAATCGAACCCAGGGCCTCAGGCATGCAAGGCAAGCGCTCTACCACTGAGCCACCTTCCCAGCCCTGTCCCACCATTTCTGTGATTCCCCTTTTGTACTCCTAGTCAGATAAATTTATATACAAGACAAAATATATATATATATATATATATATATATATATATATATATATATATATATATATATATAGTGACAACAGGGAATAAACCAAAGGGGAAAAAAGAAAGAAAAAAATAATTGCAAACAGTACAATAAAAATGCATCTTGTTTCCATTTCTTGGAGTTCATTTTGATAAGCATCATTTTATATGGTTATATCCACATAGCTATTGAGCCATTGTGGTCCTCTGCTAAGAAGGACCAAAAGGAACCCTACTGTACCGTTGGTGGGAGTGTACACTTGTCCAACCACTCTGACAAGCAGTATGGAGGTTCCTTAAAAGAGTAAACATAGAACTCCCCTATGATGCAGCAATCCCACTTTGGAGCATTTACCCAAATGACCACAAACAAGGCTATCAGCACAACCATGTTCATTGCAGCATTATTTACCATAGCTAAGATATGGAATCAACCCAGATGTCCCTCAGTAGATGAATGGATCAAGAAAATGTGGTATATATGTACAATGGAATTCCATGCTTCTATTGGAGAGAATGACATTGCCCTGTTTGTAAGGAAGTGGAAAGACTTCGAAAAAATTATATTAAGTGAAGTAAGCCAGACTCAGAGAAACAGAGGTTCCATGCTTTCCCTTATTTGTAATAATTAGAGGAAAACCTTTTCTAATTCACATGAAGACTTCTTATGGCTCTGCTTGGTGATAGCTCCGTTGAATGGAGCTATGCCTTTACAAAAACAAACAAAAATACTAAAACACAAAGAATATCACATACACCCAATCTTTAAACAATCTGCTTACTAATTACTTTTAAAATCCTGTCTCTTGCTATAAAATTACTTTCTTCAATCATCATACAAATCATTATTGAGGCCCCTCCTTATACTTAGATTATATACCTCCAATACCCAATGGTGCCATACCATAGCTACCTTTTAAAGCCTGTACTGAGGTAGCTTTACAATTTAGCAGGTGAATTAAGAAAACTAAAATTCAGTGCAAAAACAATATAGATGAGGAGCAGAAATCAAGTGTTACAAGGCTTTTTAAAGCTTGTATTTGGGGATTTATATTTGAACTTAAAGACAATGGAGCTGATTGTTTTGTGCAATGCTACCACCGAATTTAGGAAAGCTGTCCAGCACATTGTGGAGAGGGAGAATTGATTAGATTTGGAGGATGGAATTAGAGTAGAAGGCAAGGATTGTCTTTAGAGGCTACTACAGAATAAGAGAAATGATTTCCTAAACTAGACCACTGGCATGGGAGAGAGAAGACGAAGGAATGACGAAAGCTTCCTAGCTATATAAGATGGATTAGATGTTGGAGAGAAAGAAATAGAGGAAACACTTTGTTCTTTCTTCCTCCATTTATACATGATGAATCACTTGAGAAGAGAAATGGTATCTCATTAATGTTTGTATGTTTAGTGCCTCAAAAGATGTGTGACACAAAGATGGGACAGATCATATGCTTGATGAATAAGTAAATTAAATTTCTAAGAGTGACATCTTAGCTTCCAATATCCACAGCTTTTCCAGTGACCTTGTCTCAGGATACTGGATCTTCTCATGCTATTTCATCCTTTCTGACAAAAGGAAAATAAGTTCAAATTTAGTCACCCTAAGAAATAAACTGTCATTTATTTGTATTTTTGCATTTTCATAGAAAGGCACCAGGTAGAAGGGAAGGTCTAAGCCAAAGCAAATGATTACTGATAAGACCTCACAGAGTAGTTGAGGGATGTAATTAATATACATAAAAACACACTGAAAGAACATTTATTGAGCATTTGCTGGGTAATGCATACTCACTGAGGACAGAGTTGAACAACAAAGATACTGGCCCATGAGCTTGGGAATAGGAAGGAGAAATGGACAAACTCTCAGCTTAGGGACAATAGCTTATATCACTTACAAGATAGAACTTAAGAACCTTTTTCCAACTTTAGGGTTTAGCCTCAAGGTTAGTATTTGTGTGGTTATTCTAATTCTTAATGTTTGATTTTTATGAAAATAGTAGAGTTGATCCCTGAACAAGAATTCAACAATTTAGCATGCAGCACACTGCCTATAATCTTTCCTCATATTTGAACTGCTCTTTGATTCCTATGAGAAGCTATTTGACAAAGCCCAATGAAACTGGAGCTATGGAGTAACTCATACAAGCCAAGTGATAAGCTGCATACTTACATACATACACAGCATATTGATGGTAAGACATTCTAGTATTTTCTAAGGTGTTTAAAATATCTAAGCATTGTTAAAAATGCTTAAGCTTATAAATGTCAAACATTAAGGTGAATAAATTCACTGGCTGTTATGGGGAAACAATGTCAAAGATTTCTACAATTATAAAAGTAAACATATTACTTCATATTAATTTGTGCTTATTTCTTATATTCATCCCTAGTAGAAAGTAAGGACTATGAGAAAAGAAATCTACGTTCTTGTTTGTTACTAATGGTTTACACAGCTCCTCATGGAACAAGGCCCTGCCACTCAATCAGTTTTCCCAGTTCCATTATTACTCTCACCATCCACATTCAATCTATCAGCCAGAACAATGGCATCTAACGCCATCAAGCATAAACCCCAGCCCATTCACTTCTCTCCATCTCCACTAGTACCATCTTGGGCTTATCAATCTAACGTGTTGGTTCAGGTTCTACCCCTATTCTCTACACTATTCTCTGTGCAAAGGCCAGGGGACTTTTATTTTACATTTAAATAAGATAGTTACTTATCCCTTCTTTAAACACTCTAGGCTTTTCCTTTACCATTTAAAACAAAACACAGGCACCTATGAAGCCTTGACTTCCCATTTACTCCTCTGTTCTCATTTTCAACTGTTCTTCTCATAACCATTCATTCAGCTTTCCTAACTCCACTTCTTTCCTAGTACATGTCTGGATCAATCCTGTCTTAGGACACTTGAATTTGCTGCTTCTTTGGCTTTAAAAGTCTTTTCTCCTTTTATTTCTTGGATCTTTTTGTCATTAAGATCATATCCAAAACACCCAGTGTTGATAGCTTACACCTATAATCTCAGCTCTTCAGTAGGCTGAGATTTAGGAATCATGGTTTAAAGCCTACCCAAGCATACAAAGCCAAGTGACTTTTACCTCAATTTACCAGCCAAAATCTGGAAAAGGAGGGATGGCTCTTAAATGGTAGAGCACCAGCCTTGAGCAGAAAGCCCAAGTCTTTGAGTTCAATCCCTAGTAGTCACTCTCTCTCTCTCTTTCCCCCACTCTTCTACCTAAAACAGTCATCATTTAGACAAGCCCAACACTACATAGTCCAAGGTAGCACCAGGCACTTCTCATCTTATTTTTCCTGTCTCAATCTCATAGCTCTTCTATTTTATATATTTGTACATTTACTGCCCAACAAAAAAAAATGTAAGATTTTTAAACAGGAGCATTATCTGATTTGTTGACTACTTTATACTTATTAGTGCCTAGAAAAGTGTTGACTCTATAGTAGGTGCCTAAGAAACAGTAAAATACCAAATTATTGAATTAAGGGATAAATTAACAAATTGGGCTTGGAAACTATAATAAAGTGTGTATAATCTTGCTGCCCAAGTTTGAATTCTGACAGTTCTAGCTTGAAGACCTTCTTAAATTCAAACCCATAATTACTGGAATGATTTTGGTACTGGCAAAGGTTGTGAGCAATTCTCTTTATAGCAGATGATGCTAAATTGCCTGAAGGTACTAATTTTCAAGGGTAGATGATTAGCAATGCTGCTTCCTGACCTTTTCTGAGCTACAATAATCAGCTGTTATTGTTTATGTGATTTCATAATATCCACACTCCCCACTGCTCCCTAGGCTACATCCCACTTTCTAACAGAAATTCAAATTAATTTTTTGTGATGAAAACTCATGACACATTTTGAAATTACTGATGACATTTTTTGATTTCATAAAACCAGAGCTACAGCCACTTTGGCTTAATGGCTAAACTGGTGTTTGCAAAAGTACCTTCAGTCACTTAAATTTGTTCTTAGCTGTAGAGATGAAAATTCTAAGGCCAGGGATGGTAGCCTGAGGAAAAGGGGCACCAAGAAGAATATCTTTGCTCATAAATACCGCTCTGGTTTCTAGTGAAGTGATAGGGTACATTTAAATTTATCATTTTCTCTTTTGAAAGACAAACCCATTGGTGGCTGAGATTCATATTTTCTGTATGACCTTAGAACTGTCCAGGAGACTACATTTTGGAGCACACAAAAACATCAGGGAAGCCTGTGACGGCAATTTCCCGAAGGAACTGTGTAGAAGAAGCCACAGGCACAAGGTCATTGAAGGAAAGAAGCTTCCAGAAGATAAATGAAAACTATAATTAAAAACTCACACATTTTCTAGGATCCTTGTGCCAACTACAATAGCCTCTGGTATTTAATTTATATCTATCTAACAGTTTTCTATTTATAAAACACTTGTGCAAAACCTTCTGTTTCAGTCTTAAAATTGAGAAATATGATAGGAAGATACTGATACTTTTTTTTTTTTGCAAAACTACCTTAGAATTAGATAAGTTAAGGCTACCTTCTCAAATTCACATATAAGAGATGGAGATTAAAATCACATGTTAAACCGAGAACTGTTGACTCTGGCCTACCATCCTCAGGAGGCTAAGAAATGCGGATTGCAGTTCAAAGCCAGCCTGGGAAGGAACATCCATAATGTTCGTAATCTCCAATTAACCACCAGAAAACCGGAAGTGGGGCTGTGGCTTAAGTAGTAGGGAGCTGGCCTTGAGCTGAAGAGCTCAGTGACACTGCCCAGGCCCAGAGTTCAAGCCCCATAAACAACAAAAAAGAAACAAATAAACAACAACAACAACAACAAAAAAATCAGATGCCAGTGGCTCATGCCTATTATCCTAGCTACTCAGGAGGCTGAGATCTGAGGATCACAGTTTAAAGTCAGCTAGGGCAGGAAAGACCTTGAGACTCTCAACTCCAATAAACCACCAGAAAACCGGAAGTGGCACTGTGGCTCAAGTGGTAGAGTGCTAGACTTGAACTGAAGAGCTGAGGTACAGTGCCCAGAGTTCAAGCCCCATGACTGACCAAAATAAAAAAAATTAAAAACAAACAAAAAACAAAACCACAATGTGCATGTTAGTTCTACTGCTTTGGGTCTTTTTTTTCTTGTCATTTATCTTTTTTGTCCATTTGCTGGTCCTGAGGCTTGAACTCAGGGCCTGGGTAATGTCCCTGAGATTCTTTTCCTCAAGACTAGGGCTCCACCATTTGAGCCACAGCCCTACTTCCAGCTTTTCCTGAATAGTTTTTATTAGAGCTAAGAGTCTCATAGACTTTCCTGCTCAGGCTGGCTTTGAAATGCCATCCACGGATCTCAGCCTCCTGAGAAGTTAGGATTACAGGTGTGAGCCACAGGTACCCAGAACATTTATCATTTTTTTGCTTATACTGTTGTACATAGTTTTCCTGTTACAAATGTCATGATTTTAATTTGAAATATGAATGAACAATATCTCCTTGAGTATTTTGAAATTTTACTGTTCTTTTTTCTTCCTGAACTTATAAAATTCAAGTTATAAATCTGTAACAATAAAATACAGTTCTATTGAGGATTCCTTCCTTAATTGGGAAAGTGGAGTTTATGATTAACTCATGATTTCATAGCTTACTACCTTACTTATGTAACTGTAACCCCTCTGTACATCATCTTGACAATTCTTCCCTCGTTTTTCTCCCACTTTCCCTCCCTCCTCTGTTTTATTTCTATATATGTAAGTGCTGAGAAATCTTGTTCACATAAAAAGTATGCAGGACCAACACCCCTTTATGATGAAGGTTCTGGAAAAATTAGGAATCCATGGAACATTCCTCAATACAATACAGGCTGTATATGACAAACCTACAGCCAGCATTATACTCAATGGTGAAAAACTAAAGCCATTTCCTCTTAACTCAGGAACGAGACAAGGATGCCCACTCTCTCCACTTCTCTTCAATCTAGTATTAGAATGCCTAGCTACAGCAATAAGACAAGATGCAGACATAAAGGGGATCCAAATAGGGAAAGAAGAAATAAAACTCTCCCTCTTTGCAGATGACATGATCTTGTATTTAAAGAATCCCATGGACTCCACTCCCAAATTACTCAAGCTGATTCAAAACTTTGGCAAAGTAGCAGGTTATAAAATTAACCCCCAAAAATCAATGGCTTTTCTATATGCCAACAATGAGAAAAGTGTGGCTGAAATTAGGAAAGCAACTCCATTTGTAATAGCCCCACAAAAAATAAAATACCTAGGAATTAACTTAACCAAAGAAGTGAAGGACCTCTATGATGAAAACTTTAAAATCTTGAAAAAGGAAATCAACACAGAACTTAAAAAATGGCAAAACCTCCCATGCTCCTGGATTGGCAAGATTAACATCGTGAAAATGGCAATACTTCCCAAGGCTATCTACAAATTCAACGCGATACCTATCAAAATTCCACCCTCATTCTTCAAGGAAATAGAAGAGGCAATCCAAAAATTCATATGGAACAATAAAAGACCCCGAATAGCAAAAACGCGCCTCAACGGAAAGAACACTGCTGGAGGAATATCAATACCAAATTTCAAACTCTACTATAAAGCCATAGTAATCAAAACAGCTTGGTATTGGCATAAGAACAGACCTCAGGACCAATGGAATAGAATTGAAAACCCAGAAATGAACCTACAGACCTATAGCCATCTAATCTTCGATAAGGAAGCTAAAACAATAGAATGGAAGAAAGACAGCCTCTTCAGTAAATGGTGCTGGCAAAATTGGTTAACTACATGTAGAAAACTAAAGCTAGATCCTTATATATCACCCTGCACCAGAATCAACTCCAAATGGATCAAAGACCTTGAACTCAAAGCAGACACTCTGAAAACATTACAGGATGGAATAGGAGAAACCTTAGGTCTCCTTGGCTCAGGCCGAAATTTTCTGAATAGAGACCCGGAAACACAACAAATCAAAGAAAGGTTGGACAAATGGGATTGCATACGGTTGCAGAGCTTCTGCAGGGCAAATGACATAGCTAGCAAGATCAATAGAAAGCCCACCGATTGGGAGAAGATCTTTACTAGCCATACAACGGACAAGGGTCTCATATCTAAAATATACTTGGAACTCAAAAAATTAAACCACCCAACAACAAATCCTCAAAGAAACAACTGCCCAATAAATAAGTGGGCGAAAGACTTAAAGAGAAGCTTCTCTGAAGAAGAAAGAAGGATGGCCAATAGACACATGAAGAAATGTTCAACATCCCTAGCCATAAAAGAAATGCAAATCAAAACAACATTGAGATACCACCTCACTCCAGTTAGAACAGCAAAAATCAAGAACTCTAACAACAACAGATGCTGGAGGGGATGTGGACAGAAAGGAACCTTACTTCATTGTTGGTGGGAATGTAAACTTGTTCAACCACTTTGGAAAGCAGTATGGAGGTTCCTCAAAAGACTTCACATAGATCTCCCCTATGATCCAGCAATCCCACTTTTGGGCATTTACCCAAATGTTTACAAACAAGACCACACTAAAGCTACCAGCACAACTATGTTTATTGCAGCATTATTTACCATAGCTAAGATATGGAACCAACCCAGAAGCCCCTCAGTAGAAGAATGGATCAAGAAAATGTGGTATATATACACAATGGAATTCTATGCCTCCATCAGAAAGAATGACATTTCCCCATTTGTTAGGAAATGGAAAGGCTTGGAAAAAATTATATTAAGTGAAGTAAGCCAGGCCCAAAGAAGCATAGGTCCCATGGTTTCCCTTATTTGCAATATCTAGTATAGGTATGAGTCAAGCAGAAAAGGTCAGATAATGTGATGTTAGGAAAATGAACCCTTAAATATGTATTTTAATGTTTTCGTTTCTTTCATGCATATGTTTCTAATGCATTTATAAGATTATTTCTTTGTTGCTTTGTATGTCCCTCCCCCACAGTGTAACCCCCGCTTTCACTATATTTGATGTCAGTATAACATGTGGAGGAGATGGGGGCAAACAAGTCGTTTAAGGATTCAGGTGGACCTGTTGCAACAATGAGAAGTACAAAATGTCATGTCAAAACCAGCTTTACAATGTCGGTGGGGGGGGAGGGGAGTATAATTGGGTGGGGGGAGGGGGGAGGCTGGGAAGGGAGGTGAAGGGTAAACAAAGGAGGAGGCTGCAATGCTTGGTAAGAAATGTATGCATTATCCTGCCCATGTAATTGTAGCCCCTCTGTACAGTATGTTCTCAAATAAAATAAAATAATATTAAAAAAAAAAAGTATGCAGGAATAGAAAGAGAACTTTGAATTCCTTCCAACATATGGGATCAAGTCTTATGATCCATCATTAAAATTATTTTAATCTGTCAGATATCAATTACTTTTCAATTTTATTAAGAGCAAAAATGTAGAATGGAAATTACTCGTCCAAAGATTAATCATCCATTCACTGAAGCCATAGATTTCTCATCACAGGTAACAATATTTGGGTTATTTTTTATACCCAGAACAATGAGCCATAGTAAAAATTGGGATTGGTAAAATATACATCTCTCCTTAAGTGTGGAAGAAGAAAAATTATTAATAGAAGAGTTGGGAAGATGTACTTCTATAAAGCTGCAGCTTACTTCCTTAAAGATCTAGAAATCCAGTCCCATTGATTTGTCCATGTGTGTCAAATACTGTGCATTGAGCAATTTAAAGCTTCGATTCTAACTCTATGCAAAAGTTTGAAACATAATCTTAAACGATCTTTTCCTTTTATTCTATATCATTTCAAAGTCATCTTATTTCTCTTGGTTTTAAAGATCCAGTTTCATTCCTAGACAGATCTCAGAATTCCCAACTTGTATGTTCAATTGCCTGTTACATGTAAGCCTTGAATTCCTCATCAACACTGTAAACTTTACATTGTCCAAATGCAGCCATATGACTTATCTTCCAACCTTGCTTTACCATGGCCCAGAGCTCTATGGCATCCTTTGAATTTTCCAGTAGAGTTGTCTTGTATATATAAAGATCTTATACTCAGCACCTGATCTCTGGTTAGAGAAAGCAGAAGATTCACTTGAAGAACACCACACCACTGCAATGAATCATTAGGACCTATCAAGTTTATGTTTTATGTGTATTTTCACATCTGCCCACTTTTCTCCGTGTTTTGGTCAGCATCTTAGCCCAAGCCACCATCATTCATTACTTGAATGACCATGCTATCCTTTGCAGGTTTCACCTGCAGGCATTCATATCAGCTAAGCCAGACTCCAGCAGCATTAAGAGTAACCCTTATGAAGGCAGTAATTAAGTCATTTTCCCATTGGAACATTCTGTGTTTTATGTTGCTTTTATTTTTAGTATTTCAAAGCAGTTGTACCAAGGGTGGATTTCAATTAAGCTTGCCAGTTTATTAGTAGAAGACATCTTAATCAATGTCACCCCTGTAATCACTCTCTATCCCCATCCATCCCAGACCCATCTATCCTCTCAAGTTGCCAAGTACCAGTGGTTTACAAGTGTAATTTTAGCTACTTAGGAGGCTGAGACTTGGAGGACCATGGTTTGAAGCCAGCCCTGGTGGAAAAGTTTACTAGACTCCATCTCCAATTATTTAGCAACAACTTGGACGAGAAGTGGCTCCAGTGGTCGAGTACCAGAAATGAGCTAGAAAGGAGTGTGAGAGCTCCAGGTCCTATGTTCAAGCCATAGTATCACCAAATCACCTCCAACAAGAACAAAACCCAGATACTTAAAACATCCATGGCTCTCTGCCTGCTATCTTGTGTCTACCTGTTCATAATAATCTCATATCAAAATACCTGGCCTCAATAGCTCCAGTTTCACTGATTTCTTTCCTGCTCTTCCTCAGTCCCTTGGACAGTCTCTTTTGGCTTAAATATTTGCTTGTTGAGTTACACAATTTTTCCTAAATCACAGACATTTCAAAGAAGTTGGTTACTGACTTCATTGTATTCAAACCTCTTCTCTACTACTTTGAAAATCCTGAAGTTTGTGTTTATCACTGCATTATTCACAACAGCCAAGCTACAAAATCAGTCTAGGTGCTCATCAACCAGTGAATGGATAAAGAAACACACACACACACACACACACAATGGAATATTATTTAGCCATAAAGGAGATAGATGTTCTCAGGAAAATAGATGGAACTGGAGATCATCATTTAAGCAAAATAATATAGACTTCAAATGTTTTCTTTCCTATGGGGAATTGAGTCTTAAATATACATATATATACATATTATGTGCAATAAAATATAAAATATAGATATATAGAAATGAAGTGAATCTGTTAAGGGAAAAATCACAGGAGGGGTGAGGGGGGCAAGGCCAGGTATGAATAGCATCGCTATATATCATAGACATGTAAGAAGCGTAGAAAAAGCTATGTACATATGACCATAAAAACTGATGCTAAGCTAAATGAACCCAAGATAGGGACACAAGAGATTTTATCTTTCTTGTTCTTTTTAATGTACTTATAATGTACTATGTGAGTTTTTTGTTTGTTTGTATGTATGTATGTTCTTCCCCCATGGTACAGCCCCTGTTGTCACTGTATTTGATTCCTGTGCCCTGCATCTTGTATATACATTTTTCTAATTTGGGGAGGGAAAGGGAAATAACAAAATGATGAAATAAGAATACAGAAGGACTCATTGTAACAATGAGATGTACAAGACACTATGTTGAAAAAATGTACTTTACAACTTTCTGGGGGGGGAGGAGTTGGGGGGGTGGAAAGGGATGGTAAGGGAAAAATAAAGGAGGGGGTACAATGTTATCAAAAGAAGCATAGAGAAAAATTGGGGGGAGGAGAATAAACAAGGGAATAGTGAGATGAATGTGATTAAAGTACATTATATTCAATGTATACAAACATAATGAAGCTGCTCTATATAAATTAATAGGCACTGATAATAATAATAGAACATCTTGGAACTACCTTCACTCAGTCCCTAAACACAGAAAAGTGACTGCTTGGCTACTACATTATTTCTGCATGTACACACGTTAGAGACATAGAGTGAAGAAGAGATGAGATTTTTGACACATTATTAGAATAATCAATGAGTTTTAGGCATAGTAGAGTAATCAATAGGATGCCTGCATATAGAGATTTCAAATATATGTGGTTTAACAACAATGTATACTTGTGGGCATTACTTAGGAATTTCTTCACATTTTAACGTAGATATTTAACATTAAATATTGAATTGAATACAAACATGAACAGAAAAAAGTAGCTAATAATATATTGTTTAATTCATTGTCTTCTGAAAGGAAATATTATTATATTTAAAATGGCTAACCTTCTTCTAAAGCAATTGATACTAAATTAGACTACAGTAATTAATGGAGTCAGTGGAAGATAGGAGTACAAGAGAAATAAGACCAGCATTTTAATTATTATTGGCACATTTTTTATTATAAGTTATGGTTGAATGTCTCTGTTCTAAATGCTAGACCCAATCTTACAAAGCCAAAACTGACTTGGGCCAAACACATGCATGTGTTTTCTAGATTAATTCTGGGCTACCAGCTCAGGGTGACTTGTGAGTTGTCTTAACTCAGGAGTACCATGGATATAAATGTTGCTACTTAGTGAGATGATAGTTCCTTTTATCTTGTGTAATCTATTATTCTTTCTTTTTCCATTTCTTCTCTTTTACTCTGTCTTTGTCTCTCTCTGCTGGTACTGGATTATGAACCCAGGGCCTCTCACTCTCACTCAGCATGCTTGCTCACAGCTGGTGCTTTACTACTTGAGCCATGCTTCTAGCCTGGCTTTTTTTCTGTTTACTTTAGAGCTAGTTTTATGGAGTATTCTGCCTCGATTGTCTCTTCTGATCTTAGAATTCTGAATAGCTAGGATTACCGTTATAAATTTTCCTTCACATCTGCTTTGATGTGAAGGAAAACCTCTGGTCTGTGATATAAAACATCATCATTATCAACAATAGCCACAACAAAACAAGGAACACTGGAACTAGTTAATTTCAAAACCAGAATTTGTATTTTCTAATAGCTTCCTAATTTTAAAGCCTTTCTCAAAGATTACTTTACATGTGTATTACAGTCTAATAAAAAACTGAAATGTCTTATGCTCAATACAAATTAAGTAATTTTTTTTTGGTTGGTCATGGGGCTTGAACTCTGGGCTTAGGCGCTGTCCCTGCACTCTTCAGTTCAAGGAAGCTCTCTACTGCTTGAGCCACAGCACCACTTCCGGTCTTCTAGTGATTTATTGGAGATAAGAGTCTTACGGACTTTCTTGCCTGGGCTAGCTTTGAACTGTGATCCTCAGATCTCAGCCTCCTGAGTAGCTTGGTTTACAGGCGTGAGCCACTGGCACCTGGCCAAATTAAATAATTTTAACCCACATGATATGCTCAGCCATTCAAAGTGATAGAAGGAAATGCCTAAATGGTTATATTAAATAAAAAAGGCAGTTATATTATGATGAATGAAAAAGTATTCAAGTGAATACAATGCTCTGGAAATGAATAAATATAATAAATCCTTTAGTGATAGTCCTGTAAATGATTCTAATTTATTTACAAATATTTGTACTTTCCAAATTTACTGTAAGCAATATGCATCATTTTATAAGTAGAGAAATAAATTAGACTCAAAAACAAACATATTTAACTTTTATCAGAGTTTTATCTAGGGTTGTATGGTGAATAAACCACCAATCAGTCATTTCCTGAGGAGCTAAAATAGTTTAATGTATTATGTTTCCAATTTCTTTTTAAATTTTATTTTAAAGATGATGTACAGAGGGGCTAAAGTTACAAAAGTAAGGTAACAAGTACATTTCTTTTTGAACAGTGTTACGCCCTCCATTTCTCCCATTTTCTTCCTGCACTTACTGCTGCCTCAGGTTATAAAGTTCATTTCCAATATAGTGTCTAGTGAGTGTCACTGTTGAATTGGTTGACCCTTTGTCCCACCATTTCTGTGATTCTCTTTGTCTTCTCCAAATCAGATAAACATATATAAGACAATTGGTACAGAAATTTAAAAAAAGTGACAATAGGGAATAAATCAAAGGAAGAAAAAGAAAGAAAAAAGAACTGCAAACAGTATACTAAAATAATCTCTTTGTTTCCATTTCCTAGAGTTAAAGCATCATTTTATATGGTGATATGCCCCTAGCCATTGAACTATTGTGATTCTTTGTTAAGAATATCCTAGACCAATTTTATTTATTACAAATAAGGGAAACCATGTACCCTATGTTTCTTTGAATTTGGCCTGCTTTGTTTAATATAAGTTTTTCTGAGTCTTTCCATTTCCTTATGAATGGGGACAATGTCATTATTTCTGATGGAGATATAGAATTCCATTGTGTATACATATCACATTTTCTTGATCCATTCATCTACTGAGGGGCATATGGGGTAAACAATGCTGCAATGAACATGGTTGTACGATGAACATGGTTGTACTGGTAGCTTTAATGTGGCCTTGTTTGTAGTCATTAAGGTAAATGCCAAAGATGGGATGGCCGGGCCATATGCTGGTGGGTGTGTGGCCCAAAGGAATGCTACTACACTGTTAGTGGGAATATAAACTTGTTCAGCCACTCTGGAAAGCAATATGGAGCTTCCTTTGTTTTCAATTTTTAACACTGTGACATTGGTTTTGTTATGTACCTGTGTATATAACTACAAACATGTGCTACATGAAACCAAACAAACAAACATAGATTATAGAGTCAGAGACTGGCATTAAATTTTGATTTATCACTCGTAATTATTATTTTTTGGAGTATGTGATGGTACTGGGACTTGAACTAAGGTACCTCATGCTCAGGGTTGGCTTTTTCACTAACACTTGAGCCATGTTTGTAGTCTGGAATTTTGTTGGTTAATTGGAGGTAGAGTCCAACTTTACCTACTCGACTCTACAACTGTGGTCCTTATATCTAGATCTCAGCCTTTTCTGTATCTAGGATTATAGATGTGAACCACTCGTGCCTAGCTTAGTAATTAATATCATTTACCCTTTATATATGTGTGGATATGCCTGATATGCATCAGTTCTAATTGGCTGTACACTTCTAATATGGATGAGGGACAGTGATGTCATGACTGAAAAGATGTCATGGTGAATATACTAATGAAAAATACTAGGATGTTTGACACACACATGAGAGTACATTCTGAGTCTAAAAAGGTCCTGAGATATACAGAGGTTCAAAAGATACATCTGTCAAGAAAATAACTGCTAGCTAAAGCAAATAAATGGGGTATCATTATGGCAAAAGAAAATTTATCCTCCATTAATTTGAGATGTAACAACAGTTACCACCTAAAACTCAATTAGCAGAAGCTCTAAAGGGCAAGAATTCATTCACTAATAACATATATATCTTACCATTTTATTTTTTTTAATTTATTTTTTATTGGTCCTGGGCTTGAACTCAGGGTCTAGGCACTGTCCCTGAGCTTTTTCACTCTAGGCTAGTGCTCTACCACTTTGAGTGATAGCTCCATTTCCCATTTTCTGGTGGTTAATTGGAGATAAGAGTCTTATGGACTTTCCTGCCTGGGCTGACTTAGAACCATCATCCTCAGATGTCAGATTCCTGAGTAGCTAGTATTACAGGCATGAGCCATTGGTGCCTGGCTAGCCATTTGAATGTTTCTGGGTCCTAAAACACAAGGAGTCTATTTTCCTTGTCAATTTTACTAGTATATATTCACAGGTTTCATGTTAACCAATGCATGGACAGTCTACTCATCCCAGATGAGGTAATTACTTGTGATTCACTGGTGTTCACACTAGCATTCATACTATGGGGGAAGGGAGTCCAATCCCCAAAGGACTTGATGCTTCCATGACATGTGGGCCTCTTTCCCAGTTTAATGTTGCAGGGGTTAGTGGTGCACGCATTATGTTCAAACCTAGGCTCAAAAGTGATCAAAGGACCATGACTTGAAGCAGCAGTAGGTGGACCTTGGGCATACAAGTTGTGGTGACCTAGGCTGGCACTCAGAACCCCTCTTGGGCTAGTAAAAGAAGGGTGTGGGGAGGGGCTACATGTTGTATGTAGGCTGGTGGTTGTCTCCCTGTGCTGAAGCATTCTGATCTAGAACTGTGAGGAATCCAACCTAATTTCTACCTTGGCTTTCCAAAGTTGGCCCTTTGGAAAAATGAATACATGATGTGTTTCTTTGAGGTAGAGTGGGTGTAAGAGAGAATGGTGGTTCCTGTGACAAAGTTTGCTTGGGTAAAATATGTTATATGTAACTTCTATCATTGTCATAGCTTAAACAGAAGCCTGCTAGGGTTGGCCTGGCATTGCCATTTTAGGAACTCAATGAAATTTAAGAACTGATGAAATTTCTCCATAACCAAACTTCAGTCAGAGTCCTCTAGGCTCCTTTTCAGCTAGGCTTTAACTTTGGCTTCAATATCCTTCTGGTTTTATATTTGCTCATTGTTGCAAGGATCTTGCAACTCAGTTTAGACAGAATTGCTGCTCACTGTGGTATCAACCTGATCACCCAGGTCTTCAACAATAATCCTGTAAGGTCAGTTCAGCAAGAATCTCCTCTTTCCAATGCTTCCTCTAAGCAATTTTCTATCCCTACTTCTTTATGTTGTAGCTAGAATTGAGTCCATTTCTATAATAAAGTCTATTTTATCCTAGTATAATGATCCCAGAAACAGAACGACTATACAGCTCTTTTCTTAATTTTTTTTGACAGGAACTTTAGCACATGTATGGTTTTGATATCTAATTAGGAAGGCAGTTTTCAGGGACTTGATATTTGCACAAAGCTAAAATACTATTTAGTCTTTTCTAAACAAAGGATATAACTCCTAAGAAAATCAATGATTGAAAATAACTAGGACTACTTTTGATTTAGAATAGTGCATTTTTCATCTCTGTGTGATCATTTTGTTTTGGTCTAGATTCCCAAGAGGTATTTGCTGTAATAAATGACAAATACAGTTTCAGAACATTAGAATGACAACCTATCTTCTTGAGAGAATATGAGACATAATGAATAACAAGAGACTTATCAGCATGTAAAGTTGCAATCAGCTCTGTGGTACATAAATGTTAGGACAAGTGGATCTTCTTAGAACCACAGACTCAGTCAAAACCACAGGTTGATTTCTTGGCTATGATAATAACATTCTGAACTTCTCAGGCTGTCAACAATGGTCAGCTGATTAGAATATGATTTTAAAACTAAGAATTCCCAAAGACCCTCCACAGGACTTATGTTACAATGAGAGATGCCAAGGTAGAGAAGGTTTGTAACCTCATTGTCTCAGAGCTCATTAGCAGACGAGGACTCCAGGTCTCATACTATCGCTGAAGCAGAGCAATGCTGCTTACCTTTCAATAAGAGCTGGAAGTTTATCCTTAGACCCATAAACAATGCCAGAAATTGCCCCTTAGCACACAGCAGGATCTAGGATTGAATCAGAAATTTTAGGGCTACATGGACCCTCTGTTAAGGAATATGAACCACACATCCATGTTTATTGCTCCAGTGTGTGTGTGTGTGTGTGTGTGTGTGTGTGTGTGTGTGTGTGTGTGTGTGTGTGTGTGTGTGTGTGTGTGTGTGTGTGTGTGTGTGTGTGTGTGTGTGTGTGTGTGTGTGTGTGTGTGTGTGTGCGGTGTGACTGAGAAACTGACTGAATTAATCCTAAATTTTAAAGCAATTCAGTAATGTATTTCAACTTTCAAAACAGAAGTTTTATTCAGAACCTTTATACGGTGTTGATATTTTTAACAGATAAGATCCTCCTCCTTGCCTCTAGGCTTAGGAAATGGGAGTCTAGTATGATTTTTTTCCTACTTATTCTTACTTCTACCATAGGGACATAAAGCCCCAAACCAGAGGTGATTTTGACTTAGTAAACAGATTCAAGAACTTGATGAATAGATTAAAGAACTTCAACAAAGTAGATCTTTAGATGGACAACTATATAAAGTTATAAGCTTTCTAAAACTAAAGAAAGAATCTCTCAGATTTGTAAATAGAAATATTTTTATGCCAGAAAAGAATGGCAGGGGATTTTTTTAAACAGCTTTAAGGAGATACAGTTCATACATTTAATTTTTTTCTTTTTTCATTTTTATTATATATATTATTGTAGAGATACTGTGCAGAGGGGTTTCAGTTACATGAACAAGGTAATGAGTTCATTTCCTATTGAGTATTGATAGCCCCCTCCTTTGTTTTTCCCCTACTGTCCCTTTCCTCCACACCTCCCTTACTCCTCCCCACACCCCTGCCAATATTTTAAAGTTCTTTTTCAACATAATGTCTTGTACATCTTGTTGTTACAAGGGATCATCCTGTAACCTTATTTCAGCATTTTGTTATTTACCTTCCCCTCCCCAAATTAGAAAAATGTATATACAAGATGCAGGGCACCAACATCAAATACAGTGAAAACAGTGGTTATATCATGGAGGAAGAACATACAAAGAAACAAAAAAAATCACACAGTACATTATAAGTACACTAAAAGAACAGCAAGAAAGATAAAATCTCTTGTGTCCCTATCTTGGGGTTCATGTCGCTTTGCATCATCTTATATGGTCATATATACATAGCTTTTGACCTCTTCCACTTGTCCTAGACATATACAAGTTATTGAAGATAAGGGAAATCATGGGACCTATATTTCTTTGGGTCTGGCTTACTTCACTTAATATAATTTTTTCCAAGTCTTTTCATTTCCTCACAAATGGGGAAATAAAACAAGATGCAAATATAAGGGGGATCCAAATAAGGAAAGATGAAATTTTTTTCTTCTGAACACAAAACAGTGGTTTTTAAAAAAAAAATCAGAAGTGTCTAATTATTTTCATCTCTCTTGCAAAATATCACATCTGTTTTATATCTATATGGATTTCCCTACTTAGACCTTTCATGGAAGTAAAATTATACCATACAGAACTTTGTATCTGTCTTCCTTAACTTAGTATAACATTTGCATGGTTCATCAGTGCTGTAAGATTTATAAATATTTAAATCACTTTTATGAATATATAACATTGTACAGATATGCCACAATTTGTGGATTCATTCACTGATGAATTTTGCTCCATTCATTACTGGTTCCTTCTATGAACATGAATTTCATAAGATTTTTGCATGATATATGTTTTAATTCTCTTGGGTATGTCCTAGGAATAGAAATGTTGATCATCTGATTATCTTGAATGAGGGACTACCAGACTCATTTTCCCAAGTAGCTGCACCATTTTATATTCCCACTAGCAGTACTAAAGGTTCTTATTCCTCCATATCCTTATCAACATTTGTTATTATTTATTTTTATGTTAGCTAGCCTACTGAGCATGAAACATTACCTAATTATAGTTTTATAATTTGCAAGTGAATGAAGATTTTGAGCATCTTATTATGCGATCATTGCCAATTATTATCTCCTTGTAGAACTACATAATCAAATCTGTGACAAGGTGAATAATACCATAACCGCCCCCCACCCCCCAACCTGGTGAAGATATTGATTTATATGGCAAAAAACTTTGCAGATATAGTTAAAAATCTTGATTTGGGAAAGTCCAATAAATCCCAACAGTCCTTTTAAGGAAGGGATAGAATAAAAGAAGAGACAGGACAATAAAAGTCAAGAATGGACAGAATAATGGCTTATATGCCCACATAGCCTTCTAAAGCTGGTAAAAGATAGGAAACAAATTATCTCCTAGAGCCTTGTAGCTGCTCTGATGCCACCTTCAATTTACCCTCATGAGTTTGATTTTGGACTTCTTACTTTCAGAACTATAAGAGAGTAAATTTGTTACTTTAAGCTGCAAGTATGTGGTAACTTATTATATATTTATATGTGTGTGTATAAGCAATATAAAACTAATATAAAATAGTATGAATAGTTTTAAATTCTATTGTCCTTTTATCGTTAAGTTGTCATAGCTCTTTATATACTCAGGATAATAATCACTTATTTGGTATGTCAGTTGCAAGTATTTTCTCCCATTTTTGGCATTGCCTTTTAACTTTTTTGTTGTTTTATGTATAGCTTGATGGCATCTTTTGAAAGCAGAAGAATTGTTTGGATAAAGTCCAATTTATCTAATTTCTGTCTTGAGGTTTGTGTTTATGGTGTCATGTAAAAGAACCATTGACTAATCCAAGCTAATGAAAATTTACTTCTATAATTTTAAAGAATTGTACAGTTTTAGCTCATATATTTAGATCTATGAATCATTTTCAGTTAAGTTTCCTATTTGATGTTAGAGGATCAACTTCATTCTTTAGTATGTAGATAGCAAAAATATTAAGATAATTTTCTGGAAAAAAAGCAAAGCAAGACATGTTTGCTACAAAGCTTTTTAACCAAACTAAAGAGGCATTTCTCTTATCAGAGTATATGGCCATATCAGCGTATGTGGCAATTAATCTGAACAGGAAGACTCTTTTCTAGCTCTGAAAGCAAGCTGGTAGTACCTTATGTTTTACCAGATGTATGGCTGAAATTATTTTTCTTGCTTAGAAATTTTCTTGCCAAGTTCTAAGTTGTTGGGGAGTTTCTACTGGCAGTTACCATAGAACCATTTGCTAAGAGATATTTTTTCCTTGCCCATGTAGGATGTCAACACATTTAAGGCTGATAATATGACCAAGAAAAGACCAACAGAGAGTTAATTGTTCTTCAATTCCATTGTTTCTGGGTAGGTAGAGATGAAAAGAGATAATCTACAAGAATGAACCCTCAAGTTCCCAATAGGTGTCTATCTCTCCATGGTGTCATTTGTCTTGGATAATGGAATCCAATTTTTCATGAAAGTTTTCTTGTTTAGAGGAATAGCTGGGCTTGTACCCTGCTTTGCCCTCAAAACAGTAATGAAACAAAAACTCATTAAACTTTGAAGGCACTGAATGTTTCTGCCTTTGAATGGAAAGTTTAGCATGAACTCAATCCTTTCGATGCCATGATCAGTTTGGTGACAGTGGAAATGGAAGGCTGAGCATGATGACTCATGAGGAGTTCATGTGTAATCACCCACACTCTTGAAAGTTAAATATGTGAGGTATTCTAAGAATTTAGCCTCTTTCTTTTACTAGAATTCTTTTATTTCCTGAAATTATCTCAGAATGAATTCTTGGGAAAAAAGTTTCACACTATAATGGGCAGAAGTTGCTTCCTTCATCTATTTGGTCTTTTACTTTTTCACAGAAAAAAAGCTTTGTTTTCTCCATTCTCCAAGTTTATGTCTTCAGTTTCTGATGATTACCATGTTTTGAGGGATGTGGACAGTACCTGTGCTTGAAGTTAAGGTCTCATACTTTCCAGGCAGTCATTCTGCCACTCAGGCCATACTTCTAGCTCTGCCTTGGTTCTTTCTTTTTTAAAAAAATATTTTTATTGTAAAGATACTGTACTGAGGGGTTACAATTACATGAGTAAGATAATGAGTACATTTCCTAGCATTGTTATCTCCTCCTTTGTTTTTTCCTCTTACTATTCCTTCCCTCCTCACCTCCCCAACTCCCCCACAAGTTGTAAAG
The DNA here is from genome assembly GCF_024711535.1 of Dipodomys merriami. Classification (NCBI taxonomy): domain Eukaryota; kingdom Metazoa; phylum Chordata; class Mammalia; order Rodentia; family Heteromyidae; genus Dipodomys; species Dipodomys merriami. The sequence continues at coordinate 7,893,960 of NW_027203937.1, read as the reverse complement.
TTGTTTTCAACATAGTGTCTTATAAGTCTCATTGTTACAACAGGGCAACCTATACCCTTGCTTCAGCATTTTGTTATTTTCCTTCCACTTCCCAAATTAGAAAAATGAATATACAAGATGCAGGGCACAGAAGTGGCACTGTGGCTCAAGTGGTACAGCACTTGTCTTGAGCTGAAGAGGTCAGAGACAGCACTCAGGCCCAGAGTTCAAGCCCTGTGACTGGCAAAAAAAAAAGTCTTAGAAAAAAAGTTGTAGGGCACCAGAATCAAATACAATGATAACAGGGGTTATACCATGAGGGAAGAACATACAAAAGAAACAAAAAAATCATATAGTATATTAAAAACAACAGCAACAAAGAAAAAAATCCTCTTGTGTCCCTATCTTGGGGTTCATTTTGCTTAGCATCATCTTATACGGTCATATGTACATAGCTTTTGACCTTTTCTGCTTGTGTAGTAAGATTATCCTAGACATATACTAGTTATTGCAAATAAGGAAAACTATGAGACCTATGTTTCTTTGGGTATGGTTTACTTCACTTAATATAATTTTTTCCAAGTCTTTCCATTTCCTAACAAATGGGGCAGTGTCATTCTTTCTGATGGAGGCATAGAATTTCATTGTATATATATACCACATTTCCTGATCCATTCATCTACTGGGGGCATCTGGGTTGGTTCCATATTTTAGCTATGATGAATAATGCTGTGATAAACATAGTTGTGCTGGTAGATTTAGTATGGCCTTGTTTGGGATCTTTGGAACTGCTGAGCTTCTACATGGCAAAGGACATAGCTAACAATAGAAAGTCCACGGACTGGGAGAAGATCTTCACTAGCCATACAATGGACAAATGCCTTATATCTAAAATATACTTAGAACTAAAAAAATTAAATCCTCCAACAACAAATCCTCAAAGAAACAACAATTAATAAGTGGGCTAAAGACTTAAAGAGAGACTTCTCGAAGAGAAAATAAGAATGGGCAATAGACACATGAAGAAATGTTCAACTTCTCTAGCCATAAAAGAAATGCAAATCAAAACAACATTGAGATTCCACCTCACCTCAATTAGAATGGCTATAATCAAGAAAACTAATAACAACAGATGCTGGAGGGGATGTGGCCAGAAGGGAACTCTAGTGTATTGTTGGTGGGAGTGTAAACTTGTTCAACCACTTTGGAAACCAGTACGGATTTTGCTCAAAAGACTCCATATAGAGCTCCCCTATGACCCAGCAATCCCACTTTTGGGCATTTGCCTTGGTTATTTCTGAGATGAATTTGATTTATGCCTGGGCTGACTGTGATCCCTCTCATTATGCTTCTCCATGTCACTGGGCATGACAGGTACACATCACTGTGGTCAGACATTGTGCCCCTTAGCTATGGTATTGGGGAACACCCTTGTGCCCAGGTGTTGGTTGAGATGGACTCTCAAAACCTTCTTTTTACAGAGGCAGGTATTGAACTTTGATCCTTCAATCTGTGCTTCACAAGTAGCTGTGATTACAGCTTGAGTCACAGTGCCCATTACTTTTCCAGTCTATTTGGTTCTCATTTCCTTTATTCTATTTTGATTTTTAATCTTGTCTTCTCCTTTCTTCCTTTTTTTTGTTTTTTATTAATTGTAAAAATAGTGTACAGAGGAGTTCCAGTTACATGATAAGGTAATGAGTACATTCCTACCGAGCATTGTTACCTCCTCCTTTGTTTTTCCCCCACCATCCCTTCCCTCCCCATCTCCACCATCCCTCCTACCCAAGTTGTAAAGTTCATTTTCTACATAGTGTCTTGAACATCTCTTTATATTAAGTGAAGTAAGCCAGACCCAAAGAAACATAAAGATGGTTTTCCTTATTTGCAATAATTAGTATAAGTCTAGGACAAGCAGAAAAGGCCGAAAGCTATGTAAATATGACCATATAAGATGATGTTAAGTGAAATGAACCCCAAGATAGGGACACAACTTGTTTTATCTTTCTTGCTATTGCTTTAAATGTATCTAAAATGAACTATGTGATTATTTTGTTTCTCTTGTATGTTCTTCCCTCACTGTATAACCTTTGTTTTCACTGTATTTGACATTGGTGCCCTGAATCTTGTATATTCATGTTTCTAATTTGGGGAGGGAAGGAAAACAACAAAATGCTGAAACAAGGATACAGGTGGACCCATTCTCCTTTCTTCTTGATGTCCTTATTTTTAAATCACTACTGAGTTAACAGATATTAATGAAATAACAAAAAAATGATTTACCAAAAGACAATGCAAATGCCTATGCTGTGGCGATATTCAAAGAATGCATCTATGGAACATTAGTCCATGAACTCTCAACTTCTCAGTGTAGTTAACCCTCAGTCTAAGCAATAGTTGCTAGGCAGGCAGTCTGCCACTTAAGTATGTTGTTAGAAATAACGTGTGTATTATCTTGGCATTTATAAGGACAAAGACAATCTTACCTATAAACAGGTACAGTAGTAATAAATGAAGCAGTGGGCATAAAGAAAGCAATTTTTTTCCTCATCCTGTCTGAGTGTCAAAATGATTGTATCAAGGGCCAGGAGATTAAATTGTGTTGCTTGTCAGGAAATTGGCAAGCAGCCATTCTTTCTGACTGCTTTCTGCACTCTGCTCTTGTGCAATGGATGAGTTTAATAAATGCACTGTTGTGTAAAATGTCACTGCTGCATTGCCGAGTGGAAGGTATCGTATGACAGCTCTTCCCCTACATGACCCATCAATATTGGTCCTTGCCAATCTATGGATGTCGAGCTACATGGAGGGCATTTATATGATTCAGATATAAAGATAGAAATAAATATCAGTCTTAAAGGCATGGAAATGCATCTACTTCTCTCTGAAAGGAACACCTAATGTTCTTTCTAAAATGTTCCATTTGTGAAGCTAAGTAATGCTACAGAATTTTAATAACTACTTCTTGAAGACAAAATATAAATGAACAGTAACATTTTTATTAGCATTTGTTAGTTGTACAAGAGGGGATTCCTGGTGATGTTTCCACTCACATAAACAATGTGTCCTGATCAAACTCATCCTGTTAGTCCCCTCTATCCGACTCGTATACTTAAAACAATTTTAACAGTTCTGTTCTATTTTCATATATGCAAATATGTTCCATATGAATATTCATCTTCATTTACTCTGCTAGCCCTCTCTGTCTCTCACTGGTGCCCTTCTCATCTGAGCCTGCATTACTTTCCTGTCATTTGTTCTCTTTAGTATATATTATTTGTGCCAAGGATTCTTATCATGGTATTTCAAATGTGCATGTATCATATTTTGATCAGAAAAACTCTATTGCTTTCTCTTTCCTTGCATCTTAACCCCCAACTGGTCAAAAGATTTCATTGAAATGCTTTAAGTCATAGTTGCAATGTATTTTAAAATTATTCACCCTGCATCTTTCCTTATCCCTTCCTACTTCCCCTTCATGTTCCTCCTTAGTCTTATATTCATTATTATTTATTCTGTTTGTGTGTCTGTCTACACACACACACACACACACACACACACACACACACACACACACACACACGCCTTGAAATTCAGATCCAATAACTCAAATATTATAGCCTTTTGCTTAATTCTCTTTTCTGGGACAACCCCTGAGATCAGAGCTCAGTTTGGAGTCTAGTCTATTGAAGAGTAAATTTCTTCTCCTTATATTTGTTCCTTAAACCTGTGCCCTCACTTTTTTGGTGGGGGATAAACTTTATCATACACAGTGAAATATTCACAATGATCCTAGGATATCTAAGCTGGTGTATATGTTCATGTTCTATCTGCCACTTCCAGCTTTTCTGCTGGTCAGTTGGTGATCAGAGGAATTTTCACAGCATTATTTGGCTGTCAACATTTTGGATGACAGAACAGCCATTAAGGGAATTTCACTTGTTTAAGATCAAGCATATTAGTATATAGCCATCAGCTGGGCACTGGTGGCTCATTCCTGTAATCCCAGTTACTCACAAAATCTGACAGATTATAATTTGAAGCCAGCCTAGGAAGAAAAGCTCACTAACTTCCATTTCTAATTAATCAGCAAAAAGATGGCTTGGAAGGCATGCCTCCAGTAGTAGAGCACCAGTTGAGCAATCTCAAATCCCTAAATTCAAGCTCTGGTACCAGCAAAATAAATAAATGAATAGATGTCAAAATTCATGGTTCCCAGTATTTATGAAATGTCATTCTCACATAACCTCCTGTAATGTTTAGATTAAAAAGCACACCTCAGAATTTATTAGTTTAACCTCAAACACTGTTCCAATCACACTGAGTTGTTTAGAAGGGCTTAGTTGGGGCTTGAGTGCTGCTATGTCTTAAAAATATTTTAGGATATCATTATTTGAGTTAAGACCTTTGGATTTTAGCTAATGCAGAATGTCAAATGTTTTATGCTCCAAGATATTACTCTTTTGAACCTCAATATCCCCCTCTGTAAAATGAAGGCCTTGGACTAGATCAACTGGCAATTTTAAAATAATCTAGATTTAATGTCACACTGGCAGAGTTTTAATTGATTGTTCTTCACAGTTTTAGCATTTGAACCCAGGGTCTTCTGCTTGCTAGGCAGGTACTATACCACATGCTTAGCACTTTGTGCTTCAGTTATATTTTAGAGAATCATTTATGTTTTTGTTTGGGGTTGGCCTCAGAATGTGATTCTCCTATCTCTGTGCCCCCACATGAAATAAACTTGGTTTATTTGTTGAGGGAGGGGTTCACTAACTGTTTTGCTCTGGCTGGCTTCAAATCACAATCCTGATCTCTTATCTCCCTGTGAATCCAGGTAAAAGCCACTGTACCAGGCCCTGACTGTTATTCTTGAGCTCTTATATTAACCCCCCCCCAACATTTAAGTGCATGGTAGGAAATAGTGGAGAGGGTACCGACAATCCTAGCAGCAGGAGCTAAGGTCTACCCAAATAAAGTAGAGATCTCATAGCTATCTTCACATAGGCTAAACCTATAATGTAGACTGGGGAAGACAAGTACTTTGTTGCTTCACTTAAGACCTCTGTACAGAGATTTTCAGGTTGTGCTCTGTACAATCCTAGATGCAATCTGTACACACACAGACATAGGCTATTTCCTGGATCTGGGAAGCCAGAATGAAGACCAATGAGGAGTGGCTAGAACACAAGCAATCATGCTTCCATAGAAAAATAATACTAAAATTCCACAAAACTTTAGCTCTCATTGTAGTTATTTTCTTGACAACTATCAAATGAAGCTTCCAGAACAGCCACTGAATCTCTGAAGACAGTAGAGTGCTTTTCATGCTGGTAGGCAAAGAACAACGTCACTTTCAGAGATGTCACTTTTCATTCTTAACTGCGGACAAGCCTTGTGGCAAAGTCTGTTCTATCTCAAACCCAGAGCTGGCATTTGTTAAGGGACGGATGGTCCCTCACGTGCAGGGAGAACGAATGGTTAGAAATGATGAGCACAGTCCATCAATTTATGAATCATTCAGTTTCGTCAGGATTCGATATTGAAAAACAAGAAATTCCTGTGACTTGTAGAACTGCACAGTAGCCGTTTCCAACGTTTCTTCAATGTGGTCTTTCTTTACTGAAAGTAATATAGACAATCCCACTAAAATAACTATTGTCATTAAGCATGTGTTGGAAATGAAAATGTGCTTGAAAAATATGACTCTTCTTTACAAGCTGTCAAAAGTTATCAGCCCATCAGGACAACTAGGGAGGAAGCATGGTTGGCTATTTCAAAAGGAACACATAACTAGCTTACTCATGCTTGATGATCACATAGATTAACATTTCTACCACTCAGATCACATTCCTCAGTGAGATTCCATGACACTGAATCATCTTCACTTACTGAATCTGCTTGCAGATGGGACAGACTCTCCGTGACCAAGCTTGAGTCAGTATTCTCCGAGTCTCCATTTTGGCCTTGACCACAGACTTTCTCTCTGGCTCATTTAGCCCAGTTTTTGCAAGAATTCCATCCCACTAAATCAATTTAACTAAACTTTCTCACCCTAGTAGCTGGTCAGTTTCTTCATATTCCCTTGGCCCACTTTCAACAAGAATCCTGTAAAGTCTCTTAGAAGAATCCTTCTTATTCCTGTTGATTTTTCTAAGTGACTTTCTATCCTCTAAAACTCAATCTTATTGGCCTTCTCTCTTTTCTCTCTTACTATAAGATATCCAATGTAAATCCTTCTTAATCTTCCATAGAGTGTTTAGCAGGTGTCATGAGTCATGTCCTTCCAATCACTCTTCTTTTTCTTTATTTATTCCAGAATATATTGAGCCATCTATATCTATATTGATAAAAGGCAGTAGATTTGGCACAGATACCAATTATCTGCTTGACCTAGTAGCAATATTTTAATTGTATTGGGACAAGTCACCTCTACAGGTAGATCTCCCTAGGATTTTGAGCCTGTTGGCTTTGGTTTTTATTATTAACTGACAATTAACATTATTAACTAACTGGGACAAGTCACCTCTACAGGTAGATCTCCCTAGGATTTTGAGCCTGTTGGCTTTGGTTTTTATTATTAACTGACAATTAACATCATTTACTAATTGTCACTTTTGGAAGATTATTCTTTAAACCGAAAGGCCTGGTTTAAGCAGCTACTAATGCACTAAGCAATATCTTTGTGTACTCCCCCACTCAAACTCAACAGGGAGACTTTTGCAAATTCAAGTTGTTTTCTCTCTTCTGTATGGGATGGACACTTGCTCTTTCCTTGGTTCCTACCTCAGATTTGTAGGGTTAGTGAAATTTTAATCACGTTTTAAGACCCATACTGGAATCTTCCTGTGAAATTATTTCTGTGACACACACTGCCTCTAAACATCTAGAAAAAGCCTGGTAAGTGCTTCTTATATCCACAAACACGTACAGTGTCTAAGCATTGCATCATTTTCTAATGTTGCTTATAGTGTATTATTTTTATATATTCCATTATTTGTTCACTGATTCATATTATTATTCTTTCCAATTAGACTGAACTACTGTGGTAACAAAAAATACATCTTCATCCTTTCTTCCTAGTATGTGGGCCAATATTACATTTGGTAGCCATTAACAAGTTAAAGAGTAGACAAAATTTACTATAAAACAAGACATCCTTAAAATCATTACTGGAAACTTGCATTGACTTCTTTCTCTTGCAAGTACAGAATTTTTACAGTTTATTAGTCTCCGAAGGTACCTCTTGTGGAGGTAGCAGATCAGTGTTCCAAATCATTGTAATGTTTCAGATCTAATTTTTTTTTCAAAAACTTCTAACATCTCAGAAGTTACCTGAGTCTGCCATCCTCAGCTGCAGCACCTCCTGGTATAATCTTCGTAATAAATATGCCAGGGTCATCTCCAATGTGGGGATTATCTGTCCCTCCAGCAATACTGAATCCCAGGCCAGAATTCCCCTGTAAAAACAATAAGCAGACATTAGGTAATGTGACTGTCACTTAAAACCAAGTTCCTCTTGCACTCTCTTTGATCATGTTACTGCACAAATAGAAATCAGGTGATAATAACTGGGCATGCAGCGCCATAAAATGCACAGTCAGCAGATAAAGGAAGGTCAGGAAAAAAGCATGCTTTTGTCCCTGGATTGCTACAATTCAAGGAGCTATACTTTCTTTTTTCTTTTAAAAGATGGTTCCTTTGTAAAGCAGTGAAAATGACCCTTATGAATTAGGAAATGGGTGTCCAATGATGCAATATTCAAAATGCATAAGTCTTAGAAAGTCTATTTTAAGCTATTCATTCCTACAATGAAACTTATATTTCATTTCAGAGAATAGTGAAATGTGGGTGTTTTTTCTTTGTGATTCTAGGTTTGTTGTCCTAGTATGTCTTGATCATCAAATATGTGTGTTTTATATCACATACTTTGGCCTTAGAAAGCAAGAGAACTCTAACACATGTAAGAGAGAGACCTTCAACAATGAACCCGCTTTAATTGGCAGTGGTAACAGACAAACCGTTATGTTGCTGCATGCAAATTGTAGTTTATATTCTAATAAACCTTTCATATGTTTGTAGATTAAAATTGATGTCTACTATACATTGTTTGTATGTAATGCATAATAAAGACTCCTCTCAAAATTCACATGTTGTCCTACTTAACACATTTCTGATTGATACATTCTCTTTTAATCCCACATCCATGGCTACATTATATTTCCATAATTGTGTTCTGATATTTTCTCAATTCATTTTATATTTTAAGCTTTCTCTCTACAGCTAGTCAATCTTTTATGTGTCCATTTAAAATGACTAAGTAATATTTTATTAAGGTATCATGTTATCATTTCTTTAAATCATCTCTCAGTGCTAGATATTTACTTTATATACTTTCATAACATGTGTAGCTTACTAAATTTATGATTATTTGATTAAGTTCTATGCTTTGGTAAAAAAAGAGAGAAAAACTAATAATTTAATAGTTAATCCAGAGAAATTAATTAGGACACTCAATTAGCCAGAAAACTTCAATGTCAGGATGAAGTCAGCCATAACTTGATAATTATAGCACTATAAATATCAAGGTAAAGTTTAGAAAATGTTTACTGACTGAATTAACAAGATAAATTCAAAAATGTAGTTTCTACATTGTATATTTTTTTTGCAAGGTTGAAGTAAGAAATTTATCTGGAGCAATTAAAATGTGAACTAAAATATCTGTATTCTTGACATCTCTAATTTTTCTTACTTCGTGGAAAATTTCCAAAAAAATTCTTTGAGCAGAGATGGTGTGTACTAGCAATCATGGAATCCTTAGTTTATTTAATATTTCTTAGATACAGGCTTCATGACACTAGTCAAGCCCAGAGGGTCAACAGTGACTGGCAGGATGACAGGCAGTAAAAGAGAATTACAGAGTGGCTAAGGAGAAAGCCAAACACAGTGACAGCCTCACAGGGTTGCAGAGGGTGGAACAGAGAAGCAGACTAAAGAGTTTTTGCAATGCCCCTGCCATGGGAAAAGGTGTAACAGATCTAAGAAACACAAAGCAAGAAGGACAGTGGGATAGCCTTCCTGATGGGATGCATGTTAATCATGAAAGACACCAGAACAGAGAAAATATGAACCCATTTGGCATTCATAGGACCTGGTAATATCAATTGTCTACATAAGTATCATTTGAGCATCTGTTATTTGATCTTAATCTAAAACTCTGAGAGACTTAGACCAGATGCTTCTGCCTTTATGGAATCCCAGGCATAGTAGAAAAGGCATTGGCAGTCCAGTCTCTGGTGATGAAGACATTTTATGTCCTATATGACCTTGAGGGACACTGGCAAATGTATATCCATAGAGGTAGCACATAGGTGACTTCAAGATAATTCTCTGCAGTCCAGAGTTTGTAAGAAGAAGAGTATCTTCAACATCATGAAGATGAGTATCTTCATCATTTGACTGAAGCTCTGATATTATCAGCAGTAGCACATTGGTGTTGGTAGAGTTACAATTACAACCCCAGAGATTGTGATTTCTCAGTTAGTGTGGGCAAGGAGGGAAGGAAACACAGTGGGTTATACCTCAGTATGTTCTTTTGAAATAATCAAAAAGTTTGGAGAGGGCTGGATCTTTTGTGCACAAATTGTTGGCCCTTTTCTGCTAAAACAACACTGCAATCCTCTCTTGGCATTTATTTGTGCTGTTTTCGCTACCAAAAATTTTCTGTCTCTCATTCGACCATTCCAGTTTTCCCACATTTTCTAAGATCTAGTTCAAGTTGCCTTGGTTCTACATAGTGCTTTAAAATTAATTTATATTATATATTAACAAATTATAGACTACAAAGGGATGATATGATTTCAAAATACAATTTGGAAAGTTATCATATCTATCTCTTCAAATACTAAGCATTTTACTTGTGATGAAATCAATAGAGATTACTCTTGGCCTTACTGAAATACCTAGGACTGAGTAGTTCTGTTCATCCTGTTTTCCAACTGATACAAAATTTCAAACTTATGCACATTTTCACAATATTAATTCTTTCCATCTTTCCATCCATGATGAACACAAGACAATTTTTCATTAATCCATGTCTTGTTTTAATTCTTTCATTAATGTTTTTAATTTGCAATATACAAATCTTTCACCTCTAATCATTTTGTAGCTATTTCATTGTTGGTATAAAGAAGCACCACTAATTTTTGCATGTTGATTCTGTATTCTTCAACTTTCCTGAATTTGCTTATCATTCATAACACAGTTTAGGTGGAATCTGTTATGTTTTCAAAATATTAGGTCATGTTATCTTCAAATGGTGACAATTTAACTTCTTTTCTAAGTTGGATGCCTTTAAATTTCTTTTGCCTAATTGCTCTGGCTTTGATCTCTAGTACTATATTGAGGAGAAGTGGTGAGAGTTGGCAGCCTGGGCTTGTGACCTAGTTCTGAAGAAAAACTCAGCTTTTCCTGGTGCTGTGTGACAAATTATAGATGTGGGCTTATCATTTGTCATATACGGTTGTTCATGGGTTGAAATACATTATTCTATGCCCAATTTGTCAATGTTTTTTTTTAATTCTTTTCTAGGCACCAGTGGCCTACCACCTGTAATCATAGCTACGCAAGGGGCCTGAATCTGAGGATCATGGTTTGAACCCAGTGCAAGCAAGAAAGATCTTAACATTGTTACTCCAATTAACCAGCTAAAAGCCTAAAGTGAAACTGTATTCAAGGGACAGTACCAGCTTTGTGTAAAAATGGCCCTATGTTCAAGTCCCAGTATTGGCACAAAAAAGTTTCTTTTATATCATTAAAGATTGATAAATTTCATCATTTTATTTATATCTAATGAGATAATCAGATTATTTTAGTCTCCCATGAATTTATGTGGTGTATCACAGTTATTGATTTGCATATGTTGGACAATCCTTGTCTCCCAGAAATAAATATCACTTGGTTATGATGAGTCATATTCTTAATAAGTTGTCAAAATTAGTTTGCTCCAGATAATATTAAAGGATCATTCCAACTCTCTTAGTAGGTCTCATTTCACTTACATTTACCTTCTTTATGTATGCTGATATTTTGTAGCACATTCTCTAATTTCTAACATTTTCCCCATTTCTTTGGTGACAGTCTTCTGCAGAGTATTGTCAATATATACTTGATAAATGAATAAATAAACAAACTTCTTGAATTGCCTGTGGCTTAAAAGGAAGACTCAGAAAGAACACAAGGGAAATACCCAATGTGTCAGCGAATAAAATTTAGCTGTGTGGCTATAAGAACAGAGCTTCCGAATTAGTATGTGTGGTTTGGGAACGGATGGAGTGCCCTTCACTCAAGAGGTATTCTGGCTATTGACTGTACTTGAGGAACCCAATCATCTATTGACACATTAAACTGGATGACTTTAGAGGGCTCTTTTGGGATTTTGGCTAATATTAGGAAAACTACTTTTGCAACAGTGAAAAAGGAATGGTTTTAGATATTTTAGCAGGGGAAATAGTTCATTGTTGTATTGTTAAAACGTATTGTGACTCAACATATCTCTGAAGTAACAGCTCTGACAACAACAAAGGAACAGGTAACCACAGTTTTTAGAATGGAGAATGTGGTAGCTCCAGAGTTCCCTGCTGATATACATTCCCTGGTCCCCAAACCTACTCAAAGGCCAAGACAGAACAGATCAGGAAATACACACTGGAAGGAAGTCATGTAAACACGCTAGAACTTGCCCTTTGTTTCTGGCTTCAAGAATTCCGGAATGCTTTCTTCATAGTCCTATTAAAACCAGTCTGCCAGCTAGGTCTAGCTAGGCCCTCTTGTTTAGAAGGAGTTCATCCAAATTCAGCTAGGAAAATGCATCCAAATTCAGCCAGGAAAATGATTTGAAGTGTTTTTCTCCCTCCCCTTACCCTTTTCTCTTAGCTTTTGCTGCCAGCCCGCAGCAAACATTCCATGGAACTGAGGACTGAAAAGAACAGTCATGAAATGGTTCCCTGCTGTTCTCCTGGGCAGTCAAGTCAGTCCTCTGACAACCACGCCAGAACCTGCAGCTGCAGGGACACATCTCAGCTCCTTTCTGCTGAGCAGCAGTCTCTCCATGTCAACAGGCAGACTTCTGGCTGACACCCTTAAATCCTGAAAACTGTAGCTAATTAACTGGATGTTTATGGAAACTTAAAGGTGGCATGCCGGTAAGGGCAGCACCTGTGCATAGTTCTGAGTGGGCTGCTGTGTTCTTGGGGCAATTTCATGACTGATCAATGTGGCTGGCACGGACCAATTCTCCATACTTGATGATTCTCCCCCAACATACCAGGCAACTGTCTAGTCAAATGTCACTTCTGGTTTCATGGGCTTCATATCTTCTTTCATAGAAGGAATTGGCACAATGGAAAAATCACTTGACCACTTAATTTCTTATTGTAAGTATAAATATAATGTCTCAGGAAAGCTCTTTGTTTCATTATAGGTCATTCAAAGGAGAAGGATAGATAAATAGTGATATCATAACCCCACATTTTATATTATCGTCTAATTAACAAAATATTTCTTTGAGTTTTTATAAATTTAAATCATGCTGAATATACTGTTTCTAATAATTCTGTTCTAAAAACTGATCCTAAAAAATTCAGAGTTTTGTGCAAAATTCTGTGTTCAATTGCTTTTTGCAGCACGTTTTTCTAATGTTAAAAGAAACATCACAACTGAAGACAAGTATCCATGCAAGAGAGAAAGGGTTAAGAAGACTGTGCTATATCTATTTGAATGTAGGGCTATTTTGTAATTAGTGCTAAACCAATGAAAATATTCATTAATAAATGTAAGAGAAAAATACATAAAATTTTAGTTACGTTATGAATGCCATTAGAAAATTTTATAGAAAAATGGCTTATTTTAACAATAGAAAACTTTTACAGGTTACATTGATAATAGTAAAATTGCTTTATTAATTGTCTAAATTTACTAAGAAGAGGCTCTTTCTATCTATCTATCTGTCTATCTATTAACTGAATCCTAAGGCCTCAAGAGTACTTTACCATTGACTTATTTCCTCAGCTATTTTAGATTTTATTTTGAAGCAGAGTCTCACTCAATTGCCCAGGCTGACATCAAATATGTAATTCTCTTGCCTGAAGAGCTAGGATTAGAATTATGTATAATAACTATTCCCAAGGGAAATAATATTTTTTTTTTGCTAAACAGCTTCTATAAGTCCTTTGTAATCTAACATCTGGCAGATAATATTGTTTACTTGTATTAAAGACAGAAATACAAATGCTGATTTTCAAAATTTATCTAAATATATAATCTAAATATATCTAAATATAAGTGGAATTCTGACTTGAAGTAAGACTTGCCAGGCTTCAAAATACTACTTTTTCTTTCCATTGTATCACATTGATGCTACTAAAATTAAAACTAGTTAGACAACAAGGAACTAAATATGATAACAAGAAGTTATACTTTCATTTTGTAAAGAATCTAAACCATTCCTATCAATATCATATATATGTATATATGTATTTGCCAATCTTGGGGCCTGAACTTAAGGTTTAGATGATGTCCCTGAGTTTGTTGTGTTCAAGGCTAGCATTCTACACTTAAGCCCCAGCTTTACTTCTGGCTTTTTTCATAGCTAATGGAGTAAGAGTCTCATACATTCTCCTGTTTGGAGTGTCTTAGAACCCCAATCTATAGATTTCAGCCTCCTCCTGAATAGCGAGTATTTCATGTGTGAGATACCTGGTTAACTGGTATCCACCTCTGTTTTTCTTTTTTTCAGACAAGATCTTATTATGAAGCCCAGTCTGGCCTCAAACTTGAGATCTTCCTGCTTCAGCCTTTTTACTTCACACATATGTCCTACTACATTCAGCATTGAATTTTTTTTTTCGGTTGTGGGGCTTGAACTCTGGGCCTGGGTGCTCTTCCTCAGCTCTTCAGCTCAAGGCTAGCGCTCTACCACTTGAGCCACAGTGCCACTTCCAGTTTTTTTGGTGGTTTACTGGAGATAAAAGTCTCACGGACTTTCCTGCCCAGGCTGGCTTTGAACCACAATCCTCAGATCTCAGCCTCCTGAGTAGCTAGGATTACAGGTGTGAGCCACCAGTGCCTGACTAGCACTGAAACTTTCTAATGAAGTAGTCCAGGCATCAGTGTTTCATACCTGTAATCATAGCTACTCAACAGTCTAAGATCTGAAGATCATGATTCAAAGCCAGGTCATGCAGGAAAATCTGTGAGACTTCTATCTGCAATTAAGCGCCCCCCCCAAAAAAAGTGATAGTGTGCTAACCTTGAACAAAAAAGCTCAGGGGCAATGCCTAGGCCCTGAGTTCAAGCCCCAGTACTGACCTGCCCCTCCACCCTCTTCCCCCCCAACTTTCTAATGAAGTAGTATGGCTTAGTAGTCAAGCATGAATTTGGAATATTTAGACTTGGATTTGAGTACAGGCTCTACAACTGCCAGCTGTGTGATTTTTAGTTAATTTAACTTTGAATATAGTTTTCTTGTCTGTAAAATGGAGATAATGACACCTACTTCACTGAGTTATTAGCCAGATGAAAGCAGATGACCAGTATACCAGCAGAGTGCTGAACAGGGAATACAGATGAATCAGTCAAGCTACATCTGATAAAAGACCCCATCATTCCAGGGCTCCGTGCAAGAAAGAATTGATGTAAAACAATGGATTAATTCATGCATTTATTTCCTCATCCCAAAGTATGGGTTAATGTATTTTAACCCACACTGTTATTCTATGTTACTCCTTTAGGCAGAATTAAACTAGACATAGTTAATGTGGAGAAAATATAAGAAGGTGGTCAGTACTAATATTAAGTAAATAAAAGCTAGATACAGGTAGACTCCAAGTGTTTTTAAGCATTAACACCTATATCCTTTTTTTGGTAAGCACCGAGTTTGTATATATCATCTGCCCTATCCCCATAATTTCTATTTACACCTTTCATTACAGAACATCTGTTTATTCCTCTCACTAAAAACCATGATCTATCACTATTTAAGTTTATCTTCTTCATGTCTCATCCAGCAAAGACATTGCTTCATTTTTACTTAATATAGAATGTACTGCAAGGTAAATGTACATTGTTTTAAAATATAAAATTAAATTCATTCTTTAGCCTGAAATTTTCTAATATGCACTCACATTGAAAAGCAATAGTCCACAGCTTGACAACTGGCCAAAAAATGTAGTAGAATATAGAGAAATATAATATTGAGCAACATATTGTGCAGGTAGAATAAATGTTTTAAAAACATAATCAAAATGATAAATTATTGTTACATCTGGAGAAAATGATCATTGAATAGAGAGGTCCATTGACTGGTAAATAATCTTGTAAACAGTCCTAGAAGTCATTTTATTTTTGACAATAAATCTGGAGTGACAGTTAATCATAAAATAAAAACATTTAATTTTTAAGATATTACTTAAATTCTTTTTCATATTCTCCTTTGGTATCATGAATTCTTCATAAAAAAAAAGTATCACCTCAGGACTATGGCTACTGTAGAAAAGTAAAAGAATAATGTAAATATTGTTAGCTATTGTTGCTTGCAGATAACTAAACAAAGACTCTTCTCCTCTGATTTTCCTTAAGAAAAACAGAAAAAAACCCATGCAATCTAATAATCTGTTTATCTTGGAATAAATAGATCAGTCTAGCAATGAGTTGCCTGTTTTCACTTAATACAACATCAAGAAGCTCTATTTATGATTTTTCTGAGTAAAAAACTCATTCAGAAATAATGTTGGGATTAAATAAATCTTTAGAGGAACCCATTTTAGCTAAATAGGAGATGGTGGAGAAGATGAACTTCTTCAATTGGCAGAGAGAGCAGGAGAGGACAGATTATTGTTGAACATAGAATTCATAAGAGGGAAAAGAGGAGGCACAGTGAAGGTGGATTATTATGGCTATTTTCTGTGTGAGAGGAGTTCGGTTTTAGTGGAGGTATGTGGTAGTATCTGGTGAGAAAGGGAAAATATTCTGGAGAATGGAATGGAGGAGATTAATGCATGTCTGTGGGCTGTGGGAAAGAAGACCCTGGAAAGCAAGAGCGAATCTATGAAAGACAAGGAGAGTACACAGGAAACATAACTCCAGAGAAGACAGAGTGAGAATAGGGCCCTTCAGCCCCACCATAGGTACTGGCTAATTTGGGGTGATAGACCTACAGAGAGTATAATGAAATGCCATGTAAAGATGTCTACATAATAGCTTTAAGTAAACAAAGAATATAGTACAGGGATTAAAATTTGAGTTAATTTTGTAATGTATGCATCAGAAATCTTGGGAGTACACTTACTAATTTGTTAATAATGATTCTCATTGAATTTTAGATCTTTTCCTCTTATCTTTTTCACTAACTCCACCTGTAAATTGACTTATAAATATAGTTGACTACACAATACTCATAGAACTTATCTAACATGAAAACAAAAGGAAATTTGTTTGCTAGATAGCTAGGGAAGGACTACCTTTCTGAGATGAGAATTACCAGGTTCTTTAGGTAAAGTTACAATGCTCCTTTAAGGTGCACAAAACCCTACAGTATCATTTCAAGGTAGGCAAGAAGGAAGCTGAAAGATGTTATACTGATGAAATGTATCTTTTGTGCCAACATTGACAAGTCAGAACTTTTGTTAGGGGAGGTCTAGAGTGACGCTGGAGACTGAAGTAAGGTAGCAAAGGCTGAGACCATGGTTGTGAACCATGAGAGGAGAATTCAGGGATCAGCTGTTCCACAGCACCATTGAGACCATCAGCAGCATGCTATGGGGTTTGCTCTCACAGAGCTTAGCAATCTGGAACAGGATTGGTTTGGTGGTTCTAGGGCCAAGGGTGGGAGATCAAATGTGAACTTTCAGTGCAATGAGTTATAAGTCAACAAACACACACACACACACACACACACACACACACACACACACAGAATAGATGATAAGCAAGGGTTGGTCATAGTAAAGAAAAAAAAGAGAGAAGAAAGGAAAAGTCTAGGATCACCAGGTCAAAGTGTAGACCTATGGAAACAGGGTTGTGGACACTGGGGAACTTCAGACTTCAAGAGTTCAGAAATATAGCCATGTTCATTGATAATTATAGGGATGCAATGAGTGATGATCAAATCAGTGGACTTTGTGGCAGACATTGATGTTTACTAGGAACACAGAGAAAGATGAAAAGATACAAAATTAGTGTACAGAACACAAAGTTGTTCACCTTTTGCAGTGCACATGAAGAAAGACCCAGATAAGACGGAGAGGACAATGAGAAGAGGAAAGAGGAGTAGGATATAAGGCCTATGGTGGTTCACAGAGGTCCCAGCAGACCAATAAGAAGTACCAAGGACTAAGAAAAGGCATGGATGGCCCAAGCAAATCAAAGAGGACTGGAATAGTTATGGAGTGGTAAGTGATTGGAAAGGAGAGGTGAGGTTGGGGAGGGTATCAGGAGTCAGACACTGGGGACCAGTAGGAACTATAAAATTTATAGATCATGATAGGTTAAGATAGATCATAATATGTTCATGGCAGCATTGTTTACCATAACCAAGATATAGAATCAACCCAGATGTCCCTCAATGGACGAATGGATCAAGGAAATGTGCCTATAAATCTATAGGTAAACACACTGGATGGTAAAATTATATATATATATATATATATATATATATAAATATATATACACTAGGACATGATAAATTATACAGATCTCTAGGCATTCACCCACAGAGGGACCAATAGAGAATATTCTTAGGAGAGGAACACAAAAACGTAATGCCTACGTGCATCTTTATATTAAATAATATTTATGAACTCCAGGAAATGGAAACAAGAGATTTTATTTCTCTGTTGCTCCTTTGGTTTTCCTTTCCTTGTGCCTTGTTTGTTCATTATTTGTCTTTGGGAGGGTAAGGGGGAGCACAGAAATGGTGGGACAAAGGGTGAACAAATGTATCAGTGATACTCCCTAGACACTGTGTTGAAAATGAACTGTACAAGTTGTGGATGGCAATAGGAGGAAAAATCTGGAGACCGCAAGGGAGGAGTGACATTGTTCAAAAAGAAATGTACTCTTTATCTAAGTTATGTAACTATAATCCCTCTGTACATCACCTTTATAATGATAATTTAAATGCATGAAAAAGATAGCTTATGATAGATTAAGATTATATATATATGTTTTTGATGAAGATGTATTTTATTTACAAAATAGTAGCAAATACATGATAAAAATATCCTCTGGTTCTGGGTACAGAAGCACTCTACAGCAGGAAATAGAAATATGTTGTGTAACTCCCAGTATTCTCTGGTGGCCTTTCCACTTGTCTATCAACTCTTTCTTCCTTTCAGATTATATTTATTGCAAAAGTTTATTGGAAAGAATTACTGGGGAGAACAGGAAGAGTAGCTATACAAGTCCAGCTTAGAGACTGATTCTGGACTAGATTGACAATGATGGGAAGGGCAGGATTTGAAAGTTGAATTGGTGAGACTTACTGATGACTGGAATGAGAGAGAGAGTGAGAGAAAGAAGGTTAGTTGAAAGCATCCCAGACTGCTATTGGGTACATTAGATGACCATCTTTCCCCCAGTTAGTAGTCCTCAAGTTCTCAGTTATTGGCTCAGAGAGGCCCTTGGGAGATATCAGCTTGGTTGAGATTTCTGCATACAGCAGCTGGGATTTTGGAGAATGGGACAACTAGCAGCCTATGAAACAGTCCAGTGATGACCATTATGAAGCCAAAATAAAATACACAAATGAGCCAGAGGTTGAATCTGAGGATCACAACTTTGTAATCCACTTGGTACTTCCTGAGCTCATCTGAACTGTCTTCCCTACAGCCTTGCGTTCCCCTTAGCAGCAAATAATGGAACATCTCCAATTCAATATAGTTCCTCTGTTTCTCTTCATTATATGGTTTTTGTAGTTTCTATGCTCAATGACATGTTTACCTTCCCAGTGCTATTGTATGTACTGATTCACAGCACAGAAATTTTGTTATTCATTTGTTTTCTGTGCCAGAATAATGTGGCACCTGCATGTGAAAAGAACTGAATAAATTCTCTTCCATGAACGGAATAGAATCCAACTGCTTCCACTTCATAGAGTGATTCTCCTCTTCTCCTCTGCTGAATTTCTCTCAAGCAAAAACCTCTGTCTCAACTGTTACCGGTGATGTATTCTCCAACAGGCAGAGCGATGCTCTTCTGTCTGTGCTTCATCATAACTTCATCCATAATGTGAGCCAAGCACAGAACTATGTTTCCACGTGTCTCTTTTCCTGCATTCTCAGATCTGGAGCTCAGGGATGACCTCTGTGTATTTGCTATTGCATTTTCAGCTCCTCAAGCCAACTTTGGTGACAGCAAAATGCTCAGTCAATGTTTACTGAGTTAAATTAAACTGAGGAACAATCAATGAATTCATATGACTGAGCTCATCAGGAAAGGTCAGCTGCAGGAGGTTATTTACTTTTAATGTAAGAAGACTAATGGTTAAATCACTGGATTAATTCTGTGATTGTGTACTTGCTATGTGTTTAACCTTGTGTGAAACTCTAGAAACAGAAGAACATGAAAGATGCCTTCTTTTTCAAGGAGCCTAGGCTCTGGTTGGGAAGATAACCTACACTCCAGGAACCCTGTGGGCATAGCATGAGATCCAAGTTTATATTTTGGTTCCTCTTCTTCCTGGGTCCTCTTGTCCATCATTTGTAAGTTCAGTTGATTGTATCACTTGAATAATTCTTGTTTTCATCCCCTTATTTCTAGCTATCCTGTCTTTAGTATAGCTAATTATCTAAGAATATTATAAGGCTTAAAAACCTCAGAGACTACTACTTTATACACCACTTCTTTGAAATTGATTACATAAACTTCACAATATTGTGGGATAGCAATATTTAGCTAAAGCTACAAACACATTTTAACCTTTACAGGGTGAATTGTCATTATCATGGTCAATATAGCTTGTGAACTCTATGAACTTTGACAATTCAACTATTTCTTACAAAGAGGGTGATATGTACATTTCTTTCCTTTTGCTTAGTGTAAGCTGTTCCCTCTTTCTCTCTCATTCCTTCCCTCCCATTGATGCCCTTGAGTTGCTTAGTTCACTTTCATCAATGTCCAGTGCAGCTGATGGACCCCTCTGCTGTATTTTCCCTGTTTCGCTCTGATTCTGGGCCCTCCTCCTAGCTTCCCATATGTGTACATATATACCATATGTGAGGTCAACAACATGGAACCATCTAAAAACAATATGAAAAATTAAGAAGAGGTCTTTTGTTTCTTGAGTTCTATTTAATTTGTCATATTTTGTTATGTTTTGAATTTAATATTTGCATATGGGGAGATCATGTGCTGTTTGTCTCTCTGATCTTGGCTTATTTCACTCAACATGATTTGTTCTAGTTCTATCCATATTCAGTGCATTCCAGAAGATTATTTTTCTCATTTTCTCTCAAATCATCTAGTTAGATGTCTTTGCTTTGTTACCCTAGTTTAAATATTTGAAAACCATGAGCTGTTAGACAATTTCTTTTGATTCTTTACTAAATTGTAAGGATTGGATTAAAGGTTTATCTAGTCCCTTTTTTTTTTACTGGAAGTGCATACTTAATCATTTCATTTTAGTACTTTTTATCAGCAAATAGATTCTCACTTGCTAGAGTCATAATAGTCTATTATGTTAATGTAACTTTCTTGGAAAATGTTACTATAAATCAGGCGCTGTAATCCTAAGTACTCGGGAGGCTGAGATCTCAGGATAGTGTTTTGAAGACATCCTGCACAGGAAATTGAGTGAGACTCATTTCAGGTTAACCAGCAAAAGCTGGTAATGGCTGTAGATCAAATGGCAGAGTGCCAGCCTTGAGAGGGAAAGGTAAGGGAGAGTGCCTTAGCCCTGAGTTCAAGCCCTAGTACTAGTGTATGCTCACATGTGCGCACGTGTGTGCGAGCACCATCACTAAGATAGTAGTATTTACTTTTTTCACTGTGTTTGTAAGTGTGGGTAAAAATGTTGGTGAATTAGTAAAATGTAAGTGTGGGTAAAAATGTTAGTGATTTAGTAGCTCCATGACATTGAATTAGTCATGGATATTTTTTCATTATTCCACACATACAAAAGGTAAATTTCTCTTAAGGATGTCTTTAATGAAGCAGTAAAATTATTAGCCTTATTAAATCTTGACCTTTGAGTCTTTAGATTTATTATAGCCTGTGGGATGAGAATAGAGGGGTGTAGTGTGCTTTGAAGGTGAAATCTCTCCCAAAGCTTATATCCTGAAGGTCTAGTTTCCAGCACGGGAGTATTCAGAGGTTAGGCCTTGGGAGGTGATTGGATCCTGAGGGCTCTTACCTCATGAATAAATGAATAATTCCCTTTAGGGATTCATAGTATACTGCTCTTTTGGGAGATGGTAGAACCTGTAGGAGATGGTACTGATGAAAAATTGTCAGGTGTGCCCGTAGAGGAATATTTTGGTTTAGGCTTCTTCCTTATTTTCCATCTCTCTTTCTCTGTTCTCCAGCTATCATAAACTGAGCAGCTTTCTTCTACCCATGCCCTGGCCATGATGTTCACCCCTTCTACAGGTCCAGAAGCAATGGGCCCAAGTGGCAGTGGACTGAAACTTACAAAATCATGAGCTAAAATAAACTCTTCCACCTTTTGTTGATTTTTCTCAGGTATTTTGAACTAATTGAATACTAATAATAGATATATCTATCTATTTCTTCTGTTACATATTATATACAGGAGATTTTTGAGAAATGAACACTTGAATTCAAATTAAACTAATTAAACTAATAAAATCTTCATTGACATTCATTTTACTTGAAAGAACAATTGATATACAGATAGAGATTTTCAGTATTGAGTACTTGGTAAAAAAATGTTTTCCAAAAAAAATATACATTCAGAAAGCTTGTTCTTTGGGGGTGGGGGAAATGACTGATAATATTTGTAGTCAGTTATACAAGTTTGTCTTTTTAAGTTTTAAGATTGGTTTGGAAACCTAATATTCACCCCCATGTGCCCAGAACCTTCCCAAGACTTCAACACTTGTCTGATTAGATAAATGGTAATATTGACAAATATATTCCTCATGAAATAATCAATATTTGTAGGAACTTAATAACTCAATGAATCGTTGTTTTCCAATTAACCAACAAATTATATTACAGAAAAATATATCAGCAAAGGGTTCATTTAACGTTCAACATCATTCTATAAGGTTTAGTATTATATAGTACAAAACTGTTAGATTTCAACACAACCAAACTTACAACCTACCACCAATTATCAACTATTAGTACAGTATCAAAGAATATCTACCATGATTTGAAAATTTGAGAGCACATCTGGCCTTTTTCTATTCAGATAAGAGTAAAACAACTATGTTTTTCTCATCTGCTTCACCTCAAACAATACACACAACAGATTAAGTTCAAAGAAGATATAAAAGTTAACCAGGCACCAGTGGCTCACACTTTGTGATCTTAGCTACTCCAGAAGCTGAGACTTGGAGGATCATAGTTCAGAACCTTCCTGGACAGAAAAATCTGTTAGACTTCATTGTTGATTAACAGGCAAAACGCTGGAGTGGAGGCATGGTTCAAGTGATAAAGTACAAGATGTGAGCAAAGAAGTCCAGTGAGACTGTGAGGCCCTGAGTTCTAGCCCCTGTACTAGCATAAGAAAAAATAGAAAAGGAAAAATGATCTATAAATTTCAACCATAATATAGAAATTCAGCTTTGTGAACATAAGCCAGGCATTAAAGAAAAGCAAAAAACATGAAACACAATGCTCTTTCAACTAATCGTGTTTTAAAAGTATTTTTCATTTTTCAGTAATAAAAAGTTACTTCTGTTAACAGGTAATGGGCTCATTATTTTTATTTCTTTTTTTTTTTTTTTTGCTAGTCCTGGGACTTGTACTCAGGGCCTTGGCATTGTCCTTGAGCTTCTTTTTGCTCAAGGCTAGCACTCTAACACTTGAGCTACAGTGCCACTTCTGGCTTTTTCAGTTTATGTGGTATTGAGGAATCGAACCCAGGGCTTCATGCATGCTAGGCAAGCGCTTTACCACTAAGCCACATCCCAGGCCCCATTATTCTTTTCTAAGTCAACACCTTATAGTTTTTTGTTTTAATTTACATTATGTTAAATATTATAGACAGAATGCATACAAACATTTAGGAGTCCTTGTTTCACTCCTTAGTTCAAGAATCTGTTACAAAATGTTTGCGATATAGTTCTCTAAAACACTTAACATAACTGTGAAGGCTCAATAGATGCCAATAAGACTATTTACACCAAGTGCTTAAAAAAGTATTATAAGCTTATAGGACACTTTCTTGAAATTATTCTCAATACTCACATATTTTTCTTAGTTTGAAGGAGAACCTAAGGACCTAAGGCAGATGTGCTTGAGGGGAGGAAGGAATTGGATCCATCAGTTTTCTAATCAGCAGTAGTACTACCTCAAGACATGGTAGAAAAGTCTAACTCCTAAAGCACAGAGTTCAATAAGATGTGTTTTCCTTCAGCTGCACTGTGGCCTGCACAACACACCCATTTGGAACCTAGTGCAGAAGCTCCTGCACACCGGAGATGACCTCCTACCCTTAGCACAAAACTAGCATTAATTAAAAAGTTCTTGGCACTACCACCTTGCATCTCTTTGCTTTATATTCTATTTGACAAAAGTGTGGTGGTAAATATTTCAAAGTCTGTTCTTTTTTTATTTATCATATTCCAATTTATTAAGAGAGTGCATCTTTACTACTAAAAGACATCACCTGTGGGAGGGGGTGGGAGGGTGAAGGGGGGGAGGAGATGGGAAGAGATGGGAAGGAGAAACAAAGGAGGAGGCAACAATGCTTGATAAGAAATGTACTCATTATCTTGCCCATGTAATTGTAACCCCTCTGCACAGTATTTTCACAATAAAAAATTTAAAAAAAATTTTTAAAAAGACATCACTTGTAAATTTCAGACCAGTTTTGAGATCAGCATTCCTTGGTCAAGAATCTAATCTCTCCTCAGACTACCTCTGTCACTGGCTTTGAAATCTGCTCACTGGCATCCAAACAATCCTAACTAAGTAGCTCTGCTTGTAAAATTTACACTTAGGAAAATAAAGTATTTCCTGGGAGCAAATGGACAATATACTGCATCACAGGTATGTGTTAGAGGTGGGAAGGTAAAAGCAGGCAAGGAAAGCTGTGGTCCTCCATTCTCAAGGGGTACATTTGTCTTTTGTATGGTCTACAGATTTGGGCTAGTAGTGAAATCCTATAGCTTTTGTGGGAGTCAAAAGAATCTTAAGTCATGAAAAGATGTCACATCTTATTGTATTGTTTTTCTTGCCTCTTACTCCAGGCATTATGTCCTCCAATATGGTCCTCTAATAGTTCAAATTGATTTTTGTTTGGTAACTTCATGTCTGCTTTTACATACACCATCAGGATTGCCATATCCTTTTTTTAAAAAAATCTTTTCTTAGCTTCTGTGTTACCACTCCAAAGCAGTCTTCCATGATAACCAACAAACCAGATCTCACTGTTACCCTAGGTCGCTTCCTACCTCATTACCCTGTCATTGTCTTAATATCATCTGCCATCATGGGGCCTTATTGTAATTCAGTGAATTATCACACTACTACCTCACTAGTGTGTTAATTCCAGGAAACAGGAATCTTTTTGTTGCATGTACCTCTGACCAATGTGTAGGACAGCTTTGGGCACATCATAAGCACTTACACAATATATTTTTAATAAATAAATAAATATTGATGCGATAATGTAACATGGTGAGACAGTACAAGTTTTGTAGATGATAGATGAAAAGTGAATTCTTGTGGTACATTGAATATTTTCTTCAAAATTCACATTTTAGAAACTGAATCCCAATGTATCAATGTTGGGAGGTGGGAGTCTCAGGGGACGTGGTTAGGTCATGAGCTTTTTGTTTGTGGATAGATTAATGCTAATAGCAGAGGTCTTGTTGGAAAGAGTTTGTCCCTTTTTTCCCCCTATTTTAGGAGGACATGCCATTTCTCCCCTCCATAGTACAGAGTCTTCAAAACACTGTTATGGAAGCAGATAGCATCTCTCACTAAGACTGACTTGCTGACATCTTAGCCTTGGTCTACCCAGTCTCCGGAAGTGTAAGAAATAAATTTCTGTTCTTTATAAATTTCCCAGTCTGTGGCATTTCATAGCAGTGGCTCAAATAGACTAAAACAATCCCTGACTTAATTCCTCTTTAGTTTAAAATGGTGAGTGTTAGACTGTTGTGACTGAGTGTTAGACTGATGTTTTCATTCAATAGTATTTAGCACACACACACACACACACACACACACACACACACATTAAATGTCAATACATTTAAGTACCAAATGAATGCCAGAGGTTCCTTACTGTTTAGTAAGCAAAGTCTAAATTTGTTTCTCATGAGAAGCACGTTGTACTGAGGCTCTATTTTCTTGTTTAACCCTCAGTTTTCCCTTGGTGTATTCCATCCAAGCATCATCATAGGCAAACCCAACCACTCATTGGTTCATGTGTACCTATAGGCCAAGTCATCTTTGCAGCTTTGTTCTTCCATTTTCCTTCTCCTTCAAATGTTCCCTCCCCAGGCCCAAAATTAATAGCCTTTGCTCTAGAAAGTCCCACTTCACCTCCATCCCTCTAATGTTTACAATTAAAAGCAACTACTACTTTTACAGTGGTCCTCTCTTTCCATATATGAGCTTTCCACCACTGACTTTCAGCTTGGCCTATGTGAGTATTTGCTAAGTTTAGTGTAACCTTAAAAAATATGAGGTCAATATATAAATAGAGATATATACTTATTTTTAACTCTTTTAAAGGATGATTTCTTTCCCTCCTAAATGTTTAGCCACACAAATAATCTTTTTAAATGTATATATATTTTTAAAGAAAACGTTCTTAATAAACTTCAGGTCTTCAACCAAGTAAGAAGCAAAAAAACCATACAAGGTTAGAAATGGGCTATTGTTAGGGTTATGCTCTATACTGTTATAAAATAAAGTAGATATAAATTGCCTTATATGCTTTACCGATAACCCCGAAGTAGTAACACTTTGGTTAATACTGAATAAATTTATAATGAACAAAAAGAAACTGAGTGGGGAATTCAGTTGTATTCCTGGATCTTTCATTTTAAATCTCGATTCTTTCTGACCTTGCTTCCTAACTTGGATTTCTTCAAATTCAGTCATGGTACTTTTACCTCTAAGCCTTCTTCCCTCATTTATCTAAACCCAACTTAAAAATCCCCTGCTCTGCAAAGTTTACCTGACACATCAGCTGGGGTTAGCTAGTCCTTCTTTGCCTTAGTGGAGTACCTGGAACTTAATTTTGCAATACATTTATTGAATTTCATTCATAAAGGATTATGTTAATTTTACTTATGGGTGTCTCTAACTATGCCTGTCACAAGAAGCACACAATATTAGTTCAATAAATAAGCAAATGCAACCACATTTTTATTGCTATTACTATGTCAAACATGTCATAGACTTCATCTTGGTAATTTTCCTTCCTTCTTTCCCTCCCTCCCTCCTTCCCTCCTCCCTCCCTCCTCTCCTCCCTCCCTCCCTCCCTCCTTCCCTCCCTCATTCCCTTCCTTCCTTCCTTCCTTCCTTCCTTCCTTCCTTTCTTCCATTTGTGTGTGTATGTGTATATGTGTGTGTGTGTGTGTGTGTGTGTGTGTGTGTGTATGCTGGTACTAGGGCTTGAATTCAGGGCATTGCTCTTTCTCATAGATTTTTTTTTTATAATTGTAGATAAGAGTTACAAGGACTTTTTTGCCTGGGCTGGCTTCCAAC
Source organism: Dipodomys merriami (assembly GCF_024711535.1). Taxonomy (NCBI): domain Eukaryota; kingdom Metazoa; phylum Chordata; class Mammalia; order Rodentia; family Heteromyidae; genus Dipodomys; species Dipodomys merriami. Next base: position 7,867,071 of record NW_027203937.1, on the reverse strand, counting down.
TTCGATCCTCAAGTTTCAGCCTACTGAGTGGCTAGGATTGTGGGCATGGACCATCAACGCCTGACGTTATATTTTTACTAGTTACAAAAGATGAAGCCATTTACTTTTAGGAAAAGTAAAAACTCCTCCAGCCTCATACTGAATGAAGAGTTCACTAAGATAATCATCTGTCCCAATTCAAGCCTGAGGAACTAATTCACCTCCACAGTTTTCCCTAACTCTCTAATCACAGGCAAAGTCCAATCATGCTTTAAAGAAAATGAGCCTTGAAATCGACTTCACATTCCTCCTAGAGCCCTCCTTCATCTCCTACAGTGAAGTTCAGCCTAAATCATTTTTCTCCAAAGAGCTCATATTTGATAAAGGATTTAAGAACACAATATAAAACATTCAATTTTCAGCATCAACCCTAGTGTATTTCTACCTCTGAAGGTAAAGTAAATAAACTAAATTGAAGTGCAACAGAGTGGTGTATGTTTCTTTTAGAAGGCACTTAACTAGAATATAAAAACATTTCTTTGGTTCTTTATCCTTTTATCAGCAGAAGCAGGAAGATGGGGTATTTACTTTCTTACATTTTGCAGTGGAAATAAAATGTATTTTATGATTTAGGCACCAAATGATACTTCCTAGGTTCTTTGATTTGTTGACATATCTTTCAGACACTGAAATCCAAGGGTAAGTGAAACTGACAGAAAATGTTGGTCTAACTTTGCGCTTTAGGCAAGTTCAGGCACAAATACAACTTGCCCTATTTGAACCTTTGTTGAATATACTTCAGAAGCAAAATGTACTTATAAAGATTTCTAATATCTGCAACATCACAACAAATGATGGATAAGCTTTCAGAGTATTGTCTTTGACCTCAGACTAAATTATACAATGATGCTTCCTTAAAAGATTTTATGCATGCAACTCCTTCTCCCCCCAGAAGGAACATCTAACAGATGGCAAAAGTGACAACCTCAGAAAAAGAATTAAAGCTGAGTTGAAAACAACAGCTTTTTCAGAAGGTCAGGGCACCAATTTCTGTTTACAAAGCACAGTGCAGAATTTTAGTGATAAACCTTATTATGCAAATAATGCTCTTTCACAGCAATATGAATAGTGTCTTTGCCTAAGGATACTGTCCCTCTACATTCTAGAATGAATACAAAAGGATTTAGAAAACATGAAAAAGTAGGGGTGAGTGAGATCACACACATGTATATTCCTAGATATTATGTTCTCAGGCATATATTACATATTCACACATACATCTCAGAACGATGAATGCATGTGTAGGCATAACACAAACACACAAATACATTATTCTTGGATGACTTAGAAGCCTTCCTTAAAAGACATTGGCAAAATTTTACAAGCTGAAACATATTTCTGTTCATCCCAAGACTACATTTTCTACAAGCACCTTCCATGACTGTTAGCAAGTGTCTAGTCCACATGTGGATGAAGAAGAGTCTGAATGTCATGTTGGTCATTCATTTTTTTTCTTCCATTTACTCAGATATTTATTCATTTTTAAATACTGAATTTGTACTATCAATTAGAATCATATTTTATAGTTATACTAGAAGTAAAACAGGAAATTTTCAATAAGCTATGTGAAAATAAGCCATTTTTGTTTTTGGAAAAAATACCCCATTATATTTATACTTACTAGTTCCTGTATCAAAAATCCCCTAAGAATTTTACTTCTTAAAAATATTTAGGAATAATATACTTTTCTCAAAACAACCTATAAAGTTACCCATGAATAAGGCTCTACTTAGAACTTAATGGGACATTATGTGGAAAGTGTAGATATGTATATGGACAAATCCAAAATGAAAGAAAAAAGAAAAAAGAAAGCATTGTTCTGACATGAAGCACTTCCTACTGACTGACTTTATACTGGGCCATTATTTTTTTCTTTTGAGTAGAATATAGGCAGTATAATTAGCAGAGTCAGCATTAACAGACTTGGGGGGGGGGTGAGGATTTAAAAAAAAAAAAAAGAAGACTGTGAAGAGAATTGCCTGAACTCATTTCAACTTTGATTCATCTAAAGACAAAAAGCTTTTTAGTCTTAGAGTGAGGTATATAGATTTTTTTTCCGAGTACTGGAGCTTTTTTTTTTTTTCCTCCAATAGCTGGCATGCTATTACTTGAGCCACCACTCTACTTCTAGGTTTTTGTTAGTTAATTGGAGATAAATCTCACAGATTTGTCTGTCTGGGGTAGCTCTGAACCACATTCCTCAGATCTCAGTCTCCTCAGTAGCTAGAGATATGGGTGTTAGCCACTGGTGCCCAGTGAAGTAGATTTATTTTTTGACTCCTTGGAAATGTAAATCATTCTCACACGTGCCTGATACATACAGATTACTTGTCAAGCTCTCTCCAATTTGCAAATTATAAAATGTGTCCATTGTCAGAGCATTTTACTATGGTAAAAGATTGTTACCCCAAAATACATAATCTAAGAATGAATGAGTAGACCCATATAGAACAATAGATACTTTAACCACTTAAGAAAGTTGATATTTTTGCCTTATTTATTTTAATACTAAGGAAAAAATTTAAAAACACAGAAATTTAATTAAATGGCTAGGCATCAGTGGCTCATACCTATGATCCTAACTACTCAGGAGACTGAGAACTGAGAATCATGGTTTAAGGAAAGTCCCAGAGATTCTTATTTCAATTAACCAGCAAAAAGCCAGAAGTAGAGTTGTGATTCAAGTGGTAGGGGGCTAACCTTGTGCACAAAAAATCAGGAACATTATACAGGCCCTGAATTCAAGCTCCAGTACCAGAAGAAAAAAAATTAATAGAATTATATCATTAGGAATAAGCAGAAATTAATTTAGCCTCTGTTTTTTTGAAATAGTTCCACTAAGTGGTTCTGAGATTCCTGTACCCGTAGCTATACATAAAATACAAAGTCAAAAAGCCTAAATTAAAATAAGTGGTCTAGATAGACTCACAGGGAGGCTCTGCAGCAGCAACAGGTAAGGATGCTGAATAACAGACACTGGGCCTTAGAGCATGCGAGAAAAACAGAGCATTTGAGTAAAAAAAGATAGAAGATAAAATGTGTTTCCTTCATCAAATATTTATCAAAAATCCAGACAGAGCGGCTTTTAGTCTCTTTTCAGTTTGCATGCACTCAGCTAAATTTTTTTTATCTATGTAATGATCAAAACAGAAGTAAAGATATAAGACAGGAGCTACAGAGGCTCCTTAACCTACAGTGGGGTAAAATCCTGATAAGCCCTTCCGGAATTAAAAAAAAAATGTAATCAAAGGTATTTAACATATCTAACCTGCAGGAAAACATGTCTTAACAGCACAGTACACTCAATATCAGTGGCCTTCTCCTGGGATTGCTTGGGTGACTGAGAATTGCCACTCTATTGCTGCCTAGAATTGCAGAACGGTACATATCATAGCATTATAGTACATATCATTAGCCCAGGAGAAGATCAAATTTTACAGCAATACACTGAATGCATATTGCATTCACATCATTGTAAACTTGAAATAATTTAAGTTGAGCCATCATCAGTCAGGAACAAGACACTGTGCTAAATTCTGGAAATAGAATGACAAATGAAATAGAATCAGTCCCTAAATCATGTTACTTATCTTCTGAAGGGAGAAATCAAGACCAGACATTCAGTAAACAGCTACACAGGAGAATATTTATTTAGGCAATTGTATAGGAAAATGTACAAGACTTGTCTTCTCCATAGTCAAAGAACCTTTCTTTGAGGAGTAATCGACTGAGCTCTGTAGGAGCAGCAGGCACTAACTAATGTGGGTGCAGGAGAGAACCTTCTGAGCAGAGCATACTGTGTGTGAAGCCTTTGAAGCACTATAGAATTAGAAGGATGGAGGAATAGAAAATAAAATAAATAGCGCGATGTGGCAAGTACAGTGAATGAGGCACATCTGGTCTCTAGTTGAAGTTGGAGAAGTACACAGAGGCCAAATCATACCAGGCTTTGCAAGTCGTGTTAAGAATTTTTCCTCTGTTCTGAAGAGTATAGTATAAGAAACTATATATGAATTTTATCCTGATAACTTTGATAATAAGATGATTATTATAATGACATTCCATAGTTGTACTATGAGGAAGAAGATGTTCTATTATATAAAAACAATAGTGTTAATTCACTCAAATCTTGTATCACTTGGAGACTAGGGATTATGATTATTCCTATCTTACAGATGAAAAAAGTCAAAGAAGATAAATAATTTGTGAAATTGTAATGACTCTGGCTATAGTGGGAAAGAAAAACTGATGGAGATGGTACACAAAGTACTGAGACTTTGGAAGCTGCTATGCTTTAATTCAATGGAAAATGAGTCATCTTAAGCCACTTTTCTGACAGTGAAGATTTAGGAGGTGAATAGAAAAGATTTTAAAAAGATGTCACAAAGGAAAGAAATATTCCTTCCACCTTTAAGGTCTTCATGTTGTAAAACTCAATGATTCTTTATGTTTGGTCTTTTGAGGAACCTCCATACTGCTTTCCCTATGACACAGCAATTCCACTCTTGGACATTTATCCAATAGACCACAAACAAGGCCACACTAAAGCTACCAGCACAAGCATGTTCATTGCAGCATTGTTTACCATAGCCAAGATATGGAATCAACCCAGATGCCCCTCAATGGATGAAGGGATCAAGAAAATGTGGTATATATATATATGCAACAGAATTCTATGCTTCCTTCAGAAAGAATGATATTGTATGATTTGTAAGTAAATGGAAAGACTTGGAAAAAATATATTAAGTGAAGCAAGCCAGACCCAAGGAAACATAGGCTGCATGGTTTCCCTAATTTGTGATACCTAGAATGTGCCTATAAATCTACAAGTAAACACAATGGATGGTAAAAGACAAAAAGTTACACTTGGACATGGTCTCACACAGTGAGACCAAAGGAAGATATTCTTAGGAGAACACAAAGGCTCAATATCTATGGACGTATGATCATATAAACTGATGTTTATAGAAATGAACTCCAAAAAACGGAAGCAAGAAGATTTTTCTATTGCTTTTCTTTTTGGTCTCCTTTGTTGCTGTTTTTGATATCTGTACCTTTTGTCTTGCATGTAAGTTTATCTGTTTGGGGGAGCATAGAAATAGTGGGAGAGAGGATGAACAAATGCAGCAGTGATATTCACTAGACACAATGTTGAAAATGAATTATACAACTTATGGGGGGTCTGGAAGGAAAAACTGGGAGAAAATGAGGGAGGAGGTAACATTGTTCAAAAAGAAATGTACATCACCTTTATAATAATGATTTAAAAAAAGAAAAATAGAAAAAGAAAATTTCAATGAGATACGACATTCCAAAGGACATAAGTCTGGAAGATTAGATTATGAGATACATTTTGGCCATGTTGAGTTTAGGTACCCAACATATTCTGGAGGGAATGTTAAGTAAACAATTTGATATAAAGGTCTACAATACAGAAGAAAAGTCTGGTTTAGAGTTGTGTATTTTAATTAATTACATATAAATAGGAATGAATGAGGTCATTCAGAGGGGGAACTGACGAATAGAAGCAGACATAAGGACTGAGGCTGCAGTGTTCTGGCTCTACTTACCATCTTAGCATGCATCCATTAGGTTAAATGGAAGAACAGTTAAGGCTGGTTGAGAAAGATTGACCAGCGAAATAAAAGCAAATCTAGAGGAATACTCACTAGGAAGATAAAAACCGTTATTTTAAGATGCAAAACATTACCAAAAGCTCTAGTAAAAAGAAAACAAAAACAAAAACATGCCCAGGAAAGGAATAATCTGTTAAAAATATTTAACTGTCATTTTTAATTTTTTAAAAGAACAATTAACTGAGCATTCTTTTCCTTTGAATTCATTGCCCAGAGAAGGATAATGACTAGAACAATAATTCCTTAATGAAAAGAAGTCAGGATTTGATGTAGAGATGAGTCTTTAATGTATGAAGAAGTACACAGATTCTTTCAAAGGGCAGAGAGGGAAACAAAGGAGGAGGCAGCAATGCTTGATAAGAAATGTACTCATTACCTTGCTTATGTAATTGTAACCACTCTGTATGGTATTTTCACAATTAAAAAAAGCTTAGTAATAAAAAAAATTCAGGCAGGTGTCAGCTTAATTCTCCCTGTATGTCAAAGTCTCTTGTTCTTGAGATGAAAGTAAAACAACTTCATAGGTTTTGGAAGCAATTCCAAGGTAGTGGAGCTTGTGCTCCTTTTGCATTTTGCTACTCAGAGGAAAAGTGTGTCCAGTACAAATGATTGGAGAATGAAGATAAAGGAAGAACAAAAACCCTAGGGTTCCTGGTTTTCTGTATCTTTTGTGTGTCCTAGATAATGATAAAGTTCCACTGTGCTTCTGATGAAAGTAAAGGATAGCTGTTGAGAATCAGTGTGTCTTCTTTGAGACTATCCTGCTCTACAATGAGGTGACTCCAAAGAACACAGAAAAGCAACCCAACAGAGGACAATTAGGAGATGGATTTATGATGCTAAGAATCTCCAGGATCAGTAAGATATGAGATAGGAGTTAGTCAGACACAATAAGGATGGCCTCTTACAGTTCACAGGTTCTCTAGCTACAGGTTTCAGGTCCAGATGCTAGCAAGAAACTTAAGTGAAGACTTGGAAACAGCCACATATTTCAATGAGAGGATGAGAGGAAAGAAAGGATGAGAGGAAAGAAAAACACCAATAAAACTCATGCAAAGACCTACAAGTTCCTATCACTATAAGAACATGTAAGATCTGGCCACTAGGAAGTAGAAATGTTTTGCTATTTAAGAAAAAGTCCCAGGATGGGAATGTGGCTTAGTGATAGAGTGCTTGCCTAGCACACATGAAGCCCTAGATTTGATTACTCAGTACCACATACATAGAAAAAGCCGGAAGTGGCACTGTGGCTCAAGTAATAGAGTACTAGGTTTCAGCAAAAGAAGCTCTGGGATTGTGCCCAGGCCCAGAGTTCAGAAAAAAAAAAAAAAAGTCCCAATGAGAAATGTATGACCCAGCAATCCCACTTTTGGGCATTTACCCAAATGATCACAAACAAGGCTATACTAAAGCTACCAGCACAACTATACTTATCATGGCATTATTCCCCATAGCTAAGATATGGAACCAACCCAGATGCCCCTCAGTAGATGAGTGGATCAAGAAAATGTGGTGTGTGTGTGTGTGTGTGTGTGTGTGTGTGTGTGTGTGTGTGTGTGTGTGTGTGTGTGTGTGTGCATATATATGAATCCTATGCCTCCAGAAAGAATGGTACTGCCCCATTTGTTAGGAAATGGAAAGACTTGGAAAAATTATGTTAAGTAAAGTAAGCCAGGTCCAAAGAAATATAGGACCCATGGTTTCCCTTATTTTCAATAACTAGTATATGTCTAGGACAAGCAGAAAAGGTCAAAAGCTTTATACATATGATCATATAAGATGATGCTAAGCAAAATGAACCACATGACAGAGACACAAGTGGTTTTATCTTTCTTGCTGTTGTTTTTAATGTACTTATAATGTACTATGTGATTTTTTTGTTTCTTTTGCATGTTCTTCTCCCATGGTACAACCCCCGAAGTCACTGTATTTGATTCCGATGCCCTGCATCTTGTATATACATTTTTCTAATTTGAGGAGGGGAAGGGAAATGACAAAATGCTTAAATAAGGATATAGGCTCACCCATTGTAACAATGAGATGTACAAGACACCTATGTTGAAAACAAACTTTACAGGGGTGGGAGGTAGGAGTTGGAGATAGGGAGGGAAGGGATGGTAGGAGAAAATAAAAGAGGAGGTAACGACGCTTGATAGGAAATGTGCTCATTACCTTATTCATGTAACTGTAACCCCTCTTTATAGTATTTTTACAATAAAATAAATACATACATAAATAAACAAAAGAAATGTATGCAGTGAAACTCACTATTGAATATGAATGTTAAGTAATAACCCAATGTGATTATGAAATAACAGACTGAGTTTACCTGAGATTGCTTTTAATTGGAAGAGATGGAAATACTTTAAAGCAAAATTCATGTACTCAAGTTCCCCTTTCTCTTTCTTCTGCCTTTTTTTCTTGATAAAAGTTTGGAATAAGATACACTGAATCTCTCTGTCTCTGTCTCTGTCTCTCTCAACTCTGTCTCTCCTCAGTAACAGACTCCTCTGTCTTTGTCCCTCTCCCCCTCCTCTTCTCCCTTTCTCTCTCTGCTGATAGGTACTGGGACTTGAACTCAAGGCCTGAATTCCATTCTTTAGTTTTTTCACTCAAGTATAGTGCTCTGTCACTTGAGCCACAACTCTAGTTCTGGCTTTTTGGTGGTTAATTGGAGATAAGAATCTTACGGACTTTCTTGCCTGGGCTAGCTTGGAATCCCGATCTTCCGATGTTAGTCTCCTAAGCTAGGATTACAGGAATGAAAATTACAGCCATCAGCTCCTGGCTTACATTTCTCTCTTGAATCTAAAGAAAAAAAATGATGAAATAGCATGCACATCATTTGAGGTCTTAGCATGAGCTATAGTAAAATTCCAAGGGCACAGAACTATTTTAGAATGGTTTGAGAATTGGTAGGACAGGGAGCAAATGCAGGCAGCCAGAGGGATGTGGCTATGGAGGGTCAGGATGGTTATTTGAGGTTTGGAAGAAAGAGTTCTGTTTGTGCTGGGAAAGAACAGAGTATATGCAAATTGTTGATGTAAGAAGTCAAGAAAGACAACATTAAAGAAAGAAAAAAATGATTGGCAAAGTAAAAAAGAAATGCCATTAAAGAAATGTTAAGTCTAGTTTGTTTTAAGGACTGAGAAAACTCTAAAGGGGTTTCAAACAGAAGTGACTGATTTGATGTGACAAAGAATCATCTGAAGTAAAATTAGAGACAATCTACAAATAATCTTGATATAAGCTTTTTAAAACATGGTAAGAAGATAGGTAAGCCAGTCAATTCAAAAAATGGGCAAGGGACATTCACTGATACTTCAGAAAGGAAAAAAAAATCCATCTGCAGATTTGTAAAAGTATCTAATACAATTAAGGTTTAAAATAAAAAATTTAATCAGCAAAAAATTTTGGTTATTAAGTTGGCAAAGATAAAAAGTAGACTCTTAGCTAGGTGTCGGTGACTCTCACCTATAATCCTAGCTACTCTCAGGGGCTGGGATTGGAGGATTGTGGTTCAAAGCCAGTCTGGGCAGGAAAGTCTGTGAGATTCTTATATCCAATTAACCACCTGAAAACCGGAAGTGGCACTGTGGCTCAAGTGGTAGAGTGCTAGCCTTGAGCAAAAGAAGTTCAGGGACAGTATATACACAGAAAAAGCTGGAAGTGGTGCTGTGGCTCAAGTGGTAAGAGTGCTAGCTTTGTGCACAAGAGGTTCAGGCCCTGATTCAAGCTCCAGGACCTGCCAAAAAAAGGTCCTATCTCTGTGATAGGACCTCAGGAAACATATACAGAATGAATGAGCATTGTTGAGGGAGTAAGGCATGCATGCATTTTGTGGGAACATCTAATGATCTGAATTACTTTGAAATCAGCTTGAAATTTTCTGTCAATTGTGAGTCAAATCATATTGTTTTTTGTTTTTGTTTTGTTTCTTATTTTTAATTTTATTATCAAGGTGATATTCAGAGGGGTTATAGTTACATATATAAGGTAGGGAGCACATTTCTTTTAAACATGATTTTATGTATATTTTTACATAACTGTGAATGTTTTTATTCTCTTGTATAATTTGCATGTCCATTTATATAATCATCACTTTTATAGTAAGAGTTTTTTTTGTTTATTTATTTTTGATCCTGGGGCTTGAACTCTGGGCCTGGGCACTCAAGGCTAGCACTCTACTACTTCAAACCACAGTGCAACTTCCACTTTTCTGGTAGTTTATTGGAGATAAGAGTCTCACAGACTGTCCTTCCCAGGCTGGCTTTGAACCATGATCCTCAGATCTCAGCCTCCTGAGTAGCTAGGATTACAGGTGTGAGCCACCAGTGTCTGACATGTCTATAAGAATATATTTCAGAATATATGTTTTGGGGGTAAGTTATGTGTCATAAAAGATGATGTAAGTCATATTCTTTAAAGTAGTAATTAAAATTGTAGTGATAACTCTAAAGTAAATAAATATCCTCATTATTTAGGATAAAAATTCTCATCTGAGGCAAGTTTGGGGAGGGAGAAAGAAAGGGAGGGAGGGTCATGGAGGAAGTGACTCTGATCAGGATACATGTAAATGGACAAGCTAAATTGCAACCCCCTTGTGCAACTGATTGATGCTAGGAAAAAGTAAATAGAAGTACTAGTTACCTGACTTATATAACTGCAACCCCTCTGTACATCACCTCTATAATAACAATAAAATACATTTAAAAAAGAACAAAATTACAAAAAAAAAGAATGCTCATTCGTATTATTACCTATTTTATGACTCTGAGTTAGGAGTAACTTTACTATTTTGTGATAAATATTTGATTAAGTCAATCATCATACATAAAATTTGTACTGAACAACCATTAAAATGCTTTAGATTAATTTTACAGTATAGAATAATAGCATGTACAAATATTATATGAATAAATTCCATTTTAAAATACAATCTGTTATGTTAAAAATCTGAAGATGAAAAAAATAACCCCAAACCATATAAACATAGTAGAAATTATTTTTGAATATGATTTTAAGAGACTTCATTTTCCCTGAGTCTTTCACTGTCTTGTAAATTTTTCACAAAGGACATAAATATAATTCAAAAATAGTTTAAAATTTCCTCCCAGGATCCTTCAATCTTTAGGAAATTGAAATTTCTTCCAATCATGTTTGGAAGGAAGAAAATTGATGGCTTATTTTTGTAAAAAATATTTTCTAATTACTTTGATTTTAAATCTAACCTTTTGAAACCATTGTACACATACTGCTTTTCAATATTTATAGTGCTATTTTGGTGTATGTCCTTAATTTTTTCCTATTTTTAGAATAATCTTAGTTACTTAGACCTAACAGCAAATTTAAGCCAAATGTACAACAGAATGAATCTCCAGCTAAATGACCTATCCAGATATATACAGATATATTCAATTTTAGAATTTAATTGCAATTTTCAGACAGAATCATATTTTTTCTATGACCGCTGTGGTCATCATTTTAATACAGTAATTTGTGTTTTGGGGTAATTAATTCACTTATGTTATTTGCTGGGTTTACAAGGTTTCCATTTTGAAAGACAAAAAAGGTAAAATAAATCTCTTTTGTTTCTCTCCTGGATCTTTCTAGAATAATTACCCTAATCCATGTATCTTAGAGCTCCATATGGCCAGTGCTTTTTTAAGTGTTGGTAACGATATTCTCAAAACAGGGCTTGAAAATGTTAGAGAATATCACTTTTCCATCAAAATTCACGGCAGTTAACTTTTCTACTACCCCTTTAATCCTAATGTTTTCTTCCATAGTATTTAGGGCTCTTTTCCCCACTGATGATTCATTAGAGTGGTAGGCCTGGCTCAGTTCATCCTGTCAGATCTCACTGTGGTAACAGCCAAGACAAAAGGTGAATACCACTCTATAATGCAGGCAGGCAAATGAACAAGCTAAAGATGTATGCATGTGGTGAAGTTGACAAGATGGAACACATTTTGCGTGAAGTATTACTGAAAGCAATGTAAATCTATTCTAAGCACTTAGCAAAATATATGGCACAAGTAGGGACAGTGGAGACGGAGGGCAGGGAAAGAAGAGGAAAAGGGAAACACTTGAAAATCTCACAGTCTCTTATTTGTCCATGTGTCTCCAAAGTGCTGTACCAGGCCCACATGAGAATACTTTGGTGTTCAGAGTTTTACATACAGGATTTCATTTCTTTTCCACAATAACTGTGAAGTGGGCTGAGGCACCAAGCAGATGAGTGAGTTGATGTCCTGGAATTTGAACCCAGACTGCCTGACTCCAGAGAATATTACAAACCACTACACTGATGGTTTTCAGAGGAATTCCAGATGAAGCCTGTTGTTTAAGACTAAGATTGAATTCAGCAGGGTACCCGGTTCTGATACACATTTCAGTCCTCCTTAAATTTCCATCGGCTTCTCATTTGCTATGGTTTGGATATAGTCCGGGTGTTTTGCTCAAGTATATGTGTTAAAGGCTTGGTCCTCGGTGTGGCAGCATTGGAAGATGGTAGAAACTTCAAGAGGTGGGACCTAGTAGAAGTCTTTGGGCACTGAGGGCCCAAAAACTTTCAAAAGGGACAAGGTAGTCACTATGACAATTCTTGGACCAATGGGTGGTTCCCTTTTCTGCTTCTTAGCTCAGACATGATGCTTCTTTTCCTACTTGGTCAACCACATGAGTCCCTTGTTAGAAGCTGTCCTATGCTATATTCATGATTGTGAACTAACTAAACCTCTTTATAATATTGGTCTGTGTCAGGTATTTTATTAGCATGACAGAAAGCTGACCCCATACGAATTCATATTTAGCTCTGAATTCAACCCTCTGGTCTTGCTTTTCCAAAGGTTCTATGCAATTTGGTACACCAAAGAATAATTTGAATGTCTCACAGTTCTGGAGTTTGTAAGTATAAGATATAGGTGTTGGCAGGTTTGATGAAGAATCTATACCTCTCTATTAGCAGTTGTTCATTTGTTGGCAATTTCTGGCATCCTTGGATATGTCATCTCTGTCTTATCCCTACATGGGTTCTTTTGGAGATAACATCATTTTAAAACCCTGACAACCATTAACATATAACATACTCTAAAAAAAACCTGTTTTTTTTTTCCTTCAGAATATTTTCTCAATGTTGGTAGAAACATTTTATCTAGTCATTATTATATTCCCAGGTTGTAAAACTTTGGAAACATGCAGTAGGTGCTGAATAAAGTAAGTGTGGAACGAATGAACCATTAGACCATACGGTGTGGACAGGGAGTTAGATGAGAGGATGAGGATATAAGATAATTTAGACTAAGAGCTGGGACCCTGATCCAACAAGACCTTTGTTTTCAGTATATTTATAAATCCTTCGATCTAAATGTGATGGCACATGCCTGTAATCCCAGCATTTGGGAGAATGAGGCAAGAGAATCATGAGCTCCAAACCAGTGTGGGCTACACAGAAATATCCAAGCCAGCCTGGGCCATATAGTAAAACCCTGTCTTAGAAAAGACAAACAAACAAAACAAAATCAAAGAAATGAAAAACTTTCTAGTATATTAAAAATAAACCAGTTGTTTGGATGTGCTAAATGATACTGGTATATGTTATATTGAAAATTTTCAATAATAATATTGAAATATATATTTCAAAAATAATATTATATTGAAATATTTACTTTATTGCATTTTAGTGTTTTACAGTTTTATGGTATTGATTTCTTATACAATCCTGTTTTTCTGTCTTTACATTTAGTATCACTGACAGTTTTTGTTTGTTTGTTTTGCTGCTGGTAATGGGGTCTGGGCTCTGAAGGCCTTGCACTGTTGGCCTTTTTGTTCAAGGCTGGTGCTTTACCACTTGAACAACACTTCCATTTCTGGCCTTTTGCTGGTTAACTAGAGGTAAGAGTCTCTTAGACTTGTCTATCCCAGCTGATTTCGAACTGGCATCCTCAGATCTCAGCCTGTTACTTAGCTAGGATTTCAGGTAGGAGCCACCAATGCACAGGCATCAACATATAGATTTTCAGAACATCTGTTTATGATTAGGAGGTTGCTTATTACAAGAATAATTCTTACTGCCACTATGTTCCAACTCTATGTATGATTGGGAAAATCTGAGTGCTATTTCCTTCTGTTCCATCTGACTGTTTTTACTGTCAGTGTTACAATTTACTCTAGTATATTCCAAACTTTCCCCTTTGCAGTACCAAGTTGTAGTAAGGTTATATTTCAGTTAATTGGATCAGCCAGAGATTTAGTGCAATAGACTCTTTACTGATGTAATCAACTTAGACTGTACAGCTGGGAGAGAGGAATCATAGCAGCTGCAGTTGAAGGGAGACAAACCTTTGTGGGTTTCAAAAATATATCCTAACTTCACAGAATTCAATATACAACTTATAAAGCAGATACCTTTTACTTTGGGTAGGCTCTGTTAAAGACTTCTGATTTGTCAATTAATATTCTTTTTTAATACACTTTTTATTGTAAAAATACTGTACAGAGGGGTTACAGTTCCATGAGCAAAGTAATGAGTACATTTCCTATCAAGCATTGTTGCCTCCTCCTTTGTTTTTCCCCTACTATCCCTTCCCTCCCACCTCCACAACTACACTCCCCTGTTTCCCCTCCCCGCCTAAATTGTAAAGTTTGTTTTTCAACATAGTGTCTTGTACATCTCATTATTGCAATGGGTCAACTTAGTGCAATGACCCTGAACTTCACAAAAGTCATTCAATTTTCTGACAGATGAAAATGAAATAAAACAGGTCAGAGGAAAACTGTTTTAGGGTCCCGATCAGAGTTTCTCCCTCAGAATTTTTTTTTACCTAGGAAAATTGAAAAGGTAGTGTCTAGATCTAATATGATATACTCAACCTTAAAGGCCTAGAATAAAACTTCAACCCAGATGCCCCTCAGTAGATGAATGGATCAAGAAAATGTGGTATATATACACAATGGAATTCTATGTCTCCATCAGAAAGAATGACATTGCCCCATTTGTTAGGAAATGGAAAGACTTGAAAAAAATTTATTAAGTTAAGTAAGCCAGACCCAAAGAAACATAGGTCCTATAGTTTACCTTATTTCTAATAACTACTATATGTCTGGGATAAGCAGAAAAGGTCAAAAGCTATGTACATATGACCAGATAAGATGATGTTAAAAGCAAAATGAACCCCAAGATAGGGACACAAGTAGTTTCTTCTTTCTTTCTATTGTTTTTAATGTATTTATACTGTACCATGTGATTTTTTTGTTTCTTTGTATGTTCCTCCCCCATGGTATAAACCCTGTTTTCACTGTATTTGATGTCAGTGCCCTGCATCTTGTATATACACTTCTCTAATTTGGGGAGGGGAAGGAAAAAAACAAAACGTTTAAATAGGGATACAGGTGGACCCACTGTAACAATGAGATGTACAAGACACTATGGTGAAAAATGAACTTTACAATTTAGGTAGGTGATGGGGAGTGTAGTTGTGGAGATGGGAGGGAAGGGATGGTAGGGGAAAAACAAAGGAGGAGGCAACAATGCTTGATAGGAAATGTACTCATTACCTTGCTCATGGAACTCTAACTGTAACCCCTCTGTACAGTATTTTTACAATACAGTATTTTCACAATAAAAAAAAAACAGAGGGCATGATGGGAGGCAGTCTCCTATTCTGATTCAGGACAGTCAATTAAAATATGTATGATAGAGAAGAGTTTGTGGTTAGCTTTTCCTTAGAGGGTAGAGTATTCACCTTCATAGTCAGTTACCCTAAAAATACAGTATTTTTACATTCTACTGGAGGAAAATTTAGAAAATAATCCAAACCTCAATCCTAACCCGCTGAATAAGACCTAGGCTATGGTGATCATCAAATCTTAAATATGGGTATTGTGCATTTTTCCTGTCCCCAAAAGAGATTTCATAAAGTATGTGGTTTTTATGAATTACATTCCAAAGGAATGTCTGTATTTCCAGAAATCTAGTATTTTTCTATTCCCAACCTTAGAACAGTACCATAGCATGTAGTTACCCATTATACAAAAGTTCTTATTTATAAAGCTGCTTCCCAGCTTGACCAGTTTAAAATAGCACATAATTAATATATTCTGTGACACACAAAATAGTAGGCCTAGCCTGATGTAATGCCATCTCAAGAAAGGAAGTATGTGTCTGAAACCCATTTCTACATACAAGTTAAAAATAATAAAATGTTTCAAAGTAAGTCAATTCCTGTTATTCCTTTAAAATACTGCATTTGGTTTTTGCATAGGAAGATAAGTTACAGACTTTCTAATCTCCTTGGAAACAAGAGCAAAAACACACCACCACCAACACCTATAATAGGCAAAGATTAATTTTAGGTATTGCCCAGCAAACAAAGAAATACATGGCATTAGTGGCTATACAGGCTTGTCTATCTGTACCATAAGAACTTACCAAATATGTACAAATGGAAAGGAATGTGTCTGTGTGTGTTTACATACAAGAATGATTTGTTAAGCAACTTCTGGAGTAAAACAGCATGTACTACCTTTACTTTAGTATTCAATTTGCATCCAAATTGTGTCCTAAATGATCATAAGAGCAGAAATAAAAATACTCTTTTCCCAGATGAACAGAAACCCAACTACAGATTAGGATGTGTGCAATTAATCCTTGCAAGTTGAAAAGTAAATGGCCGTAATTGACCTCTTTAAAAAATCATTTCACTGTAAGTTGAACAATCTGTTCTGAGAAAGAAACTTACATGGAGAACTGAAAAACTAAGGAGAGGTCATCATTAAAAAGACAGACCTCAGCTGGGCACCAGTGGATCATACCTATAACCCTAGCTACTCAGGAAGCTGAGATCTGAGGATCTCAGTTCAAAGCCAGCCCAAGCAGGAAAGTCCATGAGACTCTTATCTCCAATTAATTACAGAAAAAAAAAACCCAGAAGTAGTGCTGTGGCTCAAGTGGTAGAGCGCTCGCCTTGAGCTGAAGAGCTGAGAGACAGCGCCCAGGCCCAGCATTCAAGCCCCATGACCAACAATTATCATGATTATGACTATGTTTCCCAACAGAGTAATCACAAATATTAGGAGAAATAGCCGAGAGAGTGCCAGCTGGGTCTCTGCAGAATCTGTCAGGCACCTTTGTGTTATTCTAGGTTTGCATAGTGTGCTGATGGACACTGTTGAGAAATGAGCTGTGATCATTAGTTTAAATGATTTCCACATGAGTTGTCTTTATATGGATGATTCAGTATTTTTCAGTACCTTAATTTGTCTCATAACTAATAATAAAGTTATGCATTATAACATAAAAAAGTATTCTTCTCGAATAAGGTGTCGAATTAGATGCTATAATTAGATAAATTAGATGCTCTAAATAGATAAATCCACAGACTCGTGTACTTTATAAATAAACAATTACATGGCAGCACAATGCTAGTTATGGCAGCCAAAGACTCCCTTGACATAAGCTAGAAAATAGGATGGAAAAGGTAAGTGGTAAAGCTAGTTCTAAAAGACAATGAAGTGATATCACATGTAGGGAAAAAGATGAAACTGAACCACAGAAGCAGAGAAGGTAACTGTGAGGAAAAAGGAAGATGCCCAAGTTTGCATTATGAGGCCTATGATATATTTACAATGACAAATACTCTATATCATCCTCCAGAGTAGTTCTAAGCACTTTGAATTTGAGGCTTCTCATAAAAGTTAATTCACTCATTTTCATACTTCTCAAATATCTGCTTTCAGCCAAGTATAAGGGCACCTGGATTATAATTATGAACAACTTCTAAATGCTTCACAGCAGGTACAAGATGAGAAGTCACAGAAGATGTACTTAGACAGGTGACTCAGGCTTGAAGACCAGGGGCTTTACATGCAGAGTTACAAAGAAAGATTCACTTTGAAGAGTAAGAATTGATGAACCTAAAGGACAGGATATAGAAGATATTTCTTCTGTAATATAACAGAAGCTTCTCCATACTCTCTGCCTTCAAGGTTCTTGTGTATATCAAGTTGCATGAAATGCCTCTGACCTGGCTTTAGCTTTGATCCAGGCTGTTAGTTAAATGGCTGGAAGTAATTATCCAAAACTTTGACATTTTCACAAAGGGTTTATTTGAAAAATGTTATGTTTCACATTGAATTACTGATATAACGAAGCAGATTCACTAAGATGTGTCAAGATATCTGTGGGCTAAGTTGAGTGGAGTATGTAATGAGGAGCCCAGGGAAAGTTAGCATGAGACTCCATCAGAAAAACAGAGAGTTTGGGTTATGGCTCAAATGGAAGCATTGAAACCATACCTAGCCAGCTTGAGGCCTTACGTTCAATTCTAGTACCTCCTCTTGTCCCCTTCCCCCAAAATATCTGGTATTAAGATGCTTGTGACAGCAGAACACAGAACTGTGCCACATGATGGGATGGGGCTGGGGATGGAAAGTGCTTAGAAGCAATTTAAGAAGCATGGTACAGCTATTTCAACCCCTTCTGCTTTTCTCCCTCCCAGTCAGTGTTTTCTGAAAACACACATTGCTTATGAAAGTAAATTCCAAAATAATGATATATAAAATGATAGAAATCCATTTACTCAATACTTACAAAACAATATTCTTTTTATCAGACTCTAGTTTTGAGGAACTTAATATGCGTGAGGCACTGCGCTATACAATGACCACTCACTAATAAACAAAAAAGGACGGAGTTTGGCATATGATAGCAGAGGTAGGCATTAAAAGGAGAAAAAAGGCAAGAGAAATAAGTACAAGTGTGATGAGAGAAATGACACCAGGGATTAGTTGTGGGATGGTTACTGCCACTGTCTTTGAAGAACTAATGGATAAATTGAGAATGGAAAAGTGGTTGTGAATTAGTAGACAAAAAAGACTTGGAAAAAATTATATTACATGAAGCAAGCCACGACCAAAGAAACATTGGTCCCATAGTTTCCCTTATTTGCAATAACTAGTATATGTCTAGGACAAGCAGAAAAACTCAAAAGCTATGTACATATGACCATATAAGATGATGCTAAGTGAAATGAACCCCAAGATAGGGACACAAGTGGTTTTATCTTTCTTGCTGTTGTTTCTAACGTATTTATGATATACCATGTGATTCTTTTGTTTCTTTTGTATGTTCTTCCGCCATGGTATAATCCCTGTTTTCACTGTAATTGTTTCCAGCGCCCTGCATCTTGTATATATATTTTTTCTAATTTGGGGAGGGGAAGGGAAATAACAAAATGTTTAAATAGGGATATAGGTTTACCTATTGTAACAATGAGATGTACAAGACACTATGTTGAAAAGGAACTTTACTACTTTGGGGGGAAGAGGGAGGAATTGGGGAGGTGGGAAGGGAAAGGATGGTAGGGGAAAAACAAAGGAGGAGTCAACAATGCTCATAGGAAATGTACTCATTACCTTACTCATGTAACTGTAGCCCCTCTGTACAGTATTTTTACAATAAAAATATATACAAAAAAGCAGAAGAAATGACATTCCAGCAGCAGAACTGGAAACTTTTAAAATCTTGTATGTTCAAAGCCTCAATGTATACATGAATCTTAAATAGGAAATGAGGGAAAGGAATCAAAATTATCAGGAGCAAGCAAACAACTGGAGTATCTTTAAAAGAGAACTATATTTACACAAGTTTGTTAGAATGTGATTGCCCTTCATTGTGAGAGTACGGAAAGCCTGTACCAAAGAATTAAAAGTTTAAACAAGCTGAGGTTCGCTTGCTATAGCATAGACAATCAGACCCGAAGTTCAAAGGGACATTTTAACCTCAGACATTTTTTCCTCCTCTGATCTAGGATAATATGAGGTCATGAGAATCAGAATATTTTCAAATAGTGAGAAATTTGAAAGTCTAATATCTTCAAGGGAATAGAATGAATATTCCAATGCAAGTCCAAGAAATATATTTGATTCTATTTTTGGTATTTTCAGTTCTTGAGGTAGGCTTACTAGGGTCACATGACTTCCTAGTGTAGGGACAAATAAACTGCTAGAAGTATCATAATATGACCTGTCTGGGCTATAGGAGATTGCACTTGTGAAATATTACAAAATGTTTTTAAAAATTCTATTCTTTAGTGGGAGTCCAAACCACCCAGGAAAAATACCATACTGCAAAATATATATAACTAAACCAGAAGCTGTTCAGATTCATTAAGGATATTTGTCAATGCATTTGATAATTTTAATTGTTCAAAACATGATAAATCTTAATTTATTTCCTCATTAGAATACTGTGATAAGTATGTGGGTTTGTGTCCTCGCTATATAGCTGGGGAAGTCCCTGAAACACTATTAAACTCCATTTATTTAATTAATCAAATTTGATAAAAATTATACTAAGTTTCTGTCAATCTTCTATAGCTCTAGTATTTTCTTGTGTTATGATATAGACTTTCTCTTTTTGTAGAAAACCATTTTGCTTATTTCATTCATATATTTCTTAGCATGTGCATGAATTCAGTCAGATGCTAGGAATTTAGCATGAAAGATATTATTCTTAAGGAGCTCTAGATTATTTTTAGTAGAGAGATGAATTGGGGCAACTTATATGGAAATAGGCTTTGATACTTAAGTGTGATATGTGTGTAGTGTTATTTTGGAAGCATCTAGAAAGAGATCCTAAGGTAACCAAAGAAATAATCAATCTTACTCCTGAGGAAGAAACAACAAATACTTCTAGTAATTATTGTTTCACAGTGGTACCATGGTCCTGTTCCTTAGATTACTCTTATTTTCACTGAAAAGGAAAAAAGACAATGTGAATTGTGAAATACTATTTCTCAAATGCCAAGGGAACTATTTTATCTCAGAGACAGGTAAAACCATAGCTCCTGACTAGCTAAGCTTAGAGTTCTATTTTGTGTGTTGTCCACTAAAACTTCCTCAGTTGCATGTGCATATAGTAACTCTAGCTATGAAATTAAGAGTGTTTTAATTCATGCTTTGACATATTTGGAGAATGTCCTGATGGGTCTCCATATGCAATACCTGCTAATCCCATTCTTCTTTTCTGATGGTACCTGAAGTCTAGCCAATAAGCATATACAAGCTAAGGGGTGAAGGAGAATGATAGGAATAAAATGGCAATAATCATTTCAAGGGGGGAACTATAAAGTGTGTTTAGCCATTTGAGTACTTAAAGTAAAAACAAATCTATTTTGGTTATTTCCATAGCCCCTATAGCCACACAATATACTGTCTTATTTACTCATTTTGTTTAATATCTGTTTTGCTAGACTATTAGCCCTCTTCGACTAACAACTTTTTTTCTATTGCTATATACACAGCGTAGAACAGAAGAGCACACATGGAAGTTGATTAGCAAAGTTACTGACTGGCTGAATGAATGTTGCTCAACCAATAGAGAGTAGTTAGCAAGAAAATCTGTACCATGAATGATTGTGGAAACATGGCAGAAAAGATAACTAGGATACTCTGTTCATTTTCTGTTTAGTTAATTATATGTATTCTTTATTGAGCAAGAAAATCAGACTGTAATATTTTGAGCAGCTACTCAAGGAGATCAATTCATATGTTTTGGGCAGTGACAAAACATTTGGATGGTGTAGAAGAGAAGAATAGAGGAGAAAGAAACTCACGAGTTCAGTAGTAGATAGAGAAGACTCTAGGATATAATATCTCTGTTCACACATAATATAAGCAGAACGTGAGGCATGGATAAGAAAAGTAGGAAATACAAAAGCCCATGAGTTTAGTAAATTTGAAATCATTTCATGATCCTAGCCTACAGCTGCAATGGAATAGTAAGAGATGAGCAGGGAATTTCTGTGAAAGTTTTGAGTGCTGTGCCAAGGAGGTTGGGGCCTTCATAAAAGCTGGTGGTGAGAAACGAATATCAAAATCAGAATTTATTTAAAGTGTGGGGAATAATTCACTGAGGAAGGAACTTGTGGTTCTGTAGTTGCTACACTCTTGGTGAGAGATGATATTGACCTAAAGTAGGCAGTCTGTGTGGGAACGAAAATAGCTGGGATTGAAGAGGAATTAGAGAGAATTGATAGGACTCAGCAGCTGACTAGGTGTGATCAGTAGGAGTTGCTTTTTGGTTAAACAGATGGAGATGTCAAGGTGAGAATGTAAGAGAAGGAAGAATGTTCTAGACATACACCACTGCAGGATTTTCTCTATTCTTGGCTTTTTCACATAAACCATGTATGCTAAGTAAGTTCTTTAACTTCATCTCTGTAGAAGTTTTAATAATCCCTACCATGTAAATTTATAGTAGGACTTGACTTGGACAGATGTAATCAGAATAGCATGGACTAAATTCAATAAAAACTGAAAATTTAAATCAAACTGACTACCACAATCATTTTCAAGTTAGAATAATAAAAAGCTAAATGATTGTGCAACTTATATAAAAGAATGAGGGATTCTACTATTCTCCTATTACTATCATCATTTCTACCTTTTGAAGGAAATGACAAATTAAAAACTATTCAGTGCATTCAGTTGGGATAATTTTCAGCAGAAGTAAAAGATTGTGAACTTGGAATGTCTGAGAAAAAATTTTGTCCATAAGACAAAAGCATGAACAGGAGAAAACTCGCCATAATTGAGATTTGTAAGCAGCATATGACAGGAAACACTAGATCCAGAAACTGTTCAGTTGGCTGAAAGTTAATTTGTGTGTACAGTCAAGGCCAAGTCTCTGTTGTCTTCCACATGGCATGGAAGTGATTGATAGCACTTGTTAAAAATTAGTGTACTTGCATTCAGGCACAGTAAAAGTCTATTGGAAGATCTTTTATACTTCCTCCACTTACCCAGAGCAGGAGGTGGAAATATCACCATGTGCTTTTCTTTGGCAATTTCTACTAAGGTTTCTGGGCTGTCCAAGGGAACCTCATAACTGAAATCAGGAGCCACAGCAAAAATAGAAACACTGAAAAATACTCACAAGTTTGTTTCTATCCAGAATCTGGTCCTAAGGGCAAGCAAAGAGATTTGTGATGAGAATCACAACTCTTCTGGTGCAGAGTAAGTAAGCCTTTGGTGCGAAGGTGAGGGCTATGAAAACTTCCCAGATGGCCAGGAATTTTTCTTGTGGTTTGGCCTGGTAATTTAGCTGTGGCTTATGAATGTTGAGAAGATTCAAATTTCTCTAGAGGTTTTGAAACTATGCAGCTTTGACATGCTTCTTATGAAATTGCTTAAGGATGTTATGTAAACTGCTTTTCTGGACATCGTAAGAACTTACATTTGTATTTCTTTCATTAAAAAGAAAGAAAAGCATCGCAGGTATTCACAAACAAGATGAGCTTTTGTGAATGAGGTCTTGGGAATGCTGACAAGTATGGTTTTCAGGTGACACAATGGAATTTGAATATGTCTACATGTCTGAGCATCTTGTATTCATTATTACAGTGGAATTTTTCCTTTCTGCTCAAATAGGTTTGGGAAGTACCAATTTGTTCTCAAGGTTATTAGCAACAGGTGTTTTTATTATTTTGCTCACACAAGACGAGTCAGTTAAAAGACTTGCTAGACATGGGCACCTAACAAAATAATCTAGATATAAGGTATTTCCACTATATGGTTCAATTTGCATGTGACTATAAACATGGCTTATAAATGTGAACTGGGTTAATTTTTCTTTCTCAGCATTCCAGGAATGGTGCCCAACCACCAAAGATTAATTTATTAATTCAAAGCTCAAAGATTTAAAAAGTTTTTGATTCTACAGTTAGCACTGTATTCAGCGCAGACTCTGTGTGCAAGATGAGAAACTTGCAAACCAGAGGCAAGAATCACTGTATTGGCTGTTTGAATGGCAAGCTGTCAAACTGTGATGTGCAATATCATCAGCCTCAAGAGTGATGGACAGAGAAACACCGAAACTACAGAATGAATGGTTTTCTGAAAGTTTGGCTTTGAGCCAGTCTCAGTTCTGATCTCTGTTCTACCATCTCCTTGCTGTGTAAACTCACTTATCACTCAATGCTTTATTTTTTCAGCATAGATACAAAATTTGCTTTAGGAAGCCCATGACAAGGAGGACTATGTAAGGAAGGACAATAAAAGAGGTTAATACAGCTGAGACTTTCAGAATATGTCCAGCTCTCTGTACAGGTGTCTTCTCCATCCATAAACTTACCCAACTGTGGATCAAAAATGCCAGAAAACCATTGTGTCTGTATAAAAAATATATAGACATTTTTCATCTCCTCGTTCCCTAAACAGTATGATGCAACTATTTATCTTATATTTACACTGTACTTGCTATTTTAACTGATCAATGAAGTTCCAGAAATGTGACTTGATTGACAGAGCAGAATTCAGAAGAAAAGTTTGATCTTAAAACCACACAGAATTGACTTATATACATTGTATGACTTTGTACAAGTAACAGGTGGTTTTTTTTTTTTTTTGTCGGTTGTGGGACTTGAACTCTGGGCCTGGGCGCTGTCCCTCAGCTCTTCAGTTCAAGGCGAGCGCTCTACCACTTGAGCTACAGTGCCACTTCTGGTTTTCTGGTGGTTTATTGGAGATAGGAGTCTCACAGTCTCTCCTGCCCGGGCTGGCTTTGAACCATGATCCTCAGATCTCAGCCTCCTGAGTAGCTAGGATTACAGGCGTGAGCCACCAGCGCCCGGCTACAGGTGGTTTTTGATAACAGAACAAAAGCTACTAGGAGGCAGTGGCAGTGGCTATTCTGGCAAAACTAGTTTGGTGTAAATTACTAGGAGAAAATTTAGTTCAATACGAGGAAAGTCTTTCAAACAGATGTTCAGTATTTAGAGCGTTAAATGTTCTTCCAGCCTGCACTGGTGGTTTATGTCTGGTCTATAATACTAGCTACACAGGATGCTAAGACATGATGACTGAGGTCTGAAGACAGCCCAGGCAAAAAGTCCATGAAACTCTTATCTCAATAAGTCAGCAAAAAAGAGCCAGAACTGCAGTTATGGCTCAAGTGGTAGAGTGTCAGCCTTGTGTGCAAAAAGGTTAGACCTTGTGTTCAAGCTCCAGTACCAAAACATACACACCCCCACATCCCCCGCCAAAGTAAAAAAGTCTCCCTTATTAGAGGTAAAAGATGAAAACTTAGCATGTATAACTAC
This sequence comes from Dipodomys merriami, assembly GCF_024711535.1. NCBI lineage: Eukaryota > Metazoa > Chordata > Mammalia > Rodentia > Heteromyidae > Dipodomys > Dipodomys merriami. The sequence continues at coordinate 7,842,293 of NW_027203937.1, read as the reverse complement.
ATATGAACATTGCTTATTGCTCATAACATTTCTGACAGTTAGTTGCTCTATAGAAAGCAACTTGAAATTATTTGGGTAGGGTTTAAAATGTAATTTATTATGTGTGAATGTTGGCTTCTGATTAAAAGCTTAGTTTGAATGAGAAATCAATGATAGCATTTTGATATGCTTAGTTTTGCATATGCTGATTCTTTGGATAATTTTAGTACTAAAAATGAAAATAGTGCCAGGCACCATTGGCTCATGTCTGTAATCCCTGCTACTTAAGAGGCTGAGATCTAAGGATCTTGGTCCAAAGCCAGCCCCAACAAGAAAGTCCTTGAAACCCTTATCTCCAATTAACCCCACCAAAAAAAAAAAAAAACCCAAAAAACTAAAGTAGACCTCTAGCTCAAGTGATACAGTGATAGCCTTGAGCAAAATTATCTCAGATATAGAATCCAGGTCCTGTACTAGTCCCAGGACTAGTACAAAACAAAAAGCAAGAGATCAGGGAAAAGGATTGAGGCTAAAAGTTAAAGTGGAATTTTAGGCTGGCCTTTGGATTGCATGCATGACCTTGAAGAAGCCATATAAATGTGTTCTGAGTGTTTAGCTACTCATTTGCAAAATGAGGAGTGTCAGGCTTTATTTTCCTATTCCACAGCAAAGTTTGGTGAATGAAATGAAATATAGAAAAAAATAGCTTGAAAATGATGATAATAATAAAACACGAGATGTACCATAATGTAGACATTATATCAACCAAATGGAACAGTTATGTGGCATGCATAGTAATATAACTAATAACCTCACCAATTTTATGTTTCAGAAAACATGGGTATATTTTCATATAGAGAACTTCTATAACATAATTGGAGTGCTGCTTTAGCTATATTCATTTTCATGAGTTAGGAAAATGCTAAATATACAAATGTGATATCACTTTTTTCCCCTCTGAGTTAGGAAGACATTACTGAGCTTTGAGCAAAGTTTCAGTAGATTGAGAGGGAGGGACATGGCCAACTTCACAAATTAAGGAAAAATTTGAAACAGAAAGAAATGCATCTGTATCTACCTACTATCTGTCTTTTCTTGTAGCTGCTTTTACCATTCTAAAGCTAACTGATGATCCTTTGCTAATTGGCTTAACTTTCTTCCTTATAAATATAGTTCAAATAGGGATATAGGTGGACCCATTGCAACGATGAGATGTACAAAATGCTATGTCGAAAAACGAACTTTACAACTTTGGCAGGGTGGTGGGGTGAGGGGGAGGGAGAAGGGAGGGCAGGGATAGGAAGGGGAAACAAAGGAGGAGGCAACAATGCTTGATAAGAAATGTACTCATCATCTTGCCCATGTAATTGTTACCCCTCTGTACAGTTTTTTCACAATAAAAAAATGTACCCATTACCTTGCTCAGGTAATTGTAACCCCTCTGTATGTATTTTCACAATAAAAAAACTTATTAAAAATATATAGTTCAACCTTGAAGGCAATCTGAACATGTATGACGATTGTATCTTATACCCCAAAAGTCGTTCTAGGCTTGCTGGTGGCATCTCAAAATGACCGAAGTCAAATAAAACAGCATTATCATACACTGGTTTGGTGACCATTGAAAAATATCTTAACTTCTTTAAACCACAGCTTGTTTTTCTGTAAAACAGAAAACCTAAAATTATCTGATAGAATTATTAACATATAAGATACCCAGCTGGGAACCAACATCTAATGCCTATTATTCTAGATACTCAGAAGGCTGATATCTGAGAATAATGATTCAAAGCCTGTCTGGACAGACAACTCAAACTCTTATCTCCAATTAGCCAGGCAAAAGCCAAAAAACAGAGGTGTGGCTCAAGTGGTAGAGTGCCAGTTGCAAGAGAAAAAGCTGAGAGAGAGGGGTGGGAAAGGAGAATAACAAACAAGTTTCAATTATTATTTGTTTTGTTGTTGGTTTTAACTAAGGGTTAGCCTGTTTGCCAAGATGAAACCCATATCTACCTATGTATATGAATCTATATATTGTATATACAACATGCAATAGATTTATACATATAACTCATGAGGGAAAAAGATCAGTCTGTATCTCTTGCTAGAAAACTAAATGGGAGCCTTTTAGTATTTAAAAATACCCAGACAGAAAATAAAAGACATTAAAGTGAGAGCCATCTTAGCTCTCTAGGGCCTTGACATTTTGGACTTCTAGTTTTCAGTACGGATAGAATCAATATGGGCAGGATCCAAGTTAGTTAGCATTACCTAGTGGTTGTAACGTCCCATTGAAAGATTTTAATTTAAATGCTGGAGTCCTGTTGGGTCATGACAAAACTATTTATTTGTATGGGTTCACTGGGCTATATTTTAGTCCCACAAGATTTGATGTTAAGGTATCAATATATTCTTTCTCTAAAAAAATGTGATATTTTTGAGGGTAGGAGCTAGCTTTTGGAGAACTAGCACAGTATAATGGGTTATAATGGAAAAAGGATACTTACTATTATCTCATGACCTTGAGTATACTGTTAGACTCTGGGAACCTTAGTTTTCTGTTCACAATTCAGTGATTCCAATAGAAAGACAGTATGGAACCATTGCTATCATCCTGGGACTTGTGTACTTGAAGGATACTGGGGTTTGAACTCAGACCTCTTGCTTTCCAATCAGGTGATCTACCCTTTCAGTCAAACTCCTACTATTCACAACTGGTAATTTACTGTCAATAACTACCTATTGATTTCCCTCTTTCTGAACGTAGGTAGAAATATGACGTGTTGGCCCTTGCTATAGGAGTAAATATTTTGGTATCAACTCTGGCAATAGATCTAAATTCCATATTGTGATTTATAAATGTGGACACATCATTTTGAAGTGCTTATCACTGCGCTGGCTTAGGTTTGGTGACAACTTGGTTGTATTAAGGGGTCCTCAGATAGTAGACAAAACATCATTTCTAGGTATGTTTGTGAAACTATTTCTGAGAGAGATTACTATTTGAATCAAGAGATTGGGTAATGAAAACTGCCATCACCAGTACACCTGGATGTTATTGAACCTGTTGAGGGCTTGAATGGAAGAAAATTGCAAAAGAAAGATGAACGAACTCTCTTCCTTCTCTGGAGGTAGAGAACATGACATTTTTCTCCTGCCCTAAGACATCAAAGCCCAAGTTCTCATCCTTCATTTCTGGAACTTATTCACTCTTCCCTCCCTCCTTTCTCAGCCCTCTGGTGTGGGACTTTTAGGCTGATTTATACTATGCCTTTCCTGGATCTCCATCATGTAGATAGCAGATTATGTCACATTTCAGCCTCTATAAACACAAGAAAAAATTCTCATACCAAATCTGCTCTTCCATATTACGCTATACCTGCTGTATTGGTTCTGTTTCTCTGGAGAACTCTGCCTAAGAGTTCTATTCTTGAATGAAATGAGGAGAAATTATATTGTGATCTGGTAAGTCACTGAGATTTTGAGGAGTCTATCCTGACTAATTTAAACTCTGTAGAACTTCAGTTTAAAAAGTAAGCATCTAACTTAGGCATTAGGGCTATCAAGAAAATAAAACATAGTCCTCTTTTCAGTCAGTGTACAAAAAGTAGATGTAATATAAACACAAATGACAAGAAGAAAGCCTAAAAGGAATGAAGAGAATGGACAAACTAACTCTAATTTGGGTGTATTTGACAAAGCTTATAAGAGGAGGTAATAATTAATAAACTTAACTGGTGGGAGGAGGAGGAAAAACAGAAGGGTTGGTTTTGTGTAGGTACACATTTGTCTACACATAAATGGACATGTTAAATCTTGAATTCAATACATGCTGACATCACATTCTTTTGTCTGATTGAATATGCATTCTTTAATATAAATCGAATATGAACTAATTTTACGTTCAAGTCAGATAGTTTACCATTCAGATTCTGATATATATATTTTCATAATATATTCTTATAATCCTTTTCTCCAAAAGAGTCATAATGTGAAGATTGAAATGAGGATGTTAAGTGGTAAACATTCATTTCATTGGAACCTGAGTTTAGAAAGGTGCACAGGACATCAGAGTAGCTACCTGTGGTCCTCATAGGGGTTATTTTGTAGGATAATTTTGGACCTGGTTGAAGAAGTTGGAAGAAAGGTGCTGGGAACACCAAGACAGGTTGTATTTTCTGTTAGTCTGATAAATGAGTTACAAAAAACAGAGTCAAATAACATATTCCTCAGGTCTTACCATTTCCCAAGATATAACTCAGGTATATGTGCTGGGTGTTTTCTGTACTGCTCACAGAATCATTTTTAAAAAAACTTATTAAGGTGATGTACAGTAGGGTTACAGTTACATAAGCCATGTAACGAGTACATTTCTTTTTGAACAGTGTCACCTCTTCCATCATTTTCTCCCAGTTTTTTCCCTCCTCACCTTCCTCTCCCACAAGTTGTATAGTTCATTTCACAGTGTCCAGTGAATATCACTGGCTATTTACCCTTTGTTCTACCATTTCTCTGCTTCCCTTTTCCTCTGCAAATTTGATACATTTACATACAAGACAAAAGATTCAGAAACCAGAATATTTACTACTGCTAACATTTCAGCCAGTACTTCTACCATTCTTCTGAACTTCCATGACACTCTGTGTTAGAACTTTCCTTATCAAAACTCCCTATTTATGCATATCTTATTGATGGAGATAGACCCCATCAGATGAGCAAACTCAGCTTAGCATGATTAAAACTTGGCCATTTCCAGGCAAGTCTTTTGCGAGGGCTTGGATATCCCTCTAAAATTCACCTTGAAATGAAATTGTCATCATACCAGTGTTAAGAGGTTAGGCTTTTAAGATGGGTAGATTAATAATGTTAGTGATCCTATGCACAGAGCAATCATAGAACGGGCTCATCAGACCTTAAAAAGTCAATTGACAAGAATTAGACAGGGAGGAGGGAAGCAATACTCCCCCCATTACACTCTTAACCATGCTTTGCTGGTCCTTAATCATTTCAATGCCGATGAGCAAGGAATAACTCCGATGATGAGACATTGGGGCATGGAAAAAACTACAACTTTTCCTTTGGTAAAATGGAAGGATCTACTCACTGGAACCTGGCGTGGGCCAAACATCCTGTTAACATCTGGGAGAGGCTATGCTTGTGTTTTCCCACAGGATGCGGAATCCCCCATTTGGGTCCCAGACAGACTCATCAGGCCTTTCTCGGGCCCAAAAAAGAGCCAGGAAGAAAATAAAAATACATCAGGAGAGAAAACTGGTGCAGAAGATGAAGACTCTCTCTCTACTTGCCGTATCCACCACTGCGTTAGTACAACAAGTGCACTCGGCACATTTTGTTAATGATTTAAATAAGAATGTTTCTCTAGCATTAACAGAGCAGCAAATCATTGATCAAAAATTAGACAGCAAACTAGAGGCTTTGGAGGAAGTAATCTTAAAGTTAGGGACTGAAGTCAATAATCTTAAAACCAGCTGACAACTATATGTCATCAGTCATTTAAATATATTTGTGTTACCCCATTACCTTATAATGAGAGCTTAGATTGGGAAGCTACCAAAGTGCATTTACAAGGAATCTGGAAGGACAATAGCTTAACTCATGATATAGGACAGCTACAGGAAAACATCTCAGCCCTTAGTCAAGCTCATTTAGAAACCACAGGGATAAATTCTTTGGCAGAAGACTTACAGAAAGGATTAAAAAGTCTTAATCCTTTAGATTGGTGGCACTATTTGGTTACATTTGGAGTCATAACACTAATTGTTATATGTATTCTTGTTGTCTTTCCAGTCCTCTTCAAACTAGTCTTCCGCTCCATCTCCTCTATACGAGAAGAAATTTCTCTGGCACATCTAAAAAATAAAAAAGGGGCAAATGCCACGCCTACTCTGGTGGAGTCTGCTTAGCATGGGAAACCAGCTTTCAGACCTGAGAATGGGGCTTCAGAGACCTATCTCTGAGTATTGGGACTTCAGGGACTTCACCGAAGTCTACCTCAGAGAATGGGGCTTTACAGAGACCTATCTCTGAGTACTGGGACTTCACCGAAGTCTACCTCGGAGAATAGGGCTTCAAAGAGGCCTACTCCTGGAAAGGCTAGCAAACCCCTGGGAAAGATGTGTTTCTGCTTTTCTTTTCTCCACTGTATAAGAGTGCCTATTAATCTTTTACTGTTCCTGCTGCTCATTGTACTTACTCATGCTCAATGTTCCTTTATTTAAAGCTCTTTCTTAAGAGTGTTGACGACTCCAATATCTGATGAGTGTCTTAAAAATATGACTAACTCACCAGAGTTAAGTGCTACCCTGAAACCCCTCTTATGGAGGCTAGTAGACAAGTCATAAGTAAATATAAAAGTATTGGGGGTTTCACAACATCACTTCAGCAGAAGGAATTGTTTGTAAGAGATTTGCAAGAAGCTGTAGGCGCGGCTAGAACAGAAAGAGTGTATGGCAATTGCTGAGATAACTACTTAGGAGAAAGAATTTCCTGCTACTCTCTTTTATTTACTAAGAGACTTGCTAGATCTAAGCTTCCTTGGTGCTTACTATTAAAGAAGGAACAGGAAAGATCTTATGGGACAGTTAAGGCCTCTATAAAAATAGGTAATGGTTAATTGGTGACAAACATTGAAACCCATTGTATTTCTTAGAGATAAGCCGGAAACAAGTGCCTATCAGGCGACTAGCTGGTGACCACCCAAAAATGAAGCCATGCAGCAAGATTGTGTAACCTTCTGCCCTTTCTTATGGAGACTTTTTGCTATAAAAGTTTTGTTATCCTCTGCATTAAATCGCACTCAGCATCCACTCCTCTTGTGTGTGAGTTGTCTGTTTGCCATCTCCCCACCTATTCCAGGTTCCTCCCCTAGGTGTCCTCCGTCATCCCGACAGAGCCGGTCCGCGGCAGTGGACCCCCTTTTTCTATCTGAAGAATGATCGCTAACTTTTCTGTCTTGATAAGATATGGTATAATGGCTATTATCAAATGCCAAACTCGATGCCAAATACTTCTTTCCTTCATAAATTCTGTTTTAGCAATGGAAAAGAGATATTTTAAACTGTAGATTTTGTCTTAAAGGTGTTAAGTTTTAGAAATATCATGATGCAAGGATTAGATGTTCTGGGGATAATCAGGAACCGTGTTAAATAAAGAAAGATGTCAAAATGAATGATTATCAATAGCAAATATACTGGCTGGCTTTGAGGGTGTGTGGCTCAAACTAATGAACTAGAAAAGAGCACTCGTTAATAGTCTGGTGACTGAGGGTTGTGAGATGGGAGAAGGAAGATAACTCAGCTGGAAGCTTATTAAAAAAAAAACAGAAGGTTGGAGTCAGCAGCTGAATTTCCACTTAAATGCATGTTCTGCCGATTCATCTAAATCAAACCTTTGAGGTATGTTTACCAGCCTCTCTTCATTCCTGGGACTTTGATTCTTACATCTAAAGAAAAGCTAGATTAATGACTCCACTAATGTCTGTAAACTATATTTTTAACACTCAGTTTTTTCCCCTGACATCTCAGTCTAATGGTTTACACAGCAAAAGACTTTCTACACATACAAAAAGCATGCTGGGTCCCAAGGCAGGAAAATCTTTAGACAGTGGAGATCTAAATTCATAGACCTGTCACTATCCTTTTTTTCAGGTGTCACTTTTGTTTTATTGGTCTTTTATTCTTTAGAGTTGCAACACAGTAATGGCTTACTTTAGAAGACTGTATGTGTGAACTTTAGGGTATTATGTTTTTCTGCAACCAGCCAATATTATTTGCTTTATCATCTTAGGCTGGTGGTAAGAGGCAAAATGGGAATTTAGGAAAGGCAAAGAATTTAAACTAGGCCCTGTATTAGTTTCACACTCCTGCAGTGAAATGCCCAGGGCAACTAACTAATAAAGAAAAACATTTATTTAGCTTATAGGTGAGGAATACAACATCTAGGATCATGCAAGTGGGTAGGCATCAGTCTGACCTCCGGTGAGAGCCATGGATGGCAGTACATCACAGTGGGAGCATATTTGGGAGCAATGATCACAACTCCAAGAGTGGGTAGGAAGAACCAGGCTTACTCCGTTCATAGCAATTTTCTGAAGATCTCAGTGGGTTGCATGAGATTTATAAAGAAGTTGCCTGTGAATTACCTTCTGACAACAGAGCACCACTGACCTAAGGATCTACCGTGAGTTCTCACCCCTATCTACCACCTTCCACCAGCCCTGGTGGGACCAAACTTTCAAATGTGGACCCGTGGGGTTCAACATAGAAACCGTAGCAGGAAAACATTATTTTGAGAAGAGGCGATGTCAGCATAAGCTAGTACAGGAGCTATTCAATAACTTTAGCACAGCAAAGCCAAAATGCACCCCCAAGATATATTTGTATGTCCCTGATAGAAAGTTACAAATGCTTGATTTGAACTACTCTGACTAGAATAATTAAATTCATGTAATCAAGGAAAGGGTTTGAGAATGGTATCTGGTATTTTCTCAGTACAGTTCAAGGAAAGAACTGAAGGCTCTCTCCCTCTCTCTCCCTCTCTTTTCCTCTCTTTCTCTGTGTCTGTCTATCTTCTCTCCTCTCTCTCTTTCTCTCTCTCTCTCTCTCTCTCTCTCTCTCTCTCTCTCTCTCTCTCTCTCTCTCTCTCTCCCCTTGTGGGATTCTTCTGCTCTCTATTCATCATTATAATCAGTAGGAATGTCATTCCATCTGGCAATTCCTGAAATGCATTCTGATTGGTTCAGTTTGGCTCAGTAGGCAGCCTCTAAGCTGGGCCTTAAATCAACTCACAGAATTTTAAATATCAGCTTTCCATGATCCATCTAATAAGATTCATTGGGTCTAGGCACAGTCTAGGAGTTAGTGTTATTTTCAACTGGCTTTCCAATATTTCCAGTGGATAGCTCCAGACTGGTCAACAGTGTGACCAGGGCTGTGAGGACTGGCAAGACTTTCCCAGCATCACATGGCTGACATGGGGAAAAGCTCTGAGTTCCCCCAAGGAGAGATACAATCTTCAGGCTGACTGTAACACACAGACAAAACAATAACTGTACACTAGAGTATATGTAAAGCCCAGAAATGGAGATCATTAAAATAAAGTATTTAAGACAGCATAAGAGCATCTGAAGTAGTGCCATATTCTCAAGCACTTAAAAAGAAAACATTTGCCAGATGCCAATGGCTCACACATGTAATTTTAGCTACTCAGGAGGGTGAGACCTGAATTTAAAGGCTGTCCAAGAAGAGAAGTCTGAGAGACTTTATCTATAATGAACAGAAAGGAAAGGGAGGGATAGCTGGGATCTCTCACTCGTGAATTAAAAGCAAATGAAGATACTATGTTGCAAACAAACTATGGGGGAGGAGGGGACATGGAAAGGAAAACCTGGGAGAAAACAAGGGAAAAGATGACATTATTCAAAAAGAAATATACTCATTACCTGACCTATGTAACTGTAACCCATCTATACATGACCTTTAGAAAATAAGTAAAGAAAGAAAAGAAAGAGCACATGGAGTGCTAGGTTATTCTAAATGACTGCAAACTCAGAGGTAGTAATTACATAACTATCCACTTAACATATTTATGCAATATATGGACAACTAGGCATCCATATGTTTGGGAGATTAATGAAAAATCTTAACATTTATCCCAAATGTAGCTGTGAAAACACACACACACACACACACACACACACACACACACACACACACACAGAGCAGGAGCACATATCTACCACTTGAACTAGTTGTAGATTCATAGCTTGAAGTTATAGTAAGTGACATTTTCAAAAGTAGTATAGCCTAGAAAAATGTGTGTGCATGGGCATAAATTTTAAAATAACCAATACTATTGAGCATTTAAGATGTTCTAGAAACTATTTTTGAGGTTTTACAGATGTTATTTCTAGTTTTACCACAATGTTGTGAAGCAGGTAATCGTAAACCACTTGTGAGAAGGAAAACTGAGATCTTAATAGGTTGAGTAATTTACATAGGACATGCCTGTTCTAGCATGCAACAAAATTCTGTCTGAGCTGCCCACTTTTCTTCAGCCAAGTCCAGTAAAACTGATGAAAACTTATACGTATTATAATAATGTATTTGTATCTAAATGTACACTAATATGTAGGAGTTATCTACATATGCATATCTCTATCAATCATCTTTCTATATTTAATACACTTACAATTAGACATATATGCAACTTAAGAACTCAGGAAGTACATCTATTGTCAAATTATTTCACTAAATATAGTCAGCTGACTATGTAACACTGAAACCCATTAACTATTTGGACTCAGTTTTTTTTGTTCCTAATTACAGTTAATTGAAAATAACTACAGAGATATAGAAAACATGAAGAATTTAAAACTGTCTAAACTGTAAATTATCTGAAGTTACAAATCCATTAATTCTATCCGAGTTTAGGAATTTTCACAAAGATCAATAATCTGAGATAAAAGTCTGGTCTTAGTCAAGGCTAATTTGATTCCTGGATGAAGGGGAAGAGGCCATCAGTGGACAATTTAAGTGAACCACTTCTTACTTGCAACTTCATAAGTACTGTTTTTGAAATGTTTATGTTCCTCTCATTCTACTCCAAATTTGCTTCATCTGTAGGATGTTTTGAGACTGAATAAGTTAGTTGTTTCTTGCTGCATTATATATTTATTTTGGTATAGGAGAAATATGTTGCTTTGTTAGATGAGATAATATCTACTAAAAGTCAATGACTTGTACTTGGGGAAATGACTCAGATAGTTTTTTTCATCTTAAAAAGAATATTCCTGATTTGGAAAAAAAAGAATATTCCTGATTTGGCAGACAAAACATCAAGGAGTACAACATGCCCATACATTCTGCAGCTGTCAGAACAACCCTCCACATATTTTTTGTAGGGATGGCTGACAGAGAGGAGTTGTAGGAGGTGAGCATCTCTTCATGATCCTGTTATCCTTGCAAGGCCATATAGCTTCTCATAATATAAGCCATGCTGGAGCTATGTCATCTATTAGCCTTACCTAGAGAGAATCGATACATCACTCAGAGGCCACTTTTACTAGTGCCAGATGAGCCTGTATTATCATGAAGGCTTGAGCTACCACAGATGTCCATAGCTAAGAAAACTAGGTTGTGCTGGATTGGGTTTTACTCCAAATAGCTTTGATTCATCCTCTCTTAAACATTTTATCCTACAAAACACCAGAATCTCTTCTATAATTCCTAATATACTCTGAATGTTCCCCTCTTCCACCACTATTGTCAGAATCCAGGAAGTATGTCACACATGGTATACTTGTATCCTCTCATGACCTATAAACTATACTCAATCTTGCTTCCAAAGTATTCTTTCTAAAACACATATATGTTTGTATTATTTCTGTACTTAAAATTCTTCAAAGCCTCCCCATTGCCTTCAGTTTACAATATAAATCTTCTTTTTTTTGGGGGGGGGGTCTGGTTGTGGGGCCTGAACTCTGGGCCTGGGCGCTGTCCTTCAGCTCTTCAGCTCAAGGCTAGCGCTCTACCACTTGAGCCACAGCGTCACTTCCGGCTTTTTTTTCTGCTTATGTGGTGCTGAGGAATCGAACCCAGGGCCTCATGCATGCAAGGCAAGAGCTCTACCACTGAGCCACTTTCCCAGCCCTGTTGGTATTTTTCGATGGCATTCATGATCTCTGACCTTACCCCATCCCCACCTAGCCTCTGTCTTTGAGTCCTGCTCTGTAACAACCATCATTCTGAGCTACTGAAGTTTGTTAAATAAGTTACTTTTCTAAAATCTTTGAACATTTGTACCTGCTACTTCCTGCCTAAGAGGACTTCTTTTTACTTCCTTTAACACAATAAGTTTCTTCTCATTTCTCCATTTGGGACCAGATAGGTATAGTTCTCTTTTTAAAATTTTCTTACATTGTATCTACTTGTTAAATTCTTTGTGTCCTCTACCAGGCCAAAGCTCTAAGAAACAAGGACTTTTTTTTTTGGTCGGTTGTGGGGCTTGAATTCTGGGCTTGGGGGCTGTCCCTGCGCTCTTTAGCTCAAGGCAAGCGCTCTACCGCTTGAACCACAGTGCCACTTCCGGTTTTCTAGTGGTTTATTGGACATAAGAGTCTCACGGACTTTCCTGCTTGGGCTGGCTGTGAACCTCGATCCTCAGATCTCAGCCTCCTGAGTAGCTAGGATTACACATTTTCTTGAACCATTCATCTACTGAGTGACCTCTGGGTTGGTTCCATATCTTAGCTATGGTGAATAATGTGATAAACATAGTTGTGCTGGTAGTTTAGTATGTTCTTGTTTGTGATCATTTGGGTAAATGCCCAAAAGTTGGATTGCTGGTTCATAGGGGAGCTCTATGTGGAGTCTTTTGAGGAACCTCCATGCAGTAGGGTTTGCTTTTGTCCACATCCCTTCCAGCATATGTTGTTAAGCGAAATGAGCCCCAAGATAGAGACTCAAATGTTTTTTTTTCTTTTTTGCTATTGTTTCTAACATACTTATAAGATATTTCTCTGTTGCTTTGTATGTCCCTTCCCCATGGTATAACCCCTGCTTTCACTGTATTTGATGTTGGTATAATTTGTGGAGGGAAAGGGCAAAAACAAATCGTTTAAATAAGGATACAGGTGGACCCATTGCAACAATGAGATGTACAAGATGTTATGTCGAAAATGAGCTTTACAACTTTGGCATGGGGCGGGTATTGGAAGGGATGGGAAGGGGAAACAAAGGCGGAGGCAACAATGCTTGATAAGAAGTGCACTCATTACCTTGCCCGTGTAATTGTAACCCCTTTGTATGGTATTTTCACAATAAAAAAAGAAAGAAAAGAAACTATTCTGCTTCAAAAAAAAAGAAGAGGGATATTATATCATGTCTGGGTTAAAGGTATTCAGAAAATATAAAAGAGAAATTAATAATACAGAGTAGAAAAAGGTAATTACAGAGACGAAGTCATCAAGTAAACAAGAGTTTGTGACATCCAGGTTGCAATTGTAGACTGGTCTCATAAAGAAGGTGGAAAATTCCTTCCCTGTCCTGAGAAGGACATACTGGCTCAGAAAGATGAGGTGGTATCCATTTGATTGATTGTATTTTGTTTTCTCAAGGACATTTGAAGAAAAGTTATCAGCTAAAAGTGAAGATGAAGGAAGAGAGATTTTAGAGAACAATTAAAATGTGAAATTATTGTCTCAAAGAATGAGAAAGATTTTTCTACAGAAAATTTTAAGAATTGCCAGAGTTTCTCATGAACCAATGGTTAAGAATTTGAAGTGTGATGAGGGAGTATTTCTCTGGCCATTTCCTGGTGCTGAGGTAGTGGCATAGAATAAGTCAAATTAAGAAGGTCTGAGGTTTTGCTGGATAAACACAAAATGGGAGAGAGGAGAGAAATACTGAGTGTATGAGAGGGGCAATTAGAGTTATGAACCAGGCAGTATTTTCTAGGTAGAGGGAAGATCTGGAATAGAGCAGAGAGAAAAGTGGAGGAAAATGATGAAATCAGTCTCTAGGTCTGAATGGCAGTTGAAGAATTTTAGGGAAGGGAGTATTATAACAAATGACAGGGACCAAGAGGAGGTACTGGTCAAAGAAGATGATGCCTGACAAACAGGCTTTGGAAAGAGTGTAGTCAATGGAACTTACAGTGTTCCCAGTGTGCCTGGGTGATTGGTAGCCCTAGGAATAGCAAGAGACATCAGAGAATGTGCTCAGGATCAGGAAGCAAGTAAGCATCAGAACCCTCACTAGCTTCCTCAATTTCCCTCTCCTGTGGGATATTTTCTCTCATACCAATGTTAGCTTCTCATTCTTTTATGACTTATACAGTCAGGATAAGAAAACGTGTTTACTGGCTTGAGGGGGAAAAAACAGAAGTTTTTACATTTTCATTTTGTGCTGTACATCACAAATCTTACAGAGAAAATGTGTGTGTGTGTGTGTGTGTTCTCTCATTTGAGCTAATTTCTTATATGCTTCAGTTTTCTCTATTTAGTATGCCATTAAATTTTTATCAAAGTCCATAATGGAAGTTTTAAAGACCTCATTTGTCAAACACTTAACTTCCAATGTAAATTTCCTTTTAAAGACACTCATACTCAATAAAAATTAAGCTGAAAATGAGAAATTCCTTGACTCAGGAAAGCGAATAAGCAGTAAATTACAAAGGAGCTGGGAACTAATGTGAAGGTCTAGAGTGTTAATTTATACTTGAATGAAGGTTCATGGGAAAACACTTATATTTTATTGCTTATTATAAATGTATTATATGCTTATTCTAACTGATGTGGAGACTAAAGACACTCAAAAGGAAGAAATCAAAAATCATCCAACAATTCTTAACACAATGCCATCACTTTTGACATTTTTTATTGGTAGTATGGCTTGAATTCAGGGCTTAGGTATTGTCCTGAGCTCTTTCACTCAAGTCTAGCACTCTACCACTTTGAGCCACAACTCTACTTCCAGTTTGTTGCTAGTTAATTTGAGATAAGATTTAAGGATTCTTCTGCTTGGGCTGGCTCTGAACTGCAATCCTCATATCTCAGCCTCCTGAGTAGCTAGGGTTACAGACATGAATCACCAGCACCCTGCTTATCTGATATTTTAAATATCCGTTTAAAACATGATTTTTGAAATTAAAAAATACAATCTAGGTAGACCTCATATCCTCACAGTTAAGTGTTTGGTTAAATATTATTTAAATATATTTTAATATTTAATTAAATTTAATATAATTTATATGATATATGCTAATATTTTATGAAGCTCCTCTTTCATCCTTCACCATTATAAACAATACTAATATGAGCAATCTTCTGTAATTGTCTATTCTTACTAATAGAAATTGTAAATACAAAAGTGTGCTCATTCTGCAGGCTTTTGATCCAGATTACTAAATTGCTATTTTAGCGTTATACTCACTTCAGCACCATTCATTGGTACTCTATACTAATATTCTTTTACATTTGTTTCTCAATTAGAGAGAAAAATCTGCTTACTGTCATTGTCTTTCATTGTTGCTTAACAGAGTTTTACATATGTATTAGCCTTTTAATAATGATAAATATCCTATTAATGCCTCTTGTCACTTTGTTCTTTCTAGATAGCTTATGGCTTTTCTCTTACACCTTTGTTAAATGTCTAAATATATTAGGTCCATGTGGCATAGTTTCCTTTATTTGTCTAAAGCATTTGCCAAATTCCTTCCAGAATGTTCACAGACCTCTGTAGAGTTGCCCTATTTTTCTCTAAGTGGGTAGTTTTAAAATTTGTCTCTCTCTCCCTCTCTCTCTCTCAATAAAAGATGCATGGTAATTGCAGTTCTGATGATGACATCAATGTCACACAAATAAGAATGTAAAGCATCAGATATTAGAAAGGTATAGCCAGTAGACTAATAGTTAAAAAAATGAAGTATAAACTCATGTAACATTTCTCTCTTTTTTTTTTTATAAATTCATTTCTCCTGGTCCTTATGATGTGGTGTAGATTCAGAACATTATGGTTATTTGGCTTTCTGCTGCAATATTCTGCCTGCAAGCATTCCATTAATATTTTCATTGTGAGACCGTGAGAAATTTCCAGGTTATGATACACAATCATGTGATTTTACAGGACAACCAATTAGGATCTAGAATGTGTGAGGCAAAATTGTGACTTGGAATATATATTTTTCCTTACCCTCTCCAGTGTAATTTCTTCAAACTCATATTCAATTTCTGTCCCATTGACCTGCAAATAACAGAGAAAAATATTAATATGTATTAAATACAGTTGGAGGAGGAAATGCTGTATATTAAAAAAGTTTCAGAGTTAAAGTTTTATTCTGGCCATAAATCAACCACATTTTCTTATTTTTTATGATTATTATGTTCTTGTCTAAATGAAATATAATCTAAGGTCTTCTGAAATATATGACTAAAACAAAATGGACAAAGGCTGTTACATAGTTTAGAATTTTATTTATGGTTTACAGGGAGGAAAAATAATCTAAAATATGTATCATGAGTTTGAAAGAGACAAATCATCTAGGGGCAATGCCATAACTACAAGGGAAATTGTTTACTAATGTCTTTTTAAATTCATAAATAACACTAAAATATGACCTTAAAAGTCAATGATAAAATCAGCACAGGTATATATCATTCATAGTAGTAAAACAGCATTAAGGACTGTGTCAGCTAAGATGTATTTTCCTTATTGGCTCAAGTTCAGGTAATTTATTTTCATTATTCTTTTATTATATTAATGAGAAGGCCCTGGGCCATAAAACTGTGCCCATATACTTTAGTGGCAATAAGAAAAGACAAAAATGGGACATGGTTTGGATTTTCTACGGAGAAACTGTTTTAAACTCTCAACCAAGCCTTAAATCAATTTGAATTTATTGAAAAAAATACATGTATTTTAAGCAAAGCCAGTCACCTTAGATTTCAAAAGATGGGCATAGAAAATTATGAAGAGTGACTTTTAAAGAATCTAGCAAATATTCAGTCTCTATTCTTTCACAAATTTCTTCTTAACCAGGCAAGAAGAATCTCTGAGCAAGACAGTTCTCAAATTGAATTCTTCCTTTGTTTAATACATGTCCTGACAATATTGTTAGAATTTGGGAATCAGCTAAGGAGACAATCATTTACGTATAAAACTGTAATTTCTGTAAGATTCTCACTTTAGTTTGCTTTTTCATCTTAAGAGAATTGAAACAGAGAACAATTTACAGGAGCTCTATGGAAGTAAGGACCAGAGAGCCTGAGCCTTTACCCAATACAGACCCTGACAAGAGGGAACTGACATAGGATAAAAGGGTAATATAAATGAACTGCTTAGTAAGGGATTGATTTACCTATCTGATTTAGAAACACAGATATTTGTGAATTCTCTTTCATGAGGAATCTGGACATGGGATCAGGGGCAAACATAAGTAGTTATAATCAGAAAACAATGAAGAATGGCAATGACTACTGTGTGCCCACTGCTCACACAGAGCATGTTTTTTATTACCCAATTACATGGGCTAATTGGTGAATCACCTTTTACTCTGTTACTAGATTATCAAGAAGTCCTAAACACAATTTGATTTTCTGGGCTTTAGCAACTTAATGACTCTCAGTCAAGGACTGATGATGTCAGAGAGCTTTTGAAGCTTTATGGAGGATTTTGTTTGCTGCATGTAAAAGGAAGGATGAAAGAAAGAAAGAAAAGAACCCTCACACTCCCTCTGTATGAGTAGGCTTCCATCTGCATTTTGTGTTTATTTCTTGTAACTTTCTGTAGTTGATAGAAGGAGGGACGTGGGGGAAGGCTGAATTAATAGATGTGATTTCATTTGCTCAGTATGGCTCCATGAGTCTTTTGTTTGCTTCACCGGTTTCCTAGAATGAACTCCTTCACATTAAAGCATTTCAGACTAGGGAAAGAAACAGAAAAAAAAGAACTCTAAAGAGAAATAAAAAATAAGCTTTTGATAACAAATAAAGATCCACGGTGAATGACATTCTGTTTAGGAAGCACTTAAAAGAGAGCCTGCCCACTTGGCTTTATATTTCTAAAATCATTATACAGTGATTCTAAGATCCTTGAATATTCTCATTGCTGTTACAACATTTCCTGGTCAGCTGGATAAAGTATCTTAGGTTCACATGTATTCCTTGCATGGACAGTTCTCAATCAAAGAAAATAATGCCATTTACCCGATTCAGCACTATCTAGGAGTTCTTTATAAGAATAGATGGTACCATCTAGTCTGTGTTAAATGACAACAACTATGTCTACAAGAGGTTTTGGTGAAATCATAGAAAAGTTAAAGACACTTAGCATAGGCAAGGCAGCATTTCAACATTAACTGATGAACACTTGAGAGACTCCTGGGTCTGTGCTCTCATCAGCAAGACAGCAGGGGCTATGTGGGTACCTATTATCTCTATGACAGGACATTCTAAAACTTTTCTTGGAAGAGATTTTGATGAAAAGGATGAGACAAAAAAATTTAAGAACACTTCCATTTTAACTGGAAATACGTAAATCTTGGCTATGACATTCATGAACATTTAGTGCATTTTCAAACCACCAGATGAGGTATTCTTCCAATATTTTTTCCACATTTATTTAGATCGTGGCTGCTTACAGAGTGATCCAAGAACCAAGGAGTCTCTAGCCACTCACCCTGAAACATAATCTTGTGCATCTTTTTCATTCAGTAAAATTAAAACTGTGCTCTGATATCTGGGTATGTGTTTGTGAAGGAGGAGAATTACAGAAGAGCTGTTGTTGAGAGAGCTTGTTGTGCTGGTGTCATTCTAATCCCAGTTTTTTACTATACAAGTTTCAGTTAACAAAGGTCATTTTTCTGAAAAGAATTCTCTCTCTCTCTCTCTCTCTCTCTCTCTCTCTCTCTCTCTCTCTCTCTCTCTCTCTCTCTCTCTCTCTCTCTCTCTCTCTCTCTCACACACACACACACACACACACACGCTCACACACACACATTGTATATTGATTGGTCAAGATAAAAATTCTCCCTGGGATATTTCTCTACCCTGGTAATATTTTGTGCTCCTGAGAGTTTTAGATCTTCCAGAGGCATAGATGAAGTTCCTGTTTCATCATTTACAATCTCTTCTTCACCCAAAGACCCTGGAAAAGTGAGAGGACTTGTAGACTTGAAGTTTCAATGAAATAAATGAAATGTTTGGTTCTGGAAAAAATGTTTTTCTTTGAGAATTGATTTATACTGAACTTGATGGTTGTGTGAGGACAGCTGGTAGCATCGACAGTGGTCAAAGAAATCCAATTAGTGCTACATATTGTCTAGCACTTTTCTGGACATGTAGGCTCTTGGGATTATATGGCATTGAAGCTGAGAATGACACACAGCACATCTACATTCAGACATTTTATCTAATGTTCTAATTCACGAATCTTGACTACTTTACATATTTTTATCTTTGAGAGCCTTTAGTTAATTTTACTGTCGCTTTTTTCTTTGCTGCTATAGTAACCACCTGCCTCAATGATGACATAATTTGATTTTGAGATGCATTTTTATCCCTGAAAAAGAGTTTTTTTCATGAATAACTCATGTGAATTATTCCATGTCTTAATCTTCTTTAATTGGAATCTTAATGGTTTCATTGCATTTTATTTTTGCTTCTTTACCACTTTTTTTATAATTTCACGAATGCTAAGAACATACTAAACTTGAATAATTAATATTTATACCTTCTCATGCTATATATTTTAACAAGTACAGAAACAGGTAGCAAAGCATTGACATCTTAACTGAAACCCATCTCTGCACAATGAGCAATTATTGAACATCTATGAAGTGCCAAGACTAGTGACAGACACTGAGAAAGTAAAGATTTTTAAAAACATATCCTCATTCTCAAAAAAAACTCATATCTTTCAAAGAGGACCCAAGATTTATACATGTGCATATGAAATACAAATGTAGACTAGAGCTACAGCCCTACTATTACCACATTTTAAATCTGCTTTGGTCTTTATCACTTGTTTTATATAGCAATTGTAGATCTATTTATTATGATTTGTACACATAGGATATGATTTTCTACTAATCCTGCCCCTGTTATAAAGCAAATATTAAATAAAAGATATGTATCCTATCATTATTACTTGAGAATATAGCATTATCACTAGACTTGGGAAGAATATGACACCCAAGAAAATCAGTTTCAAATTATCATGGCTTCTTGTCATTTCCAGAGTACGACACAAACCATGATACTTTGCGTTATCTGTGGATGCATCATATTATACAGGGCCTATCACAAATAGATTACTTAATGAACTGTTAAGTGGAATTGGTTAGGTGCATAAAACCAGGTGTTCTCAAAGATCTAGATTATTAATAGGATGCAATCTTCCCTGGACCCAACCCCCCTGTCATTCCTAGTTTATAAATCCTCATTGAGATCATTTTGTCTCAGGTTACCTTACTGGATAGAGATCCAACCACCATGGACACTCCAGAAAAATCAACATGGATGCATACATATATGTATACATAGATGTCATGCGTATATATACACATGTACCCTTTTGCTTACTGGTTTTCCTCCTCCTATTACTTTGTCCTTATCCTTCTTTTCAATTAGGGTGTTTCTTAGAGCAAATATGTCATGATGCTTCACTGCTTTATATTCTCGAATCTTCCATGTATTCTCCCAAATACTCAGTAGGCAAGAATGTGGACTCCAGAAAAGAAAAAAGATACAAACTTCAATCTGTGTTCCAATATTTACAAAGTCTATAGATGTGGTAAACATTCTCAATCGCCTAAAAAAAAATCTCTATTTCTTCTTCATACATAGTATGGTACTAACAAGAGTACTTTTCTCACATGTGTATAGTGAGGTGACAATTAGAGAATTCATATAAACTACATAGCACATATTCTAAGTAATAAATTTTAGCCAAAACTTCCACAATTTTATAAAATTCTTGAGAATGAGATCGCATATGTTAAGTATATGAATCATAATAGGTTTTCAAAAGGATGGTATAATAATAGTAATAGTTCTGGATAACAAGGGACAAAATAATTATTTGATCAAATATCAAATGTTTCATAATTTTTTATAATTTTATAATTTTTTATAAATTTCCACCCAACAATATAAATTAGTGCTCAATAAGCCAACATATTTGCTTTCTCCTCCAAAATTTACTGAAAACTTTTTCTAACCCAAATATTAATCTCTCTTTTTACTTTCCTCCTTTTCTTTCTTTTCTTTTCTTTCTTGCTCTCAAGTGCCAGTACTGTGGTTTGAACTTACAGTCTTACTCACAGTAGATGTTGCTTGCTCAAGATTAGAACTCTACCACTTGAGCCATGTCTCCAGACATTTTGCTTGTTAATTGGAGATGGAGTCTCATGGACTTTTGTCCTTGGGCTGACCTCAACCATGATCTCAGACTCCTCAGTAACTAGGCTTCTAGGTGTGAGCCACTGACACTCAGCTTCCATCCCTATCTTTAACTAATGACCTTCCTCACTACTTATTTATGTGTTCTTGCTTCAAGTTAAGAGGCATTTCATAGAGAAATTTACAGCTTAGATTTGTTGTCAAAATGCCTAATTCTATTCTATCTCTGTCACTTACTTATAGTCTGTCACTTCTGTCACTTACAAGCTGCAAGAATTTATCTCTGTTATGCATTGCATACATCAGTGTGTCACTATTACTCATTTAAAAGCTTGATTGTAAGCAAAAGGTTGTTTAAACTTTGTAGAACACCTGCCTTATCAAAGGTATGCATCTAGATATTATATGATTAAGTACTATTCAGTTATAAGACACTAATCCCAGTTGATATTTTTTAATTTCAATAAACAGACATATTACTGATATTCTTAGTCAGGGTTCTAATTTTCATATGTGTACTATTCCTTTTATTCACTGGAATGCGTTCTACCATTGAGCCTTGACTTTAAGTTAAAATTTTAAATCTTGATTAAACAAAATGTTGAATTTAATGAATTGATAAATCTTCTATCAAATAAAGAAGAAAATATCCTATAATCTTCTTTGCCTTCTTCTATCCTTTTTCCTTCATTTCTTTTCTCTCTTACTTCCTCTTTTCTTTCCTTTCCTCCTTCCCTCCTCTCCTCCTTTCCCCTCTTTCACTTTTTTCATTTTCTCTGTCTTAGTTAGAAGTTGACTCTAGACAAGTGATTATAAATTTAATAATTATATTTCACAATTTTAGTTCTAAATCATGCTTTTTTTTAAAAAAATAAGTATCTCTTTAAATCTAAATATGACCCAACAATACCACTTCTGGGCATTTACCCAAATGATCATAAACAAGGTCATACTAAAAGCTACCAGCACAACTATGTTTATTCATCATAGCTACGATACCAACCCAGATGCCCTCAGTAGATGAATCAAGAAAATGTGGTATATATATATATATATATGTATACACACAAACACACACACACACACACACACACACACACACACACACACAATGGAATTCTATGCTTCCATCAGAAAGAATAACACCACCCCATTTGTAAGGATATGGAAGGACTTGGAAAAAATCATATTACGTGAAGTAATCCAGACCCAAAGAACAATAGTTTCCATGGTTTCCCTTATTTGCAATAATTAATATACATCTAGGATAATCTTAGCATGAATTGAATAGTTCAATAGCTATGTACATCTTACCAGATAAGATGATTCTAAGCGAAGTGAACTCTGAGAAATGGACACAAGAGGTTTTTCTTTGTTGTTGTTTTTAATGTGCTATGTGATTTTTTTGTTTATTTTGTATATTCTTCCTTCCCCCTATGGTATATAACCTGTTGTCACTGTATTTTATTTTGGTAACCTGGTATTGTATGTAAGTTTATTTGAATTAGGGAAGGGAAGGGGAACAACAGAATGGTGAGACAAAGAACCAATGCAATTGTGATATACACAAGACAATCTGTTAGAAATTATTTGTACAGCTTGGGGATGGGGGAGGGAAAGTCAGAAAAAATGAGGGAAAGGGTAACAAGTTTGACAAGGAATGTACTTATTCCCTTACTTATGTAATTGTAACCCCTCTGTACATCATCTTGACAATAAAATTTTTTCTTAGTATTACTGTCAGGAAACGTCAAAGAATGAATAAAAACTAAAGTCTATCCAAACACAAAGAGTTTGTTTAAGGTTGAAATCTTCTTTAATCAAGAGAAAGTGAAATCATATAATATGTCCACTGCTGGATTTGTGTATGATTAGAAAATGGCACATTCTTTCTAGATCTACTTCTTGACTCACAGGCTGGAGGAAGAACAGGTGGTCTTAATGCATGCATTTGGCTCCAGCCTGGTACAGGCTGTTTTATTCCGGGTTTAAATATTTCATGAGTTTGAATATGTGCTTTGAGAGTACTAAGTGATATTAAAAACAATTGATCAACACTTGCACAGAATCATGATATATGAGGTTTTTGTCCCATCAAAGCCTTACCATCCCATTCCTCTTGTAAATCACCTGGTCAGTTAAATGTCTAGAAGAATCAAGAGTTCAAAGCACTGGCAAAAGGGTTGAGGGCTAAGCAACAACAGAATATAGAGGGTCATGTGCAGACGTACACAATCAACTGACTGAAGTATACTATCTCCTGGGGAGAAGATGGATTTCCAAAGCATAACTCCTATAAACAACCAACTCTGAGTTCAACAACATGGGTATCAAAAAACTGGAATATGCTTTCCATGGGATGGAGGAGGTAAAAGGAGAGAGGCAGACAAATGGACAAAAAAGCGCTGGCTTACAATATTCATAGTATTTTATGGAAGTATGTGAAAATGGAACCAGGCAACTGGAGAGTATGGGTAGCACAGGGAAAGACTGGGGAAAATTGTAGAAGAGGTGACCTTGAGTATGATGCATTACACTCATAAACTGACATGTTGAATTGTGTAACTACTTAAAGATAATAAAATAAACTGAGAAATAAGCCCTAAGACTTTACCAATCTGATGACGTAAACAGAGTGCCGAAAGTATTTTCTCCTTGGTTTTGGGATAACATGACTATAACAAGAGGCAAATTGTCTTCTTCATCCCTTGTCTGGCAATCTGATTTGTGCTCCACTACCACACAGAAGGGGATACAAAGGGTTAGTAATGATGTTTATATGTAAATACAAGGATCTCTTCCATTCTTCCTTCTTCCTTGTTTCAGTGTAGTATGGACACTTTGTAATGTTCTCCATTAATACTTCCTTTTCCTTCTCTTCCAAGTGTCTCTCCTTGCTGATCTTTTATTTTTCCATCCACCATGTTTATTCCATTCCCTTTCCTCCTGCCAGATGCAAGCATTCCCAAGCTCTGATCTCTATTGGTTTATAGTCTAGATTTTAATCTCACCTATTTTTAACCTATTTTTTTCAGTGCAAATGCCCTAATATCACTCTAATCGCAATACATTTAAAACACAACTGGTCATCCAGACTAAATATACTGTACCACAATTTCCTTCATTCCTTAGCCTTTTCTTCCTATACATTTTAACATAGGATGTCAGTAGATGCCATCGTTTCACAACCAGATTATCACTTTCTTAAGGCCATTTATATACCTTATTAAAATCTTTCTTCCTAGTTCATTTTTGGTGGTACTGGAGTTTGAACTCAGGGCCTTGCACTTCCTAAACTGGCACTCCACTGCTAAGCCAGGTCCTTAGCTCTGATTTTCATATGACATGTTTGAGATAAGGTCTCATTTCTGTCCAGGAATATGCCTGGTCAGCAGTCTACCTTGTCCAGGCTTTCTGTAGTTGCTGGGATGACAGACTGGTGGTGATCTTCTCTTTTGGTCTCACATCTAGAGTCCCATATGATTTATTATGGTGAAGTATATTTTATGATGTTTATAGAAATGGAATCCAAGAAATGAGAGTATTTTTTGTTCTCTTTTGTCACTGTTTTTGATCTCTGTAAATCTGTCTTGTAAGTAAGTTTATCTGTTCTAGGGAGGGAAAGGGGAAGTATAGAAATGGAGGGGATAAAGGGCACACAAATGCAACAGTGATACTCACTAGACACCATGTTGAAAATGAACTATACAACTTGTGAAGGAGTGGGTCTGGAGGGATAAACTGGATGAAAATGAGGAAAGACTGTTCAAAAAGACATATACTCATTATCTGAATTATGTAATTGTGACCCCTTTGTACATCACCCTTATAAGAACAACAAAAAACTTTTTAAAAAAGAATGTACCCAGCTATGGGTTGAGAAATGGATCTCATGAATTTTTCTGCCTAGGCTGGCTTCCCATGTTCAGCATCCCAAATACCTGGGATTAGAGGAATGTGCCACCAGCACCTGGTTTCTTATAACATTTCAATATACATCAAGACATTCTTCTTGTCATATAATATTGATGGCTGCATAGCTTTAAATACCTTTTTTAACCCTTAAAGTATATTCTACATTATTCATATTGTATTTCTGAATTTCCAAAATACTTCTGACCAGGTGTCAGTGGCCTGTAATCCTAACTACTCTGAAAGCTGTGATCCAGAGAATTTCTGTTCAAGAAAAGCTTGGGCAGAAAGACTCCATCTAAAAAATAACCAGAAAAAAAGCTAGATATGTGGCTGAAGTGGTAGAACATCAGCTGAGAAAGCCAGCCTTGCAAGTGTAAGGTCTCGAGTTCAAATCTCAAGAATGGAAAACCTCTCCACAATTTTCTAGCCAAGTATTGTGCTGAACTTAATATGAAGTACATCCATCCTTCAGTGCACTTACTAATTTTTACTAATGCCATACCATCTACAGCAAATATCTTTATTCACTTGATATTTTTTTTTAATTTTTATTTATTTTTTATTGTGAAAATACTGTACAGAGGGGTTACAATTAGATGGGCAAGATAATGAGTACATTTCTTACCAAGCATTGAGGCCTCCTCCTTTGTTTCCCCTTCCCATCCCTTCCCAGCCTCCCCCCACCCCCCACCTAATCCTCCCACCACACTTCACTTGATATTATAAAAATTATAATTAATTTAGAAAGTTATTTTGAATACCTAGAATTTCCTCTGTACTAGGGCAAAGCCCTAAGGATATAATAATAATCCAAATAAAATATTTTCCCTCATGAGTCTATTGGAGATAGGTAATGTCTCCTCTACTATTAGCCTAAGATTTTCTTTTTGCAAAAATCAGGAAGATTTTTCATATGAATCCCCTGAAATTCATTACTATTTTCGTAATCACAAAAAATGCAAGTATAATAATAATGATAACTGCTATTAGCACCAGTAAGTTTTTTTGGGGGGGTAGGGTGGGAAGAGGCAATATCAGGGCTTCAACTGAGGGCCTGGACACTGTCCTTTAGCTCTTTTTTGCTCAAGGCTGATGCTTTGCCATTTATGCCATACTTCTACTTTCAGCTTTTTGCTAGTTAATTGGAGAGAGGAGGCTCATGGAATTTTCTGCCCAGGTTTTCTTTGGATCTGAATCCTCAGATCAATCTTCTGGCTGGCTAGGATTGGAAGTGTAAGCCACTAATGCCTAGCTCATCATTAGATTTTATAAAGCCTGTACTGTGCCAGGTAGTATCTTAATTAATCTCGCTATTACACTAATCTGCAGAGTAATTTTTACTTTTGGAGAGGCAGAATTCTAAGTTAGGCAATGTCTCCAAAGTTATACAACTGTAAGCAACATGCAAGTAGAACTATCGTGTTCATCCTTCTTCTTATCACTTATGGATGGAAGTCTAGGCTTTGAACAGTTTTGCTGAACAAAATTTACAAGTGAATACATTTAAGAAGGAAAGAAGTTATGGAATTGTTAAGTGTTAAATCTCATGTCTGAAATTCAAAAATTAATCTCCCCCAATCAGACATGGACTAGAGACCTCTCTAATTATACCCGCAGTCTTCCTTATGGGCCAGTAGCCCCCCCTCCCACCCATACACCTTAGGTTGGGCCTCATCTTCCTTAATATACTGTCCTCTTACTTGCTATCTATTAATTATTTTTTCTGATACCTATAATAAATTGATTCCCCCATAGCAGCTACTTTGTAATTATTGAAGACAGGAATTAATTAAATTTTATGTTAAAGGATTATTTCCTACAATCTTATATTGAAAAGTTCTAACCATTGTCACATTTCAAAGAAGTAAATCATCTTCATTTTTCCCTGAGGATTTTACTTCAAATATTGCTAACAATAAGCTGCCCCCCCAATGTTGGTTGCCCTTTCAGAAGCTTTCAAGATCAATCCATCAATCAACACTTATTTTTTGAGCAACTACTCTCACCTTCTTTACCATCTCATGTAATCTTTTCAACCAGTTTTTTTCTGATGTGAGACAAACATGCATTTTTATTAACATTCCCTAATAAGATCTAGCGACAGGTGTTAAGAACTAGTATAATTTCAAAGCAGTGATGTGTGTAAATAGTATTTCAAAATATTGGCTAATATCTTTTTAGCCACTTTTATCCTGTCTTAAGAACATTTAACAAGGGCTTAAACAAAGAACTATAATACAGCCAGACTCACTGATAATTTCTTATTATCTTATTCTCTCACTGAAGTTCTGAAATGCTTAAAAAAAAACCACTTTAGAAGCTTGCTTCACAAAGGATCATGCAGCATTTCGGCATCTGATACTAAAGGAAAGCATTCTTCTGTCTTATTTTCCATGATTCTCCTGACCTTCTACCAAATTCTTTTCTCCTGGCTCTCTTACCCATATTTGCACACACATTATACAATACACTGTCATGTATACATACATACATAGACACACACAAACAGAGCCAGACTGTGTTGATGCCACAATCTGTGTCTCAATCATACTTTGTAGCTATTTTTGACCTGATTATATCACTAGTCTGCATCACTAACAGCTTAGGCTGATAGAGTGGCAGGTAGGAGCTAATCCTGAACCCACCATTTGATTTGACAGATTTCCTCATCTGTCAAGTGGAGCTTATAACCATTTTGTAGAGTTGTAAAGACTAGACAAATTAAATGCCTTGTCTGTGATATATGTTCTTACTCTATCCATAAATGTTACAGTGATGGAGTAAGGATCTCATCAGTCTATGTCTAAAGAACCGTAAAAGTGGATAGAATTATCAAAAATAGCTGTTTCCAGACTTTAGATATGAACCTAAAGAATACAGTAAATGGAAAGAATATACAAGGAAATGTACTAGCCTCAGTTAACCACAGTGAGATTCTAACCTGGGCTGGTGCTCCTTGGTGACCTCCCCACTTTTAACTTCACTGCCCAAAGGGCTGATTTCATCTTGGGGAATTCTGAGGGGGAAAACTCATGCTTAGTGTTTGGGAATGATAGAGAATTCAGTAACAAGGAAAGGGAAGTCTGAAGTAGCCTAATGTTACAACATTGGTTAGAGAGGTAAATACTGTCTAGACTGACCATAAACACAGCTGGAGAAACTAACAGGATTACAGTCACACAGGTCTTGAGTGATGGCTACCCATCACTGGCAAAATGGAAGTCTTCTTGCAGTTCTAAGTAATGTACTCAGGAGAATTGAGAAGGCCCTAGCCAAAAGCACATCCCTGACACCATGTGAGTCTAGGTTGTACACCGAGGAGACATGAAAAAGCCTGTCAGGAAATAAAAATCTCTGACAGTTGTATACTTCTTGAATGTCAACTTATAAAGCCATTGGTAAAAGATGGAAGTCAAGTTGTTTTAGCATAACCTCTGGCCAAATATTGTTCTCTTCACTAAACTATGCTGATCTACAGGAAACCAGAAAACTTCATCAGCAAGGCCAATCTAGCCCAGGCATATGACCAAACAATCAATCCTTGTAATCTATATGCTATCATATACATATTACCTCATATGTCTAGTTTTAGACAAAAATGAAGTCAAAAGGAAGAATGATCTACATGTGAAAATAAGCTCTGAATAAGAGCTGTTTCTAAGGCAATGCAGATGTTGGACTTTGCTGACAAAAACCCAAAGGAGCTATAAATTTGTACGAAGTCCTAAAACTAAATTTTAAAAGTTAAAGGAAGGTATCATACCAATGAGTCAGTGAGTGAAGAATGCTAATAAAGAAATAGGAATTATAAAATAAAGGTTCATAATGATTCTGGAGTTGAAGCTAGAGTAAGTAAAATAAAACATTGACTGGGGTGTTTGTTTGCCAGTTCATCAGGTAAGGTACACCACTCTCTTAACAAGAAAAAAAGAAAAAATCAATAGTTCTTCTTGTATCTATCAGTGAAAGGAAGCTATGAGATAAGTCACTGTCCCCAAGTTAGAGACAGACAAGTAAATGTAGGCAATCACAAAATATTAGAGCATAATAAATGAGAGAAAATCTGAGGTGAGAACAAGACTATGGGAAGAAAACCTAAACTGTAATGAAGGAATTTCAGGAGCTCATTGTAAATAATACAGAATTTAAAATTCCACAGAAACCAAGTCATAGATACCCCACACTTCCCTCAGTTTTGTCCCTGGTCCTCAGGGATACAGTTTTTGTAACAGTTTTATATGAATTCTTCAAAGCAAAGATTGGAAATAAAACCTAGTGCTTCTAGCAAGGAAAGGAGAAAATGAACCATGTTGAGATAATCCAGTACATTTCTGCTCATTGCCTCCCCTGGGGGTCTTATGATTGCTAGACAATCACTCTACTACTTGTGCCACATTCTTAGCCCTTTTGTTGATATTTTTGAGATAGAGCCTTATTATTTTGTCAGGACTGGCTTCAATTTTTCTATCTACCTGCCTCTGGTTCAAAGCAGCTATACTCTTCTCCTTTATAAGGCCTGCTCTCAGGAGAAATTTGTTGGAGCTTAACCTCCTGGTCCTTTTACCATTTGCCCAGTATACAATATATCATTTTCACCAAATATTTTCATAATATATTAAATGGCAAGCAGATAACAATATGAAGAGACTGAAAAAGAATCAGCACCTAAATCAGAGATGGCAGGGATATTGACATTGTAATTAATATACTATGTATTTTATTAGGAAAACTAGATAATATGGAAATAGAGGTGTATACTATAAGCAGAGGTAGAAGTTCTAGGAAAAATAAAAAGGGAATTTCAGAGATTTAAGAATGAAAATAAATCAAGAATTCTTTTGATTGACTTATTTCCTGATGGGACACACATGAACAAAGAATCTCTGTGTTGGAGAGCTTAATAATGGAAAATTCCAAACTGATAAGGAAAAAGACTGAAAACCAATCTAATCAAGATAGAATATCTAAGAACTGTGGAACCAAAAAAATGTTTCACATAATCATAATATTTATACTAGAAGGAGAAGAAATAGTAGGAAAACAGAATTTTACCCTATTGACCACCAAAGAATAGCTCCAAGAACCTCAGAAAACACCACAAGACATGACGCTTGAAAGTTTTATTACAATAGACTTGTCATTCAAAATAAAATATTGCATTCGTCAGGGAAAGTTCCATAGGTCATAAACCTGAAACTACATGAAGGAAGGAAGAGGATACTAGAGAAGAAAAAGTGAATGTAAGGTATTTTATTCTTAACTTGTTTACTAGATTATAGCAATCATGTCAAAGCATATAGTTGTGTGCATGCATAGGTCTCTGTATAAGTGAGATGAACTGAGATATTGATATTAGGGACCAGAGGAATGAATTAGAAAGATTTTGTTCAAGAATTGGAAAGTATTCATTGTATTCAATTATATTAACAGGCTAAAGAAGAAAAATGGCATGATTGTTATTATAAATATTGGAAATACATTTGACAAAATCCAGCACTCATTCATGACTTAAATTCTTAGGAAAACTAGGAAGAGAGAAAGCAACTTCCTCAAGATGATAAATATTTACGAAAATCCTAGAGCTAACATAATATTTAGTGGTAACTAGAAGCTTCCTTCTAAGACCAGGCAGAAGGCAATGTTTTTTGATATCATCCTGGAAGTAAGAGCTGATATGAGACATCAAAAAAAAAACACTGATTAAGGAAATAAAACTGTCTTGTACACCATAGTACTTTTATTAAAAAATTCAAAAACTTGAATGAAATAATGGTGTCCATCAGTAGGAGAATAACTAAACTGAAGTCAGTGAAGACAGTGGTATATTATTCAATACCAATGAGAGATGGAGACATGGAAAGACCTGGAAGAAACTTAAATATATATACATTAGTGGCAAAAGTCAACCTGATCATTCTATAGTCAAACCATATGACATTATGGAACAGGAAAATCTAGAGAAAGTAAAAAGATTAGTTGCTTGCAGATGCTACACAGAGAGAAAGGAACAAATAGGCAAATCACAGAAGATACTTATGCAGTGAAATTATTCTGTCTGATGCTATGAAGGTGGGTACATGTTACTGTATATTTATCAAAACCCATGTAATGTATAATACCCAAACTGTGGATTTTTTGTGATCATACATCAGTATAAGTCCATCAGTTTTAATAAATGCAACTCTGTTATGGTATGTCAACAGTGGCTTGAGCATATTAGGGGTATCTAGAAATCATTTCTACTTTCATTCAAGTTCTCTATGAATCTAATGCTGCTCTAAAAAAGTAAAATTCACTAATTAAAAACATGCTTGGCAGAAATTCAATGGATTTGAACTGAGAAAAAATTGATGGATTTGTCACTAAGGCAGGTCTGTTAAGACAAAATTTCTCCATCTTTATTTGAGATTGTCTTTATTTAACTTTCAATGATAAAGAACTATTATCCTTTCGGCTCAATTTTCTTTCAGCTCTTCTAGCATGTCATTCAGATTGCCTGTGGATAGTAGAGTTTATAATTGTAAGTTAGATGTGAACCTTAGGTAGTCTCCCTCTCTGTGTTGAGCTGTATTTTTCTTGCCCTCTTGAAGATTTTCTTTTTTTCTTTGCCATTCAAGAATTTGAATATTATATATGTAGGTATAGTTCCCCTTGGGATTTTGCTTGGAGTTGGCTGAGCTTCTTGGGTGTGTAAACAAAGCGTTCTCATGGCTCTCTCCGACAGTAGGAGCCAGCCAAGGCAATGCAATGAGTTAATGTGGATATACAGGTCAAGAGCTAGGGATGGAGTTGGGAATGGGGGTCACCAAATCAGGTGTCTCTGGTATGCAGAACAGAGGGACGTTACTCTCTGTGGGGTGATGATTCTTCTTTCTTCCAAAGAAAGTACGGTTTTAAAAAATAAAAATACAAAAAAAAGTGTTCTGAGGCATTTTTTCTAATATGTTTTTCTGCCTCTTTCTTTTAATTTCCTACCACAGGTTTCTAAAAATCTATTGATTTTTCTTTAAAATGAACACAAATAGGAAAACCAAAACAACTAAAGTGGCTATACTGATACTATATAAGATACAATTTAAGGGAAAACTATTTGACCTAAGCAAAAGAAGAAAAATATTTATAATAATGGAGCCAATTCAACAGAAATAATGATCAGTAACAACAATAACATGTAGTAGTTATTAGATAACTATTTGCTCAATTGTCAGACTCAAATTTTGAAATTTGGAGACATTCTAAGAATTTCTATAACCAGCTCTAGGGCCTTGCAGCTTTTCACATAGACTGAGTGAGTATGAGGTGTATAAGGACATTGTTCCTATCTAAACTGTAATTTGGAATACCAGGCTTTAAATATACTCCCAATGATAGAGTGGGTTTTTAAACATAATATTTATAGAATCAACTTGTCAACATCATAAGCTGCACCAAAAGAGATATGTCATGGGTGAACATCTCATTAAGATTGGAAAATTATTTTTGAACCAGGAATAAATAAGCTTAAGTAAATAGTAGCTAAAATTACTAGTAGAAAAGCTGCATGAACAGTACAGTATTGCTAGCAAATTATTGTTTGAAATGATTTAAGTATCACTCAGTTGTCTGTTTTCAACCTTAAAACATTAGCCGGGTGTGGGTGGCTCACGCCTGTAATCCTAGCTACTCAGGAAGCTGAGATCTGAGGATCATGGTTCAAAGCCAGCCCAGGCACGAAAGTCCATGAGACTCTTATCTCCAATAAACCAATAGAAAACCAGAAGTGGAGCTGTGGTTCAAGAGGTAGAGCACTCGCCTTCTGCTGAAGAGCGTAAGGACAGCGCCCAAGCACAGAGTTCAAGCCCCATGACCGACCAAAAAAAAAAAAAAACTTGATGGAAAAATGGTAACTGCTAAAGTTTTTATTTGGTTCATCTTACACTGATATTTAAACATTTTGAAAAAAATTATATTTAAGGTTGTGAGTGCATATGTGAGTGAGAGAGATAATGAACTGTTAAGCTTCTATTGGTATACTTACACATATACATATTCAAGTGTATATAAATGCATATAATCACATGAAACAAACTATCCAGATTTCTATCTATCCATCTATTTATCTATCCATCTACCCATCCATCCATCCATCCATCCATCCATCCATCCATACATACATACATACATACATACATACATACATATATACATACATACATCCTAGTACTGAGGTTTCAACTCAGGCCCCCACGCTCGTACTTTGCTTTGTCACTCAGCGCTGGTGCTCTACCACATGAGTACATCTCCACTTCTAACTTTTTGCTAGTTAATCAAAGATAAAAGTCTTTTGAATTTGTTTGCCTGGGCTGGCTTTGAGTCAGGATCCTCAGATCTCAGTTTCCTGAATAGCTAGGATTACAGGTGTGAGCCACATATTAAATACATATTTTATATAAATATATGAAATATTTTTGTTAATATAAATTAATCTTAACAGGTAGATGTTTCTTTCTAAAGGTGGTAGTGAGTGACTATATTTTCTTATTTAAAACTTGGTAAGTACAAAGCTGGCATGTCTTAATTACATGTATCCTCATAATAACACTTGTCTAGATGTCAAGGCTTATGAAAGGAGAGAGAAATGTGGCTCCCCTTTTCAGAGTACCTAGTCTGAGGGGCATCTGGTGGATGGCTGGTGGATTTCCTCTGAAATCCCGGGTCTCACAGAGATTCAGAGGCAGTCTGCTTGTGTAGATTTTCTTCCTTGTATTCCCAGGAAATAAAAGAAGCAAGCATCCCTCTAGTTTGCCTGAGGAGTCAAACTTGGCCAAGGACTCTTTAACCCAATTGCTGCTTTGGAATATGTGCGTTTTAAAACCACAAGAGAAAATACATTTTAAACCCACAAGAACCCACTTTTTCCCCCATGTGTAGCTTTAAGGGAACTTTTCCCTCAATATTGTTAAGTATTCCTGGTATTGCCATCAGCAGAATCTGCTCCAATGGGCATTATTCCAGTTACTGAGAACAGCAAATGCTTTACACCTCTTGTCTGTTACAGTTAATGAAGAGCATTTGGAACAAGGGCTCTGGGTAAAGGCCTTCAGACTATATTTCAAACCATTAATCAATAGAACAAAAATATTCCCTAAGTAATTTATCTGATTGCTTTAAACATGGGACTTAAAAGAAAAACAGAAAGTGCTAGCATCAGGAAAATGGCCTTGGCAACATGGCATGTATTCTTTTGAATTTTAGAAGTTCTCTAAAATGTAACCACTGCTGCCTGAAATTTTTGCAAAGTACTGCAGCCGTCAGCCTTTCCTTATATCAAATAGGATACAATTACCGCTGCTAGTTTCCCGTCAACCTTCAAATACATCTTCAATACAGATCCCAATAAACTTGCCCATGTTCACATATACAAAGTGTCTTATGAGAGCAACCTTGGTGACCAAAGATCCCTTTATCAGAGCTAGAAAAACATTTTGTGATGTAGAGGGAGATATTTAGACTTAAAAATAAAGTACATCTGTATGCTTTATATGTATGCAGTTGCGTGGGGTATACAAAAGGAAAACCATTTGAACAATATACTAATATTCAATCTAAATTCCTAATTTTATGAATGTGACACTCTCCACTTTAAATGTGAAGAAACTGATGTATAGAGTATATGGATTGGGAAGAGAAAGCTAGGCAGTGAAGCCCAGAAACAGATAACATTCATGGATTCAAATATGTTTCATGTGTCTGCTATGTATGACCCAAATTAGAAGATAAGAAATGATATTGTTAATACTGTGATTGGTAAGCGAACACTGCTAACGTCTTATCACCTTAGCAACTTTCCTGAAGTATGGAGTTCAGGGTGAAGGACCAACAGCACAGTAAGGAAAATGTAGAAAGATGGTGATATGGGAATCCTAGGAACATGCACGTTGCTTTGTCTAGAATTGGGGAATGTCCAGGAAAAAGACTTATACAGATGGCAATGCTTAGATGCAAAGGCTGCAAGAGAATTAAGCAGTGAACCTCACAGAGGGGAAGCCTGCTTTAGAAGTCTAGCTAAATGGCTCAACATATGTAAAGACAAAGAGAAAAAAATGATATAAAAATAAGTATCTTCATGAAGTTTTTCATGAGTATAAAGATTTGCAAAGCTTTAATTTTGTAGCTTGCATCTGATTTAATAGACATTGTTGACATAGTTGGATTTAGAACGAGACACCAATTTAAACCATGTATCATTGGGGTTTTTTTCCCCCAGAATTACTAGTGAGTCAATGTATAAAGGCAAATCAAAGAGACTGATCTCTTAGATGCTCTCCTTATGGTATAAATCACATAAAATACATATTTTTGAAGCATTTCAAGGCTATATAATTTTTAGACACATTGATTTTTTCAAACATGAATATTCTCCTTTCATAAAGGAGAACTGACCAGCGTATGCATTTATTAGAAATAGCAACTGTCTGGGTTTCTTCCAAAGCCCCACAGGGAACCCCTGCTGTGAAAGTCCTGATGATCAGCCACTTAAGTGTTCAAAGGAAAGTGTACAACATTTGGAACAACATTTCTTCTCATTCAAAATTGTTTTCTTTCTCTTTGCACACTTCCTTGACAGTTGATAAATCCCCCTCTAGATTTTAGACAAACTGGACCTTACTAGTTTAGAAAAAATAGTTGTGGAAGAGTCAGCAAACTAATCCGTGGCTTAAAAGCTTTCATTTCATACATCCCATTTACCCTAGTACATATTTTGAAAACCATTAAAATATAGAAGAGAAAGAGTTGTTAACACAGAATTGTATCTGTGTTCTTGTCCCTATTTTGTTTTAGTGTTTCTGGAGCTGAACTGACCACAGTTACTGTTTGCAACGATATAGTCACTTAGTGACATTGTGGTTAATATTAAAGTTGAAATTGTCATGAGCATTAGAATACATATGAGTTAAAAAACCCTGGCTGACACTATCCACAAAGCAGTGGCGATCAAGTCAAGTATTCCATCCTTTTGAAAATGAATTCTGCAAGTAAGGACTCTAATGGTTTGTGCCAAATCTCTCTTTTGCCTAGCAATCTTTTTGTGAAAATTGCTCATGTAGTAGTATTTCTGAGATATTAATGGCAAAACACTAAATATTTGAAAAGTATTGTTAAATGATGCTTGAAATATTTACCTTATGTGAATTATAGAACTCTATGATTTTTTTTCCTTTTAAGACTAATAGCTTTTGACATTACTATAAGTCAACAATACAGTCCTCTTTTAAGTTCACCTTTCCCAACAGGTTATTTTTTGTGTAATATGTAACCAATGTAACCACATTTTGACTAGTAAACTATATACATATACCAAAAGTTATAGATTCTCAGGAAGCTGATAGAAAAGTACTTGATCATAGAGTTTAGATTTTCTTATTATCTTAGTGCTATACAAAGAAGTTGTCATTCAATAAAGTAGTTTATGAATGCTATGTATTTTGATTAGTGTCACCAGAGTTTTAAACTTAAAAAAGTGTCCCAGAGCTTTAAACTTCAAACATAAAAAGTAATATTTTTCTTCTACCGGTAAAGGTTACATTTAACCTTTGCTAGTACCCATGTGCTACGAGTTGTATGAGAAATGTAATTATCTCCCTCCATGTCAGTGCTGAGCATGACTAATCCCCAAATCCTTCTGCTGTGGTTTGTTGAAGGTTCCTCTGTGCTGGGCTATGGAGCACTATTCTCTTGCTGATGAAAAGTTTCTAAAGAACTAGAATGTGTGTGTGTGTGTGTGTGTGTGTGTGTGTGTGTGTGTGTGTGTGTGTGTGTGTGTGTGTGTGTGTGTGTGTGTGTGTTGATAATACCCTTGTATAACAATATGCAAAATTAAAGATCAGGAATATACAAAAATTATCAGCATTTTTTGTTTAAAAATTGGTCAGTACTATAAAGTATCGTGTTTTATTCACTTTAAAATGCACAGAATAAATTCAAACAAAAAGTAGTTGTATATATTTCCTTAAAACACAAGATAAAAATATACTACATAATTAGTATAATACATATTAAATAAGTATATGATTATTAAATATTGAGAAAGCAGTTTTTCCATACTTTTTTTAATTGTAAAAATACTGTACCAGAGGGGTTACAGTTACATGAATAGGGTAATGAGTACATTTCCTATTGAGCATTGTTACCTCCTCTTTTGTTTTTCTCCTACCATCCCTTCCCTACCCTCTTCCTCTTCCCTCCAAGTTATAAAGTTCATTTTCAACATAGTGTCTTGTACCTCTCATTGTTACAATAGGTCATCCTGTATCCTTGTTTCAACATTTTGTTATTTCCCTTCCCCTCCCCAAATTAGAAAAATGTATATACAAGATGCAGGGCCCTGGAATCAAATACAGTGAAAACAGTTTATATCATGAGGGAAGAACATGTGAAAGAAACAAAAAATCACATGGTACATTATAAAAAAAAACATTTAAAACAACAGCAAGAAAGATAAAACCACTTGTGCCCTTATCTTGGGGTTCATTTCTGTTAGCATCATCTTATATGGTAACATGTAAATAGCTTTTGAGCTATTCTGCTTTTCCTAAACAAATATTAGTTATTGCAAATAAGGGAAAGCATGGGAGCTATGTTTCTTTGGGTCTGGCTTACTTCACTTAATATAATTTTTTCCAAGTCTTTCCATTTCCTTACAAATGGGCAGTGTCATTCTTTCTGATGGGGGCACAGAATTCCATTATATATATATATATATATATATATATATATATATATATATATATATATATATATATATATATATACAGAGAGAGAGATTAGATAGATAGATAACATTTTTTGATCCATTCATCTATGGAGGGGCATCTGGGTTGATTCCATATCTTAGCTATGGTGAATAATGCTGTGATAAGTATAGTTGTGCTGATAGCTTTGGTATGATCTTGTTTGTGATTGTTTGAGTAAATGCCCCAAAGTGGGGTTGCTAGACAGCAGTCTTTGATATATTTTTTTTCTGAAGGCAAGTTCTAGGGCTTGAACAAAGTCATAGCTGATGTTCTACTACTTGAGCCATAGCTCTACTGATGGCTTTTTGGTGGTTACTTGGAGACAACTGTCTCATGGGCTTTCCTATCCCAACTGACTTCACACTTTGATCCTGAGAACTCAGTCTCCTGAGAAACTTGGATCACAGGCATGAGCAACTAGAATATTACTTTGATATAATTTCAAAAGACAAAAGACATTAGACCAGAATAAACAAAAAGATAAGACATTAAATTTTATTCATTTAGGACTGGGAAGGTAGCTCAGTGGTAGAGTGCTTGTCTTGCATGCATGCAGTCCTGGGTTCAATTCCTCAGCACCACATAAGCAGAAAAAGGCAGAAGTAGTACTCTGGCTCAAGTGGTAGAGCACTAGTCTTGTGCTGAAGAGCTGAGGGACAGTGCCCAGAACCAGAGTTCAGGCCCCACAACTGACAAAAAAAAAAAAAAAAAAGTGTATTCGTTTAGATTGCAGTCTGGATTGTAATCTAAGAATCAGAAGATCTGAATCTTTGTTTTAACTTTACTGCCAAACAATATGTAATCTGAAAAAAGTTAGATTTCAGTTTCTGACTCTATAATTTCAGTTTGTTGAGATAGAATCCAAAACATACGTTAATATCAGGAATTATAATTTTTAATATTAAAGAAAATTCTTAATTACTAATGTGAGCTTTGCAATGTAAGATGCCACAGAATTTTTCAAGTGGTCTTTTCTTACTTATTCTTATTGTACCAGATTTTAGTTGGTAAGCAAAGAATGAAAAAAAATATATGTACTTGCTTCATAAAATGTAGCACTACCAGAACTTTAGACAAGATATGTTACTACTAGTCTTTCAATATTTAAAATACAAAGTGAAGTAGAATACAAAGTGAAGTAGAATACAATATAATTTCTTTTTTTTTTTTTTTTTTTTTTGGGTCCGGTCGTGGGTCCTGAACTCTGGGCCTGGGCGCTGTCCCTCAGCTCTTCAGCTCAAGGCTAGCGCTCTACCACTTGAGCCACAGCACCACTTCCGGCACTTTTTCTTTTTGCTTATGTGGTGCTGGGGAATTGAACCCAGGGCCTCATGCATGCAAGGCAAGCGCTCTATCACTGAGCCACCTTCCCAGCCCTACAATATAATTTCTTAAGAAAACTTTATCCAAACTTTCTTAAAATTAAAAGACCAGGATAATGGGAAACAAAAATGTCCATATATAAGCCAATCATTCTAAATTAGAACCTTCTTTCATATATTACCATAATATTCATGATACTGTCTTTAAACAAAGTTCTTTTACATTTATAGTATCAAACAATTGTGCCAGGGGACTTCATTTTGACATGTCTACATATGCACATGTACCTAGATCAGACCCACCTTGTCTCTCACTTTCCCTCATTCCTCACTAATGTTTTACCAAGGTAATCTCAAATGACTTTCATTGTTCCATTTTCTCACAGGAATAGAGAGTGTTTTGACTTAACTAGAAAAAACAGCTGAGAGTAAGTAATTGTTTCAGTGATTCTAGAACAGATGGGAAATATTGATTAATAACTAATCATTGACAATTGAATACAGTCTGTTACTTGAGTCCACAGAGTGAGTGGGGAGAATGGAGTGGTGTTGATGGAAAAAGAACTGTGGGCTAGTAGTCAGCCTAACATCCTGGCAGCCAACTCAAGAACAAACTGAGTTCTCACACAGAACTTTCTGTTGAAATCTGTCACTGAATGTTAAAGCCAAAACACTGCGCAGAGCAAGGACTTAGAATTGCTCTCATCTACCATTATCCTAGAAGCTGATGGAAGACAAAACATGATTCAAGAGGTATTGTACTCATCATCTGACTTATTGAATAGAAACCCCTTTGCACACCTACTTAAACAAAAAAGAAGCCCAACTTCTGTAACGGAAAAAGGGGGGTGATTTTAATACTGCTATGCCTATTTCTTGAAACACAAAAA